>NC_059507.1:31471269-32721269 GCF_914767665.1 Harmonia axyridis
ATCAGGGTGCCGAAAAAAAAACGAAAATGATCCAACAGAAATATATCGGTTGAAATCAACAATTATTGAAGTAACATATTGGTTCTCGACCACTTTGGTCGAGAAATAAAAGATACAAATTTTCCAATACCAGTTCGCGACCGCCGAATAATGAACAAAAAAATATACATTTACTTGCTTCTTGATTGAAATACACTCAGAAATATATCTTATAGTTGATATGGAACAAAAGATACACACATAATTCATTTAAAATAAGAAATAATTACTATTCTCTGGTCATATATCACAAAGCACTTTTCGAAGAGAGGACGAGAATGAACCCTTTTCTATGATAGACGATTATAAACTAATTTTTAGCGCGAAAACTTTGACCTATACCACTACTATGTAAACTATCTTTGAAGGTTAGAATGGTCGAGAACACGTACCGCGAAAATATTTTGCACTACATGATATATTTTTATTATTATTTTATCTCAAATCACGGAATGGTCGAGAACCAGTGCCGGTCGTCTAACCAGTGCATTTACTCTATGTCTCCTAACTTTACTTAACCTTCAATTATAAATACCCATTTACAAAAGATTTTCAACTGATAACATCCCTTTCCTGCATGCCTATGCTAAAACTTTTCTCTTATACAGCATACAAATTCATCTCAATTCTATCGTGTCGCCCCCTACACGTGAAATTTATTCGCCAGGAATGTGGAATATCGTTATCGCATCACAACCCGTTCCCCTACAACCCCGAAATGTAACTTTCGACTGCCTGCACCCCCTACCCTTTGCCCACACCAGGGCCGCCCGTAATGTTATTAGATAAGAGCCGGCAGTCAGAACAGAATACATATTTTATGAAATTATCAGATTGCAGGCAAAAGCACAAATAATTTTAATGAAAATTCTGTCGCGAGAGGCCGTGGGCGGCCGTGCCAGGGGGGGCCAGAGGGGCGGGAATGACATCAGCTGTTACGTTCGGTCCAGTGGGTTTCTCCCTTTCTACCGATGCGTCTGCAGCGTCGGTGTACGACGCTCTCCGCCACGGCATGATTCAAAAGGATTATGCCCAAATCACCGTAACATTTAATCCCAATTTGTTTCTCTTTGGGTCAGAGTCCTTATTACTGATCCAGTTTTTGCGTATGCAAGTTCACACGTGCCCGTTCTTCCAGAATGAAATCGGAGGGATCTATCAGCGTTTGAGATGTCTGCTTTGTGAGCGGGAAATTATCGGTCTTTGGAAAAATGTTTTTCTGCGTGTTTTGTCGTACGCTTTCGATGGAGCGACATCGGTTTCCGGTTTGCTGAAACAGAGCGAGTTGTGGATTTTTTTATGAAATGAGGATATTCTGTGCCTACATAGGGGAAGGTGGTCTGAGTTGGCACAGTTTTTGAAAAAATCGAATCCAAAGAAAATACGGGGTGTTCGTAAATTGGAGGAACAAATGAAAAGGATAGATTTCTTGGATCATTTCAAGAAAGAAAGTCCTATAAACATAAATAGTTCGATTTTTTTTTTCAATGGTTTTTTTCATAGTACCTTTCCTTCACAAGACATTATACTTATATAAATTTGGCCAGTGGCAATTTATCCTATGAGACACGTGAGGCAGTGCCTTACCAAATAAATAGGGGTTTATCAAATAACCAAGTAGCTTGACATTTAAACCAACTACTTGACTTGAAAATCAAGAACGTAAAAATTATATACTTGCACGCATCTCACGGTATATATTTCTGCAATCTCGTGCGCGCTTAGACTGAATAAGAGGAATCCTCGAGCGCCGAGAGACTGAAGATTGTGACTTTATTAGTAGTTTCTTATATTTCTATGAAGTATCTTGATAGATTTTGGTATTTTCAAGAATATCTTCTCAAACTTGACCAAAATGGCCAAACAAGGATTTTTTATCAGCACCAGCATCTTAAGCTCCTGTTTAAAGATAATTCCAGAGCGGGGGTCTGGCATTATTGTCCATAAAAATGAAATTTTCACCAATCATCACCAATGTATGGGGCAAATGGCACTACATGCTCTTCAAGAAGGTTCCTAATATACCTATCAGCATTAATAGCTCCATTATCAACGACCACTAGGTCTGTGCGAGCAGTCAAAGATATTCCACCCCATACCATAATCGATCCTCCCCCGAAACCAGCACTGAACATATCTTTCATATGGACGTCTGTATACAAGGGAACGTCGATCACAATGGTTGAGGCAGAATCTAGACTCATCTGTGAATAGAACTCTTTCCCAATCAGCCTCTTCCCAATGGATATGCTCTCTCGCACAATCCAAACGCGCCCTTCGATGGACTGGGGTAAGAGCTGGGCCTATTCTCTGAGGCGATTTCTTATTGTCTGAGTGCTAATTTGCACCCCATGAGTTTGCTCAAGCTGATTTTGAAGGAGGCGAGCGGTTGCAAACCGTTGTCTCAACGAAGAAACTCTCTTGAATGGCAGTTGTTGTCTACCCTGTCCTGGTCTTAGGAAATTCATACCTGTCTCCCTGAATCACTGCAACATTCTGGACACACTTGTTGGGAAACTCCAAACCTTTCTGCAATTCTTGTGTATGTCCACCCTTCTTCTAGCAAAACTACCGCTTGGACACATTCCTCTTGGGTCAAATTGCGTGTTTCGCGTTGCATAGCGATCGAGTGTAGAAAATCAAACGAAAGAAAATCTATTCATCACTTGAATTGATCGAGAACAACTGATTTCAGAATGGAGTCAATCATTCAAAATCTGATAATCTCATCTTTTTTTATTCCTGCTGGGAAAAAACATCTGTATTGAAGAAAAACGTTGAAAGTGGATAACATATGCATGCATAATTCTGATAAAAATAATTATCATTGAGAACACCTTCAGTTGTAATATAAATTTGAGATTTCCATAATGTGCGTTAATTTTTTTGCGCAGTGTATATTGATTTGATTTTTTTTTTTCAAAAAAGTTAAAGTTAATTAAACAAGTTAAAGTTTTCTCAGCCCTTTCGCGATTTCGAATGTTTCAATAAAACAAACAAACATAAACTAATCAAGAAGAAATATTCAGAATCCCTAGGTAACAGAATGAACAGCTAGGAAATTCAGTACTAGCTAACAAAAGCACAAACACATTCATTTCTGGTGATAGTAAGAAGTTTGATATTCTAAAGTTTTTAACTATCAGCGAATAGGTTGGACGGGATCAGAAACTCCAGACCTTTGTCTTTGGAAATAGGGGTTGCTAACCACTGGCCTAACGCCCCTAGATACCTGTGAATCTAGATATACAAATTTAAATGCAAATGGGTTTATTTTAATTTCTCTCGGAAAAAATCAAACTCTTGGTTTCAGAAAAGAACTTACTGTCTAAAGATTATGTTTGTAATATTAATTGGAATAAAAAGTGGTAATTCATCATAATAAAATAATTGACTGTTTTCTAGAATGGCATGTTCTTGTTTCAATTCAATTTATTCATAAAATTATGTAAGATTTTTTCGCATGATTTGTTTTTTTATTCGATACAATGAATTCCATCGATACCTTTATAAGTGGATACATATAGCTACGTGATCCCATGTACTATAAATATTCATTGGAAATATAACACCTGAATTACCTTTCGATTGAATTGAAAATCGAATTATAATAATGGATGAAGAAAATTATTGTGTGTACGTCAATTGATTCATTGAACAAACGAAGCTGAATGTGATCCAGAAAAAATGTTTCATGTACCTATTCAAGTCGTTGATATGTTGAAAATAAAAAATTAAACAGTTCAATTTCTTTTACTGCATACTTGTTCATTCAATAGCAAATCATTCGAAAATTATTAGAGCAAACAGCGCAACTTATTCCTACTGCAGTGGTAAAATCATTGACTTCGAGAAGAACGTTTTGAAAAGTTTGCGTCACCGGCTTCGTTAAGTTTCAACCTTAATTTCAATACCTATCTAGTATTTCAGTTTGTTTCACATGAGGTTCTCTAAAGGAAAATATCCTGATGAAATAGCAAATTGTTAGCACCAAGAACCGAAATATATTATATACCTATGATGTACATAACCAAATTTTCTCGACGAGTAAGTACCTACCCAGTTAATGATTTTCATTAAAATTCTTAGATTGTACTGAGGGTGCAGGACCGAATAGGTGTTCCCCCAATATTATTGAAGAATTGTCTTCGGGTCCCTTATTACTTCTCCACATACCTATTCAGTTATCGTTGAGTTTTGATATATCTCCGGAGCATTCGAAGATCGCATCAATCACCCAGTTGTATAAAAAAAGGTCACATCAAAATATTGAAAATTATAGGCCAATCAGCATAATGACCGTTATCCCCGAAGATTTCAGAATCACTACTCATTGTTCTACAAATATATTTTCGATCGCACTAAACACTTGATAATCGCATAACAGGAAGAAAAAACAATCTATTAACTTTTTCTGAGCATCTTCAAGAAAATATCTACCAATAAACTGAAGTCCATGTCATCTGTAATGACTTTCGATAAAAATAAGTATAACGTTTTGCTTGAGATGGATCTCCTCTTATATAATTAGCAAGTCTCCATTTGTTTCAATAGATGATGTTCAATCGTCTTCATTTTATAGTACTTACTTCGGGGTGTCTCAAGAGTCAACCCTAGGACCTCTGTTTTTATCATATATGGGGAAATGTTTTAAAGGGTTTCATCTGCATGCCGATGATCTCAAACTTTTCAGAACAGATAATAGAGCAGAATGCTTTACTCTGCTTCACTCCATAATATCCCTATTGTGTGAATATTATGTACTCAAATATTTTGTAGTAGGTAAGATAAAAAAAATGTCAAGCGCCAATTTTATTGGAATTAAATAGGATATCTCAACTAGTTATGAAAATATTACTGGGCACTTAAATTCATCAAATTAAAGAGAGACCACCACCATGTGACTCTCAGTCCAAAGAACAAAAAACATTTCTTCTCACAAATCACCGAAAAGAAGCACATACTCTTGTTTTGGCCCAGAAACTTGTATAACGTTACAATTGTCCATGAGGCTCTAAGAATGATTCCTAGAGGGAATTTGGCAACAAAACTCCTACCCAGGTTTTTACAAATTTAATGAAATTAAAACATACAAAGATCGATCGTTTTCACTCTAAACAAATAATATTGAAATAAAAACTCAACTCAAATCAGTTTTTAACGATTTACTGTGCTATTTGGATGGAACCTCTCCTGTGGATTATTTTCAGCCTTTTGTACCCCAGAGCTATAGCTATAGTAGTATAGTATATATAGTAGTACTCCAATTCCCATTCAGCGAAGTTTATGTAATAGCGCCAGATATTACGCTGGTATTCTCTCAGTTTCAGGAACTAAAGTGGTTTAACGTACGTACTATTCCAATTTCTATATCTCAAAGAAGTTCTTCACGATATTTCAATCACAAGAGTGGTTGTACTTCTTGATATTTTTCAATCCCAAGAGAGGTTTCTGTTGTTCCAATCCCACGAAGGGGGTTTGGGAAAATGAACAACGATATTGGAATATGTTAACCTGAATTTACAACTCCTTCTCGGATTTCTAACTGATGAATTATAAAGAAATGATTACATTTATTACAAAAGAAACCCGAGAAAGAGTTTTGCTGAAATTATTTGACACAATAATAATTCTACCAAACCTGAAATACGTTTCCACAAGATGGATGACTCTAAAAAAATCAACTGTTTCGAAATTAATCAATTCGTCTTGGTGAGATTATTACTTGTTGAATGGTGAATGCAAATATTCATGTCAACACTTACCGGGAATCCCGACACAATTCTCGCCGATAAATTAAATTCCAAATCTCAAATTAAACTAGTATTGGTTGAAATTTAAAACAATGTAGGTACGTATCCATCCTCGATAATTATTGAAAATCAGAAAATTCTCTCTGTTTCTTTCTCTAGATACGCGCATTGGTTGGCGCTTCATCGGCGACCAACCACACACGACGAATCGACAAACCACCGCGTCTTTGCAAATTCGAGTAGCGTAACATGAATCGAAGCGTGCAAAATCGTTGCACACTTTTTGTGGTATAGGCAAATGTACCTAGAAGAAAGAGTTTCAGGAGAAGGAAAAAACCGAAAGACAAACACTCTGGCGGAATCTTCCTGGTTTGGATCATTCCAAAAAGTTTCTTCGAAACTTTGTCATTGCGAGATCCAAGTAGCTGAATCTTAGGAAGAGTTTCTTCATAGAGCATTGTCTCAGGAAGCACTCATGAGAATGGGCCTAGCAGAAATTGACTAGGGAAGATACTGTGGTGAGGAGGAAGAAACTCCGGATCACCTTGTGACGGAATGCACTATCCAACGCAAATTCTTCTTTGGCCACAGAAAGTTTGCAATGGTTCGCACCCTCAAATTCATGTTACGCTACTGGAATTTTCAAAGACGTGGTTGTTTGTCGATTCATCATGTGTGGTTGGTCGCCGATGAAGTGCCAATGGATACGCGTATCTAGAGAAAGAAACAAAGAGAATTTTCCGAAAGATTTTCATCACAGACACTGGAAAACTCTGGAACTGGAAGGCGGGCTGTAGTAGATTACGTAATGGCGGCAATGGCTCTGATGGTGGTCACAAGAGACCATTAGGTCGCAGTGCAATTGAACCCTCAAATTGAATCTCAATCTATTGAAATGCTTGAAGTTGGAAACATTGTCTTAATTTTGATAATTATCCGTCATATCCGCCTAATTGTTTTCTCAATACTAGGTATATATGTATAGAAGATTGAATACACAAAATCCTTTTCTATGTCCTGTTGATACTCCATCACCAGCCTTGTATGTCAAGCACTAACCACAGAATTCAGGTATTCTTTCGTCAAAGTGACAAACATTTGACTGAAAACTAACCTAACGCTTCGTAGGGCGACTCCGTTTTGATCTCAGTCAATAAATTTGATATCGACCGTTTTCCTTGAAGTCCATAAGGGATATAAATCCGATCCTAATTCAATTTTTCACTTCCTCGGATACCAACCCCTTATCGAACTCCAAACACCTTGCCTGTAGCCATCGGGCTAGTCGAATCATCCACTTCATTAATGAGACTCTTAGAGGCTGTATCGTATAATGCGCCCCGAGCATCCCTTAACCGTGCCTGTGTACACCAAAGCGACCTCCGTCGGTTGGCGCTCCTACTACGGACGGGTGTAGAGAGTAGTGGCTCCCTCTCAGCGTGGAAAAAGACTCACGCTCCAATAAGCAATTCCATAAACAGATCGATTTATGGCCCCGCCCAGGCCTCGTCTTATTGGTGTCCTTTGAGTGGATTAGTCTGTGTACGGAATGAATGGGCCGACGATTGGTCCTTTAGTCAGAACATGACAGTTGTGTACACCTAGAGAGGTGTAGTGTCGTGTGCATTTAGAGAGTCAGTCGCTCGTTTGTCCGGTTGAGGCACTGGTGATTCGACCGCGGTGAAATTGCTGTTTAACGATTCATTGACTCTAAAGAGTTCCAATCAACTATTTCCGAATTGTTTAATTGCCTCTGAATAATTCAATTTCGTTGCTTTTCGATTATTTTGAGTTTTGTTGGTTAATTTATTTGGTGACTTTTTGTGATTATGTTCAGTGACACTTGTTAGTAACAAGAGAAACACTTCGAAAATATTTTGCTTGTGAGTAGAACTTCTTAAGTCTTTTAAAGTTGCATGCGTGAAGTGCTTTGGGCATCACATGAGATATTGGAATCAGGAACAATCATTATATATCTATCTGTACTCAATTCATAAGTTTTTGATTAACTTATCTGCTTTTCACTAATTTTATTATGAATAATAAAATACGTTCACTTCAATCTGAAAGCTCGAATATAGGTACACATTCTATATCTATTTATTTTCTGCTAACTAGGTACCTAATTTCTTTTGAAAGCGTCTTATACAAACTCTCTAGGTATGTGAAATAAATGAGTACCTACTTACACAGAAATATATCAGGAAATTTAATTATATTATAATTCATTATATAATATCCTTCTCAAGTCATCTTCATAATGGTTTTTGTTACGTTTTCTAGGCATAAATTTAGCTCAAGGCAGGTACTCATGCCTCATAACATAATGAGTCTTAATTCTCTTCATATAGGTACCTTCACTTGAACAAAATATAAACAGCAAAATAACAACATACATACATACAAAACAATTCAAATTTTTTTAATTTATCTATAGATAAATTTATACACTTATATGTATGACAGCATTTGCGCGTCAATGTGTAGCTGTATACCACAAATAGGTACTTCACCTATGCATGATAGATACATCAAGATAAGACTACTGAACTACAGAAATAATCAGCAATATAAGTAGTAATCTAATATTTTATACCCACTAATGGGTAGGTACTTGAAGTTTGTTTTGATAAGATATTATTTTTAATCCTCAAATTTTCATAAAAAAGATAGATATATAATTGTAGGTACCTATATACCCATTTGTTGGAAACTTGAATATGTAGCAATGGGTATGAAGAATTTATTCAACAGGAAAGACAATATATACATATTTGATTTTTTCAACTGACAATCAATTGATTAATGACAAAAAGCAATTATTCAATTTATGAAATATCTGTAGTCATAGGGTTCAACAAAATAGGTACTTGGTGTATTAGAACAAACCTTCTCAACACTATTGATGTGGATTTTTTCAAATCCATATTTTTTTTTAGTTTGTTTTTGGCCACTTCTGATTAGCTTTTCCAATTTCATTCAATTGAATTGATCAACTTAGTATTTGACGCTGAAGTTTTTGAATTCTGTTTTCACATTTTCATCTTCCAGTATGAAGTTATTAGATACTTACCATACTCCTGGACCAAAACAATATTTCTTCTCGAATAGGTACCTATATGTGGATATATCTAAGTAGTTCTTTCAAAAGTCCTTATTTAACTTATTTTAATAACCTCCAATGTTGACGACAAATTTGTCTGATTAACATTTAAACATCAAAATTTTTCGAGTCTGTAGATGTAGGTAGGTACTAGAAGTATTTAGCTATTTCACCGGAAGTACCTATTAAAGTATTGAAATTTACTAAAGAAAGATTTCAAAGATTTTTACTGTGAAATTTCAATGGAAATACATATACAGATGATTTATACTTTGAAGATAAAGAAGCATGATAAGAAGATAAGGGCAAAATAAAACTCCACTTTTCATATTTAATACTTCGGAATATACAAGAGATAGTTTCATACAATTCAGTACTTCTGTACTGAGGTAGAGACGAAAATATTTCAAATTCATTGAAGAAAGTCTTGAATTGAATCCCGTCGGAATAAACTTTGGAGGTTTGAAGCGTTATTATATTGGATACTTTAAATTCCCAATCGACTATTCAAAATTCAATAATTCAACCAAATTTATTAGGTATCTATAGGTGAGAAATATTGATTCTAAGAAAAATATTGGCGCATATTTTCTTAATTGCTTCTAAAAAACATACTAACTTCGTTTAGTCATAAGATCTCGGTTATGACTATTCCTGTCAACATGGGTGTCCGAATGAAATTGTCAAATATTCACAACTATAGTAACAATGAGGTAAAACTCACTGTATTTATCCTCTGAAGATGATTAGTTTGTCTAAGCTTGCATACGAGCTTGCAGAAATATAGGGTGAGTCTTTGACTCGTGTATATTTCAACCGTAGATTCTTGAGGTCAAAAAGAACACTTTTCTCCATTACCATTTTTCCTGATTCGGCCTAGATGAAAAGATATAGCCATTTTAAATTTTCATAATGAGCTATGCCACCCTTAGAAACCTGCACACTGGTGTTTTACCAAGTATAAAATTATAGATACCATTTGAACATTGAGAATGAGCTACTATATTACATAAACTCACTTGTATATGCCGTGCGACTCCCGCATATCAAGCGCAAGTAATATCAAGTAGCTTGATATCAAGTCAAGAGTCAATCATGTTATTTGTCATGAGCTTGATTTTTAAGTCAAACAGTTGATTATCAAGCTACTTGACTCGATGAATCCCTACGTCAATGAGTAGGTAATCAGAGATTTTTGAAAATCGAACGGAACTATCAGTCAAAGAGCAGTAACGTTCTACTTGTCATGACTGATAGGTACCTACATTATCTCAACGATCACGGTTAAAAAATTAAATTAAATCATTTTTTCGGAACGTATGAAATATAGGTATGCACTTATATAAAACAGTATTCAATCGATTAGTGCCAAATATTTTATCTATAAAAATAAAATAAAAACAAAACCGTTGCCGACGGCCGAAAACAAAATTCTGCGTAGAATCACAATCCCTCTCATCCAAACAAATGAAGGAGGATCTGGATCAGGGGCGACACTATACAGACTCCGGGTCCAAGAGACCGAAGAGAGCGCAGGGATTAATTTCATTAACCTTATCAATAAGAGAATCGACAATGAAACTAAGAGGTAGTTAAAACCCTCGTTCATTGAATTCTGTGGTCTCTGAAGCGTCCCCGACGCTGCCGTAAATGTGATTCGGTGGGGTGACACGGACGCTCAAGCCTGAGAGCGTCAACGGCGTCGGCTGTTTGAATGTGTCCACCCCTGTTCGTATAATCAACCTTCAGACGCTTGAATAAATAGGTACCTATCTACCCTTCGGTTAAGTGGTGGGCGGAGGTAACTGGAGATGCTCTCGTCGATTCAAATCTTGACTTTACCTGATCCGTATTTTTCCAAATTCGGAGCAGATAATATTATATAGATCCCCCCAAAATTAAAGGCTAGGACCGCCCTTGATTTGTCGTAATGGAAAGTTATTTGCATCAAATATTTTCATGTGGGCAAGGGCGAAATGGTATGTTCTAGGAAAAAAATCATATTGAATTCCCCCCTAGAATATACATAGCATAGTATACAGAGTGAATCGTCTAAAATCAGCTAACGATACCAGGTTTCCGAAAGAAATCTTTTATTTTCTTGACTGATACACAGTGAAGTGAAGGCGAGCAGAGCGAGTCTAATATATATAAACAGCCGTTCGTCATTTTTTTGCGAATTTGAATCTTATATAGATATAGCCCTTCCGCTAAGACTCCAGGTACTGATATATACAAAATCACATCCTAAACGGGGCCATCTGGATCAAAAATGATAAGAATAAGACCCCCCTCGAAATCATCTCGAAGCCCCAGGAAAACTTCCAAACCTTCGATTTTCCTCGCGGTTTTCGAGTATACGGGGTGTTGCGGATTGTTTTGACATTCGATTCTCATTTCTCTGTGGGCAATTTGAAAAATCTACTGAGGGTCACAATCTCATATTTAATTAGTTATTATCGCGATATTTGAGGTTTGATGTTTTCTTTAATGATAGAAATTTTGATACTCTTTCTTTCAACCATTTTTGTCATAATGAAAAGTTATTTGCCTCAAATATTTTCATGTGGGCAAAGGCCAAACGGTAGGTCCTATATCGGCATAGTGAAGGGGTTCAAAGGTGGAGCACCTTCAGTGAGCAAAGCGAGTTATCTATAAGTAATAAAGTTGTTCATTTTATCTATGCAGAGTTTGGGCTGTGTATTTAACCCTTTGTTGGTATTTTTTGTATATTGTTTATTTGTCCACAACTCATTTCTCATCTGAAAAATTACTTAATCCTACAGAATAGTACTATTGAAGAACTCTACTTCAAAACCTAAAACTTGAAAATTTCATTCGATATTCGAAACAAATGAACATAGGTTCAATACCCGCAGCATGGCATTCTTTATGATATTTGAATTTGAGATAGGAGGCAATAATAAACCAAACGTTTAAAATTTTTATTGTTTTATTTTATGAGTTAAGGTTGGAATATTATTTTTATCATTCCTGCATCATATTTCTTGTTTTATGCACTAAAAAGCCGTGATTAAAATTATTTTATCATTTCACATTCTCTATGAAATGAATCCTTGAATTTTTCTGCTATCAATTCTGCTTCAACGCCTAACAGCTCCCCTCGATTTTCATCAACATCAGACCAGTAGAATGGGAGATTGGATATCTTCGGAACCCTCGGAAGTCGGAAGTAAAAGTGTAAAATCGGTTTTAAAGCAGGCATTACGCATCGTGCTCTGAAATGCATTGCGCATGTTTTAAATGTTCACTTATGCACTTGTATCAAACTACTGTTCATTTTAAGGTTGTAATAAATTGAAATTTTTTGCAGTGAATTTTAGTGTGGGAGCTTCTGAAAGGACGTCGCCATCATTCTACCGGCACAGCAGTTGGGGGCGGCGGTGGCACCATGGCCTACCGCCCTAACCGCCATGGACGATATGGCCCATAAAGGTAAAGGTAATGTATGGAGAATACATAAAAAAGATCTCTTTTCGTCTACATTTAGGGCTAGATGGAAATCAAATAAAATCGCTAATATATAACGTTATAATTCCTTTTCATATCGGAACAATTATTATACAAAAAAAAATTGGAATGTGAAAGTGTGTCTTCGCTAATTGAACCCTGTATATATAAGTACAATGTGTTCGCAAAGGGTGCGTGAAAGAACCAGCGCTCAAAAGCTCTTAACTTCACGTCAATGCTTTTCTCTCAGTTATGTTTTGGAATTGTACTTGAATTTTGTATTTTTAAAATTCTGATGACGTGGTCAACATGAAATTCTGCACGAAGCTTGAAATGGTTATCTAGCCATGAAAATATGTGGTATTTCTCACTCCAATTTTCATCTTAACTCCGCGTTGTGGAAATTTGAGTATTTTTTTCGATACTCTTCTTGAATTTTTTTTTATGGTTCTGGTTATCATATGAAGAAATAATTTTGAAAGGAGTATGACATTGTTATTCTTTATATACAGGCAAAATCTCAACTAGACCGGATTTCTAATGTCGGAAATATTCAGTATTTTCTTCGAATATTCTTGCATATTTTTTGGTTCTGATTAAATGATCAATTTGAAATTTTGCAGGAAGCTTGATATAGGTATTCTATATCAACAATCAAAATTTAAACAAGACAATCGTTTTTGTCGCGGAAATATTGTGTATTTTGCCCACAGATAATGGACTAGTTTTCATTTTTTTGTTAAGGATTTATTCTAAAAATTTATGTAAAATGAAATAAAAATATGGAAGAATCATTGAAATATCTCTAGAAATGAAAAAGCTATGGCACTTTGAAGTTGCGCTTGAAAGAATAATTTCACAGTCTAGTGTGTGACGTCACGCCACTTACACGAGGCGACTGGTATTCGCAGAGTGCTTACGAATTCATTGGTGTACAATCACTTGTGCCGTTTGTGTCGTGTTTTATTCGTTACACGATGGCTGAAATAAAAAAAAATCCTACAAATATTGTATTGTGCCTATGTGTGCAAGCACGACAATTAAAAACCACAATAAATTGTTTTTTTATGTACCAAATGACATGAATCAAAGGAAGAAGTGGTGCAAATTAATGAGGCGTGACTTAATTGGACCTAAAACTACTTCATATGTGTGTGAAGATCATTTTGATGTAAGTACCTATCAGTACTAGCTGTCTATTTCTGATAATAAAAATACTAAGGTGTAAGTAAGTTTGAAATAAGTTATTGAGTAAAAATAACTTTGTCCTTTCACGAAGCCTTCTTCCATTATGGTGACATAAAAACAAAACTCGATTTAAAACTACACTGTACAACTACAAATGGCGCGAGAGCCTTGGCGCGGCTAAGTATTTAAACGTAATTTATGGTGTAGCGATCACAGGCCAGTGCCGTGACGTCACAGACGAGACGGAGACCAAAGACTCTCCGCGCTAAAATACGTAAATTTAAATAATCTATTTCTCAGTCATTTATTGATGGATTTTCAAAATTTTTTCACTGATTTATCAGTTTTGCTCTATATTTTAATTCTATCAAGTCAAATATAGTATTATCAACATCACTAAACTAGTCCATTGAATTGTGCGTGTATGGTCCGCTTAAAATTTTTGTATAAAGCTTCCATATACGTGGGGATCCGATTTCCACTCCATCCGTTTATCGGCCGCCAATTACACATCGACGCTAGTATCAGCGTCCGCGAATCGTAAAACCGTTAAATAACCTACCGGCGTCAGATCCGCATAATCCAATCGTTCCGGTAAGATAAAGCTGGGGCGTCTCGTGGACAGGACGAATTGATCGTCCTTGCGTGACGCCGACGACAAATCTCGGTTGACGTCCCCCGGCGGCGGCGTCGGACTGGGGTGTGAATAGGAAATAGACTCAATAGTCGATATAAACCTTTTCCCTGCCGACCAACGTCGCCCCCCGAGAGAGAGTGACGGGGTGATCTTCGACGCCGGTCCTCGGACGCTTTTTTTTATGATTCGGCGGCCCTTCCTTCCGCCACTTTCCACGGAAATTCACCGACTGAGAAACCATTTTCGTTTCATCGATTGTTTGGACGGTTCTTTACGTCCCGAAGGCTGGGGTGATGCTGGTTCTATGACCTCTGGTGTCTATGCTCGTGGCTTCAGTTTATTTGTCACATTAATAATAATCAAATTAATTTTACGGCAGTCAGACAATTTTTCAATTCCGGAAAAAGTACCTCTTCAGTTTACAAGATAAAAAAACAAATTAAACAAAAATAATACAAAAAATAACATTTTACAATTTAAATAATATTGATTTGATTTTCAGTAGAAGAGAAAATAAAACAAATAAACTAGTAAGTACTATAATATAAAAATACAATGCGACAACAATGTGGCTAGCTTTGCTGATCCAGCAGTTCATTTTTAATTACTCTTCTAAATTTGGTTATTGGTATTGATAGTTCCGGTTTGAAGGAATTAAAAAGTTTTACTGCATTGTGAGATATTATAGGAATTTTCCAACGTTTATTATTATCAACCCTTACGCAATAACCGAATTGCCAATTATCATTCGAATAATCTCCCAGCCTTTTCCAATACCGACAACAAAAATAACCTCGAATAGGCACCCTGCTGAGCTAGAGTACGACACATACCGGCACACAGGGAAGAAAGTAGAGGTAGGGTCTATATCTTCACAATACTTCGACAGTTCATTGTGACTGCAGAGAAATGACCCCTAAATCTTGTTCTTTTCTCATCAGCGGGAAGTTCAGATCAATTGAAGTTTAGTTACAGTAATTACAAGGTTGGTCTCACGGAACACCCTGTGGATTATTGTGGGAAGTTTTGGGGCGCGGAAGCACTTTGGTCACACACGCCTTCGGGCGTACCTTGGTCGACAGTGTTAATTAAGATAAATGTTTTACTATTTGATTTCCTTAGTTTTTATACGAATGGTTTCGGAGATGTTCCTAGTTTGGAGGTACAAAGGAAAAGGAAAGATTTCTTGGGTATAATTTTAAGACAGAAATCACCCTGTAGATTTGAATTCGGAATTAGTACCTATATCACGTGATGAAAACTTTGAATTTGAATATCTATGCAGAATTCATGTTGAATATCTTGTGAAGGAAAGGTGTTATGAAAAAATAACTTCACACCCTGTATTGAAAACAAAGCGTTTGCGGGCCTTTTTTTTCTTGAAATGATAATTTTATGGTAGGTACCCATTGTATTTGGCATTTTTCGAAAGGTTAATTTTTACAGATATTCAGAAATATACAATATCGTATGGTTTGCATCCATATGAATATGTCAGAAAAAGTGGCCAAAAACCTTTTTTCATCTAAGAGTCTCAATATTTCTATGGTTTTAACTGTTGAGCAAAAAAAAAACGAGAAAAATAAAGCTTCCTATAGCAAAAGTCGCCTCTTTCCACCAATATCATTATATTTCTATACCTATACTTTGACTAATTTCTACCAAATTATATTATGTTTTCATCATATAAGTTTTATCTCAAAATGGATTCGGCAATATCGAAAAAATCCTAATGAGTTCTGATGAGAAGATCATTTTCATATAGGTTTCCAGAATGAATGCGCACAAGTACAAATCAATTTCAAATATTGTAAGAAATAACGCATATATGATTAAACTCATTTATTTAATTAGGAAAGAAACAAAGGAGAAATAATATTTGAGACCTAATAGGGATAACACAAACCATATGATGTATATTTTTGAAATCATAAATAATTGATCTTTCAAAAAATGCGGCAGAAATTAAGTGTTCCCATTAAAAAAAAACATAACTTTGAGTCATAGTTTCCTAAAGAAAAATCCTGTTGAAAGGACGAGTATGACACTGGGTTCTACGTCAAACAGTGCCTATAGAATGTTTTAATTTCAGAACTCTTTCATCAGTAGGTAATAGCGGAGATATAACTTTTTTTCGATAACATCATATTTCCAATTTTCGCTTTTAACTCGGAAAAAAAAGAAGGTGGCCAAAAATGAATACTACTTTGGGTAGTTTCTCAGAAAAAGAGAACGAAAATGGAGATTTGGTCCTATCTCCTCTGATTTTAAAGTTGTAATGTTGAAACATCGAAATTTGCCCACCCTGTACAGGGTGAAATTTGTCGATATTTCGAATTTTACGGGGAGAAACCGAAAATAGTAAATAATAAATCCCTTGGACGATAAATGAACACAATGAAACTAGCCAGTTATATTTTAAGTGACATTCTGCAGCTTATTCTCACACCCACAATGCTGTATCGTCTTATTATAGTCTCATCGGCACATATTAGCGAAGATCCGTTCGAGAATTTCCCATAAATATAAAATATCAGCTATATCGCCTCCGGGAAAGAAAGCGCGTAAATCAGGAAAATCAGTCTTTCGAAAACACAAAAGCCTTTTATTCGAATCTCCTCGTGACAAATGGAATCTGGTAGTGAAAGGTGAGCACTTTTCCGTTTTTATATATCGAGCAGATCACGCATGAAGAAATCTGCCTTGATGGAAGACCAGCAAGGTTGCGAGGGGGTGAAAAGTTGTGGAAGGTTGCCATCGTCCCGAGTGCAGGACCGTTAATACCACGTGACAGTTTTGGGGATGAGAGTGAAAATAGTGACTAATGGATGAGGTTTCACTTTGACTTTTTGGCTTTTCTCTCTAACAGATCCGCATCTTCTAGTGCTCATCGTTTATTATCTTTTAATTGATTTTTTTCACAACTTTTCATAGAAACTATAAAAGCTATTCGCATGAAATTTGCTCCAAAATTACATTTAAGAAACTAAACTTTAAAGTTTGAGAAAAGTATCCATACGTTTTCAAAGCTGATAATCAGAAAATAATATATAAACAATTATAATAATTTTATCTGAAATATATAAACAATAATAAAATATCCGAAGCTATGCAATAAAAATTATAATTTTTCATTAAGAGGGATTCCAATCACGTGGTTTTTCGCGTATCAGTCAAATTTGGTACTCATTCATTTCCCCTTTGACGCTCCTGCGATGATCAAACTTTGTACGGTGTAGAAGTACTCACTTCAACTTCTTCGAAGCAAATAAGTAGAGGACAGCACTGTACGACCACTTTCACGAAATTATAATTTTACCTCTCTTGTAATGATTTTTGATACTTAGTTTATTTCACGAATATGTTGAAGATATATCAGTGCTTCGTACAAAGTACATTTCAATTTTTTTGCGAAAAACGGTAAATTTCCAAAAATTTTATTTTCTTTCATTCGCGAATTAAAATTATTTATTTTCTCTCGTGTAGATTATTTTTCTGGTGAAATTATGTGAAAACCTAATAAATATCGGTGATTTATAAGAAGAAATACATATCTCTAATTGCGTTTCCAACCAAGCAACCACGTGATGGTGTTCCCTCTTGATTTAACATTATTGAGAACATCGATAGGACTGACAAAAATCTAGACTGAGAATCAACCATATAGGAATAAGGAAATCATGCTGTTATCGGAGGTTAGTAGAGATATAACAGTTTCATTCTTTTTCAATTTCCAAAAAGAAAAAAAAAAGAGTCTATCGCTACTCACTTTCGATGACAGTACGTTTTCCTAACTGTTAACCTAGACTTCTGCCAGTCCGATATTCTTATTTATGTTGATGTTCGATTTACAGGGATAGGACTATTGAAATAAGTCGACCAATTTGGACTAAGGCAACGTTTCGTCTATATATTTAGACTTTTTAGACTTTATCAAGGCACGTTCATTTAGTCGAATACAGATGAAATAATTTGAGTACAAAGAATATTGGAAATATACAGTAACACTTTGTTAAATGTATAAAAACTAAGACACAATGGAATAAATACTAAATAAATCTTTTATAAAATTGCAATCACCGTCGAAACAAACTGTTAGAATATACATTAAACAAAAGGGTAGAAATTAGCCTTCTGTACGAGATTTACACATTCACTGATTTTCATTGAAATTAATGAAATACTTCCATAAATATAGTTTAGTGATTTTAGAATTGAAAAATGTGGATTGACAGAACAGTTTTCTGTAACACAAACTTGACAAATAATGGATAAATCCGTGGCATATAATAATAAAAATAACTATAAAATCTGTGCGAATCTGATATATTGCACGATTTTGTTCTACAAGATGTGGCAGAAATGAATCAGTTATAGCCACAGAATTAGACAACTACATTGAAGTAGATATGGGAATTTTTGTATTTATACAATTCCTCTTCATCAGAGCTTCTTCCTCAACAAAATTTCTAAACTAAAATTTGTACAAGTTTCTATTGTATCATACTGTCTATAAATACAGGCCTTTATCATAACGACTTTTGCCTATACGCGTAGGATTTTTCCTCGCCGTCGGCGTCGGCTTCTCACTCCTCGCTATTAAGAGGAACATTCACTCAATCCCAGATATTTAAAATATCAGAAGGGCAGAGCTCGGTCGTGTCCGGTCCTTGTGGTCCCCCTGGTTCTCGACGAACTTCTGGTCCTCTTACACTCATTAATATTATTATTATTATTTGATGAACCTAAAACCTGACCTTAACTCGATCAACAATAATTTTCATCTTGAAACGTTGATTATTTATTTATCCTTCTGACATTCCAGAACATCAATTATAAAAATCACAAACAGTTTCAAGGGTTTATTATTAGAAATAATGATACAAAAGCGTTAGTGAAATGATCTGCTTCTCTTCAACCTCCTTATTCTCACGATCGAATTCGAAGCCCATCCAGCTAGAAAACGCAATTATTTTCAGTTAAAAGGAAATATTCGCAGCTTTCCTCATCCATATTCCCAATTAGACAAGCCATCCATTGATAAAAGCAAAATTCCGGTTTTCTCCGCTAAGCCAAACGGAATATTTTTGGAGCTAAACCGGTCCTGCAATGGGCGGAGGAAGGAAGCACTCCACGGTAAGAAATCAGGAGTGTGTATAGAATGGCAGGGAAATCGCGGGGTGTTCCACAAAGACCTAAAGACATCCCTCTCATCTTCTGGCTTTAGAACCTCTGTGTTACCCCCTTTGTGCAGCCATTCATATTATTTATTATTGTTGTGTTGGCATCACTTGCTGAAATCTGATTTATCACCGGCAACGTTAGGTTCTTCAATAACTCTCTCTCGCCTCGGCCTGCTTTGGATGTTTTGAGGCTCTGGGTCCTTTATTAAAAGAGATGATATAATGATGTGACGACTCCATTCAGTAGATAAGCGTAGCTGGATATGTGGAGTCTTCTGGGTTCATTCTGACTCTTATGATATATATTGTATTCTTTTCTTCGCCTAAGAGATCTAGTTTTCGATTATTTTATTCAGGTTTTTAGAAATTATTTCAGAGCTGTTTTAGTAATTTCACCACTACGAAATGGTGCTTTCATAACAGTATTTTTTATCTACAACTGCTTCATTTTGAAGCTATTTGACCACTGAATTTGGTCCATTTGAGTTACGTTATGAAACTCATTACCCAACTCAAACTTCATTATATAGCACGTTTTTTCGAGAAGAATTAAAACTCTCAAAGAGCAATAACCGACACTGCTTGTTCTATATAAGGTGGAAGTTTTTTTGAATCACTACTTTCGACCAAACACATCAAATACCAGCTGAAAATGACATGACATGATACTTGATCAAGTGGTTGTCTTGATTTCAAGTCAAGCTCGAGTCAAGTAGTAGTTTTTCAATCTCAATTCAAGTCAAGTCGAGTATTTATTTTTAAGTGCTTGAATCATATCAAGCTACTTGATTTTTAGCATTTTTATTATTTAGTATCACATCGATAAAAAAAATGATGAAATGAGAAGAAACCTTGCAAAAAACCCTTTTTCAGCAACCGTCCAGGAAGTGCTCATTTCCCGGACGCTTTTTCTCTGAGAAAGTAGCATTTCCCGGCCTAGTCCGGAAAGTACGTACTTCCCGGACTAGGCCGGAAAAGAATCATAGAATCCATAGCAACCGAGATAACGGCTGACAGTTCATATGAAATTAGTTGTCAAAAATTTGCATGTTTTTTTATCGCAATCGCAATAAAATATGGAAAGCAGCAGCGATAGTGTTATTTTACATGGTTGCCGAAAAACTATTGTACGCAACACGCCCGAAAATGGTTTTTTTGGACTCACAGACTTCCAGGACTCGCTTACGCTCGTCCTGGAATTTTGTCTATTCGTCCAAAGAAACCCTATTTTCCGGACTTGTTACGTAAATTACTATTATTTATTGAACTTATTGTATAAATGAACCGAAAATATCAACTTTTTGAAATAGAAACATAAATTAAATCACTATAAATCATAACAAAATGAAAAATAATAAAAAAATTGTTTCTTAATATTGAGAAACCTCCAGGATTTGTTTGATTTCATATTTTTCCATCCAGGATCTGAGACACATGAGGCATCTTATAGATTTGTCGCCTAACCTATTGCGGGTTCTTGTAACTGTAAGAGCAGCTCTGAAAAATTTTCTTCCAACAGGAGCTGAAGATGCTGCATTGATGAAGAATCCATTTTGGCGAAATTTGGAAAAAATTTCTGAATCTACCAATAGGTTTCATAGAAATGTGAGAAAACTACTTATAAAGTCACACTGGCGAATGCTTCACTCTCTCGGCGATTGAGGATCCCCTTATTTAGTCTAAGCGCACATCTAATGAGATTGCAGAAATATATGCCGTGCGACGCGTGCATATACCTAAAGCTCAAGTGATATCAAGTAGCTTGATATCAAGTCAAGCAATAATTATCTTAATTCTAGTCGTCAAGCCCAAGTATGTAATTTTTCACGAGCTTGATTTTCAAGTCAGGTAGTCGATTAAAATGTCAAGCTACTTGGCTTGATGAATCCCTACTCGTTTGCTCTTACAAAAACATAAAGTAATGATGCTCTCATCCCACTTGTATATAGTATATGAAAATAACTATATTAATGCGCCATTGTGTAATATATAACCAAACATTTCCTTTCAAAAGATTTTGTCGACAATATTAGAAAGAAATAAGCTGTTAACTGACTAACATCAATAACATAATAACTGATTTTATAGGATTTCGTGCTATTTTCCCAACATTAATTTCATTTCACTCTAAGTGTCCAAATAAATCGAAACCCGGCATGTTAGCTTCGTGGTATCCAATCGATATTTCCGCGTTTACTCGAGAAACAAGGTAAATATTTGCCAAGAAAACTGATTTCCACGGTGAACAGGCACATCTACATAAAGTGGAATATATTATAATTGCCAACAGAAGCCTGTGCAGAAGCAACAAGGACAAGTACAGACGAGCTTCAACATACGCCTAGGAACAAGGATGGAAAATGCATAATAGAACTGAATATCGATCACCATTCAAATCATTCATATATCAATCTTCCATTTCACTCCCTTGTATGCATTGGAAAAATTCCATTTCTCCAAGTATGCTCCAAAGGTTTTATCTTTGATGACGTACTATTCCCACCATGAATAAATTAGTTAAGAGCACAGCATCTTCATCTTTCACAAATTTAATGAGAGTGCAGCACCTTATCTTGCTTCTAAGAATGCAGAAATCGAGGAATTTGATGCTAGAGTGACAATCAAAGTTATATACATGTTTAACGAGAATATTTTGGTAAAACAATTCAACTTGATAAGAACAGCACAGTCTTGCTAACAGAATATTTATTCTCTGACACTTTGAAATTAAAGAAGACAAGAAGCCAATATTACTCAGAAAAAGGACTATAAGTCCCTCTTGAATACTTACATGTGAAATATGAGCATTCTGAAGAAATTCACTTGAAACATTACAAACAGTACAATATTTTGAAATCAATGACTCAAGAGAAATAAACATGCTTCACCTTCTAGAGTTTTTCTGCTTTGTAATGATATCTTGCAATTTGGGGTGAGAGATACTTCTCTTGAGGGTTTTTGAATTACTGATAATCTGGAGACGCACAATATTTGTTTCTTCACATGATTCTGAAGGTTTATTGAAGGTGACAATATTTGGAATTGAATGTCTACCTAGTCTGAAGAATCTACAGAATAAGCTGAAGTGGATCCTAAGTTCCTAGTTATTTTCATTCCGATTCTGCTGAATTGATCACTTCTGAATACCCAGACTAGAAGAGGTTAAATAATAGTTTATTCTAAAACAAGTTGCAGAATGGGCTCCTTTTCCAACACGAATGCGAAATTCGAAAACGAGCGACGAAGGAGCGAGTTTTGGAACGCATGAGTGTTGGAATTGCCTTCTGCAACGAGTATTAGACGATATTTTCTCTATTTCAGTCAAGTTTTGCGAAATATTGTCGAAATTCAATGAGAAATTCAGATTATATATCCTAGTGACTTTTGTATTGTATCTTGGCAGAATGTGTGACTGTTACGAAAATTGACAGATTACGGCATTTGAATATGAATCGTATGTTTCGAATTTAGACATAATTTATAATTACACATTAAATTCGTGAATTATGTCTGACGAAATCGATTGAACACTACCAGAATTATGAGAATTCGCGAATATGTAGCAAATCATTTCTCTATATGCCCAAAGTATATTATATTGACAATTATTGACGTTTGTTGAAATTTGATAGGATTGGAAGTCAGCATAGGCAACCACAAAACGAAAAATATATCTGAAAACGATGCTGTAATGAGTTCATTACAGCACTGTTTCTTAGAACTGTAATGAACTCATTACGATACAGAAATAGAGAAAGAACTTTTACTTCTTACCTACTGCTGTGCATATAATATAACTGTATGAAGCTAAACTCATAAAAGTAACAGTATTATTACGAGTGTTAGATCTCAATCCATATAAAAGGCATATTGCTGATGTTATTCAAATCGTTTTATTACCTGTTGGAAAATAGAGCAATGCAATCGTGAAATAGCAGAGAAGCGAAGTAAATGTTCAATATAAAATTACGGCTATACATTTTGCAAATCGTAAAACTCATGTAGGAATGGATTCTCTGCTCAGATCGAATGTTTGTACGAGTTGTAAATTGATACTCGGTTAATAGTTTTGAACGAGGTAAGGTTGTGAGGTTGGAAAATGAAGGTTAAGGATTACTTTCAAGGTTTTACGTATACTTTCTGGTAATTATGATATCCACACCATCATGTTATATTCATACTCAATATGGAATTTTATAGGGCTGGTTCAAATGTTATGTTGTGGCGGTGATTTCAAATAGTTAGAATGCTGCAGGTTCAGCATTCGTTCTGAAAATGAGAAGAACGGTTGAATTTTCAATATTTTGGGTCGTATTTTTTGTATTGTCTATTTTTGTTATTTTATCAACGTATACTATTTATGCGTCTTTTCTTGATACGTCTATGTATAAACCTAGTACTTCAGCAATCCGGCATAACTCAATCTTCTTGAAGTGTTTGAACCTTCGGCTGATAATGATAATTGAGAATTATCTTCAGAGACAAGAGGAAAGAATGTTCAATCATGGTTCTGACGTAATCTGGTAGTGCTGTATCAAAATTTGCTCAAATTCACTAGAAATCACTCCAATCAATTCACTCATGTGCGCGCTTCGTTACAAAAATAAATATTATGATTTTGAAGATTGAGCATCAGATTTCCAACTTAAATTTCGTGGAAAACAGTATAAGAAACTCATTAACAATATATAAATTAGAAATACGAGATATGAGGTAGTTGAAATATAAATATTTCATTGTTATTCCTTCCACTTACGCTACTAAGAACTGCCTTTTAAATACTCTTGCTCTGAAGTTTTAACTACTATTGGAAGTTCAACTTTTTTTCAAATCTCTTTCAACAAGTTAACCAAGTCTACCGCAGATAATGAAAGCATTGTGATCAATTTGGGGATAAAAAATTTTTTGGTCTCACATGTCAAAAGTTGCATTCACAAAATGCATTTCAGATTCCAGACCATCCTGAACAAATTTGGTTTCGTGTACATCTCCCGGTCAGTGTTGACAAACTCTTGTAACAGCTTTAAGTTCTACAATTCTTCTCCGATTTTGATGAAACTTTGTGAGAACATTCAGTTTGAGCCATAGATGATTCCATTCAGCTCTATCAGATTAAGAACGGTCATTCTCGATTATTCCATAGATATCTTGTGTTCTACTAGAGTCAATTCAAATAAAAGACGGAGCAATATAAACAGAGTAAATCGCATAGTTTGCGCATAGAGCAACCGTTATATTTGAGACTCTAGTAGTCTAGTATGATGTTGAACGTCGAAACGGATATATGAATCGAAAAGTTAGTACATATTGCTCTTACCGAAAAATGAAATAACTGGGATCTCAATATTTATAATCCGATTTTGATCAAATATGCAAAATTTTGGAAATATGTGTAGAAGTGTTTGGATATTAAATATTCCAAATGATATTTAGCTGTTCGTATAATACTGTGTGTTTGCCCATGCGTGAATTAAATCTTCTCTGGAATTAATAGAGTTAAAAATCCGAAAATAACTTACTGTTGATGACTGATTTTTTTAGGAGTAAAATACAAGGAGCCTCTGGAAGTTTTTTTTTTGTATTCTATAATCTCAGTTTGAAGGGTAACATAAACTCATACATTTTAACGTAATAAGGGTAAAATTCCCGAAAAGGATATTCAAGGTAAATAATCAGTCCGTGAACTCACCTTTTTCACACCTAACCCATTGTGGAATAGGCCCAAAATATTCCTCGGTGGCAAATTTCGAGGCCGTTGTCACAGAAATGGGGTAATAAGTAGGTACATTGGTAGAAACGGGTAGTAATGAATTCAAATGATTCGGATTTATATCGTAAACACACCGAGCATAATAGGTCGGCCGTTTACAAAGGGCCATTGGCAAGTCGGCACGAACACTCGTATATATCGACAAACATCCGATGAATTGGCTTAACCAGGATGCCAATTCCGAGCAGACAGATCCGTGTTCCTTTGGGTTTGGACTATTACACCACGGCTAAGCCAATTGGTTTTCAGGGTTGGATTATATTAGTTCCTTTGGAATGACCAAAAAGCTATTTTACATTGAGGGCATATAGAATTTGATGTTGTGCATATTTTATACAAGTTTAGCATAATAATATTCAGGTTTTAGCTCTTAGAAAAAGTTTTCCTTTCAATGTTTTTTATCCCAACTCTACTTGGCCTTTGTCTTCTTCTCTTAGTGCCTATCTATTTTGGATGCTGCCTACCTAACATGATGTGACACGGCCCTTATCAATTACTACCTTACTTACCTAAATAGCCCTGTGGTTTTTGAGGTGAACCAAACTTGCAAATTCTTCAACCACGATATCCTTCGTTGTCCAATGCTTCTTTTTCCCTGGAGTATGAGTTGTAGAAGTCAATTCCCCTCCTGAGCCTGAATCCTACTAATTTATTTTCGATTGATACCTTGATAACCGGTATCTTCCCTTCCCTTCACCTTAGTTACCTCCATATTTAATATGGTAAGGGGTAGGAAGGGGTACCGATTATTAACGTATCAATCGATAATAAAATAGTAGGGTATCTTCTCTGGTTTCTCATAACATAACCAAGATAATCAAGTTTACGCTTTTTCAACTTGTTCTCCTGAGAACTTCTTCATTGGACATGATGTCCACCCATGAGATCTTCAGAATACGACGATACAACCACATTTAAAACACCTCTAATTTCCTGCAGGACACTCCTGTTAATGTCCATGCTTCGACACCATACAAAAAACTGGAAAGATATAGCACCTATTGGACTAATTTTGGTCTTTATAGCTGAGTTGCTCATGAAGTTCACCTCAATAGAGTGATACCACTCTTCATTGATGTTTTTTTACTTCTAAATACGTATAACTGGTTAATATCTATCTAAACCTGTTGGGGACCTTCAATCAAGCGGTTAGTTGTTCATTTTGTGATGAATTTCGTTTTTTTCATGTTCAGATGTAGTCCATATTTTGCACTCACTTTTACAATTTCATCCATCAACCTCTGCAACCCATGTATATCACATGCGTCGTCTGCATACCTAATATTTTTAATTATTGCTCCATTCACAACAATGCCGTAACCACTCTCCCCAAGGGTTTTTTAAGGATACATTCCTAATAGATATTAAATAATAGTGGGGATAACACACATCCCTGTCGAACTCCTCTTGTTACCGTAACTGCCCCAAACTCTGGCCTCTATGAAACCTTTCAAAAGCTTGGAGCTTGTATAAGTTGGTAGAACCAGTTGTTTTCTGTGTAGTCTTTGTGAGTGTGTCCCATTGCCACTTCAAGCTCAAGACTGTAAATTTTTCACTCATCAGTAAGAAATTTCTTTCCTGGCTTAGGTTTTACAATACTTACTTTCAATAGGCCAGCAAGTCATAGTACAAAGTGGCCACTCTTCAATGATGTAGCACTAAAACCAAAACATAATTGGATACGGACAGAGCTATCAAATATGAAACACTTTCTGAAAAAGTTACTTGAGGCTTCAAAAACATTTCTTCTGTTACTTATTTAATTTATTTATCAGTTCTTTTGTGAATATAGTGATACTGAGCAATTTATCACAGGAATTTGGACAGAAATAATAAATAATCAACTATGATTTTGCTAACGTTTCGGAACGTCTTGTTCCTTTTTCAAAGCTGAAAACAAATCATTTATTAATCATAAATAATAATAGTTTTATAACATTCCTAATAGTGAACCCAGCAAACTGAAAATTGTATCACAATTCATTTTGATAGTATGAAGAGCCTGTAATCATGTAGGTACTAACAAGCTTATGAAAATATTGTTTCATTTGATAATTTGTCATTTCCAAATCAATTAAAAAATGTATATTATGGTATTTTTCTAACATCATTATGCTTCCAGTTCGATGAACGCGTTCACGAATTCGTACGACTGAAGCAAGAATTTTGTGAGTGCGATTGTTCCACTTAGAGATCTCTCCTCTTTCAGTTTGTATTCATTTTTTCCTCTTGAGGCATTTTTGGTTTTTATCTTCAAAATTATGTTTTGTGGGAACTTATCGGCTCGGCCACGTCTCTTAGCACTAAACAGTAATTTAATAAGTTATCTACTAAGATAAACAATTTCAATTACAAAATTACAAAAACATCCATCTCAGTAGGTTTTGACATAGCCTACATACTCCCTTCAACCGTGGTGGAAAGACCGAAATCGAACAATTGGATGTTCAATAATACAAACCCGATGGGGAACAACCCACAAAACCGAACTTCATCGAACAACACAGCCTACTACCGGTCAACAAACGTGAATTTGTGAAAGTTACAATTTGTTACGGTTTTTTTCGTCCTGGACAAGGGTGTTGAACATTTCAATATTCTCATCTCAGCGAGAACGTCCTTTGTTCCCTTTCGATATGTCCTCCCTCGACTCGTTTGTCTGTTGTTCGGCGTCTGTTTTTTGTTTGAATCTGGTTTTGTTCCAGTTTCATTCATTTCGGTTTGTGATTTTCAATGATAAAGTTGGTCCGAGAAAGAGAATTAACATTTCTGAATTTTGACAGTTTCGTTTTAGATGCAAGAATTAGGAAAAATGTGAAATACTTCGTTCAGATTTTTATTTATGTAGTTATTCAGGAATAGTTATTTATAATACAAGTGCAGAAGGCATTGATATTCTTCCACGAATTCGAAAACGAGCCACGAAGTGGCGAGTTTTCGAATGAACGAGTGGTAGAATGAGCCTTCTGTACGAGTATTATACATTATTTTCTCTAATTCGTTGCATTTTTATTGAAATTAATGAATTATTTCCATAAATATAATTTAGTAATTTTTGCATTGAAAAATTTTGGTTGGCAGAACTGATTTATTTAAGGCCAATTGATGAATTGACAGATAAAGCCGTAGCGGAAAGTTCGGAGTACCAACATATAATAATGAAATATAACCATGAAAACAGGGCGTTTCTGATATATTCTCGCACGATTTTGTTCTACAAGATGTGGAAGAATGAACGGAATAACCACAGAATTAGAGAAAATATGTTTTCCTCATTAGCAGTGGCGACGCTAGGAGGGGGGCAGGGTGGCCCGAGCCCCCCTAAAATTTGCTACACAAAGCTTAAAATAATTACAAGATCAGCAGAACTATAATTTTCACGTTTTATTTCGATTTACCTTAGCCCCCCCAAAAAAAATCCGTCTCCCCCTTGGCCCCCCTGTTTTTTAAAGCTGGCGTCGCCACTGCGCATTAGCGAATTCTTCTGAAGATCTGTAGTCGAAACTTCAATATACAATAACTCAATTAACCTGCAAAATGACATGCCTTGAAAACTCAGAATGGCATAAAACACAATGTCATTCAAAACTATGTTGGTACAATTTTCCTGAGGAAACAAAAAAGCACAAAGAAATAACAAATACATCCATGTAAGATTCGATTTTTTCCCTTAATTCCTCTATTCCAAATTCTTCTATTTCAAATGAACTCGATCACTTTATTGAAACTTAAAAATTTCAAAGGTCGGAAGCCTAGGTTTAGTTTTTTATTGAGCAAAATTTGAATAGGGGTTCCATAAATATAGACGTTCCAAATTTGGTTTTTGTTTTCCCGATTAATTCAAAACCACAAATTTATTCCAATTAAAATTTTGCACTCAGATATTAAATTTTAATTTGAATCCTTTTTCATAATGAAGCATTGATCGCTTCACCAGAACCAAAGAATATTAAAGAAAGATTACCTAAGATTTCCATGACCACCAAAACGACGTAGATGAGACATCAAAATGGTTAAAAAATGATCATTTCAAACTTCTTGCTGAATTTCAAACTGATAACTTCATGAAAAAATCAAGAAGAATATTGGATCAGGAATAGAATAGCAATTTGAAGCTTCGTATGAAATTTCGTATTGATAGCATCATCAGAATAACTAAAAAAATTAATACAGCACAAACGGGAAGTCAACTTTTGAGCACTCGTTCATCAATGTGCCACTTGTTTCCTTGAATATCTCTCTATACAGTTATGTGGTCACCAAGGACGCAATTGGCGCACAAAAACTCATAATTTTGCGTAAGAGTTTTCCTTATTTATTTTTCTTTATTCTTCTCTTTGAATTTTATGTGAACTTCATCAATTTTTTTTTGTAATTCTTACTTTACATGTAATGAACGTCTAGCTAGATGGTGTTGATATGGAACTGAATAAATAAAAATAATATATAATCTCAGTATCAAAACTCTTTTTCCTCATATCCATAACGTCAATACCTATCACAAAACACCCTCGTGTACGTACATATCACTCTGTAAATAACATTTGACAGCCCATGAACAAATATCTAAATCAACACTCTGCATTCTCAGATACACTATTGTCAAATATTTATGATACAACTTGCAACCCCCACAATGCAAGCATTACTAATTCGAAAATAATTAAGTAGAACTATACACCGTTTAATCCTCTATAAGCACGTTACTATAGGGTTCGCTACTATAATCAGAACTTCTCGACCGGGTTGTTTTTACTCCCAGCTGTGACGAAACAGTGGCGTAGGTATTATAAGGTTTCTACTTCTTACTAACTCACTAACTTCCCACTACTAACATGAAATTTGGTGAAAAAATCTATAAAACCTGATAAAGGACCCTGATGAAGAATCAATGAAGATTCGAAACGTTGGCAATTTTAATACTTAGAGGTTTTAGTTTCTTTTTTGCTGTTTCACCGTTCCTCAAGCTGCCATTGCCTGTTGTTGATCAATTACAAGGATAAGATTAGAATACCACTAACGAAAGAAGAACTAATAAAACAAATGAGTATATGTATGTTCATTTATTTTCCATGTCTACAGATCATCAAGTGATTCAACACGAAAATTAAGAGTCTTTTGCGCGGTTGTTCAGACTTAAATGTTCATATAAAAGGTACACGTTGTAAGAAATATCGACTTTGTAAATTGAACTAAAAGAATTATGGATGGGGTAGAAAGTCACTTTGGGATTCTAGTTATGTTCCTTATCAAATGAAACCAAGCTTTCTTCCATTCATATGGCTATCTTCAGGGAAAATCAATCTAAACCTTACAGTGTAGTCAGGCAGAAACATAATCAAAAGAGTCACATTTTCTTGGTCTTCAATTTAACGAATACAATACAACATACCTACATTAGATACAAGTCGTAATAACAGTCAGGAATAAACAATAAATATAATCAAGAGAGTCACGTCTATTATACATAAAATCTTCTTGGTCTTCAAATTATATGACAAAACAACAAACATGTTGTTTTGACTTGTAAAAGTGATAACCTTTCTTTTAATTTTAAGACCAAGAAGATTTTATGGATGAGACTCTCTTGATTATGTTTTTGTATGGCTTTACACTGTCAAAACAACAAACAGGATGTTTCGACTTGTAAGAGTAATCACTTATGTTTTATTTTCAAAACAAACTGAAGAGAGACTGAAAAACTCAACTCAAGAGTAGCCACATTTTCGGGAAAACGCCTAAATTACGTTTTCAATAATCGTAAATATTCAGGACAACAATACACAAATAGTAAAACGACTCATTTTATAATCATTGTTTGGTCTTTTCACCTCCGGTTTTGGGAGCTAACTGAAACCGTGAACTCAGCTGCCAACCACACTGTCGTAAATACAAATTTAATTCTAGATCTATGACATAAAAGGGACTGAAAAACTCAACTCAAGAGTAGCCACATTTTCTGGAAAGCTTCTAATGCGTTGTCAGTGCCAGAGCATCGCTGGAATGTTTGCCAATATATGAATTGAGAATTATTATAGTTAAGATAACGGGTATAGAACGTTATCCCAACGCCACTGCCCCAAGTCTAGGCTCAACCGCATCCAGATGAACATCGACAGCCGAAGAAGGGCTGTTCCCTCGGGACTTTTTGCAATTTATACCGTGATACGTGCGGGGACTGCGAAGAGCCCCACTGTCGACGCCTCTTCAGGGAAACGAACTGACAAGTGTAAGGGAATCACGAGAAATCCGCAATTGAAGTATTTTGCGCAAACCCTGTCACTCATCGGTTTCCTTTTCCTAAATGTTGATGAATTGTGTCGGATGAGATCTGAATTTCAATGATGAAGGCTGCATCTTATTCCATCCCGGCTGGGTTAGGATGAAACTGCATACTCTGGTCAGGCTCAATCGGCTTTTATCGGAATTGATCATTCATTTAATTCATAATTTCGTTTTTCCTTATTTATTTTATAGTTTCTTTTCTAGCTTGCCGTTTACTAGTTCGATCAAATGGATTTAAAATTTTCTACCCAGAGGTTCAACTGCTTTCTTTCTACTTTGTTTTCTTGAAACAAATATTAATGATAATGATAATTGCTTCCGCCATTTTGCAATAGATGGCTGTAGCGTCAATTGTCAGTCAAATTAAATAGATCGTTGATAGAATAAGCTTAGCTATTTGTAAACAAATTGTCATTTGCGGAAGGTTGTAATTTTATTTCAATATAAAGAAATCTTCAGCTGAGACTCATCGAATGCTCTCAAATACCTATGGTGAGGCCGCTATTAGTGAAAGAACGTGCCGGGAGTGGTTTCAACGCTTCAAGAACGGTGATTTTGACTTCGAAGACCAGCATGGCGGTGAAATAGGGAAGATTATCGAAGATACAGAATTGGAGACATTACTTGATCAAGACTCGTGTCAAATGCAACAAGAATTGGCAGGATCATTGGGAGGGGCACAACAAGCCATTTCAAAATGCCTGAATGAAAGTCATAGGAATTCAAAAACAAGGAAATTGGGTGCCGTACGAGTTGAAGCCGAGAGATGTTGATCGGCGTTTGTTTGCTTGTGAACAGCTGCTTGCAAGGCAAAGACGGAAAATGGGTTCAATACGATAATTCCAAGCACAGAAAATCATGGAAATATCCCGGCCATGCTGCCATGTCGACGGCCAAACCGAATATTCACGAATTTCGGAAAAAACGGCGGAAGCAAAGTTGTACGTCTATGTAGTTCACAACGTAATTCATATATTTCATCCAATAGTTATCATAATTCCAATGAGATCGCACTGACAGAATATTATGCAATTGAAAAGACATATTTGAAGTTAATTCATTTCTTGAATCGCCATAATACGAGATAATATATGTAGGAAACACACTTCAAGCTTTGCTATTCATATTCATGAGATAATGAATTCTTTAGATTATTTTTCAGATTTCACTACTTCAATCAGTTCTCTTTTTCAGGTAATTCAAGATGATTCTTCATCTTGATTAGTGATAAATGAGGAATCCATCATCTGGTGCCGAGGCTGCTCAGTTATCCGTTTACAAAACTTCCCAATATTTGAATATTGAACTACTAGAATAGATAAAATTGTTGAAAAAAATCAAATATTTTGAATTATGAAAATAATTTTTCTGAAACTCGTTCCTTATTGAGAACTTTATAATTCTCTTTCGTTTCTATTTGAATGTTTTCTGGGGTTTTTCTTGAGACAAATTCAAAAATAGGCGAATCACTGAAACTCATTCCGATTTTAAAAGGAAATACATACAAATAAAACATAAGTTTCTCTCTTCTTCAGTTTTGATCTTTTTTGTTTGATTGGAAGATGATCAATTGATTTCAGGTAGATTTCAATCTTATACTAAAAATGATTCAGATCCAACCATTTCATGATGCTTCATTGAACATTGTCTAAAAAATGTAATTAATGTTCATTGGTAGTTACAGAAAAATAAATAACTTCAAAATTATCAATTGACTTTGACCACCAAATTTACTCAGAATATTTATCATACTGCGTTAGTGCTTCAATCTGGAAATTTGGATCATTTTGAATAATGAAGTATCTAACATAAGTGCATTTGTAAAACAACATTTGAAGAAAAATTTAAATTTAATGTATTGGATTCTCATAAAAAGTGAACTTTGGAATTGATTTTTCAAGAACTAAGTACCTTGGAAAGCCCAAACTATAAAGATCCACTTTTCCATCAGATGCTGATCCATTAATGTTTTCGTGGATTCAATACATATCCACAATCAAAGGCGTCATTCGAACTAATATTAATTGAAGAAATACCAAAGTCACGTATCGAGTTGTAGACATCTAAATTAGGTTTTCAATTGAACGTAAAAATTCAGGACAACAATACACATACATGAAAACGACTCATTTTATAATCATTGTTGGGTCTTTTCACCTCCAGTTCTGGAAGCTAACTGAAACCGTGAACTTAGCTGCTAGCTGCACTGTCGTAAATATAAAGTCAAATCTAGTTAGGCAGTTAGACAGTTGGCAGCTGATCACCTTGTCAGTGACATTCAGAACCGTTGTTGAAAATAATCGACCTAAATGACTTCAGATTTAGCTTCCACTGAAGTTTTGTCAACGGGCTGAAAACTGAGGCATCCTCGAGATGTCGACCAGATGATGGAATCCCCATAGTGCGCAAGGTTGTGTCAGTTGACTGGGCTCGTTCTTAGCTTGTGCCCACTTGACTATGATGTGCACACTTTCTAGAAACACCCAAGATTGATTTGAGAGAGTCAATATTGAGTCTAATGGAAGGACTCTATTGTTGTGCAGGTCATAGCGGTGTGAACCAGCTAGGAGGGGTGTTTGTCAGCGGGCGCCCCCTGCCAGACTCCACGAGGCAGAAGATTGTTGAGTTGGCGCATTCAGGAGCTAGACCCTGCGACATCTCCAGAATTCTGCAGGTTTCCAACGGCTGTGTCTCCAAGATTCTTGGCAGGTATGACGATGGATGTAATTTTTCCCCATAGTGAACCTAAAGCAAGAAATGCTATTTATAGATTCTGTACCATTCACGTCCATGTTCAAAATCGAGCAATTTATCACAGGAATTTGGACAGAAATAACAAATAATCAATTAAGATTTTGCCAACGTTTCGGAACGACTTGTTCCTTTTTCAAGGCTGAAAATAAAGCATTTATTAATCATAAATAGAAACATCAAAGATTTGATCTCATACCTCATGTTTGTCGCCAGATTGATGTTCGCCTCTTGTGTTTTTTTTTTATTTTTGTGCTGTGTATTTGCTGGTTCGAATAGTTGAATAAGCCGAGACTAAAATTGAGAATATGTGTCAATGATACATCGCACCAGAACATATGTAGTTCCGATTCAGTTTCTTTGTTTTTAATCTATTGACTGACATACGTCGAGACCGTTTATTTATTCTCCACTTTGACTATTTTAAATATATATTTTATTAATTGTATGATGAGGTATGAGATCAAATGTTTGATGTTTCTATTTATGATTAATAAATGCTTTATTTTCAGCCTTGAAAAAGGAACAAGTCGTTCCGAAACGTTGGCAAAATCATAATTGATTATTTGTTGTTTCTGTCCAAATTCCTGTGATAAATTGCTCGCTATTTATAGATTATTTTTATCCCATTCTTCAAAACTATTCGCCTTATTTTTCTCATATACACTGTGTCCCTAAAGTATGGAACAAATTCATTTTTAACTAAACAGACCATTTTAAGAAATTATCCTGAAACACGTCGATTTTTTATTTTATTTACCGTATTTTTAAATAATATACAGGTTTAATTACTTTCGAGTAATGACGTTACCGTCATTTTTTTAAATGGAACACCCCCATTTTGTCTCAATTTTCCGATTACTCTAGCTGAGCTGATTCCAAAAATGTATCACATGTTGATTTCAATTGGTACAGGGTAGACAAAAATACAATAGTTTTGTGCGTGCTCATGGAGTAATGCGTAACATTCTTTATTAGTTACCTAAATTAACAATATTATCAAAAATACTTATTGTCTAGCGGCAATAAATAAATAATTACATTTCACAGAAAACTAGACGAGTATGTTTTTTTAAATTGATAAGAAATAATTCCTTTCAAATTTTTTCTGCTAGACCACAAGAACCAAACATGTTTGGAAACAGCTCATTTTTGTTTATTTGAAAATGTAACAAACTACAGGATGTTACATTCAAACCAATTGCCGCTAGACAATAAGTATTCCTGATTATTATCAGGAATACTTATTGTCAATAAGTATTCCAGGAATATCAGGAATACTTATTGTCTAGCGGCAAATAGTAAGTAACGTGTAACATTCTTCATTAGTTAAATTAACAATATTTTGTTAATTTAACTAATGAAGAATGTTACACGTTACTTTATGAGCACACACAAAACTATTGTATTTTTGTCCACCCTGTACCAATTAGAATCAACATGTGATATATTTTTGGAATCAGCTCATCTAGAGTAATCGGAAAATTGATACAAAATGAGGGTGTTCCAAAAAAAAAATGACGGTGACGTCATCACTCGAAAGTAATTCATCCTGTATATTAGATTATTATTTTAAAATACGGTAAATTGAAATAAAAAATCGACGTGTTTCAGTATTATTTCCTAAAATGGTCTATTTAGCTAAAAATGAATTTGTTCCATACTTTACGGACACAGTGTATAACTAGTGTTTCATTTCATCCGTTTCAATGAATTCCGATAAATATTATATTTTTGTGTTTACATTTTTTTTGTAGCCGCTTTTAACCGAACAATGTCCGAGCCTTATCGTTTGGCTGAGTCGTGAGCCTGATCTCGAATTTTCTAAAATAAAGGAATATTGTTAATAAGTAATGCAACACCCTGTAAAGACATGTTTTGTTGTCCGAATATTTTGATAATAATTGTTAGAAATTTTTGCGCATTCAGTGATAGAGAAATTCATAAGATACTAATTTATATGACCTTTTATTTCCACTGGTTCTTTTACCTAGGTATAATATGTACTGCTCTAAATTCAAATTCAAATTTCAATTTTAATTTTTCCAGTATATTTTTATATACATATAATTCTGTGATCCACGGAACTTATATATCGCAAAGCCATTTCTGCATATTAAATGAATGTATGTAGTTCCAATCACAACATGAAACCTCAACAATAATCGAGCTATACAACCAACTCAAATATGTACTGCTCTATGTGATATTCCTTGCGAGATTTTTGAGGCTATAATTCTATTAGGATTAAAGAAGGAGACTCTTGATTTGAAAATTCAAATTTTTCTAGGTACTACGAGACAGGTTCTATTAGACCACGTGCAATAGGAGGTTCTAAGCCTCGAGTAGCCACTGCCGAAGTGGTGAGCAAAATCTCCAGCTACAAGAGGGAGTGTCCTTCAATATTCGCTTGGGAAATCAGGGATCGGTTGCTGCAGGAAGGCGTTTGTACCAACGATAACATACCAAGTGTAAGTTTCTTTTTTATATGTTTTTCTGCAAGAGATTACATTTTATCTTCCACCATCGAGAGCTATTTTTCTCTCATTTGGTGCAAGTACTGAATCTCAATAGGTTTATATTTCCTGACTCGCTTTGCTCGCCGAAGAGGCTCCGACCCTTGGACCCAGTCACTAGGCCGGTAGATCTCACACTGGGTATCCGTCAAGAAAAAAAAAATTTCTGACATCCAGGAGCTGATTTTAGACGCTCCACCCGGTATACTCTTTTGATTCTAGGAGGGGTACTCCATATGACTTTTTGCCTAGGACCTACTGTTGAGCTCCTACCCATATGAAAATATTTGATGCAAATAACTTTACATTATGACAAAAAAGATTGAAAGAAAGAGTATCAAATTTCCTTTAAAAAAGACATCAAACCTAAATTATCGAGATAATAACTAATCAAATATGAGATTGTGATCCTCAGTTGATTTTTCGTTGTGATAATTTCAAATTGCCCACAGAGAGGAATGAGAGTTGAATGTCAAAATAATCCGCAACACCCCGTATACCCGAAAACCGCGAGGAAAATCAAAGGTTTGGAAGTATTTTTGCTTTAGATGGTCCCGTTTAGGTTGTGATTTTGTATACCTACATACCTGGATTCTTAGCGAAATGACTATATCTATATAAGAGTATTCATTAATTCCACAGAATTTTTGTTAAGAGATTAAATCGCTGCAAATAATTTTGTTCCACACATATATTTTTTTTGTTTACTAGAGAACCGAAATTCCTTTCCTACGCCTATTGTATTAGGTAAACAATATTGACACTTTATTCTAACGTCAATTTAGGGATGAGCTTTACTTCTCTCATATGAGTTTTTAAATGCTTTTTGCAGTTATTTCATTCAGTTTTTCTAAACGGGACTTCTTTTTGGAAACTTCGCTGTTTTTTCAAACAGTAGCTTTTTGAACTCCAGCAGTAATCTGCCATCATGTGCATGTACCATCTTCATTGATAGCGATCCTCCATAACTTTAATATTTTTGGTGAAATCTTTCACATTGTTCCTCACTCATCTCCTAAATTTTGTGGGAAACGGTCTAAATGTGTAAATGGTGTATTTTAATACTTATATTTCACCCTAAGGATTTGGAATTATTAATCATCTTGTTAACCATTTCAACATAGTTTTGAGCTTTATGTTTCCGTAGAAAATATTCTACAACTGCAGCATATGATGTCCAAGCTTCTCGTTCAACTTGAATCATTGAATTTATGAAGGCAGGATCCTCAATTATTTGTCTTATTTGTGGGCCATCAAATATTCCTGCTTTGATTTTTTCTGTGCTCAACTGATGCATTTTTACAGTTATATATCTCTGCAAAACCTAGTCTTCGTTAAGCTCACCTTAATATGTAGGTAACGGAGGAAGTATGATTTTTTTCTCTTACTTAACTGAGTTAGGGGATTGAAAGCGTCAGTTCAGGTACCTGATAGGCAATGGTTTCACTATTTATAGATTTACCTGGAAATTACTCAATTACAGACTGACAAGATTGAGATTCTATGAGTATTTCTGCCTGAAAGATAGATCTGTGTACCATCTAATGGTATTCTCTTCAAGAACTGGGATTGTAGACTCCTTTTCCCAATCCTCTTTTCTACTTAGTATCGTAATGAAGGTTTTTTCGATGCTAATTTTTTTTTATCATCCAGTCACTGGGAAGGTTCGCTGATGGTATGTAATTAGTCAAGGAGGACCAGGCTCTCTTATTCCTTATTCCCTCATTGTCAGTACCTTCCCTGGATAGTCTTAGAGTCTCTATTACTAGATGAAGAGGTATGAGATCTGTAATGATCTCCAATGCCATAGGACACGTTCTCATAGCTCCAGTGATACAAACACAGGCTATCCTTTGTATTGTATCGAGGGCTTTCTTCGTGCTGTTCTGATTCTCCCTAGCATGCCAAACTATAGCCCCATAGGTTATCATCGGCCTCACAATCATGACGTACATCCATCGCAGTATTTTTAGGTTACATCCCCAAGCCTTACCAGCCAAATGTCTGCACGCCATCAATACAGACTGACAATAAAACCATTACACCTACATTAATGAATATATAATAATTGTAGAACTCTCATAAATGAATATACTCAATGAAACCCACATTGGTAGATAAGTTGATGTATCTAAAGAAGTAGAGCTGATAGAGAAAAACGGATTGCCATCACCAATTCTCGAACACGTTCGTTTTCATCTGAACGACGTTGGTTATGAAGACACAAAGGGAAAGCTTTGCTCCGAGACAAACCCCTTTATAACAACATCAGGCGGTTCAGTTTAATCAGTTTGTCATTATCGGTTTAACCTGGGTGACGAACCTCTTCACCCCCACCCCTCTCAAACGCATTAACGTCGTTGTCGCGTCTTCGCAGCTGATATCATCCCTCCTTTATCAGCGTATACTCGACGCTTGCAGATTTGTAATTTATCAACCCCCGAAACGCGATAACGTGAACGAACGTCCCTGAAGATGATGAAAGATTTATGTTCGAACCATTACTTTCGTTTTGCTCCGCTAGCAATTTTGATACTTCAAAATCTCATCTTATGGAGGTTTTTAGGAGGTGAATGTAGATATAATGTGAAAGTTTTCAATGCGAATTTTAGGGGTTGAAGTGTAACTTTAAGGCCTGAAAGTCACATTGAAAATACTGTTACGGCAATTAGTTTGATGATGAAACAATCATATCAATATACATAATACGATGTTAAAAAATGAATCAATGAAACCAAAGAAAATTAATATTCATCCAAATCTATTGTATCGCCTCCAACCTTCAAGTCCTTTTCTGAATAAAACGTTTATGCCAACGGATATTCCAATCATGGAAATATTATCGTAAGTAACATGATACGGATATTTAATGATTTCCGAAAAAAATCGAAAAAACAAGTTGCTAGGTAATATTTCAACAAAAATCATGAGTGCTGGTGGCAACAAAAATCCGAATCGAAGACGAGGATTTTTGCACCTACACGAATGATTTTTGTTTGAAAAAATATTAGTTTGCATTGTGTTTTTTCGATTTTTTTCACAAGAAAAATTAAATGCCCGAATGGTATTTGACAAGACTATTTCATGAAACCATAATAACTTGTTTTCAAAAATATCGTTATCTTTCATGACAAAAGCTGTCAACTTTTGCCGCAGATAGCAGCTCAGTAAAATTGTCTTTCAACAGAAACTGAAGATGCTGGCGTTGATGAAAAATCCTTGGCCATTCTGGCCAAGTTTGAAACTATATTTCTGAAACTAGCAAAATCTACCGATAGATTTAATAAAAACCTGAGAAAACTACTAATAAAGTCACACTCGCGAATGCTTCAGTCTCTCGGCGCTCGAGGAATCCCCTTATTTAATCTAAGCGAACACGAGATTGCAGAAATATATGTCGTGCGACGCGTACATATCAAGCTCAAGTGATATCAAGTAGCTTCATATCAAGCCAAGCAATAAATATCTAAAATCAAGCCAAGTCTAGCTCAAGTATATAATTTTTCACGAGCTTTATTTTCAAGTCAAGTAGTTGGTTCAAATGTCAGCTACATAGCTTCATAAATCCCTACTGAATAGTATGACATTCAAGAACACTGTTATTGTATTTTTTTTCCTTCGATATTCCAATGAAAATAGAGAAATAAGAAACAAATAAAACATTCTATCATCAAAACAGCTATAAGGAGATACGTTTTCCACCTAAACATGTAACTAATAAATGAAGACGAGAAAAACTCCCAAAAAAATAGCCTTAGCGATCAATAAATAATAGCTCTTTTAGCTGCAATGTAGCGAAAAAATAACCAAAATATGTTCCCTGGTTCAAAAGTTATAATAAATATTCAATATGTAGCTTTCGTCGCTATGTCTACTTTGAACCCTGTAACTTGGGAACTGGTGTTGACCATAATCTTCTGCTCAGCTTTTCTTATTGATGGTTTACAAAAACAATACTAACATTTGAAATCAACCAGTTGCCTGGTCCTACGAAAAACAAACTTTTCGCCAAGCAAACTACTATACTAATCAAAATACCGTTTCTAATTCAAATATTGAAATTTTTATCCTTTGTAAAAACCGCAATAGTAACACACTCCAATGAACTGACAAAAACACAAACAACAAAACAGTAAATGGTTCTCAAACTGCGCTTGAGTAAAAAGGATACTGGTTCTATCTCAGCGACAAAATACAAATAATAACACTCTTAATTGTTATAACAACATACTGGAAATGCAATTCATGTTGATATAACTTTGATAATATCGTAATGAATTCATTGAAAATAATTTGAGATGGAACTCTCCAAACATCTAAGGGTTCATCACATCCCTATAGAAATTTAATGGAAATATTTCAGTAAATTTTGGAATACCCTCAGCGCCAAAACGTACAGGGGTGGGAAAAGGAAAGGGAAAGAACTTGCGCATTTTCGTGAAAAATCCATAACGTTTTTGTTTTGAGGAAGATCGGGGATTCAGGGATGAGTGGTTGCTATGGAAATTTGCATGCATCCAATAAACGGTTCTCTGAAGATTTAGTCATCTTCGAAACAAAGCAGCCCACGTTGCACAGGTCCGGCTCCAGTCGTTCACAGTGAATGTTCGATGTTCGAATAATCAATAATCGAACTTTTGTTTCCGTCCTTCTCGGTGAGTTTTTATTCAGATAATCTTGGGTTTTGTTCGACTGATTATACAACTCATGTTCTGGTGAACCTATAGAATCCCTAAATTTCCCATAGTTACGGCGTATTGATAAGTGAATATACTACTTGACGACGTGGTATAATCGTTTTGGTGTTTCGCCTCCTGCCATATTGTGATCATTTCCATAGTAACATTCTTGGCCGTTCGCCAAAAAATAAGAGTCATGCTTAGTGAAATGTCATTGACTTATCAAAATGCAATGTTTTGGTTATAATTATTGAAATTATTCGTTATATAATCGTAACGAATACCACTCGAGCTCAGACAATGTATTTCGATTACTCGAGCTGAGCTCTCGTGATGTTTCGCGAACTTCGTCTCGTGAATCGAAGTAAAATCGAATATTGTCTATGCTCTTGTGATATTATAACTGATAATTGTGTATTACTATTACACACCTCAAATCCTACAGGATTATTATTGTTCTGATATTATTTGAATTGATATTTGCAAACATATGCAGAATGAAAAGAAGAGTTCATCCGTTCGTCGTTTTGATCTTTTCTGGCTTTCTGTTTGGGGAAAAAATCTTCAAAAATGGAAAAAAATGAATGGTCCCAATGAGAGTGCAAAATTCACAGGTTCATTTCATTTCTTGTTAATTTCTTGGGTGGTTACGGTATTTCATCCAGAGATCCCAATGAAATAATCAGCAAAGCTATTCAGTGGTCCTTGCCTTCTATATCTTCACGACTTCGCGCCACACCGTCGTAGACTCGTAGAGGAGCGTCTTTGCCAAAAGAACGGTTCTGAGCGTTGATGTTTTACATGGTACTGAGTTGCGTGTGGTGCCATCATACAGAGGTGGGAAAAAGTCACCACCAAGTAAGGAGAACGCGAGCAAATTATATGAACATCATTGCTTGTCTTATGCTCGGCTCTATTGATGCGACGCTAGAACTAGGGATTCATCCAGCCAAATAGCTTGACATTTTAACCAACTACTTGACTTGAAAATTAAGCTCGTGAAGAATTACATACTTGAGGTTGACTTGACTTGGTTTTAGATATTTATTGCTTGACTTGATATCAAGCTACTTGATATTATTTGAGCTTAATATACACGCGTCACGCGGCATATATTTCTGCAATCTCGTACGTGCTTAGACTAAATAAGGTGATTCCTCGAATGCCGAGAGACAGAAGCATTCGCCAGTGTGACTTTATTAGTAGTTTTCTCACATTTCTATGAAATCTATTGGTAGATTTTGGTAGTTTCAGAAATATCTTTCCAAACTTGGCCAAAAAGGCCAGGGATTTTTATCAACGCCAGCATCTTCATCTCCTGTTGAAAGACAATTTCCCAGAGCTGCTCTTACAGTTACAAAAACCCTCAGTAGGTTAGGCGACAAATCTATAAGATGCCTCATGTGTCTTAAAACCTGAATGGAAAATTATGAAATCAAACAAAGCCTGGAGATTTCTCAATATTAAAAACTTCATTTTTTTAATTTTATTATGATTTATATTGATTTAATTTATATTTCAATTTCAAAAAAGTTGATATTTTCGGTTCTTTCATACAATAAGTTTAATGAATAAAAGGGTTTTTTGCAAGGTTCCTCCCCATTTCATCATTTTTTTTATTGATGTGACACTACACAATAAAACTGCTAAAAATCAAGTAGCTTGATAGGATTCGAGTACTTGATAAATAAATACTTGACTTGACTTAAATTGAGATTGAAAAACTACTACTTGACTTGATTTCAAGTCATGCCATTGGAGTAGTTCGAATATCAAGTGAAGTAGCATGAATATAGGGATTCACGACTTGACTTGATATTCAAGCTACTTGGCTTGAACTTGACTTGAAATCAACTCAGGTTCGAGTCAAGTAGTAGTTTTTCAATGTTAAGTCAAGTCAAGTACTTAATAAATAAATACTTGACTTGACATTGAAAAACTACTACTTTACTTGAACTTGAGTTGATTTCAAGTCAAGCTCAAGCCAACAAACTTGAATATCAAGTCAAGCCATAAATTTCTACATCAGAATCATAGAAAATTCAAGTAAAATATCGAAAAAAATATGAATATTTCAGTGACAACAGATCCGTTGGAATTTTGCTTTTGTCTATGCAATAAAATAACAATTTCAATCTTCGTGCAGAACCACAGAAAACTCAAGTAGAATATCAACAACAAAAATGAGGAAACACTGATGTGAAGTTTTTGAGAGCTCGTTCTTTACAAGGATGCAATTGGCACATGAAGGAACGAGCTCCCAAAAGCTCCTAACTTCCCGTCAATGCATTTCGAATTTTTCAGTCTTATTCCATCTGAATCAGAACTTCCACATTTTTCAAAACACCCTGTACTGTAATGAGGCGCCCGACCCTAAACGCCCTTCGGATGCCAGACGACGTCAGCCGGCAACGTCTTAAGCCCGGATAGCCGCCGCACGCTGCGATTTCCTTCCGCCGCTCTGGTGTGGGTGGGCACCCTCGTTCGCCCGCGCGCGCGGTCCGGGGGGGACGGCCATGAGCGAGATACTTTCTCGCTGTTTCGGTACGGTTTTAAAGTTGATTCCTCTCGCTTGAGTGGTCCGCAGATTCTCCAATCAATGCGGCACACGCTCCCCGGCCTCGTCGCGCGCTACCCGGAACGCTTTGGGTTTGCGTGAAGGGGATAATGAAAGTAATTGCTTCATCGTCTGGCCGATGAGGACGACGCTACGAATGCCCGTTTCGCGATTGTTGACGGGCGCACCTGAGATGAGTATGTTTAGGTGTCTAGCGGAGCTTCCATTTTCGAATAGAATCAAATTGATTATGTTTACAAGAAATATTACAATAAGTTAGGCGTCCCCCAGGGATCCGTCCTTGGGCCACTACTTTTCATATAGTTTGTTAATGCCATGCCGGAGTGATACTTCATTGGCTGTAAAAGCTGATAGTCTGGATGAATTGAAGACAAAGTGTGCACTACTCATTCACATTTTTCAAAACGTAAAATTGGTAAAATTCACTTATTGTGAATGGAAAGAAAAGTCAAGTCCTTAAAGGACCCCGCACGTTTTATATGGGAAATGGCTTTCCGTGAATTTGGCTGAATTATTGATATGTTGTAGTTCTTGATAAACTGATCAGAAGTGTCAATAGCCACAAAGCTCAAAAATGGACAGTTTTCGAGATATGGAGCTTTGAAAATGGATTTTTTTCAATTTTAGGGGGTTTTTGCTCATCAATCGGGCAGCTCTCATTTTTGGTTGGGATGGAATTTGGATGTTCGGCGGCCAGAACCCGACTGAGAAATGATCTTCCTTGGTTATATCAGGCACCGCCATCGATAATTTTTTATACACTGCTCCACATTGGCTATGAAATGAGATACAAAATCCAAGATCTTCCATACATCTTTTCATGCCACAAGATGACGCCAGAATAATTCACATGAACGAGAAACGACATATTGTGAGATTTTATTAAGAGAGACCATAATAACTGAATCCTCATATATCTGATGCTAATAATATCAAATATGTTAGCCAAAATGTTCATAACCAGGCACCGCGAGCTGTAATGTCGTTTCTCGGTCATGTGAATTATTCTGGCGTCATCTTGTGGCATGAAAAGATGTATGGAAGATCTTGGATTTTGTATCTCATTTCATAGCCAATGTGGAGCAGTTTATAAAAAATTATCGATGGCGGTGCCTGATATAACCAAGGAAGATCATTTCTCAGTCGGGTTCTGGCCGCCGAACATCCAAATTCCATCCCAACCAGAAATGAGAGCTCCCCGATTGATGAGTAAAAACCCCGAAAATTGCAAAAAATCCATTTTCAAACCTCCATATCCCGAAAACTGTCCATTTTTGAGCTTTGTGGCTATGGACACTTCTGATCAGTTTATCAAGAACTACAACATATCAAAAATTCAGCCAAATTCACGGAAAGCCATTTCCCATATAAAACGTACGGGGTCCTTTGGTATTCGTGATTCGGGTTGAATTGTGCCATTTATTCTTAGCACAGAAGATGGTAGTCTGAAGTCTATTTAATGAATCAGACTTCTAGGACTTCACGTTGACATGCCTATATTTGAGGTGGCACTTTCATATAGACCATCTATGTAAGAAGTTGAATCAATTTTTGTACGCCATATATCGTCTGGAACACTCGCTTCCAGTGTTGTGGGGTACGTCCTCTGCAAGTGGTCGTGTTTTCATCGCACAAGAAAAAAATCATTTGCTTGATTTTCGGCCTAAGACCTCAAAAGTCCTGTAGATCAACATTCAGGAACTTTGAAATTTTTTAGTGACTTTCATCATTACCAGACTCGACATGATGCTCTTATATATGCATCCCACGACATCATACTACTATAAATACGAAACATCACCCACTTTTGCTGGTATTCAGATGTTCAGTCATTTGCCAAGTGAATTGAAATTTCTAGATGACAAAAAATTAAAGGGGAGGATCAGGTTTATGTCGATTGAGAAATGTTTTTATATAGCACTGAAGGATTTTTCTCTGACTCCTCGAATCAGTTGTTCATAATTTTTTCTTTTTGTTCCTTATATTGATATTATTATTTCAATTTAATTTTTATGGCAATATGCTTTTTCTTCGATTGTGATTATTCTTGTGTTGACATTTCTGATACATTATATTATGTCTTAAAGGATTAATGAAGATTGATTGATTGAATCGTTCGACTCGCTAATAGAGATTCAAGGCGGACTTGATATTCAAGTCACTTGAATTGGAATCAAGTCAAGTTCAAGTAGTAGTTTTTCATTGTGTAGTATGCTCATCAATGAATATGATGAAATGAGAAAGAACCTTGCAAAACACACTTTTATTCAATGTTTTGTTAAAAAAACCGAAAATATCAAATTCTTGAAATAGAAACATAAATTGAATCACTATAAATCGTAACAAAATAAAAAATATTAAAAAAATTAAGTTTCTCGAAATTACGAAACCTCCAGGCTTTGTTTGATTTCATGATTTTCCATCCAGGATCTAAGACATATGAGGCATCTCACAGATTTATCGCCTAACCTATTGCGGATTTTTGTTACTGTAAGAGCAACTCTGGAAAATTTTCTTCCAACAGGAGCTGCAGATGCTGGCGTAGATGAAGAATCCTTGGGCATTTTGGCCAAGTTTGGAAAGATATTTCTGAAACTACCAAAATCTACCAAAAGATTTCATAGAAATGTGAGAAAACTACTAATAAAGTCACACTGGTAAATGCTTCAGTGTTTTGGCTCTCGAGGAATCCCTTTATTCAGTCTAAGCGCACACGAGATTAAAGAAATATATATCGTGCGACTCGTGCATATTTAGATCAAGTAATATCAAGTAGCTTGATATCAAGTCAAGCAATAAATATCTAAAATCAAGTCGAGTCAAGTTCAAGTATGTATGTAACTTTTCAAGAGATTGATTTTCAAATCGAGTAGTTAGTTAAAATGTCAAGCTTCCTAGTTTGACAAATCCCTATTCGCATTCATCATTCAATTTGTCTATTCCATAACGTCAAGCCATTTCATTTTGCTCGATTTACAGAAGATATCTTGGATAAACTTAGGAAAACGATATTTATCCTTCGAAGATGATTATTTTGTCTAAGTGTACACCAGCTGCGACTCGATCGAATCAAGAAGCTCAAGTGATATCAAACAGCTTGATATCAAGTCAAGCAGAAAATATCTCAAATCCAGTCAAGTTCAAGTATATGATTTGTCACGAGATTGATTTTCAAGTCACGGCTTCAATTCAGTGCTTCTTTCTTCCTACACCACGTCAGTGCTCTCTTCAGTTCTGACGACGCTATCATCATATAGCAATATCGAAAATAAATTATGAGATATCTAACCAAGTGGATACAGTGTTTCTAAATATTTCAAATACACAACTCTAATGGTCTACCAACACCTCAAGAAGCGTGTATTACAAATCAGAAATAACCTTTTCACTATCGTGTTAAACTACAATTTCCCATATCCTGCAAATAAACAACGACGCCCATACATCACCACCTATATAGCCGCAAAAAGAACATCGCGACGCTATACCCCGAATAGAGTAGTTTCACTCCTATCAGGAATAATAACGACCAAATCAGGGAAGCTGGGACGCATGCCAAGATACGTAATAAAAACAAGGAAGACAGGATGTGTACGCAAACAGGCGCTAAATCTATGCACCCTCCGGGGGAGTTCGAAGGGAATTTGCCTTGTTCACGGTTTGCTGCCCGCCACCCCTTGCAGCCCTGCATTACACAGCGTTATTCTCCTCCAGACTCCCGACTTCATTTCTTCCTTCCTGATGCCACGCCGAGAAAAGTGTGTTTTGTCGCCGACGAACGAGATAGGCCATTGTTCGGTGGACTTTTATGTGCCGGTGCTATCTAATATGTTCGTGTGTCAATCTGCGTTATGACGGAGGAGGGTGGTGAATGTGAAGCCCCGTAACATCTCCGATCAGGGAAATGGTATACGAACTTTGAGCTGAGAACTGACGAGAAAAAATAATTCAGTACAAAACTCTTACTGGAACTAGTTCGTTTGAATAGTTCCCTACTCTTTCACGAACTAGTCCTTTTGAATAGTTCCCAACTCTTTCACGAACTAGTTCGTTTGAATATTTCGTTAGTTCACGAACCAACTGTAAATCTGCCCCGTAACATATCCGATGGAAATGGTATACGAACTTAGAATTGAGAACTGATGAGAAAGAATAATTCAGTTCTCAACTCTTTCGCGAACTAGTTGTCGATATTTACTAGTTCCAAAGTTTTTCACGAACTAGTTCGTTTGAACAGTTCGCTAGTTCACGAACCAACGCGGTGAAATAGTGTTTAGTTCGTTATCTTTCGATCTATAAGACAACAGGAAATCCAGTTCATTCCTGAACTAGTTCGTAAGAGTTCCAAGTTCTTTCGTGAACTAGTTCATTAGTTTGCTTACCAATTGACGATGTTGAGGATTTCACAACTCTTTCGTGAAATAGTTCATTAGTTGACGAATCAAATGATCATTCTTGATCGTTAGTTCTCGAAGGATGACTTCATCTCTTGCATCAGAATGAATTGACAATATTGATGAGGATGAGAGTTAACTTTGAATCAAAAAATTTTCCATGCATTTCTAATGGTTCCAAAGATTATACTAATCACTCTCAAAAGTGATACTGCGAGGTATCACAGAGACCTAGGAGAGTAGGAAATTAAAACATTTAATAACCAAACTTTAAATCTCTTGTTCGTAAATTCTCGAACAATAACTTCATCTCTTGGATCAGAATGAATTGTCCATATCGATGAGGATATGTGGAAACTTTGAATTACGATCAATTCGGGAATCAAAGAATTTCCTAAGCATTTCTATTGGTTCTAAAAATGATCTCTCTTCCAATAACTATGCAACTGAGAGGTCTCACTACAGTGGCCTCACGGAATTTCAGTCGGAATTTGAAACAGAAGAAACAAATTATTTTCTTGGGAAGTTCATCGAAACTTGCTCATCAAGCTATTTTACTTTTTTTATATATTTCTTCCCTTGGAGATGTCTACAAATTTTGGTGTGTTTAGTGATTAGATTTTATTTAGATAATTCTAATGGCGACTCCAATTCGAGAATCGAGATTGCCGGTAGGTACTTCTCAGGTGATACTTCTCAGGTGATCTGTCGGTAGCACTTATTCAAATTAGCGTAATTTTCATGGAGACAACAGCAAAAAGCTGTTATTCAATAAAATGGCCATCTTCTTGAAATCAATCCTTTTAAAATTCAAGAAGGCTATAGCGTTCAACAGTTGTCAGTTTTAATCAAGCTTCTTCAAGAGTGAGTTGGAACACCAGTATTTTAAGACAACCCAATACACGCAGAAATTTGGTAACATTAGAAATTGATTGCTGCAGGATAATATTACCTTCGTCTGGTCTATCCATCGGCTCAATAATTGATGGTTTTAAAATTGAAGGGCTAACTCGAAGTTGAGTCTAAGCGTCATTCGGAGATTAGTTACAACAAATAATATTTACCTTAGTTGGTCATGCAGAAGCCATCTACGACATATAGAAACTGAATTTAATCTAATTGTAAGGAGTTTTCGATGAAGAAATGGACATGAAACGATGTTATAATCGCAAACCTTAAGGTTTGAGACCATTGGCTAAAATATTTGCAAATAAAAGCATTTGGAAAAATGAAACCACTCCTTTTATATAGCAATAAATTTTCCAAAAAAAATATTATCTCCTGAGAGAGATGAGGAGAGCCCACAAATCACATAAATAAAAGCAAAACAAAGCTATTTTTTTCAAAGTGTTTCTTCTTTTCGAATCTCATGAAATGGAAGCTAAAACCAATGCGATAATATAACCTGGTTTCATTAAACCTTCAACGATTCTTCGAGTCGGTTGACAAATCCATCCCACAATGGCACTCATCGAAAAAATGTACTCGACTCATTTCCGCCGTTCTTGAGCATCTCCTTAGACTTGCACCGTCCAATCGGACTGTTGAACGCAACACACTTCGCAAATGGTTTCAATTTCATCCACCACAAAGGAACAGAACCTTTCGATTCCCATCCAGTCTTTCTCGTCCATTGTTCGACAACCTGTAAGCAATACAGTCATGAAAGGAAAAAAAAACCGATTCAGCCGACGTCAAATGTCAATTAATCTGAGATATTCTTGCACAATTTGTTCTACAATGTGTGGCAGAATGGACTGATTAGTCAAAAAACTCGAAGGAAGCGTTTACACACTTAGGAAGTTGCTTAAAAGGTTTTCCTAGAATATTATTATATTAACGGAACCCCACCAATGAATTTGACCACAAAACTTCCTTTAGGGGTTAAGGATTCTCGGCTTATTTGTTATTCAAGCTACTTGACTTGAAATAGTAATTTTTCAATGTCAATTCAAATACTCAACCAATAAATACTTGACTAGGTATTGAAAAACTACTACTTGTCTTGAAATTGAGTTCGTTTCAAGTCAAACTCAAGTCAAATGACTTAAATATCAAGTCAAGCCTTCAATCCCTACTACTACTACTACTACCTTGAGGTTTGAGACCATTTGGTGCAATATTTGCAAACAAAAGCATTTGGGAAAATGAAACCACCCGTTTTATATTACAATAAATTATACAAAAAATATATTATCTCTTGAGAGAGATAGGAAGAGTCCCCAGATCACATAAATAAAAGCAAAACAAAGCCAATTTTTTTGAAGTGTTTCTTCATTTCAATTCTCATTAAATGGAAGCTCAAAGCAATGCGATAATATAACCCGGTTTCATTTAGCTTTCAACGATTCTTCGAGTCGGTTGACAAATCCATCCCACAAAGGCACTCATCGAAAAAAAATGTACTCGACTCATTTCCGCCGTTCTTGAGCATCTCCTTAGACTTGCACCGTTCAATCAGACTGTTGAACGTAACACACTTCGCATCAAATGGTTTCAATTTCACCATCCACAAAGGAACAGAACCTTTCGATTCCCATCCAGCCTTTCTCGTCCATTGTTCGACAACCTGTAAGCAATACAATCGTCATTGAAGGAAAAAACCGATTCAGCCGACGTCAAATGTCAACCACCCGAGCACCACTCTTTGGGAATCGGGAATAACCAATCTGGCGGCAATCGGGGCACGGGGGGAGACATTTCAATTAGTTAGAAGTAAAAACACAAATTGCATTCTTTCCGTCTTCGGCCGACAATGCCACTGAGGAAAAAAGGGCTTGAAAGGGCCTCGTGGGGCGCAGCGCATTATAGAGAGCCCCCCAGTGGGCATTGTGCGAGCTGCAAGTAAGCATTGACAGCATCGACAGTGCTCCACTAGCTATCAAGTACCTCTGAATTGTTTGAATTTTAATTTCGAGAATGCCGATGTAATCTCGATGAGAACCTTCGTGACTTGGGGTCACATGCAAGGAACAATACGTCTATAATGAAAAGTTGGACGGCGTTCAACTTGGGTTCTATGTAGGAAGATGGGGAAGCGATGAATACTAATATCGATGATAAGAATCGGCAATGAATTTCCGCGCTTTTATTGCTATATTCATATCCGGAGAGAAAACTCTATTTTTGGTTGTTTCGATTTTCAAAGAATGTTTTAGTCAACTAAAAGAAGGTAGTTATTTCACCATTGTTTGTTGTATATTGGCAATATCAAGGCCCAAGGAGAGTGACTGATTTCAGGCAAAAGCTTATTTATAAGTTTCCACTTTAATACATTTGAAAAAGACGAGTCATCGGCTTTGTCCAATCTCGTAGGAATGTGTCGAATCCCTCTATATTCGCACAATATGCCTCAAAATCGATTCAATAAATCAGGTTGATGTAGTTCACAAAGACTTTAGCAAGGCCTTCGATCGTATGTCTCATAAATTTATTAATATTATTATTATTGAACAACTACTCAGAAAGTTATCTGGATATGGTTTAACTGGTGTTCTTATATCCCTTTTGGAATTCTTTCTGACTAATATAAAAGTAATAATAATGTTTATTCAAAATATACATGAAAAATTACAGAATATGGAACACTAAGTTGAACATGAAGGGTTGAAATCAGTTTCATTCATGTTGTTATATTTTTCAACAACCTCAATTTTCAAAATTTAAAAGAAATAATCAATAATCAACATAAAAAGATAGATTTAAGAAAAACTTAATCATATCAATTAACGCCCCACGTTGGGCGCCAATTGTTATAATTTCTATCATTAATTTTATAAATTTTTAAGAATTGGGCTGGGTTCTTAGTCAGAAATGGGATATTTCCTAATTTCAAAATTATGAAACAAGATTCTTAGATAATGTGTTATAATAATAATTCACATTTATGTATTTATATATTCATAATTAGAATTATGTTTCGTAATATTATTTAGAATTAAGTTTGGATAGTGAAAATTTGTTAAGTATGGCGCATTGAAAAACATTTGATTTAAGAAAATTCCAAAATTTAAGTGACAGCAGTTTGATAGATGAGGCATAGACATTAGTTTCATAGATTCGACACAGTTGAAGAAACATCATCGAAGGCGGAAAGCAAGATTACAATCGACGATTGCCAAGGAACGTTCGATCAGAGACGTCAGAATTAAAAAAAAATTCGAGTCGAGTTGCAAAAGTCTAGAATCAATGAATTATTAATCCAAGATATAATTCAGAAGTGAATGTGAATTATTAAATATAATAGAAACAAAAAAACATTAAATTCAATAAAAACTACTGAATGAAGAATATAATTTCATGGAGAATGAGAAATTATAATTGATTGAGTTGGAACTGGATGAATTCAAGATCACATACAATATTTCATATTGAGGTACCTGATTCCTATGATCATTTTTTCTGCCATTAATCAAGGATGTGCAGGAGTTATAACAATCTCATAACTAAAAGCCACAAGATTTTTTGTTTATTTTTTTTTCAAACGATTTATCATCATCAATGAATCTTTATCTTTCGTTTTTATTATTGCATCCACCTGTCATTAGGCCTTGGCCAGATGAATGTATTCTGAAATAAGGAAAAGTGTTTCCTTCGAATAAATCATCCTACTCTTTTGTAAACGACTCTCAAACGATAGAATAAAATTAATATAAAAAAAATCGAAGCGCAGCTGTATTTGCAAATATGATCCTACATGTACTTGCGTTCTGTTCAAAATGGAACAAAAAATAATAAAACCTGATCACTTCATCACTCTTCAAGGTTTTCAATAAATATAAAGAAAAAGGAAATAAAAGTGAGATCAAATTTTTCTTGGCTGAATCTGAATGGAGCATTTGATGAGCGAAATTCAACTTATTTGATGTACCAGAAATAAGGCAAGAACTCGAGGAAAATTATATTCGAATAAATAATGAAGTGTATTAAATTTGTGCGGGGTAGTTATTTATTCTGGAAATATGTTGAGTGATCGGTTGCCTACTTTACCGTCGATATAACTGTATATATTTCATTCGTTTCTCTTCATTTTTCTCTACTTCTTTTCACTGAGCAGTTCTGCTAAACGATTTTACAGTCAACTAAATTTTTATCATTAAATAATCATTGATATGAGGACTTTTCAAATATTAAAAGTTTCATTTTCAAGCATGTTTAATAACCTATAACTTTCGCAATATCCATTCAGTATCAAATTCCAAGATCGCATCTAATAGCAACCCCCCAATTCAAATTCCCAATAATTGAGATGTTCACGTCATGACCCAACCCCCAAATAATTCACCCCTTTTCAACCGGTAAACCGCCACCTCCCAGAGGACCGAACGTAGTAATTGCAAAATTTTAAGCTTGTGGGAACCCAGGGGTGTAATCCGCACTCATATCGGGACCTGCAACACTCCCCTACCCCTTTCCGTTTCCAGAATGCTTGAAAAAACGCGCACAATGAGCAAAACGCTCGTTTCGAACACCGTTGTGGAAAACGCCGAACCTGCACGTGTCCGAAAAGCAATAAATTCTCTAAAACGGGCGGCTTAACTCGCATATTTAACTGTAAAAATGCTTTTTCGTTGGGGTGGTGCCGAACCCCGTCGAAGTCGAGTCCGATCCTTTCAATACTAATGTGCAATAATCTACGGGGGGCCGCGTGCAGGTCGCGTGGCCGTTTTCCACACCGGACTTGAGCCCGATGCAGAAGAAGTTATTAGCTTATCACTGGGAGACGGATTGGAACAGATTTTAATAAAGTGCCCCTAGAGATAAGGAAGGGTGTGAGGAGAATTCGATGCTGGTGTATGAAGTCTTAATATCTTGTTGCCTGAAATTGCTCCCTGCGCTTGCTAAGGGTTCTTATTACATTTTATGACGGCGGTAGTTCGAAGATTTATGAATAAAAAGGGTAATTGCATCATCAATCTGCAGTAAAACATAATATTCTCAAACATTTTCTATTCACGTGCGTTCTAAACAACTACTTATTTAGTTACTGAGTTTTATGCTGTATTTGATTGCCTCATCCCTCAACTTAAAAATATGATAAAATTTAAAATTCGCAATAATAATAATATCTATTTACTTCCAGAATCATCATCATAGTGTAGGTACAATAATGAAATGAAAACAAGTCAAATAGATCATGAATTGAAAATCAACTTAATACTGAGAGTTCTCTATTGCGTTTTACAGATATTCATTGAAAAACTATGGTTCACAATTTAATATAAATGAAACTTTCTTCGATGTAGGAGACATATTTATTTTTAACCATCTTTCTTTTCGTTGGTATGGTTTTCGAAATTTCAGATATTGAAATCTCTTAAAAATGCAGTAATGAGGACTATTTATTGACTATATATTGACCGGTACTAAATGCAGAATCCAGTGCATGTTATCCTATTCTTCTGTTTCCTCTTGAAATCATCTGATGGGTACTTTTTTGCCACTAAACTAGTAAGGGGTTGTCCTTAGTTCCTCTTGTTTACTACACTGGTGTATGGTTGATCCTATTACCTTTCGTTAGTTTCGTAAGAAACTGATGTCAAAAAAGATGATTTATCTGAACCTGTTCCAGAGATATGCAGCGATATGTTGGTTTATTTACAAGATCCTGTTTATTTTTTTATGCGGAGTTATCACCTTCAAGAAATCTAATTTTTTTCATATGAAATTCGTTATATCATCCTTTTTACTGTTCTGACTCTTTTAGTAAAGACATTATGCACCAGAGAATGATTTAATCTTTTTATAAAATACCTATTGCTTAACATCTGAGAAAATTTTTATAGAACTGTTATAGAACCATCAATAATTAAAAATGTTCTAAACAACTGTCATCTCCAAAAAAGTGGTTTTCTATACTATCTAAAGATTATAATATTATAATTGGGCTATAAAGTCAATTGTTGCAACTGATCCGGTAAATGACTTTCACAGCTTTACTGGCCTATGTATATCCAGAAAATAATTTGACGAATTTTCGTCAATACAGCGTCTGATATCGACTCTCAGTGGCAGAGAGTTTGTTGTCATAAATCTTGATACAACCCTACAGTTTCAAAAGTATCAACTCACAAGAGCGTGGCGGCCAATTCTTGTCACCAAACAAGGCCATGACATTGTCAGGATAGCACTCGTGCAAGACTGTCGTCGGTTTAGCAAGTAGCACCTCTTATCTTCATATTTTTGTTACAGGTTTCCTCCATCAACAGGGTACTGAGAAATTTAGCCGCTCAGAAAGAACAGGCTGGCAATTCACCAACACCAACGTCGAACGAGAGTGTGTACGACAAGCTGAGGCTGCTCAATGGAAACCAAGCAAGTTGGAGACCTTCTCCATGGTACTCGCCAACGAATAGCACCTTTCCTTTGCAACCCATGAGCCCTCCGCCTTCAATATTATCCGACGATCTGAATTCCAAGAAGAGTGAGTACAAACATTATTTCGAAAATATACATATAATTATGTTACTGTTAATTGTTATGTTAATTTTCCATTTTCTGACTATCCAAGTGCTGAATGAATATTAGTTTTATTCCTATAGACAGCTATTAAATGGAAATTCTAGAAAAACGCTGACTTGGTGTCTTGAGCTGTTGAGCACTCTACGACGAAGCGCATATTGCGGTGTTAGTGGCCATAGAATCGAAAATAAAAGAGGTTTCTCAAAAAATCTTTTTCTGCTAAAATATTCAGAAGAATGTGTGTCCTCGTCGCCACCATTTTTTTTTTTCATAAAAATCTCATTAACTCATGAACCGTTGAGTTTTTACCCAAGGTATGCCATATTGCCGAAATTGTCATCAAAGCAATAATATACTGAGTGAGCAATTTGAAATAAGAAAGTACTTAGAAGTCTGTTTCCGGTGTAAACAGAAGTTGTAGAGATCTGAAAATATTTTAGGAAGAAAGATCGTTGTCTCAAACCCCATTATGCAAATTTTCAGCACAAAATAATGATTGGTTTTCCATAAACGTCTAATGAACGGTGAATCACCCTGTATTATAACGGGTCTTTTTTTCGAGGTATATAACTTTAAGTTGGCATTACTGTTCAAGATGGCGACCGATTTAACAGCTGTCAAGTGATTTATTCTCAGTTTGGTTCGGCAATTCATCATGAATAGACTCACGCCTGAACCACGCTTACAAATAGTGCAATTTCATTTCGAAAAAAATGGTTCTGTGCGGAATACGTATCGCGCACTACGTCCATTTTATTTTGTTTAGCGATGAAGCGCACTTCTGGTTGAATGGCTACGTCAACAAACAAAACTGCCGCATTTGGAGTGAAACTAATCCTCGAGTGTATATCAAAACACTGTTACATCCAGAAAAACTGACTGTTTGGTGCGCTTTATGGGCTGGTGGAATCATTGGTCCGTACTTCTTCAAAAACGATGACCGCCAGAACGTTGCAGTCAATGGTGATCGGTATAGAGCCATGATTACTAACTTTTTCATTCCTGAATTGAACAATCATGATGTCCAGGAGCTGTGGTTCCAACAAGACGGCGCAACATGTCACACAGCTCGTGCCACAATCGATTTATTGAAAGACACGTTTGGTGACCACCTAATTTCACGTTTTGGACCTGTGAATTGGCCTCCAAGATCTTGTGAGTTAACACCGCTAGACAACTTTCTCTAGGGTTATGTAAAGTCATTGGTCTATGCGGATAAGCCACAAACCCTAGACCATTTGGAGGACAACATTCGCCGTGTTATTGTCGATATACGGCCACAAATGTTGTAAAAAGTCATCGAAAATTGGACGTCCAGATTGGACTACACACGAGCCAACCGTGGCGGTCATATGCCAGAAATCATATTTAAAATGTTATGCCACAAAATTATCTTGCGGATAAATAAAATTCATGTCAATCGAATAATTCATCGTTGTTTTATTGCAATTTAAAGTTCTATAGCTCTGAAAAAAATACCCTTTATAATCCTGTTATTGTATATTGTTCATTATAAAGAAATATTATGAATCAACCAAAATATAATAGTATTTCATTCAACAAACAGTGAAAATTCGATGTATAATTGAAACGTACCCAAAATTTCAAGACTCACTGTGTAAATTCACTCGACACCGGACGTTCTCAACTGTTAGGGGAAGTAATTCAGCATCAGATGGAATAGGATGAATGGAATCTATTTGCGTACTTTGCCGGGTGATTACTAACGTTCACTGATGCCAGTTAGGAGCTCCGAACTGAACCACGAAATTCCACAAATTTAATATCTGGTCTTTGAAGTGCCACAGGGGGGTATTTAAACCAGATCGTTTCCTCTTTAAGGTCCTTTTTGAATAGTGCGAATTATTCGGCAGTTATACTGGGTTATCCATGTCGTGATCCGGATTTCACAGTCCTGTTTCAATGACATATGTCAAACAGAACTGTCATACGAAACGTCATATGTTTAGTTTAGCTTAAGGTTAGCCTATCAATGATATGGTTCCTTTATCTACTGCTGAACGTGAGAAATTGTGAAAACCTACTACTTGGGATTCAAGCTACTTGACTCAATCTCAAATCAAGTAGTAGTTTTTCAATGTTAAGTCATTTTACTTATAAGTAACATGACTTAACATTGAAAAACTACTACTTTTTCAATGTTTAGTCATTTGACTTCAACTTGAGTTGATTTCAAGTCAAGCTCAAGCTACTTGGCTCGAGCTAGTGTCAGGTACCTTGAATATCAAGTCAAGCCATGAATCCCTACTTCCTACAAAAATAAAGATTCTGTAGTAAGTACGTTTCGTGCATTACGGGCAGATTATGATCGACATAATGGTCCATCTGAGAGTACAATTGGTAAGACAGTGGAAAAATAGAATATGCAGGATCTGTTACTGATTTCTCAAGGCCTATACATCATCGAAATATACTCACGACCGAAAATATTGCTGCTGTAAGTAGAAGTGTTGAAGAAGATCGAAATTAATCCGTTCCTTGGCGCGCATAACATTTGGGCCTCTTTTACTGCACGCTTTGGCGTATTTTGCATCTCCATCTTTATAAGGTTCAGTTGATACCAAAACTGGAGATACTAGTTTTCATATATAAAATAATCACTTGAATGTTCGTACCGGCTTTTCAGGATAATCTTCTCATCAGAGTAAACCGACAACTAGGACATTATAATCATTCACAATTCACTTCAGTTATGTGGTCTCCAAGTGTGCAAAATGGCACAGGAATGAACTGTTCTGACAACAAATCAGTGCTTTCATCGAATTTTCAATTAGTGTTCGACATACTTTTCGATAAAAGATGAAGAATTTAAACAATAATAATATTATATATAGAAACATTCAAATATCATCTAGGCCTTCGCGTTAGACCACTTTTTCATCTTAAATAGAATACCTTTTTTCTTGGATTTAATTACAAAACTACTCAATCACACAGATTTAAAGATAGTGGCCCCACTCCAACGCCTTATTGGATAATGTCAACGTATTTATAAATTCGTTAACAATAAGATGATACTTGTTTTTACTCAGGTACCATTTTTTTTTAATTTATTGAACGAAAATGACTAATAGAAAAGATTTTCCATTGTCAACTTCAGAGTTGATGTCACAGAAAAGTTGCTGATGGACACTTCGTCTGACTGGAATACGCTTCTTATTGGTCAGGACTACTTCAGATTAAAGTAACCTGTCCAAAGTCTAAATGTATACTTTATTTGTTTTTACATGTCCCTTCAGGGTATAGGGATTCACGGCTTGAATTGATATTCAAGCTTCTTGATTTGGGCTTAACTTGAAATCAACTCAAGTTCAAGTTGAGTAATAGTTTTTCAATGTCAAATCAAGTACTTGATGAATAAATACTTAACTTGACATTGAAAACATACTTCTTGACTTGAACTTGAGTTCATTTCAAGTCAAGCCCAAGTCAAGTAGCTTGAATATCAAGTCAAGCCGTGAAAACCTACCCTGGGAACACTACACTATTGTATGCGATTCTAAACTGAGGCGAAAAAGAAAAATTTTTAAATACTCAATTAAACCAATATGTTTTGTTGGATTTGAAAAAAGCTCTAACAAAAAATCTCAAGAAGACAAATCCTGGGAAGCTCATGAGCTCTATTATTCCATTATGGATTGGAATTTTACCATTATGATTTTCTCATATACATATGAGATTTTCTACATATACCCCACCATATACCTATACCTAAAAAAAAGACAATAACGAAATATGAGTTGTAAAATTTTTGAGTATTCCTGGAAACGATTTGAAAGTTTCATTCCTCAAATAATAAACCAAAACAACCCCTCGTCCTCTCAAATCAAAGAATTACATCGTTCGGCACACAAAGACGAAGGAACTTTGTATGTAAAACCGATTTTCGTGAAAATCACCATCCCCACAACGGGGTGCGGGAAACCAGGAAATCAGCGCCTACTTTGACGCCCCGAAATCAAAGTGTCAACAAACAAACGCCATTAGAAATTGAGAGGATTGGGGAGACGGGACAGATCCCACCACCATCCCCTTGGTCGAAATCAATACCCTAGAGACAAACCCGTGACGTCATCCGATTCTTAAGACTCATCAGTAGATGCCCACTTCGACACCTCCATCTGTTGGCATGAAGAGTTAGGGGCGGTAGTCAATCAAGTATGCTCTGTTAATCTACGGAAAGTTTTAATTTGCCAATCGGTTTTTCTGTCGGCGCTATTAGGTGGAAGTTTTAGATTGGAACTTCCTAAATGGTGTTAATCTGTGATTTCGATTACTTCTCATTTCATTTCTTCTTTCTCTCTTTTCAAATTTCGATAGGGAACTGGGAATGATATTCTGAAGAGTGTCATCGAATCTGAAATTCGGCATAAACATTCGAGTGATTTTTTGGTGAGCCAATCAACATTACATTATACATTAAGCTTGATAGTGTTGTTTTTTGTTTTTTTACACTCCGGATAACCTTAACTTGATCGAATATATTATTTTCTTTGAAATATTGAGTTTTTTCGGAAAGAATTGGATTTTTTTTGGTTTTGGTGAACCGATCACCATGAAATCCTGCATGAAGCTTGATTCATATTAATTCTGTGCGGCAATCGTGTGTTTTCAAATTTTTGGAAGAAACCTTCGTTTGGCAGATTAGAATAAATCCACCGCTTTTTTTTCACAAAAAATGTTCACTTTGAAAATTGAAACATTTTCCAATAGTATCTCAGATATCTCAATGATTAATTTCAAAATGTTGTCATTATTATGGAATTACCAATTTTTCTAAAACACTACTTTAAGCCAATTGTCATTAATCGCTTTTATATTTATAAATTTTTCTATTTATTTGTATTCTGAATTTTCAAATTAAAATACACGAAACTCATTTTTTGCAAATCTCTGAAAGATTGTATGTATTTTTCATCAGAATATAAAAATTTGAAAAATTTTGCAATTCATCATTGAAATATTAAGTGTAAAACTTTGCTTTCGCAGTTTTGCAATAGATGGCTGTAGCGGTGAGTGGTAGTCGAAATAAATAGAACGTAGATATCATACAATAAGCTTAGGTATTTGTGAACATAACGCCATCGAAATATTAGTCGATTTGTGTCTGCATCATAAAGTTATTCTCGATTAAACATGTCAGCTAACTAGCAAAATTCTCTTCATTTGCGGGAGGTTTTAATATTCTGCTTAAATATGCGGCTGAGGCTCATAGAATGCTCTCAAATACCTATGGTGAGGCCACTATTAGTGAAAGAACTTGCCGAGAGTGGTTTCAACGCTTCAAGAACGGTGATTTTTACGTCGAACACGGTGGAAGAAAGAAGATGCAGAATTGGAGGCATTACAAGTAATGCCTCCAATTCTGCATCTTCTTTCTTGTTGATATGATATGATATGTTGATCAAGATCAAGACTCGTGTCAAACGCAACAAGAATTGGCTGGATCATTGGGAGTGACGCAACAAGCCATTTCCAAACGCCTGAAAATCATGGGAATGATTCAGAAACAAGGAAATTGGGTGCCGAACGAGTTGAAGCCGAGATATGTTGAAAGGCGTTTGTTTGCTTGTGAATAGCTGCTTGCAAGGCAAAGATGGAAGGAATTTCTGCATCGCATTGTGACTGTAGACGAGAAATGGGTTCATTACGATAGTCCCAAGCGTAGAAAATCATGGGAATATTCCAGCCATGCTTTCACGTCGAAAGCCAAACCGAATATTCACGGTTCCAAAGTCATGCTCAATATTTAGTGGGAATAGCTCGGCGTAGTGTATCATGAATTGTTAAAACCGACTGAAACAATCACAGGCGATTGTTATTGAACGCAATTAATGCTTCTGAGTCAAGCATTGAAAGACAAACGGCTGCAATACAACGAGAGACATGATAAAGTGATTTTACAGCATGACAATGCTCGATCCCATGTTGCGAAAGTGGTCAAGACATACTTCGAAACTTTGAAATGGGAAGTCCAACTCCATCCGCCGTATTCTCCAGATGTTGTTCTCTCGGACTATCACTTGTTTCGATCAATGGCACACGGCCTCGCTGACCCTCATTTATGAAGAAGTAAAAGATTGGATCGATTCGTGGATCGCTTCAAAAGATGACCAGTTTTTTGAAAGCGGGATTCGTACGCTCCTCGAAAAATGAAAGAAAGTAGTGGCCAGCGATGGACAATACTTTGAATCATAAATGTATAATCAGTTTTTACAATAATGCCTCGAATTTCGGAAAAAAAAAGACGTCGCCGTCGGTAGCAATATTGTACGCCTATGTAACACAAAAACTGAATTTCTTTGTGAAAGAAAAACTATTACTTTACTCTAAACTGCCATATGAAGGTTTCTTCCAAAACTTGAAAGAATCGATCCAACGATTATTATCGCACAGAATAAAAATGAATCTGCACTGAAAAACCTAATGAGAAAGTAGTACCTAGTGTACACCTTCAATACAGAATTGAATAGGCTCTATAACATCAATCCAATAGAAACTCCAATTTTTTCATAGCAAAAACCTACCCCAAAACTTCACTAACAACCATCTCGATTACCTCTACCCCGACAATTAAAAACAATGCACGGACGGATGCGCATCGGTCAGCGGCAACTGGGCGCAGCACAAAGCGCGGGGGTTGAATTTTAATTAATACGCTATGATTCGATTAAACACGTCCGTTTTCCTACGCAAAAACGAAACAGCTCCCAGATTGGTTAAACAGAACGTTATAATTTCAATTATTTCGCGACCCGTAGGCCAGACGTTCGTCCGTTTGTTTCGTTTGCATTTTTAACAAATGTGTCACTTACAGGATGATCCCAAAATGAAACAGTTGCGGAGGGATGCGCCTTGGGGTGGTTCGGCTTAGCTTTGATAGCAAGTTTGCGCCAGAACTTCTGATATTGCTCTCTCTCTGTTCGTTTTAGGTACGAGATTGAAGCGCCCAAGATTCGGTATTTTCTAGGTTATGTTACGCATGCAACTAATTACATCAGTTATATGTTGCCTGCGGTGAGTTGGCTCTTCTGTTAGCTCACCTCGAGCGAACCCTTTGTTATTGTTGCAGTTTGGATGGATACTGGAAATGACAGTCTCATTAAAAATGGCGTCGTTGGAAATTGAAGCCGTTTTGAATGAGAAACCTTTGGGATATTTCATACAAAACTTTTAATTTTTCAATGTATCCTAAGAATATGCCTGGAAAGAATTGATCATAGTGGAACAGCCGTTTTGGTGTCGAGGTTTTTTGAGCTGATTCTATATCAATTTGATGTCCTGAACTCAAATAGCGTATTCAATTTTACCTAGGAGTTCAAATTTTCAAGATACACAATTTTAGAGAAATATAGGTTACATTATTTTAACTCAAATCCGTAAGTGTAGTACACAAAAGTAGATACGGAATTTTCATTCTAGTTATACAGAATACAATATTATGTCGTACTAACAAACGAAAAATAACATTGAAGAAATCAAATAGTCACTCAACACTTCGAAAGCTTCTTTTCCGCGACATTCTAGAATATTTTTTTAATCAGTGCGTTTTTAAACTCCAGCAGTAATCTGCCATCATGTGCATTCCTTGGTAGCGGTCTTCCATAACTTTAATATCTTGGTGAAATCTTTCAGCTTATTCCCTACTCATATCTCCCAAATTTTCTTGCATCCTAAGGATTTGAAACTATTAAGCATCTTGTTAACCATTTCAACATAGTTTTGAGCTTTTTGTTTGCCTAAAAAATTTTCTACAACTGCAACAAATGATGTCCAAGCTTCTCGTTCATTGAATTTATGAAGGCAGGATCCATAATTAATTGTCTTATTTGTGGGCCGTCAAATATCCCTGCTTTGAGTTTTTCTGTGCTCAACTGATGCATTTTTACCCCTGTATATGCAAAGAATGACCATTTTTATCAAAAACCTTCACAAATCTCTTCATTATGCGTTACTTTATATGTAACGGAGGAAGTATGATTTTTCTCTTACTTTCCCGACAGAAAAAAGGGTCAGATAAGGTACCTGATAGGCAATGGTTCAGCTATTTATAGATTCACCTATCAATTATATACTGACAAAAAAACCATTTTACCTACATTAATGAATATATAATAGTTTTAGAACTCTCATAAATGAATATACTGAAACCACATTGGTAGATAAGTTTATGTATCCAAAAAAGTAGAGCTGATAGAGAAAAGCGGATTGCATGTCCAGATTAAGCGTCCCAAATATAATTAAAATCAGCTCTAAAATCCCAGGCACCAAAACAAAAATTTTTTGTTGCCTTTTTTTATTGTGTTATTCATTCTTACTCAAAATTCATATTTTGCCATTTTTATCGTCAAACTTACTCGGCCCAAAATCCGAAGAACTATATTTCATGCCCAAAATACGAAGACCCATATCTCATGTTTGCCAACCGAAAGTACATAAAAGTCAACGATGAAAATCATATTTCTGCTCGGGTTTCATTTTCCATTCGTTTCTCCATCGTTATTTCGAAAGAGAGAAGGGGAAAATCCAATAATTTGTGGTCCGAGATAAATATCTAGACGCAGAAGAGGATTAGTTGACTGTGTGGGGTCCGCAGAAGGGATCACTCTGCTGAGCAGCCAGCTTTGTAACTTACCAGAAATACACAATCCGCCTCTTGAACTCTATCCCTTCAGCCACTCTCCTTTTCCTTTCTAACCTCAACGAGTTGAAGAGATGAAAACGAAAACATTTGGAAGGACTTTAACGTGCAAACAGAATTTTCAAATCGATGGAAGCTGTGATCAAATATCTTGAAGAATTAGATTATACACTGTGTCCGTAAAGTATGGAACAAATTCATTTTTAGCTAAATAGTTTTTTTAAGAAATAATCTTGAAACACGTCGATTTTTTATTTTAATTTACCTTATTTTAAAATAATAATCAAATATACAGGGTGAATTACATTCGAGTAATTACGTCACCGTAATTTTTTTAAATGGAACACCCCCATTTTGTCTCAATTTTCCGATTACTTTAGCTGAGCTGATTCCAAAAATGTATCACATGTTGATTCCAATAGTTTTGTGTGTGCTCACAAAGTAACGCGTAACATTCTTTATCACTTAAATTAACAATATCATCAAAAATATTTATTGTCTAGCGCAATGAACAAATAATGACATTTCACAAAAAACCAGACGACTATATTTTTGTTGAATTGATCAGAAAGAATTTCTTTCATATTCTGTCTGCTAGACCACAAGTAACAAATATGTTTGGAAACAGCTCATTTTTATTAATCTATAAAAATGTAATAAACTACAGGGTGTTACATTCAAGCCAATTGCCGCTAGACAATAAGTATTTTTTATATAATATTGTTAATTTAACTAATAAAGAATGTTACGCGTTACTTTATGAGTACACACAAAACTATTGTATTTTTGTCCACCCTGTACCAATTGGAATCAACATGTGATACATTTTTGGAATTAGCTCAGCTAGAGTAATCGGAAAATTGAGACAAAATGGGGGTTCCATTTTGAAAAAAATTATGGTGAAGTCATTACTCGAAAGTAATTCACCCTGATTATTATTTTAAAATACTTCTTCTTCTTGACAGTTTTAAAATACGGTAAATTAAAATCAAAAATCGACGTGTTTCAGGATTATTCCTCAAAATGGTGTGTTTAGCTGAAAATGAATTTGTTCCATACTTTTCGGAAAAATTCCGATATATCTGTGTTGGTCTTTTTGTTCATTAAGTGTATAATTGATGTCAAAAACATTGTGAAAAAGCCATTGATTTTGATTTCGATAGGGGTCAGATTTGATAAGTTAGATGACTAGTTGAGTAATTGAAATGCATAAAGAATGATATTTTCTCTTCACAACTCTTATTATTTTACACACCCTGAGTCATTAATTCAAAACGTAGAATTTCACAGAATATTGAAACGAAAATGAAAGATTATGAAAATACAAATTTCGAAAACCGCATCTTACTTGTACTCAAATAACAATAATGTGAAAACAGAAAGAGGTATCCACAATCCTGATACTGCAAAGATTACTGGTTCTTTATTCGATTTTTCTCTAATAGACCTTTTATCTTGAGAAAGATTGGTTGACGTTTCAAAATGTTTTCTATCAATAATTTATAGCTGTAATTTTACACAATATTTTTCAAATCCTATTTTATGAATACTTTCAGTCTACACATTTGGAATAAGTTTCAATTAGGACATTTTAGTTTTCACTCAAAACAATATCAGGTATTGAAACAGCAAAATGAAATCTTATCACCGTTATGAAATAAAAAACCAACCTTAAATGAAAATGAAATTTACTGAAATAAATAAATATAATACATTATGTCATGTTGGATGGCGATCGGAAGTTATTGGTAGATTTGAACAATGGAAGAACTGAAAGGAGTGTATATCTCATTTCTATAAGCAGAATTGAATGGGACAATTCTTTGGACTTGAAGTGGTGCTGGAATTGCAGATACTAAAGCAGCAGTTTTCCTCGGTACCTCAGCTAGAGGGACAACGTAACTCTGAGTGAATGGTGCTACGAAAGCAACTTTCTGCTCAACCACTGGTGCCACTAAGTTGGCAGCTTTGGATTCTACTCTAGGTAGAACCACGAAGTAAGCTCCTGGTTGAGGTGATTCAGCAGATTTCAGTGCCGCTGATACTTTGCCTGTTCGCGGATCTACTTTGATAGCTTCAGCCTGAAACAGTCATTAAATTACGTAATGGACTAGTTTAGTGATGTTGATAATACTATATTTGACACGATAGAATTAAAATATAGAGCAAAACTGATAAATCAGTGAAAAAATTTTGAAAATCCATCAATAAATGACTGAGAAATAGATTATTTAAATTTACGTATTTTAGCACGGAACGTCTTTGGCCTGTGACGTCACGGCACTTGCCTGTGATCGCTACACCATAAATTACGTTTAAATACTTAGCCGCGCCAAGGCTCTCGCGCCGTTTGTAGTTGTACAGTGTAGTTGTAACTCGAGTTTCGTTTTTATGTCTCCATAATGGAAGAAGGCTTCGTGAAAGGACAAAGTAACAATTTGCCTAAAATAGATATATTCGCAGTGATGGAGTTTTTTTCTTCAAATCCATCTTATGTCAGTGCTGAAATAAAAGGAGTTAAACTTTTCAAGTAAGTATCTACTTTTGAGTTTGCTTCATCATGGTTCAACTTATAACGATGATTTATTTAAAAAACGTTTCATAAAGAGTTTGTAGTTGAGTACTGGTTGTTGAAGTCTATCAATGGCAAAACATATTTATGTGAGGAGTAAAAAGTAAAAAGAGAAAAAAGTAATTTATATGTATGTATATAGTAAGTTATTTCAGCCATCGTGTAACGAACAAAACACGACACGAACGGCACAAGTGATTGTACACCAATGAATTCGTAAGCACTCTGCGAATACCAGTAGTCTAGTGTGTGACGTCACGCCACTTACACGTACTATGAAATTATTCTTCCAAGCGCAACTTCAAAGTCCCATAACTTTTTCATTTCTAGAGATATTTCAATGATTCTTCCACATTTTTGTTTCATTTTACTCAAATTTTTAGAATTGATCCTTAACAAAAAAATGAAAACTAGTCCATTAAAAATACAGAAGAAAAACTTGTTTTACTCACTTGAGCATCGTTGGACTCAGCTGTTTCTGTGGTCACTTCGGTAGTAGTGGTTGGATTTTCTGTGGTGGTTACTTCTGGAGGTCCATAGGAGGGTTGAGGTTCTTGTGGTGGTCCGTAGGATGGTTTTGGCTCTGGTGGGAGATAGTTCTGTTGTCGTTGAGGGGTGTTGAAAGGTGGACCAGATGGTCTCCACCCGCTAGGGTTATATGGAGCAGTATCAGGACTTTGACCTTGACGAGCAAGTACAGGCCTGTACCTTGGTGGCTCAGCTGATGCCATTGAAATTACTATTAGAGTGAATGCTGCTAATATCTATGGGAAAAACACTTATTGAGAAATTATGGCTATGAAATATTTCATAAATGTGTGTAATTCCTCAATAATTTCTTGATAGCTTTGACTGAGGTAAATAGACTATGATTTATGCAACAAATTTACTTTTGGTGCCCAAAAAACGGAATACTTATTTCTAACGCTGATAATTATTATCATTATAAGAAAACATTTAAGAAAAACTTTGACTCAGGATGTTGTCTCCGAAATATTGTTTTTTTTCATATTCTGCCTGAATTTTGTATCGCTCTGATCAACAAAACATTTTGCATCAAGCTTGAAACTGTTCGCAAAATGTCTATTCTGTCAGATCTTCATTGATTTTTTTCAATGTTCTTTTGACGCAATACTAATGAAATAATATTGAATGAAAATAGAATTATTTTCTCCTTCATTAAGAAAACAGCAGATATACAAACCAAGAAAGGCCTATTAAGATGAATAATTTCACCTTGCTTTCCCATTACGAGCAAATTTCCTCATATTCATTCAAGAAAGCTGTTTCACACCATAGGGTCGATAAAAATCTAACTCCCTTTTCTGAAATGCATATCGAAACTATCGACTATATCGTGTTTTCTGCTGTGGAAAATTTGGAAAATGAAGAGAGTGAAAACTGTACCAATAGATGTGGTACTATGATATGATTTCTATTTTTCGCTCTGGAAAAATCAGCCCTCCATAATGCGTGATTCGGACATACCAAATTTTACCAATATTGGAGCACTACAACGCAAAACATGAAAGGAAACTATATCCGTGAAAACTGGAATTGGTATGGTCAAACTAGGGTAACCATATCGAAATCGCAAAAGTAGTGTAACTTTGCGAACACGAAACCAAAATTCTTCCTAATGATTTGAGAAGCATTCTCGATCGTAAATTTGGAAATCTGAGACGAAAATGTTCACATTCGTATTCTTTCTTCGGTTGACTAAGGAACACGATTATGATACGATTAAGAACAGACGCAAAAGTGTCCATTTGTATTTCAATAGTCAGAATAGTAGAAATATTGATAATTTATAATAAATGAATTTACTCCGTCCGGACGACCCCCCAGAAGATGGATGGACGACATTAGAGAGACTGCGGGTCGTAACTGGTAGAACAGCTAGGGATAGAGAAGAGTGGAAGAAAAGAGGGGAGGCCTATGTCCAGGAGTGGATTCTGAAAGGCTGTTAAAGAAGAAGAAGAATTTACTCCATCAAAACACTATTCCACTTGCTCAGTTATTAAATTGATTTATCACCGTATATCAAAGATATGATATTTCATATATAAATAACAGAAATAAGCACAACAAAACACAAAAATTATCCGAACAATATACCCACATCTGCAATCGTATACATATCCCATTTGTCCGGATTCACACTAGTATGTTTTTTCTTCATCTCACCTAATCAACTGATCAATCAACAAATAACTTGCGTCATTTAAATACCAGGTTGAGTAGATTGGAGGAGGTACTCACCTTCATGGTTATTGTCGCTTAAACTACCTCAACGATAGACGAAAATAAACAAAACACTGATGGTTATCATTAGGGAGCAAATTATATATAGCCGATTTTGATATCTACAAATAGTAACATTGAGTAATACCGATTAGTAGTCAACGCATGGTGGATGTTCCTCATCAGGTCTTTTAAATATGCAGAACTGTTTGCGACATTGACCCAGTGTTGATGAACTGTGGAAGTATGAGTATTTTGGCATGATTCGGATGCGTCTAAGTAATACTAATGAAAATAGGAATGAAATAGGCAATTTGGTTTGGTTTTACTTGCTTCAGCTGAAATGTTTCGAAAAACTCTTATAGATCTTACATAAGGACCACTTCGTTTTAGACGTAATGTATTCACAGAATTCGTATATACGTTTATATATTATATCTAATATCTAAAAAAACTCAGAATCGTCAGAGAAGACAAATACATATGATAATGTTAAATTTTGGAAGAATAACAAAAGCTTGACGTTCAAAAGAGTATCGGAAATACCCAAAATGCTCACTTGAAGAATTATAGAAAGAATGGAGAAAAAGCCATTTACAAGAATAAAAAGTAGTAAACATAGTAACGATGGGCCAGACACCTCTAAAAAAATGTTGAGAATGTGCTTCTATCTCATGATTGTGAATTAACAACCGAAGTAAACATGAAGAATACAATAAGATAGTGTCAATATTCATTGTTAAAATCATTACCGAATATCAAATATGGATTAGATATTAGCAAATACATCAAATTACCAACTTATTGACCAGGGCTTCGAAAGCACTGGAAAAGCAGATGAACTTGCGTAAAAGGCATAAAAGGTAACACTTGCTGAACGAGAAAAATTCTATGGGCTTGGAAAAGAACACTAAAGGACGGAGATCTGTCAGTGGGATCTGAAGTAACCTTCTGGAAGAACACATTCAGACTTATAGGGAAGCAAAAAGATTTGTGCAATTTTGCACATTCTGATGATGGGTTTCATAAATCTTTTATCATGGTGATTTGCTCGATCAAATCATTTCAGTTCATTTTTGACTCTTTCATAGATTGAAAAACTACAATCAACAAGTTGATCGGTCAATTACAGTTTTAAGAAACCCATCGTAAGTCTGTTGAATTAGAGAATAATCAGGAAATATATTGAAATTGATGAAATAAAACGAAGTTATTTCCACTTAACATAGTGGAAATTACTTCGTTTTATTTTATTTATAATGAATTTCCGCCAAGTAAGGACCGAATCCATTAAATATTGAAATTGTGGGGTGAAAACTAAGATAATTTCAAATTCACCATTGATAATTCTCGTCATCAAAGTTCCAAGAAATTAATATTTACTTTCACTCTTTAATGACGATATTTCTTTTATAAATTCTCGATATATATTTTCCATAATATTGAATACTCATTGCTCGTTATCTTCAATTTACATATAAGGAACAAAATCAAATACATCCCTCAACGTGACACTATAGTATACTGAATCATCAACAGCTAGTCAAGCCTTGTTAGCCACCCTCCTGCCTAGGGGACCTTTTAACGCTGTTTTACCACCATATTCCTCGAGGGGAATTTTAACCTAATCTGGATAACCAGATTACACGTACAGATTTACTAATGATCTATTCTCGACGCTCTGTTGACTCAACGTTTTATTTCGAACCCCTTCAATTTTAACTATCTCAGAATTTCGTTCATAATTTTTGATTAGGGATAATAAACAGAAAAAAATTAGACAGGTTCTTCTATCCTGACATGATTTCTCGAAAATAGAATGTTTTTTGGATAATTGTAGGAGAAAAAATGCCTATAAACATGGGCCCGCAATCGCTTTGTTTTAGATACATGGTATTTCTTATATGTAGTTCTACTTTCTTGTGATGATTATACCAGTTTATCCAATCTTCCTTAATCTTCGCTACATATTGGGTAATTAAGTACCAAAACTTATAATACATTTATTCATCACAACTTACTAACCAGATGATCTTCATGATAATGTGGATTTTCCTGAGGATTACTAGAGCATTGTTTAAAACTTTTTTTCTCGAAATTGGTAGCAGATACGACAAAACTACAAGAAAACAAAAAGTGTAGTTCTGGATCGAAAATTTTATTTCAATTTTTCTGAACTACCAGCGGACCACCAAAAAAAAAAGTTCTGAAGAAAAGAAGCGAGCATTGATCCAGAAAAAATATCTTAGTCCCTGATTTAAGATCGTATCCTTTTATCCGAAATCATAAACAACAGATTCAGATTCAACGTCTCAGCCTTTTATTTATTATAAGACTGCAATTATTCGTTAACAAATTATAAATTGTCTTAATTCTGTTTACAGCGTTTTATTTGAAGTCGAGTTTTTTAAACCCTAAATCCCATTATTCCATTTACTAGCACAAAATACCTGAAGTGAATTATAAATTCATTATGACAACATAATTCTCATTGGAGTTCTCTACCAACTTGTAATTGTAATCTTTAATCAAATTGATATTCAATACGAATGGAATAAGTCTGAATATTTCTTTTTTTTCCTTGAATGCATTTCGGACAACAAGGTCTAAAAAATTTCAAATGCATCAGTTGCATTTCATTCCGATGACTTAATTCCAATGAACGTTTCTGTCATTTTAATTTATTGCAGAAAACATTGTGAATTTAGCACGATAGTTTCTAACTATTTTTTCCTCACAGAAAATTTCAACTATTGCTCTGGCAAAGACCAAACCAAGAATCGATCAACAAGAAAAGAACGTGCAAGCTTGAGTATTTCACCAGTAATTGATAAGTTTACAATGTGTCGATATTGTTTTTTATGGGATTCCAATAAGAATGATTGCATTTTCTATTTGTACTTAACACTCACAGGGGGGAAAATGTAATCCAAGGTTTACGGGGGCTCTGCAATATAAAGGTTGGAAAACCCTAATCTAGACAGTAACAATATGTTAAGTTCGAACTACAGAAAAAAAAGATAAGAAGAAAAACATAAAAGTATAAAACATCGAGAAAAACCTTTATGTTTTGGAGACTTATATTCATCAAATCTATTTGGACCTGATGAGGTCCAAATAGATTTTTTGATGAAGTTCTTCATTAGTTACTATTATTATTATTTGTATATTATTCTGATCATTCATAAATTTCATATGATTCCATCATCTTTTTTTGGAACCCCTGTATTTCAATTTATAATTTTATACATACCTTCCATTCACCAAGTCCTGAAGCATCCGTTTTCGGAACTTATGCAGGCCAAAGCTAAACAAGGCTTATTTGGTTGAAAAGGTCCGGTAATTATATACGGTAAATAGGAAACCTCTATATCCTGTTTACAAAAAGGTTATTACCTTAATACCTTGTAATCCTAGCGTGAAATTAAATGGAAAATATCCCATGTTCATAGACCGTATATATTTCCTTCTTAACGGAACAATTGAACTATCTTCTTCGGCATTTCGGCTACCTACTTAACTCATTATTGAAAACCAATTGTTGGGATGATTTCGGACATGCCGCTAGAAGGACCCAGTAGCAGATAATTCGGTTGTTTGTCTCCCTTCAAGGAGCACCTGTTAAATGTTAGTCTCCCTGAAGGGCCTTGGTTTCCGACGAGGAGACTCAATTTGCATCTATTAGCACCTACTTGTTGAGTGCCGACAAAGGCTTCGATTATTCATTACCTTTTCTTGCTAGGAGTTAAGTGAAGATTTGATGAAGGGACAAGGATTGTTCATCTTCAAATAGTTCATTAATAATTAATCAGTTCGTATCTTCTGTATATTTCTGAAGTCATAAATGCAGAAGATTTATCGAAACACATAAGAACATACAAATAATTAAATGAACAGAATATTGAAATCCCTATCAGCAAGACTGACAAAATGCACCTCTTAGTAAAACGAAATAACTGTAGAAGCCAATAGTCAACTCATACAAGAAGAGTTGAACTTACTCCGAAAGCAACATCAGAAGGAAATTTTAAAAATGATACTAGAGTTGCAAGGAATACTTTTAGCCCTCTATAGAAACATATAGGGATCTAAGACAGTGATTGGGCAAAGGTTCTCGCAGCTTCATTCAATACTTCTGAATAAATATTTAGAAAATCTTAAGCATTTCCTGAATGATGTTACTGATAACTACAAACAAAATAATTTAGGCTTAATTAAGTGCTGGGTACATTGAATGTTTTGAAGGCTAACAACCAGTCCATTTTCTTTTCCTAAACTGTCATCAGTTCTGCTCGCATATCATTGTTCCACTCCACGCAAGTGCTTGCGTAAAAGAAATAGCAGCGGCTTTTTCCACAAGCCCATATTGAAGATTAAATTGAATGCCCTATGAACCGAATAAAATTGCAGATTATTTAAACCTATAAAATCTAGAACTGTATCTACATGTCACAGTTTCAGGCGCTCTTAGGCTAGTTTCCTCTTCAGTTGTGGAGAAGGTATCACAAATATCAAACGTTTAGGAGGTTGAAAGTCAACTGCTGTTGCTAAGGGATTCTTAGAAGAATCTACAAATAAGAAAAAAAAATGTCCACCAAAATTCTTAGTCTCAATAATATCTGACTTATTACCTGCAATTCATGTGTGCTGTTAGTGTCGTTTTCTTTTCAATTAGGATAGGATTCAATTCTGCGTTTATATACTAAAAGAATAACAATTTCAAACTCTGTTCGAAATTTCGTGTAGATACATACAAATTTTAAGCAGAGTATCAACAAAAAACCACTAATTTCTATGACAGTTAATTTGAAAGAGTTAAAATTTTTCGTACATTTCGAGAATAACATTTTCAAGCTTCGTGCGAAATTTCATGATGATAGCTTCCTCAGAACCAAAAAAAAAATCATACAGAATGTCTAATAAAATGATCTAATGACGAGCGCTCAAAAGCTCCTGACTTCACATGAGTTTTTTTTCTTAAAAAAACCTGCGTTGCCTCCTAATGAATACCAATCAGAATGATTTCCTTGAATCGACAGATCCGAGTAAACAGATTCCAAAAAAAAAACCTTTGTAGATAAATAACAGTGGGAATGTGATAATATGAGTGCAGACAGGAACAAGGGGTGGGGAATAGGCGGAAGAATTGCCAACAAATTGTCAGTTGTTCCTCGTAGAGGGGGGACCAGGGCAAAGGGGGTTAGCAGGGGTATCCTCGAACGCATACTCTCGTAGATTCTGCACGGCTCTACCAATGCAAATTATTAACGCCCAAATGATTCCATTTCAATATCATGACAAAAGAAGGGCTGTTTGAGCCACCGTTGTGCAGTTTACAATGCGTTATACGTGTTATAGCTGTGAAACTCTGACCCAGTCTATTCATCTAGTTTCGCAGTTGGATTGCAAAAAGACAATTTTTTTTCGTTCCATATTAGGTGATGGTATCATTTTAATATCGGAATTGGTTTTTTAATTTTATATTTGATTGATTTTTATATTTCCTTGTCGAACCAATTGCTGTTTGCCCTAGAAAGTTTTTTATCGATATGTGGTGGAGTTCTTTTGAGTTCCAGGACATGAATGATATTATGGAACTCTTTTCTTCAACGTGGTCACAGTTTTTTTCCGTATCTATATGTTAGTGCAACTAATAACTCTGATTATTGGTAGAGAGTGGACTGTATATTTGATATCTTATGGTTCTGAGGAGGAATGGTACCAGAACTTACCTTTGATAGACCCCTGATGAAACTACTGCATATGTAGGAATTTTTTTGTTGAATTAGTTAGCACTGCACATGCACATAGCCATATCGAAACTGTCATTAAACTAATAACAAATAAGTGAAAATAAATAGCGAGCAATATTTCTGAATAATGCATAGAAAAGAGGCATATGCAATTGTTCCTGGTAGACTCACTATTGACTTCTTTTTCCCAGAAGTGGAAAAGGATTCTGGCAACAAATGCAAATAATCGGAAAACCTAAATACCTTATCAGTTTCCTTAATCCATAATATGCTCGCATGCATGCAGTATGCAATAAGCTTCTAATGAGTAAGATTCTATAGATGTTGATATAACAGAAATAAGGAAGTAAAGAATCGAGAAATATTTTGTTGGCAAACTATACCAAAATTCTATTGAATTCATGGATAATGTTTTGAATCTCAAATATTTCAGTTTTGGCATTAATAATTGTCGCTTATAAATTTCCAAATTCAAACTAATATTTGCTTTTCCTCTTTAATTTCTTTGATTTCACTGACATAACTCACAGCTTCGATCGTGATGGGAGGTGAAAGTATTTCCCTAATTCTGTGGCTAATCCATTCATTTTGCCACATCATCGTAGAACAAAATCGTGCGAGAATACCGCAGATTTCTTGGTTATATTTTATTATTATATGTTGGTACTCGACACTCTTTTGCCACGGTTATCTATTATCTGTCAAATTTGTGTTACAGAGAACTGTACTGCCCTCAGAGTAATGAACATAGATAGAGGAAGCATATGTCATTTTCATTAAGCAAATTTTGTTCCCAACATGAACTATCAATTTTGACATAAAGTGCGCGGAAATGAAAACATATCTGTGATACGATATTTCACTCAATTAGCGAGTTTCTCCACAAAGAACGCACTTTTTATGTCGCATAGTGAATCAACATTTCATATTAACTCAAAATATATTTAAATAAATACCTAAAGTTAGAAATTCAGAAAACAAATTTCAAGCGCGCAAAACGACGTGAAACAACCGATGACACTAGGAGAGCATAATTTGCCAAACCTTGTATTTCAGCAGGTAGATACAGAAAATAATAAATATTCTGCTCATAATAAATTCGACAATTAGGGAAAATATCGGATTCCAAATATTTAAATTTGCATATTTAATCAGGAATCACTCAAATAAATATATTTCATTCAATGAAATATACATTCATAATGATATAGTAAAATTGTGGATTTGAAAATATATCACAATCCGACAACGTAATCTAACCATGTTGGGGACATGTAAAAATCACGTATACTTTCTCTATGTTTATTACTCTAAGTGAATAACGAATTTAAAAATGACGTATTTGAAATCATACTTCTTGAACAAGGATTAATAAAGTCGACAGTTCTCGATTTTTTCGAAAAACCTAAAATTTGCAGTTGTAATAATTTTTTACCACAACATCTTGAAGGATCTCTATTATCTCTTCAAAATCCCATTCTTCCCGACTTCCTGGCATCTTGCTCCACACAAAACATTCCATCTACCGGTCCTCGCCGTTGATGGGTCAAAACAGTCCAGGAGAGCCGTAAATATTAACATCCATTATATCAGAACGCTTGTAACAGGGCTGCAGAACACAAAACGCACATGTCCATCCCTAAGTCGGTAGAAAAACTGTTTTCGGTTTGTGCAGCGAAGCGAGAGATGCTAGATTGTGAATATAATTGAAAAAGGTGCCCGTTTAATGGGGGATTTTCGAATATATTATTGTGCATTGACGCGGATATTAAAAAATGTACTTATCCGACCTAGTTGGCGGGTCCCCATTGTCACAGCCTCATGTCGTTTTCGCTTTTAACGGTACCCCCAAATGTGTTACTTACTTGAGAGGGGACATCCTTTTTCCGACTCCGATGGAAATCAGTTATTTAACTAATAACGCTATCAACACGAAGCTTGAAATGATTAATATATTTAGGCACGCAATTATAATATCACAAGAGCAGAGACAATATTCGATTATACACCTATTCACGAGAAGTAATTCGCGAAACAGCGAGAACGCAGCTCGAGTGGTGTTTCGCGAATTACGTCGAGTGAAGAGATTCGTATAATCGAAATATATTGTCTATGCTCGAGTGGTATTCGTTACGATTATAACGGGTGTTTTTTTCGAGGTATATAACTTTAAGTTGGCATTACTGTTCAAGATGGCGACCGATTTGACAGCTGTCAAGTGATTTATTCTCAGTTTGGTTTGGCAATTCACCATGAATAGACTCACGCCTAAACAACGCTTGCAAGTAGTGCAATTTTATTTCGAAAATAATGGTTCTGTGCGGAATACGTATCGCGCACTACGTCCATTTTATTTTGTTTAGCGATGATGCGCACTTCTGGTTGAATGGCTACGTCAACAAATAAAACTGCCGCATTTGGAGTGAAGCTAATCCTCAAGTGTATGTCGAAACACCGTTACATCCAGAAAAAACTGACTGTTTGGTGCGCTTTATGGGCTGGTGAAAGCATTGGTCCGTACTTCTTCAAAAACGATGATGGCCAGAACGTTACAGTCAATGGTGATCGGTATAGAGCCATGATTACTAACTTTTTCATTCCTGAATTGAACAACCATGATGTCCAGGAGCTGTGGTTCCAACAAGACGGCGCTACATGTCACACAGCTCGTGCCACAATCGATTTATTGAAAGACACGTTTGGTGACCGCCTAATTTCACGTTTTGGACCTGTGAATTGGCCTCCAAGATCTTGTGATTTAACACCGCTAGACTACTTTGTGTGGGGCTATGTAAAGTCATTGGTCTATGCGGATAAGCCACAAACCCTTGACCATTTGGAAGACAACATTCGCCGTGTTATTGCCGATATACGGCCACAAATGTTGGTAAAAGTCATCGAAAATTGGACGTCCAGATTGGACTACATCCGTGCCAGCCGTGGCAGTCATATGCCAGAAATCATATTTAAAATGTAATGCCACAAGATTATCTTGCGGATAAATAAAATTCATGTCAATCGAATAATCCATCGTTATTTTATTGCAATTTAAAGTCCTATAGCTCTAAAAAACACCCTTTATAACGAATAATTTCAATGACCATAAACAAAGCACTGCATTTTGATAATTCAATGTCATTTCGCTGAGCTGACTTTTATTCTTTGTCGAACGTCCAGGAATGATACTATGGGAATGATCACAATATGGCAGGAGGCGAAACACCAAAACGATTATACCACGTCATCTATACACTTATCAATACGCCGCCACCATGGGAAATTTACGGATTCTATTGGTTCACAAAACATGAGTTATATAATCAATTAAATGCCATCTGAAAGCGATATAATACACTACGTCAATTTTTGTACTCATTTCAAGAAACCTTTTTTTCGAGAAGCTCTGTTAATTTCAGAAATGCAATAATTATTTCACAGAATTGCGATTGTTTCGTTGCTTGTGTGGCACGTAGCGCCGTCTTGTTCGAAACAAACGTCTTCATGCAAAATACGCTGTGATTTCGTTTATGAATTTTTTTTTTTTCCAAGATCAATCGTCAAACTTGGTTTTTCGTAATCATTACGTACTACAGCAACAATATTCTCAGTTGTTATTGAGCGAGGCACACGGTTTCGATTCTTCGCACTACTAACATGTTCCAAAGGCTCGAATTTTTCCATAATTGCTGGCCGAAAATATACTTTACGACGACTCAATGTGCTTCAGTTTTACGAACTGGGACTGCAAAATTTTCACAAATTTTGTAATTAAATTCCACTGCGTTGTGGAAGCGATTATCGTTCCAATTTTAATAATGGCGTAGTTTTTACTTGTCGAATGTCAAAAAATGACATCTTCAAAAGTGACAGCTGTCGAGACAGTAGGCTATTCAAAATGAAACCTCTTATTGGAAAAACCTTTACTATATAAGGAAAAATACAAACCATTTCCATAATATATTCACCCTCCCAATTCAAAATCCGAAATAAAAATAACGAAACGTATCAAAATAAAGAATTATTACGACCTTTCTTTTCGAAGCGCCGTCCGCCTCATCAACTTTGACATCGATTCAGTCAGCGTGAAGCTATAATAATGGTCCTACGTTCAGTGATTTCATGACTTCGAGTTAATTAAGATTCGAAAAGACAGAGATCCCGATGATAAGTAGCCAATGCTGATAAATAGATAGATTCATAGTTCATCGAAGTACTGCCTCGTCTATACGCGTTTTGCTGTAGCTCTCAATCAACTTTAGTTAATAGATGGTTATCTGTGTTCTACATTGATATTTTAGTGTTGAATGATACAGTTTTCAGTATTTCCTCAGGTAGGATAATAAAATTTTCCAATTCACTTTGGTAAATCTTTGTCTTAATTCTGTCGATTTTTTCATCACTGATCTTTGTTTACATCTCTAAGGTCGATATTAGCATCCCACCCGCGCAGATAATTGTTGATCCTGGCGTTCTTTCCCCCCCTTCGTTGAACGCTCATTGGTTTTCGGTTTTTGATCCCCACATTTCACAATCTTTACATATTTCATTCTCTCGGCTCTGTCGTGGGAACCGCTTGGACCGCACTGGATCATAATATTTAAATTCAGCAGACCGATAATCGTAACAAATTATTTCGCGGCCTGATCACCATTTCCTATCATTCCGTGGTCTTCCCTCTCTGTGAAAGTCTCTTGTATCGACCCACAAGAGTGAAAAGTTTACTTGCCTCTCCTTTCCTATTTAAATTAATATTTTTCTACTAATCATGCCCTCGTACTGCTTTAAATGCTCGAAAAGAGCCACCGAATCAGATAAAAATGTGTTAAAATGCTCTACCTGCCGCATATTCTATCATGCTTCGTGTGTTGATATATCGCCCGTTGACTCTGAGTTTATGAGGGAGTCGAAGGGTAAGTGGAGCTGTCCGCCGTGCCTGAGTAGCAAACGATTGCTACGGAGTAACTCGCAATCTGATCAGCCTGTAACACTCGAACATTTTTCTCTCCTAATGAGTAAAATGAGTTCAGTATCTGAGGATATAAAATCAATAAAATCCGATCAGTCTCTAATTTTGGCCGAGCTGCGTGAATGCAAAACAACTCTCGATGAACATACCTCGCAGTTAAGTAGCCATAGCTCCATTATTGACGAGTGTCAAATTAAGTTGTCTCAAATAGAGTCATCACAGAACGCTGTGGTTTCGAGAGTTGATGAGATGACTTACGATATAGTAAAGATTAAATCTACTCTATCCGCTGCTCCCGATAGACTACCATCTCTATGTTCTTTGGATTCCGCTGAGATTTTAGAGCGAGTCAAACGTTCTTATAACATTTTGCTTAAAAATGTACCTGAATCTGACCCAGAGGAGGGTGACACCGACGTGGCTGTCAAGATACTGGAATCGATTGATAACTCTATACAAAGTGCGATTGAGGGTTTCCTTTTCGAACAACGGGGTTGTGGGAACATTGCTGAGAAACAAGAAGAAGCTTCTCAATTCTGGAGATTTCAAGCGCGTAGTAGTTTCTGATGACAAGACTCCTCACCAGTTAGCAACTCTGAGTCAGCTTCGCCTTGATCTGAAGGAACGCGAAACGTCCGGAGAAAGGGACTTGACAATAAAGTACGTCAGGGGAGAGCCAACAATTGTATCCCAGACTCCAGAAAACTGAGTGGTAGTGGTGCCATGCAGGAAAAGAGTTTTATTTATACTTACATTCAATCTCTCCATTCGAAATATCATGAACTTCTCTCATTTGTTAGAGTGCATGGTCCATCGCTCATTTTCATTACTGAATCTTGATTGCATACTGATATTTCTGATTCTGTAGTCCTTATTCCGAATTACCAATTATATATATTATACGATGGATGGTGTACTCGGCGGTGACTTTGTATATTTACTTTTGTGCTTTTTGGTTTACTTTAGTTTAGTTTAGTAATGTACTTCTGTTTAATTTAATTTTTATTTTTATTTTTTTTTCTCCATTTCTGAGCTTTTATAGGTTACCAACCTCAGCTCTTATTCCATGTAATAATAATAATAATAAAAATATTCAATATTAAATTCGAATCTCCTCCTGAGCAGATGCGAATATCTTAGTGATCTAAAAGTCAGTGGCGTGACAGCTAATAGGTATCTAAAACATTCTGATGTACCAACTAATTCTATTTCCTATTATATCTATATCTCTGTGGAAAACTTCGATACCTTTGCAATTGCTAATGAAATAATTTTTGTTTTCTGCTATTTATCACTCTACCTTAGCTACGCCACTGCTTGACTTGACATTTATTCCTTCGTTTTAAATTCCTTTTAAAAGGGTTGTGTTCTGTATAAGCTCATGGAATATAAACAAATTTTGTATTTTTATCAACACGACAATATCAATTCATTTCAATGTAATTTCATCGAGTATTCCTTTGATAAAACAAAATATTACTCTCATTGTGATATTTATTGATTTATTTTATACATCACATTCCAAGAGGTATACCTATCGATATCGTGGAAATAAAATTTATGGATAATAAAAAGAATCATTGTTTATATTTCTCAATGAGTAGGATTACTAATTCTATTCAATGTGAATTGGAAAATTCTTAAATGAAAATTGTTGGCGAATTTGCCAAATTCACTGATTCCGAGAAGTAAGCATTGTATTTATATTACAATAAATATTATATTGAATAAAAATGATGAAAGGACTAATGTGAATTCAGGAGCTTTTGAACACTCGTCATTCATTCACCAATAGCACCCTTGAAAACGACATAACTAAATATATGTGGTCTCCATGGGTGCAATTGGCGCATGAATGGACCGCTAAAAAACTCCTGAATTTTGTTTGTATTCTGATGGAGCCATTCGCATGAAATTTTACAAGCAATTTAAATCTAACTGTTATTTTCCATATTATTTATTATATTATATTCATTTATATTATATACAAACTAAATTTTAACCTTGACCGAACTCTTACGGAAATATTGGATTCTTTTCTATATTCCGCTTGAATTTTTATCGGTTTTAGTGATCCGGTCATATAGTAATAAACATAGATAGAGAGAGTATATGCAATTTTACATGTCCCCAACATGGTTAGATTACGTTGTCGGATTGTGATATATTTTCAAATCCACAATTTTACTACATCGTTATGAATGTATATTATATTGAATGAAATATATTTATTTGAGTGATTCCCAATTGAATATGCAAATGTGAATATTTGAAATCCGGTATTTTTTCTAATTGTCGAATTTATAAAAAGCAGAATACCTATATATGATATATTATCATTTCCGCACGCTTCATGTCAAGTCTGATAGTTCATTTTGAGGACAAAATTTGCTTACTCTAAATGACATTTGCTACCTCTATATTTGTTTATTACTCTGAGATTCAGGCTCAAAATTCCAAATTTGCAGAGATCCTGATAAAATGAATAGCGCTCTGTTCGGGAGACAAGCGTTGAAGAAACTTTATGCTGTGTGCAACTGTTGAATTCACTGAATTTCCCAACTCTTATTACATGCTGCAGACGGCGACTCTTACCAACACACTAGAATTACTTCCAACGAACTTACCAAAAACAATAAGAAAAAAATATGTGCTGTTCACCGGCATATCCATCATCCAACGAAGCGAAAACCTCCCGAAACTATACAAAGCCTTCAACCAAGTACCTCCCCTACCCTGGTAGGTAGAATTGAAATTGATCCGGTCATTAGGACACCCCTGTATACGTAACGAACGCCATTTACGAAGGACTGCCACAATAATAGCAATATTGATATATCAAATGCCGAGCACTTCTAGAGTGACACTCTGGGCGGTACTCGCATTTACCCCTGCGAATATGTAACTTACCCCACAATGGTGTAGTGAAGTAGCGGTTATGAAATATGGCAGTCGTTGCGCTTTATTATACTTTCGTTTCGCCCTTTCTCTACTTTTTGGGTGCGTCAAATTAGCATTGTCGCCGTCAGCTCGCCCTAATAAAGATCTGCAAAATGTTAGGAAAGGGTAGCTCGGGGTGAACTACGCACGTTTCGGTTTATTTCAATAATTTGACATTCAATTTGGTCAGATGAAACTCAGAAATTACTTCGTTCATAAATTTACGGTTTGTAGCATTTTCTTGTGCGTTGAACAAAAACCAACATGGATTCACGAAAGATGAATCCACAAAAACTGCACTGATAGAGGTAATGAACTGTCTGGTCGACACACTGCATGAAAAGCAGAATTTAATGATAGATACACTGACCTTAGTAAGGTATTTGACTGTATAGATGAAAAACTTTTGGACACACTAGAGGACCATGGTGTGAAAAGCCCAGTACTCGATCTTTAAGGCACCACATCACCAAGAGAACAATCAATAGGGGAGTGCCGCAAGAGTCCATTTGTGGTCCAATAATATCTAAAATTTTTATGATGTTTCCGATAAGACGGAGTTGTTTGAGGATGACTCTACGTTTCTGAGAGGATCAGAGAACTCGAGGATACTTGAGAGAAATATGGCATAATCGGAAAAGCAGGGGATAGTTTGGTTTGTTCAAAATAACCTGTCAGCCAATGCAGAAAAAAAACCAAAACTACTGATAACATTAAAGCACAGTAGTTATCACTTTTAGGTATTACACTTGATAGTTAAACACATAGACCACCGTACAGAAAATTGTCGATAAAGAATCAATAAAGCAGCGAGAATGTATTTTTGCATAATTCTGAAAATAATCTAGCCAGTCAACCTATGAATTTAAATGGATCAAACTATACGATATCATATCAACGTTTTGCGAATATATTTTTGGATGTTGAAACTCAAATCTTACATACTTGCTCCTGTCCAATACTATAAATTAAATTATTTGATGGAAGCGAACTAAGAAATAGTGAAGAAACTATCACCGCCTCTGCTGTCCCTGATATTAAGCCCGATTCACGTAATCATTCTAGCGAATAACTCTATTACAGGCCTGTGCTACCCCAATGAACAACGGTTTAGCACATTCCGGGTCTTGTAACTCTATATCCGATGTCTGGTATTCTATTACTATTGTTGTTTCGAGTAGGTACGGCATTGTTTACTTTTAATTGAGCCAGTTGACTTAACGACTCGACGTGAGCCCACGTGCCCTTTATTGTCGTTTATATGGGACTTTACGCTGGTATTATTGGGATTTACTGTGGAAATATAAAACGGCTGTATCGGATTATTATTGTTGTACTTGTATCGGAATCGTAAAATTGATTTTTTTTCCAATATGGAAAATCGATATTGTCGAGTGGGCATATGGGTGGAACTCGGCTATGGAAATCGAAGGTTGAGATTGTTCGGTTCGGTTTTTGTTGATTTGGACTTATCGCCAGTCGAATTGGAGACAATTCGGAGGTGGAACCGTTTTGCTCCGCCCAATTTTGGACAACAATCAGACCTGAACCTTAATTTATGTTCATCGGTTAGCGAGGATAAAAACATTTCATTGGCAAACGATTTTCCCATAACAATACGATATGAAAACTTAGATATAATGTCTAGTAAAAAGGATTTAATTAAAATGTCTCAAAATTCCATATGAAGGGTGTTTTTTTTAGAGCTATAGAACTTTAAATTGCAATAAAACAACGATGGATTATTCGATTGACATGAATTTTATTTATCCGCAAGATAATCTTGTGGCATTACATTTTAAATATGATTTCTGGCATATGACCGCCACGGCTGGCTCGGATGTAGTCCAATCTGGACGTCCAATTTTCGATGACTTTTTCCAACATTTGTGGCCGTATATCGGCAATAACACGGCGAATGTTGTCTTCCAAATGGTCAAGGGTTTGTGGCTTATCCGCATAGACCAATGACTTTACATAGTCCCACAGAAAGTAGTCTAGCGGTGTTAAATCACAAGATCTTGGAGACCAATTCACAGGTCCAAAATGGGTGAAATTAGGCGGTCACCAAACGTGTCTTTCAATAAATCGATTGTGGCACGAGCTGTGTGACATGTTGCGCCGTCTTGTTGGAACCACAGCTCCTGGATATCATGGTTGTTCAATTTAGGAATGAAAAAGTTAGTAATCATGGCTCTATACCGATCACCATTGACTGTAACGTTCTGGCCATCATCGTTTTTGAAGAAGTACGGACTAATGATTCCACCAGCCCATAAAGCGCACCAAACAGTCAGTTTTTCTGGATATAACGGTGTTTCCACATACACTTGAGGATTAGCTTCACTTCAAATGCGGCAGTTTTGTTTGTTGACGTAGCCATTCAACCAGAAGTGCGTTTCATCACTAAACAAAATAAAATGGACGTATTCCGCACAGAACCATTATTTTCGAAATAAAATTGCACTATTTGCAAGCGTTGTTCAGGCTATTCATGATGAATTGCCAAACCAAACTGAGAATAAATCACTTGACAGCTGTTAAATCGGTCGCCATCTTGAACAGTAATGCCAACTTAAAGTTATATACCTCGAAAGAAAACACCCATTATATGAATAACTTTTTGTACTATATGATTGTGGGCACTCGAATTCGGGTTTCTGTTCTTCCGTAGGTTCAATTCAATGAAATGATCCATAGAGTAATAAACATAGATAGAGGAATTATACGCAATTTTTACATGTCTCCAACATTGTTAGATTACGTTGTCGGATTGTGATATATTTTCAAATCCACAATTTTACTGTATCGTTATGAAAGTATATTATATTGAATGAACTATTTTTATTTGAGTGATTCCCGATTGAATATGCAAATTTGAATATTTAGAATACGATATTTATCCTAATTATCGAATTTATAATAAGCAGAGTATTTATTATTTTCTGTATATACCTGCTGAAATCCAAGGTTTGGCAACTTTCGCTCTCCTAGTGTCATCGGTTGTTTTACTTGGTTCGGTGCGCTTGAAGTTTGTTTTCTGAATTTCTGATATATTTAGGTTTTTAATTTGAAATAGAATAGGTTTTTTTATTTTAATTTTAATTTTTTATTTTAATATATTTTGAGTTGATATGAAACGTTGATTCACTATTGGTCATAAGAAGTGCGTTCTTTGTGGAGAAAATCGCGAATTCAGTGAAATATCGTATCACTGATATGTTTTCATTCCCGCGCGCTTCATGTTAAATTTGATAGTTCATGTTGGCACAAAATTGGCTCACTGAAAATGACATAATATGCTCGATTTATCTACGTTTATTTACTTCAAGTAAATCGTACTATGATCCAATAAATGAAAAAGAAAATCAAAAATGGACACGAGGTAATGGTGAAGAAAATTGAGACACAGGGTTTTAGGAAGGTAATGAGATAATTGCTGATGTCGCTGAGGAAAATAAAAGCTCCGTAAACTGAGATGAACCTGTTTAGAAAGTGTCCAAGAGGCGATCATATCATTCAATTCATGTTTTTATGTGCAGAAATACATATTTTTGTATATAAAGTACATCATTTTTTATAAAAAGGAGTTTGCACGCTCTAGAAATGTTTCTATAATCCGAACAACATTCGGATTATATATATATATATATATATATATATCATTCAATATGATTCCTATAATCCGAATGATTTGATGAACCGAACGGGTCCTGCCAACTTTCTGTTCGGATTATCCATACATTAATGTAGGTACACTCATTACAGGTGAAATATCTCTTTCGTGTTTTGAATTTTCAACTGTAATTTAATATTTATCGATCGATACCTTCAAGTGAATCAGTATAATATGTCCATTGGCTATTCTATAGCCACAAATTGTATATAAATCGTCATTCAATTAATTATGGTACAACTTCCATTAATTCGGTTGCAAAATGGTGAATGCGCTAGGTTCTTAAATTTCTTTCAACTTTTCAGAATATTTTTCTGTGAATAGGCAACAAAGCATTTTAATTTGTTTGGTTCAATTGTAATAATACATACACTTATACTACATATGCTTTTATTCCAGGTGTATAATTCTACATAAATAATTTCGAAAAACACCAAATCGTACTTGGCTACAATTTATCCACCGTATTTTGACTTGATCTCAAGTCTTTTCGGTTGAACTTTTTCAATCACTTTGTCAATAGTCCTTCGAATTATAATAATTATGCACCCTCATCCAGCTACTTTCACTCGAAATCCCCTCCAGCCATCAGGTTTACTAAAGAGGCGTCAAAACTTCTCGTAAGTACCAAACCGACAAATCCAACGAAATGAATGTGTGAACGGAATAGCCGGAAGGATACACCTCCCAACCTGACATCCGCTCCCCTCGCCTATATCATCCAGCCCCTCGATCCAATAACCAACCCCCTGATGTTCACTTCTGCCTAACGTGGCGAACAGGCCTTATGCAGTGCGTTTAACCGTACTCCTATCGAATCTAACCTGATTCCAACAGTATTCAGTAATTATTCGATAAATAGATATTTACCAAACATAGGAAACGGGCTTTGTTGGCCTCAACGCTACTTCCAACCTCAATGTTTGGTTTGGAGATTTCCGAAATGCAGAAGTTTCAGATTTGGATGTTGAAAACAAAATTATAGTCTGATACTTTTGTGTAATGCGTTTCCAATTTCCATCGATTAGTTTTTAACGTAGAGTTATAAACATAGATAGAGGGAATGTACGCAATTTTTACATGTTCCCAACATGGTTAGATTACGTTGTCGGATTGTGATTTATTTAAAAATCCACAATTTTACTATATCATTATGAATGTTTATTATATTGAATGAAATATATTTACTTGAGTGATTCCCGAGTAAATATGCAAATTGGAATATTTGGAATCCGATATTTTTCCTAATTGTCGAATTTATAATAACCAGAATATTTATTATTTTCTGTATCTGCTTGCTGAAATCCAAGGTTTGGCAACTTTTGCTCTTCTAGTGTCATCGGTTGTTTTACGTGGTTCGGTGCGCTTGAAGTTTATTTTCTGAATTTTTGATATATTCAGGTATTTGTTTTAATATATTTTGAGTTAATGTGGAACGTTGATTTACTATGGGGCATAAGAAGTGCGTTCTTTGTGGAGAAACTCCCGAATTGAGTGAAATATTGTATCACTGATATGTTTTCATTACCGCGAGATTCATGTCAAATAAGCTTACTGAAACTGACATATGCTCCCTTTATCTAGGTTATTACTCGGAGGTTTTTACTTCCTTATATATTCTACTTCTTAAACATTAGTCAAGGTGTTGATAGTCATTCAAATAGAATATTAATAACAGTACCTACGCGAATGTTTTTCTGTAGTTAAATATTGTAATACTTGAATAAGTTTCAATTCCTACAGTGTTCCATGTTGATAAAAATTGCAAGACCCACTGTCTTTTTTTTTGTAATTTTCGAATTTGGGGTTGAGACTGGCCTTGAATCATTCTGACTGATGACTTACTGATGAAAAATTGAAGTTGAAATCAATTCTGGCCGTTCGACAGTCAGCAACGGTGTCCACGATAATAATGGATAATATTCATTTCATGGTTCTGGAGTTACACCAATTTTGTTTTTGAATAATTAAAAGAAATATCCATCACATTTAGATATCGGTTACAAAATAGCAAAAAAAAATGTCATGAGAATTTGTTATTGGGAGTTTTAATGAATGTTTTTTCATCGATATTACACATCTATCCATAATTTTCGTTTAAAATATTTCCTTTAAGTAAGAAATAATTTTTTGCACGACCTCTAATAAGCTATAATAAAATATTTTACTACCGCAAACATCGAAGTAAAATAAGTATTTTACTCCCTCGGGTAAATAGCTTAGCCATATCGAATTATTTTATTATATTTTTTGAATACCCATCAATATTGTAACTACTGCTGATAACGAAAAAAGATGAAGTGAATTAGTTGCATTGTTTGGTATATCCATTCAGTCACTCGCTGGACGTTGGAGGTGATTGTGTTTTACCACAAAAATCTTTTCAGCAATCATCACCAAATTCGTCAATGAATTTTCAACATAACTCTCTGAAATAATGCTAGATTTCCAGCCACCATGGTGTTTTATAATGCTAAAATCCACACCTGTATGGACCAGCAAACATGCGTTGCTAAGGCAGTGGTCCTTGCAGGAAAATAAATCGACGTAAATTGAGATATTCTGCTATTTGTTTGGCAATCCTCCAAAAGTGTTGTCTGCGTTCTATAACTCACAAAAACGTGATTCTTTAAGAAACACGTTTTTTTTCAAGAAATGTAGTTAGTGACTTTGAAATGTCGTGTTGACAATTTCTTCTTAGATTTTTTTAATTAGAATCGTTGATACGAGAACAGTTCAAAAAATATTATATACTAACACCTTGGATCAGGACGTTTTGACTCCAGATTTGTATTTAAAAGACTGTTGAAATAGCCACTTCGTGGCTTTACTTACTTATGTCATGAACGGGGATAATTTTTTTATATTTTAGTTTCACATAAATATTTTGATCAAAAATAATAAGTCCCACAATAAAGCCTCACTGGGATAGCTCCATGTTGCAACATGAAATGAAGCTCGATTCGCGCAGGCACTTTTTGAAGTCTCGCCATAAAATGTCACACTTCTACTCCTAATACAAGGTCATAATATTCTTCAGTTCTATCACCTAACTAGTTAATTATAATTAACGTTCATTCACATAAAGAAAAATTTCAAATAAATGGTAGGAATTCGACTCAAAGTCATTCTTTCATCCCTCTAGTCATTTACATAAGTAAAGCAAAAATAACATGAAAATATATTCATGAAAAAACTCAATACTGAATAGGAACAAATTAATACCGATAACTCTAATATCTAATCAGGCAGCTATACGCTACCTCATTTTCTAAAAGAATCCATCGAAGGCAAACCAAAAAAAAAATCAAAACTTGCATGAATAAGGTGAGGAGCAAAAAAGTCCTATCACTAAAATCCAAATCGGTAAACACAAAAACCCAAAAAAACAACCAAAAAGCATAGACTTCCTGCAGCATATTGCAATCAAAATCACCCTGATCCCGCCCCTGCTCCCGATCCCTACTCCACCGTGGGACCTGGGGGACCTCGCCACCCCGGTGGGCGGTAAGATAAGACACACCGATCTGCGTTACGGCGAAACCAGCCAACTAGAAACTCGCGATAAGGACCCGCCGAAGTCACCGCCGTGGCATCGCTACGCTCGCGTCCTCAGCCCCCCTCGTCGACGCTCGTATCTCGGCGCACCCCCCTGCACCCCCAACTCGGTGGAGGAGGGACACGCATATCACGATGTTATGAACATTTTATAATGTGTAACGCTGCCGCGCCGAGAGAGGAAAGTTTCGGTGAAAGTTGAAATTTCATCCCCCGATATCTTTCTTACAACCCCCTTCAACCCCCTTAATGGTTGGGCCGTGCGTATGCACCCCTCTTTTGGAATCATTTTCACATTACGCTCTGTACGCCGTCTGTGGACAGTTTTAAGGTTGATTCATCCCAAAGGGGAGGAGGGGGTGGAAAGCATTTTAGACGGGCAGTTTCCTTCATAAAGTTATAAATTAGTAAATATGAGCAACATTATATTAAAGATTTTACTAACATTCTATTCGAATAAATTATATAGAATATACCCTTACATTGAAATCATTGAATATCTTCTGATATATAAAAGTCCGTTCAGGAAATATTGACATCCCAGACGGTGGTGGAAAATCGAAATTAAGTTGGTTAGGAACTCAGAGTAAAAATATCATTTCTCTAATTCTGTGGTTATTCCGTTCATTCTTCCACATCTTGTAGAAAAAAATCGTGCGAGAATATATCAGGAACGCACAGTTTTCATGGTTATATTTTATTATTCTATGTTGGTACTCCGAACTTTCCGCCACGGCTTTATCTGTCAATTCATCAATTTGCCTTAAAGAAATCACATTTTTCAATGCAAAAATCACTAAATTATATTTATGGAAATATTTCATTAATTTCAATGAAAATGCAATGAATTAGAGAAAATAATGTATAATACTCGTACAGAAAGCTCATTCTACCACTCGTTTATTCCAAAACTCGCCACTTCGTGGCTCGTTTTTGAATTTTGAACTCGTGGAAGAATATCAATGCCTTCTGCACTTGTATTATAAATAACTATTTCAGTAAGCAAATTTTGTCCCCAACATGATCCATCAAATTTGACATGAAACGCGCGGAAGAGAAAACATATCAGTGATACGATATTCCACTCAATTCGCGAGTTTCTCCACAAAGAACGCACTTCTTATTTCCCATAGTGAATCAACGTTTCATATTAACTCAAAATATATTGAAATAAATACCTAAATATATCAGAAATCCAGAAACAAAATACGACATAGCGTGCCGTAAGAGAGGCCCGAATGTTGAGCGAGCCGAGGAATTTGGATCTCTTCAACACTCTCACTTACACCAGCAATATTTTCGGTCGAGCCAGCATTTCGATGATGTATGACCTCAAGAAATCAGTAGCAGATCCAAGTCGAATTATTTCACTTCGCCCATAATGCACGAAACGTACTTACTACAGAATCATTACTTTTGTAGTAAGTTTACATAATGTTCACTCCTTCAGCAGTAGATAAACGATCCATATTGTTAAATGGTTAACCTTCAACTTAGCATATGACGCTGTGGATGACAGTTTTGTTTGACATTTGACATTGAAACAGAGCTGTAAAATCCGGGTCTTGGCAAGGATCACCCAGTTCAACAAATAATTAAATGATTACTGAGACTGATGAACTTGTAATTTACACAATTTTTCATCAATTCAAAGAGCCTTAGCTGAGCCGAAAATAAGTGTATTTCTGATTTTCTTTCATTATACATATTGAAATTAATTCAAATTTTTTTTTCTGTCTTCATCTTATCCTTACAGGAAAAAGAGCACAAGATATCCTGTCCTGTGCAACGGATCGAAACACAATTTTCCTAATTTCTGAGGAATATTATACTACACATAATTTTATTAGTGAGCTCTTTCTCTGACATACTCTAATTGAGGGTATTACATATTTCTCCGTATCACATCACATTCTCTTTATGGTGAGAAATATTGTATGTAGCAATATAAAGACAATTTTCTTATAGTTCCTACGCCCAAAAAGTATCGAGAATTATTTCAAATATTCCATCGTAAGTTTCGTCGAAAAAACAAATTGCACATATCTAACCAAAATACTCGTTTTGACCACATCTTTCCTTTTTTTCAGTGACGGACCTGGACGGTCTTCATTCAGACGAGACAAATTCAGGAGACAACTCGAACGCCGGCTCCAGCATCGGTCCTGACGACGATCAGGCCAGGCTACGGCTCAAGAGAAAATTACAAAGGAACCGGACATCTTTCACCAATGATCAGATCGACAGTCTAGAAAAAGGTAAGTTGTCATTTTCACGGTTGATGACGAATCTTGATCGAATCGAAACGTTAACGTGTGTGGTTCGGTATTTGGCGTGTATCCTTCAATTTTTCAGTGTTACTAGATGACAGTTGATAGCTCGATATGTATTCGATGTTCTTCAAAGATATCAATAAACTACGTACTTTAAAATTAGTTACATAATAATAACTCTGCCGGAATAGTTATTTCTCTAATTCGTTCATTCTGCCACATCTTGTAGAACAAAATCGTTCAGGAATATCTCAGTTTCACTCATATTTTATGGTTATATTTCATTATTATATGTTGGTACGCGCAACTCTCCTGTCACGGATTTATCTATTATCTGTCAAATTTGTGATACAAAAAACAGTTTTGCCAACCAACATTTATCAATACAAAAATCACTAAACGATATTTATGGAAATATTCCATTAATTTCGATAAAAATAATGTATGATATATGTATAAAGAGCTCAATCTAACACTTTCATCAAAAAGCTCGCCACTTCATGGCTCGTTATTGAATTTTGTACTCGTGGTTGAATATTATGCCGTCTGTACTTGTATTATAATTAACTTTTCCTATATTCTTCTTGAATTGTCATTCAAAATCCAAACGCAAAGTCATTCAGAATAGTTATTTATAATACAAGTGCAGAAGGCATTGATATTCTTCCACGAGTTCAAAATTCAAAAACGAGCCACGAAGTGGCGAGTTTTGGAATGAACGAGTGGTAGAATGAGCCTTCTGTACGAGTATTATACATTATTTTCCCTAATTCATTGCATTTTCATTGAAATTAATGAAATATTTCCATAAATATAATCTAGTGATTTTTGCATTGAAAAATGTTGGTTGGCAGAACTAATTTCTTTAAGGCAATTTGATGAATTGACAGATAAAGCCGTAGCGGAAAGTTCGGAGTGCCAACATAGAATAATAAAATATAACCATGAAAACTGTGCGTTTCTGATATATTCTCGCACGATTTTGTTCTACAAGATGTGGAAGAATGAACGGAATAACCACAGAATTAGAGAAAATATTGTAGACATATACACTCGACCTATTAGTTTAAAAATGAAAATATTTATACTGAAAGCAAAATATTTTTAATGATCTTCATTGTCACATCTTATTGCAGTTTAAATTCCTTAAATTCATTTTTCAGAATTCGAGAGAACGCACTACCCTGACGTGTTTGCCCGTGAGAGGTTAGCTGCTAAAATTGGACTTCCAGAAGCCAGGATCCAAGTGTGGTTCTCGAACAGACGGGCCAAATGGCGAAGAGAAGAGAAATTGAGGAACCAAAGGAGAGGTTCTTCCATACCAGAACATCCTGGACCCACACCGTCTCCTACAAGACTTCAGACCTTCAACAACACCTCGATGTATTCTTCTATACCGCCACCAATGTCCATAGCTGATACGTATAGGTGAGTCAGGAATTGATATTCTTCAAGCTGGATATTATGACGAATAAAGCGCCTCTTCAATGTGGACGGAAGGTGCCTTTCAAATGAAAATGGCAATTTCTTTAGAGTGGCTGTTTGCCAGAAATGGGCAGCATTTAGCTTCTTCCGACCCTTAGAGCAATGGCTGTAAATTATGATGAAGCCAAGGTACAGGGTGGGCAAATAAGCGAGGTAAGCGGTTATATCTCAGGATCCACTCATCGTAGAGACTTGCGGTAAAAAATTTACTACTAATGTGTACAAGAAAACACACTGGAAATTGTTTTGAAGTTCATACCTCTACCGCTAGGGGGCGTAATAGCTACCGTCGAGTAGAAAAATGAATTTTACTCGAAAATGTTTCATATGAAGTTGAAGAAAAAATATCATCACTGTAATCCTTGGAAGATTCTCTATCTTTTTGAATTGTCACTTTCGATTCTACGACATCAAATAAGGGTAGGTGCAAGGGAGAAATCTGACTGATTGAAACGCCTGCAACTTCAGTTTGGCTCAACATTTTTGAGCAAATTAGATCTAGTCTGAAAGATAATATCTTGTTGATTGAGGACAAAATATAGTCATGATAAATTTGTTTTTGCTGCTTTCGATAGGGGGCGCTAAGTCAGAAGTTCATTGTTTTGTTCATTTTACTACGAAATTTCAAATGTAATGATAGGATTTTCCTAACAGAAATAGAAGTTGCATCAAATTAGCATGAAAAAACCTGAAGGTCGCAAAGCGATAATTTCAGACGTTCTGAAGTTATGGCCGAAAGAAGATATTCTTCAACTGATGCACTGCTAAAAACCAAATTGTGTCTTTAAGTTCTAACAGCAACAGAAATCCCATCAAATTTGTATGAAAAAACCAAAAAGGCGCAAAGCGATAGCTTCAGGCGTTCTGGAGTTATGGAGTTATTTTATTATTATTAATAGCAAAAGAATATAAAATAATTTATATTATTTATTTATTTATAATTTAAAATTTGTATAGGAATATGGGAAGTGTAGAATTTTAATTGAAATTATTTTTTCAGTTCAATGCCGACGATGCCTAATTTCTCTCATGGAGGAATTGGAACTGGAAGCATGGGACCCTCTCATGGATCTTGTCTGCAACAGAGGGAGTCTCCTGGTGTTGGAAGCGCAATGGGAGGTTACTGTATGGGAAGACCACATAGTTACGACATCGGTTTGGGTTATGGAGGAAGACCATCGCCCTGTAGTCCTTCACAGCCCTATCAAATGAATGGCCATCAGTATACCTCTAATGGGACATCCTCTACAGGTGATTTTTTTTTCTTCATACCAACAAAACATTAGAGTTATACTAATAACGTAATATTTCAACAAATCTTCACTTATTGAAGACATATACTACTAACAGGCCAATTGAAAAGTCCCCGGTCTACCATTGTAAAACACATTTTTTGTGGCAAAATTCGATTTTATTATTCAACTTAGTTGCCTTCGAGGGCGATACAGCGATTATAGCGATTTTCCAACTTTTCGATACCATTTTTGTAGTACGATTTGTCTTTCGCTTCAAAATAGGCCTCAGTTTCGGCGATTACTTCTTCATTTTTTTCCAGCGAGCATCCTTTTGAGGTCTAAGAACAGAAAAAAGTTGCTGGGGCCAGATCTGGCGAATACGGTGGATGCAGAAGCAATTCGAAGCCCAATTCATGCAATTATGCCATTGTTTTCATTGATTTGTGACACGGCGCATTGTCTTGATGAAACAGCACCTTTTTTTTATCGAATGGTGCCGTTTTTTAACGATTTCATCCTTTAAACGATCCAATAACGCTATATAATAATCGCTGTTGATGGTCTGGCATTTTTGGAGGTAATCAATGAATATCATACCTTGCGCCGAGCCTTGCGCATCCCAGAATACTGATGCTATAACCTTTTCAGCTGACTGTTGTGTTTTTCCTCGCTTTGGATTCGGTTCATAGTGAAATGATGGTGCCATGTTCCATCCATTGTCACATATCGACGCAAAAATTCAGATTTATTGCACTTAAACAGCTTCAAACACTGCTCAGAATCATTAACACGTTGTTGCTTTTGATCGATTTTGAGCTCGTGCGGCACCCATTTTGCACACAGCTTTCCCATGTACAAATATTCGTGAATGATATGATGTACACGTTCAGAGGATATCTTCACAATGTCTGCTACCTCGATCAACTTCACTTTACGGTCATTCAAAATTATTTTGTAATCTTTTTTTATTTTTTCATCGGTGACGGCCTCTTTTGGGCGTCCACTGCGTTCGCTGTTTTCAATGCTCATTTCACCACGTTTAAACTTAGCATATCAATCAATGATGGATTGGTTTTCCTGGTGCAGACCCGGAAACTCTTCATCAAGCCAAGATTTTGCTTCAACTGTATTTTTTCCCTTCAAAAAGCAATATTTTATCAGCACACGAAATTCTTTTTTTCCATTTTTTTCAAATAACAAAAGTAGCTACACTCACAACGCAATATCTCACAAACTAATGGCCGGACTGCTGTCAAATTTTGACACATTTGAAGGTTGGTAATAACTAAAAACCATATGGATTTAATACTAGCACCGCCATCTGTGCATCAGACCGGGGACTTTTCAATTGGCCTAATATGTTAAAAACTACCAGAAGTTGATCAAGGAAACACAAAAAACCGAATAGTTATTCCAAATTTATTACAACGTCCAGAAGTATATCGTGAGAAATGCTTATATAAAGGAAAAAACGTTTTGGCTCCTTCTCTTTCTTTCTGCCTTTTTCTATTTAATCAACGGCTAGCATCATGAAGCTATTCTTTGATGATCAATTGTGTGTCGTATTAGCAAATAATAATTTTTGTTCGTTACTCAAGCATGAAAGAACTACCAAGGCTGACAATAGTAAATGGTAGTCAAACACAATATAAAACAATTTTTTGCAATTGAAAATAAAAATCAATAATGGTATTTATTGCTTCAGGTTTGATTTCACCAGGAGTCTCAGTCCCAATTGCAGTACCAGGACAAACGGATATGGCTTCTCAATATTGGCCACGTATACAGTGACCTTGGTGGTCGTAATGCGCAAAAACCAAAAAAAAAATGTACAAGTTTTGTATTTATGTAAATGGAATTTTCAATATTTCTAAATTATTAAATTAGTCACTGAAGAATGTACGTTATTTCTTATCAGTGAAATATTACTAGTGAAATATGAGATCTCAGACCTAGTTCTGTAGCTCACCGACAGTAAAGTGTTCATCATAAAAGAAATTTTAGTATTTCTTTGCTAAAGTGGGGTTTTCAATTTCTACATGTATTACAGCAAAAATATAGATTTATTTATTCAGAAATCCACATCAGGACCCTCAATTGGTTTTTTTTCAAAAATTTATATCAAATTTTCTCCATTAGATCTTCATGTGATTTTTTTGTTATGGTGTTATTGTTAATCGAATTAAAACTCTCAGAGAATATACTCCAAGAATGAAATAATTCTACTCATAACATGATATAATTTCTGAGGAATCAGATTAGTTTGACTCATAACAAACATTGCAAAAGATATAATTTGAACTCTTAAAACATATGTATCCTTTTGATGAATTAGAAAAGTAGATAAAACCATTCAATTGCTAAACGTGCCAAACCTTTTCTACATTCCAATTGTTCATTGTTAAGTATTATTTGATTGCTGTGTCTGATTTGGGGAATAATCCCAGTTTTCTTATCCAAAGAATTAATGTTGAATTATTAATAAGTATATGTGATCAATTTTGTATTTGCAAATAACTGTAACGATATATTGTCGAATATTCTAGATAGATTTATCTACATATCTCATATTGTAAAAATGACTCGTTTTTCGGAAAAGAAATGCATGTGTTTTATATAAATATTTTCATGTGTATATGATTAATTTTAGTAAATTATTATAATTTCTTTGAAAATTATTTTCATTGTATGTAAATAAAATTATATTGACTGATAAAATCCAGTTATTTCAAATAATTTGATTTTTATGATTTTTTCCTATTAATATATATTGGTCGAATAAGTCAGTGGCGCATTTAAATTTTAGAGATTGAAGTTGATCCGTTGACTTATCTATTAATTTTTATGAAATCCAAATGAAAAATTGCCTACGTTTTCGTGGAAAACGGATGAAAATGAATGCGGTCGTAGAAAAAGTATTGTACACAACTCGAGTTGTACGACAATTAGGCACTTCTAGAATTACGTGTAACTTTTTCTAGTCATGTGCGTAATATGCTTCTTACAACTATTGTTATGTAATATCATAGTATAAGGAAAGGATAGTAAGCCAGTGTAGTGCTTTTTTCGATTTAATTGATGTTGAGCGCCATCTAGTTGTACTCACGTTTTACTCGAATTTTACTGTCAAAAATTAGTCCGTAAAGTGGAGCCCTCTGAAAAAATCGGTGTTATTTTGAAGAACCAAAATATTTGAAATAGAGTGGTCAGAAGATTTCTATATTTTGATATTTTTTCTGCTCTGTAATAAGCATTTACGCCAGTGGCGTGTATTTGTGATAACTTAATAATAACATAAAAATTGTTGGCAATGTCATGCGACCCCTTTTCAACCACGCCACTGAATGAATTATCGTATTATTTCTGCGCCATCTATAGCTCATGATTCAGCGCTATCTATTATCGAGTTACTTTTCCAAATCCAACTACAGTAATGACCCTTGGTGACTATTTCCTTACCGTCAAACGGCGGTTGGCTTACTATCCTTTCCTTATACTATGGTAATATACTAAGAAGGTAATATAGGATTGTAGTGTTTCACGTTTGAGACAAATTCAAATATTTACTGAGAACACTACTTATTTTAAAGAAATTTGAACCATTCTACTGAAAATATCGAAAAAATGATCGGGGGATGCTTCCTTTAAACAGATTGATTCATCTATTTCGTCAGGATATCTGTGATATTCGAATTTCAAGCCGAAAATGATCTAAAAAAATGTAGTTCGACCCTCTGATGATGAATTCGTTTACACGATAACTCTTGAATGAAAATACCTTGAAACTTTTATGGCAGTTTCAGATCTCGAATGTTAAATTCATTCATGAGCAAAATCTGACTAGGAGTCCCAAGTTCCATGAATATTGAATATTATCATCAATCAAAATTAGTCAGTTGTCATAACAAGATGCCATCCGCTTACCATAGTTCAATTCTATAGGACTATAACTAAGATGGGGTCCAGAAAAAAAGTTTGTATGAAAGATCCACCCTTTTTTTACAAGGAATCATTCTCTAAATTTTTTCGCAACTATTCTCTTATCCCAAAAATGATAATTACCAATAAGAGATCTTCCAAAATCAATTTAAACCTTAGAATTATTCTTGAATTTCAAAACCCAAGAACTATTAGAACAAGAGTCGGCATTAAGAATATAAGTACAATATAGCTTTTTTTCAGGGACAGGAAGAAAGTTTGATCTAATTTTTGTAGGAATATCAAAAAAAATATCAAGATTTTTTACTAAAATACTTATAATTTATTATTAATGCACATGTTTGTTGATTTTTTTTCATTATATATACTTGTGTATCATCAATTTCAATAATGTGAAGCCTAACATAATTTTAAGTGTAAAATGCTTTTACATTAGTTTATGAATTTTATTCAAATCTATGTTTATGTACAAAATTCCTATTTACAATTACTATAAATAATATTTGAATAAAAGGTATTCGCAGATATTCCATAGCCATATTTACAAAATCAACAATAATTACATAATAGATATATAAAACATCAACTCATATCAACATTTGATAAAAATCTAGTGATCTTGAAAACAAGATACATTGTTTCAGAAAAACAATATTTTGGCTATTTCAATCATAAGATTGACACCTTGACTATTCATAAAAAAATGATACTTCACACTGATCCATCAATAGTAAAACAAGGTTTATATTTATACTTGTTCTTTTGACTGTCTTGAAGTTTTTTGAATACCACTTTGTTACAAAATTTTATTTTGACAAAATAGAATCTATTTCATTCATTAATCCATCATCCTCATAATCTAAGTCATCCTCCATTAGCAACATTTCCTCTTCATATTCATTACCAATAATTTTTTCTCCTTCATTTTTTGTTCTACAACTTCGATCATCTATTGAGTTAGATTCTGGTACACAACTTTCGTGATCTTCTTTCATTTTACTGTTAAGTGAAGGGAGACTTTCATTAATAGTGTGATCATTTTGCAATACTTGTTCTATTTCTTTATCTTTAGTCGACCCATTTTCATTTTTCACCAATTCTTTCAGGTCTGTAGAAGACAAACGAACTAACTTCAGCTTTTTCTTCTGTGGTGATGGTTGAACAGAAATAGTTTCTGTCGTCTTTTCTTCTACCACATCTTTTGTTGTACTGCTTATCTCTTCTACTAGTTCTGTTGATTCACTTTCCTTCTTTTTCATTTTTTCCGCTCTGATTTCTTCAAGAGTTTTGATTTTTATAGACTCCATTTTTCTCTTTGCTCCTCTTGTATTTCTCTTAATTCCTCTACTTTGTATACTACATAAGTCATTATTCTTTATTTTGCGATCCCTTAGAGTTCCTTTATTCGCATACACACTTTTTTTTTGTTCCTGGGTCATTTCTTCCTGTTCATTATTGTTAATTTTAGAAAAAACATTGCACATTTTTGAATCCAGATATATTTCAGTGTTGTTATCAGAACAGTTATCCAATCTCAGCTTTTTTGCTAGGTTCAAGGGATATTCTTCATTATCTTTCTTCCTCTTTCTTATTAGATTCCTTCGAAGATCTTCAACTGTATCATTTTCTGGGCAATCTAGACCTAAAAAAAAAATTTGTTGTATTTTTTTGCAAGTAACTCAGTTATTAGTGATTTAAATTATTATCCATAGATGTTTTGGGGAGAGATCAATATGAATTGAAAACATGATTGTTCTCAACTTTTTGGTATAAAAATATAAATAAATATACTCACTATAGGCAAAATAAGCGGCCGATTCTTCTTGAATACGTTCTAGTCGAATTTCCTCTAAAGTTTTCACCCTCACTTTCTTTTGGGGGAGTTTTCTAGGTGATCTGGATGGAATCGATTCGGTATCAGACTCTGCAAGAATACACCTTCATTTTAGTAATGATATCAAGAAGAAATATGTAATAACAAAATTTTCAAACATTCAGGTGCATTCTTGCAGTTTCAAATAACAACAAAATAATCCAACAGTAAAAATTTTAATTATAGAAGATATAATTATGTGAATACAGAAAAATGTAACCAAAGTAAATATCTCTTATAAATACATAAATATGAATTTTTAAAGAGCCAAGGTACTAACTTCATTAATTCTAACTTAAATATTCTTTATATAAAATGTATATAGATTATATTGATTCAAATTTAGATTAGAAATTTGATTTGATGCACTCAACTACTACTTAAGAATACACATAATTCAAAAATAAGTAGAAACCAGTTGATATTTGGAGAATAAGAAATCAAGACCAAAGAAAAAATTAAGTACAATCTATAACGATTAAATTTTTCTGTACAACTGAAAATATTATTTCAATTTTAACTGATTCCATTAGAAATTTATCACTCTTATGTTCTAAGGTGAGAGCGAAATTCTATTTCATTAGAGTTGATCAGATAATCAATAACTGATATGGACAGATGTTTACAAAATTCATTTACCGATATACCTATGTATTCACTTATTTCAATAAATTACCACCCAATTAAGGCCTTAGATGGTTATTAACTATTATATAAACTTTCAATATATATATATGGATGTATTTTTACTGCAATCAGAAATATTACCTACAAGAATGCACACAAAAAACAAGTAAATCTTTTTTACTTTCTGAGTTAAATGACAGGTAACTCAAAACTGTTCTTTTCCTCAACCCTACCCAAAATTCAAAACACACCTCAATAGAAGAAATCTGATAAAGAAACAAACAATAATAATAAATAATAGAATATAATTGAAACACATGATACAACAAGAATAAAATATAAGTTGAGCAAAACACAGCAATATCATTGCCAGTAAACAAAATTCAAAAGTATTAATATTGGAAAAACATATGATCACAACAGATACCTGAATGAGTTTATTGAGAAGAAACAATTGAAATAAGAAATATCTCATTTTCAATTAGTATCCAAACTTTGGACAAACTTCACCGTTAGTAGCGAGTTACATAAAAAATTTTTATTCAAATGATAAATTGTATCATGATTGCGATTGAACATTATTCACCATCAACTTTTGGCACAACTCTCCAGGACATAAAAATACTTTCAAATCGAAGACTAGATGAGTTAAACAACAATGAGACTTGGAATAGTTCACTAAAAGTATAAGAAAACTGATCATTTTGATGGATGAACTCTGTGTAAACATGAACCAAGTTTTGGCTGATTTTGGAAACATGTCCAGATTCACAAAATCTGACCAATTGCTCCAGAATAATTACTTTTACCACAAAAAGCTCACTTCAGTGTAAACTGACTCAACACATATAATGATTTCAAATATTGCAATGAGATTCCATTTAATTTATTCAATGAATTTTATACACATTTCATCACAAGTTGAAAAGAAAACATAAGGACTTATTGGAAACCCCGAGACACTTAAATGATTGCCTGTTCTTCCACAAGTTTCTTGATTTTGTCTCATTTCAATGGATGATAGTTAATGAGGTAGGATCTGTGTCTTTGGGGTTTCCTGGTTTAATTATATCTTGCTTTAGCTCTGCATGGCCTAATAAAGTCCAAATATTTCCTTAATATCATCTTCAGATGAAATAAGTCCCTTAATTTAAAATAATTGGACAAGAATTGCTTCCGGAACATTTGAATTATTGGAATTTCCTAAACCTAGACGAACAAAATAAAAAAAATTATAACAGATCTTCAAGTAAATTTTATTGATGGAATCAATTCTACGGACTAAAATTTTTTAAAAAAAATATTCACTTTTTAGTCCCCAACAAAATGCAGAAAACTATTTCATACATTCTTCATAGAAAAAATACTTTTATACAAATATAATACTATCAGAAGTAAATTAAATTTCATCTAATCTGATTTAGTAGACTTTCAAATATTGAAAAAAAAATTAAAACGTTTCCAAATGAAAAATACCTGTATGGCAAAACCCCTATTTAAAATCTATAACTATAAATATCCCTCTCAAAAATTCAACCACACAATACATATCAATGGATTATCAATTGCTTATTTTAAATTTTATAAAATAACTCAGTTTCACAGTCATGATAAAATTAATGTTAGGAAAACAACGTTAATGCATAAACACAACAGTAATATAACAATATGCTTATAGCAAATATTTCCATTCAATCAGAGATTAATTAACAAGCTGCATACCTTCTTCAAAAGTCACAACAAGAGAATCAACTTGATTTCTGAAATTTCTCTCAGATGATTGACTGCCAATGTCATTTTGTGTGGGACTCTGTGTAACCTCTGAAACCAAGAAGAGAAATTTAAGTGTGCAAGGTTTTCCTACATTTCCAAAATGGTTGTACGGCGAGACAACTACATTTCCTATCGTCCCATTTTGGAGTTCAAAATTTTATATAACTGTTGAAAATATTATTGTAGTTAGGGATATTTAGTAGTATTCAACATTGCAAATCGTCATAAAAGTTGAAGATTGTTGTTATTAAATGTGTTTGTCTCCGCGAGATGATATAGGTTAATCCTAAACTCCGTGACCCCAGAAATCATTCCACTCCACTGTTACCGAATGAATTAAAGTCTTATATTACTTGATTATGGCTACATAGCATAACACTGCTGCATAGCACTGCTGAGCCCAACTGATATTTTGGTTCACAGCGGGGTTTTATGCTATCCAAAGTATAGTGCATTGAATATGAAATGAATGAAGTTTTTCCTAGAATATATATATAAAATTTGGAAACAATAACTTTAATTTGTGGCATTTATCGAATATCAAATAGTTCAATGAAATGAATCTTGATGTATTTGAATCTTATTATCTCATAATATGTTGATCTTGGCCCATAAAAAGTCTCAATTAATCATTAACAAATACAAGACAGCTAACATAATATTCGTTTGCAACATTGCAACAACTGAATTTGAAATGTTCATTTGCAAAAGATGTTCATGGTATGGAACTAAATTTTCATACTGCAAATCATTTCTTTTTAATTATGGTTGTATTAACCCAATGTACTAATTTCTTTGGACTAAAAATTTCACCTTAATTTTCCTGAGGGGCACACATTCTTTCAATCAGGATACTCAGAACACAGTACTGTGTAAGTATTTGTTCCTAGCAGAATTCAGGTGCTTGATTTTGTTTTAAATAAGAAGAGAATGGAATTGGGTCGAAAGAGAGAATGGAACGACAACATAATTAGAATGGACGAGGAAAGGATGGTCAGAATTGCACGCGATAAATCACCACTAGGTCGCAGAAGTTCAGGACGCCCTCGAAAGCGATGGAGCGACAATTTGTCGGTGTAGGCAGAGATTCGACGGAAAGAAACAGGCGAATCGCCTAAAAAAGAAGAATGAAGAAGAAGAAGAAGAGAATTCTTTTATTACTATATAAGATGGTTTATCTATTAAATAATTGAACACGTGCTTCTAATGAATTTTGACAAATTGCACTGTGACATCATGTTGAAATGCCTAACTCTCCTTTTACTGTACCAACAAATCCACTAGAATAGCAAACCGTGAGGAACTAATGTTTGACATGAAATTAGTCATAAATAAACTAGACTTCAACATAGAGAATAAGCCTTTGATTTATATTCTTGAACAATTGAAATTTGATGATCAAATTAGTGATTTGCATCATTTTAACTTGAAAATGTACTTACCCTCGATATTTTGTGTACTATTTGAACTACTAGCGGTAACTTCGCTATTGTTGTGTGAATTGGTCATTGATTGTCTAGCATTTTGGTGTAAAAATGGGCAGTGAGGCTTCAAACATCCACCAGGCTGTGTTTCCCAATAACACTGAATTGCCTTTCTGTTTTTCCTCAATTCCATATGACGATAGTTGCAATGTACGTTTAAGCACTTTCCTTCTTTCCAAAATGAACACATTGTTTCACATCCTAAAGCCGAAGGTTCATGTCTGAAGGTACAGCTGTCGCCCTAAAATAATGTATAATTAGCAATTTCATTCCAATAAGGGCCTAGATATGATAATAATGAAACATATGGCTGATAGAATGTATTTATGTACTTACTTTGGTACAAGTGGAATAGTAATAAAAATAACAATCGTTATTTCTTCTGGGTGAATCTAAATCTGTCATCTTCTTGAAGAAATTATCAGCACTGAAAAAGAATTAAAAATTATCATTTTGAGGTTAGAAAATTATTCAACTTTATTTTCCAACAATGCTAAAAATCTAATGAATATTTTAAAAATTCCATAATATTCCTATCAACATCGTTAATAATATGTTATAGAACCTACAAATAATAATTGAGAGGCATCTTGAAAATTTTTCAAATTTAGTTTCAGTAAAAGATTGTGTTGCACACGAATGACAACCAAATAAAATCTTAAGAGCAAACATCAATATTTTTTTCGATATTCAGATAAAAATATATATGAAATATTGTCAGTACATACCTTTTAAAAAAATGTGACCTTTCTTTTTTTTCACAACTGACAGATAAAAATATCTGCAAACGAAGTTAATTTCGGACTTGATCGGAATGAAAGCGGATATCACGTGAAACTATTGACGAGCGGGCAATTTGAATGCTACTATCAACTCTGTTATCAGTAACTGAATGGGTGATGATAAGGTTATTCAATTCAGTGGGTCCCTTCATAAATTAAGGTTAGGAACATAAAGTACTAAACATTTTCTTCTTCTTTTTATTACTATGCAATACAATACAATACTAGAGGAAACAATGAATCATTGAATTGCTAATTAATATTTTAAACAACGTAATATTTTTCAATAATTTATGAAGATATTCAATCATTCAATTATATAAAAGAATTGAAGGCTAACAAATCAATGAGGGCATTGTTTAAGGAGAAGATAGTTGGTTACTCGCCCTGCAAAGGGCATTGGATGTGCGTATGTGGCAAACTCAGAATTTTTGGGTCCATCCTAATGCGCCCTCTAGGCGGCTATTTCTATAATCATTTGTCGGTAAAGAGGTTTCTACATTGGGTACAAAACTTGACGTGAAGAGTAAATAATCGGAGCCAAGTAAAGTAGAAACACTTCGATGTTGAATAGACTGAGTACTGAGTTTATGACCCAGGTTTCGAGCTTGGAATTTTATTGCTTTGGTCGTAACGGGGTTTGTTTATGTTATCGGATTTCGCTCATTCTATTGAGGGCTTACATACAGTTAGAAGGCTTCAAAAAGACGGATTTTCAAGAATTTTTTTCGCGCAGACTATTCAATTTATTAATTTGAAAATTGGTGTACATATTATAATAACCTTATATTAACATATTTTTTATTTGTCACAATAATCTTCGAGAATGTTGCTATCGCCGATCTCCTAGAGCTCCGCAAAAAAAAAAACAATTTTGCGGTGATCACGATATCTCTGGACCGGATTATCTGAAATGAAAATCGTGAAGGGAATGTATGATCTGATTTGCGTTTGAAAAGAAATACTGTGATTGGAGAAAAATAAGTACATATAAGATTATTTTTTAGTTTTTCGAAAAGAGAATTTTAAATTTAATTAATTGATTATGTAAAATTGTTATCAGTGAATATAGATATATCAATGATTCATATATAGTTATACAAAAAATAACTCTCGGTTTGTTGGCACCCTCCGCTCCGCGTCGGGAGACAACATAACTTCATGCTAAAATCTAATACTTTTTCCCTTGTATAACACACAATTTTTTTCTGTGACAGGAAAAACGACGATTTTATAGTGAAAGAAATATAACTTTTCACGAAATTTATCCGGCAAAAAAGTAACTACTTTTTTCCCGGATATACAGGGTGGCCACTTTTTCAATGGGATTGTATTGGTAACTTTTAAACCATAAGAGTTAGAAGGTCGGTCAAATGGAGAAAAAGTAGCATGCATAGAAGCATTATCAAGCAGTTCGAACAAATCAAGATTATCAGGACCGGTTTTCGAGATATCATAAGAAAAGTAAATTATGTCATTTTGATTTTTCTTTTTTTCCCACTTTATTTCAAATATTATCAAAAAATGTTACAGGAATTTTTTATTCGACAGTAAATTATCCTCAATTTGACGTAATCAGATTTCGTATCCAACGTTTCGTACTCTCTGGGCCACCCTCAACCTCATTTTTTTCAATACGGACCTGCATATTTTATGACATTTTTCGAAATAACTTTTAACGCTGAATTCAACGATATATCATACAATGTCATTCAAAGTTGATTTTAGGTGATTTTGACCCTCATCCAAATTTAATGGTGTGTATGTAAGAAAAAACAAGTCTATTAACGATATCAATGTTCTTACCCAAATTCAATCGAACCCAGAAAAAAAATCGAGAACTGTGGCCAGTGAATGGAATTTTTCAGAAACTGCTGTAAACAAAATAGTCAATAGACACGAATACAATGATTTTAAATTTGAATACCAAGCCTTGCAAAAATTATATCGTAATGATCTCAAAATAAAGTTCGATTCTGTAATTTGTTTCAACCATTCAAATGACAAATACAACAATAGTGATACCTCGCGAGAAAATGGAGAATGTTTTCGAAGGTATTCAAGTAGACCAAACAAGCAAATGTATAAGAAGTATGGGTTCCAGAACCGTAAAGTGCAATTTACAAAATGGTGGACATTTCGAACAATTACTTCATTAATTTTCATTTACTTTCGAATAATCATTTGATTTTTCTTTCATTAAATGATTCTTTCGTTTAATTATTATGAATTGAAATATTTAAATGATTATTATAAAAGTAGAACCAAGAAACCAGTATACTGGTTTCTTACTTTGATTCTAATATGTTCCATTTAGTTCAAGATGGGTAAGTTGATTTTCTTATCGAAATTTATTGCATATTGCATGTTGTTAATTAAACTAAATGAAGGTAATACAGATCCGACCCAAAGAAAATTGGAAAAGGGTCAAAATCACCTGAAAATCTACTTTGAATGACATTGTATGATATATCGTTGAATTCAGCGTTAAAAGTTATTTCGAAAAATGTCATAAAATATGCAGGTCCGTATTGAAAAAAATGAGGTTGAGGGTGGCCCAGAGAGTACGAAACGTTGGATACGAAATCTGATTACGTCAAATTGAGGATAATTTACTGTCGAATAAAAAACTCCTATAACATTTTTTGATGATATTCGAAATGAAGTGGGAAAAAAAGAAAAATCAAAATGACATAATTTACTTTTCTTATGATATCTCGAAAACCGGCCCTGATAATCTCGATTTGTTTGAACTGCTTGATAATGCTTCTATGCATGCAACTTTTTCTCCATTTGACCGACCTTCTAACTATTATGGTTTAAAAGTTACCAATACAATCCCATTGAAAAAGTGGCCACCCTGTATAATCTTTACACTCACTTTTTTCCCGGGAAAAAAAGTAATTTCGAGAAAGTTATATTTTTTTCTGTGACGGGAAAAAAATTTGACATTTTATCTCTGTTGACAGGTAACAAAATATGACTTTTCACGAAATTACTTTTTTCCCCGGGAAAAAAGTGAGTACTTTTTTCCCGGATATATATTTATCTACATATAGATAAAGGAATAATAATAATTCGACCACACTATTGATGGCTTTTGTTGTTGTGCCAATTCCGAAAAATAAGCCAATAACACTGTCTCCGAGAAAGAACTGCATGTCTTTTTCATTTTCCATTTCATAAATCTTGAATACGCGGTTTCGTAATTTTCCGCGATTTAGCTGGCAATAATTTTCGTGACGCTACTTGCACTGCTTCTATCAACTCCAGTGGAGTCAGAGAAAACTCGGAATCAGACATTTTTTAACTTTATATTATTCAACAAAATAACTACTAAACAATTATTACTGAGTTCGCAATTTTTGAAACAAATCACAAAATTAAATTGACAGATATTTGATTACTTTGAAGTTTCCCTTAGCAATGCAGGTCTAATTGCAGCTTACTAGTTTAAAAATTCAAATTTCATATCGATAACATTCTGACTTTAATATATTGTAATAATATGTTCTTTCACTATTAAATTGTCGTTTTTCCTGTCACAGAAAAAATAGTGTATTATACACGGGAAAAATATTAGATTTTAGCTCTCGGTTTTTTGTCTTCCTTCGCTTCGCGTCGGGAGACAACAAAACCTCGAGCTAAAATCTAATACTTTTTTCCCTTGTATAATAAATAACTATTGTTACCTGTCAACAGAGATAGAATGTCTAATTTTTTTCCCGTGCCAAATTTTTTTTTTATTTCTGTTTGAAGGTAGGACGACGAAGTTTTTAAAACAATATTATGACCAAAAATACGATTCGAACAATAGCTCTACTCTACCCTTTTTCATGCAGCTAGCCGGCATGCGGCAAGGGTAATAAAAATTTATTGCGGCCAAGAGAATTTCTTCCGATGCCTGCTCAACGACAGAAAGATGAATAAAGATTGAACAAGAAACGCACTAGAGACATCTGTTGTTCACCATACCCAAAAATTAATACTCGTCTGAATTTTCAACATTGCACATAGGCAACCCATCATGTTGGGCCTCTTCCGGAGTGGCGCCCTCTAACGATATTGCCCAATATCCTCCAATGATATTTGAACCGAAGTAACTAACTATCTTCTCCTTAAACAATGATATTACTCATTACATTAGAACTTTTAGCTTCAAATAGCGAAAATTTCCAACTTTGAAGAGGTGAATTCCGCTGCAATGCAATGATGATAATTATCGATATACTTCACGCTTTCTGATAAGGAATATTTCTCTTGACTCTTGCGCTGGACTTGTGAGTATCTTTGGATGCTCATTCACCACTTTCATAGGAGTGGGGAACATCCTTTAATATGTCATACACATTTCTAAATAAAAAATAACTTGATCTGTCCCTGTATATGGATTAAAAATTATATTTGGATGCTCATCATCTTCATCATCATTCTTTCCAAATTAAAAATAACTAGTCGGCCCCCGTATATTATTTTTAGATGAAAACTTTTCGGCCATCCCACATTTTTCACATTTCGAAATTTTTGTCGCATCCGAAAACAAGCGATCGCAGCGCCAAAATTTCAGTTCATTTTTTCCAACTTTTGCGGAAAAAAGCTGAACTAACGCAAGAATCCCCTACTAAATTCAAACCTTGAAAATTTCATGGGTCTAGACCTCAGAAATTTCTTGAATTTTTTGAACTGCTTTTTTCTGGTGGAGTTCGTTTATATAGGATTTCCCTTACACATATTTAACGATTTCATGGAATTCCATTAATAATAGTATGATTTTCATTCATTGTGATTATGGTTCTCTCTCAAAAATTGGAGTCTGATTCTAGAGAATTTCAAATTTTTGGATAAATTTTTCTACTTTAATAATAGGATTGGAATGGAGGATTCGTCTGTTCGAGAAACCCTCTAGTTAAGATATTCCAATTTTTGAAGAAAATAATCCAATTCAATTAAAATAACATCATGTCCCCATATTCCTAAATAATACCGAAATACACCACAAAAAACCAGTTTAAAAAAATTCGAGAAATTTCCTAGGTCTAGATCCATGAAATTTTCAAGGTTTGAATTTAGTAGGTGATTCTTGCGTTAGTTCAGCCTTTTTCCGCAAAAGTTGGACAAAATGAACTGAAAATTTGGCGCTGCGATCGCTTTTCTCGGATGCGACGATAATTTCGAAATGTGAAAAATGCGGGCTGGCCGAAAAGTTTTCACCTTAAAATTAATTAATCTAATCTATGGATCAAAATTAATTTAACTATGGGGTGATCGATCAAGTTATTATTAATTTAGTAAGAATTATGACACCAAGTAAAATGTACCCCACACCCCTTTCCAATTTGAAAGTTGTGAGCAACGTGAGCATTCAAAGTCCAACTCTAGTATAGTATATCCAAAGTCACTTGGAGGAAGCACGAATATTTCAATTATACCGGGGTTATCCAAGTTTTCAGAAATTCCTTTGGAATTTATGCATTATTGATGATTTCGATGTATTCGAATGATTTATAACCGTTATTCATAGGGTGAGATCGCTTTTTATTGTAAACTTATTGTTTCCTTGGCCGACCTGGCGTTAATTGTTTCATGTTGTTTTGCTTTATATTTATATTCATTGTTATTTGTCATCTAGTTTATATTTCATATTTATTATTGTATAGCGACATCATTTTATGTATTTTTTATCTTTATTGCTACACCAATTGTATGATCCATGCCGTTTTTTATAAATTGGTTTTTGTTTTTTAGCCTGATGAAGGAGCTAAATGCTCAGAAACGTTGCCATTGAATAAATTGTATACAACTGTTCCTTGTGACTGATATTCCTCACCATCGAATTTATGCATTATTATTATGCAACATTATGCAACTGCATTATGAATGTTGCATCAATTTTTACTTATAATGTTGAAATCCTTCTTCGAAAAAGCGTCTTTAATAAGTTTTAGTTGAAATAATCTCATTTAAATATAACACTAAATTATTCTAGACCATTAATGAATCTCTCCAAAGTGGAAAAATAGTTTAAATTTATTCACATAACATTAAAAAAATTTGACATATTGCATTCAAGAGTTTTATATACATCGAAATCAGTCAAAATTATCGCTTAATCATCAGTGAGTCGAATCCAATCTTTTACATATCAGGCTAATGATCTGCTCCCATGTAAAGAGCGAGTAAAATGTAAAATAATATTCCGGTACCGGGAATCGAACCCGAGCCTCCTGGGTGAAAGCCAGGTATCCTAGCCACTAGACCATACCGGATAGTCATTGAAGTTGTTTTTCTACTTGATCAATAATATTTTAATGAAGAAAATATTTTTGAACTCGCTTCATGAAAAAACTGAATGTTATATAGAAATAGGGTATTACTGGTACCAGTGGCGTACCCAGACATAATCCTTGGGGGGGATAAAGAGAAATTTTTTCAATTTTTCCTTCTTTTGAAGAAGTTTTCCAAAGAATTTTGCTTACTCATAATAAGGTTGTTACATATAATGGATATTCCTTCTGAGGGGGATATATCCCCCTTATCCCCCCCCTTGGGTACGCCACTGACTGGTACTGGGGATAATTACCCCCAAAAGTTCCAAAATATAACATTTCAGAATTTATGTTGTTTCTTCGTCGGCACAAAGCAGTGTTGCCGAACACACCGATTTATCGGTATTTATACCGCTTTGACAACTACTCTCCCGATATACCGAAAGGTGATAAATTTCATAGGTATCATGCCGAAATTGAATCTTTTACCGAAAATTTAATTAATTTTTATAATAAGATGCATAGAGAAGAGATAAGATGAACATATCTTGCTCAATTCAGATGAATTAAGCTCAAGATTCACAAGGGTCGTGAGCCTTTATTACCGGAAAGACCAACGGAGTTTTCGAAATTCCTAGAAACTTGTAACTCTGGGATTTCTGGCTTATATATGTTTACGAGTATGTTTATTACTCTATAGGATTAACGCAATGGTACCGGTAGGTAATTTCAATTCAATTCAAAATTTTTAGAAATTGACGATATATACGAGCTTTTTGCTGTTTAAGGGTCAGGAATGAAAAAATATTATGGTGCCGCTGTTACGAATTATCTTCTCAGTGGCAACGAACATCTTACGAAGAACAAATAAAAATTTTCAAAGTCAGGTGCTTGGATTTTCATATAGAGGCCTGTCAACAAATAATTACTAGATTCCCATTAAAAAATGAAATCATTAATGACTTGAATATTTTTGAAGCCACGAATGTTAAGGATAGCAAAACTGCCTCTATGATTCCAGTATGTCGGTTTCCCCGTTTGATAAGTGATTTTCAAGATTTTCAAGAATGTGACACACAATGGAGAACTTTGCGAAATACAAAAAAAATTAAAGATTTTCCTGATGATACTGTGTAGTATTGGAAAGAAGTAGCTCTGATTAAGAATGGTGATAGCACTCCCACTTTTCCGACTGTGACTAAATTTTTCGATATTTTTACGTTACCTCATTCATCAGCAAACGTGGAAAGAATTTTTTCTGCCATTAATCACATGAAAACGAGTTAGTGCAGCAGACTCTCAACTGAAACAACTTCCGGTTTATTGCACTCAAAAAAAAAAGATAAGAACAGCAGGACCTAACTATTTTGATTTTAGTCAAGAAATTTTATTTATTTTTTTACTTTATGTTATTTTTGGTTAGAAGAAAATATATTATTAGATAATTAAATGTTCTTTTGTTTATGTTTTATTTAAAAAATTGATATTCTTGGAAAAATCTTCCTTATACCGATTTCTACCCCAAATACACCGATTTTGCGCAGTCATTTATACCGATATTGAGTTCAGACGTTCGGCAACACTGGCACAAAGGGATGCCGACCAGCCCTGATGACTGCACATGTCTTTCTGCGTCAATCTAGATATTTATGACTATGATGCGGCTCCTTTTTGATGGGAATTAACTTTGTCGGTATTCCTGCCTGTTGTTTATGACCGAATTAAATCTCATTCCGAATTTTAAACATGTTGATCAATCGCAAAACGTTTGTGGCTGAATTTTCATAGGACTTTTTTCATCCAAGGAATCTAGCTTTTTCGTTTTCTCTTGCCGTTAATATTTTCACAAAAGTTTTTGTCTCAGAATATTTTTTTGGTTAGGCTATATGCAGGGTATCCCGCGAAGAATGCGACAAATGGATACATAAATGGAGGTCATCATGGAGGACTCATTTCAAAAGCGCCATTTGCTATATACAGGGTGATGTTAATCAGTTAATCTCATAAGTGAAATTTCACAGTTCAATAACTCTTTAACTAATCGACCGAAGTCACTCTACTATCGCCTCAAAGTCCGGTGTACTAAGTGAGAAAAAAACGAATCGAAGTTTCTCCCCCATATGCAGAAAATAAAAAAAATCAGAATCACTAGCAACACTGTGTGGAAAGTTGGTCCAGCACCTTGTGATTTTCGAAAAAAAAAATCGTAAATCCAAATGTGCTGGGTCAACTAAACTCACATCAAAAAATTGTGCTACACCTTAACATAGGTGGGTACCTATTCCGTAGAAATTTCCACAAGAAATTAATCAAAAACAAAAAAATTAGAAGAATTTGAACCAGTTTTGGTCTTTTTGACCGAGAATTGTTTTATACACTTTGATGTCTTGGATTTGTACACATATTTCAATCGAAAATTTCTGACGTCAAAAGGAAATACTGTTTTCCTTTACCATTTTTCCGAATCGGCTCGGTTGAAAAAATATGAGCTGTTGAAAATCCATAAAAAAATTGTTATTTTCAGTTATATCTCGAAAATGGAATGGAATTGGTGGAAATGAATATGGTTTTTACTGACATGATGAATCTTTTCCGAACATGAAATTCCATCAAAGTCCGGTATACTTAGTTAGAAAAAAAACGAATCGGAAGAAATAGTAAGGAAAAAAAGTGTTTCTTTCGACCTCGGGAAACTTCGGTTCAAATATATGTACCAGCAAAGACTCACCCTGTATAGTTGGGCTATATACCTACATATTTCTGCTGACTGATGTCTGTAAGATTTTCAAACAATTTACTCATAACTGATTTCCATCCTTTGAAGAAAAAGTAGAGTTATTTATAAAAATCTGACCAGAACAAGACAACTGCACAAATGTAGCAAAAGTATCTGAAGCAATTTTCGCCGAAGAAAAACGAAAATGCAGGACTAACTTTCTTCAATTTTTTTTTACGGAAATGTCAGGGGCACAACTTCCCATAAGTGCAGCACAATTTTTACACATATTTTCATAAGAAAAATCGAAATACAGATGTGCTGGGATGATATTTTTCTAATTTTTGAGTATTCCTGTGAAACCAAAAAAAATTATGAAATGAATGCTGGCCTAGCTTTTAATTGAATTTTGTAATATTCAGTACATGTAGTAAATAGTATATTGTGCAACAAGTGGGGAAAGTCCAACTTTTCTCGCGAGTGTGGAAGTTTGTGGCACGAGCCTGAAAGGCGAGTGCCGCAAACACACGAGCGAGAAAAGGACTTTCTCCACATGTTGCACACTATACTTTTCCTACCACTGCACAAATTTCAATAATTCAAGTAATGGACTTGATTTAAATCAAAATGGCCTTCGTTGACAGTATGTGCTAATTTATTGCGTTTCCATAGAAACGACCCAAAAGCCCAATTTCATTGGTCTACCAAGTGAGGTGTGGGCAAAGTGCCGTGGGGAATAATATTTCCCACAGTATGAGCAATACATAGTTTTTCAATTGACTTAGCTATGCAGAATTCGCTACTTTTCATAGCAGTTGTAGGAAAAATTTATTTCATCCGTTGAATCCCAATAAGTTTTGGGAAATACTAAAATTAATAAAATTATACGTTAGAAATAGTATGTCACAAGATCGGCTTAGCAGGTTATTATGCCTAAAAGGCAGCCTTGGAGACCACATACTTTTTTTTATTAATCCTATCAACTTGCCCAAGCTTACACTAGGTATAGGTATACCTTTTTATATTTCTTTGATTTGTTTCCATTGTGAAACGTCAATTCTGCGAGAAATTGTATGAAAACCGATCCATCGATTTTTTTTGCGTTTTCATAGCTGTTGTAATTTTTTTCCCTAATTCTATTTCATAACTTAAGCTACTAAAATTGTAGGTTTTTGCAAATCAACTCAGGTAGATAATAAAAATAATCAAAATGAGAAATTCGTTATCTTCCCTTCAAAATAAACAAGAGGATAGACGTCCTTCTCATTTTCCCCTTCTTTTATGTATTTCCGATGTTAACCATAACTCCATTCCATTGGTGGCTCTGCTGTAGGTGACCGCCATGCTGGATCGATAAAACCGGTCCAAGAGTATTCCTATGGGGAATTCCCTTCCCAATTCAGTGAGTTGAGCACACTGCACAATTGAATACTGTTGGAAGGCGTTTCTCCTTATTGAGAGAGAAGAGAGAGAGAGAGAGAATGTTCATTAGTGGCTAATGGTTATATAATTTCCATAATAGTTCTCATAGTTCAAAATGAAAAAAATAACTATAGGTATGAAAGTAAAGGTTTTCCCAACTTCGATGGTTATAATGTTTAAACTAAAGATCATTATCTTGAAAACCTGTCGAGATACCTAATTGTATCTACTCGTACGATTTATCTTTCAATGAATTCTTGAAAAGTCTTCTCCAAATTTATGAATTACTCTACATGTGGTCCGAAAGGGAGAAACACTTCCATTTTTTTTAAAATGACCTATAAAAAATGTCAATAAGTCCATTTTTTCAAATGGCATGCCCTGATTTTTTGCTTATCGCATAGCCTAGTGAATAGTTTCCATTTTTTGTCTATACATATTATGCCCAAAATGAATACACCTGTAGTGAATTCTTGACAGATGATATATTGTTTAAGAACACACTGCATGATTTTCTGATGAGCCTTTCCTCTTTTTAGTTAAGTATTGGGATATCTTATAATTTTGAGAGAAATTGCAGCACTTCATATGCTACAGTTGAAGGAGAAATTAATGTTTCACACACTGAATCAAAAGTGTACGAAAGTTCCATGAAAAAGTCAATTGTAATTCATAATAAGTATATATAATGAAAGTAGATATTCACGGCTTGACTTGATTTTCAAGCTACTACACTTGATTTGAAATCAAGTCAGGTTAACTATTTATTCATCAAATATTTGAATTCTATCAAGCTACTTGATTTTTAGCAGTTTTATTGTATAGCGTCACATAATAAAAAAAATGTTGATATGAGAAGGAACCTTGCTAAAAGCACTTTTATTTATCAAACTTATTGTATAAAAGAACTTAAAATATTAACTATTTGAAAATGGAAACACAAATTAAATCACTATAAGTTATCACAAAATGAAAAGTAGTAAAATACGGTTTCTTAGTATTCAGAAGTCTCCAAGCACTATTTGATTCAATAATTTTCCATCCAGGATCTATAAAACACATGAGGCATCTTATGGATTTGTCACCTAATCTATTGCGGGTTTTCATAACTGCCAAAGCAGCTTTTAGACAACTTGCTGGAAAGAAAAAGCAAAGACTGGAAAGAGTTTTGGTTTTCATCAATGAATTAACAGGTGTTTACAATCATTTCGTTTTGATAATTATTTCTACAGAATTAATGAAAATATTCATTGAAACTGTAATCTATGGGGTTGTCAAAATACAATGTGTTCCTTAATACAAATGAAAATGATAGATTCATAATTTCGCTAGTGACAATAAAAAGCGACAAATGATAAATTTATAGAAAATATAAAACTATTTATATCCGTAAATGTACAAATGGGTTGAAATACAGTAGAAAAGCATTGGTTAAAAAGAATGTACATACAGGGTGTCCCGGGAAGAATGCGACAAACGAATACCATGAATTAAAGTCATCAAGGAGGACCCGTATCAAGAGGTTTCAATCGCCTGAGTGCCTTCGTTTGGGATATATTGGGTGATGTTCATCTTATGAGTGAAATTTCACTGTTGAATAACTCTTCAACTAATCGACCGAATAATTTCAAATTTTGAAATTTTTTCACCCTTTCCTGTCGCCTTCCTTCAATATTTTTGAATTCGAGTAAATTAGATCCGGACTAGGAAAATTTCAGACTTTTCCTATTTTCGTGAATATTGGATCACCCTGTACGTGAACATTATGATTTTTTTACGTTTTCGGAACCACAAAGAATGAATTCATTATGAAAATTCTAAATCTCGGCTTGGCACGGTCATACAGGGTGATCAATAAGCATTCCCTTATGAGTGAAATTTTTCAAGTTCAATAATTCTTCAAGAAATTCACCGAATAATTTCAATTTTTAGGTTTTGTCGCCCCTCACTATCGCCTTCCTTCAATATTTTTGAAATCGAGTAAATCAGATCCGGACTAGGAAAATTTAAGACCTTTTCTATTTTCTTGAATATTGAATCACCCTGTATGTTGATATCATGTTTTTTTTCGTTTTCGTAATCACAATGAATCAAGAAGACGAGAGAAAATTACCAAAAAAAAAAACTAAAAATACACAGAAAACTAGAAATAAGGGAGAAATTGAGAAAGAAAATAATTTTTTGTTTCGGAAACTGACCAATATGATAAAGATGACTATGGTGATCGTTTCTGTTTAGTTATACAGACATCTCCTAAAAATCATATACTATAAAATCTATGGCGAGGCGTAGTTAGAACAGGATAAGGCCAAATGTCGATGATATTTTAGGATATAAACTAATCGTATGTATCATTGCGGAACCGAAAAAAATTGCATAAACGAGGAATAAGTACCTGAAATGGAGAAAATAATTCCTGAAAATTGATTGTGTGCCAAAGCCTTTTTTTTGTTCTTCAAGTTTATTTAAGAATTTATATTTACCTTCCTGTTTTTATTATAGATTGAATTTATATAAATATAAACATATCACGTATACATGTCGATGATTTGGACATCTGATGCGTTGTGTTTTATTTATTTAATTTAAATTATTTCTACTATATCATGATTCTTTTTTTTCTCTGTATATTGAAACTGAAGGTTCAAAGAATGGGAAAATGTATATTGCAACTACATAAAAATTGACTTTGTATATTAGAAAACTCTTTGTCATTCTCACTAGCCCGCTATTGTGTCGATAATTGGGACATTTACCTTAAAGCGATGTACGTACGTATCTAAGGTTGATTTATATTTTATAGGCAAGACAGATTTATAAGTAGGTAGTAGTAAGTAAGTAGATATTATGATGGGCACGGTTGACTTATAAAGCGTTTTAGAATAACGCCGACGGCTCAGCGTTGAGGCATCGAGCTCGTACGCGCAACGCGTCTGCGCGGCTGACCACGCCGCGCCGACGCGCTACCGAGCTCAGTTATCGTTACTGTGTTACGTAAAACGCACGCGCTGACGGGGACAGTCAACGCAACAAAGAATCGCGATATTGATACTGGTCGTGTGATTGAAGTTGTGGTTGGGCATGACTGTACCTCACGACGTTCAGCGTGACTCTGAAACGACTTGCTAGTTGCTACGCGCGTAGGCTTCAGGTATAGACAAGGACAAATATAGACAATAGACAATTAGTAAGTAGATATGTGATGGGCACGGTTGACGGTGGAGATGTAAGTATAAGGTATAGGTACCTACCTACACCGGTAAGGTAGATTTACATATCTAGGCAAGATAGATACCTATAGGCAACATAGATCTATACCTATAGGCAACATAGATCTATAGGTATAGACAATATAAAATTAGTCAACGTAGAAATGCGCAGTCATACTCAATGCAGGAATCTTGGCAGAGTTGGTTAGAGATGTTGGCAAGGTTGATTTATATAGGCAAAAAAGATTTAAAGGCAATGTAGATTTATAGGCAAATTAGATTTATGAGCAAGGAAAAGATGTAGGCAAGTTAGAGATGTAGCTAGAGATGTGGGCAAGGTAGATAAGTTGACAAGATAGGTACGTAGACAGGGTATATATATATATATATAGGCAAAATAGATTTATTTATAGGAAAGGTAGAGATCTATGTATTATATGGAAGATAGATTTATAGACAATGTACCTATGTTTGTAAGCGAGATAGATTTTTGACGAGGTATAGAAGTATGTAGGCTAGGCAAATTTGTGCACTAGGTATGGGATACGGGTGAGTACCTAATATATATATATATATATATATATATATATATATATATATATATATAGGGATTATGTAAACATAATTTAAAATGTATTCCGATAGAAATATAGTTTATATGGTCCAGATTATAATTGATTTTCTCCGAATAGGTCGCCATTTTTAATCCGCCATTTTCTATGCGCGGCGATAGCCGATTTGTCCAATGCATGCATGCGCCAACCTAACCAATAGAAATAACCTAAAACTCGACAATATCTAAGAAAGTCGGTTAATGCTTATCGTGAAGTTGGAGTTTAGTTCAGTTGTAGTTATACAGGGTGTTTCAAGTTCGACTGCCTATTAGACGCTTTTGGAGAACGGGGCCTATTTGAAATCTGAAAATTCGAAATATGACATTGTTCATGATGCTCTATTCAACTAAAATATTTTTATTTTTCACCGTATAATCCAACGAAATCAGAAAAAAATAGGGTTCTAATTTGAAAATCGAAAGTTATGATCAAATTTTGTTCATAATTTTTGGCACAATATTTGAAACACCCTGTGGTGATATTTTTCAAATTCAAGATATGCAGGATATTCCTACATCATTCTAGTTTAAGAAAGTGAATTTAGTATACCCATAGGATATTCACAGTAAAAATAATTCACGTAATAGTGACTATGGAAATTCTCTCTTTTTTTCGGTTTTTCCTTGATATTTTGAAAGCTATGAGTTCTAAGGCAATAATTTTAGAAAAGAGTAATTGAAAATGGATATCTTGATAATATCTAAGACATAAAATGAAAAAAAAGTTTTTTTTTTAAAACATTTTTTTCAATTTTTGTATAACCGGAAGTGCCGGAGCTTCGAAAATATTTTAGCTGAATAGAGCATCAGGAACAATGTCATATTCCGAATTTTCAGATTTCAAATCGGCCCCGTTCTCCAGAAACGTCTAATAGCCCGTCGAACTTGAAACACCCTGTATAAGAAATGAACAAAATTTTTTCAAAAAAATTTTTTTTTTAATTTAAGTCTCAGATATTATCAAGCTTTTCATTCCCAATTACTTCTTCCTAAAATTATTGCGTTAGTCCTTATAGTTTTCAAAATATTAAGAAAAAACGAGAATTTCCTTAGTCACAATTACGTAAATTATTTTTACTGTGAATATACTATGCATATACTCGATTCATTTTCTCGAACTAGAATGATGTAGGAATATCGTGCATATCTTGAACTTGAGAAATATCATCACAGGGTGTTTCAAATATTGTGCCAAAAATTGTGAACAAAATTTGATCATAACTTTCGAATTTCAAATTAGAACCCTATATTTTTATGATTGCGTTGGATTCTATGGAGGAAAATAAGGGTAGTGTCCAAACATGATTATGCTCCCAAATTCAATAATTCAAGAGTTATTCGAGATTTTATGAATTTATAAATACTTAGGGTCAATTTAATTTAATTCCTGTATATTACATTGTTCCCAAGAAATACCAGACAAAATAATAGTAGATTCGAAATATTCTTGAATAGGTAGGTTGTATATTATATTATATCTTACTAAGGGCGTAGATAGTATTTTTCTTTGGGGGGTAACCGAAACAGAAGTTCGTCAGGTAGATCATCAATTTCGTTCTTCGTCTTGCACCCCCCCTCCCCCAATTGAAAATTGATAGTCAATTGGGTCGTATTTCGAAATTATTTGCTCTTTACTGGAAACTATTTTTTCATGTTCAACGAAACAAAATTTTTGCAAAACTACATACCTATTACATTCAAATGCAATTGCAAATATCCATATAAATATTCAAACTGAAATTATTTGTTTAATTCTCAATTCATCATTCAAATCAAGTTCGTGAAAATTAGGCTAAAAATTGATTTCTCGTAGAGATCTAGACATTATAAAATAGTCAGAATATTGAAATATATATAACGCTAAAGACCCTCCAAACTTTGGATTCGAAAACTTGTTCTTTTACAATAATAAATATCTTGAAATATCGGAGAAGCCTGGAATTCAAAACAATATGGAAGAATGGGATTACAAAAACATGAAACTGAAACAATAAAGCCACTGTTCATCAGTAATGATCTTTATAAAATGTAAGAGGTTTGAAAAATTAACATCTACGATTCCATTATAAATGTTTTAGTACCAAGCGTGGATTCAGGGGGAACGTCCTGTACAAAAAAATAACCAGAAGAATAGGTGAACCCTGATAAAAAATAAACTGACAATAATTTTTCTGGATGGAGTATCCTGATGATAAAACCTCCATAAATTCGGGTGATTATTTTACATTCAGAAACTAAAGTTCAACCTAAACCGCTCTGTTGTTATAGGCAAATATTAGATAATTTTTTTTCGACATTCTGTTCGAATTGACACAATATACATGGCTCGAAACCTGAAAAATAAAGACATTGTGACGAAATTATATATATCCATAACACTCTGTTCAGGAAACGAGCGTTCAAAAAAGTTTCATATCATTGGTTTCCATCAAGGCTTCTACTATTTATTGAGAGAAATCGTTTTTCTTTTCTCCCAAACAGATGATCTTCCTTGACAAATGCATATCAATTGATTTGATGGGATACTTACTCTATTAGATACATAAACGTCGATACTTTGGTTGGTTCTTGTTATTTTTCAATAAATAATAGGTGAGCAACAGTTTCACAATACAATAACTTTGTTTACATCGCTGATTGAAATTCGAATAAGTACCTATTGGGTGAATTTAGGTTAGATGTTAGATCACAGAACATACAATCATGGGCAAACTATTGAAGCGCTCTAGCACAGATTACTAGTCTTACTTAGTCTGTGGCTCTAGGTTGCGTTATTGCCACACTATTGATGAACTACAGGTGGCGCTTCAGTAGTTTGGCCATGTCTATACTATATTAAACTCGTAAGCGCTCCTCCCACCGAAAATCGAACGATTTTGGACCGATTTTGCGGTCGAGTGTTCTCGGCTCTGGGAGAGATACGAGAAAAACTAAAAGTACGGGAAGAAAGAGAAAATGTCGAATTAACTCCCGCGGATATTCCCGTTTCCCGATTTTTCGGGATTACCTGGGAATGAACGGATAAAGTTTGGGAAATTTACCGACGAATTTCCAGATTCACGTCGACGTGAACGACCAATAGGAAAATACTACGATGTCCTTGGGTAGCAACGGGCCTAGTTTGTTATTGTTTTCATTCCTACTTCACAAATCCACTAACTTTTGTGTTAGATTTACAAGTGATATCCATATATTATTTGTACCTTAAACAAAATTTTGTTATTAGGTATATACACCTGAATAATCAATATTCTAGGTTGGGAAACCTATAAGTATATGTAGGTATATATAAGAATTTTCAATGAAATAATTTCTCCAAACTTAACAGTTCCTGCAGTTCAAAAGTATATTGATGTGATAATTTTGTAACCAAATGTATTTACATCTAAATATATACATCTATAAAATTTCAATTTCCTCGGATCTATTGTCTCTGAAATATAAGTTTGTTTTTTTTAATATTATATATTATATATATATATTATACCTTAAATACACATTTCATATAGGTACCTATATATAGAGAGATAACTCCTGAAGATTACATTTTTTATGGATTTTCAACAGCCCATATCTTTTCAACCGAGGCGAATCAAAAAGAATGGTATAGGAAAAAAGTATTTCCTTTGACGTCAGGAATCCTCGGTTGAAATATGTGTACAAGTCAAAGACTCACGCTGTATAAAACAATGCTCGTTCAAAAAGACCAAAGCTGGGTTAACTTTTTTCAATTTTTTTTGTGTTTGAATAATTTCTTGTGGAAATTTCTACGGAATACCTACCTTTCTTTACATAAGTGTAGCACAATTTTTTGAGCGAAAGAAAACACTCAGGCGATCTTGATACCGAGTCCTCCATGATGACCATCATTTATATTATCTGTTTGTCGCATTCTTCCCGGGTTACTCTGTCTATAGCCTAACTATATAAAATAAATCTCAGTCAAAAATTTTTGTGAAAATATAAACGGCATGAGCAGTTACTAGTATGGACTTTCAATTTGATTTTTTTTTTGAGAAATTTCAAGAAAATCGAAAAAAATAGTGAAGTAAGCATCCCAGCGAAATGTGATGTTTTTCTACCAGTATCTTTCAGGTACAAAGGAAAATTTTTGTGTTACAAATATTTACTAACGATGGACTTTCAAACTGAATTTTTTTTTGCAAAAAGTTGAAAAAGAAAGTTAGCACCCCAGCGAAATGCGATGTTTTTCTACCAGTATCTTTCAGGTACAAAGGAAAATTTTTGTGTTACAAATATTTAGGTACTAACGATGGACTTCCAAACGGAATTTTTTTTGCAAAAAATTGAAAAAAAAAGTTAGCACCCCAGCGAAATGCGATGTTTTTCTACCAGTATCCTTGAGGTACAAACGAAAATTTTTGTGTTATAAATAGTTACTAACGAATGCAAAAAAAAACTTTTAATTTTCGAAAAAGTGGGTGCTAACTTCTCGGACACTACTTATCAACCATATATCACCAAATATCTTGTAAGTACCTATATCTCACTTTCAAAATGATTTTCCTCTATTTCAGTATCGTAATGAGTTCATTACAGTTCTAAGAACAGTGCTTTAATGAACTCATTACAGCATTGTTTTCAGTTATATTTTTCGTTTTGTGGTTGTCTACACCGACTTTCAATCCTATCAGAATTCAACACACGTCAATTGTCAAGATAATATAATTTGGATTTAGTGAAATAATTGGCGACATTATTCTTAATTTCTCTTAATTCTGTTGGTGTTGAATCGATTTCGTCAGACATAATTCACGAATTCAATGCGTAATTATAAATTATTTCAAAATTCGAAACGTACTTACAATTCAAATTCAAATTCCGTAATCTGTCAATTTTCCTAGAAGTCACACCAACTGTCAAGATACAATACGAAAGTCACTAGGATGAATAATCAGAATTTTTCATTGAATTTCGACGATATTTCACACATCTTGACTGAAATAGAGAAAATATCGTCTAATATTCGTTGCAGAAGGCAATTCCAACCTCCTCGCTCGTTTTCGAATTTCGCATTTAGGTTGGAATAGGAGCCCATTCTGCAACTTGTTTTGAATATACTATGCTCGAACGTCAAGAAAAAACCGTTTGCACTGCATGCATTCGTCTTGGACAACTAGCGCCTCGTGCACCAACATCGCGAATTATCAGATTGCGTCATCTCTACCTGATTTACCCTTTAACTTCGATTACAATCGATAACGAATCGATTAGAACTTTTTTGAAATTAATTGTTTTTTTCCTATATTTAGAAAAAAAACATTCTTCCGACATGCAAGTAGTCAAATTTTCACAAAAGTCCTTTATGTATTCGTCTAGACATTTGAGAACATATTTTTGATTCATTATCATTCTATGGTCATCTTCGTTACGCGCGATTTGTGGGCTATCATGTTCGCGCCCAATTAGATTCAGTTCGTTATGAGCAGTGGATGGAATTTGTTGGTTTGTTTGTTGTTCGAATTAGAATGAGTGCTACAGGGAGAAGTGGCCGCCTCATGGTAAGTTTCATAGTTGCATATTAACCCATTTCTGAATTCGAATATCCAATGATAGTGTTAATGAATTAATGGGGAACTGTGGATTTTTCAGAAAATTCAAAGTTGTAAAATGTCTCTTATTTATCTTCGAATAGGTTTCGGTAATATTGAAGCACCTGTTTTCAAATAACGGCTTACTAGATTCATATACGCCATTATGGCTGAGTTTTACCTCAACTCTGAATAGGTATATCTCGATAAGTGACAAAAATATTAAACTATGAATTTCCAACGGTGAAAAGTATTAATTGTATAGGTAAATGCGAGGGTAAACGTGTAAACTATTTTTTTCATGTCTTCGAAATTCAGCAATGGTGTTCTAGAGCTAGAAAGATAAATGCGATCAAGGGCATAGATTTTTTTTTACTTGGGGGAGGTAATAGAAAAAAAAAATTGATGACATTGTTAACTCATATTTATAATGTGAGAAAAAGTGGTTGGATAACGAAGTTTGAACCAAATTACCGAAAATGAGAGATTCCTTGGATAATTTTTGAAATAAAATGGCCCATAAACATGAGCCTTTGTTTGCGAGATACAGGGTGTTTCTTGTAGTCCTACTTTTTTGTGATGCTTAACCAGTTTATAGAATCTTTATTGATCTTCCCTACAGATTTAGTAAATAAGTACCAAAAATTATAATTAATTTTATTCATCAAAGCTTACTGGATCTTTATAATAATTTGGATTTTCCTGAGAATTAAGTACTATAGAGAGCTGTTTGAATTTTTTTCTCGAAATCGATTGCAGATATTATACAGGGTGATTCACCGGGATGGCCTATTAGACGTTTATGGAAAACTAATAATAATTTTGAGCTGAAAATTTGCATATCGGGGTTTGAGACAATGATCTTTCTCCCTAAAATATTTTCAGATCTCTACAACTTCCGGTTATATTGGAAACAGACTACTACTTCCTTATTTCAAATGGTATATCCAGTATATTATTGCATCATTAGATAGCTTTTTTGATGGAAATTTAGGCAATATGCCATACCTTAGGAAAAACTTAACGGTTCATGAGTTATTGGGATTCTTATGAAAAAAATGGTGGCGATGAGGACTCACAGTTTTTTCAATATTACCGCAGAAAGAGCTTTTTCCAAAAAATTTTTTTTCTTTTTCGATTCCGCAAATACGCAGTATTATGTACAGGGTGTTTATAAGAGGAACATGAACTTGGACAACTCAAATTCATCAAAACTCAAGATTTTCAAATTAAAACCTATATTTTTAATTATTTCAGTCGATACTACGTCCAAAAATAGTGGAGGTTACTTGAGCAAACGCTATACCTAAAATGAATACTTTAAGAGTTATCGAAGAAGAACTTCAAATGAGGAAAAACCGCTATTTATAACTGTGTGGAGTAGTCTGCGATTTCCGAAAAACACAAAAAGAAACTAAAATTCGATGTTTTCATAACTAAATTTGACATATCAAGAATTGTAATGAATTATTCGTAATTGAAAATTGTATTGGTTTATGGATTCCTCAACAATCCCAACGAAAAATTAATTAACATTCATGAAATGTAAAATTTAGTTATCCAAACATCGAATATCAGTTTCTTTCTGTGTTTTCCAGAAGTAACAGACAGTTATTAACACAGTTGTAAATAGCGGTTTTTCCTCATTTGAAGTTCTTTCACGATAAGTCTTGAGTATTCATTTTAGGTATAGGGTTTGCTTAAGTAACCCCCACTAATTTCGTACGTAGAATCGACTGAAATACTAAAAAATATAGATTTTAATTTGAAAATCTTGAGTTTTGATGAATTTGAATTGTCCGAGTTCATGATCCTCTTTTAAACACCCTTTACATTCTTGGTCCAAGCCGAAAACAATCTTATAATACTACGTATTTGCGGAATCGAAAAAGAAAAAAAATTTTTTGGAAAAAGCTCTTTCTGCGGTACCTAATATTGAAAAAAATGTGAGTCCTCATCGCCACCATTTTTTTCATGAGAATCCCATGAACCGTTAAGTTTTTCCTAAGGTATGGCATATTGCCGAAGTTTCCATCAAAAAAGCTATCTAATGATGCAATAATATACTGGGTGTGCCATTTGAAATAAGGAAGTAGTAGTCTGTTTCCGGTATAACCGGAAGTTGTAGAGATCTGAAAATATTTTAGGGAGAAAGATCATTGTCTCAAACCCCGATATGCAAATTTTCAGCTCAAAATTATGATTAGTTTTCCATAAACGTCCAATAGGCCGTCCCGGTGAATCACCCTGTATATCCAAAGTCACTTGGAGAAAGCCATTCGATTATACAAGGGTTGTCCAAGTTTCCAGAAATTCCTTTTGGGCCTGTGAATTTAATGCTTATACTTTCAAATAAACCCCAGTATTTAGCGGATCGCGGTATGTAGGTACTTGAAAGGACATCTGGCCAAGCGTTTTCATGGACTAGTACAAGTGAGTTTGAATATACTATACCATAAAACAACAACAATCCAAAGAGTTTAGTACCTACTGAACCAGAGTTTCTTTTAAAATTTTTCTAAACTACCAGTGGTTCACAAATAATTCTGGAAGAAAGAAGCGGGCACCCTTCCAGAAAAAATCCAGCCTGTAGATTTGCATTTAAAATTAGTATATCACATGATGAAAACTTCAAATTGAAATATCTATGCCTATTCAAGTTAAATATCTTTTGGAGGGAAGGTGCTATGAGAGAAAAACTTGAACTTTAACAGCTGTTGTGTTATAGGACTTTTTTTCTTGAAATGATCCGAGAAATCTGTAATTTTCATTTGTACCTCCAATGTCTTCACAAATAAATTGCAATTTGAATGAAACACAATAAATTCTACAACACAGCCCAGACAATTTTTCGATGCGAATTACTCAGTTCAGTTCTTTGATAACTACATATTGATATTTTGTGACGAGAAAATACAAAAAACCGAAAGCAAGGGGTAAGGTACCGATGACGAATGCAAAAATCACAGATGGCAAATTAAGGGCGATGTCGAGAAAACGGAAAAGACGAGCTCGTAGTGCAATAAAAGTACTCATCTTGAAAGCGATAATAAACTCATAAATTGTAGAGGGGTCCGATTTTTACTGCAGTAAAAAATCGGAAGTGTCGATTCATAGGAAAGTAAAATGATTATTATTGGTTCATTTTATAGAGAAATTTTCGTTCTTCGTGTTTTGCGATATTTCTAAAATGTTATATTTTGAAAATCTTGGGGGGTAATTACCCCCAGTAGCCTCCCCCATTTCTACGCCCTTGAGTGCGATATAGATTTTAGATTTTATTTCTCCAGTTTCGGCCATTTTCCTTCATCAATTTAACACCTTATTGAATCGAATCACATTATCGAATTAATTTTGTACATATGTATCCTTTTGTATCTCTCTTCTCTGATATATTATCTATAGGTGGGTACTGTCCCACCATAATCACGCCCACATAATTTATTTCTTGCTTTATATCTCTCTCATACCCACAAATTGGCATTTTCAATGAAGAAAATATAGAATGAAATTTCTTGTTCTCCCAACCAAAACCATGAAAAACTCAAGAATATTGGAGAAGAAGTACCCAATGTTTCCGAAATTACAGATTCCGGATTGATATTTTGCGTACCTATAGGTATATTACAATATACCTATACGCAAAATATCAATATACAGGGTGTCAACAATAATGGTGAGAACTTTGAGAATTTGTGGTGAATAATAGTGTTTGTTAAAAATATATTTTTTTCAATAGAAATTATCCCATCAATTTGAACATCTCTGTTTCATTTAGTTTTATCGGTATAGTATTTCCAAAGTCACTTGGAGGCAGCCTGAATATTTCAATCATACAAGGGTTGTCCAAGTTTTTAGAAATTCCTTTGGAACTATCAATACTCTCAAATAAATCCCGGTATTTAGCAAATCGTCTTGGAAACAAGAATGTCCCGATTAGATTGATCTTATTGGCTGAATATTTTCCCTCGTATTCCCCTTTCCACTTAGAGAGCGTTTTTGGTTACACTCATTGGCTGCATCTGTCACTTCTTAATTACTTTCTAATAATTCGCATAGACCAGTGTGGTCCATAGGGGTATCATTGAAATGCATTTTTACGTAGTTTTAGTTCGTTGTGTGACTGATGCTTTTAATGATTTCGACTATGATGTTCAGCACAATTCTATGGCTCATGTAAAAAAAGATGAATATTTCACAATCAAATATATTCCTCCGTTTACTTTCAAAGTCAGAATTGATATATGACGGGTTCTGAAGAAAATGATTTCGCATCCTAAATATCTTCATTCCACTGAAGGAAGAATTGATTAAAATGAGATTAACCAACAAAATTTTCATTACATTTTCTGATTTTAGCAATGTTATTACTGGTTTGAGAAATCATGTAGAATAGGCATATGATGTTGAGGCTCTTAGTACATCAAATTAGCAACTACGTAGCCAGATCGGAAAATCAATCAAGTATTTTATATAAAATACAAATATTTCACCATTTCCTGCCTTCAGTCAGGACAGTTTTGATAATAGGTTACATATATCTTTGAATATTTATTCTGATTCTGAATACGAAAAATTTAATACTAGAAATACTACAATTTCTAACTGAGTGGAGTAGTCTATGACTCGGTCTATGACTTCCGGAAAACATAGAAACTAAAATCGAAATTTGGATAACTAAATTTGACATTTCATGAAATGTCATTAATTATTCGTAATTGAAAATTTTATTGGTTTATGGATTTTCAACCATCTTAAAGAATAATTTATTACAATTCATGAAATTTCGACTTTTTAATTTCTTTTTATGTTTTCTGAAATCATAGACTACTCTATTCAATGAGAAATTGCAGTTTTCCTTAGTTCAAGTTTTTTCTCGATAACTCTTTGAGTATAGGATTTGCTTGAGACCCCTCACTCTTTATACCTACGTAAAATTTACTGAATGAATAAAAAATAAAGGTTTTTTTCAAAAAACTTTTCGAGTGACTTGATGTCACTCAGGACCTCAAGGTCATGCACCTATTCTACCCTAGTTTGTCTTATCTTCAGACAGAACATTTCCGAATCTCAAACATCGTGCTCTTATAATTCAATGCAACGATCAGTTCATCATCGTTGATAACGTTCCTTGATAGTATATTACAGGTCGAGAATAAAGAATAATCAAATTATAACACCGTAGAATGACATAGTATAATTTTTGATGTAACAGCGAAAGCTACTTACGTCACTTCTGAAATAATCGAAATCTGAGTCCCATACATACGCAAAAATATTATTTTCAACTCAAGGGTTTGAAAAGTGTGCGCCTATGGTTTATGACTGTTTTGCAATTATCTCTTGCGAAGCGTTTTTATAGACTAGTTCAAGTGACTTTGGATATACTATACCATAATTCCATAAAAAACACCCTCTAACTTTGTGAATATTCAATTTATAGAACACAAACTGCAGGTTCATACAAATTTGAATGAAAATTGAATGCATACATTTGTGCTACAAAACTACCCACTTTCTCTACTCAAATTCCTGATGAGGTTGCAACCCTCTCCAGGGGGTTTCTAGTAGAAACAAGTTTTGTATCCCAGATCATCTCCCCCGTCAACAAGAATCAATTTTCACTAATTCTGATTCGTTATTGTATTATTGAGGGTGCAGGACACTTTTGAATGAGACCTGTATACATATAACAATAATAATAATGAAGTTTATTTGCTTTCAACACAACATAGAATAATCATTTCAAGCTTTGTGTTATCTGCGTGAACTGTCATATCAGTTTGTCAGAGTCATATAGAAAAAAATCAATGACGTGAAGTTAGGAGCTTTTGAGCACTCGAAATTCATGCACTAATTGCGCCCTTTTAGACCACAAAAATTCCCTTTATGTCAGTCATTTCTTCGAAACCGCTCAATTCTGTTGGATCATATTTTTTCTATTATATTATTTAACAAATATTATTCCTGCTGTATATTGGTTTTACTAAAATATTGATTTATTTTCAGGGTCTGGAGAGTGATGGTACCGTAGGTAAGATTGAAGACATCCATTTATTTTTTTAACCTTTTATGATTTTTGTTTGTAATAATTTCTTGATGTTTTTAATATCCGCACGATACGAAGAGCTTCTGTCTCTATCGGCTCAAAAATACTTTTAAACCGATTTATGTAATGAATTTTTATGATCGTTTGGAAAATATGATTTGGGTCTCATTGAGTTTTTATCAGAAAAGAATTTATTCGAATACCTTTTATTGCTGATTTTTTATAATTCAATTTCTGAATCTATCGATAGGTTAAAGTAGCATGAAAATTAGCAAACTTCATTAGTTTATTCTCATTTTTGAATTAGTTATTTATTGTTGAGAAAAACATAGAATATCCGGTCATACATAATTCGTATACAGTGTGTTTGGAAAAGATGAAAAAAATTCAGGAGGTGATTCTTCAATTACAACTAGAAATAAGGTCTTTTCTCTTCTCTTTTGGGTTTAACCAAAACTAAGGAATATCCGCATTTTATAGGAATATCTGCAGTTTCTGAAATTTTTCTGCATTTATTTACCGAATTTTTATTTCTATATGAAACTGAAGATATTCCTTTCAAAAATTGTTTCACTAGAAATCTCTCAGCTTTGGTAAAAATAACTGTTTTTTTCAAATTGAGTTTTCTTCTTTTACTTCAATACAAAAAAAAATTCAGATGAAATTGTAACGGTAATATAGATATAATGTCAATCAAGGAATCGCTCCTTCAATTTTGACAAAGGTATCTTTACCAAACATCCTGTATCGGGTGTTCCAAATTCTTTGTCTAGTGAGGTGATGTCAGAATCCCTTCAAGCAAGAAAAAAATGAAAGGCACATTTTCGGGATCGATTTGTGAGATAATTGACAAGTTAAAACCGCAATCTTATACTAAGTTCAACTGTTTTCAAGCTGTAAGGGAAAATTAGAAAACGGCGTCAAATTAAAAGTTCTGATATTTTTTTTAATACCGATGGTATTATAAACAGGAGACAAAACTATTCTACAGAACATTTTTTCAGTAAAATCCATTGGTGTAATTATTTTTTTTTCATTGCAATTAATTTTGAAGTTATGATACAAACTTTAGTTTTTTTTTTAATGTAAGCCGTAAAACTGTCTATAATAAATAAAATATATATCATTATGTTATATTATAACATGATATATTCAAGATATTTAAGAAATTCGGTGGATCAATAAGGTTTCCGGAATTAAGACTTAGATTTTTTCAAACATTTTCGAATTTGTATTATACAGGGTGTCCCGTAAAGACCACGTCAAACCGAATGAGAATGTAGATCAAAGGATAACCCACCTGCTATGACAATATTCCCATTATAAAAGTCTTACCGTTTTCGAGATTTTTTTTTTTTGGGAAATAATGAATTTTTGCCCCTTTCAATAGTTTTGTCTTTACGGTTGGTACAATTTTTCACTTCTTTGGTTAATTTTTTCAGTAAAATATTGCTGAAGAATGATTTAAACGTTTACATTAAGAACTTCCTCCGAACATTTTAAAGGAAGGCTATGAGAAAAATTTTTCTTGGAAATTTTGGTAGTGGATTATTTTGTTCATGAAGTTTAGCCCATCGTAGTGGAACCAAAATGTACCGAGCTACTGCTGCACATTACACCAATAAATTGTCTATTTTATAGTGATTTCAAAAAGGTATCACACAAGTCATTTGATATTCAAAGAAAAAAGATATGACTGTTTTTATCCAAATGGGTACGTTTCTGACAAAATCAAGTTTGTCAATTCTGTTAAGAAATCTTCGATGTTGCATTACTTAGAGGACGATGGCAATTGTTTATGTGCGAAAATATTACTCGCATAATTATTCACCTCAACGAAATTCAATTTTGCCGGCAAATTTTGCGAAAACATCATGCAGATCCAGATTTTTTCAATAAGATCATTTGGAGCGACGAGTCTTCCTGTACCAAAGATGAGTACATGAATCTCCACAATTTGCATAGCTGGAATATCATAAATCCACACGAGGTGAGAGAAGATAGATCACAATATCGATTCAAGATCAATTTATGGACTGGAATATTTAATGGTGCAATTTTGGGCCCGATCGAACTGCCGCCATCACTGAACGCAAACAATTATTTGGAATTTTTAACCAACCAGCTGCCCATTTTATTGGAAGATGTGCCACTGGCGCTGCGACGTATTCAGTGGTTTCAACATGATGGATGCCCAGCACATTACGGACTCGAAGTTACCGCACATTTGAATAGAACTGATTCCCACCGGTGCATTGGAAGAGGAGGTGAAATTTTGTGACCTCCTCGTTCACCTGACCTAAATCCTAAGGACTTTTATCATTGGGGCTGCCTAAAAGACAAAGTATACGCAACACCCATACGTGATGAAGCCGAATTGAGAGAACGCATTCGCAATTCGGATTCATCACGTATTGGTGTTGCGTATACTTTGTCTTTTAGGCAGCCCCAATATTAAAAGTCCAGAGGATTTAGGTCTTCATGTACCCATCCTTGGAACAGGAAGACTCGTCGCTCCAAATGATCTTACTAAAAAAATCTGGATCTGCATGATGTTTTCGCGAAATTTGCCGGCAAAGTTGAATTTCGTTTAGGTGAATAATTATGCGAGTAATATTTTCGCACGTAAACAATTGCCATTGTTCACTAAGTAATGCAACGTCGAAGATTTCTTAACAGAATTGACAAACTTGATTTTGTCAGAAACGTACCCATTCGGATAAAAACAGTAATATCTTTTTTCTTTGAATACCAAATGACTTGTGTGATACCTTTTTGAAATCACTATAAAATAGACAATTTATTGGTGTAATGTACAGCAGTTGCTCGGTACATTTTGGTTCCACTACGATGGGCTAAACTTCATGAACAAAATAATCCACTACCTACATTTCCAATAAAAATATTTCTCATAGCCCTCCTTTAAAATGTTCGCAGGAAGTTTTTAATGTAAACGTTGTATTCATTCTTCAGCAATATTTTACTGAAAAAATTAACCAAAAAGGTGTAAAATTGTACCAACCGTAAGGAACTATTGAAAGGGGAAAAATTCATTATTTTTCAAAAAAAAAAATATCCCGAAAACGGTAATACTTTTATAATGGGAATTTTGTCATAGCAGGTGGTTTATTCTCTGATCTACATTCTCCCTCGGTTTGACGTGGTCTTTACGGGATACCCTGTATAATAACTTCAAAACTAATAGAACCAGTAATGAGAAGTTATGAGAACTTTTTATTTCAAGCCATTTTCTAATTTTGACTTGAAAGGTTGCGGTTTTCACCAAACTAATTCTGTCAAAAACCGAGCCCGTAAATGTGCCATTCATTTTCTTGTAGCTCAAAGGGATTCTGATATACCCCCACTAGATAACGAATTTGAGACACCGCATACATTCTTGGTTAAAATTTGTTTAATTATGTTTTACAGGTCTCAGGAGATCACAAAGAATCCGTACTGCTCCGGATCGCTGGGGATATCCAGAAAACTACATAAAGCGGCAGAACAAGAAAAGTAAGAAAAATCTTTATACTTATTAGTAAACACCTAGGGCGTAGATCCTTTTTTTGGGGCTGGGGGTAATAAAAAAAAATTATTGACTACAACGTTCACCCATATCTGTAATGTAAGTTTGAACCAAAAAGTATTCGAAATAGTAGCATTTTTTTGATTACCGATTCGATTGTTCTTGCCTTATACAGGGTGTTCCTAAATTGAAGGTACGAAGAAAAATGGGAGATTCCATGAATATACTTTTTTTTTATATACTATTATTTTCTTAATTGAATAAATTATGATATAATTTCAAGAATAAAATGTCTATACGCTTTGCCTTCGATATACAAGGTGTTTCTAGGAGTCCTATACTTTTTTTTTGTGATTCCTATAACAGTTTATCGAATCTTTGTTAATCTTCTTCTCAAGATTTAGTAAATAAGTACCAAAACTTATAATGGACTAGTTTAGTGATGTTGATAATACTATATTTGACACGATAGAATTAAAATATAGAGCAAAACTGATAAATCAGTGAAAACATTTTGAAAATCCATCAATAAATAGATTATTTGAATTTACGTATTTTAGCGCGGAACGTCTTTGGTCTCCGACTCGTCTGTGACGTCACGCCACTTGCCTGTGATCGCTACACCATAAATTACGTTTAAATACTTAGCCGCGCCAAGGCTCTCGCGCCGTTTGTAGTTTTAACTCGAGTTTTGTTTTAATGTCACCATAATGGAAGAAGGCTTCGTGAAAGGACTAAGTGACAATTCGCCTAAAATAGATATATTCGCAGTGATGAAGTTTTTTTCTTCAAATCCATCTTATGTCAGTGCTGAAATAAAAGGAGTTAAACTTTTCCAATAAGTATCTACTCTTGAGTTTGCTTCATCATGGCTCAACTCATAACGATGATTTATTTAAAAAACGTTTCATCAACAGTTTGTAGTTGAGTACTGGTTGTTGAAGTCTATCCATTAATTATCAATGGCAAAACATATTTATGTGAGGAGTAAAAAGTAGAAAGAGAAAAAAGTAATGTTTACTGCCCGTATAAAATCCGGTATGTGTAGGTGTAACGAACAAAACACGACACGAACGGCACAAGTGATTGTATACCAATGAATTCGTAAGCACTCTTCCAAGCGCAACTTCAAAGTCCCATAACTTTTTCATTTCTAGAGGTATTTCAATGATTCTTCCACATTTTTGTTTCATTTTACTTAAATTTTTAGAATTAATCCTTAACGAAAAAATGAAAACAAGTCCATTAATTTTATTCATCAAAGTTTACTGGATCTTATGATAATTTGAATTTTCCTGAGGATTACTGAATAATTGTTTGACAAGTACCCACAATTTTCACATATGATGAAAACTTTGAATTTGAATATCTATATCAAATTTAAATTGAATTTTTTGTGAAGGAAAGGTGCTATCTGTATCTCGAAAACAAATCGTTTACGAACCCCTGTTGTAGTACTCACTTAATTTCTTAAAATGATCCGAGGAATCTGTCATTTTCGTTGGTACCTCCAATTTAGGATCACCCTTTATAGTCAATTCAAAACTGATGTCATCACAAATAAATTGCAATTCGAATGAAACACATCAAATTGTGAAACAGCACAGAAAATTTTTCGATGCCAATAACTCGGTTCAGTTCCTTCTTTGATAACTGCAGTATTAAAATTTTGTATTTACCGATGACGAGTGCTAAAATCACAGACGGCAAAACAAGGGGGACGTCGACAAAGTGGGTAGAAATAATAAACCTCGTACATGGACGTACTCGTAGTCCAATAAAAGCGAGAATAAACTTTTAAACCGTAAAAGGGTCCGATTTTTTGCTGCCGTGTCGATTTTAAAGGAAAGAAAAAAGATTTTGGTTCTTCGTCTTTGAGAGGATTCTGAAATTTTATATTTTGGAAATCTTGGGGGGTATTTACCCCCGGTATCCCCCATTTCTACGCCCTTGGTAATAACATAATTTTTCATCTTTTTACACCTACTTCTAAGTAGAGGTACAAGATATTCCATTGTTCGTTGAGAAAAGTATTGTCATTCCCATAAATCAATCCCAGATTAAAATTTAATTAATTGAAATTTGATATCAATTTTTTTTTCCAGGCGGCAGGCGACCAGTAGGTAAGTTCCTGAATTTTGCTCCAGAGTCCAATTTGTGTGATAGATAGGAAGTCGAGGGAGGCAGTTGCAGATTCATCTGAATTTCTGAATTGATTTTTTTTTCAAATTTCAATTCGGATGAAAACACTTGAGAATTTTTTTTGTTCCACAACAGTTTGAATGATATATTGAAAACAATTTTGTCTATTCCAGATCGCCCAGTAAGAGGTCCCCCCAAACAAAAAAGTAAGTTATAGTTTTCAAATTATTTTCAATCCCGGCAATTCGTCAATGAAATAAAAATATATCCCTTTTTGGTCCTTCAAAGAAAGTGCATTCCGAAATAATATATTATTCCACTGATTATTTCACTCATCAAAATGTTATTGATACATTTTTTTCTGCAATTAACTCTAACTTTTTCAATTTGTATTGACTCTTTGGAATGAAATTAGAGATTCACGGCTTGGCTTGATTTTCAAGCTACTTGGCTTGAGCTTGACTTGATTTCAAGTAAATCTCAAGTCAAGTCAAGTATTTAATAAACATATGAAGCTACTTGATTTTTAGCAGTTTCGTTGTGTAATGTCACATCAATAAGAAAATGTTGAAATGAGAAGGAACCTCACAAAAAAACACTTTTATTCATTGAACTTCTTGTATAAAAGAACAATAAAATGGAAAATAATAAAGAAATAAAGTTTCCTAAAATTGAGAAACCTCCAGGCTTTGTTTGATTTCATAATTTTCCATCCAGGATCTGAGAAACATGAGGCACTTTATAGATTTGTCGCCTAACCTATTGCGGGCTTTTGTAACTGTAAGAGAAGCTCTGGAAAATTGTCTTTCAACAGGAAAATTATCGTTCAGAAGATGCTGGCGTTCATATAAAATCCTTGGCCATTTTGGCCAAGTTTGGAAAGATATTTCTGAAACTTCCAAAATCTACCAATAGATTTCGTAGAAATGTGAGAAAATTACTAATAAAGTGCGCACGAGATTGCAGAAATATTTGCCGTGCGACGCGTGCATATCAAGCTCAAGTAATATCAAGTAGCTTGATATCAAGTCAAGCAATAAATATCTAAAATCAAGTCAAGGTAAGATCAAGTATGTAATTTTTCACGAGCTTGATTTTCAAGTCAAGTAGTTGGTTAAAATATCAAGCTAGATACTTGGCCTGATGAATCCCTAAATGAAAAATAGTTTAGGTTATCAATATATCCAGTTGTTAGAATCTCTCGTCCATAATTATTACAAATAATAAATATCCATTTCATTCCAAAGGTCTTCGGAACTTTTCGAAAAATAATTAGCAATCCTTCTGAAATTTCCCGAGTTTGAAATTCTCATTCTTATTCCATCGAACCTCTTCGAATGGAACTATAGATTCATGAAATCACTCGATCATAATTATAAAAAAGTAAAAATCATCCCATTCCTGTGAGAGACTGTCGAGGGAAAAGGTACTCTTGAAATTTCCACAGTAAAGTTTGTGAATACCTTTAATCGTTTTTGTAAATATTCGTTTTGATCCTTCAATACACATTTCGATTAGCTTTGTCAAAAATTCATCCCTAAAACGTGAAATAATTATTATTTACTCAACCTTGGATAAAAATCAGTGAAAATTTCAAAAGCTCTCATTTAGGAATTGCCGAGGATTCAACACTCTTTATGAGGTACAAATTGTATTGATAAGCTAAATTCTAAAAAAAAAAAAATTACAGCGCCCTACGAAAGACCCCAACACGTACCGAAGCCCCCAAGAGCAAGGGCTCCTCCTCATTGGAGGTATAATTTGAGGTGTAGGTCGCCCGAAACACGTAAGTTTTCGTTTTAGTTCTGTTTCTTCTTATCCCTATCCTTTTATTACTAGGCTCAGTTTACTTATTTTTAGCTCAATTTTCAAATTTTTTTCAGTAAACTGTAGATGAAATTATTGATTTCAACTTGCGAATTCAAACTTTTATTAAATGATGGCAAGAAGCGCGTGTATGAACGAGAGATCGAAATGAAAGCAAAGACGGTGCTATTCTTCTTTTTTAAAATATCTAGGATATACAGAGTGATTCACCGGGATCGCCTTTTAGACGTTTATTGAAAACTGATCATAATTTTGAGCTGAAAATTTGCATTTAGGGGTTTGAGATAATGATCTTTCTTCCTAAATATAAGATACCTTTTTTGTCGACAATTTCGGCAATGTGCCATGCCTTGGGTAAAAACCCAACGGTTTATGAGTTAATGTGATTCTTATGAAAAAAATGGTGGCAATGAGAACTCACATTTTTTTGAATATTTCGGCAGAAAAAGCTTTTTTCCAAACCATTTTTTTCGTTTTCGATTCTGCAAATACGTAGCATTATAATACTTTTTGTGGTTTGGACCCAAAAATGTACAGGGTGTTTATAAGAAGAGCATGAACTTGAACAACTCATATTCATCAAAACTCAAGATTGTCAAATTACGTTTTTGGTCCAAAATAAAAACAGTGTTGCAGAATCGAAAAATTTGAAAAATGGGAGTCCTCATCAATGCCACCATTTTTTTTCATAAGAAATTTTTTTTCATAAGAATCGCATCAACTCATGAACCGTTGTGTTTTCACCCAAGGTATGGCATTTTGCCGAAATTGTCGTCAAAAAAGCTATCTAATGATGCAATAATAAACTGGGTGTGCCATTTGAAATGAGTAAGTTGTACTCTGTTTCCGGTATAACCAGAAGTTGTAGAGCTCTGAAAATATTTCAGGGAAAAAGATCATTGTCTCAACCCCAATATGCAAATTTTCAGCTTAAAATTATCATTTATTTTCCATAAACGTCCAATAGGCCATCCTGGTGAATCGCCCTGTAGAATTCTCATTGAAGCGTCAAGTTTAAATAAATAAATACAGTTTATTCTGTTGATCAACATACAGTTCTTCTCACAGAAATATTAACAAAATATAAATGAATGTGCGATATAAATTTCTTATTACAAATTTGAATTTGTTAGTATTCAGATTTCAAAATAAAATTACACCACTAAATTTTTTCGCACATTAGCTCGAAATGTTCTCAGTGATATGGATAATCTGATGGTACGGGGTAATTTGTTATAAAGTTCTACAGCGCCATAGTTAGGTCTTTTTCTACCATAATTTGTTTTTGTGTTTATATCCAACCTGAATCTCTATTTCTTGTATTATATTGACGGATGATGTTGTTTTCCATTGTTAGGCCGTTCTTCATGAGATTATTGGTGATTTTTCAGACAAACATGTAGACTTCCTTATCTTCATTAATTACGAGTTTGTTGCAACACAACCATTTATAGAAAGTAAGCAGAGCACTATTCGCAACTCTTTCAAGTTCCTTCAGATCATTGTGATAAAACAATAAAACTGTGTCGCCTGCAAACATATAGCATTTTCCTGGTAGATTCACCTTTGATAAACACTCAACATTCAGCAGGTACCTTGGGGTATAACGGTTTTGACTTTTCTTTTTCCAGTTTATTTTACATTTATTGTATCATATTGAGATCTGTCTAATAGAAATGATCTTATAAGTTTCAAGGCTGGTCTTGATATTCCAAGTAGCTCCAGTTTTCCGATAAGCTTGAGATGATCTATTGTATCGAATACTTTCTTAAGATCTATGAATATTGTAGCAACATAATAACCATCGTCTGTTTTTTTTATTATATTTTCTACCAGGTCAGCCACTGGTCCCAGCGTTGAATTATTTCACTCGAAAACCATACTGTTTTTGAGACAATCTGAAAAATCCAACCAATCTTGTTTTTATTATTTCCTCAATAATCTTTGTAATTGTAGAATTATTTTCAGCTATGCCTGAAGGTAATGGTGAAGTGCCGGAAGAGCCACTGGAATCAGACGAAAATGTTACAACAGGTAAGGATGACAGTATGAAACTCAGTTTGCATTTTTAATTATCGTTCGAGGTTTCCATTCGGGTTCGCCCATATATCTTTAGTTAATTTTATTCCAAAGAGTTCTTCTGGGAATGTTGTACACTTCGGCAGCTGTCTGTATTGAAATGTTTTCATTTCGAACTGCATTGATTGCTCCGATTAGTGTTTTTTTCTGTATAATTACTATATTTCCTTGCATACATCTTCTTTTTGTATAGACGACCCATAATTGTGCCTGAAAATAACGCAGGTGAAACAAATTTGGTAAGTGGCAAAGTCTCCCGTCAAAGTGCCACAATAGAAAAATTTCTCAAAATATCGAAACCCTCTCAACCAAATGTTTTCAGTTTTTTTTAACTACATTCTAAATGAATGTAGAGTAAGCTGCTAAAAATATTTTGATAGACCGTTCGCCATATTTTCTGCACAACTCCTAGTATTTCGCATATATACCCACGTTAAAAAATTACCAGCTCACATAACGTACCTTAGCACACCATTCAAAGTACCTCCGTTGACAAAGTCACACCGCTCTACCGTACTGAGAGAGTTCACAACATTTTCAATTCTTCTTTAGTATACAGGGTGTCCCAAAAAGACCACGTCAAACGAATCAGTTTCCGTGAATATTTTTGAATGATTGCTTCAATTTATTAACTGAAGATTAGCACAAAATATTATACTGGGACCCCGAAAAAAAAATTTTTAACTCTCGTTTTGGAGAAAGTGTTTTTTTGTACCGAATTCGATCTGAAATGGTGTACAAAAAAGCACTGGACATTTACTGCATATTAAGTTGAAAAGTTGCCTATTCTATGAGGATTTCGAAAAGGAAGAATACAGGTGATAACCTAATTCAGAAAAAACGATATTCAAATGTTTATTGAAAATGGAACATCTCCGTGAAAATCTAATTTTGTCACCTTTTCCACAAATTCAAGCTAAATGAACGAAAAATATAATCAATAATACAATGTTTCTACCAATAATGAGAATTCCTCTTCATTGAATGATATTGATATAGAAAAATTACTCATAAAATATCTTCACTGCTAGAAAAATTATATACTCATATATTTTTATTTCAGTACCAACTCCTTCAGTCCCCGAGGTCGTCCCCGAGGTCGTCCCCGAGGTCGTCCCCGAGGTCGTCCCCGAGGCCACCACTGCAAGAAGTAAGTTTTATGTTTGAATGTTAAATGTAAATGATACAATGCTTCTATCAATAATGAGAATTCCTCTTTAATGAATGATATTGATATAGAAAAATTACTCAGAAAATATAATCACTACTGGAAAAATTATATACTGTAACCACTATGCCAAACAAAGCAGCGGCAATAGATCGAAGAAACACAAAATACATTTTTTCTGAAATTTTTCAAGAATTCCTCTACTTTCACAGGGCAAATTCTGGTCTGATCCGTCACATTCCCGAACTGTTTTCGGTCCGAAATATTTATTTTTCCGTTTTAGGCTGTTTTAATTCATTTCTTTTCGTTTTTTATAAAGGTTCACTTAGGATAATATGTCAATTCACGCTTAAAACCAACTTACCATGCCACTACGATTAACGAATCGATTGTCAAGGAAATGATTTTAAAGGCAATAAGTGCAGCTACAGAGTGAAAGCTGGTATACCTTTTACCGGCGACCGGCACCGAAAGGTTCTGTTTTCTCGCTACTATGGAGGAAAGAGTAATTGCTGGCTGAAACTGGTAGTTCTGTTCGAAACATTGAGCGTGAAAGATGTCATCGTCATCATCTGAAGATATGATTGCCCTAGATTCAGTAGTTTTTAAATTGGCAAAAACAAAAGTCGAAATTCATCCAATAAATCGTTTGAGATTTAGATATAGTGAATATCATCACATTTTTTGAAATTGAAAAATGAATGAGCCGGGAAACATTCAAAATTTTTGAATAAGATTGAACTACAAATTGGTGTTATTTACATAAACAGCCTATATATCCTGAAAAAAGATTTGTGTTTACTTTAAGGTAAGTTATATCACAAATTATCACAAAATCTATCGTGGGATGATAGGTAAGATTAAGGAAAGGTGATTTATATGGGTTAATGAATAACCAATAAACTTTCAGAGGTTGTAGGTTCTGATTTAAAATATTTTATTAATGAATCATCACATAATTTATAAATCTATATAATCTGTTATTGATAAATTTAATACCGAAGAATTGTTTTCTGGAAGAATATCAATTCTGTTCGGCCGGCCGATGATTTTCCACAAGCTTCTTAAAGATCCGGATTTTATGTTATCGCTTTTCTTTTGTGTGTAACATAATCGATTCATAAAGAAGACAAACAATAACAATTTTTCACATTCAAATTAATTTTTAATTCTGAAATATATTTCTTTATTCTTCAGGTTTGAGAAGGTCTACTCGGGCCAGTAGGTCACCAGTCCGATTCCAACGTGAGCAGCTGGAAATGAGTACAAGTAAGTTGAATTATTGAGGATCTTAAATTAACGTTTGCCTCCTACACGTGGTGCAGCCTTTTCTACATTTTTGGCTGCTTTCTGTTTAGGTGCAGCTTTGGGTTTAGGTGGAGCGGCAGCCCTCTTGGTAGCCTTTTGGCTCTTCTTCTGCTCTTTGACAGCCCCGATGGCTTGTTCTCCCTGAGCTTTCCTCACTTCAGGCCCTTGATTTCTCTTAGCCATAATGCCATTTAGAGGAGCTCCTACAATAGCCCTTTGGAATTTATGAGTCCTTCTGGTACGTTTTTTGGTAGTTTCCTCCTCTTGACTCTTCTTATGTTTCCTTCTGTAGAGGATGGCCCATGTTACTTTCCTTGGATTCCTCAATAAATGGTTCTGTTTTCTCGCTACTATGGAGGAAAGAGTAATTGCTGGCTGAAACTGGTAGTTCTGTTCGAAACATTGAGCGTGAAAGATGTCATCGTCATCATCTGATGATATGATTGCCCTAGATTCAGTAGTTTTTAAATTGGCAAAAACAAAAGTCGAAATTCATCCAATAAATCGTTTGAGATTTAGATATAGTGAATATCATCACATGTTTTGAAATTGAAAAATGATAACGATATGTTTTTTCAATACACCCGAATGAGCCCGGAAACATTCAAATATTTTTGAATAAGATTGAACTAAAAATTGGTGTAATTTTCATAAACAGTCTGTATATCCTGAAAAAAGATTTGTGATTACTTTAAGCTAAGTTATATTACAAATTATAACAAAATTTATCGTAGGATGATAGGTAAGATTAAGGAAAGGTAATTATATGGGTTAATGAATAACCAATAAACTATGAAAAGGTCTTCACCAAGGGCTCCCTTTTCGGATGGATCATGTAACTGGCCCTAAAATTTCAACATGCCTGAGTGAAACTGAAGAAATAAAGTATTTTAAATATGACGGTTAGGTTATTATTATTATTAGGATTGGGGGAAAGGTGCCCAAGATGATCCCCCTAAGCAAGAATTGACATAATTCCTTAGTTTCCTCGAATAAGATTTAATTGAGGAGGTTTCATTTCACTGCGACTTAATGGTTTATTGTGCCCCCCATCACACTGAGAGAAATCCATATTTTTTTATTGATAAAACACTTAATATTGAATGTTATTAAATACCTTGTAAACAAATATTTTATTCTCTATTGATAAACTTTTTTAAATGCATAATTTAACTACTAAAGAAAATATCAAATATAAATCTGCTGTGAGGGTTGTGAATAAATAACCTTCAAATAAGTGCTTTATCAATAAAAATATATGGATTTCTCTCAGTGTACGTAAAGCCCGCCACTCACGAAGCGTTTTTTCGAGACTTTGAACGTCAGGCGTCCAAGAGATTCCAGTCGGGCGGTCAAGTTCTTTCTCTGATTTACAGTCGTGCGGTCGTGTCCTGAGCTGCCCGACTGTAAAATTATCCGAAAACTCGAACATTGGTGCCTCGTGAGTGGCCGCCTTAACGGCATAGAATTCAACTGGGTAGCTCCGCTCAAGAGCTCGTAAATGAAAGGGATCATCTTACCTGAAGGCTTCAACTCGTACACCTTGTCCCTATATTATTATAAGGTTATTATTCTCCTTTGACATTTCAATATCTCTGTTAATACTCTATTTCTGATCCCAGGAAAGAGAAGGCGGTCTGAGCCTGCAGATAGTTCAACAGCGACACCACCCGCCAAAGGTATATTCCTACTGTTTTTTGATATCTTCGAAGTCCGTAAAATCAACAATTATTATCATTAGCGTTTTTTTCTGTATGGAAGCTAATTCTTGATGATTTTATGGGCTACGTAGTAATGTGCGCGCTTGTTCAAAGTAGATATCGGGATATCATTTTGGCTGAATGTTTGATGTTATTCACGTAGAAATTTTCAGCAGCGAGTCTCAAACGAATGATTGTAGTCAATCATACAGAGGTCGAACGGAAGGAGTCAGAGAGTTTGGAGATTTGAAATTATGAGGGTAGTTTCAGGGTCTGAACACTCGGAACATCTCGGTTTACCCCCATTAAGTTTTGTTTGCTCAATATTTGAGAACAAACTCCTCAGAATCTATTTACCAAATTTCACTGGAATTTTGTAAGTGGTTGATTTTGGGTAGAAACTACATTGCCCTTTTTATTTAGGGTGCCGTTGATATGAGAACAAAAACATTTAAACTTCAATATATTATCCACATCTATATTATTTATAATCAATAATTCATTAAATGAATGAAAAATATGATTTGAGATGTTTTATTTTTCACATAAAAACACCGCTCCATATGAAAAAAGGGATGAAAATTTTTTCGCTATATCAAATTTGAAGTTAATTGAGAAATTCAACTAAGTTTTCTGTTATGTTTGTTGAATTATAAACTTGAAGGCACATATGCTTATTTTGAAAACTAGGATAAACTTGGAGCCAATATTTATATTTTATTTTACCTGAAATTATAGATGGTATCCATAATATTGGGGAATTTAATTAATGCGAAATTTCGCTAAAAAATGGTTTGAAAACTTATTTGAACAAGCACGCACAAGCCGCCGACTGGACTCATTTCATTAGAGCATTATCATTTTTATTTTCCAGTTCGCAGAATGGGACCAGTCTCGTCACCAATACCAAAGAGTAAGTATCAGTACTACCCATGTCGAATTATTTTTTCAAGAATTGGTCGATAAAAAAATTGAATTTACTCCAATTTCAAAACAATGAACTTACGCGAATATTCAAATCATCTAATTTTTTTTCCTACGCTCATTTCGTCACAATGTCCTGATGGTTTTTTAATATTTTGGGTCCCTAAAGTATATGAATAATACCATATTATATCTTATTATCCCTTTATTGCAAAGAATCTGCTTGTCGGCATTTTGCGGATTCCATTAGTCACTGATGCGTTGAAATTTTCACTCACAAAGGTAGATCAGTAGGTTGAGTATTTTCTGTTGATTAATTTGAGTTGGATGACGCGAAATTTTTCTATTTCACTGAGAGAAGTGTTTATTTGATATTATCGAAAATGCATTATAGTTAATAAATCATTTATTGGATATATGGAAAAACAAATATTAGTTTCATGGAAATAAATAATTTATTTGAAGTCCCACCAATAATCATCATTTATTATTACATTTCATTTATTTACGCAGAAACTTAAAAAAATAATGCTGAAGAAATATCCATTTGAAGGAAAGAAATATCGTTGAGGTTAATATATCATTGAGTAATAATTAATAAACCTTATTTTTATGTATCCATGTTGAATAAAAAAAAATATTTCAATTCAGTAATGGTTAACGTATTCCTTAGATAATTATTTTGGTTATTTCTATTAACAGAATGTTAGGATCTGAGAAGAACCGTTTGTCAAATTAGGTAATTTTTTAGAGGTCATATTGAGGGTATTCGGGTTTGAACCCTAGTCATCTGTCCCCTCTAACCACTGTTCTTCCAACATCACTAATAACTAAGCACCTACAAACGAACCTAACCCAAAATTCAGTACAGACGTGTTAGCGGCGTTCAATAAGTCCATAGTAACACAGATTTTATGTTTAAAAAGGAAATTCAAATCAAAGGAAAAGTTCAAGGACAGATCCTTCAAGGAGATGCGCTTCTCTTTTTTGAGGGATGTGTCCTTAAACTTTTCCACAGATTGGATCGCTAGAATTATGTTAGTTTGTTAATTATTGATGAATCCTATATTCTGAGTGAATAAATTATTGAATTCTTGAGTTTATAAATAGCAAATGTTCGTTAACTAAGTTCATATGAATTATTTATAACCAAAAATTATTAAATATTATCAAATACCTTGTAAATAAATATTTTATTCTCTATTAATAAATTTTTTTGAATGCATAATTCAACTATTAATGAATATATTAAATATAAATCTGCTGTAATAGTTGTGAATAAATAACCTCCAAATAAGTGCTTTATTAATGAAAAAATATGGATTTCTCTCAGTGTTTATTCTTTATCATGTTCCGTGTATAACTTTTAATGTGAGTTGCATGATCTCGAAACTAATCAAATTTATGAGTTAGCTATGTTTTGGAAAACTTCTTTAGAAGAAGGAAAATTGTTGCAGGCGAATCTATAAAAATTTCTTACTTTTGAATAAAACAGTTTACAATTCGACATGGGAAAATCAAAATCAAGAAGTGTCTGAGAAATCAAAGGACATTGGAAACGAACGACCAATATTTTTTTTTGAATATTCTTTCTTTAAAGTGCTCAGGTCTTGAATGCCACTGTTGAATTCGTAAATGTGAAAAATCCGACTAGGGGTTCCGTAAAAGTTTGGTGTATTTTTTTCGTTAATTTTTAAATGAAGATTAATGAAATTTCTTTGCATTACAAAATATAAAACAAGTCCTCTGTTGAATCTTTTCAAATACAATCGTCAAAATGGAGCAATGCAATTCGCGTGATTTTATTGAACAGTTGTTCTCATTTAGCGAAATGAAGAATTTCGATTCCTTTGAGTGTTTATGGAATGACCTATTCTTGGTAATGTGCTAATGTAAATCAAATATTCATTTCAGAATGTTTCCTTAATACGCTATTTATTCTTTTTTATAGAAAAGGATGAGAAAGCGATTGACTTTTCTCGATGGAAGCTATTATGGAAGTCGAGGTTATCCGACCTCTCCACAATAGCCGAAGTTGGTTAGTAACATAAACTGGTAAAATAACTCTAAGCCACATTTTAAATCACTAATGTGATAATATGATTCAGCAACTATCATCTGCACTGAGAGAAATCCATATATTTTTATTAATAAAGCACTTATTTGGAGGTTATTTATTCCATTTGATATATTAATCAATAGTTGAATTAAGTATTCAAAGGAGTTTATTGATAGAGAACAAAATATTTGTTCACAAGGTATTTGATAATATTTAATATATTTCGGTGATAAATAATTTATATGAACTTACGTTATCTCCACAAATAACATAAATTCAGTGTCAACAAATTTTCAACTGGTAGTTAATGAACATTTTCTATTTATAATAATAATAATATTAATGGTTTATTCATGAAAATACATTCAATAAACTCTATACTACTGTAGAGTTTTATAAAAATATAAACTGTGCACAGTAATGAATAAACTCTTGCAAGAATTCAATAATTTATTCACTCAGAATATAGGATTTATTAATAATTAACAAACTAACATAATTCTAGCGATCCAATCTGTGGAAAAGTTTAAGGACACATCCCTCAAAGAGAAGCGCATCTCTTCGAAGGATCTGTTCTTGAACTTTTCCTTTGATTTCAATTTCCTTTTTAAACATAAAATCTGTGTTTCTATGGGCTTATTGAACGCCGCTTAGCACATCTGTACTGAATTTTGGGTTTACATCGTTTGTACCTGCTTAGTTATTAGTGTTGTTGGCAGAAGAGTGGTTAGACTGGTTAGAGTGAATAGATGCAATCAAGATGACTAGGGTTCAAACCCGAAAACCCTCAATATGAACTCTAAAAATTACCTAGTTTTTCAATCGAATAAGCAGCTTTATTGAATAAAAGTATTCGTAAATGAATATAGTGTGATCTTTAATGATTATTATTGGTGAAAATTTAAATAAATTCTTTATTTCCATTAAATAAATATTAATTTATCCATATGACCAATTAATGATTAATTGTTCATTATGCATTTTCGAGAATATCAAATAAATACTTCTCTCAGTGTTGGGCGGCAATTTGGTTAGCGAAAGTTCTGATTGAGAGGCACCCATTCAAAATATTTCACCAGTATATAAGATGAACGAGATAAAAATTATATACCTATTTGTTTTCGTAAACACTGCGCACCTGACAGACGTCTGTTCTTTATCATAGAGGACCTTTGAATTAACTCATGCAAAATTCGAGTGGATATTCAAAAAAATATATGAATAATGTGAATTACAAACCACATTTTTTCTGGCTAGATATGTATTTCCCAGATGGCGATCTATTCAGTATGGTTTGCCCCCACCTTAAGTATAATCGTTTCTGCCTATATTCATCGCTGTTCTTGAATATCCTCTTATAAATATTCTTTATGATGGTTACAAATTTAATTGATGGTCCAGATTTTGAACAATTTTTTTTTTTCTAGATCCAGAGACAAGTCAATGTAAACCAGTCGTGCTCAATTGTGGTGTGCACATATTGGCCGATGTAATAATACATAGGCCAATGGACTGGGCCGGCTTGGACGAAGTGGCCAATTTGTCGATACCTAGACCAACTCCCACAAAAGGTAAGTTAGGTACTAACGTTTAGGTATCTACTATGTCTAGTTGTGACATTTGTAATTTAGTGCCTGAAGCAAAGAATTTTTGGGCGTCCTTGGTTAAAAAGCATCAATAGCAACATGATTTTCCAGTTGTTGGAGTATCATATGGTAGATTGTATATAGCCTTCAAAGCTCGATTTTGCAATATTTGTACCCTCTGTAAATTGCTGACTGATTTATTTGACCACACACCAATCAAGTATGCCAGCACAGAATGAATATTCGAGTAATATAAAGTCTTTTTTGCTTGCTTACTAAGATAGGGACTAACTGCTCTCATTGTTCCAATAAGAGGTGTAAGTTTACGTGACAAATATTCTATATGTTCGGTCCATTCCAGTTTTGTGTCAATATTCAATCCGAGGTGGGTGTGCAAATTTTTTTGATTGATTTTGATTCCATTTATTTTGATATTCAGCGGCTTTGAGGGTTAATTTTTCTGTTTGAAAAGGAGAACAACCGTTTTTTCCACATTCAAGATAAGTCTGTTTTCAGTTAGCCATTTCTGAAACTTTCTAAGGTCAATTTCAACTCTCTGCTGAAAAGTGTCTAAATCCCTACCCTCGTAGAGCAACGCTGTTTCGTCAGAAAACATATAGTACAGAGATACAACAATGGACCAATCACTGATCCCTGCGGTACTCCCTTCAATACCCTTTCCTCTGAGCTTCTTGTCGTTTCTATTAATGTGTGAATCTGAATGTGATGATCTATTGTATCGAATACTTTCTTAAGATCTATGAATATTGTAGCAACATAATAACCATCGTCTGTTTTTTTTTATTATATTTTCTACCAGGTCAGCCACTGGTCCCAGCGTTGAATTATTTCACTCGAAAACCATACTGTTCTTGAGACAATCTGAAAAATCCAATCAATCTTTTTTTTATTATTTTCTCAATAATCTTTGTAATTGTAGAATTATTTTCAGTTATGGCTGAAGGTAATGGTGAAGTGCCGGAAGAGCCAATGATAATCGAATCAGACGAAAAGACCGAAGATTACCAGAAACTAATTGACTATGGTCTTGATGAAAAAGTGGCGGCTAAGCTTGATGAGATTTACAAAACTGGAAAATTAGCTCATGTCGATCTCGAGGAGAGAGCCCTCGATTATATGAAAAAGATTCCAGTTGATGGAGCTCTCAATTGTCTTGGTCAATTTTTGGAATTCAACCTGGAACATGTCTCGAACAAGTTGCCTTATTTGTGGGGAGTCATGAAAATGTACATACTGGAAAATCGAGCTGGTTCAAAACAAGGTCTTGCTGCCCCAAAGACCGAAGATTACCAGAAACTAATTGACTATGGTCTTGATGAAAAAGTGGCGGCTAAGCTTGATGAGATTTACAAAACTGGAAAATTAGCTCATGTCGATCTCGAGGAAAGAGCCCTCGATTATATGAAAAAGATTCCAGTTGATGGAGCTCTCAATTGTCTTGGTCAATTTTTGGAATTCAACCTGGAACATGTCTCGAACAAGTTGCCTTATTTGTGGGGAGTCATGAAAATGTACATACTGGAAAATCGAGCTGGTTCAAAACAAGGTAATGCTGTCATTGCTGTCTAAGTGTCTAAATCCCTACCCTCGTAGAGCAACGCTGTTTCGTCAGCAAACATATAGTACAGAGATACAACAATGGACCAATCACTGATCCCTGCGGTACTCCCTTCAATACCCTTTCCTCTGAGCTTCTTGTCGTTTCTATTACTGTGTGAATCTGAATGTGATGATCTATTGTATCGAATACTTTCTTAAGATCTGTGAATATTGTAGCAACATAATAACCATCGTCTGTTTTTTATTATATTTTCTACCAGGTCAGCCACTGGTCCCAGCGTTGAATTATTTCACTCGAAAACCATACTGTTCTTGAGACAATCTGAAAAATCCAATCAATCTTTTTTTTATTATTTTCTCAATAATCTTTGTAATTGTAGAATTATTTTCAGCTATGCCTGAAGGTAATGGTGAAGTGCCGGAAGAGCCACTGGAATCAGACGAAAATGTTACAACAGGTAAGGATGACAGTATGAAACTCAGTTTGCATTTTTAATTATCGTTCGAGGTTTCCATTCGGGTTCACCCATATATCTTTTGTTAATTTTATTCCAAAGAGTTCTTCTGGGAATGTTGTACACTTCGGAAGCTGTCTGTATTGAAATGTTTTCATTTCGAACTGCATTGATTGCTCCGATTAGTGTTTTTTTCTGTATAATTACTATATTTCCTTGCATACATCTTCTTTTTGTATAGATATGAAATTTTTTAACTCTCGTTTTGGAGAAAGTGTTTTTTTGTAACGAATTCGATCTGAGGTGGTGTACAAAAAAGCACTGGACATTTACTGCATATTAAGTTGAAAAGATGCCTATTCTATGAGGATCTCGAAAAGGTTGAATACAGGTGATAACCTAATTCAGAAAAAACGATATTCAAATGTTTATTGAAAATGGAACATCTCCGTGAAAATTTAATTTTGTCACTTTTCCCACAAATTCAAGCAAAATGAACGAAAAATATAATCAATAATACAATGTTTCTACCAATAATGAGAATTCCTCTTCATTGAATGATATTGATATAGAAAAATTACTCATAAAATATCTTCACTGCTAGAAAAATTATATACTCATATATTTTTATTTCAGTACCAACTCCTTCAGTCCCCGAGGTCGTCCCCGAGGTCGTCCCCGAGGTCGTCCCCGAGGTCGTCCCCGAGGCCACCACTGCAAGAAGTAAGTTTTATGTTTGAATGTTAAATGTAAATGATACAATGCTTCTATCAATAATGAGAATTCCTCTTTAATGAATGATATTGATATAGAAAAATTACTCAGAAAATATAATCACTACTGGAAAAATTATATACTGTAACCACTATGCCAAACAAAGCAGCGGCAATAGATCGAAGAAACACAAAATACATTTTTTCTGAAATTTTTCAAGAATTCCTCTACTTTCACAGGGCAAATTCTGGTCTGATCCGTCACATTCCCGAACTGTTTTCGGTCCGAAATATTTATTTTTCCGTTTTAGGCTGTTTTAATTCATTTCTTTTCGTTTTTTATAAAGGTTCACTTAGGATAATATGTCAATTCACGCTTAAAACCAACTTACCATGCCACTACGATTAACGAATCGATTGTCAAGGAAATGATTTTAAAGGCAATAAGTGCAGCTACAGAGTGAAAGCTGGTATACCTTTTACCGGCGACCGGCACCGAAAGGTTCTGTTTTCTCGCTACTATGGAGGAAAGAGTAATTGCTGGCTGAAACTGGTAGTTCTGTTCGAAACATTGAGCGTGAAAGATGTCATCGTCATCATCTGATGATATGATTGCCCTAGATTCAGTAGTTTTTAAACTGGCAAAAACAAAAGTCGAAATTCATCCAATAAATCGTTTGAGATTTAGATATAGTGAATATCATCACATGTTTTGAAATTGAAAAATGATGACGATAGGTTTTTTCAATACACTAAGCTAAGTTATATTACAAATTATCACAAAATTTATCGTAGGATGATAGGTAAGATTAAGGAAAGGTAATTATATGGGTTAATGAATAACCAATAAACTTTCAGAGGTTGTAGGTTCTGATTTAAAATATTTTATTAATGAATCATCACATAGCTTATAAATCTATATAATCTGTTATTGATAAATTTAATACCGAAGAATTGATTTCTGGAAGAGTATTCTGGCCCGGAGAATTTGAACACAACACAGTCGGCGCTGGTCAATCGGCTTGAAAGAACTGAATTGCAATACCGACAAGTCAGCCGGTGCGGATTGTCAGCGCAGACAAGTTTCAACCGGCTTGCACTGTGTTATCGATAATTCATTATTATATAGAATAATTTATAAAGCTTGCTAGCGTCGGTCAGTACCGGCTTCCACTGTGTTTGTACCCTAAGATTGTAATCGAAAATCGTTATTCATAAAAAAAATTTCAAATTTCTGAAGATGTTGATCGCTATTTCCGAAAAAATATACCTCGTACTAAAAGTAAATTGCCGAACTCAGGGCCAGTTTCATAAACGAAAGTAAAGTCTCGTCTTCCGTGAAAAATCTTCTTTATGCAAAACATAACCTCATTCTGTTGTGTCATTTCCATCACACTTTTTTCTCTACCACTTAATCTTATTTCATTAAAATTATCATATTTGAAATTGAGGACCTTTATTTATTTTCGCTTTATACACAAAATCTAAATTCAATTTCAATTTAAATTTAACAAAATTTCAATTTCTCTGAAATATTACCGAATGCAGGCAATTAATGACTAGTTCTCAGAGTAGCCAACCCCAAGAAATTTAACATTCACGAATAAACGAAAGCTTTCTCGAAAGAACGGTTGTAATTTATTCATGAAACAGTAGCCACTTTCAAGCTCCATTTGAAGGCGACTTTCTTATGAAAGGGCACCAAGGGCAGCCTTTTCGGATGGATTATGTAACTGGCTCTAAAATTTCAACATGCCTGAGTGAAACTGAAGAAATAAAGTATTTTAAATATGACGGTTAGGTTATTATTATTATTAGGATTGGGGGTAAGGTGCCCAAGATGATCCCCCTTCAAATAAGTGCTTTATCAATAAAAAAATATGGATTTCTCTCAGTGTACGTAACGACATAGAATTCAACTAGATAGCTCCGCTCAAGAGCTCGTAAATGAAAGGAATCATCTTACCTGAAGGCATCAACTCGTACACCTTGCCCCTATATTATTATAAGGTTATTTTTTTCCTTTGAAATTTCTCTCTGTTAATACTCTATTTCTGATCCCAGGAAAGAGAAGGCGGTCTGAGCCTGCAGATAGTTCAACAGCGACACCACCCGCCAAAGGTATATTCCTACTGTTTTTTGATATCTTCGAAGTCCGTAAAATCAACAATTATTATCATTAGCGTTTTTTTCTGTGTGGAAGCTAATTCTTGATGATTTTATGGGCTACGTAGTAATGTGCGCGCTTGTTCAAAGTAGATATCGGGATATCATTTTGGCTGAATGTTTGATGTTATTCACGTAGAAATTTTCAGCAGCGAGTCTCAAACGAATGATTGTATAGGCAATCATAAAGAGGTCGAACGGAAGGAGTCAGAGAGTTTGGAGACTTGAAATTATGAGGGTAGTTTCAGGGTCTGAACACTCGGAACATCTCGGTTTACCCCCATTAAGTTTTGTTTGCTCAGTATTTGAGAACAAACTCCTCAGAATCTATTTACCAAATTTCACTGGAATTTTTTAAGTGGTTGATTTTGGGTAGAAACTACATTGCCCTTTTTATTTAGGGTGCCGTTGATATGAGAACAAAAACATTTAAACTTCAATATATTATCCACATCTATATTATAATCAATAATTCATTAAATAAATGAAAAATATGATTTGAGATGTTTTATTTTTCACATAAAAACACCGCTCCATATGAAAAAAGGGATGAAAAATTTTTTGCTATATCAAATTTAAAGTTAATTGAGAATATCAACTAAGTTTTCTGTTATGTTTGTTGAATTATAAACTTGAAGGCACATATACTTATTTTGAAAACTAGGATAAAATCGGAGCAAATATTTATATTTTACTTTACCTAAAATTATAGATGGTATCCACAATTTTAGGGAATTTAATTAATGCGATATTTCGCTAAAAAATGGTTTGAAAACTTATTTGAACAAGCACGCACAAGCCGCCGACTGGACTCATTTCATTAGAGCATTATCATTTTTATTTTCCAGTTCGGAGAACACGATCTATGGGACCGCCAGTCCTTTACAATATGGAGTCACCAATAACAAAGAGTAAGTATCAGTACTACCCATGTCGAATTATTTTTTCAAGAATTGGTCGATAAAAAAATTGAATTTACTCCAATTTCAAAACAATGAACTTACGCGAATATTCAAATCATCATATTTTTTTTCCTACGCTCAGTTCGTCACAATGTCCTGATGGTTCTCTAAAATTTTGGGTCCCTAAAGTATACAAATAATACCATATTATATCTTATTATCCCTTTATTGCAAAGAATCTGCTTGTCGGCATTTTGCGGATTCCATTAGTCACTGCGTTAAAATTTTCACTCACAAAGGTAGGTCAGTAGGTTGAGTATTTTCTGTGGATTAATTTGAGTTGGATGACGTGAAATTTTTCTATTACACTGAGAGAAGTGTTTATTTGATATAATCGAAAATGCATTATAGTTAATAAATCATGTATTGGATATATGGACAAACAAATATTAGTTTCATGGAAATAAATAATTCATTTGAAGTCCTACCAATAATCATCATTTATTATTACATTTCATTTATTCACGCATAACTGATAAAAATAATGCTGAAGAAATATCCATTTGAAGGAAATAAATATCGTTGAGGTTAATATATCATTCAGTAATAATTAATAAACCTTATTTTATGTTATATGTATCCATGCATGTTGAATAAAAAAAAATATTTCAATTCAGTAATGGTTAACGTATTCCTTAGATAATTATTTTGGTTATTTCTATTAACAGAATGTTAGGGTCTGAGAAGAACCGTTTTTCAAATTAGGTAATTTTTAGAGGTCATATTGAGGGTATCCGGGTTTGAACCCTAGTCATCTGTCCCCTCTAACCACTGTTCTTCCAATTTATTTAAATTTTCACCAATAATAATCATTAAAGATCACACTATATTCATTTACGAATACTTTTATTCAATAAAGCTGCTTATTCGATTGAAAAACTAGGTAATTTTTAGAGGTCATATTGAGGGTATCCGGGTTTGAACCCTAGTCATCTTGGTCGCATCTGTTCCCTCTAACCACTGTTCTTCCAACATCACTAATAACTAAGCACGTACAAACGAACCTAACCCAAAATTCAGTACAGATGAAGTTAAGCGGCGTTCAATAAGTCCATAGTAACACAGATTTTATGTTTAAAAAGGAAATTCAAATCAAAGGAAAAGTTCAAGGACAGATCCTTCAAGGAGATGCGCTTCTCTTTGAGGGATGTGTCCTTAAACTTTTCCACAGATTGGATCGCTAGAATTTTGTTAGTTTGTTAATTATCAATGAATCCTATATTCTGAGTGAATAAATTATTGAATTCCTGAGTTTATAGAAAGCAAATGTTCGTTAACTAAGTTCATATAAATTATTTATAACCAAAAATTATTAAATATTATCAAATACCTTGAAAATAAATATTTTATTTTCTATTAATGAACTTTTTTGAATGCATAATTCAACTATTAATAAATATATTAAATATAAATCTCCTGTAATAGTTGTGAATAAATAACCTCCAAATAAGTGCTTTATTAATGAAAAAATATGGATTTCTCTCAGTGTTTATTCTTTATCATGTTCCATGTATAACTTTCAGTGTGAGTAGCATGATCTCGAAACTAATCAAATTTATGAGTTAGCTATGTTTTGGAAAACTTCTTTAGAAGAAGGAAAATTGTTGCAGGCGAATCTATACAAATTTCTTACTTTTGAATAAAACAGTTTACAATTCGACATGGGAAAATCAAAATCAAGAATTGCTGAGAAATCAAAGGACATTGGAAACGAATGACCAATATTTTTTTTGAATATTCTTTTTTTAAAGTGCTCAGGTTTTGAATGCCACTGTTGAATTCGTTAATATGAAAAATCCAACAAGGGGTTCCGTAAAGGTTTGGTGTATTTTTTCGTTAATTTTTAAATGAAGATTAATGAAATTTCTTTGCATTACAAAATATAGAACAAGTTCTCTGTTGAATCTTTTCAAATACAATCGTCAAAATGGAGCAATGCAACTTCGCGTGATTTTATTGAACAGTTGTTCTCATTTAGCGAAATGAAGAATTTCGATTCCTTTGAGTGTTTATGGAATGACCTATTCTTGGTAATGTGCTAATGTAAATGAATTATTCATTTCAGAATGTTTCCTTAATACGCTATTTTTTTTTTTATAGAAAAGGACGAGAAGGCGATTGACTTGTCTCGATGGAAGCTATTGTGGAAGTCGAGGGTGCCCGACCTCTCCACAATAGCCGAAGTTGGTAAGTAACATAAACATTTTAAAGCACTAATGTGATAATATGATTCAGCAACTACCATCTGCACTGAGAGAAATCCATATATTTTTATTAATAAAGAACTTATTTGGAGATTATTTATTCACAAATATTACAGCAGATTTATATTTGATATATTCATCAATAGTTAAATTAAGCATTCAAAAAATTTTATTAATAGAGAATAAAATATTTGTTTACAAGGTATTTGATAATATTTAATATATTTCGTTGATAAATAATTCATATGAACTTACGTTATCTCCACAAATAACATAAATTCAGTATCAACAAATTTTCAACTGGTAGTTAATGAACATTTGTTATTTATGAATGAACTCTTACAAGAATTCAATATTTTATTCACTCAGAATATAGGACTTATGAATAATTAACAAACTAACAAAATTCTAGCGATCCAATCTGTGGAAAAGTTTAAGGACGCATCCCTCAAAGAGAAACGCATCTCCTTGAAGGATCTGTCCTTGAACTTTTCCTCTGATTTGAATTTCCTTTTTGAACATAAAATCTGTGTTACTATGGGCTTATCGAACGCCGCTTAGCACATCTGTACTGAATTTTGGGTTTAGATCGTTTGTACCTGATTAGTTATGAGTGTTGTTGGCAGAAGAGTGGTTAGAGTGAATAGATGCAATCAAGATGACTACGGTTCAAACCCGGATACCCTCAATATGAACTCTAAAATATTAGCTAGTTTTTCAATCAAATAAATATATATGCAGCATTATTGAATAAAAGTATTCGTAAATGAATATAGTGTGATCTTTAATGATGATTATTGGTGAAAATTTAAATAAATTCTTTATTGCCATTAAATAAATATCAATTTATCCATATGACCACTAAATGATTGATTGTTTATTATACATTCTCGATAATATCAAATAAATACTTCTCTCAGTGTTGGGCGGCAGTTTGGTTAGCGAAAGCTCTGATTGAGAGGCACCTAACCATTCAAAATATTTCACCAGTATATAAGATGAACAAGATAAAAATTATATACCTATTTGTTTTCGTAAACACCTGACAGACGTCTGTTCTTTATCATAGAGGACTTCGAACGTCTTTTGAATTAACTCATGCAAAATTCAAGTGGATATTCAAAAAATTATATGAATAACGTGAGTTACAAACCACATTTTTTTTGGCTAGATATGTATTCCCCAGATGGAGATCTATTCAGTATGGTTTTGCCCCCACCCTAAGTAATAGTAATAGTAATAATAGTAATAATGTTTATTTCATGATTAGTCTACATTCAAAACAAAATACAGTCATTTTACAATGTAAGAAAATATTGAAAGAAAAAAAAGAAAATCGTGACATGAAACAAACAGAAATCAAATTTTCTCGAAGGTGAGCTCCCGGAGGATTAAACCTTGTGTGAGAACTAAAAAAAAAAAAAAAGTACAAGTTTGAAAGTCTTGACGTAATTTCCACGAATTCTCAACAGACGGCAGATTAAAGGTGCAACACGAGTAGACTGACAACTCCAGGACTATAATCAGGAGTATAATCGTTTCTGCGTATATTTATCGCTGTTCTTGAATATCCTCTTATAATAATAATAAAGTTTATTTCATAAATAAACACTTTATATACACTATATATAGTATATATTATATATAGTATATAGCTCCTAAGTTGTTCAACTTGCTTCCTGGAGAATATAAATCTTCCGTACGCCACCCTAATTTCAAGAGAAAAGTGAGGAAATGGCTTCAATGTTCAGACACAAATATTATCTACGACTTGATAAACAACAAATAACTTGTACTCAAAAATTAGAAGAGATATATTGATGATAGGATATTGTGATTCTGTTATGAGTCTGAATTTTTTAAAATTGTTTTTCGTTCTTTTTTTATTGTTATTTTTGATCAGCATTGTTGTGACCTCGTTGATATGTAGAAGTGAAAGAACATCACTTACAAGTAGCAACGCTACTTCTGTGATTGTGTGATGTTTATTTTCATAGTATGTAGATTTTGGGAATTGATGTCATTTTGAGAAATTTTGTTTTTTTTTCTGAGAATAAACTATATTATTATATATTATATTATTATTATTATTATTATTATTAAAATATTCTTTATGATGGTTACAAATTTAATTGATGGTCCAGATTTTAAACAAATTTTTTTTTTCTAGATCCTGAGACAAGTCAAAATTTACCCAATACTATCATTCTCGAGTGCGGAGTTACCAAAATGGCTGATGTGATGATACATCGGCCAATGGAGGCGCCCGGCTTTAAAAAAAAGTTGATGTATCGATACCTAGACCAACGCAATCGCCCACTGCCACAGAAGGTAAGTTAGGTACTTACGTTTACTATGTCTAGTGGTGACATTTGTAATTTAGCGCCTGAAGCTAAGAATTTTTAGGCGTCCTTGGTTAAAAACCATCAATAGCAACATGAATTTCCTCATAACCACCCCCACCCTTCTTAAAAAAAAACAGTACCTGCTTCCGATGACGAAGCTTGCAATCGTGCGTAAAAAAGTAAAATTCTAGTGAATGGAGAGGATTGAAATACTCTAATATATGTATAATATTATATCAAGTGTTTCCAAGGTTCTTGAATACAATTAAACAGCAAAACAGAACAGATACATATACATATGTCAAAAATATCAAACTACACATAGTATATCGTAGACATAAAAAATTCAACTTCTTTCTATATTATGTGTCTAAAAGATATTAATAAAACAGCTGATCACCTATCACATCACAAGATACCTACAAACAGCGGTTGGACATGCAAAGTTTCAGTATTGCTTCGAGAACTGATAAGGATTACAAACATGTGTTCCGCTCAAAATATTTGGCATTCAATATGCGCCCGGGCGCATATTGTGAGCCTATGCCAGACATTGCTAGATACTGCATTTGGGTATTAAATACCTCAGATTCACAGTCGCATATTGAGACATCGGTGGGATCGGTTTCGGTATTCTTTGTATTGAAGCCCTAGGGTTGTTGTAAAACACTCATTTCTGTTTATGACCTGAAGTAGGTCTCACATCTGGGTGGGAATTTTATGTGCACCTAGATAAAAAAAAGGGAAGTTGTTTTGATTCAATTAGTTTAAAATGTTGGAATACCTCGATTTCTGCAATGAATCTGATTCAAATGCCAAAATGGAAATTATATCTGAATATTTTGGGGATGATTTCATTCAAGAAATAGAGATGTACAATAAATCAATAAATTCCGAGAGAGGTCGAGGGTTTTCAACTTTGAATTATTGCAATTTATAGGTGGATTATTTCATGAATTTTAAGATTTTCGATATTTCGAAAATATGAAATTCGTCTGGGACTACCTACAATCCGAATAGGATAACAAATTTCATTGAAATCAGCGAAGAAATTTACTCTAGGTATAGTATAAATTCATTAAATCTCGAATAACTCTTGAACATTTGAAACACTGTGATAATAGTTTTCAAATTAAAGATGTAAGATATTGATACATTATTCTACTTCGAAAATGTGAATCGAGTTAACGCATACGATATTTACAGTAGAAATAATTTACAAAATTGGAACTATGGAAATTTTCTCTTCTTTGCAGTTTTTTTTTAATTATTTTGGAAATTATTCGGACTGATGCAAGAACTTGAGGAAGGAGTTTCACTGTTTCACCCCTAACGCCGGCCCTGCTCGGCGAATAATTGTATATAGATAGTAGATAACACAAAGCTTTTAGCCAATGACAGAAAAAATTTAACTATATAAAGGGTGTTTTTTTTTGAGCTATAGAACTTTAAATTGCAATTAAACAACGATGGATTATTCGATTGACATGAATTTTATTTATCCGCAAGATAATCTTGTGGCATTACATTTTAAATATGATTTCTGGCATATGACCGCCACGGCTGGCTCGGATGTAGTCCAATCTGGACGTCCAATTTTCGATTACTTTTTCCGACATTTGTGGTCGTATATCGGCAATAACACGGCGAATGTTGTCTTCCAAATATATACACAATATTTGTGGCTTATCCGCATAGACCAATGACTTTACATAGCCCCACAGAAAGTAGTCTAGCGGTGTTAAATCACAAGATCTTGTAGGCCAATTCACAGGTCCAAAACGTGAAACGTCTTTCAATAAACCGATTGTGGCACGAGCTGTGTGACATGTTGTGCCGTCTTGTTGGAACCACAGCTCCTGGACATCATGGTTGTTCAAATCAGGAATGAAAAAGTTAGTAATCATGGCTCTATACCGATCACCATTGACTGTAACGTTCTGGCCATCATCGTTTTTGAAGTACGGACCAATGATTCCACCAGCCCATAAAGCGCACCAGTCAGTTTTTCTGGATGTAACGGTGTTTCGACATACACTTGAGGATTAGCTTCACTCCAAATGCGGCAGTTTTGTTTGTTGACGTAGCCATTCAATCAGAAGTGCGCTTCATCGCTAAACAAAATAAAATGGACGTAGTGCGCGATACGTATTCCGCACAGAACCATTATTTTCGAAATGAAATTGCACTATTTGCAAGCGTTGTTCAGGCGTGAGTCTATTCACGATGAATTGTCAAATCAAACTGAGAATAAGTCACTTGACAGCTGTTAAATCGGTCGCCATCTTGAACAGTAATGCCAACTTAAAGTTATATACCTCGAAAAAAAACACCCATTACAAAAATTCAGAACAACATGGCCCATTTTTAAGATGAAAAAAATCATAAAATATACCAGGCGGGATTTTAAATCGACTTGGTTCGATTCACTGATGAAGAATACGTGATCAATATCAATTCTGTACGGCCGGCCGATGATTTTCCACAAGCTTCTTAAAGATCCGGATTTTATGTTATCGCTTTTCCTTTGTGTGTAACATAATCGATTCATAAAGAAGACAAACAATAACAATTTTTCACATTCAAATTAGTTTTCAATTCTGAAATATTTTTCTTTATTCTTCAGGTTGGAGAAGGTCTACTCGGGCCAGAAGGCAACCAGTCCGATTCCGAGCAGCTGGAAATGAGTACCAGTAAGTTGATGATTTATTAAGGATCTTAAAATAATTTTTTCCTCCTACACGTGGTGCAGCCTTTTCTACATTTTTGGCTGCTTTCTGTTTAGGTGCAGCTTTGGGTTTAGGTGGAGCGGCAGCCCTCTTGGTAGCCTTTTGGCTCTTCTTCTGCTCTTTGACAGCCCCGATGGCTTGTTCTCCCTGAGCTTTCCTCACTTCAGGCCCTTGATTTCTCTTAGCCATAATGCCATTTAGAGGAGCTCCTACAATAGCCCTTTGGAATTTTTGAGTCCTCCTGGTACGTTTTTTGGTAGTTTCCTCCTCTTGACTCTTCTTATGTTTCCTTCTGTAGAGGATGGCCCATGTTACTTTCCTTGGATTCCTCAATAAATGGTTCTGTTTTCTCGCTACTATGGAGGAAAGAGTAATTGCTGGCTGAAACTGGTAGTTCTGTTCGAAACATTGAGCGTGAAAGATGTCATCGTCATCATCTGATGATATGATTGCCCTAGATTCAGTAGTTTTTAAATTGGCAAAAACAAAAGTCGAAATTCATCCAATAAATCGTTTGAGATTTAGATATAGTGAATATCATCACATTTTTTGAAATTGAAAAATGAATGAGCCGGGAAACATTCAAAATTTTTGAATAAGATTGAACTAAAAATTGGTGTTATTTACATAAACAGCCTATATATCCTGAAAAAAGATTTGTGTTTACTTTAAGGTAAGTTATATCACAAATTATCACAAAATCTATCGTGGGATGATAGGTAAGATTAAGGAAAGGTAATTATATGGGTTAATGAATAACCAATAAACTTTCAGAGGTTGTAGGTTCTGATTTAAAATATTTTATTAATGAATCATCACATAATTTATAAATCTATATAATCTGTTATTGATAAATTTAATACCGAAGAATTGTTTTCTGGAAGAATATCAATTCTGTACGGCCGGCCGATGATTTTTCACAAGCTTCTTAAAGATCCGGATTTTATGTTATCGCTTTTCTTTTGTGTGTAACATAATCGATTCATAAAGAAGACAAACAATAACAATTTTTCACATTCAAATTAATTTTTAATTCTGAAATATATTTCTTTATTCTTCAGGTTTGAGAAGGTCTACTCGGGCCAGTAGGTCACCAGTCCGATTCCAACGTGAGCAGCTGGAAATGAGTACAAGTAAGTTGAATTATTGAGGATCTTAAATTAACGTTTGCCTCCTACACGTGGTGCAGCCTTTTCTACATTTTTGGCTGCTTTCTGTTTAGGTGCAGCTTTGGGTTTAGGTGGAGCGGCAGCCCTCTTGGTAGCCTTTTGGCTCTTCTTCTGCTCTTTGACAGCCCCGATGGCTTGTTCTCCCTGAGCTTTCCTCACTTCAGGCCCTTGATTTCTCTTAGCCATAATGCCATTTAGAGGAGCTCCTACAATAGCCCTTTGGAATTTTTGAGTCCTCCTGGTACGTTTTTTGGTAGTTTCCTCCTCTTGACTCTTCTTATGTTTCCTTCTGTAGAGGATGGCCCATGTTACTTTCCTTGGATTCCTCAATAAATGGGCCCTCTCACATTTTGAGTTCAAGAATGTGTAATTCCTTCCATCTACTTTAACCAAGGTTTTACCATGGCCAGAGTCCGATTTTCATTTTAACTTTTTGGACGTAAACGTAACACCAAAATGAAAAGAGTAAGTGATTTGTTAAAAAAAAGTACCGCGAATTGGTCAAATTAAAAATACGCATACAGGGTGTCCCGAAAGTATACCGCCAATAATTAATAAGCGATAGGCCAAAAATGATTAGTTTTGGAATTACAGTACAGGGTGTTGAAGTTTGGAATACCAAAAACAATCATCAAATAAAATGTAATTAATTACTTAGTGATGTAAACAAAAATTGTTGTTAACTTTGACCATTAATCGTTGAATTGTTCTGAGTTTGGCCTTATGGCCAGCATTCAAGTTTCTCCGTCATTTATTTCATAACTTTACCGTTGAGTTTTTGCCCAAAGTATGGCATAAAGCTGCAATTTTCATCAAAAAAGGCTATCTAATGATGCAATAATATACTGGGTGTGCCACTTGAAAAAAGAATGTAGTAGTAGTCTGTTTCCGGTATAACCGGAAGTTCTAGAGACTGAAAATATTTTAGGGAGAAAAATCATTTATTTGGTTTTCCGAGAAAGTATGCATGGCTTTTACTATTAGATGTGTTATGTTATTATCATCAAAATGATGCATACATTCAATTCAAGCGATAAAATGTTTTCGATATTTCCGTTCATAAAATTGGTTTGGTGAAATTTGATTCGTTCCAAGGGCGGTTCTAGCCTCAAATTTTGGGGGGGGGTCGCCGTTATGGGCTTCAATTTTTTTGATGGGACCATTTCGTAGATTGTCTGCATGAACCGCATATTAAGTGTGAGGTGGTTCTATTTTGGGGGGGTCATGACCCCCTTGACCCCCCCCCCCCCGGACCGCGCTTGATTCGTTCAAATCAATGAAAAATGGATCTTGCAAAATTCATATTTATTTGTATCACAAAAATTTAAAACTATTGTTCTTGAAACTGATTATAATATTTCATTACAGAAAAGCCAAAGACAAAGAAGAATACCCGGCGTACATAGAGAGGTAGGCGAATAACTTCCAACCTCTCTGAAGTTTGTGGCGTGAGACAATTGCTACGTTATACATTGAGGAAGTTGTACAAAAACAAAACGTACAAGCTTTAGACCTCAGACCCAAGAAGACCCGTGCTAGCAGGCGTGCATCGACCAAACATCAAGTCAGTCTCAAAACCCCTAAAAATATCAGGAAAATGTCTATATTCCCCCCAAGGAAATTTGCACTTGAGGCATAAACTGTAATGTAAAAAAAATGTTTCTGTATCACCCGGACTTACTTTCATGCTCTTTCTCTAGTAATATATTTTAATTGATATATAAACATATATACTGGAATTAAGGTATGTAAATTACATCTAATCTGTTATCAGTGCCTCTCCAGAAAGCCTACTTGGCTTTCATTGATTCGCCGAAAATCGAAGTCATCCAAGAATACAATTCATTAAAATTTCGTTGAGCACAAATAAATTATAATTCTGTTTAAAGTTAGTGAAATATAATCAAAATTCATTAATAAGTTTGCCGAATATCTATCGACTCAAAAATTCTTTTCGCGAAACTAACTTTGTCCTACTATATTATCTATATCTATATGCAATGTTGAAACTGTCAAAAATGAGCTTTCATTAATACTTGCCAATACCTGATACGGATTGTTTAGAATTTTCCGATTTCTGCCGAGATATGGAACGTAGATGAATTGAGCGCCTTCCATAAAGACGAAAAGTAGGGACAAATAGCATAGAATTGACCCCATATATGGGAAATCATCGATCTCCAAACAGACTCCTATGGCCGTACTCATAGTCGAAACTCAAACTCGTGCTCTGATATTTAACGGAATGCTGTTAACGTACATATTTTGAACAATAAAAAGCCCTTTTCTATTTCATAGTAAAATTATGGCTTGAGTAGAAAACGGAGTTAATCTCCTTGTATTATTCAATGAATAGTTCAAATATAGTTGGTTGACATTTCTCTTTTTCATAGCAGTCATGCATGAATGACCTGCTTTTTATTTCAAAAATTGTGATTAAAAATCAAAACTCACAATAGTTAAGAATTATTCATTTGTTCCCATAGTCGTCAAATTGAATAAACTCGAATTTGTCTTTGTGTCACAATCTGAAACTTTTTTGGAACAGTAGATATTAATCCATTAGAGATAATTATTCATTTCAAGTTAGATTCTCTGTAATTGGTCGAAAATATTTGTTTATAAATATTCTAGGAAGAAAAAAGGGCATTCGATTAAAAATTCTCTTGTGACATTCAAAATGTATCTTCGGGATCGATTTCTTCTCTACCAAGTCAATGAATTCTAGAAATCCTAAACGCTCTTTGTCCCAATCGCCTGTTATATTAATAAATAAGTCCACTTGATTTTCGACGATGATAACTAATTTCAGCGCTGATTATTTCCAAAGTATGGAAAGAATATGTGAGACTTTATTATCTCTCAACTGTATTCCACAAATCCACAGTAACTTCAATAACTAATAATACAACATCAGCCACATTTTATTTTCACAATTACTATCAACGAACACAAAAAAATTACTATTTCGAGTAATGTTACGAGATAAAATGACAGAAAACAATAATTTTAAGTTGAGCACTTCTTAGGCACGCAGTATCGACTATGAGTACGGCCACTAGAGGGCGCCACCGATTTATATAAATATAAAAAATCGAGTTCAGAACAGATTTTCCAGTGTGTTCAAGCAAACCTGTTGTTATTTGATGTGTGCAGTAGCACTCAACATCGTATTTTCTGGCTTTTCATTCGGCAATTACGGATGAGGTTCCTTCCTACGTTTTTTCTCTACAATTGCACTCGATATTTTTGGGGGTGATCAGAGCCTTAGATTTTGATCTCGAAGACGAGTTGCGGTCGACTTCAAACTGCAATCCAGGGGCGTACGCAGGGTGTAAGTCTCACCGTTGATGGGAACGCCAAGACGTGTTGGTCACCACTGGTTCTTACTTTACCATCGCCATGTGGGTTCGAGCGTCTTGGCGGTGAGAGGTACTTATCCAAAGTCAACGGAAGGGTTATCTTCTTCCTGTTGTCTTCATGTTTGCGAGGTTCAGTGTGTTCCAATGTTTGTTCTCTGACAGAAATTCCTCAAATAGAGGTGATTTTTGCCTTCATTGAACATCAGATCGTGGTTATCCTTTTGAGTAGGTTGTACGACTGCTGGTTGATTTGATTGGGGATTCGAAAACATTTTTTGCGATTTTGGATATTAGATTAACGTGAAACAACGGCTTGAAAAAACGAATCTGGATATCACTTTGCATTTCTCATTTTATTTATAGATACAAGGTGTACCTAAATTGAAGTTACAAACTAAAATTCCTCGGATAATTCTAGGAAAAAAAGTCCTAAGAACATGGACCTGCAAACCATTTCTTTTCGGGATACAGACTGTTTTTGATTTTTTCCTCAAGTTTTTTCATCACAGCTCTTTAATAATTTTAAACAATTCTCTATACTTAATACTCAGGAAAATCCAAATGATTATAGAGATCCAGATAGTAAGCTGAATAAATTCATTATCAATTTTGGGTAAATTGTTATAATAATCTCAAAAAATAGGACTAAATGAAACACCCTGTATCTCGAAAACAAATCGTTTGTGGCCCATTAATATAGGACTTTTTTTCCTTCAAATTATTCAATCATTCAAATTATTCCTTTATGCGTCCAATTTAGGAACACCCTGCATATCATTTTCAAATAAAATAAAACAAAATAAATTTCCACAAATATTTCAATATTAACAAATCAACAATAATTGTTTTGTCAAGTTTAATTTTACATTTCGACCGTAGAAATGTGTTTTTTTTTGTCGTATATGTAGATTAAAGAAGTGAATGGAAGACAAAAGCGTTTAAAGTTAGTTATTTGAGTTCAATTGATTTCATAAAACAAACATGTTTGTATCTTTTGCACGTGTTTGGAAAGTTTTTCAATTCATTTTTTTAAATGAATAATATAGAAAAATATCGGTATCTTTCGCGCGCTTGTTCTATTTTTGTTCCTCTCTGTAACTTTATATTTCGATTATCACATATTTTCAATAGGCAAATAAAAAATTTGAAATTTAATAATTCAAATTTTTTTCAATAATGTTATTTCTCAGAATCATTGAAAAACTTTTTTTTTGAGCTCTCGTCTCCCCACAGATTTTCATTAGTAAAGTGAATCTTCTTACTTCTTTAGGTATTTTGCTAAACTTACAAATTTAACTGTAGACAAATTATCGATTAATTCAAAATAGTTTTTTGAAATATTAATGAGACAAGGGTACCCTGAAAGAGTCACTAATGGGATTCCATCATTTAAATGAATTGGTCATGGTGGCTCAAAAATTGGAAATGTATCAAGAAAAAAAAAGAAACACAGAGAAGTTAACTTATGCCATGAGATATTTTGCCGATTATAAAAAATATTAGACTTTTATTGTAGGCAAATGTTCAATGTCATAAATTCATTTAATCACGAATGAAAAGTCTCCAAGATCAATGAAATTGCAATGAATAAGTGTATTTTGTGATATTTAAAATGCAATCAAGTTTACTTCGATTATTATAAATTGAATCTCCTTAGGCGGCTCCTTCAGCGGTTTAATTAATAGTTGTTTTCTATAGACAATTAAAAAATATCGGATACTTAATTATGTGTATTGTATACATGTCACGTTATCACGGTTTTATGTGATAATTTGTCGAACAGATCAAATTTGTGATGTATCAGCATATATGATTCTGTAATTATGAATTTCAACTATGCCTTTTATCTTTAGGTGTAAATTCAACATAAACATCATTTTACGACTAAGTATCCACCTATAATTTCAGATAGAATAAAAATATTTTGAAATATCGAGTGAATTGCTTTCCTCCCGAAAACATTTTGTAGCTGAAATGTTATAAGCTGACTTTTCAGCTGATTTGAATTCAAATGGTTTTTTCAAAAATTTCATGTTTCTACTTCCTTTCTTTTTGGTTTATCTACAATTGGAGAGTAACAAACAAACGCGCGAAATTATAGGCAAATAAGAATATGCTAAAAATTTAGCCTACTTCATTCGCGCAACTATTTCTAAGAAGAAGAAAATTCTTTGATTCACAGAATCAAAAATAAAATGGAAATTTAAATTAAATACGGATGAAACCGATTCGTTTTTACAACCGTTGTATATCATAACATAGGTATATATTATAGTTAGTTCAATTCGGTTTTTTCCAAACAAATTTTACTCAATCACAATGAAATCGCAAGATGTTGTAATTTTCCAATCATGTTCCGCACTAAAGAGGGATTACCACCACGTGGTTTTTCGCGTATCAGTCAAACTTCGGTACCCATTCATTCCCTCTCTGGCGGTCCAGCGATAACCAAACTTTGTACGGTGAACACGCAACGTATAACTGCCCATGTAAAAAACAATGATTTTCTAAATTTATCCCGCAAACACTAAGCGATTGGCGCTGTTTGTGAAAAATGATTTTCCCGCTTTTCTGTTGAAATTTTTCCTGAATTTTCTTAGCTATAAACCTCACGGAGCCCGAAACCTTTCCAACGTATAACTGCCCATGTGAAAAACAATGATTTTCAAAATTTATCCCGCAAACACTAAGCGATTGGCCTTGTATGTGAAAAATGATTTTCCCGCTTTTCTGTTGAAATTTTTCCTTAATTTTCTTTGCTATAAACCTCGCGGAGCCCGAGCCTTGACAATGATTTTCTAAATTTATCCCGCAAACACTAAGCGATTGGCCTTGTATGTGAAAAATGATTTTCCCGCTTTTCTGTTGAAATGGAGTTTCATACTGTCATCGTTACCTGTTGTAACATCTAAAGTGTAACCTGTCCTATCTAAAACTTGCTTAATCTTTTCTTCATCGGGCCCCTTCGTGATTGGTGTTGGAGTTGGAGCAGCAACACCTTGACCTGAACCAACTCGATTTTCCTGTATGTAATATCTCATGATTCCGCACAAATAAGGCAACTTGTTCGGGACATCTTCCAGGTTCTTCTTCTTCTTCTTCTTCATTCTTCATTTTAGGCGATTCGCCTGTTTCTTTCCGTCGAATCTCTGCCTACACTGACAAATTGTCGCTCCATCGCTTTCGAGGGCGTCCTAAACTTCTGCGACCTAGTGGTGATTTATCGCGTGCAATTCTGACTATCCTTCCTTCGTCCATTCTACTTAAGTGGTCGTTCCATTCTCTCTTTCGACCCAATGCCCACTCATTGATATTTTCCACCCCGCATGTTCTCCTTATATTTTCACTTCTCTCCCGGTCGAATAGTGTCTTTCCAGCTATTCTGCGAAGTACCCTCATTTCGATGGTCTCCAGTAGTTGTCTTGTCCTCGCTGTGTCTGGTCGAGTTTCAGCGGTGTATGTCATAGTTGGTCTTACTACTGCTTTATAAATTCTGGCCTTTGTTTCCACTTTGATATTTTTATTTCGCCATACCGTGTCACTCAAACATCCCGCCACTCTTGTCGCCCTCACAGTTTGTGCCCTCACTTTCTCCTCAACATCACCACAGCCTGATAATTCTATGCCCAAGTATTTGATTTTCATTGTGATGGGTTTTTATTCGTCTTACCAGTGCTGTGGTCTCATTTCGGATTTGTTTATATCTCTCGTAGGATTCTGATGTCTTCAATGTTCTATGAGTCAGATATGCTTTTTTCTTTTCTTTACATTTTTCTTGAATCTCTGGGCGAAACCATGGGGTCCTGTCTGTTCTAGTGTTCTTATTCCTTTTTAGGATTCGGGTGCCTAGGGCTTCATGGGCGGCTGATCTAATGTTGTTCTTTAGTTTCTTCCAGGAAGCGTTAATATTATCCTCTTCTCCTATTCGGTTTTCGAGAATTTTTTCTTTCAATATATCTTCGTATAATTGCCTAATTGACGAGTCTCACAGTGATTCGATGTTTATTTTTGCTTCCTCATATACTTGTAATGGACTCTTTTTGGGTATGAATTTCATTCTGATCTTTGCAAGTAACAAACTGTGATTGCTGCCTACATTGACCGAATTCAGAGTTCTGACGTCCAGTAGCTGTCTTCCAGGTTAAACTCCAAAAATCGACCAAGACAATCCATCAACTGGAATCTTTTTCAGGTAATCAAGGGCTCTCTCGTCGAGATCGACATGAGCTCATTTCTGTGGTCTCCAGTAGTTGTCTTGTCCTCGCTGTGTCTGGTCTAGTTTCAGCGGTGTATGTCATAGTTGGTCTTACTACTGCTTTATAAATTCTGGCCTTTGTTTCCACTTTGATATTTTTATTTCGCCATACCGTGTCACTCAAACATCCCGCCACTCTTGTTGCCCTCACAGTTTGTGCCCTCACTTTCTCCTCAACATCACCACAGCCTGATAATTCTATGCCCAAGTATTTGAATTTCATTTCTTGTTGGATGATATTGCCGTCAACTTCCAGTTTGCATCTTAATGGTGTTTTCGATGTTGTCATGCATTTGGTTTTCTGGGTTGATATTGTCATATTGAATTATTTGGCAGTGCAATTGAATCGATGTAACAGCCGTTGGAGGTCGTCTTCACTCTCAGCCACCAGTACGGCGTCATCGGCATAGCAGAGAATTGTTATTTCACGGTCGCCCATTCCGTATCCCTTTAGTGTCCGTATTTTCCCTATCACCTCGTCCATAATGATGTTAAAGAGGAGAGGGCTCAAGGAGTCTCGTTTATAAGTGACAAATTGTCAGCTCTATACAAAACTCATGCAGTAGTATATTCATACGAAGGAAGTGGTAGAAACGAGACAAGAAAAGTAAGCAACAAAGAAATATCGACCCTCTAACATAGCCACAGGAGTTGACTACGATTGAAAAGAAGTTGTATGTTAAGATTAATGAAGATTGTCCCAAGATTATTGGGAGGAAAGACATACACTTCCTTTATGTCATCAAAAAATAAAGTATATACTTTCTCTGAAATGACTCATTACTACTAAAACTCGCAAAGAATACAAGGCAGTAGTTCCAACGAAATTTCGATTAAAGAAAAATCAGTTTTACATTATTTTGGAAAAACATGGGGGAAACAAGTAGGAATAATGAGGATATTATCCATCTTCAGAGAAGGAAGTACCAGAGTGTCCTTTAACTCGACAGGTTCCATAGACAATAATCTGATAACAAACACGTTGGAGGAGAAGCTTAGCTGACATTGGATCTTATTCATCAGGAGTTCATTTTGTACGAAAGGATCAATCAATTAATCTTTAGAAGGAGGAAATATATAAATACTTTATTATATACTTACAATTCATGTTTGGCGTGAAATTATTATTTTCGAAGAAGGGTATATCTATCAATGTAAATTCAATGGTAGGATCAATAGATCGATCGCAATTCAAAAATTCTGCTTACCAAAAATCTACATAGGCGTACAACTTTACTTCAGCCGTTTTTTTTTCGAAATTCGAGGCTTCATTATAAAAAACTGGTTATACATTTATGATTCAAAGTATTGTTCATCTCTGGCCACTACTTTCTCCCATATTTCGGACAACGTACGAATCCCGCGTTGAAAAACCTGGTCTTCTTTTGAAGCGATCCACGAATCAATTCAATTTTTTACTTCTTCATAAATTCGGAAGTGCTAGTCACCCAGGCCGTGTGCCATTGATCGAATCAAGTGATAGTCCGAGGGAGTAACGGCGGGTGGGGTAGGACTTCCCATTTCAACGTTTTCAATTATGTCTTGGCCATTTTCGCATCATGCGGTCGAGCATTGTCATCCTGTTAAATCACTTTATCATGTCTCTCGTTGTATGGCGGCCGTTTGTCTTTCAATGCTCGGCTCAAACGCATTGATTTCGTTCGATAACGATCGTCTGCCATTGTTTCAGTCGGTTTTAACAACTCATAATACACTACGCCGTGCTGGCCCCATCAAATACTGAGCAGAACCGTGAATGTTCGGTTTGGCCGTCGACGTGAATGCATGGCAGGGATATCCCCATTATTTTATGCGCTTGAGATTATCGTAATGAACCCATTTTTTGACTCCAGTCACAATGCAATGCAGAAATCCCATCCGTCTTTGCCTTGTAAGCAGCTGTTCACAAGCAAACAAACGCCAATCAACCTCTCTCGGCTCGGCTTCAACTCATACGGCACCCAATTTTCTTTTTGGCTAGTCTCTTTCTAGCCAAGTTACAATGTGCGCCCTCTCCCAGGGGTTTTGTGTTTCATAATTCTTATGACTTTCAGGCATTTTGAAATGGCTTGTTGCGTCACTCCCAATGATCCTGCCAATTCTTGTTGCGTTTGATACGAGTCTTGATCAAGTAAAGCCTCCAATTCTGCATCTTCGAAAACCTTTCCTCTTCCATCGCTGGTCTTCGACGAAATCACCATTGTTGAAGTGTTGAAACCTCGCTCGACACCTTTTTTCACTAATAGCGGCCTCACCATAGGTATCTGAGAGTATTCGATGAGCCTCAGCCGCAGATTTCTCCATATTAAAGCAGAAAATTGAAACGTCCCGCAAATGACAAGAATTTGGCTCGTAAGTTGACAAGTTTAAGAGAGAATAACTTTATGATGCAGGTACAAATCGACTAATATTTCGATGGCGTTATGTTTACAAATAGCTAAGGACATCTACGATATATTTATTTCGACTACCACTTACCGTTACAGCCATCTATTGTAAAACGGCGAAAGCAAAGTTGTACACCTAATATAATTATTGCTTTTTATCTGGATACTGATATGTGGAAAAAACTTATTCTACCTTTGCCATAATACGGATGAAATATTCACTGAATTCTATAGAAATGCGATAATGCCCTAAATGTTTTCTCTTTTACGCCATAAGTCAACTCATGATCAAAATGATTTGTGTCAAAGCTCTAAGTGTTCATTTGCAAATTTTCTCATTCAAATAAAATCTCAAATGATGTGCCATCACATTTTCGACAAATATTCTGTTGTATATGCATGTATATTTTTCTAGATTTTTTCTTTTGTTGAAAATTATATTACATATGTATCATATAGTTAAAGGTATTAATCCAGAACTTGTCGAGAATTTCAAAGTTGTTTTTGGAGTTGTGTCATTTTGTCTTTATTTTGCATGGAAATGTTCATTTCCTATTTAAACTCTAATTTTGTTATCCTTTTATTAACCCAAATGTACCATGACAAAGACATTGCGTTTCATCCAATCAAACTCGAGATCCAGAAAAATAAAATATCAGAATCGATTCAATGATGTTCATGGATATGAAGAGATGCTAACAGTTGTGTCTTGGCTATATTATCATGTATACCAGCAATTCATCTTTGAAAATTTCTAAATTTCACTTATAATCTAGAATAATAACATTTCGTAATCCTATTGATGTTGTTCATAGAAAAAAGATATGCCAACAGTTGTGGCTTATCAATGTTTTCATGAACACCGAAAATTTATATTTCGAAATGTCACTATTCCACACGTCATCCTAAATAATAAAATTTAGTAATCAAATAGAAAACCTCCAGAAATCTATCTCTGTTGCTAGCAACATATTTTTTAAACTTTGCTTCATTTGCCAGGTCGAGCTCCCATAATTATGTAATTAGGCTCTTCAGTATGGTGTTATATAAACGGTGTTTGTTATATTCAGATATTGATTGCATAGGATGCCGTTCATCATGGATATCGCATTTCTTTCCTTTATAACTGCATCAAGTGTTTCGTCATGCGCCAGTTTCTTACCAAGGTATTTATAATCTAGGCAATGGCTAATTTGTTTTCATCTTTCAATATGATCTTCTGTGATATCCCTCTAATGCACATAGATTCAGTTTTTTTTATGTTTACTTCGAGATCTAATTTTTGTATTACTCCATTAGTTTCCTCGTCATATAATTCAAGTCTGATCTTGAGGTACTGAAAGTTTGTCGTCTGCAAAGCATAGAGTATACAGGGTGGCCACTTTTTCAGTGGGATTGTATTGGTTAGAAGGTCGGTCAAATAGAGAAAAAGTTGCATGCATAGAAGCATTATCAAGCAAATCGAGATTATCAGGGCCGGTTATTGAGATATCATAAGAAAAGTAAATTATGTCATTTTGATTTTTCTTTTTTTCCCACTTTATTTCAAATATTATCAAAAAATGTTACAGGAATTCTTTATTCGACAGTAAATTATCCTCAATTTGACGTAATCAGATTTCGTATCCAACGTCATTCAAAGTGATTTTCAGATGATTTTGACCCTTATCCAAATTTCTTTGGGTTATTCTTATTCTCTCGTGGTGTAAGCTATACAAATTGTACAGAACTGTAATTTCATGACTTGATTCCAAGCATTCCTGTTTTTTTTTTCATACATGAGTGGGAGCAGGGCTTTCAATTTTGAAACATAATGGTCACTGCCGCATGATGGTCCCCTTGATACTCGCACATCTTGTGTTATTATTATATATTTTTTTAAAATTTTGGATTTTGTTTCATCTGTCGTTAGAATCAAATTTGATTTTTTACAACTGTAAACAGGTATATAACAACTCACAGTTTTTTCAGAGTTTATACAATTTATTATGTTGAATAAACTCATATCTATCTATCTATTCTTGTATTTTGTCTCATAATGCTATACTATACGAGTCTGCTGCGTTCAAGTGTACTTATGTATGTCGCGGTGTGGAAAGACTCTGATTAATATTTTCAGGTCGTTTTGTTGGCATGTTGTTATCAATCTGCATCCGTTATAACTACCTTGCTATCGTATTCTCGTCCCACTCTACTGTTGAAGTCTTCTAACAACAAAATTTCTTGTGTTGTCCCTATGTAAACAAATTCGTCATTCAATGTTTCGAAGAATTCATTTTTGTTGTTAATCAATAGATCGTCGTTGATTCCATATACTCCTAAAATTGTTATCCAAAATCGTTGTTCTTTGATTGTTAGGTTCATATTTATGAATCGTTGGTCAATGGGCTCCCAAGAGGTAATACATCTTCTAAAGATTTTTCGAATCAATATACCCACTTAGATCTTTTTTCACTCCTCTATAAGACAGGTCATACCTGATATCCCAAATTTTCCGAGCCACTACATTTCTTCTTCGTTCCGCTACCTGGGGACGAGATATCTAGGGGTTACAGGCTCTCCCGTGAATATTATTATGTACACCACCAATTTATATTTGAAAATGTCACTTTTTCACTCGTTATATAGAATAATAACATTTCATAATCCTATTGATTTTGTTCATAGAAATGAAGATATGCCAACAGTTGTGGTTTATCAGCATTTCCATGAGCATTACCAATTCGGAATCAAATTGATGTTGTTCATGGAAAAATGGCTTATCGATCTTTCTATGATCACCACGAATTTGATTTTGAAAATGTTGCTATTCAACCTAATAAATATAAAATAATGACCTTTCGTAAACAAATTGATGTTGTTCATGAAAAAAAGATATGCCATCAGTTGTGGCTTATCAGGTTTTCCATGAACATCACCAATTCGGAATCAAATTGTTGTTGTTCATGGAAAAAAGATATGCCAACAGTTGTGGCTTATCAGAATTTCCATGAACATCACCAATTCGGAATCAAATTGATCACCACGAATTTGATTTTGAAAATATTGCTATTCAACCTAATAAATATAAAATAATGACCTTTCGTAAACAAATTGATGTTGTTCATGGAAAAAAGATATGCCACCAGTTGTGGCTTATCAGGTTTTCCATGAACATCACCAATTCGGAATCAAATTGTTGTTGTTCATGGAAAAAAGATATGCCAACAGTTGTGGCTTATCAGAATTTCCATGAACATCACCAATTCGGAATCAAATTGATCACCACGAATTTGATTTTGAAAATGTTGCTATTCAACCTAATAAATATAAAATAATGACCTTTCGTAAACAAATTGATGTTGTTCATGGAAAAAAGATATGACACCAGTTGTGGCTTATCAGGTTTTCCATGAACATCACCAATTCGGAATCAAATTGTTGTTGTTCATGGAAAAAAGATATGCCAACAGTTGTGGCTTATCAGAATTTCCATGAACATCACCAATTCGGAATCAAATTGATGATGTTCATGAAAATGAACGCATGCCAACAGTTGTGGCTTGTCGACATTATCTTGTACACCACCAATTTATATTTAAAAATTGCCAGTTTCTACTAAAATAATGTTTCCTAACCAAATTGTTGTTCATGGAAATAAAGATATGCCAACAGTTGTGGTTTATCAGCATTTCCATGAACACCGCCAATTCGGATTCAATTTAATCTAATATATTGGGAATAACGATATGTCAACAGTTGTGAATTATCAATGTTTCCATTTTCACCACTAATTTGATTTAAAAATATTGCTATTCACCCTAATGAATATAGAATAATGACATTCAGGAATCAAATTGTTGTTGTTCATAGAAATAAAGATATGCCTGCAATTGTGGCTATCAACATTTCCATGTTTATCACCAATTCGATGTTAATTTTCTGGATTTCGTGTTGGTTGGATAACAAGCAATGTCAATCCTGAACATGCAGGTCTTTCAGAGTTCCTTACATAGTCTTCCTTCAAACCAAATCAGGATAAGACAGTAATCAGATCATATTTTTCATTTAATTAACAACAAATCAATTTCATGAATAATTTTGAAATTCTCTACATCGACAGTTCTAGATTAACCTTTGTAAAATCTTTTGAAAGTAGGAACACTTTTCGAAATATTCTTTTGAAGGAACACAAAGATGCAAACAGATTATCCTTACTGAACATTATCTAATAAGAATAAGTTGTAAAGTTCTACGTCGATCTTTGATACCACACATCACTTATATCATTATATTCCTACATAAATCAACTCCTCATCAATAATTTTTGTATACTTCTTTATGAATGGTCATTTGTTTAAGTAGATATGTTACATTGATTTTGCAATAATGCTGTTTGCTGCGATGATGTCTTCGTTGCAATAACATCCTGTTATATCCAGCTAAGAATTATTTCATTCCCTCATTTTTACCCTGTTTAAGATGTTTCTAGTTTCTTAATTTCATTTTTCTTCATGAGAATCTTATGTCTTTATTGTCGTCCTCTTCATCGCATCGTGTATGGTAAGGGTCGATCAACTTTTTTTCGAAAAGCAAACCGAGTTAAAAAAATTTCATTAGTGATTTGATTGATTGATTGATTCTATCGACAGAAGAATGAAGATATGCTAGTGTTTGTTGAAATCAGAAAAATTTTTATCGGAGATCCTGACTGCTAAACGAGAATATAATTACCACAAAAGAAAACTCCACAGAATCCTGGAAGAGTACTTCAATTCAAAATTTCAACACCATATCGAAAATATTGACAACAACAGTGGAAGGCTACCGAAAAATACAAAAGGCCAGCAATGCGTTAATCTCCGATCAAAAAGACAAATGGAGAATGGGCTAGTTCTGACGAGGAGAAAGCGACACTATTTTCATCACATTTCTCATATAACAGCAAATATTGTGAGAATGATTCTTCTCTTCTCTCTCTTCTCTTCTCCGTCAGCCTTCCCTTATCCACTCCTGGACGTAGGCCTCTTTCATGTTTCTCCATGCTGTCCTGCCCTGAGCTATCTGAAACCATCTATTTCCTGCATACTGCTTAATATCATCAAGCCATCTTCTCTGTGGTCTACCCACACTGCGTTTCGTCGTTCTTGGTCGCCAGTGTGTCACTTTGTATGTCCATCTCGATTTGTCTTGTCGAGCCACGTGTCCTACCCACTGCCACTTCAATTCTGCAACACGCGCTATAATATCTACGACTCTAGTTCTTTGTCGGATTTCTTCATTTCTTTTTCTGTCTCTAAGACTGACATTGAGGATAGTTCTTTCCATCGCTTTCTGCATCACCCTCAGCTGGTTTGCGGTCTTCTTAGTTATTGCCATCGTTTTTTTTTTTTTTTCTTTATTCTTCAATTAGATACGACAAGGCGACATTTAGCTTGAAGCTACTCTTACATGTAACCTCATATGTCGCTACCGTTTCCAGGCCATATGTCGCTACCGGTAATATGCAGGCATGGAAAGCTTTCTAACTTCTAACAGAAGAAATTTCAGAGGCTTGGTGAGATGTTGAGGTGGGTGCGATTTGGGAAAAATTTCATCATTAAGCCGGATATCAAATTTTCATCAAAACAAAAACTTTAGCATTGGATTTGTGTTAATATTATATTATTTTATTCTGTCGGAATTTCAATCAATTTATAATTTTAGTAGTTGAACGTTTCCGTTTTGTTAGTACTAATAATTATTTATTTTCATAGTAGTAATACAGCGATTTCATTGTAACTTATTATTTTCACACGAAAATTGAAGAGAAGGAATATTATACAAAGCAATATAGGTACATACTCACTTTTCTCTAATTTCGCAATCACTTTATTTTTCAATAAAAAAAAATCATATCCAGTTCCAATATTCAGCTTTCTATTCATCTGCCATTTTTTACTTTTTAATTTATACGAATCATCACATTTTACTCACTCTTCTTTTTTCATCCAATAAGTTCATTTAAATCTAGTTTTGCGTCTTTTCACCTCTGCCTTCATACATATAAGGTAATAGTTGATTGCTTCTACTCCTGGCTTTTATTGTCCCATTTTATATACAAAAATATATACTCAATTTTCTCTAATTTCGCAATCACTTTATTTTTCAATAAAAAAAAATCATATCCAGTTCCAATATTCAGCTTTCTATTCATCTGCCATTTTTTACTTTTTAATTTATACGAATCATCACATTTTACTCACTCTTCTTTTTTCATCCAATAAGTTCATTTAAATCTAGTTTTGCGTCTTTTCACCTCTGCCTTCATACATATAAGGTAATAGTTGATTGCTTCTTGGATTCCGATTTTTTGTGGTATTTCATTTCTTTCATATTGTCTATTTCTATATTCTTTTTTTTAAATTTCTTCATTTTGGCGTACCACAATCAATGACACAATTGTCTTTCATAAATTCTTATTCTGTATGTTTGCTCTAGCTCCTTTTCTGTCAGTATTCTCATTGAATGTCAGATCCCTTCCTTTTTCTTTATTTTGTGCTTGATTTTCGCCTCGTTTCTTTCAATATTCTCATCGAATTTCAAATCCCTTTCTTTACATATTAGGAAAAGTGTATGTGAACTTAGGAAAAGTGTTTTATCGTTTTCTAATAACCATTTAGATCAATCAATAAATGTGCAGCTTATTCTGGGGGATGAGCGTGGTATGATTTTTTGAGAGCAGGGATTTTTCTCTGTTTGAGGAATTTCTGTTAGATAATGAATACTGGAACCCATAGATCTTCACAATCATGGGGAGGGTGCTTACTTATCGTCATCAAGACGCACATATCGAACTCACTTAGATGGTTGGGTGAGACCAGGGTTGTTCAGCACGTCACTGCGTTCCCAGCGGTGAGACAAGAACCCTGCGCACGCCCCTGGATTGACAGTTCGAAGTCAACCGCGATTCGTCTTCGAGATCGAAATCTGAGGTTCTGATTACTCCTAAAATGTCGAGTGCAGTTGTAGGGAAAACACGTAGGATGAAAACTCATCAGTAATTGCCGAATGAAAAGCCAGAAAGTACGATATTAAGTGCCATTGCACACATGAAAGAACGACAGGTTTGCTCCAAAACACAGAAGAATCGGTTCTGAATTTGACTCTCAAACGCAGTTGCATGCCCATATTTGGCTTGAGCTCCTGGGTTGACAGATAGGAGTCTTCAGCGACTGGCGCAAAACCTTCGTATCTTGGCTGCTGTTTGCATGATCAGTAAATCCAGCATTTGCACGAACTGTTAAGCGTATGAAATATATCACATCAAAATAATCAATGCCACAGAAAGTGAATGGTCTGAAATATGGCATAGTGCTAGCATTAGGTATCGGCAAGTATCAATGAAATCTCATTTTTGACAGTTCCAACATTGTATATAGATAATACAGTAGGACAAAGTAGGTTTCGCGAAAACAATTTTCAAGTCGATATACTCTGCTAACTTATTTATAAATATTATATTCTAGACAGTTCTAGATTAACCCTTGTAACCTTACAGCTTTTCAGTCGATTCATAGTCCTCTTTTCGCCAAATTATAATTTTTTTCCAATATGCTCAACGAAGTTTTAATGGATTGAAATGAAACAGGCAATTTTGTTATTGAGTGTTCCAGAAAAATACAAATCACCGTATCAATAAAGACCAAGTAGGTATCAGAACCAGTAACGAAAACATACTTAAAGCAAAAACAATTGTACAATGGACTAGTTTTTATTTTGTTGTTAAGGATTAATTCTAAAAAATTCAGTAAAATTTAATAAAAATGTGGAAGAATCATTGAAATATCTCTAGAAATGAAAAAGTTATGGGACTTTGAAGTTGCCCTTGGAAGAATAATTTCATAGTACGTAGCGTCTAGTGTGTGACCTCACGCCACTTAGAGGAGGCGACTGGTATTCGCAAAGTGCTTACGAATTCATTGGTGTATAATCACTTGTGCCGTTCGTGTTGTATTGTGCCTATGTGTGCAAGCACGAATATTAAAAACTCCAATAAATTGTTTTTTCATGTACCAAATGACATGAATCAAAGGAAGAAGTGGTGCAAATTAATGAGGCGTGACTTAATTGGACCTAAAACTACGTCATATATGTGTGAAGTTTAACTTCTTTTATTTCAGCACATAAGATAGATTTGAAGAAAAAAACTCTATCACTGCGAATATATCTATTTTAGGCAAATTGTCACTTTGTCCTTTCACGAAGCCTTCTTCCATTATGGTGACATAAAAACTCGAGTTAAAACTACACTGTACAACTACAAACGGCTAAGTATTTAAACGTAATTTATGGTGTAGCACAGGCAAGTGGCGTGACGTCACAGACGAGTCGGAGACCAAAATACGTAAATTTAAAAAATCTATTCCTCAGTCATTTATTGATGGATTTTCGAAATTTTTCCACTGATTTATCAGTTTTGCTCTATATTTTGATTCTATCGTGTCAAGTATAGTATTATCAACATCACTAAACTAGTCTATTTTATCTTTTTTATCAACACTAAACTAGTCTTTGTCAAATAATGTGTTACTAGAGGAGGAGTATGAAGTAAGTTTCGGAGATTTGTAAATAGTTGTCTCCTATTTTTTTTTAGAAATTTTGATTTATTTATGTAGAAAAAGTTTATTTTTATTGTAAATAGTCGTTTTATGTTGAAAAAAAATTAAAAAATTAAAAATGAAAAAAAAAATATTAAAAATGAAAAATGAAAAAAAAAAAATTTAAAAATGAAAAAAAAAAACTAAAAAACAATAAATAAAAAAAATTAAATAAAAATTTTGAAAAGAAAAATTTTGACTTATTTCTGTAGAAATGTTATTTTTAATTGTAAATAGTTGTTTCCTTTTTGTAAATTTTTTTTTATTTATTTATTTAAAAAAAAATGAAAAAATGATTATTTAAGTTCAAAAGAGTTATGTATTTGTTTATTTTTGTTAAGAAAAATTATTCATTTATTTTCATTAAATCGTATCCTTGTTGAGAAAAATATTCATTTTTGTAAGAAAGAATTGTGTATTTATTTTTTGAATTGTTAATCAATTCAATCCATTGTAAATAGGTGTAAATAGTTTTAGATAAATTGTTCAAATATACTCCTGGCTTTTATTGTCCCATTTTATATACAAAAATGTTTTTATTTGTCATAACCAAAATCCAAAAATAATTTCATACTTATTTCTATGCGAAACATCTGCTTCCATTCACTATTCATTTTCCAAAATTAAAAAACAACAATGTGAGTTGTTTTGGAAAAGGTAGGTAAGTTAATAATTTGTTATTATACATTTAACACTTACCGGGCCTAACCAGTAAAAACACATTTTTCTCTATGCTTCAAATTTTGACACGCATCTTTTGAATCTTAATAGTAACGAGAGAAAAAAGTGGTATGAACATAGTACACAAACATAATATATAGTGACTATTCAAGTGGCGATAATATTAGGTGAAATGAGCCACGAATACGGCGGACGCAGTGGGCGCCCAAAAGAGGCTGCCACCGACGAAAAAATAAAAATTTCACAAAATAATTTTGAATGACCGTAAGTTAAGTTGATCGAGATAGCAGACTTTGTGAATATATCATCTGAACGTGTACATATCATATCATTCACGCATATTTGTACATGAGAAAGCTGTGTGCAGAATAAGTGCCGTGCTAGCTGCATCCACCGTATTCGCCAGATCTGGTCCCCAGTTACTTTTCCGGTTCTCAGATCTCAAAAGAATGCTCGCTGGAAAGAAATTTAGCGCCAATGAAGAAGTAATCGCGGAAACTGAGGCCTATTTTGAAGCGAAAGACAAATCGTACTACAAAAATGGTATCGAAAAGTGGGAAGATCGCTGTATCGCCCTCGAAGGCAACTATGTTGAATAATAAAATCGAATTTTGCCAAAAAAATGTGTTTTACTATGGTAGACCGGGAACTTTTCACCTGGCCTGTTAGACTGTCCTCTTTTCGATAGGTTGTTACGGTCAAGTAGGTATATTGAGTTTAAGTAGTTTTCTGTGCTTTCTCGAAGAAAACAAAAAAAAATAAAGAAAAAAAAATTGAGTATTCGTTTCCGATGTCCTTTGAATTTACAGACACTTCTTGTGATTGATATATCCGCCTCATCCCCCTTGCGTACACCACTGGTGACTTAATAAACCACAGTGGCCACAAGCTTGGTCTCGTTTTTGATTGGCGGAGCCTAAATGGCGGCTTCTCGTTTACATTGTCCGTTTACCTGATTTTTGGGATTTATTCAAAATGTAAGGCCCATTTTATTAAGTCACTGTTGTATTCTTCAGTTGAATAAATTTGTTCGATATACAATCAAATACTGTCAGCCCCAATAATTTTGATTTTGACGTGTGTCAGTTCAGTCAATTTTATTCAAGTTTTATGGTTCTATGTCCCCATTCGCCATTTTTAGGCTCAATCTGAACGAATTGTCGCCACTGTGTTGTATTAAGTCACTGTACTCTAAGGTACTTACAATGAATATATCGAGTTTTTGAATAATAATAATAATATAATGTTTATTTACTATAAACATAATAAATAAACATTATATTATTATTCAAAAACTCGATATATTCATTGTAAGTACCTTAGAGTACAGAATGAAATTATTCATTTATTTTCAGATATTCAAGTTGGTTACAAGAAATAATGAAAGCCTTCTCAAACTGAAAAGTCATTGATCTAGAAGATTGAATGCATTCCAGGACTAAATTACATAACTGGTGGATGAATTAATAGAAATTACTACCCTCCATTGAGCTTCCAACTGGTCATCAACCTGAGACCTTCATCCTGTAGTTAAATTAATATACATTGATGACATGAAAATCACATTTTTTTTTGTAAAAAGTTTAATACTGTATATCTGGTACTGGTTGTCTAGAAATTCGTGGTAATATGTTACCATTGGGTACCATGGGCAATTATATAGGTACATATAATTCAGTACATACAAGAAGAATAAAGTGACTTCAATTGCTTGTGGTTTGCACAACAAAGTTTTCTTATAAATGCCTAGCCAAACTTATCACAGGCGGCTTTCTTGTATTTGAATATTGATTGAATGCATTTCAGGTCTGAATTACATAAATAGTGGATGAATTAATGATGATAACTACCCATCATCGAGCCTGCAACTGGTCATCAACCAACAACCTGAGACCTTCATCCTATAGTTGAATAATATACATAGATGACACTTATGAAAATCACATTTTTTTTGTGAAATGTTTATTACTGTATATCTGGTACTGGTTGTCTCGAAATTCGTAGGAATATGTTACCATCAATGAATATGTAATTATATACTTATAATGCAGTACATACAAGAAGAATAAAGTGACTTCAATTGTTTGTGATTTGCACAACAAAGTTTTTCTATAAATGCCTAGCCAAATGTGTCACAGAAGGCTTTCTTGTATTTGAATATTGATTGAATGTATTTCAGGTCTGAATTACATAAATGGTGGATAAATTAATGATAATAACTGCCCATAGTGAACTGAAGAAAAATCTGGAAGGGACCCATAGGTACAGAAAAGTGAGGCCGACTGAAATAGAGCATTTGTGGGAAAGCTTTCTCACTCTTACTCGCTGCCGTAGCGGGAATAGCTTTGATTTCAAATTGAAACTGGCGAGATTGTATGTTTAATTTTTATGTTTTTATTTATTATGGACCAAAATTGACTATTGTCTCACTTTTTTGTGTTATTTTGTGATTGGAATAATACTTATTAATAATTCAAGCCATATTAGGGCAGTTAATAATTACGAGTTCGCAATATTCATCGAGATTTCTTTGGGATTTCAACAAAAACTGACTGCTCAGTGCTCTGTTTTCTAAACTGTTTGTGTGAGGTGAATCTTATTTTTTCATATTCAGACCTTTTTGAGTGAACATAATCATTTTGATAATTAGAAATTTCTATACTTGACATGTCTAAGTATCGAGAAAGATTAAAAAAAATGTATCTCATAAAAATGAGCCCGCAAACGCTTTGTTTTCGAGATACAGGGTGTTTCTAGTAGTCCTACTTTTTTGTGATGCTTAACCAGTTTATCGAATCTTTATTAATCTTCGCTACAGAGTTGGTAAATAAGTACCAAAACTTATAATTAATTTATTTATCACAGCTTACTAACTGGATCTTTATAATAATTTGGATTTTCCTGAGAATGACTATAGAAAGCTGTTTGAATTTTTTTCTCGAAATCGATTGCAGATACGACAAAACTACAACAAACCAAAAAGTGCAGTACTGAATCAAAGTATCTTTTTCTAAACTACCAGTGGTTCACAAAAAATAATTCTGGAGGAAAGAAGCGGGCACCCTTCCAGAAAAAATTCACCCTGTAGATTTGCATTCATAATTAGGATATCACATGATGAAAACTTTAAATTGGAATATCTACGCCAATTCAAGTTAAATATCTTGAGAAGGGAAGGTGCTACGAGAAGAAAACTTAAACTTTAGCACCTGTATCTCAAAAACAAAGCGTTTGCAAACTCATGTTATGTAGGACTTTTTTTCATGAAATGATCCGTGAATGTAATTTTCATTTGTACCTTCAATTTAGGAATAACCAGTAGATTAAGTCAATTCAAAACTGATGTCTCCACAAATAAATTGCAATTTGAATGAAACACAATAAATTGTACAACACAGCCTAGACAATTTTTTGATGCGAATTACTGAGTTCAGGTCTTTGATAACTACATATTGAAATTTTGTGACGAGAATGATACAAAAAACCGAAAACAACAGGTAAGTGTATACCGACGAATGTGACGAATGCAAAAATCACAGATGGCAAATAAGGGGCGATGCCGAGAAAGCGGATAGATAAAGGAAAATAATAAACCTCGGATAAGCACGAGTTCGTAGTGCAAAATAGTACTCATCTTGAAAGCGATAATAAACTTATAAACCTTAAAGCGGTCCCGATTTTTTACCGACGTGTCGATTTCAAAAGAAAGTAAAATGATTATTATTGGTTCATTTTATAGGGAGATTTTTGTTCTTCATGGATGAATTATGGATAGTATGGCTACTCCTTCCTAGATGGTGCTGTTGAACGTCAATTCGAATTTGAACGATGCTATCCTACTATAATATATATTATATGTATTGAGACATAAGTCGTAAGTACCATATTTGATTTGAAACTTAGAAGATTGTGAAAATCAATTACATTATTTTTGAGGTAAACCAGTAGTAAATTTTATGTTTCATATATTTTATGCATTTTTTATATATGTGTGTATATCTACAAGTTAAAACATTCTTGTACATGATTATTTATAATAACAATTCGAATATTTTATCTTATACCTACATAGCTTGTTCAATAATTCTGCAAAATCCTGTCGGTTTTGCAAAATACATCCATGAATTTATTCAACCATTGGTGAGAAAGATTGAAGTCAAAAAGAAGTATTCATTACGTTAAAATATTCCTCCCAATATGTGGTGAAAAACTAAACTAAATCTAATAAACGAACGTGTACACATTTATCCAAATTTATCCAATTGGGGCATTAATGAAAGAGCGTCCAAAAGTACCTTTATATCTGCAAATCTGTGATTTCCAAATTTTTATAATCAGCATATCATTTAAACATTTGTTGTCGATGGAGCGGAGTCTGAATAACACATACCAAGTAATGACTTTGCTTGCACAGTATTTTTCTCGTGTTTTATTAATATACGAAACATGTTTCTAGACATTGTCCAAACAACAAGAAACGTTCAATATCTCGTTAGTACCTACTTTGAGTACTTTATTATAAATATTACATTCGGACTATAGCAAACTGTTTGAGGTAAGAACTGTTTTTAATGCATAAATGTTCAATGAACTAACATATTTTATTTTAGGAAATGTTGAAATTTGCAAGGAAACACTAAGCTAAAATGAATGTCACCTCTCCCGTAGTGTAGGGTAAATGCACAAATGCAGAAACATCGATTTCGAGCACGATTTTTTCGCACATAAACTTATCAAATTTTAATGCGGTTGGTGTTCATCGATTCTTTGGCGAGTTTTAAATGATTTGTCATATAATTTTAAGCGTTCTTTCCGCATTTAACATTTGAAATGTGAAAACATATAGAAAATCTCAATAACCTTCGGTTCTCGACCACGCCGCAGAGTTCTCGACCATTTTTGTGTTAGTTTTCGACCACTGATAATAGTGGCCGCTCCACTTGAAAATTTTATAAAAAATTTCAGAGCGAGATGAGTGATTAGTACTTACTTTCGTACCGTACCATCGACATCACTACCTATGACTCACATGGGTGACATATGGGGTAATCAAGTAATAAACACTCGGAAAGTAAAAAAAAATATTTTGCAAAAGTTTCCACTTTCTATAAATATTTCAAAATAGCAACTCGTACAACATGATTTGGTTATTTTGCTCTTAATATCTATTTAGAAACTAATGAGTAAATAAAATATAAAACACCGACCACCAGTGGTCGAGAATTAAGTACAATAAAATTGGTTCTCGATCGCGAATAAATAAAGGGTAGAAATAAGTGTTTCAACGTTAATTCGATGGTCGCAAACTAATATTCAGAAAGTAGATATATAAATGAATCAGGGCACCGAAAAAAAAAACGAAAATGATTCAACAGAAATATATCGGTTGAAATAAACAATTATTAAAGTAACATATTGGTTCTCGACCACTTTGGTCGAGAAATAAAGGATACAAATTCGCGACCGACGAATAGTGAACAAAAAAATATACATTTATTCGCTTCTTGATTGAAATACACTCAAAGATATATCTTATAGGTTGATATGGAACAAAATATACACACATAACTCATTTAAAATAAGAAATAATTACTATTTTCTGGTCATATATCACAAAGCACTTTTCTAAGAGAGGACGAGAAAAACCCTTTTCTATGATAGACGATTATAAACTAATTTTTAGCGCAAAAACTTTGACCTATACCACTACTATGCAAACTATCTTGGAAGGGTAGAATGGTCGAGAACACGTACCGCGAAAATATTTTGCTCTACATGATATATTTTTATTATTATTTTATCATTCATCATTGGTATTCGTGTCCTGACTTTAAATATTCATCTCATTAAGGATTTTCATTTTCCCTGTCCTCTTTGCCACTACATAGTTGAATATTATTATTTTATCTCAAATCACGGAATGGTCGAGAACCAGTTCCGGTCGGCTAACCAGTGCATTTACCCTAATTTGCTTGGAAAAATTTCGTAGCAGAAGTTGCTCCATCCTGCTGGAACCATGTTATTTGGTCAGATGTGTTACTTTCTCTGTAATTTATTATAATGTACAGTCTTTTTTATTAAAGTTGCTACCCCACCGTAGTTGCCACCCGATCGTGAATAAGAGTCTGCAATTGTGTAATTTGCAATATTGATGCGACCCAAAATATCCTCTGATGGCCAATGCTCAGTAACACAGCACAAATCATACTTATTATCATTGAGATAACTCGAGAAATGATCAATTTTATTTTTTATGGATCGCAAGTTAATGTTCGCAATTGAAAATGGTACTTTTTTTTTTGTAACATGTTTACCATATATTTATTTTTTCTGGGTTTCATCTCTGTTTCGAAAAAAATGATACCTTTTTATTGATATATTTTCAGGCCAATTTTCACTCTTGTACAGTTGGTCAACAATGTCCAAGCTACCACCTACCTTAAATTATATCGAATATAAATTTAATTATCTATAATATTATTGATATACTGAACTATCTAAAAACTCTGGAATAGAAATTAAAAAATATTTTCTTTCAGGTAGCAACTCAATAAAATTCATCTTTTTCTGAAAGAAATTTTAGATAACATGAAAATCTGTACCATACAATTTCGAAATGTGATTCATTTAGCTATTTCAATACTATTCTCATCCGAATATCTCAATATTTTTCCTTTAAAAAAATTTAAAGCGCGTTATTCCCATAGCTATTTCAATTCTATTTCCATCCGAATAACTCAATTTTTCTCATTAAAAAAAAATTAAAAACGCTTTATTCCCATAGTCATTTAGCTATTTCAATAATCAACTAATGCGAAGAACTCAATATTTCTCCAAAAAAAATTAAAAACGCGCTATTTCCTTAGAAATTTCACCTTTTCGGTCTATGGTATGAACCAGATATATCGGTGGTGCCATCTAGGAAGAGTAGCTCTAACCGGTTCTGGTGAGGAGGTTCGGATCACAGGACTCTATATGTGTAGGGCCGCGGGTATAATTAGTTCAGTAAGATGCATATAGATGGCTGGTCATAAAATCAATAAGTAATATCATTGTTTAAGGAGAAGATAGTTGGTTACTCGCCCTGCAAAGGGCATTGGATGTGCGTATGTGGCAAACTCAGAATTTTTGGGTCCATCCTAATGCGCCCTCTAGGCGGCTATTTCTATAATCATTTGCCGGTAAAGAGGTTTCTACGTTGGGTATAAAACTTGACGTGAAGAGTAAATAATCGGAGCCAAGTAAAGTAGAAACACTTCGATGTTGAATAGACTGAGTACTGAGTTTATGACCCAGGTTTCGAGCTTGGGATTTTATTGCTTTGGTCGTAACGGGGTTTGTTTATGTCATCGGATTTCGCTCATTCTATTGAGGGCTTACATACAGTTAGAAGGCTTCAGAAAGACGGATTTTCAAGAATTTTTTTCGCGCAGACAATTCAATTTATTAATTTGAAAATTGGTGTACATATTATAATAACCTTATATTAACATATTTTTTATTTGTCACAATAATCTTCGCGAATGTTGCTATCGCCGATCTCCTAGAGCTCCGCAAAAAAAAACAATTTTGCGGTGATCACGATATCTCTGGACCGGATTATCTGAAATGAAAATCGTGAAGGGAATGTATAATCTGATTTGCGTTTGAAAAGAAATACTGTGATTGGAGAAAAATAAGTACATATAAGATTATTTTTTAGTTTTTCGAAAAGAGAATTTTAAATTTAATTAATTGATTATGTAAAATTGTTATCAGTGAATAGTTTAATGTTAAGGTTATCTACCTCAAATAGGTAACTAAAATATTGGAATACTGCCAAAAGAAAAAGAAAATTTGATTTAAAAAAACTATTCTCTTTTTTGTGAAAATCTCATTTGTTTTGTGATAGGACGTGAATGTTTAATTTATGAATATACATATAAGACCTTTTCAGCTGAATATTTGATACAAATTATATCGAATTTTGGTTTGCAAAGAGATTTTTCATGAAAAATAAAATTATAAAATTCCATATAAGTTTCCCCTCTCAGATCGGCGTTAAGCATTGAATAATATTCCAGATTCCTCGGAAGGTTTCCAATCAATGAAGTTGAAGTACACCAAGCTATGAAATTTTAACAAGATTTATTTTTCAAATTCTTATACAGGATAACAAAAGACGTCAACATTAAAAGTTCTTATAACTAAAGGAACGGAATTTCTTCAATGTAGAAATGGCTGGTAAAACAACGTTTTTCCTACGCAAAAATTTATACGTAGCAGGTCCCTTATAATATATGCTAAGAGCCGTTTTCTTCTCATCAGTCGTCCACAATTTCCGTTTTTGAGATTTGAATTGCATTGCAACTATAGCTCTTGAAAATTCTGGCAAAAGTGTTGTATCTGGCTGCATTTTTCTTGAAACCTGGAGTTTCTTTATTCTTTTTTTAGCTTCAGTCACTTGGGTTTTCAGATTGTTGTTTTTTTTCCTCGATTTTTGTAGTTTTTCTTTCAACGATTTGATTTCTTCTTCCATACTTTTCTTCCTTTTTCCGTCCTCAAACTCATCAATAGATGAAAGATCTACCAGATCTGCAATGTAAGAGCTATCTGCAGAAACATTATTTGTTTCTGGTGAAGATGAACGGCTTGTTGAAGGAAAACAGAAATCTCTATTTTGGGGGAGGTAAACCTTCGTAGGGTTTGATGTTGTTTTGTGGGAATTTCGGATATTGCTTGTATTGATCTGATTAAAAGTATTTTCAGTTTCTTCAGAATACCTCGAATTTGATCAAAGGGGAAATACATAGTTTTTTTGTATTCGTGTGAAATGAGTTTGTTTTCAATGGCTTATAAGAATGCGGATTAGAATGCTCTCGATTGAGTTCTGGCAAAACGAATTTATAATACAAACAATATTTTTGTAATCGTCTGAAATATGGGTATTTTATTATGTGAATACAACAAAATATTGAAAAAATCCTTCTTTCAAAGAAATTGAAATATCTGATAAAATTGTGGAATAATTTCTTGGGGGATATATAATCAGCAAACATTAAACTTTCGATTACTACTTGCTTTGTTTTTTTAATCGGTAAAAGAGGAAATGAGCATTTCGTATCAATGATTTTCTCGTTCAGTGTACACATAACAAATATGGTATACACTGTTGAAAATAATTTCTCGCTCGTTTTTTCCAAGTATATCGAGTTTGATTACGGAGCTCCGAATTAAAATTATATAATGAAAATTAATTAATTTGAAATGTAACACCCTACACCATTATATGGTAATTGGGCTCTTTGATAATATATATATATATATATATATATATATATATATATATATATATATATATATATATATATATATATAGATATATCAATGATTCATATATAGTTATACAAACAATAACTCTCGGTTTGTTGGCACCCTCCGCTCCGCGTCGGGAGACAACATAACTTCGTGCTAAAATCTAATACTTTTTCCCTTGTATAATACACAATTTTTTTCTGTGACAGGAAAAACGACGATTTTATAGTGAAAGAAATATAACTTTTCACGAAATTTATCCGGCAAAAAAGTAACTACTTTTTTCCGACGACGACGAAGCTTTTAAAACAATATTATGACCAAAAATACGATTCGAACAATAGCTCTACTCTACCCTTTTTCATGCAGCTAGCCGGCATGCGGCAAGGGTAATAAAAATTTATTGCGGCCAAGAGAATTTCTTCCGATGCCTGCTCGACGACAGAAAGATGAATAAAGATTGAACAAGAAACGCACTAGAGACATCTGTTGTTCACCATACCCAAAAATTAATACTCGTCTGAATTTTCAACATTGCACATAGGCAACCCATCATGTTGGGCCTCTTCCGGAGTGGCGCCCTCTAACGATATTGCCCAATATCCTCCAATGATATTTGAACCGAAGTAACTAACTATCTTCTCCTTAAACAATGATGAGGGCGTTTATGCACGTTTCCTAAAAACTAACACTAGCAGGCCAACTGTTAACTAAGAACTAAGGGCTCAGGTAAAATATAGAAGTATTAGAAGTACACGTGCGCCGCATAGAAATTCAATATTAACGAGTACCAGTTTCTATCGTTTTATCACAGATTACTTAGTCTGTGGTTTTATGTTCTTTATTCGTGTTTATGGATGAAAAGTATTAGGAGTATTTGAAAAAATTAAATTTAATTTTTTCACAATAAATATCAACGTCAAACATCAAAGTATAGAACAAATAGAAAGTAATTCGAGCACGTGCGCATGCCTTAACTAAGAACTAACTAGAGAGTGCATAAACGCCACTGAATTCTTAGGTTTAGTACTTAGTTCTTAGGTACGGTGCATAAATCCACCATAATTGCACTAGTTTGACAAAGATGAACAATCGGAGACCATAGAACAAGTATGTATAGAATGGAAACTCTCATGATAAAATTAACACTGCTTTCAGCGACCTCTTGCGGTTGTTTGTGAAATTATAAAATGAGCGCGCGAAAATTTGAAATGCTTTGTATTGAAAATATTTCAATTCAATTCAAGATTTTGAATGTGAAAATAAACAACGTACGAAAATAAGGTAATAAGCATTTCTTTTTGAATGAGCTATATTACCATTATATTCCTGTACGAGTTCTTTCACATCCAATATATTTGACAAGAATAGAGGCTTAAGTTCAGAGAAAACACAAATTCATATAAAAAAATCATCTATTTAAAATTTTACATTTTTTTAAATATTTCTAGTATGCCAAATTTTTAATGTGTCCTTCACAATTGCATATTCAGGCTATCAAACAGCTTATCCATAAAAATCATCAGCTCTGCAGTGCCCACAGCCTCTAGTGTCAATTAATTGTTGTCCTCGATATCTGTAGGAAGCAAAACATTCATAAGTACTTATATTTTCATCAAATTTATTGCAATAAATAGTTCTTAATTGACTCAATCAGAATTGAAAACTTTAATATACCATTTGTTTAAAATGTTGGAACTCACAACTACTTCCAAAAGTGTGCCCGATTAAAAGCTGTTGGAGAAACATAATTCATCAGTCTACTGAAATTTGCTGATGAATTAAGTTTCTCTACATTTTTTAGCCGCTCTTTGTATGATGAAACTTTTTTTGGATAATTCTCAGTTTTCTACTCTGATCAATCAGACATTTTGATAGATAACGTTCATTTTCAGTTAACCTTTTTCTATATATTATTGAAGTTTTCTGAGGGTGCTTAAAATTCTTCAAAGTCTCTGTTGATACTTCCCTCTCAACATCACTTTGGAGATGTATTCCTTCAGTGTCATGAACTTCTCCATCTTCCCCTTGATTTGAAGATCCTGTGAAATATAAATAGAAAAGTAAATAATAATTTTCTTGCCAATCATATATATTTATATATACATATGCAAAACTACTATTGAGGGTAAGTTTTTAAACAAAGATAATATTTATGGACAGCCGAAACATTCGTCTACGGTTAGCACTTCTCCTTGAGGACTATACTTAATCGCTTATCGTTTAACTTTTACACAGAAGAAAATATAACAAAATTTAACTCACCAGGAAGAAATAATTCAGGGATAGCAGTTGTCAAATTCCTTTAAGGCTATCTAATTTCACTTCTTACAAATTTGTTGAGGAGTTTTAGAGTTGAGCAATGGATAACTAACTTTTTCGAGCCAAAGTTTGAAAATTGTTGGCTGCTTCTCTTCATTCGAAAACGATGACGTTTACTATACATATCTCCACAGTTAGGAACACAATATTTGTTGGATTTCAAAGTTGACTGCGACATAATAAATCTCTTACCAAAAATAAGGTTCGACGGATCAACTGAAAATTTTTGAGGTTAAGTAAATAATTCTCGAGGTAAACAGAAAATCAGCGATGCGAGCGGTCTCTGGAAGGTGTTGGTGGAACTAAATTACTGTTTCAGAGTTTAGTACCTCAGTTTCTCCTCTATATATACTTACTCTATGTCGGAGACCACGTGTAAGATGTCTTAATGCAGCGTTGCCGTTTGTACGATAATTTTCTGCTCAGTACTATGTACGATACCATTATTCCATATTTGGTATTCTATTTAGTGAAAAAAAAATATTTTAACTGGAATTTCATTGACATATTTGAGTAGCTGAATATTTCAGATTTGAATATATTCATTTCACTTAACAAAATCGTTTTTCATGTACTGATAGAGATAAAGCAAGAAGTAAACAAGGATGAGAGACTATACAAGCCAAATTACCAAGAATTTTTGAACCCTTATTCACCTTTTCCGCTGGACAGTTCTACCATAAGACATTATTCTCCTTATCTCCACGACTACTGCCCTCTTTGGTATTAGTATTCACATGGAATATTTTTGATTAGATCATTGCTTCTGGCATACAGACCCATTAGATATACTCTGTGGTCTGACTTTAGAATCCTTCTAAAGCTATGGGGAGTTCACTCAAATTTTAAATTGAACTACAACTATAAAAAGATTTTTGAAATAATGCCCAACTCAAAATAGCAATTTCAAACACGCCTAGATTTTTCATTTATTTGACCATTATTCGACTTCTAATGACAACAACTGTTTGCATTTCTATCTGTATCGCTATTTCATACGAAAACATATTTTACCCTTTTCTTCTGAAAAAGACTGCTACTCATCTACAATTGGAAAAAATTTGAAAATGTACATGCTATTAGGTTTGTTAGGTAACATATACAAACAAATTCAGATATGTGAAATTTCATAAAGCACAAACTTTTGCTAGTCAAATAGTTGGTGTGCTGCTCAGCGTTATAGAAAACATTCTAAAAACTCATTATTGATATAAACATTTCAAAAAGAAGATCAATGAATTAAACAAATGGATTTATTGAAAATTTTTTAATTCAGATATATTTTGCTCTTCATAAACCTTATATAGTTTCACGGAATTCCTTCACCTAATATCTTTTTTCTATTCACAATACGAAATATTATATACAATTTGAAAAAAATTCAATATTTTGAATATATAAATTTGTGCTTTAAAAATCTTCAGTAATGTAATTTCCATAAGAGTATTTTTCGGGTTGGATATTTTACTTTGAATAGAAAATATTCATTTTTTATAAGCGTTCATAGCTTGCTAACTAGTCATGCTTCAATTATAGAGATAGCTTCAGTGCGTTCTTCTTCCAATTCCTTAGCAGTGGTGTCCAGCATTTTTCTTGCAAAGTCATTGATAGGTAAGTTTGGAACAATCTTCCAATTTTTATTCTCAATTGTAACTGGAAAAGAAAATACAATATCTTTTGGTACCCCATAAGCTCCATCACTGACAACTCCCATTGAAACAAACTTTCCAGGTTCTGTGCCCTTGAACCAGTTCCTCATGTGATCACCTGCAGCTTTAGCAGCAGACATAGCTGAAGACATTTTTCTAGCATTAATTACAGCAGCACCACGTTTCTGAACTGTTTCAACAAAGGTGCTTCTGAGCCAATTATCATCTTTCAAAACATCTGGCACAGGTTTCTTTGAACCATTTATTTCTACAGCAGAGTGAGAACCATCTGGGAATTGAGTTGATGAATGATTTCCCCAAATTATTACATTAGAAACATTGCAAACAGGGACGCCAATTTTTGCTGCAATTTGTGCCTGGGCTCGGTTTTGATCCAATCTAGTCATTGCAGTGAAATTTTCCTTTGGAATAGATGGTGCATATTTAGAACAAATTAAGGCATTAGTATTTGCTGGATTACCAACAACTAAAACTTTCACATCTTTTCTAGCAAATTTGTCAATGGCTTCACCTTGTACTTTGAAGATTTTGACATTTGCTGCAAGCAAATCTCTACGTTCCATCCCTTGTTTTCTTGGCATTGCGCCCACCAAAAAAGCTGAAGATACATCATTGAATGCAACATCAGGTTCAGCCGTTGCAACAACTTGTCTTAATAATGGGAAAGCACAATCTTCCAGTTCCATAACTACACCTTCAAGGACCCCCATCATGGGTGGTATATCAAGAAGGTGCAGAATCAAGGGTTGATCTTGCCCAAATACATCCCCTTTTGCAATCATGTATAGTAGAGAATAAGCAATTTGCCCAGCAGCTCCAGTTACAACCACTTTGATGGATTCCGCCTAAAAAAATATTGTATTGCAAAATTTTCCATTTTTTCAAATTGAATTATATTAGAATTATTTTTTTTTTAATACAACCAAACTCACCATTTTGATTGAACAGATTTCAAAGTCGAAGGAAACAAGGTCGGTTCAATTGGTTCAACGTTATCACTGATAATTACTATCAAACTAGATGGGAAAATCTAAAATTATAAGTAAACAGAATAAATAAATTCTTATTTGACCTTCCTTGTTTCCAAGACGTCACCTTTTGACCTTCAAACATAGAGTTTCTTGATTTTCATAAGTGATCAGCTGAGTTACAATGTCCCTCCAACATTTTATATTTTCCATATGTATATTGTATTCCTATTTATTTCATGTCATAAACGAAGATAAATTTTATAACATGATTCAAAATTTCAATAATTTGTTCGATAAAATTTTCAGTTTATGTATTTATACAAAGAAAATTAACATAGGATTCAAAAGAAATTTAGTGATTGCTAAATTTCTATCAGTTTATTTGTTTATTATTTCATATAAAGTCAAATTATCACAAGTTCTATGACATTATATGGATATCCAAAATAAACATGAATTTATTTCATTATATTTAATTTCAATATCTTTTTTATATCTATTTAGGGCACTACCATTAAGGTATAGGAGTAGGTATGTTATATCGTCTGAATCAAAATTTATTTTACTTTTTATCATTATAGCATGTCTCGTTGAAGCATGTGATTTTGAAAATTTTGAATGATTTTAGACGTATTATATTACACATAAATGATACAGGGGATATTGATAATCTATACCCGAAATAACAGCTTTCTAGAATTCCAAGTACCATGAATGTTTAATTTAAATTATGTTTAGCATAAAAAAAGAAGTAATCATCAATTTCTGAAACGTTTTTAGTAAAGATGTTTCACTATTGAAACATCTTTGGTTTCTGGCTCTCGAATTTTGATTCGCTGTCGTTTCTATGAAACAATGGTCATTTAATTATCGATTTCCACTTCTAGAAGAAAATTAAAGTTCAACCAATCCTGAGTTATGGCAGATTCTAAGCTGTAACGGAGTTCCTTAAATCCTATGTTTTGATTTTCACTCGTTGGATGCCATGCTTCTGTGCCATAAAAGATCATGAATTCAATGTTATGGTTTCAAACTGTAGATAGCACTTTATGTTCAAGTCTACCTAGATTTGCGTCAGGCTCCTTATTAAGAATATTTAATTGTCTATCTGGATTGAAAACTATCATGATCACCTGATTATTTTGCAGCTCATGCAAGAGCCTAAGGCATCAGGCCTTCTGTAATACCTTCATGATTAGTTCACCACAGATATTGAAAGCCAATACTTTTCTTTTGTAAGGGCAGACGACGTGAACTTATGCTATGAGTATTTCCAAATATAAGAAATTAATTGAATATTCGTCTCTTATAAACATTTTAAATGTTGCATAATTCAGTATTCACATTTTGTTTTTGCACTTATCAATCTGATTCGCAAAATAAAGTTTATTCACAAAGTTTTCATAGCAAAATCCATTCAGATGGATATCAAAATAGATCTACATTAAACATCATATTTGCCTAACAAAAAATTCTGTTGATAGTAACTTCAGCACATTTTCATGAAGTAAAAATAACTGTGATATTTAATGGATTCGGTCCTTACTTGGCGGAAATTCATTATAAATAAAATAAAACGAATTAATTTCCACTATATATTAATATAGTGGAAATTAATTCGTTTTATTTTATTTATAAATAACTGTGATATTCAATAATTTCATTATATATAATTTGGTTTCTTTTCATTCCAAACGCCGCATCCCATTACTCTGTACCGCACATAACAAAGCCTCCTAAAATATCATTTTTATCAGAAATAAGTTTATTAATTCGAGGATAGTTTCTATTCAAGCCACAATTTAAAACAAATATCAGCTAAAATTTTATTCGAAACAAAATGACATAGAACACAACATAATAAATATTGAACACAATAATATTTATAACAGAGATCATAATTATATTAGAAAATTCTGAAAATCTTAGATAAAACTCTTTGGCCAAATATCATGACGGGAAAATGCATGTCTCTTCAAACACAGTTACAAAGCAGGAGCCAAAAGGTAGTCCAATAAAATTTCTCGAAAAAATACAGTAATCTCACATAGACCTAATATATCATTGGTGTTACTTCTTTTATACATTTATCAACAATTTTGTGGGACTCTGGATTCAACACTTAACATCAAATCGGAAACAACAGATTAATACAGAGAATATATTCTATTGGTACTTTTGTCCTTGATTCTAAGTTCAATATTTTCTGATTCAAAATAAGATGTGATATCTCAGTTGAATGAAATAGTCGATATTGTTAGATATGAATCATTGTAAAAAATCACAAAAATACACAGAAAACTGTCATTATCAAACTCTTAATAACTAACGTTTTAGATTTAAAAAATTCGATAATTTACTTAATTTTTTCAAATCAGACTTCTTGGAAATGATACTTGATGGGTAATCCTCAAATGTTTTGTTATACAGTATTTAGGTATGAATGAAAAATAATATAAAAGCCAAATTTATCTCTAAAATACTAGAAAAATATTTCATATAAAATTCAGAAAAATTACAAATACTGACTCTTTTCATTCCAAATACTTAAATGAACCAATACTGTATGAATATAATAATACAAATACCATATAAAAATAACAAAGTGGTGCTATTTACAAGAATGAATGTGAAATATAGTGCTTAAATATAATCATACAGGTGAACTTAAAATTAGGTTTGATTAAAACAATATGAAATACACATTTCATCATTTTGGAATGTTAATTTTGAACAACCTATAAACTAGAAAAATAAATTATATATTTGTACTTATTGGAAGTTTTTTCCTCTGAACAATATTGCTGAAAATTGCACAGAAAATGTCATCCCTTATGTGTAATCAATTAAACACGCAAGTATAAATATTTCGATTGTTAAATATGGATTGTTCAATCAATTACAGAATTGATACAAAATCGGGAAGAACGTTTGGGTTTTCGTTCAATATAATTTTGGTGATGTTCATTCAATCTATTTCATAATTTAAGTTTCATTTATCAATAATCTCCAAGGAATCCTCATAAAAATTCAAAATGTTTTTCAGCACAGATAAATGCTTATAATCACCTCATTTACGATTTTAATTATCTTTAATAAGCGTAAAGTTTTTATTAATTCATTCTTCAAATTCTAATATGTAATTCCATTCAATTAATATCAGCGTATTTCATACATGTTTTGGCGATCCTCACTTAGTTTTTTCTTGAATGAGTAATCCAAGAGAGTATAGAGAAGATTCATAATTCATTAAAAATAATAATAGATCTATAAGATCCAACACAGATTATCCAATTTGGATGTATCTATTTGATAAATAAATAAATTGGAATAAAAACATAATCACAATTTCTTACCGAAAGCTTGATGAATAACTATCATCAAAAATTTGCACAATGTATCAACATCATCAGCTATTGATTCATTAAAATTAATAAAATCAAATTTAAAAAAAAAAAAACAATTACTAGCTGACTATAAATTCATCAATTCCAAATTTTGTGAATAATTCCATTGAGATTCTATTTAAAAATATGTGATGCACATTTAGTGATGATTTAGTGATAATTTCGCACTTACTGACGTGCGGTCAAAATCTTGAACAATGAAAACTTCAATAAGTGGTGTCAAGTTATTTTCTTCAAAAATGAGCAAATCAAGAAGTTATTGAACAATGTCACCAGAATAACTGTTTGGAGTGAGGTTGATACACTTTCAGGACATACTGAAATAGAATAAAGTATACTTAGATCTCCTGAGGAACTCTCTTGGATATTGAGAATACATTAGATTCGAGGCTTGTAAGTAAGCGTTATACAAATGGTTTCGGTGGTTTTTTTGGCAGTAGAAGGTAGATCAGAGCATTTCGGCTCCTCGTTCATAGGCGGAACTTCGTTGTTGTTGGAAGGGCATGAACATAGTTCCGCCTTATTTTTCAAACTGCAGGATCTGGATATGTTGCCATATTTCATCTTGAAGCTTCCAGATTTAGAGGTGGATATCTTTCTCTCTCGATTCTTGAAACTAAAAACAATATTTAATTTTCGATTTACCCTGCAATAAAATGGCATGCAAAGAGGTTTCCTCGAATTTTTTTCAAAGACGTCGATATTTATCTTCTGTCAGACTTGATCAAAACTTTTTTGAAGTGATGAAAATAGCCACTTTTCCTTCTTTTTTTTGCTAGTATAATTAAAACCGCTTTTTTATTCTTGTTTGCTCAACTTACACTATTGATTGCTAAACCAAATAATACCTGTGTTTACATAAACGGTGTCTTATTCTAATAAACTATTGTACAATTATATATAAAAAAAGAATCAGTTGAATATAGTAAGTGAATTCGATTTAACAAAATAATCAATGATTGAAAACATTAAATAAGGCAGTACTGAAAAAAAATAAACATGAGTTGAATAAATCATTGTATCACAGAAAATTTTGAGAAGAGATGTGAATTGTGTCACCTAAATCAAACATTAAGATCTGTGATAGAGCTTTATATACTAGGACTGCCGTTTGATAAAGTCACTTGTGATTTATTCAAATAAAACTTTAAATATTCTTTATTGCTAACAAAATTATACAAACCATTGCAATAAAGGAGCAAATTTAGAGCTCCTGTTAATGAGGATAACAGAATTTTGATTCCTTGAGACAATTGCATAAAGATTACTTTGTCCAAGTTGGAAGTATACCTTATTCATGAAATACAAGACCTGATAATGTTGAAATATATTACTGAAGGCCGAAGGACCTTATTTCAAAGACCATGTGCTAATGGCAATGATTGACATTCACGACTACTACTATATCATAGAAACATCACATAAATAAAACATTATAAAGAACCGCATTTACCGCTTCACTAAATTATTCACATTAAAAAAAGGAAGTATATCCTTTTGTATTATAATCACATAAAAAATTATTGAGTAGTCCGCAACTATTTTGTAGAAGCATTGTCTCAATAATGTAAACTATAGTTCAATTTATACAACACAGTATTTTCTGTATCTTCATGAGTTTTTCTTTTTTCTTTTCATCTGATTCTAAACCAAGATTTTCTGTTTCTCGGAGCCAAATCTTCTATTTCTTCAACTTCAATTATTTGAGACCCAGAATTTAAATTGTTAATTTGGGTATTTTCATCTGAAAATCAAATTTGTATTTCATGAAACTAAACCATTGAAAATATTTCCTATTGTCTTCTAAAAATACGAAAAAACCTCTTGTTACAGCTAACAACGGGTTTCCGATTTGATGTTTATTTAATAGACCAACTTTTTCAGATCTCATAAAATCAAATCAGTATTCCCATACAAGAGAATTGAAGGTACGAACCTATTGGATCTAGAGCCGTTTTGTTTAGCTCTTCTACTGGTAGATCTATGTAAATAACTTCTCTTATCTCTAGAATTGGATCTCCTTATACTTGGCCTCTTCTGTACAGATTCGGCACTCAAAGAAAGACCTGCAATTCCAACTAACAAACAAACTACTCAGTTGAATCTAAGAGGAAAACTTGATCTCATGCAATCATTTAAAATCTAATGAAACAACTTTTTAGTCCTCATCATGGACCCTATGGCAATTTTGAGCAGAATACTACTACTATAAATATATTTTGATAGAAAAAAGCCTACATAGAATAGAACTAAAAAATAATTGTCTTGGACATATTCTAAGTTTTAATAAGGGATATAGAATTGTAATAAAAATAAAACCGCTTTCAAGTCTGATGACAAGGTAAGATGGAGAAATTTACCTATGGTACCAGAAGAAGATCTCCGCACCAGAGCAGAAGTTAAAGTTTTCACATCGATGTCTTCAAGAAGCATGTCTACCGATCCTCCACAACTGCAACAGTCAACAGAGGGTGCTAAAAACCATTGTGAACGAGTCTTCATTCTCTCAGTCTGTCTCTCGTGTACTTGGGGGAGGTAAGTTAAACTTTTAGTGCTCTCAGCGTACTTATTAACTTCTTTCAGTTCATCAAGTGTCATTTTGGGGCCAGAGTGGTTTTGGCTGGCTCTGGAACTGTGACTACCACTAGACGAATGGGATGTATTGTTTGCAGCCTGCAATTCAAAAACATTTTCTGTTCAGAAAAAGCCAAAAGTCAGTTGAATTTTTTATTTACCTGGAATAAACCATTTTGTTCTAGGGAAATAGATAGCCTCGTACATGACTCAAGTAGGGAATGCTCTGTTATTATTCCTAAGGAAGACGAACTAACCTGAGGCTGTGTAACCTCAAGTAGAGCTGGAGTGGATTGACATTCTTCCACGTTGGAATTTTCTGAAAATAGTTCATCATTGCTTTAATAAAGATGACAGTCTATTATTTGAAAGTGAAATCCACATAACCATAAACTTCACTTGAACATTTTCAAACATTGCCATATAAAAATTATTTAGTGGAGAAGATTTAGAGTGAAAAGTTTCTGCTGATTTCACTTTTTGATACTAAAAATACTAAATGTACAAGTTAATGAATAAAATCTATTACTTACATTGCAAGTGTTTCATTGTTATAATATTTGATACTTCTAGCTTCAAACTACTTCAAAAACCATGTTATACACATGCAAAGAAAATGAATTACAGCTTAAGGAAAAAGGATGTTCCAATCTTAGTAAATGATTGTTCCAAGCAGGTGCTTCACTAACCCAAAGGATAAATGTTAGCTTTCAATGTGAAATCCATATGTAATCAATGTTTATATTTAGAATTAAGTGATTACAGTATTTCATGAAATAATATCACTTGGTTCGATTTTGCTTTCAAATTTCAACTATTTTAACATTTGATAATAATAAAGTATGTCATGGGATCTTGACAAAAGTTCATATCAATAGTATGAAATATGAAGATCTAGGAATATACAAACTCAATTATGATACAATATATTGACAACTCTTATTTAACATTTAAATAGAAAATTATGTAATAAAAAATTAGCAAATCACTATAAAAATGGTTTATTACAAATAATATCACAGCAACCTTTATATACATTTAATTGAGACTCAGAATGCAAATTTGATGAACGTACTGTGAGAAATTATTCGTCCTTGTGCATGAAATGAAAATATTAATGGTTAACCGCTAACAGCATTAAATTATTCATTACTTTACGAATGTAACAAGTTAGAAAGAAAAATAAACTGTTTACAAATTCGCGCTAAAAACAACATTCATTTTTCATTCAACAAAAAGAAAACAACATTAAAGATTCAAATCACAATTATATACAACATTTCTCTCATCAAATTTGGGTTCTGTTGGGTGAATTAACAGTGCAATGGAAAAAACCAAAATTACTGATACAAGAAAACCTAACTAATTACGTCTAAATGGTGTTAGTAGCGCTAATGTTACCTTCGAAGCTGTAATCGGTTTGCGAAAGCTCTAGATCACAACGCAGCCATGTGTCACTGCCCAGGGATAAGTGGCCTTCAAAAAAAAAATCAAAATGCGATAGAAAACGGTGTGAACTGTTCATTACCGAGATATTTCGAAGCACCACAAAGGTCCCACCACACCTGCACCACGATCCATTAATTTTTTTTGTTAGAGACAAAGACTTTCGTGTTACACAATAAACGTAACGGTGAAACATACTACGTGAAAAAAGGACATAGTGTTTTTATTAGAAGATTCGGAACAATCCAGCAATATTTAAACTAAAAATTTGTGCATAAGAGATGTAAGAATTAGGGAATCCAATCCAGCAAATTTGTGGGACAAAAATTATTATATAAAACCTATTAAACATGCTCATAAAAAGGTCTTATGCTATTAATATCATACTATAGTATAAAAGTGTTTATTTCATGGCAACAGCTGTCAAGTTTTGCCGCGAGTGAACTAGAAAAATCTGCCGACAAGTGCTGTTTCACATTTTTTCTAACTAGAAATTCAAAATTATTCAAAATTGAGCATTTGTGATTGGTAGAAATTAAGTCGGGGGTCGGAGTTATTAACAGCTTCCAAGTATGTACCCGTACCCTTATTCCTTCTGCATTCAAAAAGGGTCATTTCATGTTTCAACTTTTAATAACTGGTCAAGTGTTATTCGTACTCATGCCATAGAAGGAGCCTTTGATTCTGGTACCCACGCAGTACTATGATTCTAAGGCGATGGTTCACGTCTCGTTGCTAGATTAGATAAAGGTACTTTATTCTCATCAGCATAAGCGAAATTGTCTTCGGTTTAGGATTGTGTATTGTCTTCTGAAGACGTCCCTATTTGCAGCCTGTCAGTCAAACTCTTAATTTAATTTTGTAATGTTGATTTGCTATGAAGTACAGTTGTGACTTCTTGCAGACATTGACTGTTATCCCAGAAATTCCAGATATTTGCTAAATAGGGTACCACACTTGTCATTAATAAACGGCGCTCTTTTATCCTAGAAAGTAGAGCTTTAACCATTTCTTTACTCAATATCGAGTTATAATGACTTTCCAATTTGCTGATCATGAATCATCGTAGTGTAGTTTTAGCAGTTACTAGTGTTACATCTTCGTCCCTAACTTATGAGTGGTTTATTACTTTCTGGGACATTTCAAATGACGTTTGTGCTTTTATTGTCTAATATGCAATTTTAATATTGAATCCCGCATTTGCGGCATTGGATTCCCTAGTTAGAACCAGAGATTAAGATCTCTTCAATGATTTTTGGTTCCGGTCCACTTTTGAGATGAAAAAAAAACGTTTGGTCTCAGTATTCAAACTTTCCGCTAGCAGAATGAAATTCAGAATATGTCCCCTAGTGATTAATGCCTTTTCACAGAACTCAAAAGAACGATTTAGAGACAGAAATTTGGCTCTTATGAAGACAAAGACGATTATTTCCACAGAAAAATTGGAGCAGCGTTAGAGTACATGTATCACTGTTGAGAATTACTATGTTGTAGAATGAAGTCTAATTTATATAAAAAAAAATTGTTTTTTCATCCTAAAGTCCGGTACTAATTGAGTGAAGTGTTATCCTAGTCGAAGTATCGCTTACATAGTTATAAGAATGACGTCTTCGAATTTGATATATTCTGTTACGCTTGATACTAGCGCAATGACTAAAAATACCTCTCGTAAACTATATTCTTAATAAAAACCTAGGACATAATATTTATTTTCGCGATATATATGACATATTATTTTCGTGACATTGTTACAATAGTATGCTTCAATTGAGTGTACACTGCTTCAAGAAATAAACGCACCACAAAATTTAATTAAAGATTCTCGATACAAACTGCATTAAATTCAAAACTAATACTTATTTCGAAGCGCCTTTGTGAAGTGTGTTAATCACCAGCAAAGCTATTGGGGGGCTTTGGGGCTGCAATTCCAATCTAAAGGATTTTCGTTTGTAATATTGCATTTCTTCCATTGGCAACTTCAATATGGAAAGAATTTCTTGTGGGGTTGATTCTGAAGAATAACCATAAAATTCAAATTTTATTGCCAACAGGTAGTAGTTCAGTAGTTGAACATCATGACACAAAGAAATAATATTATTTCTCGGTCATAGAAAATATCCAATTATGCTAGTCCTCAGAGTAATAGACATAGATAGAGGAAGCATATGTCATTTTCAATAATCAAATTTTGTTCCCAACATGAAGTATCAAATTTGACATGAAGAGCGCGGAAATGAAAACATATTAGTGATTCACGAGTTTTTCCACAAAGAACGCACTTTTTATGCCCCATTGTGAATCAACGTTTCATATGAACTCAAAATATATTGAAATAAATACCTGAATATATCAGAAATTCAGAAAACAAACTTCAAGCGCGCCAACGTGAAACAACCGATGACACTAGGAGAGCAATAGTTGCCAAACCTTGCATTTCAGCAGGTAGACACAGAAAATAATAAATATTCCGCTCATTATAAATTCGACCAGAAAAAATATCGGATTCTAAATATTCAAATTTGCATATTTAATCGGTAATCACTCAAATAACTATATTTCATTCAATATAATATACATTCATAACGATATAGTAAAATTGTGGATATGAAAATATATCACAATCCGACAACGTAATCTAACCATGTTGGGGACATGTAAAAATTGCGTATACTCCCTCTACCTATGTTTATTACTCTATCTGAAATACAGATGGATATCTATTCATGGTTTTGTATTTTTTTAATAACGAATGTTAAATGTAGATACCTATTTTTAGAAATGAACAATTTTGTATGAATCGAGTAAGGTACTTATTATGAACACGGTGGTATAGGGTTGCCTGCGAAAAATCAGTCCAGAATCCCGGTTGTCGAATTTTAAAAAGTTAAATATTGCTGCGAGTGAATGTGTGCGACTGAGAGGTCCCAATCAACCATCTCATGCGATAGAAGAGGACACAGCATAGCAGATGTTTGAAGTCCGTCCAGTGAAAGAAAGAGAGTGCGCATGCTATTTGTTCTTGGAAATGAAAAGGATAGCGATAGACTCGTATTATACCTCTCAGTCGCACACATTCACTCGCAGCAATATTTAACTTTTTAAAATTCGACAACCGGGATTCTGCACTGATTTTTCGCAGGCAACCCTATACCACCGTGTTAATAATGAAATAATCTTTAATTTTATTGATTTTGATTAAATAGTCAGACCGTTGCAAAATGCTAGTATAGATTGACCTGTTTATACCTGGCAACCCGAGAGTTGTGACCGGAAAAAAATAGGCCACCTAACGTTTGCACATTCTATGGGCTTCATACTTTCGATTGGTATAGAATTTATCTAATAAGCAAACCGGTGAAATGTTCGAAAAAAAAATTTTTTTTAATTATTAATTAAACCTACTCTGGACTAAAATTTGTTAGGCAACTCATATGTGATATATTTATTGAGATGTTAAATTGAATATAAAATACGTTTTATCAAATATGCATCTCGGTGAAGGTCGTTTTATATCGGGATCTTAGACTATTAGGAAATATCTCTTAACTCCACAAAAATTAAATATTTAAAATCAACCAAGTGGTGCGTTAGTTTCTTGAGCCGGTGGTAGTAGCAGTAGCAATTAAAATGCCATATATTCAAGTCGAAGAAATTATCCCATATGGCACATACGCACTGAGCTACAAATAATTATTCGGACGCCCTTTTTTCTAGGGAAATAGCTTCCTGTTGTCATTACCACGCCAGTCACCATGCCTTTCAAATGTGGTTAATAAAGCCGTGACAATATCCACACACACACACATGCAATTGAATTGATTAATTCGAGTCCAGGTGTTGGAATCCATTGGCGCATACCTGAATATTAAATAATATCGGACAATCGTGATAATAATCGAGCGGAACGTCCGTCAGATGGCGGTCTATATTGTAATCGGTTTTCTCGGAATCGAATTTAGTCATGTCTGTCATAATCGGTATGATTCGCAGTGTCGGGCCGACTCATTGTTTATTGTTATTTAGGTCTCGTTTGCTCATTGTTTCGGCCAGAATGACGCGTGTCGAAAGCATACACCTGCCGAAGAAGGCTACTTTTTTTTGTGCGCTCGTTTCGCCGAATAGAGTCACGGTATCTGTATTTAGGATTTTTTTTAGATAAGGTTCGACTCGTTGATGACGAATCCATAACCGAATTCAATAATGTCCGTCCGTTAACAATTTAACTCCCGAACTAATAAAGGGTGTTTTTTTAGAGCTATAGAACTTTAAATTGCAATAAAACAACGATGGATTATTCCATTGACATGAATTTTATTTATCCCCAAGATAATCTTGTGGCATTACATTTTAAATATGATTTCTGGCATATGACCGCCACGGCTGCCTCGGATGTAGTCCAATCTGGACGTCCAATTTTCGATGACTTTTTCCAACATTTGTGGCCGTATATCCGCAATAACACGGCGAATGTTGTCTTCCAAATGGTCAAGGGTTTGTGGCTTATCCGCATAGACCAATGACTTTACATAGCCCCACAGAAAGTAGTCTAGCGGTGTTAAATCACAAGATCTTGGAGGCCAATTCACAGGTTCAAAACGTGAAATTAGGCGGTCACCAAACGTGTATTTCAATAAATCGATTGTGACACGAGCTGTGTGACATGTTGCGCCGTCTTGTTGGAACCACAGCTCCTGGACATCATGGTTGTTCAATTCAGGAATGAAAAAGTTAGTAATCATGGCTCTATACCGATCACCATTGACCGTAACGTTCTGGCCATCATCGTTTTTGAAAAAGTGCTGACCAATGATTCCACCAGCCCATAAAGCGCACCAAACAGTCAGTTTTTCTGGATGTAACGGTGTTTCGACATACACTTGAGGATTAGCTTCACTCCAAATGCGGCAGTTTTGTTTGTTGACGTAGCCATTCAACCAGAAGTGCGCTTCATCGCTAAACAAAATAAAATGGACGTAGTGCGCAATACGTATTCCGAACAGAACCATTATTTTCGAAATAAAATTGAATTATTTGCGAGCGTTGTTCAGACGTGATGAATTGCGAAACCAAACTGAGAATAAATCCCTTGACAGCTGTTAAATCTTTCGCCATCTTGAACAGTAATGCCAACTTAAAGTTATATACCTCGAAAAAAAAACACCCGTTATTTGATGATCGTTTAAAATGGGGTTTTCTTAATAATTTCAAAACTATCAATTCGATTGAGATACACTTCGCAGTTAAAATGAAAAAATAACAATTTCAAACTTCATGCAAAATTTTATGTCGATCGCATCACCAGAACTTATAAAATTTTACACATACCTATACAAATTTAATTTAACCTAGTCGAATCTGTTGTAATAGATATCTATATTCCGATTTTTTCGAATTTTCTATGGTTTTGGCGACGCGATCAACATGAAATTTCCTACACAGCTTGAAATCACTATTGCTCAACTACATGGAAAATTTTGAATCGATAGAATCTGTTACACGAAGCTTAAAATTGTTATTTTAAATCGTCTTCATCGAATGCGTAGTTATTTTTAAGTTTCTAGATCTTTTCTTTCGGGAGTTATCTTTTTTACGGACGGACATAATCGATTTGACCTAGGATTTGCCATCATCGGATTAAACATTATCGTAAACAATCATCCCAAATAATCAAATCTAAACAAATTAAATTATCGTTTGCGACCTTCCCCAGCCCAAAATTACAAACATGGTGCTCTGCTCGGGAAACGAGTGGTCAATGAGCAAATATTTTTTGAAACATGTGAAATTGTCTAAATTCTTGAGTATTTCAATTAATTCACTAAATCTTTTGAAACGTTTACTTATTGATGTTCGGATTATTTAACAACGTGTAGAATTGAATTCCTTTTGAATTTTCGAAGATTCAACGACAAAAAAATGGAAGTTAAATGATGCGGACCAAACACTCTCGGTATACGTTACTTGTTGAATCAATTTAGTAAAAAAAAAAAAAATGTGTCGGCTCGACCGTTTACTTCAATGATATCGAGGAAAGTGAAATACTGGTAAAACAATTGAAAAAAGACTTCCCAAGAATCGATGGGTAGGATCCTCTGTGGTCTTGTTGCCATAACAATGATTGAAGTTTGTTCTAATCACCATAGACCAAACATCCACAAGTTTGTTTGAAAAAAAAAAACAACAACACACCTTCGCACCTACACAACAACCAGAAGATCGAAACTGTTAGTCAACCACACAAATAAGACACAGATCAGCAGAAACAATACAGACTAGGCAAAAAAGCTACATGTAATCTACCTACGTAAAAAAAAACAAAAAACAAATAGAATGTCGGTAATCAAAACGAACTCACCTATAAGATAAGGCTCGAGGGCTATAAATTCGTTGGGATAAACAGGATCCTTGACGTTGACCGGAGGATACTGGAAGGAACAGATCCATTGTCCTTGTACCCTGAGCACCCTCCCTGTTACCCTGGCATAAAACTCGTAGTTCTCTCTGCCGAAGAGATCGCTGGTGGCGAACTCCTCAATCAGATGCTTGACGATCTTGGACGCTACCTGTGGAACAGAAAGAGGGAAAGGTTTAGTGATTGAAGTCCTAGACATTTCCGATTAGGGTATAGGGTTGGCCAAGGTGGTTCGCTGACACAAGAGCGATTGATTCAGTTCCCAGCGCCTTCATGAATCAGTTCTTCTGCATATTTATTAGCGAGCTAGTTCCCTTAAAAAGTTCGTGACCTAGTTCTCCTACATATTACATTAGTTTGCGAACTAGTTCACCTAGATATTTCGATAGTTCGCGAACTAGTTCCCCTACATAGTTCGTTAGTTCGCGAACTAGTTCTCCTACATAGTTCGTTAGTTCGCGAACTAGTTCTTCTGCATAGCTCGTTAGTTCGCGAACTAGTTCTCCTACATAGTTCGTTAGTTCGCGAACTAGTTCTCGAACATGGTTTGTGAACTAGTTTTACATAGTTCGAGTACTAATGCTCATGTATCATTCGAAAACTAGTTCCTATATACAATTCGTTAGCTCGTGAACTAGTTCTCCTAAACAGTTCGCAAATCGACAGTTCTGAACGATAGATTACATGTACGTCAGTACATGTGCACCAGCAGGTAAACTGTGCAATATGCAGGAGAATTAAAGTTTCCGCAGTAGAGATTTACTAGTTGGTACGTGAACCAGCACTCATCACAAAAAATTGTAATGAAGCACAAGTCCCAATTAAACTAAAAATCAATATAAGCTTGTGACCTATAAGTTTTTTTTATATATTTTAGGATTACATACAGAGCACAAATATTTTCTCATGATACTGGGAATAATTAACCAAAACCGACTAATATGTATGGATTATTTCATTGAAATTGACATTTTTTTTTGAAGACCCTTAAAAAATGTCTAATTATGAGTAATTGACTAATTTTATTTCAATTTGCACATATATCCACATTTCGCAATGAATAAGAAAATCAGTATTAAAATTCAAAAAATTCGTGTAACAATAAATATATTTTCCAAGTGCGAATGAAATGACTCGAAGGACAAATATTTGCTTCGTTATAAACAAAAATCATGAAATGCTTCACCATGTTTCATTCAGGATAATTAAAATATCTACAATATATTCCTAGTACCCGAACCAATTATTTCTTAGAAGCCATTGTATTATTCGCATTCCCGAAAACTAATCGGCATTCCTCAGTTTTGTTCACTATACAGGACGTTTCATAGTTAAATGTAGATGGGAGGGACAACTGCTGCTAAAGTGCCCACATTTTTATTGAAACAAAGCGGCACAAATGAGATGAATGACGTATATAATTTGGTTATGAAAGCAGCCCAATAATAAAAAAAAATGTTATTATATACATTTAAATACTTGGCTACAAAAATGTATCAACTACACTGCGCAAAAAAATTAACGCACATTCTGAAAATCTCAATTTTAATGAAAGTTAACTCTACATTGACTTTATAACTTCTTTTTTATGTTCTCTCGGGAAGGTTTTGAACGAAACAAGACACATTAAATGGAAGAAAAATTCAGGATTTCACTGAATCTTATGGGAAAGAAGAGAAATAAACAATTTTCAAAATACTGGAATGCAGATAAGTGATTTAATACTTGGTATTTCCACCCCTTGCGTTCATTACAGCTCGGCAACGAAGGTTCATAATCAAAATGAGTGATCTTGAAATTTTCTGATCTAATCCTTCCCAGATTTCTCTGAGTTGGATTCCTAAGTCATTAAGAGTAGCTGGATGATTTCCTGAACTTCTCTGCCTTCTAGTGAGGTTGTCCCAAACCTGCTCAATCGGATTGAGATCTGGACTTCTTGCTGGCCATTCCATTCGAGAGACTTCAACCTTTTCAAGGTACTCCCGAACGATGCGCGCACGATGGGGACTGACATTATCGTCCATAAAAATGAAATTTTCACCAATGTATGGGTCAAATGGCACTACATGCTCTTCAAGAATGTTACTTATATACCTATCAGCATTCATAGCTCTACTATCAACGACCACTAGGTCTGTGCGAGCAGTCAAAGATATTCCACCAAATACCATAATCGATCCTCCCCCGAAACCAGTAGTATTCAGGAAATTACACTGAGCATATCTTTCATGTGAATGTCTGTATACAAGGGAACGTCGATCACAATGGTAGAGGCAGAATCTAGACTCATCTGTGAAGACAACTCTTTCCCAATCAGCCTCTTCCCAATGGATATGCTCTCTCGCAAAATCCAAACGCGCCCTTCGATGGGCTGGGCCCCTTGTCGCGACACGAGGCCTTGAATCATTTTTTCTTAGGCGATTTCTTATTGTCTGAGTGCTAATTTGCTAAAGCTGATTTTGAAGGAGGCGAGCGGTTGCAAACCGTTGTCTCAACGAAGAAACTCTCAAGTAACGTTCTTGAATGGCAGTTGTTACCCGTGGTCTACCCTGTCCTGGTCTTCGGACATTCATACCTGTCTCCCTGAATCGCTGCAACATTCTGGACACACTTGTATGGGAAACTCCAAACCTTTCTGCAATTCTTGTGTATGTCGCAAAACTACCGCTTGGGCACATTCCTCTTGGGTCAAATTGCGTGTTTCGCGTTGCATAGCGATCGAGTGTAGAAAATCAAACGAAAGAAAAACTATTGATCACTAGAATTGATCGAGAACAACTGATTTCAGAATGGAGCCAATACATTCTAAATCTGATAATCTCATCTTTTTGTATTCCTGCTGGGAAAAAAACATATGTATTGAAGAAAAACGTTGAAAGTGGATAACATATGCATGCATAATTCTGATAAAAATAATTATCATTGAGAACACCTTCAGTTGTAGAATAAATTCGAGAGTTCCATAATGTGCGTTAATTTTTTTGCGCAGTGTATTTTCAAAATCATTCGTGCCTCCGAAAACCCAATTTTTCTCAAGTCAGGTATTTAGTTCGATCTTACCGTACGCCAGACACTTTCAGATTGTTTTCAATGCAGGCTAGTAGGTGAAGCCGATTTGAACTATAAAAACGACTGGGGTAGATCCGGAATTCGAGAATGAATGAATAACAACAGAGCGCGAAAGGTTAAAGGTCACGTGGGCAGTTTCGGGGCTCCAGTTGAATTACAGACGGGATTTTGACACTTCTGATGAAATGTCGGGTGTCCAGAAATCCCTCCGAATATCTGGAGAATCCTACGGTTGGACCTGAAGGGTTTACGAATACGTCACGTCCTATTATAAAACCGAGTTTCGAAAATGATTGAGTTTTTTTATGGAAAGTTAAAATTTGTTTTACGAAATTATTCCAGGACTGTGAGGAATTAATTAATTATAAGTTTTGGTACTTATTTACTCAATCTGTAGCGCAGGTTAATAAAGATTCGATAAACTGGTATAATCATCACAAGAAAGAAGGACTACAAGAAACATCCTGTATCTCTAAAACATCGCGGGACCATGTTTATAGGACTTTTTCTCCCAAAATTATCAAAGAACTCTTTAATTTTTCTTTGTACCTCCAATTTAAGAACACCCCAGTTTGTTAGTAGGCAAAATCAGTTCAATAGTTTCGGCGTTGGAAAAATATGAAATTTTGTTTTCTTTGATAAAAAAATAACTTTACGAGAGAAATGGAATTTCAACATAATGGATATAATATAATGAATATGTAAAATTTTGCGGTGATTCAATAATTAGCAGTTTTTTTTTCTGTTGAATATCGATCTTAGAATCCACTTTTCATATTTCACTGAAATTTTTGTGTGTTTATGTAAAGATCATCGATAAAAAGTTATCCAACAATTCAGACATGAACCTTCTCATTTTTTTTTACTTCGTGAACAATTTTCTGTTTTCATTAACCACATCCTAACGTATGTTCGTAACACTTGAAACAATACAATCGCTGGTACGTAATTTTAGACGAATAAAATTTATCTAGATTTCGACTAGTTCATAACAAGACAAAATTTTTCGATTGTTCATCTTATCAGGCCATCAAACCTCGAAATCCTTTCCATGAATAATTCATCCTGTATCTATTTTTTATTCCCATCTGAAAAAATACTATTTTCCTTCAAGCTGATAGTATGTGATTACCTCAAACAAAATATGAAGGATAACTGTTGACCTTGAACTCATATATTGAACTACATGATGATATTTTTTCTCACGTCTTGTTCTATTTAACAAAATGATAAATTTCAACTTACGTTCACTTCAGCCTTATATGCAAGAAAGCATTGTACAGCAAAGCGTGAAGAAATTGAAAAAATATTAGACAAAGGTTCGTGAAGGTCAATTAAGTATAAAGAGAAAATTGTTATGATATGAATTCAGGACTCCTGTCGATATCGACTATAATATTTTGTCTTCGGAATCTAAAGTCAAAACGCGACACTATAAGTTTGAATGTTATAGAATGATCTTGAACTCTTAATACCTTTTGCACTATAATAACAAGGTATCGCTGGGATCTGAACATTAATGTGGAAATCTACAAAGATTATTTTTAAACTTGATGTTTAGCGATTGATTGTTTTTATTGTGGAAAAAATGACATTAATAAGGACTATTTTTGTAAATTTGTAGCCTCATGACATCCAAACAGACCAAGACAGAACGCATCTTTACAACTTCAGATTTGTGTTAAGGCTACCAAATTCAGTTTAGTGCACCAAAACTCTTATTGATATCTGCTTCAAAATTTATGCATACTGTGAAACTTAATAGAAAATCTAATTTGGAAATTCTGAAACGTATCACGTTACTAGGCAATTGGTTAAACGTGTGCTCCCTTATGAGATGATAAATCGTCTTCGAATGGCTTGGATAGTGAAATTAGTGCAGTGCACCTAATTTATCCATTCTTCAGGATGAATGTTATTCACAGTATTTTTACAAATTTGAGCGCTATCAATATGTTCAACCCGATTAAACAAAACATAATATCATGAATTCCATATCAGTGTATGTTAACCTAGTATTCACAGTATTCCTAGAGCAAATATTGAAAAAAAAAAGGTCAATCTACAATTATCAACTCACAAAAAGAATGCCATGGACACAATCACAGTGACATCATAAAACACAGTGATGGCAATAAGTTCAAATTCAGCCCAAAAATGGCGGATGAGGCGGGGCTTAACCATAGAACTTAAGAATACAATCGACTGAACTGATAGATTTGTATATAGAAGTAACTGAAGGTACTACAGTAACTAAATAAAATGGGCCTTACATTTTGAATAAAACCCAAAAATGAGGTGAACGGAGAGCCATATTCAGGCTCAGAAAACGGTAGCCAATCAAAAACGAGACCACTTCTGTCGCCACTGTGTTTTATCAAGTCACTGTAGATACAATAATGGAAAATCACCCATTCTATTATTGCACACAGAAATTTAAGAGCTATGATGCAAAACCTAAGGTATTATTGTGCAGATTTTCGTAGAAAAATTGCTCTATGCTTACCTTGAACTTCATGACGTCTTCCATTTTGGCCACACGGCCATCGTGGACGCAGGAATGGAAAAAGCTAGGTGCCACACTGACACCCAAGGCCTCGCTGGTCATGCCGGTGCTGTGCTTCTCGCTGTTTGACGAAATTACACGGAATGTACCGAAGAGCAGTACTAGGATACGCTGCGTGTAGACTGGCAATGACGTCAAAATCCTGGAAAAAAAGTGAGATCAGAGATTTCCGATGTAAACTATTAAAATTTTGTTTCTGGTCATATAAGTGCTGAAAAACTATTTATTCATGTGCCTAAGAAAGGAGAAATATGAAAAAGTGGACCCGAAATGCAATTCTTGAAGGAATTCATTCTAAAGCAAAGAGCTCTCTGCATGTGTTTAAGGATGGATGAAAATACGTGGGGACTCGAACTCGAATTGGCCAACTGGATTTATGAATGCTATGTGAAACCAATCGTTAGCTACGCAGCTTTCATCTGGTGGCCAAGAGCTGAAATACCGACGAGGTAACTAGATAAATTACAAAAAAAAAAGTTTTTGTCATGACAAGAGCACTACCTAGACTCCTGTTTAAGCGTTGCTATGTAGTTCATTTTGGACCTAGCTACTCTAGTTTTTTCCTAGGCTAGAATATATGTATGGCCTCTCAATCCTATTAGCCATTATCATGGACAACTGTCCCTAGGTATTCCAGACAGAAATCCTTCCAATAAAGAATGAATTTCAAGAAAAAGATAAAATACATAGTATCTGGCAGCAGAGCAGCATCACCAGCGCCAGAGGGTATTCGCATTACCGCTAGAGCAATGACATTTCAGCATTCAGATGGCAAGCGAAGGTAGGGCAACTCCCTTCATGGGTACTAAGCTTTTCTGCGTTTCCCAGCCAGCCAGCCAGCCATCAGTCGATGACAATTAAGAATGGCGAAGGACCTCAATGAAAAAGGCAAGAAGAACAAGGTCTGTTATGTCTGGGTGCCCGATCATTCGGGAATTGAAGGAAATGAAGAGACCAATATACCTGCCAGAAAAGCAGCATAAACTCCTTCCATTAGCACAGAACCTTTTTGTGGTATAGGCAAATGTATCTAAAAGAGTTTCAAGCGAAGGAAAAAACTCTGGCGGAATCTTCCTAGGTTGGATCATTCCAAAAAGTTTCTTCGAAACTTTGATACTGTCAGATCTAAAAAGTTTCTGAAACTTAACATGCTGCCTATTCTCACTGGATTCCTTAGAGAGCATTACCGCCTTAGGAAGCACCTCTTGGGAATGAGTCTAGCAAGAACGACTGGTGCAGATTCTGCGGGGAGCAGGGAGAAACTCTTGATCACCTGGTGACGGAATTTCTTGCCATCGCTAATCAAAAATGCTTTGAACAATAAACTTGCAAAAGTAAGGAAGTAACCTTCTTGAAGCCATTCCAGACGCTGGAGTTCATTAGAGCTCTAGAACTGGAGGGCAAGCTGTAGACAACGACGACTAATGGTGAGTACAGCTCTAATGAGAAGCACAATAGACCATAAGGTCGCAGTGAAATGAAACCTTCTTTGAATTTTAAATCTAGCCCCCTTGACAAATAACACAAAAAAAGCGTTTTTGCCATGACATGAACGCTACCTACAGCATTCATGTGTAGGTCATTTTAGACCTGGCTACTCTAGGATGAACGAGTCTGAGCTGAATTATATGGCCTCTCAATACAATTAGCCATTGCAATAGGTTACAGTCTCTCGGAATTATAGGCAGAAATCCTCGCAATAAGGAGAAAAGAAAAAGAGAATATACATGGTATCTTACAGCAGAGCAGCAATACCAGAGCTTGATTCGTCTTAGTTCAGTCAAAGCTAGAACGGTGGTGCAAAATGCTTTTCAACGTCACTCTGGAGTGCGCGGTAGCTTTATGGTATTTCAGCATTCAGCTCGCGAGAGAGCCTTCTCCGATTCGTAGCCAGCCATTGGTCGATAGCAATTACAGAATGGGAATAAAAGATGAAACTTTGCGTTCTGGTCAATGCTCAGTGGACAAAGGTAGAATTACTCGACGACCTGAACCAAAAAGGTTATCTCACTCGTTAAACTACACTGCGCAAAAAAATTAACGCACATTCTGAAAATCTCAATTTAAATGAAAGTAAACTGTACATTGACTGTATAACTTATTTTTTATGTTCTCTCGGGAAGGTTTTGAACGAAACAAGACACATTAAATGGAAGAAAAATTCAGGATTTCACCGAATCTTATGTGAAAGAAGAGAAATAAACAATTTTCAAAATACTGGAATGCTGATAAGTGATTTAATACTTGGTATCTGTGAAGAGAACTCTTTCCCAATCAGCCTCTTCCCAATGGATATGCTCTATCGCAAAATCCAAACGCGCCCTTCGATGGGCTGGGGTAAGAGCTGGGCCTCTTGCCGCGACACGAGGACTTAAATGATATTCTCTGAGGCGATTTCTTATTGTCTGAGTGCTAATTTGCACCCCATGAGTTTGCTCAAGCTGATTTTGAAGGAGGCGAGCGGTTGCAAACCGTTGTCTCAACGAAGAAACTCTCAAGTAACGTTCTTGAATGGCAGTTGTTACCCATGGTCTACCCTGTCCTGGTCTTCGGACCTACTTGTCTCCCTGAATCGCTGCAACACACTGGACACACTTGTATGGGAAACTCCAAACCTTTCTGCAATTCTTGTGTATGTCCACCCTTCTTCTCGCAAAACTACCGCTTGAGCACATTCCTCTTAGGTCAAATTGCGTGTTTCGCGTTGCATAGCGATCGAGTGTAGAAAATCAAACGAAAGAAAAACTATTGATCACTAGAATTGATCGAGAACAACTGATTTCAGAATGGAGCCAATACATTCAAAATCTGATAATCTCATCTTTTTTTATTCCTGCTGGGAAAAAACATCTGTATTGAAGAAAAACGTTGAAAGTGGATAACATATGCATGCATAATTCTGATAAAAATAATTATCATTGAGAACACCTTCAGTTGTAGAATAAATTTGAGATTTCCATAATGTGCGTTAATTTTTTTGCGCAGTGTAGATATGAGGAAATTGACGGGTTTACTCCTGGGACATTGTCCTGTGAATTAACACCTGTGGAACATGGGCAAAATTCCTGAAGTTATTCGGATTTTGTTTTTCGTTTTTTTGTAAAATAATGATAAGTTTCGCATTTTGGAAGCGTGTAACTCTGCGAGGAAAGGCCTAAGATCTTTTGCGATCTTTTGGTCTCTAAAGGTTGCATGGACGACGAGAGCTGGAAAGCTCCCTACACCGAGTCGAGTTTCAACTCTAGAAAATTTCTCCCAACGGTAAAAGAGAAATTCGTAACGCACAACAATGGCGAGTTGCGATAATGATGTTAGAGTATCGTTTTAGGCAGGACCGTCTACAATGGCCCTATTCATTGTCGCACTAGTAGATAAAACGCCTGCTGATCGTTGACCCGCGGCACAGAAAACGTCGAAAGCCAGCGACGCGTCCCGAATCGCAGAACGGTTAAGTACCCACCGTCATACTTATCGTACCGTTTGATGGTCCCTAATTTTTCCGCTCTGAATTCGCCGGCCGTCATCGTCGTCTCTATTATTATTATTGAACTAATTGACGGTTAATCGCGCTGTGTGCAGGTCGTCAGCTGCGACAGGAATGTGTATTGTTAGACACGGGAAATTATTAGATGGGAGCTGCGGAATTCTCGTATAGGGGGCGTGCAAAAATGAAGGGTTTCGTATTTCCGATTATGGAGCTTTGGCATCGTTTTATCCTTCATGATATTATATCATTATATCACCACCAATTACCGAATTATGATACAGAAACATTCCGCATAGCATACAAATTTATCAATTTTGAATGAAAACGATCGATTTTTATTCATATAATTTGTTTTTATTCATTGCAAATCTTTTAATTTTTACGAAAACCAGAAATTCAACGAGAGTGATGATCTAGTACTTTTTATGTTAGATCGCTAAAAATACACCTAGTTTCACTTGAAAAACTAAGTACATCCGATTTCAAGAAAAAATCGAGAGAGTTTTAGCTAGATAAATAGCTCTACTTGCGAAATTCTCTCAAACGATGAGGTTCGACCATAGAGTAATAAACATAGATAGGGGAAGTACACACAATTTTTAGATGTCCCAAACATGTTTAGATTACGTTGTCGGATTGTGATATATTTTCAAATCGACAATTTGACTATATCGTTATGAATGTATATTATGTATATTGAATGAAATATATTTATTTGAGTGATTCCCGATTAAATATGCAAATTTGAATATTTGGAATCCGATATTTTTCCTAATTGTCGAATTTATAATAAGCAGAATATTTATTATTTTCTGTATCTACCTGCTGAAATCTAAGATTTGGCAACTTTTGCTCTCCTAGTATCATCGGTCGTTTCACGTCGTTTGATGCGCTTGAAGCTTGTCTTCTAATTTCTGATATATTTAAGTACTTATTTAAATGTATTTTGAGTTGATATGAAACGTTGATTCACTATGGGACATAAGAAGTGTGTTCTCTGTACAGAAACTCGCGAATTGAGTGAAATATTGTATCACTGATGTGTTTTCATTTCCGCGCGCTTCATGTCAAATTTGATAGTTCATGTTGGGGACAAAATTTGCCCCTACTAACGGGTGTTTTTTTTCGAGGTATATAACTTTAAGTTGGCATTACTGTTCAAGATGGCGACCGATTTAACAGCTCTCAAGTGATTTATTCTCAGTTTGGTTTGGCAATTCATCATGAATAGACTCACGCCTAAACAACGCTTGCAAATGGTGCAATTTTATTTAAAAAATAATGGTTCTGTGCGGAATACGTATCGCGCACTACGTCCATTTAATTTTGTTTAGCGATGAAGTGCACTTCTGGTTGAATGGCTACGTCAACAAACAAAACTTCTGCATTTGGATTGAAGCTAATACTCAAGTGTATGTCGAAACACCGTTACATCCAGAAAAACTGACTGTTTGGTGCGCTTTATGGGCTGGTGGTATCATTGGTCCGTACTTCTTCAAAAACGATGATGGCCAGAACGTTACAGTCAATAGTGATCGGTATAGAGCCATGATTACTAACTTTTTCATTCCTGAATTGAACAACCATGATGTCCAGGAGCTGTGGTTCCAACAAGTCGGCGCAACATGTCACACAGCTCGTGCCACAATGGATTTATTGAAAGACGAGTTTGGTGACCGCCTAATTTCACGTTTTGGACCTGTGAATTGGCCTCCAAGATCTTGTGATTTAACACCGCTAGACTACTTTCTGTGGGGCTATGTGTAGTCATTGGTCTATGCGGATAAGCCACAAACCCTTGACCATTTGGAAGACAAAATTCGTCGTGTTAATGCCGATATACGGACACAAATGTTGGAAAAAGTCATCGAAAATTGGACGTCCAGATTGGACAATATCCGAGCCAGCCGTGGCGGTCATATGCCAGAAATCATATTTAAAATGTAATGCCACAAGATTATCTTGCGAATAAATTAAATTCATGTCAATCGAATAATCCATCGTTGTTTTATTGCGATTTAAAGTTCTATAGCTCTAAAAAAAATACCCCTTATAATGCCTTATGCTCCCTCTATCCATGTTTATTACTCTGATGGTTCGACTCATTGATGACAAATCCGAAAAATACAGGCAACTTGACGGAATCGATTAAGGGAATGAGCGCTCAAAAAGACTGTAACATATTTCGCCAATTTCGGAACTTCGCACAGACTACAGCACGAAAGCAATCTTTCTCAACAGATCCAATCAAGATCTGTTCACGGAACTACGTGATTTTAATTACACGTAGATTGTGTAATTGACGATGGGTGCTATAAACATCAGCGTTGTTATTGACTCACTAATGAGAAATTGTTACAATTGAGGAATTCTCACGTCCGCCCGTAATAAACAAGGCATCGTAGGTAGGTGGCTGTACGAAATTAAAAATTGGGGTCATGGGTGTCACATTCTCGATGTAGGGAATAATTTTTTTGGTCTACTACACTGGACGTAAGTGAAATCGTTTTCATGTGTAGTCCTCAGTCATGATATAATATTATACATATATGATATCGTTTATGATAATTTCGTTGAAAATGTTTGTAATTTTCGAAATTCAAACCAAAACACTACATTTTACACGATTTATTATTTACATTATCTGGTAGAACCATTGAAAAATTTTGAGGTAAGCACCACTATTGTCTGATAGTGCGCCAATTTAACGAACTCAACTACGGCATTTAAAATTTCAAGTTTCTAGGTTCCTCCTTTCAAAGGTTATCGTATTTACGAACGGACAGAATTGAATTAGATCAAGGATTAGAATCTCGGCTCAAAATTCGAAGAATACACACATCGTAAATGGTATAGCGCTCTGTTTGAGGAACTAGCGTTCAAAAAGACCCATTACATTCACTCCAATACAAGGTGGTGAAATTTCGATGTTTTAGCACTACAACTTTTAAATCAGAGGACATAATTTTTTCTCGATATCGCCATTTTCCAATTTTCGCTTATAACTAAAATTAATACTACTCTTATAAGTTTCTCAGAAAAAACGAACGAGAATCAGATTTTCTGTATCGTAATGAGTTCATTACAGTTCTAGAAGTCAGTGCTGTAATGAACTCATTACAGCATCGTTTTCAGATATATTTTTCGTTTTGTGGTTGTCTATGCTGACTTCCAATCCTATCAAATTTCAACAAACGTCAATAATTGTCAATATAAATTGGGGATATAGAGAAATGATTTGCTACATATTCGCAACTTCTCATAATTCTGATAGTGTTAAATCGATTTCGTCACACATAATTCACGAATTTAAGGTGTAATTGTAAATTATGTCTAAATCCGAAACATACGATTCATATTCAAATTCCGTAATCTGTCAATTTTCGTAACAGTCACACCAACTGCCAAGATACAATACAAAAGTCACTAGGATATATAATCTGAATTTTTCATTGAATTTCGACAATATTTCGCAAAACTTGAGTGAAATAGAGAAAATATCGTCTAATACTCGTTGCAGAAGGCAATTCCAACACTCATGCGTTCCAAAACTCGCTCCTTCATCGCTCGTTTTCGAATTTCGCATTCGTGTTGGAATAGGAGCCCATTCTGCAACTTGTTTTAGAATATACTATTCTCTGTTTTAATATTGTAATGAGTTCATTGCAGTAGCAAAAACAGAGCTGTAATGAACAGCATTGTTTTCAGTTATATTTTTCGTTTTGTGGTTGTCTATACTGATTTCTGATCCTATCAAATTCAAAATCAACAAACGTCAATTGTCAATATATGTTATTTGGATATAGTGAAATGATTTGCAATATTATTCGCAATTTCTCTTAATTCTGGTGGTGTTAAATCGATTTCGTCAGACATAATTCACGAAATTAATGTGTAATTATAAATTATTTCAAAATTCGAAACGTACGATGCAAATTCAAAATCCATAATCTGTCAATTTTCGTAACAGTCACACCAACGGCCAAGAAACAATACAAAAGTCACTAGAATGTATAATCTGAATTTTTCATTGAATTTCGACCATATTTCACCAAACTAACTTGACTGAAATAGAGAAAATATCGTCTAATACTCGTTGCAGAAGGCAAATTCAACACTCATAAGTTCGAATTTCGTATTAGTAATGGAATAGGAGCTCATTATGCAACTTGCCTCAGAATATACCATTATCTATCTCCTCTAATTTAAAAGTTGTAGTGCTAAAATAATGCCCACCCTGTACAGGGTGGGCAAATTTCGATGTTTTAGCACTACAACTTTTAAACCAGAGGAGATAGATAATGGTATATTCTGAAGCAAGTTGCAGAATGAGCTCCTATTCCATAATTCGGATCAATATAAATAATAGAAATTGGCCAAAAACCTCTTTTCACCTAAGAGTCTCAATATTTCTATGGTTTCAACTGTTGATGAACACAGAAAAATTGAGCTTTCTATAACAAGAGCAGTGTCCTTCCGTCAATCTGATTATTTCTATGCTTTTCACTTATTTCTACAAAATTCGAATCTAGATATGTTTTATAAATTTTTTATCTAAAAATTGACTTGGAAATAACGGAGAAACCACAAGATCGAATTTTTCAATCGAAAGAGTTGTATTGAGATGCATGCATCAGAATATTATTTCTATGTTGGTACTCCGAACTTTCCGCCACGGCTTAATCTGTCAATTCATCAATTTGCCTTAAAGAAATCAGTTCTGCCAACCAACATTTTTCATTGCAAAAATCACTAAAATATATTTATGGAAATATTTCATTAATTTCAATGAAAATGCAATGAATTAGAGAAAATAATGTATAATACTCGTACAGAAGGCTCATTCTACCACTCGTTCATTCCAAAACTCTCCACTTCGTGGCTCGTTTTTGAATTTTGAACTCGTGGAAGAATATCAATGCCTTCTGCACTTGTATTATAAATAACTATTACATAGGTCTCCAGAATCAATACGCACAAGTACCAATCCATTTTAAACAGCATATGAAACAATGCATATATGATTGAACTCAACAATTTAATTACGAAGGGACAAACAAGAAATAAAATTTAACCTAATAATGGCAGCAATTGCACAATGCACAGTCGACACCTCTTCTCGATATTTCAATAGATGAATATTTGAAACTGTGTTTAAGCTATCTAAGAAACTTTTTCCAAGTTCGTTTATCTTTTCGAAACTATTTGTATAAAATAAATATAGATTCGAATTTTGTAGAAATAAGTGAAAAGCATGTAAATAATTAGATTGACGGAAGGACACTGCTCTTGTTATAGAAAGCTCAATTTTTCTGTGTTCATCAACTGTTGAAACCATAGAAATATTGAGACTCTTAGGTGAAAAGAGGTTTTTGGCCAATTTCTATTATTTATATTGATCCGAATCATACAATGTTATATATTTTTGAAATCAGGAAAAATTAAGCTTTCAAAAAATGGGACAAAAATCTAGTGTTCCCATTTGAAAAAACATAACTTTGGGTCATAGCTTCGTAATTAAAAACCCTTTTGAAAAGTCAAGTACGCCACTGGATTCTACGTAAAAAAGTGCCTGTATAATGTTTTAATTTCAGAGCTCTATCATCAGTATTAGCGGAGAAATAAATGTTTTTCGATATCGCCATTTTTCCAATTTTCGCTTATAACTCGAAAACAAAAGAAGGTGGCCAAAAATGAATACTACCCTAGTTAATTTCTCAGAAAAAGAGATCGAGAATGGGGCATCAGATTTTGTATATCTCCTCTGGTTTAAAAGTTGTAAAAGCGTTTTCAATTACGCATTGAAGCGTTGAAATTAGCACGGAGGGATTTCTTAAGTATGTAGGCGTTTTAACGTACGTTGACAGGTAGGCTGAATAATTGTCAATATTTGTCAAATTTGCCCTCCCTGTGTAGTTGCCTTTCTGCAAATAGCAATCAATAAAAAAAAGCGTTTTCAATTACTCATTGAAGCGTTGAAATTAGCACGAAGGGATTTCTTATGTGTGTAGGCGTTCAAACGTAGGTTGACAGGTACGCCCAGTAATAGTCAATATTGATGCGTTGTTGCCGTTCGGCATTAGAATAAATCATGTCGCACCTGTGGATCTCGTCTCTCTGCTGCTGATGATCGTCCATTTCGATGACCTCGAAAAATCGGTTTTCCAACTCCCTTCCGAAGACTCCACCCGGTATTTTCCTGAGGAACTTTTTCAGAACACTCGCGATGGTGTACACGCTGAAGTTGTCGATGTTGACCAGTCTGCCTGTTTGTAGGAAGTGTATCAGTTTTTTCATCACACCCTGATTGCCCGGCGCCCTGAAAACGTCCTTGCGGTAGGGGGCTTCTTTATTCAGTTTGAGGATTAGTACCTGAAATATTTTTATTTTATTAGGTTGTCAAATATTAGGGGCATTGACATTTAGGAAGAGATTAGTCTGTTTACGTTTTGAGTTGGCGCTAGGGTTGTCAGATAAGGAAGATTAGGACATATTTGGAAATATTTTTCGGAGATTTTTGCCGAGGAAGCATATTTCAATACTACTTAAAAAAATTTACTCTTTGACACCTCAAAATTGAGATGAATATCTTGGTCGCATTTTAGGCGATGAAACTGAATATAGTATATAACATTACTAGCAAGGTAAGAGGGTTTTTACTGGCGAATGGAGGATATAATTGACGAGCCGCAGGCGAGTCAGTTACCTCCTTGAGCCAGTAAAACCCGTTACCTTGCGTGTATTGTTTTATATTTTATTTGTTTCTCATTTGTAAAAAGGTTAGATAAATTCCAAAAAAATCTCAATAATTTGTCTCAAATGTCGTAAGCTATCATAGACAAGTCTATGGAAGCGTTGCCATGAACATGTCTGTTTATTTTTCTTTACATTTGTTTTGGCGAAAGCGAGAATGAATGTACCAAAAGAAATTATTGAGGCAGCCAGTAGTGTAGCTTCAAGTTTATTACCTGCAAAATCAGCTTCAAGGTACGAGCGAGAATACGACGGCTTCAAAAAATGGCAAAACAAAAATAGTGTGATTGGGGTAACTGAAGATGTTTGTTGGTCTACTTGAATCAACTATCAGCTAGATTCAACCCTAATACTTTATGGGCAAAATGGTCTAGGCTGAAAAGCTGCTTGGAAATGAAAGAAAATGCCCCTGTTCGCAGGTTTGTTTTCCTTAAAAAATTTTTTGAAAAATATGACGTTTAGTTGTCATTTGCAGATTTCAAAAGGTAATAGCGTTTCTGAAACGAAAAAATGAGGGTTATACGCCAAAAAAGGCCAAGGTATTAAGTAAAGAAGAGGCTGAACAATTTCTTTTACATGCTCCTGATGACTAGTGGTTGCTGGCTAAAATTGTAACAATATTTGGGATTTTTGGATGTTGTCGATGTGACGAAATTCTCTCCTTAAACATGAATGATCTAGAAGATAAGGGAAAATACGTTATTGTGACATTGCGGCAAACAAAAAATTTAACAACAAGAAGATTCACCATAACCGATGATGGCTGCAGCTTCAAGCCTTGCATGTTATACAGACAATATGTAAATCTTCGGCCTCCTGGAACAGAAAGCCTAAGATTTTTTTTGACATACCCACATGGAAAAATCTGTGTTACTGGAAATAACAATTGTACCATGATTTTCAACATATATGACGATAAAACAAAATGTTCTAATGTAAATAATACTACTAACTTGTAAAAATTTTGCAAGTTAACTGTCAGTTTTACAAGTTAGTGACTTGATAAAATAAACTTTCTTGATTAATATTGTGTTTTTGGAAACTGACGTTTACAAATGAGAAACAAATAAAATATTTTTCGGGAATTTTTGCCGAGGAAGCATATTTCAATACTACTTAAAAAAATTTACTCTTTGACACCTCAAAATTGAGAGGAATATCTTGGTCGCATTTTAGGCGATGAAACTGAATAAATTTTTTATTGCAAATACAGAATAGTTTCGCATCCAATAAATCCGAAAACTATATTTGGATTTCTGAACGAATAATACCGGGTTCAAACATGTAATTTATGAACCAAGTTCATACATCTGATTCATCAAATGATTTTGGTTCAGGAAGAAGAGAATCTGAAAATCGAATGAAGAAAACAACAATTTTTACTAATGGATTTTAATTATTCTCTGCACATCTCAAAATAGAGATACATCCCCCAAAATTATTTTAATTAGGATTTTTCAATTTTGTAACATTACATTATAGTTTAGTTTTTGCGAAATGAATTATTCTGGTACTGTGGTTATCTGTAGATTCAGACTTCAGCTTGTAGGATTTGGTTTATTTACTTTCAGTAGCTCTCCGAAAGGAGAAAGATATTCTTCAGAATTAGAATATCAATTATTTTTTTATTCAATCCCTTTTTTAATTTTTTTCAGCACTTAAATCATGGATCAAAATTGCGTTCTTTGAAGAATATCATGTGAATAGCTTTTAGAAATTCCTGTGAAAGTTCTAGATACAATTCCCCTTATTTGAATTTTGGGTTTCAAAACTTGAACTGCAATAATTTCAGAGTAGCTTGGCTAAAATTAATTAAAACAATATTCGTCCCTATTCGACAATGGATATACAAGTATTATATCTTGATGGGTTGTTCTCGAACCTCAATGATTATGTGAAAAAACCATGAACAATGAATCAGTTCAATGACAAATTAGAAACAAACAGATATATGATTATTATAAAAAAAACGCAGATTAGTCATCATCTATTGTGTATAACAAATATCATTATTTCATTACAAGTAGTACAGTACTAATTTCACTTTCAGTTGGGCAAGTAAATATTCGAAATCAGAGTGATTTATCGAATATGTTTCATTCTCTCTGAGCGTTACCTTGATTAAAAGGAAAGCCTTGTAATTCAAGTGAAACTCTATAATTTAGGCATTTTTCCAGCAAACTTTGCTAGCAGATGTGTAAATAACGGATATCTTCACGATTTCTACAGAGGCATTTCCGTGACGAGAAAGTCTACATACAACTAGAAAAAATTACAGGGAAGTCCACATCAAACATCAAGATCGTCCCGATCTTTTATCGCAATTCAAGGAAACGAGAGTTTTTATCGCGCTTGTAGATAAGGAAAGGTAAATAAAAAAATAACTGAACCGATAACCATTTGTGGAATGACCAACTCTTATAGTAGTTGTTCATTCATACTAAATCTTTCTTTGATAACAGCACCAACTTGGAAGAATACGGCATGAACAGTGTCTGATAAAAAATATGTAATACGGTACTGTACGTTGTATTATGATTTCGTTCAAAAAAAAAAAAAAAACAGTGCAGATTACTCACAATAAGTTAAGGTTTGAAGTAATCAGAGTTGATATTCTTGTCAAAAACGTTGAAATTTTAACAAATCATATACAAAGCAATGTTCTCATTAGAATCTAGTATGAATTCCATTCATGTGCAAATAAAAGTATCTTAGCTTTTCGTGCATAGGGCAGGATTGTTGCCCAAGCAAACACATAATGAATACCTACATCTGATAAACAAGGGCTAAATGTTTCATTAGGATAATAGAGAGGTTGAACTAGAATTCCTTGATTCAAGAAGAAATATTGCCTTTAATGAGGAACTAAGAAAGACGTTTCAAATTATCAAATACTCCAAAGAAATATTCCATATTTTTAATATGACCCAAAACTGTTTTGGAAACTACAAAAATTATTATTAAATAAAATAGGTTGTTTCATTAGGACTGCTAATTGCAATACAATTTTCATCCTACAAATAATATATCTATATAATATTAAATTCCCACATGACGTACATAAAAACATACATTATGACAGCGTTTAAAAATTGATTTTGAATTAATATCATATAATTTTGCCATAATGAATTTCTGGCTAGAAAAGGACCCGTCCTACTTTCGCAAAAGCAATTATCCGCTCAATTTAACTTGAAAGTTGTGCAAAGAAACTTTTGATTTCATTGATGTCAATACAACTGATCTACATTTTCACTAATGAAAATAAAGGAGTTAGCTAAGAAACTGAATGAATTATAAGTAAAATACTCACTAAAAGTGGTCCCGGTATGTCATTTTTGCAAACTTCTTCAAGGGGCACCCCAAATTTAACCTTTTCCAGTCTTCGAGGATAAGGTCCAGAGGGATGACCACAAGAAGTCACAACGTTACTGAAGGTAGCAGCACGTCTATGCATTCTAGCTGCCCAGCTACTCATTTTCACCAATTAATTAATATACTGATAACAATAATAATAAACACACTGATCGCCGGGGTATAAACTAACACTCATTTTCATAAAAACATTCTCATATACAAATACATGAGTACTTCCACGTAAAAAAAATTGAATGAGAGGCACTACGAAAAGGTTTGTTTTGAGCATTTAATTCTATCGTTCCGCATGTCACAGTTCATCCTTAAAATACCACACCTCCTACACTCCACACAATAACCCAAAAATCAATGGACGGTTTTGAGTTTTCCACCAAACACCTCAGCAGTCAAGTACACCACAGAGTTCATAGACACGGTTTGTGAATATTTTTGTTTGTGGGAATTTCATATGATCTAAAATAGGTCGCTTGAGTAGCGCACACCTGCGGAACATAGAAATAAAGTTATACTCTTTTGAGGTTATTTTCTAAATATTTTAATTAATTGCTTTCAATCATGCAAATTAATAGAATATGCTGAAAAGTAACTGATTATGATACCATTTCTCAAAATTGGTTCATCTGAATATTCTGAATAATTTAATTTCATTCAGTTTTGTGGTTATGCGTCATTACTGTCAAGTTGAATGACATTGATAGAACCACTAGAACATTCAAATTTCAAATTAAAAAACTCATTACTTCCCTATATTTTGCGCTTGTTTACGTTAAATTTTTTTTTACGATTAGAAATAGTAATTTACGTAACAAGTCCGGAAAATAGGGTTTTTTTGGACGAATAGACAAAATTCCAGGACGAGCGTAAGCGAGTCCTGGAAGTCTGTGAGTCCAAAAAAACCATTTTCGGGCGTGTTGCGTACAATATTTTTTCAGCAACCAAGTAAAATAACACTATCGCTGCTGCTTTCAATATTTTATTGCGATTGCGATCAAAAAACATGCAAATTTTTGACAACTAATTTCATATGAACTGTCAGCCGTTATCTCGGTTGCTATGGATTCTATGATTCTTTTCCGGCCTAGTCCGGGAAGTACGTACTTTCTGGACTAGGCCGGGAAATGCTACTTTCTCAGAGAAAAAGCGTCCGGGAAGTGACCACTTCCTGGACGGTTGCCGAAAATGTATTTTTTTATAGTCACATACAGTCATAGATAAGGGGTACTTTTGTATTTATCTATGCATACAATTCTTAAAAATTCTAGGTATCAACATCATTGATCATCATATTCCTTAGAAACATATAATTGCATAAGTCAAATATTTTATATTACTTTTATTATTTCATTATTAAATAGAAATGTGTTTTCTGCTATATAAATTTATTCAAATAGATCTAACTTTCGACTTGTATTCGAATATGCTTAGTTCAATAACTTTCAAAGTAATTTGATATAAATGAAGCCGTTTCGATGCATATTCTGCAACAACTATTTCTACGCAAAAAAAATATAGAGAGGTAGATAACTGTTCTTTATTGATACAATCAAATGGCCATCAACCTAAGTCCTTCAGCCAACAAAAATATAGTTTCCGAATAAATTGGACTAATGGAGTGAATCTTATATTGGGTAAATTTCTTATATCAGAGTTTTTTTATTTTAATGAACAATGCTATTCAGATTTTGATTTATTATATTTCCTTTTCGTCAAAATGAATTAATGAAAAATGTAGGGAAGGTGAATTTAAATTAAACTGAATCAGTCTTTTTTTATGGATTTAGGTATATTACAGAACTCATGTTCTCAAAATGTTTCATCTTCAGATTAAATAAGTATATACATCTCAGCGAACAAAATAAACTCAGACAAAATACATTTTGTTACAAAAATAAAATTTTTAAATGAATAAGAAGATAAATAATTGAACATTTGTATATAAATTCGGAATATATATTATATCTCTCCATAATATTTGTTTGTTCATTCTAAGAGGTCTAAAATGGATCCTAACACATCCATTGTTTGGTCATCTTCTAGCACTATATCGAAGTAGTTGAGGTAATCGGATAACTTCTTTTCAGCCTGGAAAAAGATAATTTAGTGAAATTATTGCAGATGATTTTTCGATTTTTAACTCACCAAATCTGACTCAAAATATAAGAAACCAATTTTGAGCACAGCATTCGTATCAGGAAGACCATCAGCCATACCAGCATCTCCAATCGAGTCTCCCATTAAAATCACATTGTTACGTTGGGAAATTAGTTTGAAATAATCTGTACCCTCGAGAGCATGCTCATTTTTGCTGTAGATGTGAATGAGTTTTCCTTGAAATCCTTGTACAATATTGTTCTCATCAAATTTCAAGAAATTTGAAACAACCTGGAAGAATATAGTAGTCAAAGATAAAATTTTACATCGTTCGTTTTATATTTAGTCATAGAGTGAAATAATTGTCTCTTTACCTTAACGTTTGAGCGATAAATTCCATTGTGCTTCAGTAAGGCAGCCACAGTATCTCCAAGTCCGGCAGAAAATACTAGTACAGGCACGTTGTTCTCTTCCAGTGATTCAAATATAGTTTTGCAGCCATCCCTATGCAAAAATCATCAATGTTGAATAGTTCATGGTAATATTGATATTCACAAAGACATTGAATTTTAGCAAAAAAGGTACATTGTTTATAGTAGTAAAGGTGATAATTTTCTGGACGAGAATGTAAATTGTTGGCCGAGGCATACTATTCCTTCTGGAGTCTCAATCAAAATTAGTAAAATTAAGGATTTTTTTAAAATAAGTAACGAATTTTATTATAATCTTATTGCCTACGAAATTGTTTTTTCTTAATAATTGATCTTTGTGACAAAAAGATAATTATTTCATAAATATTTGAAATTAATAGGGATGACGATGTTCAGATGTGTGGTACACCATCAGAGTTGGTAAATATTGAATGAAATTTTATGGATTATTGCCAAGAAAAAAAAACAACCTGATCTGAAAATTTAATAGTTGAATACTTCCCCCACTTGTCTATGAAATGGAAAACATGTACATTATGGTCAAATTATATTTTATGCTGAAAGCTACACTCAGTGACTCAGTACAAGAGATTATGTTGATATTTCAGAATATTTTAAATTACGTGTTTTTTGAAACGCTAGAATGCCAAATATAAACAAAAAAAAATTCAAAATTTTGGTCTAATGTACAAATCAAAGTATTTATTTATTAAACTCATTAAATCATCATACAAAAATAGATATAATTGGCCTTCCATATATGTAATATGTGTCTAATAATACATTTAATAAATGTGTGTTATTGATGTAGGGGTAAATTTTGAGGGCTTCCGTAAAACTAACTTTTCCGAACAGAAAACAGTACAGGAAAGTTTGCTCTCCAACAATTTCAGAAAAATATCTTTTTCCGACGAACTATGTTATTTTGATATCGATTTCAACATTCTGAATACATATTTGGAAACACTCCACTAAGAAGACTATTGAGCAATACTGATAACATAATCATTAAAACGAAGATTTTGTTTATCCGAGTGTAGTACTAGATATATCATAAAAAAGATACAATACTATTGAGTAAAATTTATTATTTCAATATTCACTGACAATACAGAGCTATTTCTGAAAAGTGATAAGAACCAAGCAATTCGATTTTTTTCAACTATATTATAAGCTGTTCCAACCTTCGTTGTTTTACTGAATGTCATCATGAATAATATTGGATTGATAATAATGATATAATTGTTATTTCACAACGTACATTTTTGATGAAGGTTTGCGATTTTTACATAATTGAATTCGGAAAAAAGTACCTATAAATTTGAACTATTTACTATTAATCTTTCTGAATTGGCAATTTGATCACTCTATGAAATTATATAAGATAAATTTAAATTTGAATTTGTACCAGGGCATCATAAAAGTTTGTTACAAAGCAGTGGCGAAGTTTTTTTGTTGCGGGTTTGGAAATAGAAAAAATTTGAATAAGAATTAAAAATAAAAATACACTATTTGTGTTTGTGAATTTCAAGATTTATCATATGGAATAGTTGTCAATATTAGTGAAAAGCCATAAATAATATAAAAAAAATATAATACATAAAGATCCCATATTTTAATTGAGAGATCCAAATACTGAAATCGTGAAGAAATATGGAAAGAACGAGCGCTCAAAAACGACTTTTTCAAATACAAGTAAAATGCGATAAAATCAAGGTTTTTCCTTAAAATTTAAAAATTTTCAGTTTTGTTTTCTGTCGCTATCTCTTTTTCCGAGAGATAAGTGATAAGAAATGATGATCTACTTTTGTTTTAATATGTATTCAATAGTATCTGGTGTTGTGCGGTCATGTTGAAACACAAACCTCATTGCATATCTAATGATTAATAGAAAACATCAGACGTGCTGTTATTGAAATCTAACGGTATATAAACATAAACGCGTTATTGCACGATCAACCTTAAATATTATTTTTGTACATGTGATATTGGCACTGTAACTCTTGTCACCCACTCTGGAATTGAAAAGACGTCGACTCGACACTATCCTTAGATTACTCACCTTAGGCATGGTCCATATTTTTTCGCTATGTCACTAATTTCTTCCGGGCTTATCTCAATGCCCCTGAAAATAAAACAATATGAGGTGAAGAAGCGATAACGAACCATTTCGAAAAAGTAAATAAAAACCCCTTGAGAATATTCTAGAACAATACAGGGTGTTTCCAAATTAGACGTGAACCTTGAAGGAGGTGTTAGTATCACTCATTTTCTGTCGATTGAACCATATTTATTGATAACCGAAAATCAACAGTTTCCGAGATATTTCAGTTCTTGTGTGATTTAAAAAATTTTTTCGCTTTACTTCATTTTTCGTAAATTTTGGATTATTTCCATCAGAAAAGGATTTGATATGTATGAAAAAAGCAAAACTATGATTTATTAGATATTGAATAAGAATTAGTATGATTTGAGAGTTGGTAAATGAAGAAAATAATATTAAATTTCTAAAATAAATTTGTTTGTAACTTTCGAATTTGACATTTTATTTATGACTTGCCAAATTCCTTCTTTATTTCTTAAAAATTTTTCATTATAATGCAGGCACTAGTTTTCTTTCAGCAGATTTTGATTTGAAAGGCAAAAGAAGCAAAGAGGATATTAATTTTATTAGAATTAAACTCGAAATTTCAGTAGAACTCAAATATTTCGTAAAGTGTTGATTTTTGGTTATCACTGATGACAAATGAGTCATTCTTACACGTCCCCAAAGGTTCACGTCTATTTATTGTATTACAGATTTTAAAACTTTGATTACACTATTCGAACGATATCATTTAATTTCTCTTAGACGTTGCATCGAGAATTTTTATAAAAGTAAAAAATCATACATAATAATTCTAATACATATGATTATCTACATCAGAGCTATTAGTATTTTATAACGATATAATCAACTATCTTTGACAATTCTGAACCGACCTCTCAGATTTTTACAAATGGACATTTCTATACCATCTGATTGATTTTATCAGCCATTTTATTCCTAAAGAGAAAATAATTTTCAATGTGATAACAGATAATGATAGAATAAAGCTTAGTAGCATTTCAGAAGAAAATATCAACCTTTTTTTACAGGTTGTCCCATTTTATTTTATGATATGTTATCTGTCGAACGATCAGAATTTTATGATCTAGATTTGCAGGGTGAAAGCCTGTAGTGTTGGTGCCTACATACTATTGGAATGATTCACACTGTGCAAATGAGCGAACGATTATTTCTACTTTGTGCTTTTGTTATCAGTAGGTACCTTACTTGGAGATGGCATTTTTTCAGTGAAACAAGTTAGCCGTGAGCATTGAATTATGATGTTTTCTAGAGTGCTGTCTTTTTCTACACTTGAAATGTAATGATATTCAAATGTTTTATTTTCGATGATTGTTTCTTATATGTTTTTTTTATCCCAACTTCCTAATGATTGAATGTCGATTTCTACTTTCAAACGTTTTTTTCCTTCTAATAGCTTTTTTTGCGTACATTTATTTTTATTGACTATACTTACTTAAGTGATTTTTCCGTATCTGAATACCATTCTTCCATATGTTTCTTCCGTTTTTCTATCGGTATCGTTAAATCGCATTCTATTGGTTTGTATTTCCTAGCGAAAGAATCGGTTAATTCTACGTGTTCTTTGGGTAACGACGGACAGCACCTGAAGATACCTATAAAGACAGAAATCAAGAAGTTAAAGATCTACCGACAAAGGGCTTCTTAGTTCGGTGGAAATACCGGGTGTTTATTTTGAAAATACAATTATTGAACCGTTACACTCGGTCTTTTGTATTGCTGTTGACTGTAACAAATGTTGGGTTCACAATTTTAAGAAGGTCGAATCTTTATGACTATTGAGGGCTAAAGCCAGATGATTGTTGTTACAAAATAACGGTCTTTATCTTCGATCAGAACTGGTCTGTAGGTATACCTTTGCTTAATATTGGAAAAAGTGATATTTGTAGATGAGGAAATGATAGATACTTAAATCTCAATATGTTTGTGCAAATTTCTAACTTTTTATTGACAAACCGACGAAGTTGAGATTTTAGGTATTGATATGAAATAAGAATTACAATAATAATAATAATAATATTTATATATATTATAATAATATTTATTATTTATATAATATATAATATTTATTAATCTCAAAAATTATTCACAACATCAAAATCAATGCAAACGAATAAAAAAGAGACAAGTCATAAAAGAGCTTATTTTCTACAAAATGAAATGAACTCATCAACTGAATAAGGTTCACAATCCAAAATAAAATTGTAAATGCGCCTTCTAAACAAGGTTATATCTTCAACAATCTGTAATTGCTTAGGAAGCAAATTAAATAAACGCATGGCCATATAAAGTGGTCCCCTTTCAAACCTAGTAGTACTGTGAATAGGAAGAAGGAAAGGATAAACTTGACGAGTATTATTTTTATTGACATATGGCAAAATAGTAATTTACGTAACAAGTCCGGAAAATAGGGTTTTTTTGGACGAATAGACAAAATTCCAGGACGAGCGTAAGCGAGTCCTGGAAGTCTGTGAGTCCAAAAAAACCATTTTCGGGCGTGTTGCGTACAATATTTTTTCGGCAACCATGTAAAATAACACTATCGCTGCTGCTTTCCATATTTTATTGCGATTGCGATAAAAAAACATGCAAATTTTTGACAACTAATTTCATATGAACTGTCAGCCGTTATGTCGGTTGCTATGGCTTCTATGATTCTTTTCCGGCCTAGTCCGGGAAGTACGTACTTTCGGGACTAGGCCGGGAAATGCTACTTTCTCAGAGAAAAAGCGTCCGGGAAGTGCTCACTTCCCGGACGGTTGCCGAAAAAATAGTTTTTCCGTAACTTAAGGAAGATAAATAGGCGATAAATGTAAAGACCAAAGACGGTTTGGATTCCATTGGATCTGAAAACTCCGCGACAGGACTCACGAAAGCCCAACCTATTCATTAATCTCATCACTCTTTTCTGGATGAGAAAAATTTCATCGGCACCAGACGAACTGCCCCAAAAAATAATTCCATATGCCAGCACAGACTGGAAACTAGCAAAGTAGAGAGCTCTCACCACAGCACTCTCCAACTTGTCCCTCATCATGAAAATCAAGTACGCCGAAGAGTTGAGAGACTTTCCCAACTTTAGGGCTCCGTGCAGAATTTCAAGTTGATAACATCATAAGAACCATATGAAATGCAAAAAGTAAATATTTTGAAAAAATACCCAATATATATTTGTGGACTTCTTACATGGGTCGAAGACATATTTGCAGAAAAGTATTCGATTTTATGGCTCATTTCAAAGAGAAATGGCCGTTAAATTTCTCACTAGATGTTGGATGTCGGCTTGAAGGATTTAAAGCTTACCAATTTTATTTTTAGCTTAGTACAAGGAAGCGGAAGGTTCTTAATATTATTTATGGCCTTCCCTCAAATGAATGGAAAGATTTCCAGTATTCGAATAGAAACTCGATGTTTTGACAAGTTATCTGTCAAACCTTTGTCTGATGGAAGTTCATAAAATAGCATTATCCGAATCGTAACAATTCAAGAAGTACCTATATCCAAAATAAAATGGGGAAAGCACCGACGTGAAGTCAGGAGATTTTGAGAGCTCGTTCATTTAAGCGCAAATTGTACCCTTGGAGACCACCCATAGATCTATAACAGTTATATGGTACTTAAGGATGCAATTGGCATATGAATGAACGAGCGCTCAAAAGCTCCTGCCTTCACGTCGATGTTTTCCTGATTTTTCTGTCACTCTATTCGTGACAGAAAAAATTTAAATGAACATGAAGACTTCCAAGATGTGTTGAAGGCATATTTGCAGAAAAGTATTCGATTTGATGGCTCATTTCAAAGAGAAATGACCGTTAAATTTCTTACTAGATATTGGATGTCGGCTTGAAGGATTTAAAGCTTAATACCCATTTTATTTTTAACTCAGTACAGGGAAGCGGTTCTTAAAATTATTTATGGTCTTCGTTTCAAATAATAAGAATGGAAAGATTCCCAGAATTCGAATGAAAGCTCGGTGTTTTGACAAGTTGTCTGTCACCCCTTCGTATGTTGGAAGTTCATAAAATTTCGCAAAAATGAAATGTTAATACAAGAATTCATATTTTCTGTGAATATAAAGAAACTAAAGGTGTTTCCAGAAGTTACCTGTGACCTCTATGATTGTTTGGAAGTTCATAACATTTCGGAAAAAATTAAATTGCATTCAAGGCCATTTTTTTTGAAACTTCGAAATTATCTGAGAAAAACTTCAACCGCTTAGAAATTTTCACAGTTGAAGTTTTGGAATGCATCGAATTTCAAATTTACCACAAATTCGATATAGGAATTCTTAGATTTTTGTATCTGCAGGTATAAACTCGCAAAAAAACATACAAATTTCACACCATTCTTCAATATCAATTTCTTCATGAAATTGAAATTATTGAATAGAAAATAACAGAGAATCACTGTCGTGAATATTCAGTTTTCTATGGTTCTGATAGGCTCGAAATTTTTCACTGAGCTTGAAATTGCTATGTCATAATTTTCATATCAATTCCTAGAATCTCAACTCTGTCGGTTATAAATAAAACACAGTTATTTCTGAAAATATTGTGGAAATTATTTTAATTCATTTCATTTCTATGGTTCTGGTCACGCGATTTTTATGCAATTTCGAATATAACATTTCTAAAGGCTATATTTGCGGAACCCCTAGTCGGATTTTACTCTTCCAACATCCGAACATACTTCGAACATTTCAAGTTTTCAGCTTTTCCTTGTATACGGAGGGACGGCCGGACAGAATCGAATTTGAGGACAGATTCTGAGTAGAACATTATCGTTTGAGACCATTCCCGGCTCAAAATTCGAAAAATACAGACATTGCGATGAAATGAAAGATCGATTGGTTTGGAGACGAGCGCTCAAAAATCATTATAGTGAATATCACGACAAAATTTTGAACCCACAATAAGTTGTTCCCAAATTCGAAAATTTCGAAGTCCATATAAGTTATTCCGAAACTATTGACACGATATTGTTCTATGCGTGAACAATGTAAACAGTGTAATTGTCATAATTGTAAACATACATCAAATTTTATCCTTGTTATTCGTTTAGTTCTTGAGAAATTTTCATTTGATTCCTTGGGGCTTATTATTCAAAATTCATGAATTTAGTTTTCTAGCAAGAATGTAATGAATGGAGTATACTTATCAATATTGTTAATACATTTCAATAGAATAATTGCTAAAAGTGTTGGGAAAACAACCTTTGAGCTTTCTGAGAAAAACGGATCAGATTCTGATATGTGGATACCTACTTTAGAAGTGAAATAATGTTGAAGATATAATGATTTCACTAGTGTGTATTTTTTTAGAATTCTGAGACTCTATACACGCGCGAGTCTGATCTTATCTCAATTCATATCAGACAATAGCTTTCTAGAAATATTCTCTTTTTATTGAAACTTTATCAGCGATGATTAAAAATCAAGGATGTAGTTTATCAACAAGACATACCATCTGTTGATTGAAGATTCATGAATTTTGTGCATGGGTGGAAGTACCTAGATCAATTCTCAAAAGTGAAATCTCATTATTTGAACTCAGTAATATTTCTCAACTAAACAGAATTAGCGAGCGTAAATAATTTAAATGGCACATTATTGAATAACAGAAAGGAAGTTGAGATCAAAGAAGAAATCAGAGAGCCCTTGAGCGACATAGCGACAAGGAAAATTTAGTTGTGTATATAACTTGTTATTTCCTCATTACTGCGTCTTTGTACTGCTATAATAACGGTGATCTTGAATGAGACATTGTTGAATAAGCATATTGAAAGACTCAGAATAAGTTTAAAAGGAAAAATTCTGGTCTTGAAATGATTAATAAATCCATGTGTTGGGGAAATGATTTATATTATATTATTATTATCAGGCAGAATGAATGAACTCTCTGTTCGTAATTCTCGGGATGTGACGTGAAGATAACAAGAAATACTATATTGCATCACTGTTGTAATATCATCTATCGCATTTTTATGAATGGTTGTTCTCGTCAAGAATTCAAATCTGTGACCAATAGCCTGTATTGCCTTAACATCTATGACACCCTTAATGACGACCACAATATTCGAATTTCCTCAATATGGACTCACCAAAACTACTCAGATGTTTTTTTCCATTTTCATGTTGTTTGGTTATTGTTTGATCAAAGTCTGATACAATTTGTAATTGCTTAAAACCTCCTTCTACTATTTTACCAAGTATTTCATTCACTTTAGTTTTGTCTTTTATGTGCACGTTCACTTTATTCAAAAGTTTAATATCACTAACTAAGTCTCGGACCATTTTCTGATATCTCTGCATACAAGTACGATGTCTAATGATTGAAGAAATTACAAAAATCCCTTTATATTCATTTGCATTAGAGGTTAAACGTCAGATTTATCATAAAGGAATCGATTGAATCAACTTTGCGTCATCTAGCGGCTGGCGAACGAGGCGAAATGTTTTCAATGAAGGAATATGTTTTCAGTGCAGGAGGCGCCATCTTCAATGTTGATCTGTAAAGTCATTCTTCTTTGTTAAAGACTTCTGTAAGTTAAATTTTTCATTTTCAGGTTGCCTTTACTACATAAAGAGGACGCTATGTGTTTCGTTTATGAATAGTGACTTTATTGAACATAGTGGCGACAATTCGTTCAAATCGAGCCTAAAAATGGCAGATTGGGACATAGAACCATAAAACTTAAGAACACAATTGATTGAACTCAACTGACACACGTCGAAACAAAATTATTGGGCCTGATAGTATTGGATTGTATATATAACAAATTTATTTAACTGAAGAATACTACAGTGACTCAATAAAATGGGCCTTACGTTTTGAATAAATCCCAAAATTCAGGTAAATGAAGAATGTAAACAAAAAGCCGCCATATTTAGGCTCCGTCAATCAATAACGAGACCACGCTTGTCGCTTCTGTGATTGATTAAGTCACTGTACGTTTATGAATAGTGACTCAATTGAACATATTGGCCATATTTCCTTTAAATTAAGTCTGAAATGGCGAATGGGTACTCAGAACTATAGAACTTAAGACTACAATTGACTGAACTCAACTGACACAAGTCAAAATCGAAATTATTGGGCCTGATAGTATTGGATTGTATATATAACAAATTTATTTAACTGAAGAATACTACAGTGACTTAATAAAATGGGCCTTGCGTTTTGAATGAATCCTAAAAATCAGGTAAATAAAGAATGTAAACAAAAACCTGCCATATTTAGGCTCCATCAATCAAAAACGAGACCACGCTTGTCGCTTCTGTGATTTATTAAGTCACTGTACGTTTATGGATAGTGACTTAATTAAACATAGTGGCGACATTTCTTTTAAATTGAGCCTGAAAATGGCGAATAGGTACTCAGAACCATAGAACTTAGGAATACAATTGACTGAACTCAACTGACACAGGTCAAAATTGAAATTATTGGGCCTGATAGTATTGGATTGTATATATAACAAATTTATTTAACTGAAGAATACTACAGTGACTTAATTAAATGGGCCTTACGCTTTGAATAAATCTTAAAAATTAGGTAAATGGAGAATGTAAACAATAAGCCGCCATATTTAGGCTCAGTCAATCAAAAACGAGACCATGGTTGTCGCTACTGTGGTTTATTGAGTCACTGTACGTTCATATATAATGACTAAATCCAACATAGTGGCGACAATTTGTTAAAATTGAGGCTAAAAATGGCGAAAGGGGACTTCCGAATAATCATTTGATTTTTCTTCGATTAAATGATAGTTCCGTTTAATTAGTATGAACTGAAATATGTAAATAATTTTTACTTATTTCTTGCTTTGATATATGGAACATATTAGAATATGTTCCATTTAGTTCAAGTTACCAATACAATCCAATTGAAAAAGTGGCCACCCTGTATATGATTTGCCTACTGATATCTGATTATTTCGAAAAAAGAGATTTTTCTCTAATTCTTATAGTTCTCGAGATGCTTTCAGTGAGCATCGAATTTCGGACACCCTGTACTTTCTCTATAGAATACTTTTGATTGAAAACTCAACGGATGTTTCGTGATACCTACTGAAGGTATTACGAAACCTCCGTTCAGTTTTCAATAGGGAGGAGTTGTAATTTCGTTATCTGGAGAACTTTGACAAACAGACTAGTCCACCGAATGCAAACTATTAAAAGAAGAAAGAAAAAAAAACGTTATCGTTCCTGCGAGTAGCGAACGCTTTCTTTGAACGGGGATTTATTATGAAAACGCGAAAAGTTTGGACAAACAAAAAGTCGGAATAATAAGATCCGAACCCTACTCGGGAAACGCTACCTAAGAAAAACCTTTCCACCTACAGAGAGCTCTGCAATATCCGTTTCTGCCTCCTCAACTTTTAATATCCGAAACTCATATACCCAGGTTAGCAGTTGTGTCTTTAGTCGGCTGTAATAACGTTTCTGTGGACAGACTCGGAGCGTTTCATTCACACTTTTCAAGTACAACTAGTTTTAACATTTGAATTCTCTATTTTGAGCTCTCCAACATTTCGCTTCATTATTTGTCGAAATGTTTTTGAGTCGGCGCTGGTCCTAAACGATAATGATTGACTCGATGACGAATTCGTCCTCAACTTCGATTCTGTCTGCCCGCAATAGTTAATTCCGCATAGTTAATTCCGTGAATATGACCCATTTTTCCTTTTAATTTAAATTCTGCATATTCGTTCTGTAGTGACTCTGTCTGGTCACACATGGCGCTATGGGAGTTCGCGCCACACTACTTGGGCGCACCTCGTGTCCTCGTAACTTGGCTAGAGAAAGACATGTTCAAAAATATATTTTCATTTGATATTATTTGAATGATACTACAACTATTCAAAAATCTTCATGCTAAATACTGTTCATCTTAAAATGCCGGTAACATTTTGTTTCATGCAATTTAGGAAACTCGAATCGGAGATTGATGAAACTTCTATCGTTGTACATATACAGAGTGTATAAATTGTAAATGCGTAAATTGGAAGTTCAAAAAAAATTTGTAATGTATCACAATCCATCATTATATATTACCATTTGAAAAAATTTAATAGATAGGTACGGGGCGTAGAGGACATCAAATTCAAAAAAGGATAGAATATTTTGTTTTTGAAATTAAAAATCGACGGGTGCGAGGATCTTCCCCAATAATTTTTCTTACAAGAATGGACTAGTTTTCATTTTTTGTTAAGGATTGATTCTAAAAATTTAAGTAAAATGAAACAAAAATGTGGAAGAATCATTGAAATATCACTAGAAATGAAAAAGTTATGGGACTTTGAAGTTGCGCTTGGAAGAATAATTTCTAGTGTGTGACGTCACGCCACTTACACGAGGCGATTGATATTCGCAGAGTGCTTACGAATTCATTGGTGTACAATCACTTGTGCCGTTCGTGTCGTGTTTTGTTCGTTACACGATGGCTGAAATAAAAAAAAATATCCTACAAATATTGTATTGTGCCTATGTGTGCAAGCACGACAATTAAAAACCCCAATAAATTGTTTTTTCATGTACCAAATGACATGAATCAAAGGAAGAAGTGGTGCAAATTAATGAAGCGTGACTTAATTGGACCTAAAACTACTTCATATATGTGTGAAGATCATGAAGATATGTGTGTGAAAAGTTTAACTCCTTTTATTTCTAAACTGACATAAGATGGATTTGGAGAAAAAAACTCCATCACTGCGAATATATCTATTTTAGGCAAATTGTCACTTTGTCCTTTCACGAAGCCTTCTTCCATTATGGTAACATAAAAACAAAACTCGAGTTAAAACTACACTATACAACTACAAACGGCGCGAGAGCCTTGGCGCGGCTAAGTATTTAAACGTAATTTATGGTGTAGCGATCACAGGCAAGTGGCGTGACGTCACAGACGAGTCGGAGACCAAAGACGTTCCGGGCTAAAATACGTAAATTTAAATAATCTATTTCTCAGTCATTTATTGATGGATTTCGAAAATTTTTCCACTGATTTATCAGTTTTGCTCTATATTTTAATTCTATCGTGTCAAATATAGTATTATCAACATCACTAAACTAGTCCATTATTGACGAGTTACGTTACTTTTCTGACACGCTGTATGCTGTATTCAAACCTTGCTAGCTACCCCACAGCCTTGAACTGAACGGATATGTAGATCACAGAGTAAATTCCAAAAGATCTGCGCTTAGACGCAGTGAGCTTCGTTTATCCTCAGTGATTCTGTACGTCGAAAAGTTACGACCGCCCGAAAGCTGTGATTTCAACTTAACTTTGTTTCGGCTCATTCTTATTCTCATTCGATACGTTCGCATCGAACAGTCAAAACCATTTTGTTTACTCTTCCGGTTTATTCTGCGCTGCGCCCCAATCCTTTGCTCAGATGCAGATATCTCATTCTTCATGCAAATACCGATGGCAGACGGAAGCCTGTGTTTATCCTTCGCGGAATAAAATGGAAAGGTTTGGATCCTTGATTAGTATAAGTTCTTATTGAACTTCGCTGTTGGGTATTGATGGATGTGGAGGAGATTCGATGGCGTTTCCTTTTTGGCTGCAGTTTGGCTTTAGGTTCCTCTCGTTGTTATCGGCATTAGATGTTTTAAGTTAGAGTATGGCATTCTTGGAGTTAGGCTTATTATCTTTTATTAAAAGTACTGTGGTTCGGATTTCACAGGCCTGTTTCAATGACATATGTCAAACGGAACTCTTATCCGAAGCATCATATTTTTAGTTGAAGGCCATTTAACAAAATGGATCTTTTACCTGAACGTGTGAAAATTGTGACAACTTCTACAAAAATAATGATTTTGTAGTGAGTACGTTTTATGCATTACGGCACATAATCGTCAATCTGAGTGTACAATTGGTAATCTTGATATCTTAATGTCCATTCGTCAAACAAATGCACGCTGGATCGAAACTATTGTTGTAAGTGAAAGTGTTGAATAAGATCCAAATTTATCCATTCCCCGACGCGCACAACATTTGGGCCTCTCTTACGGCACGCTATGGCGTTTTCTACATCTGGATTTGCATCTCTGTCCTTGAAAGGTTCAGTTGACATAAAAACTGAAGCCACTTGACCATGGAATGCGTATGTCAGAAACATATGCCGATTGAGCTTGAATAACAACGTTCGGATGATGATTTTTCGCATCGAATTTTCTTCAGCAACGAAGCACATTTTTCGCTGATTGTCTATGTATATATGCCACAGTGTGGTGTGTAGTTTGGTCTGGCGGAGTAAATGAAGAAAGTGTCATCCAAAGCGTTAACTCTCAACAAACCACACAATATAACCCAAAATGGCTTTATTGCAAGAAAAATTCCCAGGATACGTAATATCTCGTTTAGACGATGTGAATTGGCCACCAAAATATTGTGATTTATCGTCGTTGGATTTTTTTTGTGGGATTATGCCAGGGACCGTATTCATGCTGAAGACTATTCTTAAATAATCATCATTTTGTATGTGGTACATCTTTAGCCCAATATGCAAAATCTTCCTCAATGTAGCGCTTGAATCTGAAGAGCAGAAAGTTTTTCCGTGTGGAAAGAAATGTAGAATACTCGATAAACGCCCTCATTCTAGTGATGTTTTCTGAGATTTTGGAGGTATGTTTTTCAAAAACTACCTTCAGCTTTATTTGGATGGCCGTCTATAACTATAAGCAATTTATTTCAGCAATGAAAAGTCGTTGAACTATGAATTTTCTGAGAGAGCTGTAAACATTTAGCCAAAGCTAAATTGTTGGTAGTAGATGATGATGGAGAACCTTTTCACCATCAACTACATACTCCAGCATACATGAACTTCAGATACTCGAAATGAAGTATCACCTATTTTTTACGGCTTATATGTGTACCGGGTTTTTCACCATAATTTGACCCCCCCCCTTCAACTTTGTTACTGAAAGAGGAACAAAAAAATTTTTTCTACAAAAGTTTCACGAAATCGACTAGTGTTTTTCAAAATTATTTCAAAAAATGAAATATATACAGAGTGAGCAACATATTGACTGCAACTTCATTTTTTCAAATGGAACACTCTGTATATTTTTCTATATTTGACTAGCTCTTTTTCCCCTGATTTCGAGTATATAACATATGTTTGGCCTATCTCTCTTATTCTGAGTACCACAGAGTTTCAAATTTTAAGAACCACCTGGCAAACTAAGTAGGTAATCAGTTTTTAAGTGGAAGGCTGCGATAATTCGAAATGCCTTTTTTTGAATCTTGTTGGCAACGTTATATGACATACGTTTGTCATTGAGTGAAAATATTCATCGAATATGCACTACAAAAAAGCGGAAAAATTTGAAATATATTCACTTTATGTGAAGAGCAATGAAAATAAGAAAGCTACAAGGAGAGAATAGGTATATGGAGTTGCATCCAAATCATCCAATTCCAATTTATAGTGAAAAACGTATGTCATATCGTTGCCAACCAGATAACTCAAAAAAGGGCATTTTGAGTTATCGTAGCCTATCACTTGAAAACTGATTACTGAGCATGCCAGGTGGTTCTTAAAATTTGAAACACTATGGTACTCAGAATAAGAGAGATAGTCCAAATATGTTATATATTCGAAATCAGGGGAAAAAGAGCTAGTCAAATATAGAAAAATATACAGGGTGTTCCATTTGAAAAAATGAAGTTGCAATAAATATGTAGCCCACTCTGTATATTATTCGTTTTGTGAAATCATTTTAAAAAACAATAGTCGATTTCGTGAAACTTTTGTAGAAAACATTTTTTTGTACCTCTTTTAGTAACAAAATTAAAGGGGGGGGGGGGTCAAATTATGGTGAAAAACCCGTTACATATGTGTATTCAACTATGTGATTGACAAACATATCAATGTTTTTTCGATTCACAAGAAAATAAAATTCTTATCAAATACTACTGTTTGATTCTACTTACATACGACAAAAAATTATTCTGTCAGGAAGAAGAGATGAGAGGAAAATAAGAAATTATTCCTTCATTTCTGATGTGACCAAGTTTTACTTCACATTCGAAAGACGTCTCATCCCAACTTTAAGTGCTTTCTAGTTTGACACTAGAAACAAGCTTGCAGAATGAAACTACTCTGTTGGAAGTTTTTTTTATCGTTTATCACGGAATAGGTAATCAAGGACTTACACCAAACATTGATAATCAATTGAAACACATCAATCAACTCTGAAACGTTAAAGATAAGTCCATCTCTAGTCCATCTTAAGGTTGAACTATGAACCTCAAGTTGCTAGAACCTTCTTTACCTGAATTCGCTTTATGAAGACAACAATAATTCTCTAGTATCTAATACGATAACAGAATTAAGTAAGACACCCATCTACATCAGCTTCAACCTTATCATGTTATCCAGCCCGATGATACAATTAAACGAAAAACAAGCGCTGACACCATCCGAACTTACAGCCAGAAATAACGCAATTCCCAGCATGCCATCGTTTATTCTCAACCGAAAAGGAGGACATCCCACGCTAGTTTATGATCCAACATAAACGTAGTCCGCATAATTACTCGGGTCCTTGATGAACGACTCCCCGGAGAGGTAATTAGAACGGGAACTTTCGCCTTCGGTTCAAAAGTCCTGCCTTATATGGCGCAGGCCTTATCCTTCGTTCCTAAACTTCCCAGATCCTTTGTGCCGACGCTGTTTCTTGCGTCTGGATACTTGGACAAGTTGGAGCGGAGGATGGTGCGATATCAGGATGAGATATCCCTGAATTAACTGCAAACAATCCACTGTTTCTTGATAATCTATTCTGGCAAATTATGCTGTTGTACCTGGTAAAGGATGGCTTGTGTGAACCGCCAAAACTGGTGTTGAGCTTACCAGCTGTATCGTTTCTGATTTGGTTATGTTGGCAACAAAAAGTAATGAGGTATATTCTGTCTGTTTATGTTGTTTATTAGAATGGTTGGATGAATTTGGAGTATTCACTCTGATACAGTAGAACACATAAAGTGGATTTCAAATTAATTTGGACTGGAAGGGAAACACTGGATACAATTAATAATACTGGAGAAGGGTTACCTTGAGAGTATTTCATCTTGTCTCATTGAGTCTCCTTATTGTCAAATTGAGACGTTTTATTTTGATATAAAAAAACGAGTCTATTATAAGAGAAATGTAATGTTTATTCCATCTGGAAGGTACGCCCTTAACGATGGAAAAAGATATTATCCAAATGGCCATCATGGCAATGATTGCAGCATAACATCCTTGTCAGGAAATTTTCCATGACCAATTTGCAAATTTGCGGATGTTTGCCATCGATAACTAGACGAATGTCATCTTTAAGGTCTTGAATCGATTTGTGGAACATTGGCATAACAGGCCAATTGAAAAGTCCCCGGTCTACCTTAGTAAAACACATTTTTTTTGGCTAAATTCGATTTTATTATTCAACATAGTTGCCTTCGAGGGCGATACAGCGATTATAGCGATCTTCCAACTTTTTGATACCATTTTCGTTGTACGATTTGTCTTTCGCTTCAAAGTTTCGGCCTCAGTTTCGGCGATTACTTCTTCATTGGCGCTAATTTTTTTTTTCCAGCGAGCATTCTTTTGAGGTCTGAGAACAGGAAAAAAGTTGCTGGGGCCACATCTGGTGAATACGGTGGATACAGAAGCAGTTTGAAGTCCAATTCATGGAATTTTGCCATTTTTTTCATTGATTTTTTTCTTCAAGTGGGGCAGTTTTTTAATGATTTCATCCTTAAAGCGATCTAATAACACTATATAATAATCGCTGTTGATGGTCTGGCCCTTTTGGAGGTAATCAACGAATATTATACCTTCCGTATCCCAGAATACTGATGCCATAACTTTGCCAGCTGACTGTTGCATCTTTCCACGCTTTGGAGTTGGTTCATCGTGTGCAATCCACTCAGCTGATTGTCGATTGGACTCCGGAGTTAAATGATGGAGCCATGTTTCATCCATTGTCACATATCGACGCCAAAATTCAGGTTTATTTCACTTAAACAGCTTCAAACACTGCTCAGGATCATTTAAACGTTGTTGCTTTTGATCGATTGTGAGCTCGCGCGGCACCCATTTTGCACACAGCTTTCTCATGTACAAATATTCGTGAATGATATGATGTACACGTTGAGATGAGATGATATCTTCAAAATGTCTGTTATCATCGATCAACTTCACTTCACGGCCGTTCAAAATTATTTCGTGAACTTTTTTGAATGTTTCGTCGGTGATAGCCTCTTCTGGCCACCCACTGCGATCGCCGTCTTCGGTGCTCATTTCACCACGTTTAAACTTAGCATACCAATCAATGGTGGTTGATTTTCCTGGTGCAGATCCCGGAAACTCTTCATCAAGCCAAAATTTTGGTTCCAGTGTATTTTTTCCCTTCAAAAAGCAATATTTTATCAGCACACAAAATTCTTTTATTTCCATCTTTTTTCAAATAACAAAAGTAGCTACACTCACAACGCAATATCTCACAAACTAATGGTCGGACTGCTGTCAAATTTTGACACGTATCGTTTGAAGGTTAGTACTAACTAAGATGTCTTAAAACATGGTGAATGCACTCGTCAAATTTTGAATGCAATGACATTCGACCAAATTGAAAATATTAGTTTTAGTTCGTGGCGGCGCCGCAATGTCATACTTGTCATTTCGTTCTTTTTTCTGTTGGTTTTGATTAGATACATTGATTAAAACCCGATACTGACCAATCAAAAGCGACGTATAACCGAGTATGATCGTGCAAAGTCGTGAAACAAAACACGAAACCTTTGCTGGAATTAATTCAAATATTTGTAATAGAGAGAGTTTATTGGTATTTCAATTAGAAGAATTACTTCCATAGATCATAACTATCATGAATGATTTACATATAGGTACATAATGGCACCAAACTCGTAAATAATAAATAACAAGAATCTTAATTTGTTGATAGCGCTAACTACAGTTGACATAACGAAGCTTAACTAATATTCTCAAAACAGAAGTTAATCAGTTCATACATCTGGTTTTTAGACATCTTAGTACTAACTAAAAATCATATGAATTTAATACTAGCACCGCCATCTGTGCACCAGACCGGGGACTTTTCAAAAACCTACTTTCAAAAATCGTCCGGCATTTCTTCTCACCTTACTTAACCGTTATTTTGACTACCTCCAACCCTTTGAAAGCTTTTTGGATGCAAGGCCATGCCCTACACTTCCTTTCCTCCCGCGGATATTCCTCCAGCGTGAAAATCCTCCAAACCATCTCTCCTGCTCCCCAAAAGTAATTAATTCAAAAGCCAGGGGCGCAAGGGCTAGAATTAAAGGTGGGAACGTCGCATTATTCCAGCTCTCATATTCCATTATTCCAGAAAGTGCAACCGGATACAATTTAAAATGTATATTGTATTTAATTTAACAGTTCGTTTCCGGGGTCTGGGCGCGCTGCGAAAGCCTTCGTGGGAATCCCCGGACTTAGCCATGTGGCCCCGGAATATCTATTCAAATCCCAAGGAATTCGGGGAGTCGCACTCTCGATCGTTGTAATCCCCGACCCTGACGAACATTTGCTCTTTCTCAGTGTTCCCGTAGTGGCGTCACCTCGGGGGGATTTGGATTTGGATTTCGGAGTCACTAGGTATGTTTTGGGGCCGTGTTGAATTAGTTGCCGGGTAGTCGATTGAATGGCCGATGTTCCTTTTTGCTCTGGCTGCTGGATAGAGTGGGGCTAACGTTTGTTTTGTTCATGGTCGGGTGGGATTTGGATGGGAAAAGTTTTGGTTTGTGTTATTGAGAGATGAGATATAAACTGCTTGGTGTTTTATGTTGCGTTAGTTTTGTTATTGGTTGAATGATGGAGGGATTATAAAGTTAGACAATTGAAATTTAAAACTTCATTGAATTTTAATCGATGTCTATGTGAAATAAAAGAAACTTTAGTAATCTCAGATAAAAAGACGAAAACCAACAGGCTTATTGAGTCAAATAAATAGGAACAGTGCTCTGCATAAGCAAGTACAAAAACAGCATGATAATTAAGAACTCACCGAATATTACAGGAGATATAGATTTTAAGTTAATCATTCACATGGGCGTACAATTTTGCTTCCGGTGTTTTTTTCCGAAATTCGAGGCTTTATTGTAAGATTCTGGTTATACATTTCTCTAATTCTGTGGTTATTCCGTTTATTCTTCCACATCTTGTAGAACAAAATCGTGCGAGAATATATCACAAACGCACAGTTTTCATGGTTATATTTTATTATTATATGTTGGCACTCCGAACTTTCCGCCACGGCTTTATCTGTCAATTCATCAATTTGCCTTGAAGAAATCAGTTCTGTCAACCAACATTTTTCAATGCAAAAATCACTAAATGATATTTATGGAAATATTTCATTAATTTCAATGAAAATGCAATGAATTAGAGAAAATAATGTATAACACTCGTAAAGAAGGCACATTCTACCACTCGTTCATTCAAAAACTCACCACTTCGTGGCTTGTTTTTGAATTTTAAACTCGTGGAAGAATATCAATGCCTTCTGCACTTGTATTATAAATAACTATTATGATTCAAAGTATTGTCCATCGCTGGCCACTACTTTCTCCCATCTTTTGGGCAGCGTATGAATCCTGCGTTGGGAAAACTGATCATCTTTTGAAGCGATCCATGAATATGACAGGGATACCGCTTAGGAAGCCACATACACTTTGTCTGCTTTGCTGATGATGTGCTTCTTTTGGCAGGTAATGAGGATGATCTACAGAGGCACAACATGAAGATATCTAGTGACAAAACTAAATGTATGGTGATATGTAAAGAACATGTTCTATGTAGGCTATGTAGGCTAGCCAAGAAGCAGTGGAAGAAAAAAAGAGATCCACCGATCGTCAGTAGTTTGATTAAATTCTTTTGCTACGACTGTCTACTCACGCACCTACCTACCAGGGTGTGATATATTTATAAGTAAACTAGAACTGGAAGGCAACGTCATTCAGCAGACAATGAGCTTCAAATATTTAGGAGGTGAAATTACCAGAATATGAAGAACTTATTATTTATTTTTCTTTCGAAGTGTTCTCTTGGTCTATAAAATACAAGAGTGAAAAGCAAATTATCGGTCACATATTTCAAACAAATTTCCCATGGGGCACACTCAATGACCTGCATACAATAGGAAAGAGATGCTTCATAGCTTATATGAGGGAGTCTAGATCCTACAATTTATTATTGCTGTTGTAAGTGAAAGTATTGAAAAAGATCTGAATTCATCCATTACTTGGCGCGCACAACATTTGGGACTCTCTTACGACACGCTATGGCGTATTTTGCATATGGATTTATTTCTCTATCTATATAAGCTTTAGTTGACACAAGAACTAGCCAGCTGACCATGGAATGCGTAGAACATATGTTTTCTCATCGAGGTTCTTCAGTGATGAAGCACATTTTTCACTCGGTGGCTTGTAAACAAGCAAAATTCGCATATGGGGGAGTGGAAATCTTTATGTTACTGCTGAGAAACCATTACATCTACAAAAAGTAAGAGTATGGTACTTAATTTGGTTTGGTGGTGATTGGCACATAATTCTTCGAAAATGAGGGAATTGTCAGTCAAACTGCCAATTCTCATGCCTATAACGATTACGGATATTGTTTTGGCCTGAAATTAATGATTGGAATTGGAATATATGTAGTTTCAGTAAAATGGTGCAACAGGTCCCACAGCATGATCCGTTTTGGCTTATTGAAAGAAATATTATCATTATACGTAAGATCTTGTGATTTATCGTCTTTGGATTTTTGTGAGGTTCTGTGAAGGATTGTGGTTATGTCGATATTCCAAATGAAAGTGTGTTTTATTTACTTTTATTTTAGGAATCACAAAATGGATAATCTTTTATTTGTTGTCATATTAGGGGTTCCTTACACTTACTTTAGTTAGTAGTTTTCTTCTATGGTCATGTGTAGTTGGACTTTTCATTTTAGTCAATGGTTGCTTTACTGAAAACCTTTTATTCTTACCTTGTGGCTTGTGATGTTAATTATGTAATTCAGGTTGAATAAAGTTATCATTATGAAGTACATAATTTATAGGAGACTAAAGTTCAACAAACTAGCCCTCTTCTTTCCGTGCCGACTCAACCTTTTCAGCCATTCGACCCAATTAGCCTGAGTCCACTTATTCCATCTTGACTGAAAAATTTCCTCCAGCTATTCTACAGACAACAGAGAAGAGATCACAGAGAACACCCGGGAATAATAATCTTAATCAGCGGTAATAGTCACGTTGGAACGGCCGAGTTATAATTCTCGTTGAGGATTACACTTTCTGGACAATGTTGCTGCAAAGTTCCTTTGTAGGTGCAGTTTACAGGCGGCTCATTATATTTAGCCCGCTCCCGGCCTGACAACTCCTCTAACTCATGCTGCGCAATTCCAGTCGCTTAAAATTATATCCTTATAGTGCAATTTACTTTTCAATTGTGACGTAATTCGGTGCTGTTTCTCCGGCAAGACTGCGGAAGGGCCTTAATGAGAACCAGGGCAGCGTACGTAGGGAAATAAACGATTTGGGCCGTGCTTCGTCGAAGTGGAAATGGCCCTTCTTCCTCTTCACGTCGCACATAGGTCAATTTTAACCAACGCGGCCAAAATTGGATTTTAAAAACTAACGATAATCATTTAAAACAAATTATCGTCGATTAGAAAACATTCCAGGTAATCCTAAATCACTCATTATACATCCTGAGCGTGCAGATAGTTGGAACTTGACCATCAACCAGTGCGCTCTTCTTCGAGATCACAGAGTTTGAAACAACAACAAATTTGAACATAAATATTTCTTTACCGGTGTCAGTTTTTTGAGTGAAAGTGATGGATTTCGATAACCCTGGTAATATTCTTCATTTCTAATATAATTTACTTAGCCTCAATTCAAAATTTGTATATTTACGTAGTATATAACAAAGAGAGTTTTCTTAAACAAATTTTGAAGTAATTTTAAGCTTCAAAAGTTAATTTGTGATTATTCTTTTTTTATCATGAAGTACCATCCTTTCCTTAGTAAATGTTACAAAAATTTCCTGCAGAAATTTGCAGATGATAAAAATAGGGCGATTTTGAACGACATAGTTTTTTTCAACAAAAATTTCAATATTTTTATTATTTCGCTAATCATTGTTTTTCGTTATTTTAGAAACTGCCGGAACATCAGGTGTGAAAACTGTTACCCGGAGTTACCTTTATGGAATAATGAAAGACCAAAATTCACCAAATTTTTAAGCAAAACTCTATTATCTGGAAAATCACTTACTATCGAACTATGGCACTAGTGATGATGATTTAAAAACAATTAAACAACGATTTTAATACATGGAGAACGTATCATTGAAAAAGCTTTGCTACCAATAGGTCAATTGTCGGAGGAGGCTGCAGAAGCGCGTAATAAACATTTCCGCGTATATCGTGAGAATTTCGCTAGAAAGTTTTCTAGAGAACAATGCAACCTTGATGTACATCACATATTACTTTTGACTTTGGATCCATTGATAAGCAGTCTGAGGCCCAAAAAAACATCAATATCAAAAAGTTTTCGTCCTGAAACAATAGAAATGCTATTGCCGGCAGATTCCAACTCGAACCCGATTCAGATTGCGAGGAAGATGACTCTTTAATTGAATAAAAATATTATTACTGCACAAAGATATGTATTTTTTATGTTATTTTGCAGAGAAATTGTTTCACTCAACGTGAAAATGAAATAAATCCAACATTTGTTTTGAATATCACAGCTTTTCATTTACGGAATCCCCAGACGACTTTTTTTTCTATTCCTCGGACTATCACTTATTTCGATCAATAGTACACGGCCTGGCTGACTAGGACGTATGAAGAAGTAAAAAATTGCATGGTTTCGTGGATCGCTTCAAAAGATGACCAGTTTTTTCAACGCGGGATTCGTACGCTGCCCGATAGATGGGAGAAAGTAGTGGTCAGCGATGGACTATACTTTGAATCATAAATGTATAACCAGTTTTCTACTATAAAGCCTCGAATTTCGGAACAAATATCGGAAGCAAAGTTGTACGCATATGTAATTACGATTTGTTTGTTATAGTGGAAGAAACAGTGCGTTGTATTCTTTAATTTTCAAGAATGCCATTGATGCCCTGACGTTGACGTTTTTTCAACATGAAAAAATAAAAAAAAGGAATTTGACCGATTTTTCCATTCACCCAACGCTGCATATTCATTATAGACGTGTGCTTGGTGCAGAATTCACTTTGCAAAAATCGTTACACTTCCGGAAATCCAATTTGGATTCAATTTTACTACTGCTAGTACCGCAAATAGGTGGTCCGTGAAATAACGCAATTATTATTTCGATGAATAATGAAATTTCGGCTGCTGGCCCTAGGACCATTCGAAGTGGCTTTTCGATTCGGCCTCTCTCTGTATTTTATTAACGGTTAAGCAGATAACGTTATATATCCGATTTAATTATTCCGACATTTGCGCGGATGCCTTGCCATTGTTGCCTTGCCTCGTTTATTTTGCCCAAATTGGATTCGGACGTGGTTATGTGCGATTTACGGGCACGGGGATATTCCAGGAATAGCCAGGAATTAGAAATCATTGCTCCTCGTGTGAGAACAGATGGCAATTTTGTCTATATTTTGAATCGTTTGTATTGTGAATATCAAATTATTAAGTACAGCATTTGTAAGACTTTCACTTTCGAATATATCTACACTTACCGTCAAAAAATACTCAAAATACTACTAAAATTTTGCCGAAGCTCGTTGTCCAAGAACTTTCGTAATTAAAACGACAGATCCAATTCAAATTTTTCAGTCATCAGAGACCGATGACAATAATATGAATCAATAACAAAAATTGAAAGGTGAAATGATGCAAAATGGCGAAGGAGCCGAGTTTTGTTGTCGAAGCTTTGTGACGAGATATATTTCATGATTAAATTAATGTTATTTGACTTCAGAACATTAAAAGAGATATGTAATAATTGAATTGATATTATAATTATATAATATTATACTATATTATTGATAATATGGATGTAATGATGTAATGTAATAATTTTGTTGCGTAAATATGTAATTGTATATCGTATTGAATTGTATATTATTCTTTTTGCCTATTTGAATAGAAAAAATTAGAATTTTGAATACATGATTGAAGATTTTGAGAAGAGTGAAAATTTGCAGATAGAACTGAAATGTAGAAATGAATTAATGTTGAAAGAAAAACTGGAAACACGATTTACCAAAAAACGAGTATATTCTAAAAATATTTTTCAAACATAAAAATGAAATGATCGAAATGGAAACAAATGTCACAATGAAAAAAAAGTATGTGTGTTTGATATTAGCTGTTGAAAATATTCCATTGAACGATGTTGTCACGATGACTATATTTTTATTTACCCCAGACTTTTTGTGAGTTATGTCTAACTACGACTTCTACAAACTAGTTAAAATTTCTCCAGATAAATCTAAAATATTTTTAGTATTTCTCTGAAACTTTTAAGAGTGTTTTTTCCACTTTTTAGATCTTCTGCTTGAATTTGCTTTAGTTCTGAGGACGCTATTGGGACGAAATTAGGCTTGAAGCTTGGAATCATTTCTCTATAAACACAAAAAATTTCATAACACTCTTCTTATCGGATCTGTATTCACTGAAATATTAGGATTTTCCTCATTTCTGCTGCTTTTCTATGGTTTTGATGGAAATTTTGCACGAAGCTTAAAATAGTTATTCTTTTTACATGCAGACTCTCACCACGATCGAATCTGTAGCAACGTTATTATTGGGTATTTCTTCAAAATAACCTTGTTGAAGGGATATTCCTTTTTGATAATTAACAAAATTGAACGTTTTCGTTTTCAAGACAATATGCAGGGTGTTATCAAATAAGTACGAAATTTTTAAGGGGGAATTCTTGTCAAAAATTAAAAGGTCTCTCAAGTAAACAAAAGCTCTTGGAACTCTCCTTATACTGTTATTCGCATCGAAAAATGAAAAAAAAAATCATTATTTTCTTGAAACTTGAGGATATCCATTCACATATAATGTACAATGTTGTATTTAACTTTTTATTTGAAACGATATGGACAAAACAAAAAGTATTACAATAAATCGTTATTTTCAACACATATTTTTACATTCAGAAATTTTGGTTACTTAAAAAGTTTCGGTTGAAAATGCCTTATGAATTGCAAATTCAACCCCTTTGAAAGTTTACAAGAAAATAGAAGAAATATTTATAGTTAGTTTTTTCATTAGTCAAACATGCCCACAAAGAATTTCTCGTCAGTAATTTCAAGAGAAAATAAAAGGAATGTTTTATCATTTGATGGAGGGTGTAAGGTTATAAAGGAAGGTCTAAGATGAGAGAGATAAGATACATCCTCTGAAAAATTTCACATTTGGTAACACCCTGTAAAATAGTACGTCTATAAATATTGAAAAATTCAATTTTTTCCTTATTCTCAGAACATTGGAATTGCTCTAGCTCTCAGACACCAGGAGCTACTGTCTAGCTCTTTATTTTCTAAGAAAAACATTCATCGCACAGTCTAATTTCAGATTCTTTGCCACCCAAGGAGTAAGTTCGAATATTTCAAAAGTCTATTATTAAGAATACTAAATCAAAACTGTTTTCCAAAAAGTATGAACTTGAAAGACTCCTACTATCGTGGAAGAAAATATATGTCGGGGAGAGTGTGAAAATCGAGGGCTGTTAGTATCCGTAAAGTGAAACCCAAAGGGCGCATAACGTTAGACAATTATGTAGAGTGGAAAGTTCACAGTTTTGACTTTTACGATATTGGGATATCTTGGGTAGGAAGATTACATTTCCAATTCATGAAGGAGAAGAATTTCTGATGGACGTACATATAGCTAACATCAGAACTCCTTCCTTCTTTCCATATGTAGGGTAGTTTTCAATAACTCAAATGAGACCATCATGAAAGAATATAATTTCGGTTATTTGTAGATGGTTGCAAATTTAAGTGTATTCCATAAATAAAGATCATTCTCGACGAAATTCTAAACTAAATTAAATAATTCAATGATCAAAGAAAGGTTATTGAAAATTAAGCAATCCAAAATATACGAAAATTAGTTATCAATGAATTCGTGAATTCTTATTCAATTTTTTTTTTTCGATTTTTTAGCATGAAGGTATTTTTACATCACATTTATTTTCTGCTCCGACAGTGTGATGTGAAGGTTGTTGAAAGATGTAATTGGAAACAAGTAATTTTGGGTTTATACCTCTTATTTTTTCCGGCATGTTGAAAATATGCAGAATCAGTTTTTTCAATTTTTGTTATGAATATCCAGCGATTAGAAATAAACCCGTCCATGGAGTCTAACCTTATTGTTCTTGACCATGCCAGATTCAATGAAATGACCTAGCGATCTGTTTAGGAAACGAGCGTTCAGAAATTTTTGGGGAAATTTTTATAGATATATGATCTAAAATTTTATCTGTTTTTTTATGATAAATTTTCGCATTTTGTTTATTATTGTTTCGCGTTATTCACATATCGCTTTAGGCGAACATGCAAGCTCACCCTATTTTCATCTAATTTGAGCGATCTGATGAATAACTGATACAACGTCTAAATGAGTTTGCATAACTTATTCAGAACTGATCGATCTTCATTGCTTTCAATGAATGAAAACAATATCAATCTTTTTTCGCCTTTTCTGAATGAAGGCGTTATACATTACCTGAGTTTTGATTAATTACTTCCAATGATAAAGGTCTGAAATTCAATCTTTCCTTATAACGGGTGTTTTTTTTCGAGGTATATAACTTTAAGTTGGCATTACTGTTCAAGATGGCAACCGATTTAACAGCTGTTAAGTGATTTATTCTCAGTTTAGTTTGGCAATTCATCATAAATAGACTCACGCCTGAACAACGCTTGCAAATAGTGCAATTTTATTACGAAAATAATAGTTCTGTGCGGAATACGTATCGCGCACTACGTCCATTTTATTTTGTTTAGCGATGAAGCGCACTTTTGGTTGAATGGGTAAGTCAACAAACAAAACTGCCGCATTTTGAGTGAAGATAATCCTCAAGTGTATGTCGAAACACCATTACATCCAGAAAAACTGACTGTTTAGTGCGCTTTATGGGCTGGTGGAATCATTGGTCCGTACTTCTTCAAAAACGATGATGGCCAGAACGTTACAGTCAATGATGATCGGTATAAAGCCATGATTACTAACTTTTTCATTCCTGAATTGAACAACCATGATGTCCAGGAGCTGTGGTTCCAAAAAAACGGCGCAACATGTCACACAGCTCGTGCCCCAATCGATTTATTGAAAGACACGTTTGGTGACCGCCAAATTTCACGTTTTGGACCTGTGAATTGGCCTCCAAGATCTTGTGATTTAACACCACTAGACTACTTTCTGTGAGGCTATGTAAAGTCATTGGTCTATGCGGATAAGCCACAAACCCTTGAACATTTGTAAGACAACTTTCGCCGTGTTATTGCCGATATACGGCCACAAATGTTGGAAAAAGTCATCGAATATTGGACGTCCAGATTGGACTACATCCTAGTCAGCCGTGGCGGTCATATGCCAGAAATCATATTTGAAATGTAATGCCACAAGATTATTCTGCGGATAAATAAAATTCATGTCAATCGAATAATTCATCGTTGTTTTATTGCTATTTAAAGTTCTATAGCTCTAAAAAAAACACCTTTCATTTTCGCAGTTTACGTTTGGGAATTCAATAAAATCCAATTATACGAATCTTAGTTCCTCTATCCATCTTGAGGATCCGATTGAAGAATTTCAAAAGAAAATAAATGGGAATTAAATTGAAAAAAATCATTTTTGAGATAACATACAACAAATAGATAATCATTGAGTTAAGAACATGGATTTCTATAATTATACAATTTTTTCTTACCGCAATCCTCTAATTTCTGAAGTTTCAGTATTATGAGTTTTCAAAATTGGTATTTATTTTTCGTAAAGAATGTACCGGAATCGAATATCGCAGCTGGATATCAATTCATTAAATTTGATTTTCGGGGTATTTTTATGCGTTTTTTCACGTGTCGAGGTTGGAAATTGCAAAACATAGTTTGAAATTTGCATTGTTGCATATCTTTTAATCGATCTTTACAATTGGATTGTGTGACCCATATATCGACATTGAAGGCAGACTTCAACATAAGCGAGTTCATATCTGAAGACGAACAGCTTCCATAATTAATTAGGAGACCTTGCCTAATTACATTGTAGACGTGGCTTAAGTAGATTTTCATGAGGTGGCATAATTAATTCGTGAGTATAAACAAAGCTCCGTTTCAAGTTCAACTAACATATTTTGATGAAGACAAGGTAATTTTTGTTTGAGTCTTGGTTCTTGACCGACTCATAAACTTTGCGGTAGAAATGATTTTAGACAGGATCATAGAGATTAGTACATTTAAATGATGTGACACACTGTGAAGTTTTTTCTTAAAAATAGATTTAGGTTATCATACCTGACATATCAAACTGGACGATTCTTGAGAAGCATTTGAGTGCACACCCATATGCAATTCAACTAGTTGAGGAAATTATAACCAATGAGCATCATTGTCGTCGGAAATCCTAGGACAATCAAAATTCAAGAAAGCTGGTCGAACTTTTTTGTGTTGGTAATGGACACTTTAGCGAATCCTCCTGAAACACTACATTTTCTTCTAGAATGGACTAGTTAAGTGATGTTGATAATACTATATTTGACACGATAGAATCAAAATATAGAGCAAAACTGATAAATTAGTGAAAAAATTTTGAAAATCCATCAATAAATGACTGAGAAATAGGTTATTTAAATTTACATATTTTAGCGCGGAACGTGTTTGGTCTCCGACTCGTCTGTGACGTCACGCCACTTGCCTGTGATCGCTACACCATAAATAACGTTTAAATACTTAGCCGTGCTAAGGCTCTCGCGCCGTTTGCAGTTGTACAGTGTAGTTTTAACTCGAGTTTTGTTTTTATGTCACCATAATGAAAACATGAAAAAAAACAAGAATTAGAAAAGTTCATGGCAAAAAACCAATCAGAAACAAAGGCCATCTGGGATTATGTGAAAAATGTATGTAGAGAGGATGCACCTGTGACAAGAATAGATCACATTAGAACGGAACATGGTTCGATCGACAATCAATCGAGTATTGCTGAAGCATTTAATGAATACTTTAGCACATTAGGACAACAATATGCAGATAATATACCAGATATTGAAGGTTATAGAGAGATTGACACTTGGCAGAATACAACCTTTTTTCTGAAGCCTACAGACTCACAAGAAATAGAAGATAACATTGAAAAACTCAAAATAGGAAAGTCACCCGGAATTGATGGTTTGCGAGCAGAAACGTTGAAACTGATAAAAGTAGAAATTTCCAAACCTCTGACTTATATAATCAATTATTGCTTCCAGAATGGTACTTTTCCGGATATTCTAAAAGTGGGCTTAATCAAACCACTCTACAAAACTGGTGACAAAACTGAAATGTACAACTACAGACCTATATCATTGTTATCGGCTATTTCAAAAATTGTTGAAAAGGTTCTGAAGAATAGAATGGTCAGCTTCTTAGAGAAAAATAATGTTTTGGAGGACGCTCAGTATGGATTTAGGAGTGGAAGGTCGACGGAGGATGCAATAAGAGAGCTAACTGGACGAATATATGAATCTTTGGATAAACGGATTCCTAGCCTATGCATCTTTGTTGACCTTGCAAAGGCCTTCGACACTGTATGCCATGGGAGACTTCTCGAGAAATTGTGGAGATACGGATTTCGTGGTACAAGTTTTAAATTACTTGAATCTTACCTGGACAAAAGACAACAAATTGTGGATATAAACGGAAATCAAAGTTCCCCAAAAATGGTTAATTACGGCGTTCCACAGGGCACAGTGATTGGCCCGCTACTGTTCCTGATCTACATCAACAGCTTGTTGAAGTCCGGAAGCACGGGTGGAATACTCAGTTTTGCTGACGATACTGTGATTCATTACACGGCTCCCACGTGGCATGAGTTGAAAAATAAAGTTGAAGAGGATTTTGATGTTTTGGGAAAATGGTTTCAAGCAAATAAACTTACACTGAATTTAAAGAAAACGAAATACATGGCTTTTTCCTCCTATGATTCAGATATGCCATCAATGGGAGATCTTGAGATAAATGAAATTGTAAGGATACCAGAAACAACATCAATAAAATATCTCGGAATAATGATTGATGCTAATCTGAAATGGGATAAACACATAATAAATACGGTAAGAAAACTGAGAGGACTTCTATATAAGTTCAAACTTATGAAAAAATATTTGAATGACACTAAACATCTAATGATGTTATTCAATGCATTAATACAATCCCAGATCAACTACGGAATTATAGGGTGGGGAGGAGTCTATGACACACACTTGAAACATCTGAATACAATACAGAAATGGATATTGAAGATAATTTATGGAAAAAACCTGAAATTCCCAAGTGATCAATTATTCCAAATAGCAGGGATTCCCGATATTAGACAGACATATGCACTCCAAATACTCCTGAACATCTTTAAAGGAAATATCAGGTTGAATAAAACAGAGCATTTGTATTCTACAAGAAAAAAAGAATATAGCTACCAAACACCAAGAGCCAAAAAAAGGATAGGACAAAGATCCTGTTTTTACCTAGCCCCAAGGATATATCAAAGAATTCCTGAAAATCTGAAAAAAATAAAAAATTATATATATTACAGAAGAAAGGCTAAACAATGGTTAATAGAAAAAGGAAGAGATTGTATAAGCAGAATAATCAATCAGGAAGATTAAAAAATAAATAAAAAAAAAAAATTTTGAAATTAATACTTACAATTTAGAGACATTTTATGAACCCGAATATGGACACCTACCTACCGATTGGACCTTCACCCCCGAAATTATGTTCACCCTAGAATGAATCTTAGAAACCCACCCGATTGGACTTTTACCCGGAAGTGACTTGTACTAGAACGTGAAACAATATTGTCTGAATGGAAAGAATTCACTACTAATTTAAATATCATAAATAATGTATATTACTTCAAATATTTTAGAAACACTTTTTATTTATAATTACGCACAGGTAAATATTTCGTGAAATATAAATACCTCTGTAATTTTTTTATGTTTATAGTAAATAAACATTATTATTATTATTATTATTATTATTATAATGGAAGAAGGCTTCGTGAAAGGACAAAGTTATTTTTACTCAATAACTTATTTCAAACCAACTTACACCTTAGTATTTTTATTATCAGAAATAGACAGCTAGTACTGATAGGTACTTACATCAGAATGATTTTCACACACATATGAAGTAGTTTTAGGTCCAATTAAGTCACGCCTCATTAATTTGCACCACTTCTTTCTTTGATTCATGTAATTTGGTACATGAAAAAACAATTTATTGGGGTTTTTAATTGTCGTGCTTGCACACATAGGCACAATACAATATTTGTAGGATTTTTTTTTTATTTCAGCCGTCGTGTAACGAACAAAACACGACACGAACTGCACAAGTGATTGTACACCAATGAATTCGTAAGCACTCTGCGAATACCAATCGCCTCGTGTAAGTGGCGTGACGTCACACACTAGACTATGAAATTATTCTTCCAAGCGCAACTTCAAAGTCCCATAACTTTTTCATTTCTAGAGATATTTCAATGATTCTTCCACATTTTTGTTTCATTTCACTTGAATTTTTAGAATTAATCCTTAACAAAAAAATGAAAACTAGTCCATTATAATAAATGCACTTTTTCGGCAAGTTTCAGGAACTAAAACGATTTTACAGAAGAGTAGGGAAGACATTCTATGGCTCAACCTGTTGAGACCTGCTTTCGTGGCCTCTGTTAAATTCGCGAATTTTTTAATTTGAGAATGTGGTTGTGAATCTTGGTGAAACTGACACCGAAGACAAGAGCGAATCAAATTGTAAATGATTTGAAAATGTTAGATTTTTCATGTTTCATATCCATTGGGTAATTTCAATTTTTGTTTTTAGTGATGTTTAGGGATTTTTGATATTTTTTTTTGATTCAGAATGATTCTGTTTTTTTCACTTTGCCCAAGTCATGTTACAATTTTGGCACTGACACCTTTTAATTGAAAAGTCATGCCTACCTGCTCTTATTACGCGATTCAGTCAAAACGCAGATACATTAGGCAAATGTTACGCATGGAGTCCGAGATGTATGAGCTGTCCTGGTGTCCCCGAAAACTACTTCATCATGATTCAAAATGGCCGTTCCCGATTCATCTAGCGGGCACATATTGCATTGACAAACGTGAAAAATCTATTCATCTACTCGGTCAGGAAAAGTAATGGGTTTTATATGGGTACGCTCCAGTGGACCATATTGCATGCGGGAAATAATTAATCAAAGTTTAATCGATGGGATTTTCCCCGTTTTCAGCCGATATCTGCGGTGGTTCTCCCTTAACGCTTGTGAGAGAGGCTATGCTGGATGTGGAATAACCTAGTTTTGGCTGTAAAAGTGAGAAAAAGTAGCAGAGAGGTAAGGCGCTTGAAATTCATTTTTTTGTACTATACAGGGTGTCCCGGGAAGAAATTAAAATCATCATGGAGGACCCGTATCAAGATGTTTCAATCTCCTGAGTGCCTTCGTTGGGGATATACAGGGTGATATTCATCTTATGAGTGAAATTTTACAGTTCAATAACTCTTTAACTAATCTACCGAATAATTTCAAATTTTGATGTTTTGTCACCCTTTCCTATCGCCTTCCTTCAATATTTCAGAATTCGAGTAAATCAGATCTGGACTAGGAAAATTTCAGACTTTTCCTATTTTCGTGAATATTGGATCACCCTGTACGTGAACATTATGATTTTTTCCCATTTTCGGAACCACAAAGAATCAATTCATTTATATTATTCGGTGGATATCTTGAATAGTTATTGAACTAAAAAAATTTCACTCATAAGGGAATGTTTATTGATCCCCCTGTATGACCGTGCCAAGCCAAGATTTAAAATTTTTATAATGAATTCATTCTTTGTGGTTCCGAAAATGGAAAAAAATCATAATGTTCATGTACAGGGTGATCCAATATTCACGAAAATAGGAAAAGTCTGAAATTTTCCTAGTCCGGATCTGATTTTCTCGAATTCAGAAATATTTAAGGAAGGCGATAGAAAAGGGTGACAAAACTTCAAAATTTGAAATTATTCGGTCGATTAGTTAAAGATTTATTCAACAGTGAAATTTCACTCATAAGATGAACATCAACCTGTATATCCGATACGAAGGCACTCAGGTTATTGAAACCTTTTGATACGTGTCCTCCTTGATGACTTTAATTCATGGTATTCATTTGTCGCATTCTTCCCGGGACACCCTGTATAATTAGAAACTCATGACGAAGATAAGAGAGGACAAGAGATTCTGACTTCCTGTAGTCATATTTTAGTTTTTATGTAAAATGGGAGAAGTTGGAAGATTTTTTAGTATCTGCCAATACATAATCTGCAGCAATTAAATAATGCCACATGTATTGAAAATTATGAATAATAATTTCAAAATAGAAATCCTAAATGAATCAAAGATCAATTAATTTAAACTAAATATTACAATGATTCACTACAGAAAAATATTTTTGGGTTGATGTTCTTAATGACTCTGCTTTATATTGGCGTGCAAGTGCGAAAACAAGAACTCATTTCATAAGAGCACAAGAAAGCAATATGATTAAAAATGTATGAAATATATCGTTGAAAAAAAATACTATGTGTAAAGGGAAACAATAAGTGTGAACAATCGAATAATTGAGAAGAATAATGTTAATAACATTCGAATTCTAAAAATTGCCCTTGAACAACTGTTTGAGATTGCGCAAAGATATACCGGGTATCCCAAGTTATTATGCGAGCAATATCTAGCTCATTTGATACGATAATAAAAAATAAAATATTGCTTTGAATAACATCGAGGTACCTTTCCAATGTTGTATAAAAAAAGGTTCTTACATTTGACAGCACTGTGGTAGCTATCCCTCACTTTTATTTCAAATGGCACCCCCTGTATATTGTCAGTGAAAATTGCGTGTCATTCTATTTGGAATACAACGATAGCACAAACTAGCCTCTTATATGTATTTCTTAAGAAGGATCAGTTGAAAGTGATGAAATGGAATTGTTTTCTTATATTTTGCATTCCATTTTGAGGAATCAACATTCTGATTAGAGATTTGAAAATAATCCAGAACCCCAAGTGGAAATAAAAATCAGCAGCGGAAAGCGAACGCCGACAATCCTGAAGAGTGCATGTGTTTTTTAGTGTCAATAACTCGTCAACAGCACGCCACATTTGGATATTTATGAGTATAATGTATAATGCGGTCTTTGATGGTTTTTGATGTTAATTAAATTTGTCGGTATTCCTTCCTGTTGTTGCTGACTGAATAAAATCTCATTTGGACTTAGAATTTCTACACATGTAATTTTTGATCAAGCTTCAAATGCCCCCCTTGAATTTTGCCGCCCTAGGCGACGGCCCTGTCTCTCCCAACACTCCAAACTCTTCAATTTTTTTCATTATCAGTTCGCTATCACTGACGAAGGACAACCATAGAATTGGAACTAATTCAACATTCTACTGGTCTGCTAATATCCCATATCTCATCCCATCAGTATCTCTAATTGTTATCGAGTGCAATTCTCTGGAGAACAAGAACTATTGCACTGTAAGTTTAGGACGATAAAGTTTCGTTGAGAAATTCCACATCTCCAACAGGAATTAACCAATTGATTAGTTGAATAGTTTCATAGAATGTTGGTACCTACTTCCTACATAAGAGAACAACAGTGATATTCACTGACAACTAATGAGATACATTTGGTTTCCATGGATTTTGGATCCTCTGATCAACAAATGCCAGATAGAAACTTCAGCAAGTGTAGGTTAATACTGAAATTTGGTTAGGAGAATATTAAGAGACAACTAACTCTATTTTAAGTTGTGCAGTGACATTTTGAAGGATTATCCTAGATGAAACAAACTTTCATTTAAAATATCGAGCAAATTTTTATTTCAATATTGCTTGAACCACTATGCGTTGAATACAATATACAACATTATTTAAATGTCCTCGATGCATGTGAAGTAATATTGGATGATTGTTGTCTAGATTTTGATGATTTGTTAGATGGTTTATTGAGCTATTTCCATCATATGTGCAGTTGGATGTTTCCGACGTTTCGGCAAGCATTCGCCTGCCGTCTTCAGGGTGGTGGTCCTGAGAAGGACCGATTTTTTGATTCTGAGAAGAACGGTTTACCAAACTTGTTCTGTCAGGACTTGTACGCACCATACTTTTTTCGATTTCGTATTAGGGTATCGGGGTTTGGACTTTAGTCGTATCGGTTGCAATCCCATCACTCTCATCACTAATCTGCTTCTGTAGACTAGTGGTGTCAGATAAAATTTTTCTGTTATTCAAGAAGAAACCATGAGAGAAAGCGAGGAATTTACTATATATAGGGTGTTTTTTTTCGAGGTACATAACTTTAAGTTGGCATTACTGTTCAAGATGGCGACCGATTTAACAGCTGTTAAGTGATTTATTCTCAGTTTGGTTTGGCAATTCATCATGAATAGACTCACGCCTGAAAAACGTTTGCAAATAGTGCAATTTTATTTCGAAAATAATGGTTCTGTGCGGAATACGTATCCCGATTTTCATAAGCGAATTTTGTTTAGCGATGAAGCGCACTTCTGGTTGAATCGCTACGTCAACAAACCAAACTGCCGCATTTGGAGTGAAGCTAATCCTCGAGTGTATGTCGAAACACCGTAATATTCAGAAAAACTGACTGTTTGGTGCGCTTTATGGGCTGGTGGAATCATTGGTCCGTACTTCTACAAAAGTCATCGAAAATTGGACGTCCAGATTGGACTACATCTGAGCCAGCCGTGGCGGTAATATGCCAGAAATCATATTTGAAATGTAATGCCACAAGATTATCTTGCGGATAAATAAAATTCATGTCAATCGAATAATCCATCGTTGTTTTATTGCAATTTAAAGTTCTATAGCTCTAAAAAAACACCCTTTAATAATCGCTGTTGATGGACTCACGCCTGAACAACGCTTGCAAATAGTGCAATTTCATTTCGAAAATAACGGTTCTGTGCGGAATACGTATCGCGCACTTCGTTCCTTTTTATTTTGTTTAGCGATGAAGCGCACTTCTGGTTGAATGGCTACGTCAACAAACAAAACTGCCGCATTTGGAGTGAAGCTAATCCTCAAGTGTATGTCGAAATACCGTTACATCCAGAAAAACTGACTGTTTGGTGTGCTTTATGGGCTGGTGGAATCATTGGTCCGTACTTCTTCAAAAACGATGATGACCAGAACGTTACAGTCAATGGTGATCGGTATAGAGCCATGATTACTAACTTTTTCATTCCTGAATTGAACAACCATGATGTCCAGGAGCTGTGGTTCCAACAAGACGGCGCAACATGTCACACATCTCGTGCCACAATCGATTTATTGAAAGACACGTTTGGTGACCGCCTAATTTCACGTTTTGGACCTGTGAATTGGCCTCCAAGATCTTGTGATTTAACACCGCTAGACTACTTTCTGTGGGGCTATGTAAAGTCATTGGTCCATGCGGATAAGCCACAAACCCTTGACCATTTGGAAGAAAACATTCGCCGTGTTATTGTCGATATACGGCCACAAATGTTGGAAAAAGTCATCGAAAATTGGACGTCCAGATTGGACTACATCCGAGCCATCCTTGGCGGTCATATGCCAGAAATCATATCCAAAATGTAATGCCACAAGATTATCTTGCAGATAAATAAAATTCATGTCAATCGAATAATCCATCGTTGTTTTATTGCAATTTAAAGTTCTATAGCTCTAAAAAAATACCCTTAAGTTTTTTTTTTCATAAAATAAGCTTTCTCAAGTAATGAATCGGGAACAATTTTGTAGGTAGATTTTAAAAATGAATTGGCTGATAATTAATCTCTTAAAAGCTGCCGAAAAGTTCTGAATTAAGGACCTAACATACACAATTCATTTACTTCATAATCACTACCAGTTTAATTCAAAGGTTGAAAATAAGATGTCTAAAATTCAGGTGTATGAACTGATTAGCTTTTGTTTTGCCAATTTTGAGAATATTAGTTAAGCTTCGTCATGTCAACTGTAGGTAGCGCTATCAACAAATTGAGATTCTTGTTATTTATTATTTACGAGGTTTGTGCCATTATGTACCTATATGTATATCTTTCATTATAGTTATGATCTATGGAAGCAATTCTTGTAATTGAAATACCAATAAACTCTCTCTATTACAAATATTTGAATTCATTCCAGTAAACGTTTCGTGTTTTGTTTCACGACTTTGTACGATCATACTCGATTACACATCGCTTTTGATTGGTCAGTATCGGGTTTTAATTAATGTATCCAATCAAAATCAACGGCAATGACAAGTATGACATTGCGGCGCCGCCACGAAATAAAACTAATATTTTCAATTTGGTCGAATGTCATTGCATTCAAAATTTAACGAGTGCATTCACCATGTTTTTAGACATCTTAGTTGAGAATAAATTAGTGATAAAATCCACATTCAAAATAGTTTTCGCAAAGACCCCTTCCCCTAAAAAACCCAAAATGGACATCCCCACTCAGGATGCCCAAACTGCAATAAGAACTATACCGCTCCATCCAAACAAAACACAATCAACACGTACCCTTCGGGACGACCTAACAGTCTCCAACGAGGCGAATTTACATTTAATATTCTGAGCGCGGGTCGCTTGATTAGCCAGTCCACCCCTAGGCGTACCCTCGATGACAAACGCTTAAACGAATTGACCAAACACCAAACAATGTTAGAGTGACCGTTACCCGAATCATAAACTTGAATCAACAGACCCAGGGCTCAGCTTCCTGCGTCACGGCTGCCTAACGCGACATTCGACGATAAAGCCCGTTTTACACGATTCGTAGCTGTACCCGATTCTATTTTCGGTAGAGATGATTTTATGCTCTTGCTTCATAGTGGTACAGTCTTGTGGATTTATGGCAGTTTGTTGATGGTCGTAATATAGAATTTGAATTGGTTTTATGTGCAGAAGCTGTTATTTAAGGAACTCTTCAGCTTATGAGATCCATATAGAAGTACAGTTGTCTAAAAATGTGAAAATAATATTGCATTGAAGTTGACTATTCAGTAAATTCTAGCTAAGTCGCTAACATTCGACAAGTAAAAACTAGGTAATTATTGAAAATGGAATGGTACACGATTAAACAACACATTGAAATTGATAAAATTCGCTAAAGAAATGGTAAAAAATTTGGAGTCACAGTTTGCAAAACTAAAGCACTTTTGGGTCGTCGTGAAGTACCATCTCGACCAGCAATACTGAAACTGGTAGAAGAATTTGTACTGTTGAGATTAGTTAGTGATGTAAGGAATCGAAACCGTGTGCGTTGTTAAAAAACAACTGAGAATAATGGGCTCTAGCCCGTAGTTGGTCAATTCCTCGTCGAACTTGGGAATAAGGATGTTGTTGAGGTAAAAATTGATTGAATTGAATTGATGTAGATGATGTTTATTTTCAACAAGACGGCGCTTTGTGCCACACTAGCAACAATGATTATTCAACATACGATTATTATTTAGGACTCAAATATTTTCACTCAAATGAAAGATGTCATATACTCGTTGTCACTGGATACTCTGGGCTATGCATATTTGATTTATAGTTAATAGTTAGGACTTAGGAGAGCAAGCATTTTCTTAAATTTAGTCGCTTATAAGCGAACATAATGGCTTTCTCCTAAATACGAGCGCAAATACCAACTTTGTTTATCGATTGTAGAAAAAGTAGAATTGTGGGTAAAGTGGATCTACGGCTACCAATTACGCGGATCTACCCACCAAGTAGATTTGAGAACAAGATATATCTATGTGGTAGGTAGATCTGCAAGCTTAGTAGTTTTCTTCAATTATATTTTTTGGAAACCATATTTTCACTCCTAAGTTAAAATTTCAAAAATACCCTGTGGATCCCAAAAGTCACCAATGAATAAAAGAATACATTTTATACCACACGTCCCCAACTTCTCAAACTTTCGAATATCGACAATAAAATCCACCGTAACCGGCAACCCCGAATTGATACATTTGCTCCCGATACTCGGGGATAAAAGTCTCCAGACTGTAAATTTCCAGGGATCCCGTCAAAATATTCCTTACACTTCATTTGTTCGGGCGTCATCCGAGCCCGCCAGTAATGTAGTTTTCGGGATCATCGGAGCGGCAAATGCGGCTGGCTCTCCTGCCATAAATCCACCTGATATCTTTTTCCCATCTTCAGATTTATCGAGTCCCGGTAGGTCCCTGGACCGCGGCACGCCACTGTCGCGGTTGGTCGCGTCGCGACGCGAGATGCTGCGGCATCTCATTAGCGCCGCCGGGGCCCAAAACCTACCCGTCTGATGAACTTACGGAGAGCGCGAAGGTGGTTTATGGAACGTGTCACTCTTAATGATCGTATTCTATGGTCTTATCGATGACGTTCATCCAGCCGGATGGCGGTCGGACGTGAAATTTTATGGGATTATGGCGGGCTTTCAATAGTCCGCTCTAAGGGTTGGCGGGATGGGTGGGAGAAGTTTGAGGTTAGGATTCGATTTATAATTATTAGGTGGTCGGGTTTGTTCGTTGGATATTTTTATGAAATTTGATACACGTTTTCGCTGCATCAATATATTATTTCTCTAATTCTGTAGTTATTCCGTTCATTCTTCCACATCTTGTAGAACAAAATCGTGCGAGAATATATCAGAAACGCACAGTTTTCATGGTTATATTTTTTTATTATATGTTGGTACTCCGAACTTTCCGCCAGGGCTTTATCTGTCAATTCATCAATTTGCCTTAAAGAAATCAGTTCTGCCAACCAACATTTTCCAATGCAAAAATTACTAAATGATATTTATGGAAATATTCCATTAATTTCAATAAAGATACAATGAATTAGAGAAAATAATGTATAATACTCGTACAGAAGGCTCATTCTAACACTCGTTCATTCAAAAACTCGCCACTTCGTGGCTCGTTTTTGAATTTTGAACTTGTGGAAGAATATCAATGCCTTCTGCACTTGTATTATAAATAACTATTCTGATGTACAAACAATTTTATTATTTTTACCAGTTGGGTCTGTGAACAGGATGATTCAAAAGTACTTTGACAATCTTCAGGAGGTGATTCTTCACAACTTTGCTTCCGCCGTTTTGCTGCAGCGGTAAGTGGTAGTCAAAATAAATAGATTGTAGATGTCAGCTTACGAGCCAAATTCTGGTCCATCCAGGGAGGTTTTCATTTGCTGCTTTAATATGGAGAAATCTGTAGCTGAGGCTCATCTAATGCTATCAAATACCTATGGTGAGGTCGCTATTAGTGGAAGAAATTACAAAGAGTGGTTTCAACGCTACAAGAACGATGATTTCGACGTTGAAGACCAGCATGACGGTGGAAGGGAGAAGGTTTTCGAAGATGCAGAATTGAAGACATAATTTGATCAAGACTCGTGTCAAACGCAACAAGAATTGGCAGGATCATTATGAGTGACGCAACAAGCCATTTCAAAATGCCTGAAAGTCATGGGAATGATTCAGAAACAGGAAAATTGGGCGCCGTACTAGTTGTAGCCGAGAGATGTTGAACGACGTTTGTTTGCTTGAGAACAGCTACTTCTGAGGCAAAGAAGGAAGGGATTTCGGCATCGCATTGTGACTGAAGACGAAAAAAGGCTCCATTACGATAATCCCAAGAAAATCATGAGGATATCCCGGCCATGCTTCCACGTCGACGTCCAAACCAAATATTCATGCTTCCAAGGAATTCCAGTATTTGGTGGGACAAGCTCGACGTAGTGCATTATGAGTTGTTAAAACCGATTGAAACAATCACAGGCGGTAGGTATCAAACACAATTAATGCGTTTGAGCCAAGAATTAAGAGACAAACTGCCGTAATACAACGGGAGACATGATAAAGTGATTTTGCAGCATGATAATGCTCGACACCATGTTGCGAATAACAAGACATACTTGGCATCGTTGAAATGGGAAGTCCTACCTCACCCGCCGTATTCTCCAGACGTTGCTCCCTCGAACTATCACTTGTTTCTATCAATGGCACACGGCCTGGCTGACCAGCACTTTTCCACAAATGAAAAATAGATGTAGTTGTGTAATAATAACATCAGATTCGAATTCGACACCTCAAAAAACCTTTCAATAGCAATTCCTGCTCAATTAAGGTCAGTATTTCGAAAGTAATTAAAAAAAAAGGGAAATAAAAATTAAACTTCAACACCTTATATCTTGGAAACTAAATGTTTCCGGACATATATTCATTTGGACAATTCACTATGCCGGCAGATTCACCACTGGTTAACCGTCAAGAAAAAAATATTTTTTCTCTAATTCTGTGGTTATTCCGTTCATTCTTCCACATCTTGTAGAACAAAATTGTGCGAGAATATATCAGAAACGCACAGTTTTCATGGTTATATTTTATTATTCTATGGTGGTACTCCGAACTTTCCGTCACGGCTTCATCTGTCAATTCATCAATTTGCCTTAAAGAAATCAGTTCTGCCAACCAACATTTTTCAATGCAAAAATCACTAAATTATATTTATGGAAATATTTCATTAATTTCAATGAAAATGCAATAAATTAGAGAAAATAATGTATAATACTCGTACAGAAGGCTCATTCTACCAGTCGTTCATTCCAAAACTCGCCACTTCGTGGCTCGTTTTTGAATTTTGAACTCGTGGAAGAATATCAATGCCTTCTGCACTTGTATTATAAATAACTATTCTAGCCCCACTAATCTAGAGTTAACAATAACATAATCGGCTTATGAATAAACGAGTGCTCAAAAGCTCTTGAGGCTTGAGTCAGTGCTTTTCTCGATTTTTTAAAATTATTCAATCCTATTTTATTTGCCAATATTTTTCATCTTCACCAGAGCTCTCAACATTCAAAAACCAATGAACAAACCATATATCCACAAAAATCGAACGAACCCTTCCAAACAGTTTGTAGAATCATTCAGGTACTACCAATTAACCTATCTACAGATCGGCTGTCTGAACTATCTAGACGAAAATAATTGCGTTGTTTTTAAGGGCATCTCCAACGCGGAAAACAGCGGATTTAATCCAGCCCGATGAGGATCTGCGATTAATAACTGAGTTGTATGCCCTGAAAATTGATTGGCATGAAGTAATAACTTTTAATTGCTCCTGTTCGAGTCTGAAGGAGCTCTCAAAGGATCGGAGCATGGCTGTTATAGGAAATGTTCTACAGGCACCGGATGGTACGCTGCATTCTGACGGTTCTTTTTTTTTTAGTAGGCAGAGTATGATGTTTATCGATTCACGGATTATGAAGTGGAATATATTGTGATTAAGATGTCTAAACACTTGGTGAATTGGTCAAATTTTGAATGCAATGACATTCGACCAAATTGAAAATACCAGTTTTAGTTCGTGGCGGCGCCGCAATGTCATACTTGTCATTTCGATCTTTTTTCCGTTGTTTTTGATTGGATACATTAATTAAAACCCGATACTGACCAATCAAAAGCGACGTGTAACCGAGTATGATCGTGCAAAGTTAAGGAACTCTGGATCACCTGGTGACGGAATGCCTCTCCATCACTTACCAGCGCAATGTCTGCTTTGGACAAGAAACTTGAAGAAGTGAGGAAGTAGCTTACTTGTAGCCATCCCAGATACAGAAAATCATCAGAACTCTGCAACTGGAAGGCGATCTGTAGATAACGTTGTGGGTGTGGTCCTTATACTGTGACTAAAGTAGTTCACGGCCAAGGACAAATTAGGGAAATAAAAGAACGGGATAAAAACACTTACTCAATTTATTTCCAACCCACTAAAAATATGTGAAGAAGATGATATTTAGATATTTTCTTAAGGGTCGCTGGTCACTTGGGTCGTTGCAGGTACTTTTTCGTCGGTCTCGAGAACAGTTGTGAAAATCTTTAATCTTCTCGATGTCGGTGAAAGTGTTGGACATATGTTGTAGTTGTAGACTGGTCTGAACTCAATTGAATTATTCGCCCTGAAATGCCGAGTTTTATGGGCATTCAGGCCGTTTTCCATTCGACCATTAGCAAAGCCTTTCTACGGATCACTTATAGGTGTGGCTTTCATCATTCCAAGTTTTTACACTGAATTCTTCAGTTCTCGGAATATTTTTGAAGGAATCGATAGATTCCCTACAACGTAATGGCGAGGATAGCTCTAATGGGGGGTACATTAGACCATAAGGTCGCTGTCCAATGAAACCCCTTCAAATTATATCTTAATCTTAAGAATAAACTTGATAAGTACCACAAGAACCCAAAAATCTACTAGAAGCTTCATCATTATGCGACTTCTTTGATCCTTCAGCTTAGATGCATATTCGAAAAGTTTCCAGTACGGCCCTGCCTCTTCTTCCGCGTAAGAAATAAGATGTGCTATACGCTCCACCCGTCGTTTCCGGCGTCGCAACGCACAGCGCCATGCTGACCGTCGAATAGGATAATGAAATTACATCTGAATAAAAAGAACACATTCGAGTTTCCTGTTTCCAGTGGTTAGAAGGGGCGCAAGCAGAAAAACTTGGGGTTGCACGATACCGAGTATAACATAACGAGAATATAATGCTCCTAATTCGGAATGAAGTTCGTGGAAACAAAAACAATTTTCCCCCCATAAGAACGGATAAATTCGCGAATTATGAAATATTTATATGCTCGCTATGAATATTGCATGTTATTTTGTATGGCTTATGGGTGTTTGAGTTTAGATGTTTCGATTGAAATAATATGGAGTAGGGAGATTCGAGTCTATTGAAGCTAGTGCAACGTTCTATCCAGGTTCCAGTCTCATCGTATATGCAGGGTAGAAATAAAACACATACATACCCCTGGAAGAAAGAATAGAGGCTTTTTAATGAATCACTAACTTGTAACGGGTGTTGTTTTAGCTGCAGGAGAAGTTTCGATAGTTGATGTCTATGGTTTAACAGTTGAGAATGTCAAACTGTGTCGACATTTCTGTTCAGTAAGGGTTAGCATTTCATAATTAATCTTTTAACGCCAGGAAAACGCTTCCACATTGTGGAAATTCAAGTTGGAAAAACTTATTGTGTTCGCGGAGGTCATAAAGCACTTCATTCATTTTAAGGTCAACGTAATCGGCCTAGTCAGCAATCAATTCCTTAAGTTATTGATCGTTTTTGAATCAATTTTACTCTTCCCCATACAAAACCATCAACACGACAAAGAAATCGAAGAATCTAATCGAAGAGAAAATGCTGTAGACCGAAGTGTTGAGGAAGACGATACGTCGCTCTTTCCAACTTGTTGGCCTTTGTCCTTAGACTACGAGGAACATTTTAATCTTGACCTATGTGCCTGTGGATTAAATCCAAATGACTATCGTTAACGTAGCATTTTGCTGATTAGGCTGATTTGAAACTGACCGAAGATGAGCATTTTTACCGAAGGATAAATGAAGTAATGAAGCTAATTTCTGGTCAAATGGTCTTGATGATGAGCAAAAATGCCTTTATGGAGCGAATACAATTTCAAGTCTTTCAAGAATCATCATAACTTTCATTATCAAGCTCTTAAAAAAACAACCAATACCAGTTAGTGATTCTATAATAAACCTCTTCCCTCCTCCATACTGTATGTATATATGATGAGACTGGAACCTGGGCCATCACATAAGAATTCATTGAATAAACATAGATAGAGGGAGCATATGTCATTTTCAGTAAGCAAATTTTGTCCCCAACGTGAACTATCAGATTTGACATGAAGCGTGCGGAAATGAAGACATATCAGTGATATGATATTTCACTCAATTCGCGAGTTTCTCCACAAAAAACGCACTTCTTAGGTCCATAGTGAATCAACATTTCATATTAACTCAAAATATATTGAAATAAATACCTTAATCTATCCGAAATTCAGAAAACAAACCTCAAACGCGCCAAACGACGTGAAACGACAGATGACATTAGGAGAGCAAAAGTTGCCAAACCTTGGATTTCAGCAGGTAGATACAGAAAATAATAAATATTCTGCTTATTATGAATTCGAAAATTAGGAAAAATATCGGATTCCAAATATTCAAATTTGTATATTTAATTGGGAATCACTCAAATAAATATATTTCATTCAATATAATATACATTCATAATGATATAGTAAAATCGTTGATTTGAAAATATATTACAATCCGACAACGTAATCTAACCATGTTGGGGACATGTAAAAATTGCGTATAATTACTCTATCTGAGTTTATTACTCTTTGCATCACAATGAAAAATTTTCTTCCACATTGAAAATAGAAGTAATTATTTCTGTTTTTTCCATGAGAATTGAAAAATATTATCTTAATCTGTAGTTCTTTCTAGATAAAATTAATCCTGAATATCAACTAAACTAGAAAGACATTTATCATTTCCAGTCTCGAATACTTTTCACTGCTAAAGTTGTTGCTAAAGCCACATGATATTTTTTTCTACATCAAAGATTCAATCCGAATGAAAAAGTTACTTAATCGCGGCCCAAGTTTTTGGCTTGAAATGGGAAAGCTTCCATCAAATTACCATTAAATGCGTTTTGATAAGGACCATAAATTCGGTAATGAAATCTGGGGATCCCGACGTTCGCTAGAACTTCGGAATGGAGGAGTAATCTTGAAATATGGATATATCTTTTGATGAACGCCCGAACGAAAATGATTATAAGGGGGTGGAAATATAGGGAATCGATGTTCCGTGACTGTGGAAGGGAAGGGGAGAGGGCCATCTCTAAATTATCTGGGAGTGAATCCGATTATAACGTTCCCTGGCCCGATTTCTGATTTCAGGAACGTATTTTCTAATTTATCCCTTATTTTCGTTTTCCGTCTCGCGAAGGTTAATTGAAATAGGTTGATGTATCAGGTGTGTGAATAAGTCTTTCCCGTTTTTTGTAAGAGATGGCGCCACCAATACTGTGCGAGTATTTAATGGTTACATATGTCATAATCAAAGCTTATTCATCTGTCAACAATTCCACACTAACACATTAGTTGAAATTTTTTCGCATCATAAATTTTTGAAATCGTGAAAATGTCGAAATTTGAGCCGAGTCGACGTCATTTGCGGGAAGTTTCACTTTATTGGTTCAATTTGAAGAAATCTGCTGCCGAGGCGCATCGGTTGCTTCAGGAAGCTTATGGAGAAGGTTGTGTCGATGATTCAAGTGTTCGCGGATGGTTTCGACGCTTCAAAAGTGGCGATTTCGACGTGGAAGACAAGGAGCGTTCCGGGCGGCCGCAAATCTTTGAAGATCAAGAATTGGCGACTTTGCTTGATGAAGATTCGTCTCAAACGCAAGAAGAACTTGCTGAAGCATTGGGAGTTGACCGAACAACCATTTCCAAGCGTTTGAAAGCCATGGGAATGATCCAAAAGCAAGGAAATTGGGTGCCGTACGAACTGAAGCTGAGAGACGTCGAACGGCGTTTTTTCACTTGCGAACAGCTGCTTCAGCGACATAAAAGAAAGGGTTTTCTGCATCGTATCGTGACTGGCGATGAAAAGTGGATCCGTTACGATAATCAGAAGCGAAGAAAATCATGGGGACTACCCGGCCATGCATCATCATCGACGGCCAAGCCAAATATTCATGGCGCCAAGCTCATGCTCTGTATATGGTGGGACCAGCTAGGTGTGGTTTACTATGAGCTTCTGAAACCGAATGAAAGGATCACAGGCGAGGTCTATCGACGACAATTGATGCGTTTGAGCCGCGCACTGCGAGAAAAACGGCCACAATACTCCGACAGGCACGACAAAGTTATTTTGCAACATGACAATGCTCGCCCACATGTTGCACAGCCGGTGAAAACATACTTAGAAACGCTCAAATGGGAAGTCCTACCCCACCCGCCGTATAGTCCAGACATTGCTCCGTCTGATTACCATCTCTTCAGATCGATGACGCATGGCCTGGCTGACCAGCACTTCCATTCCTACGAGGAAGCCAAAAAATGGGTGGATGACTGGATAGAGGCCAAACCGGTCGAATTTTTTCGCAACGGGATTCGTATGTTGCCAGAAAGATGGGGAAAAGTTGTAGCTAGCGATGGCCAATACTTTCAATAATTCATTTGTAACCATTTTTTCACAATAAAGGCTCAAAATTTGAAAAAAAACGGGAAAGACTTATTCACACACCTTATACCTACTGGTTTTAAGGAAAACCACAATTTGATGGTACTTTACAATAATCGAAGTCAAAAAGTTCACTTTTATGTATATGTTTGAGTGGTGGTAGATCGTAAGGAAAATGTTACATAATATTATTTTTAATTTCTATAAAAAACTTCAGAATCGGAGGAGAAAACAAAATTAAATCCCCTTAATATTTTTTTCAATAAACGGAATCCAAAAATTGAAGAACTGGTAATTCACTTTGTCATACATTGTTTTTCACAGAAATACCTAATAAGAGCTGTAGTGACTCTATCTGCTCGAGAGGTGGCGTTTTGGGGTCGCTGCGTTGCAGCAGAGTCACTTCTCCACGATAGTTTAAGAGGGTGTGCCTTAGGCAGAAATTGCTGGATTGTCTAACTGAAGAGCCCAGCAGCGATCTCAGGATGAAACACGCATAATCCTGAGGGAGACGGCGCACCTACGTAAATTTGGCTCGAGAACGTTTCGCCAAAGAGCTATTTGCATGAAATTTGTTCCAAAAATATGTTCACATATTGCATGATGACAGCAACCCCTAAAATCAAAAATGGCAAGATGGTTTGAGCGACACCTTGTTTCGAAGGTTATTAGATGGCCTTTAAAAATTGCCATGAAGATGACTTTTTTGTTAGTACTTTCGAATTCAACTTTCACGTTTTTGAGAACTTCATTTCAAATTTCTCGGCATTCTGTGCGTATTCATAGTTTCAATTCTTCCACATCTTGGTGGTGTGTTTCTTGAAACAGACTTTGAATTTCACCAGAGGAAAAAAATCTAAAGATGTCAAGTCTGAAGAGCGTGGTTGCCATTCAATTGGCCCTCTTCTGCCAATCCATTTCTTTTGGAAATGATCTATGAGCCATTGTCTATTTTATTCTTTTTGATGTTACATAAGTACTTACAAAACAAGGTGTCATTTAACCCTCCTTTTCATTTGAGATTTTAGGGGTTGCTCACAGTGTGATACAAATTGATTGGAACCAACCATATAAAATGTCCCCCTACGAATCCAAATTTATTTTTTTCCTGCAATATTTCTGCAGATTTTGCATGGTGGCCGATATATTGAAGGTGGAACCATTTCCAATTGACGCACTGCATGATTCCTCTCTAAGTATGAGTGCAATATTTTTAATCGTAAATAATTAACTTATTGTTTCCCTGTAAAATCTATAAACTGTATTATTGATTATTATATGATTTAATATACTGGTATCTATGTGAAATATGTAGCTTTCTGCTTGGATTCTGTAGACAAAATCAAGTAGGCTGTATCGTCTAAAATGTTCTGGAAATGACTATTTTTGCAGAATTCATAACTGGATGTTCAAATATGTGTGGAAATTATTTTCGTTATTATTAAAATGTTTTTTTGTATTCTCTGTTGATTGTGTACTAAAATAAGGAGCATTTTGTTGACTCTCCTATAGACAATATAAAGGGTTGTTATAATTGATGTAAATTCAGCCATGTTCTTAACCGCTTTTCAGTGATATTAGCTACTATTCTCAATAAAATAAATTTTAAACTTGATCATTATGAATTGTGTAGAACCAATTTTCAATGAAATTATATTAACTTTCCATTTTCACCCTTAGATTAGGGCATGAAGAATATTTCCAAGGTGTGTATTATGTTACTATAATTTGTGAAGACCCTGTATGAGGTAGAGAAAATATCCTTCAACGAAATTAGAAAATCTGAAATATTGTGCCCATAAAACTAGACTTCATTCGTTAAGTGTTTATCTAAACTGGAGCTTTCCAATCTTCGTCCCGAAAGAAAATCTTGATAGGCCATTTTGAAAGAGTGTGAATGCCTCCTTATTGTCTTATATAGATCCATTTCTTTTCCTTATCTGAAGAGGATCTTGCTTTTCTGTTTTAGTAGTTTCGTCCGCTATATTCGAGAATTCGGCCAATTCATTTCTTTTTCTTTACGAAAGTTTTATCTCAAACAAAAGGAGGTCATCAGGCGATAATTCACTCGATTCGGATTAACTACTGGAACCGTAAACAGAATTTTGGTAGTCGGAGCATCTGAAATGTTTGGAATTTTTGTGAGAATGGTGAATATAGTTTTTTTACTAGATTCGTGGATTTCTTGTCTTATTATTCAAACTATTAGGTACAGTATTTACTACTTATGCTTTAAATTTATCGTTAATCAGAAAAGAGTTTGGTGTATTTATGGTGATTTGAAATTTATTTCAACATAGATAGTTCTAGGTTCGATGAGGTTTTTAGGAGAGTATTGTTCTTGTCGTTGAGATGACTATTGCTGTGATTTTCGAAAAACATATTTCCATTGACATTCATATGGAATTCGAACATGTTAAGAGGGATTATCACCACGTGGTTTTTCGCGTATCAGTCAAAATTTGGTACACATTCATTTCCACTCTGGCGTTCCTGCAATTACCAAACTTTGTACGGTGTACGAAGTTGTACATTCACTTTATCTTATTTCTTTTTTCGAAACAAATAAGTAGAGGAAAGCCCATAGTACGATTACGCCCACCAAATTATAGTTTTACCTCTATTGTAAATATTTTTAGTGAGTGTTTTCTCATGAATATTTCAAAAATATATCTATTTTTTCAAGCTCTAATGGATTCAGAGATCTTCTCATTCGACAACGAATTTGGAACAGCCGATATCTACCCGTTCAACAAAGTAGGGAAAAGCTCCTAAACTCCAGCAAAAAATATCAGGAATGTACTACAAATAATCCAGGAGAAAATGTTGCAAATTGTTCAACCAAAAAAAAGACTGAATCAGGAACCGAAAAAAAAATCTCCTCCGACACATACGATCGAACATATGTCAACACACTGACATATAGGATGTTTTTTTTCGAGGTATATAACTTTAAGTTGGCATTACTGTTCAAGATGGCGACCGATTCAACAGTTGTCAAGTTCTCAGTTTGATTCGGCAATTCATCATGAATAGACTCATGACTGAACAACGCTTGCAAATAATGCAATTCTATTTCGAAAATAATGGTTTTGTGCGGAATACGTATCGCGCACTACGTCCATTTTATTTTGTTTAGCGATGAAGCGCACTTCTGGTTGAATGGCTACGTCAACAAACAAAACTGCCGCACTTGGAGTGAAGCTAATCCTCAAGTGTATGTCGAAACAACGTTACATCCAGATAAACTGACTGTTTGGAGCGCTTTATGGGCTGGTGGAATCATTGGTCCGTACTTCTTCAAAAACGATGATGGCCAGAACGTTACAGTCAATGGTGATCGGTATAGAGCTATGATTACTAACTTTTTCATTTTTGAATTGAACAACCATGATGTCCAGGAGCTGTGGTTCCAACAAGATGGCGTAACATGTCACACAGCTCGTGCCACAATCGATTTATTGAAAGACACGTTTGGTGACCGCCTAATTTCACGTTTTGGACCTGTGAATTGGCCTCCAAGATCTTGTGATTTAACACCGCTAGACTACTTTCTGTGGGGCTATCTAAAATCATTGGTCTATGGGGATAAGCCACAAACCCTTGACCATTTCGAAGACAACATTCGCCGTGTTATTGCCGATATACGGCCACAAATGTTGGAAAAAGTCATCGAAAATTGGACGTCCAGATTGGACTACATCCGAGCCAGCCGTGGTGGTCATATACCAGAAATCATATTTAAAATGTAATGCCACAAGATTATCTTGCAGATAAATAAAATTCATAGCAATCGAATAATCCATCGTTGTTTTATTGTAATTTAAAGTTCTATAGCTTTAAAAAAACACCCTTTACTCAAATAAATTTCTTCATTCATCAGTGAAATAGGAAACTAGCGATTGAAGTCGTCATGTAGAACGCTAAAATGTAACTGTTCATCAATATTTTCCACATCGATTATCGCATTTCATTCTCAATATAATATAATAATAAGCTAGGTAAATAATATGTCACATTTTTTCCCCAAATACTTCATGAGTGATTTTCGAAAGTAATAAACTTGTTTTATGAGTTTGAAACTGTTATTTTATGATTTTCAATTTGGAGGGAGAGCTAAGGAAAAACGGCGAAATGGGTTGCATGCTCCAGGGGATTGCCAAAGGTGGCTGAGCACTTATCCGGCAAGGATGCAAGTTAACGAACCGTCTTGCTTGCAGGCTGCCAAAATGACAGATTAGCATACATATAGCGCTCCACTCCCGCTACTAATAAACTCGCAAGTAGCAATGAAAGAGATTTGCATCTGAATTGGGGATTAAAATGCGTGTTATAGTTGGAGACGAAGGTTAATAGTGGAATAGAATAGAGGAGATATTCGTCCCAGGAAATGAAGTCTCAAACATCCTGATTTTCGCTCCTGGGTTTGAAGGGTTTGCTGATTTAGTTCTGATTTCTATTTCAATTACCTCTCATGCACTCTTGCCTTTCTATTTGTTTTAATTAGGGAATTCGCGATATAATTTGGGAATATAATTTGCCTGCTTGTGTATGAAAAATTTTAGAAGAACACTCACTTAGCGTCAAGAGCTTTTGGGCGCTCTTTCATTCAAACACTTATTGCGACCTTGGAGATCTTATACAACTTCATATAAGATGTGATCTATTATGATGTAGTCATTGTCGTAAGTTTATCTATTTAAGAGATTCTGATAATATGATACTTCTGAAATTAGGCATGATTTTTCGAGGTTTATTTTTCATATAAAGTCATACGACATATTTTCGAATCTCTATTTAACAATGCATTGCATATTTCATGGTAGATAAATAGTCCACTATTTTTGACGTACGAAGTAATGTGGGCCTCATACTTCTCTCATTCAATTACACGTTGTATTATCAATCCTTTGTTATTTGTACTTTGTTGAATCTACTATTTTGCTGGTGGTGTCTATGATCACACTACATTTTGCCATTGATAATGTTATAAATAACCAAATGTATTGTTTTTGAAACAATTTCTAAGAAAGTCAATGAGAAATATTCACTCTTTAAGAAGTCGCTAAGGAAGTCTCTAAGTCAGCCTCTCGGTTATCTAATCTATTTTTAGTTTTTTTTTTGAGCATTCAACCTTGTAAATAAATTCATTTTTAAATAGAGGTTCTGAAGCACAATTCCCATAATTATTTACACTAAATTTCAACATTGTTTGATCTGTTTTGACGAAATTATTGGTAATTTCTTTGGTGACGTCATCCATATTGCATGAAGCCTCATATTTAATGGCGGAACATTTTGAAATAGCGTTCCAAATTTTCAAAATTGCAGTAGATAAAAAATCTACAGGTACGAATTGAAGAAAATGTTGACTCAGTTGGTTAATTTCATTTTAGTTAGTGTAAGAGGTAGGATTTTTTGGCAAAGGTATCATGTAAATTTTTGATCAGTTTTTATGTTTGAATTGGTTACCTATTTGAGGTGGTTATAATATAATATCAGTTTATTTATCTGATAATGAACTGATACATACATACAAATACTTATAAATAAACATTTTGAGTTGAGCTGGTAGATGATTTATTTCTGTTATGTTTTTTATAAGTGATTATTAACTTTTTTTATTTATTAATTAATTGATTAATTCCTTCATTTTTTATTCATTCATTCCTTTATTAATTCACTTATTTATGTATTCATTCATTATATCATATTTAATTATTTATTCATATTTTATTACTTGATCAATTAATCAGTTTATTGATTAATTGATAAATTGAGTGATGAACTAATAAATTGATAAATCAATTAATTAATATATTTATTTATTCATTCATTTGCTCTTCAATTTTTTTCATTTATCTATTAATTATTCAATTAATTAATTTTTTCTATAACTTCTACGAGAAGAAGCGTATAGTTCATAGCTTACTCAATTTAAAAACCACGTATTGTTCATATTGTGAGAAATATTATTCCTCATGGCACTCTTCCCACACCTCTCATGATAGACCATAGTTTATTCATTATTAAAATATTAATTATATATTTTATTCATTCATTTATTTATTTATTTATCTATTTATCAAGCTATCTATCTATTCATTCATTTATTCACAGAAAAGAGTTGAGGTAGAAACCCAATAAAATACTATAATTCAACAAAAATGAACACAAAATTCTAAATAATCAATCGAAACATGTGAAGAAAAAAAAGGTTATGCTCTCACTATGTACCAACAAACTCAATAAAAATTTACGCAATCCCGAAAGAACTAACCCAATTAAATAAAATATACCACTAGACTAAATCAAACATATATATAAGCTAAGAAGATCTAATCGATTCTTGAACACATTAGGTAACGAATTCCAACCTTGGAAAACTGAGTTGGTAAGAAAGTGATCTATATGATATCTATCTACATATTCATTCATTTATTTATTCATTTATCTATCTATATATTTATTAATTCATTCACTCATTTATTTATTTATTTATTCATTTATTTATTGATTAATTCATTTATCAATTCATATATTTAATATTCACCTAATGATTAATTCATTTAATTAATTTAATTCCTTTATTTATTCTCTCATTAATATATTCATCACGCCATTTAACACTATAAAAAATAGACAAATAAAGATAAATTACAACAAATGGAACATTAATAAAATAAATAAATTTCATGTAAAAAATCAAAAAATTTAAAAGTCGTAATCAAGTGCGAGCCATGAAATAATTAATTCAAATTGTGATAATATTTATTTTGAGTGTAAGCCAGAATTCCATGGAATTCCAAGTCCAAGGATTTTTTCGATATTCTGCTTGAAAAGTTATGGTTCTAACTAATTTTGCAAGAGTGTTTGAATTCTGCTTGATGAAAATTTAGGTTTTTATTTGTGGTATTCTGCTCCAAGTTTCCTTGCTTGTGATAGCGCTATCCTAGAATTTTGCTTAAAATGAATTTACACGTAAAATCTTAACCTGATCTGATCTGTAATCACGGAAATATTCATTTCCAATATTCTTCATGAATAGAATAATATAAAGTGATGTTTTTATTCTCAGAGAGAATAAAGGATATCTATCTATCCATTCATTTCCTCAATACTACCTAATAGTCAACGACTAGAGTGAATCGTTCCCTTCATCGAGACATCCAGGATATTAAACTGTTGATATTGCAAGGAACGGTGTGAAGAAATATTCGCGTCATAATTAGATGCAACTGAGGATCTACCCTAGATATATTGGATTATCTGAACCATCGTGACGGAAACAATCCGATATTAGAATCGAATATAGCAGCTGACAGCGTAGTTACACCGCGTAGACCGCTTGCCATGCAAATATGGTAGTCATTTTCCGCTAGAGCCGTTATGTTTGGAGCGAAAGTAAACTCAGTGTCGGGATTTCGACATAACGAAGCCATATAGTAATTGGGTTGCATGATTTTGGGCATTAATGAATGTTTGAACTGGTTAATCCCTGAATATTTCGTATATTACCATGTGAAAAATGTGCGCAAACTATGAATCATTTATGAGCTGGTAGACAATGTGGAGGGACCCGTGATGTAACATTGGAGCTGTAAGGAAATTCATCTCCTGGTAATGCTTCACCAACATTATTTTATGTTGTTAGCGTTTCTGTGAAAACTAGTACCTAAAGGTACTAGTATTTTCTGTCTGAATTAATTAATTTAGTACATTTACATTTTCATAGAATATAATTTTCAAAAGTTACATCTATTTCTTCATTTCTCACAATGTATTGGTTTTATTTTTCGTCTGATGTCTTCATGCGTTTACATCGATTGCAATAAACGTCATAATCTGATTCATCCAAAAAAGTTTCGTCTGTTGTTAAGGCTTGGGTATTGATTATTTCTTTTAATCCCGATTTCTTAGCTCTCTGTTCTTGTGTCTTTTTCAGGACAACAAGGTAGTTTTTAATTTTCCACTGAAAAATGATCAGAAGCACAAGTTGAGATTTTATAAGTTTCCTAGAGATTCTCCAATCCTATTCGTCGCCAATTTTCTAGGATGTTTGCTACTTTTCCATGGTAGGTTAGGAGTAGCTTTATCTTTAATTTTCGTATCGTATCCACAGAAACTTAGGCATATATCTCTTATTGTCCTTCAATTTTATTAAAAACCGTTCGAAAAATATTCAAACAATATTCAATTCCTCTCATTCGATTCGTATTTCCAAGAAAAATCTTAGAATATATGGTAAGAGGAAAGAGGTCTGATTAAAATAGATGAAACATTGAAAATAAATATAGAATTCATACAAGCGTTACACGTGTATTTAAGGCATCTATCACACATTCACCCTAATGATTGTTTCTCAAAGATCTTAAAATCTTGTAGTGCTCACCATTCACCGTAACAGCAGCTCCTTCCTCATTTCGAAAGAAATAAAGACTGATAATGCCGCCAGCGTGTAAATCAACAAATAGTTAATTTCAATGTAATGGTGATTCGTTAATGGCTTGAGGATTGTGTTTGCTCCATGATACGTACGGCAATTTTGCTTATTGACAAAGCGATTTAATCACAGATGAGCTTCATCACTAAAGACAATTCTTCAATAAAAATGATCATTTTCGGTCAATTTAAAATTAGTCCAATCAAAAAAAATCCATTGTGAACGATGGTCATTTGGATTCAATTTTGTAAAGTGAGCCACGTGAGCCAAGATCCTTACGAACAATTTTCCATGTAGGAATGGCCAACAAGATGAGAAGCGCGGCGTAGCTACATTTACAGCTGCAAAATTCTCTTCGGTGCACACTGCAACGATTTTGCACGCTTCAGTACATATTACGCTACTGGAATTTTCAAAGAAGTGGTAATTTGTCAATTCATCATATGTCATTGGTCTGGATGCGGATGCGCGTATCTAGAGAAGGAAACAGAGAATTTTCTGAAAGATTTTCAATAATTATCGAGACTTCAGGAAAGATACGTAATTTGTTTTAGATTTCAGCCATTTCTAGTTGGATTTGAGATTTTGAATTTTATTTATCAGCGAGAATTCTGTCGGGATGGCGTTGACACGAATATTTGCATTCAACATGTAATAATCTCACCAGCACAAATTGATTAATTTTGAAACAGTAGTTTTTTTTTAGTTTTATTTCCATCTTGTGGAAACAGATTTGGTAGAATTCTTTTTGTGTCAAATAATTTCAACATAACTCGTTCTCAGGTTTATTTTATGATAAATATGATCATTTCTTTATAACTTCGTGGTTAGAAATCTGAGAATGAGTTTTAATTTCATATTCTAATATCGTTATTCATTTTCCCAAAGCACCTCCCGTGGGATTGAAACAACAAAAAACCTATCTTGGGATTGAAAAATATCAAAAAATACTTCCTTGAGATATGGAAGTTGGAATAGTACGTACGGTAAACCACTTTAGTTCCTGAAACTGAGAGAATACCTTCGTAATATCTGGCGTTATTACATCAACTTCGCTGAATAGGAATTGCAGTATTATAGCTTTCTGCTAAGATCTGGTGTTTAGAAGGCTGAAAATAATCTACAGAAGAGGTTCCATCCTAATAACACAGTAATTCATAAAAAACTGCTTCTGGTTGAGTTTTTATTTCAATATTATTTGTTTAGAGTGAAAAGGATCGATATATTTTAATTTTATTAAATTTGTAGAAACCTGGGTAGGAGTTTTGTTGCCCAATAAGCGAAACCACCCCTAAAAATCAGTTTTTAGAGTCTCATCTGAATACATAAATGGAAAAAAAAGCAACAAATCAAATAATTCAATTTTAAACAGTATGTGGCGACAAAAAGCAATTAGACATAATGTCTGTGTTTATCCGAAATTGTCGGCACAATACTTGATATAAATGTACCTGCATTAGTGTAACAATGGTCTTTCGTGATACTTGTGCATACAACTTTCTTATTCATAAGGTTCTCGGGAATATACAATAGAGAATATCTTTCCCCTACCCCAATTAGTGAGCAGGCACCATGATACCATTGCGCAGGCATACAACTTAGAGAATAAGAAAAGGAAGAAGAAATTCACGGTGTACAATGTGATATTATGTTTGTAACTCTGGTATAAAACGGGTAAAAGGAGGGTTCAGTGGAGTAAGTTACGAGGTGATGACCAGTTGAGTAAGTAGAGTGTTCAAGGATGTTTCCAAGTGCTGTACCACAATAAAGTTCTCTTCTAACCATAGTCAGTGCTTCTCTGGAAGCTGTTATCCGCAGTAAAACTGCATTTCAGTTGGCAGACGATCATCGAAATCTGTCATCCCGTATATCGCACATAGGTAAAAGGAGTGAAAGAGAGCATGAACTGACAAACTGCTCAACAGATCCATCACCACAGGAAGAATCCGATCACGCGTTCGAAAACTCCAATAACCGCTCTACGCTACAACAAACATGCATATTTCAAGTTTTCCAATCCGTATTTGCCCCCCTCTCCCTATACGGCCGTGCCCCCGAAGCCGCGAGTAACCCTCGGGAAAGCGCACCTTTGAATTTCCATCGAATACAACTGAATTTCCGCGCCGGTACACGGCAATTTATTTCGGCGGGGAATTTGGTAGTCAAATACGCCGAAAACATACAAAGAATGTTTCGCAATTGCCGTACGTATATGTCTACCTGTCTGCTACGTCAAGGTGCTCGATCCTCTGTTTCTTTATGAGACGAGATGCATCCTGGAAACTTTGGAAATTGTTAGATCACGCTCGGATGACAGGGACAGGCCGGGAATTTGAGATTCTGGTCCGTTTACTATGAGCGTGTGGTTGAGGGGTGCATTCAGGTATTTTTTGAAATGTTCACGTCGAAAAAGAGGAAAACACTTACCTGAAATAGGGAGCTTTTGAGCGCTCGTTCTTTTTTGAGCCAATTGCAACCTTGGATACCTCAATTGCCTTCTACATAAGTATACATGTAGTCTCTGATTGAATGACCAAACTACAAAAGGATTTACTTCACGTTCGTTCTTCCCACATTTTTTTCAGATCTCTGCTTGACCTCTCTTTGGTACTGACGCCGCAAGTAAAACCAAATTTTACAAGAATCCAAATATCAAAATTATGACATCATTGTGCCGAAACCTCTACTATCTGATATATCTTCTTGAAATAAATTATTTTGTCTAGAAATACAAAATATCAAAACAAACCAAAAAGAAAATAAACTATCCAAAACTGTAAAAATTCAGTAAACATCTAATGAATAGGAGAACTTTATTGACGAGAGACATACGAGCGTTTCGGAATTTTTTATTATTTAATTCAATTTTACTTCATCAGCTTCTTATAGTTCAAAAAACTTACTGTATTTACGAACTAACAACTTGTACATCGAATTTAGTAACTTCTTTTTGAGAAAACCGTAGAAAGAGGAAGAGTTTCTCTGAAAAGATATACAGAGGTAGCAATCTCAACTAGTAGTGATGAATCTTTTCTCTTACTCTTCTGTGAAATAGATATGCAAATCAACATTTATCATCAAAATAATAATTTTATCTTTTGGTTGAAGTTGAAATGAGTGAATTTGATAAAAGATAAAAGGAAAGAAATAAACATCATCCAAACTTAAAAGTAATATCTTTGTTATGACAACAGGTGCAGGCGCTGGAGTATCTAGACTCGGCACTATCGTTAGGCTATTGTTCAAATGTCTTTCAGAAATAATCGCAATCGGAGGATGCGATATCTTTCAGAATGACAATATTATATCTTCAATTTGCGAAAAAAATTGATCACTTCGTTTTCCGTTACAGAATTGATGATTCTCTGAAAATATTCTTCCTTCTCTTCAAAAAGAAGATGGAGTGCATATTCAATTTTGTACACCGTACAGAGTTTGGTCATCGCAGGAGCGTCAGAGGAAAATGAATGGGAACCTAATGTTTGACTGATATGCGGAAAACCATTTGGTGGTAATCCTTCTTGAGACCAATTCTCACATTTGGGGCTGTATGTCCTCGATAACTTCACAAATACCATTTTTGAATTCTGAAGATCTTATCTTTCACGTGACCCCAACGAAAAAAGTCCGAAGGTGTCAAATCACAAGATCATCTTTTACTGGCCGGGAACTTTTCAGTGAGAATACGCTACATCTCTTCAATGGCTACCTCACTGGCCAATAGCGTTTCAGGAAGCATTTAATGAGATTAAGGTTACCAGATACTGATGCGATCACAAGCCAACGCAAAAAACCTATTCGACGAAAAATTTGAAGGAGTTTCTATATTCCTCTTCCATATTTCCTGTTTTCATCCTCCGACTCTCTTAGGCTCCTATGAATGGCTATTAGACCTTTCATTAAATTAGAACTTGTACGATTTAGGAGAGCCAGTTGTGTTCTGTGTAGGCTTTATTCCTCTTACAAAACGCCACTTCAGGGCACAGCACTGTTAAATGAGGATGTAACCTCCTTGAAGGTTTCATACTTGAGTTCATTAGAACTCTGTAGCTTAAAGGCGAGTACTGGATGGTGCAGTGGTGAGGATAGCTGGTGAGAAATTATTTACCTGAATCTTACTTTAGGAATGAAATTGATTACATATAGAACAGTTCTTGTTGTGGGATCAATACACCTTATGGTCGCAGTGCGAGGTAAACCCTTAATTGATCAATTAGAGACTTTTTTGGTTTTCACGAAGGTTTCATCAGAGAGAGCTTTCCAACTAAGCCAAAAACGGACCTAACGCTACTAGCTCTATCCCTCTACCTTACCCTCAGCAATTTTTTGACTCCATTATACCCCCACCCTATGTGAATAAACGCAGCTTCAACCACCTGGATTTTTATGGGCCGCATTTATTCCTGCAGATTCCGTATAAAATTTCCTTAATCGGTTTAAAATTGAGAATGAGGCCGAATTAACGCCTCGACCCACCTTTTCTTCTGCCCCCAAGAGACGTGCAGGCCAAAGTTTAATTAAATTTTCAGAACCGGCCCGATTATACGCGAAACGGGGCAAAGTGAGAACCGATTTCGAGAAAATAACGCCCGATTAAATTGCATGTTTCGGATTTTAAGGTGCCGGAGATTCCCACCGGCCTGGGTTTGCACTTAACCTGATTTTCTTGAGTATCTGCCGCCATCCCGACGGTACGGATGGACCATTAGAGGGGGAATTAGGAGGTATAGTGGACTCATTCTTCATCGTCTTTTCGGTAGGTGTGGGGATGGCGACGTTAACGGGGGTTCTGAAGGGGATAGGGAGTTACAAGTAGGACCAGAAGCTGTTCATTCGTATATTAATTCGGAAGGTAGTATTTAGATGTTTTTAGGTACATAATTGAATATCTAGCAACAATAAAAATTAGGAATAATATGACGAGAAGTCAGCAGCTAGTTACATGTTGGTATCTCCCAATGTCTTCATTAAATATAAACGTAGAATTAGAATAGATCATATTTCCTGATACCAGGAAGGCATTCCATAAACAGTGGGATACAAGCTTACTTGTTCCATTGAATAGTTAAGGCAGTATTGTTTTGAATGCCGTGACTTTAACCTTGTCCGCTTCGTCAATATTCAATAAAGATCTTTAAAAATCAAAGTTGTTAATTCTAAAACATAAATGGCTTTTAATCGCACGTTTATACCTGAAACTATTAGGCCCATGATGAACACATACCTGTATACATAACGTGACCATTCATTTTTATTTAACCAGAACGGGACATTAACGGAATTTAATAATAAAAAAGGACATAGCGTTTAACAACTTTTTTATTATACATAAGCGTACAACTTTGCTTCCGCCTTTTTTTTTTTTCCGAAATTCGATGCTTTATGTGAAAAACTGGTTGAACATTTTTGATTCAAAGTATTGTCCATTACTATTTTTTGGCAGCGTACGAATTCCGCGTTGAAAAAACTGGTCATCTGTTAAAGCGACCGACGAATAGATCCAATTTATTACTTCTTCATAAGACCGGTATTGCAGGTCAGCCAGGCAGTGTGCCATTGTTCGAAACAAGTGATAGTCCGAGGGAGCAACTTCTGGAGAAAACGGCGAGTAGGGTAGAACTTCCCATTTCAACGTTTCCAAGTATGTCTTGACTACTTTCGAAACATTGGGTCGAGCATTGTCATGCTGTAAAATCACTTTATCATGTCCCTCGTTGTATTGCGGCCGTTTGTCTATCAATGCTCGGCTCAAACGCATTAACTGCGTTCGATAACGATCGCCTGTGATTGTTCCAGTCGGTTTTAACAACTCATAATACACTACACCCAGCTGGCACCACCAAACACCTTGAAACCGCGAATATTCGCTTCAGCCGTCGACGTGGAAGCATGGCTGGAATATCCACATAATTTTCTGCGCTTCGTATTATCGTTATGAACCCATTTTTGGTGTCCAGTCTCAATGCGATGCAGAAATCCCTTCCGTCTTTGCCTTGCAAGCATCTTTTCACAAGCAAAAAAAGCAAGCAAAGAAAGCCCTTCAACATCCATCAGCTTCAACTCGTACGGCACCCAATTTCCTTGTTTCTGAATCATTCCCATGACTTAAGGGAGTTTTGAATTGGCTTGTTTCGTCACTTTCAATGATCCTGCCATTTCTTGTTGCGATTCTTGATCAAGTAATGCCTCCAATTTTGCATCTTCGAAAACCTTTTCCTTTCCACCGCCATGCTGGTCTTCGATGTCAAAATCACCGTTCTTGAAGCGTTGAAACCACTCTCGGCACGTTCTTTCACTAATAGTGGCCCCATAGCTATTTGAAAGCATTCGATGGGCCTCAGCCGCAGATTTTCTCAAATCAAAGCAGAAAATTAAAACGAGAATTAAGGACGAGAATGTGGCTCGTATGCTGACATGTTTGATCGAGAATAACTTTATGATGCAAACACAAATCGACTAATATTTCGATGGCGATATGTCTACAAATATCTCAGCCTATGTTTAGTTAATCCAGCAATTACTGTAATTCTTATCATGTGGACACTTTTGTTGAATTTGCCCATTCAGACACTCCCAGTTCTGAGTTGAATTGACAACACTGCTCCAAATAAACTTTGCTTGTTATATAAAACTCAGCCAACACAGTTTTTACATTCTACTGGTCAACAGCAGTTCCCCATTCTTGTTACAAGCGCTGTAACATGGATTCCTAACGGGAAAAGTACATTTTAAATTATCGTTTGGTCTGTTTGCAAATGCAGTTTGCAATGTTGGCTGCGGGACATCGGAACAGGCTGCCTGAAAGCAGGACGTATGGTAACGTTATGTTTACAGGTTTTTTTCGATATTCTGCTCGAAAACAATATCAACTGGGAATCTTACAATTTTTGTTTTGTAGAAATATTCGGTTTTTCATTACTGGTTGACGTAAAAAGGTATACTTTTTACAAAGACTTACAGTTTTTCTCCAATAATAGTGAACTAACTGGGGTGATTGATTTTGCTATCAGGGATCTTTCATTTCCAACAAATATTTTATCATCGAATATTGAGACGACAATGTGGAACCTTTTATTTTCACCTCAGTTAGCAATCCACAAAAATAAGCTAGAAGAACATTCTCGATAGTTCAAAATGTTTTTGTCATTACACCATGCGAGAAAATCTTTCATTAGCGCAATTATTAACTTTGCTGGACTTGATGGGGACTAAATTAGAAGTAGCTGCTATAACAATTTTAATAACTTCAGGCGGCAAACAGTTTCTTTCCGAATTTGACATACTGCTATCTACATGAAAGTTTTTTCAGTCGATTTTACAGTGAGACAAATTTTAATTAGGATACTCACCAGAATAGTATAGACCTTGTAGTAAGCTTCGAATTTCTTGACAATTATTCTGCTGCTGTCAGAAGTGTTTTCTTTAACAACCATGAATCCGTAGTAACCACACTACACAGCAGTAAGGATTAACACTTTTCTGAAAATATCAGCTTTGTTTCAATCTTTCCTTCAAATATTTCCATAATTCTAAAGTTTGGATACTGTTTTCGGAAAAAATAGACATTTTTATTGAAGGTAAAAGCACTTTTTGTAGTTCGTCTGAATGTTATATTCAGACTCGACGCAAAAAGTCATACTTTTACTCTTAATATAACAATATATCCCTTGCTCCCCAAAAGACAAATCATAGTTGAAAAGCTGCTTTTTCAGATTTTTTAATCCATACTATTTATGCCGAGCTCTGGTAATAACAGTGACGTGTATATTCCAGTTCCGAAAACTTATCCAGATAGACCCGATGCCAAATCCGGGTAATTTGGCTGCATTTTCGAGCTGCAGAAATCCCGTATTTCTTACATACAAGTTTATTCAGGGTTTAAAAGGTCAAGAAAGGAATATAAACTGACGGGGATTGGGGGGAAGTGGAGGTCTGTTCCAAGAGGAAGTGAATTATTCCTTTCGGTTTATCGAACTTTGATGTTTTCATAATTTGTCGAATTTGCATTTTGATATGGCGGCGGACTATGAGTATTCTTGTACCAGACGAACATCAAAGGTTTATAGACCCTAATATGTCAGTCTGATGTTATAGTTTTTGTGCATTTCGGATATTACGTTGCGAGATATTATATGTCCTTTATTCTCTACCAGAATGAGAGACGGATGCTGGGGGAATGAACGCTCGTGAAAGATATCTATCTGTTTCATTTCAACGCAGTAAACTCGAACGTGAATTAGTATTCACGTTTCCAAAAACGTTTTCAAAGTTAAGTTCTCATTAACTAGTGTGAATGAAAATTTTAAACCTCTTAAGTGATTTTGAGTTCTTGGAAATCAGGAGCAAGTTGATCCAGATGGTAGGACTATTCGAAAACCGGTATTGAAATATAATATTATAGTAGAGTAGTTCATATAACAAGAGTCTTACCACAAGTTTACGCTCTAGTTCCAGAGTTCTAATAAACTCCAGTATCAGGAATGACTTAAAAGAAGTTACTTACTCTCTCTTGTCCAAAGCATGTTTTGTGTTGGCTAGCGTTTGCAACAGCATGCTGCAAAAGTGTTAGAATGAGCATCACTTGAAGGAAACAAACGGAATCAACAACAGAAGCCAGCCGTCCATTAAAGGTGTCAGCAGGAAGACCAAATGGGTTTTTGAACAACAGCCTACATCACCACATTAATATCAAGATTCAATTAAAGAGGTTGCGTTTCACTGCGACCTAATGGTCTATTCTGCCCCCCATCAGAGCTCATCATCATCATCATCAGAGATCATAACGTGATCTACAACTCTCGTTCCAGTTCCCAAGTTCTTAGGAACTCCATTATCTGGGATGGCTTCAAGGAGGCTAATTCTTCACTTCTGCATGTTTCTTGTCCAAAGCAGATTTTGCGTTGGCTAAATGGTGAGGCATTCCGTCACTAGGAGATCCGGAGTTTCTTCCTCTTCCCCGCAGAATCTGCAGTCGTCGTTTCCTTCTAGATTCCTTCTCATGAGGTGCTTCATGAAGCGGTAATGTCATCTAAGGAATCCAATGATGAGGCGTATTCTTGCTATGATCCAAATACTTTAGGATCTCGCAGTATCAGAGTTTCGAAAAAGCTTTTTGGGAATATCCAACGCAACAAGATTCCAGCAGAGTATTTCTCCTTTGGTTTTTCTTTTCTCCTGAAACTCTTTCTTGTAGGTAAATCTACCTATACCTCAAAAGGTTTCTGGACCAATGAAAGGTGTTCGTGCTCCTTTTCTGGCAAGTGTGTTGGCCTCTTCATTTCCTCTAATTCTCGATTGACCAGGAACCTAGACTAAACACAAATTGTTATTCTTTCCTATTTCATTGAGTTTTCTCCAGCACTTTAATATCATCTGAAAATTGATATGTGTTCAATACTGGAGTAGTTCTAGAAAAATAAATTAAATACATCTCAAGCGTCTTATCATTGAAGAACTGTTCGTCGAGAAATCAACTGAACTTTTTTAATATTTCTGATGGAATTTTAGATCAAATTTCGGTTACACTATTAATTTAGAAAATGTAGAGAGCATCTGAGCATCACCTATTCGATTCCAGTAGACTTTCTATCTCATTATATGCGACTTTTATGTCAAAATACCAAAACTTCATATCAGAAGAATAAATTACCATTTCTTGGCAGCTCAGGGTTTGTCAAATGAAACACAACTAATGTTGTTCTTTCTCTATGATAAGGAACTTGATTGTATCCTTTTTTGTCTGAGAAAAACGAGTAAAACTACTTGATCATGTCCTGAGAAAATATTTTTTGAAGGTCTGAAATATAGACAAAGAACAGCATTAAAATTGCGTTTAGTAACTGAGAACCCACATTGAATTTTGATGTTACAGCAATATTTAACTTCTTGTATAACATATATTTCCACCTTCTTTCGAATCCAGAACAACTTAGCTGGACTATTTGTGATCCTACCTCGTAATAATTGAAAGTGAATATATCTTTCAAACTATCGTCAACCTATATTCTGCAACCTTACATCGAGCTAAATCTTAGCTCTGGAAAACATATACTAACATCTCATTAAGGGATCTAGGTAGGCTATGTTGGATACAAATTCATTGGTTTCTGGAATTGACAGAAAGACTTTTTTTTGTCGCTTTCAAGATATGCAATACTTTTCAAACCACTTGTGAGAGAATTTACATATCTTTCCTCTTAATCGACATCAGGTGCTTTCGTTCTAGAGACCAATGGGCTAAACCGTCCCTTTCCTCGATACCCAGTGACAAGCCAAGCCTAAACTGCATCCGAAAAGAGAAAAGAAAGTATCCGAGTGTGCGGCAACTGTAAAAAAAAACCTTGGGTCAAAGGTCGTCTGGCCGAAAATCCTTGTTATTCCGGCAACGAATTCTTCCAGCGGCCGTTCAAGGAAGCGCTTTCTGGCCAGTGGTTCTCAAAGACAGCCGGTTATCCGGATCGAGGGACCAGGCCATCCAGAGCGGGCAACCGTGCGTGGCGGTGCTGCCTCCTCGTGCCGCAAACTTTCAATCTAAATATAAATTGGATGGCGGCGCATCCGCAGCGGTGTTTGCTGCTCAAATATTTGGGCTTTTATGCCGAAATGGCCGATCTATCGGGATGATGCACTTTACATGTTTTTAGCGTCTATCCTCTTCGGTAATATACTTCATGCTAATGCGCATTTCATACTCCAACGAATTAATCATTGCCAGACGGACAGGAGAGGTTGGCGGGGGACAGGGCGGGATTCAGGAGAAATCTGACAAGATTTACAGGGAAATATTAATTATGAACAAGGGGATTTGACCACGCATTGGACTTACAGGTCGGCCTGGGTAATAGCAATTCATTATATAATGTCCAAAAAGTAAACTGCCACAACAATTCAACGTGGTTAACTCGATAAATAGAGGCTCAAAAGAGTGTATCAGAACAAATGCCATCTACAAGGAAAGTCTGTTATAACTGCTATTGTACAGTTCACTGAGCGAATAATGCAAGCTTTTGAGGATGTTGAGTTGATTTTGGGGTGATTTTTGGATCTGTCGAAGGCTTTTGACTGCCTCAGACATCGAAATATACTGGACAAACTAGAAAGGTTTGGGATCAGAGGAAATGCCTTGGAATGGATTAGATTATATTTAAGGGAGAGAACTCAAAGAATTAAAATTGTCAAAGATGGAAAAGCAAACAAATCCGATATCAAGGTGAATCATATAGGAGTACCACAGGGTAGCATAATGGGTCCATTGCTGTTTATTGTATAAGTGAACGATGTAATTGGGATTGTACGATAACGAGGTGCATGTCAGATCACAAGTTATGCAGATGACAAAAATATATTAGTTGCAAATGCTATTGCAATCCTGATCTGATAACTGAAGATTCTAGTCTATTTCGGCAGTTGGAAAAATGGTTTTCAGATAATGGATTGATTATGAATGCTGACAAAACTAATATTATCCAGTTTCGAACTAAATAACAACAGATTGAGACAATATCACACTATCACATACATACAGGTTTGATAACTGGTGTAGAACTAGCCAAAATCAATTCAAGTCTTATTTATGTCTTATCCTTTTTGTTTTTATATTTAGGAATTTTATTGCTTTTTATCTGTATTTTACCGCCATTCGGTGTTTCTTCTTTTGTTTCATTTGTTCTCAGTCACATAGGTTAAACCTCGGCTTTTGTAAACTATATGAATAAATAAATAAATAAACCATATGACATAAAACCAGAAAATTCCACACAATTCCTAGGAATCACTATACGAGGAAATCTAGTATGGGACGAACACATTGAAGAACTGGGGAATAAACTTAACTCAGTAGCATACTCCATGAGAGTTATACAAAAATATGTGAATGAAGAATCATTGAAAATAATGTATTTTGCTTTTTTGCCAACTTTGAAAGCCTCATGAGATTTGGTATTATAGTATGGGCAGGCCACTATGACATATTGGACCTGTTCAGAATTCAGAAGAGGGCGATGAGAGCGATATTTAGATTGAAATAATAATAATAATATAATAAAATGGTTTATTCTGTAAGCTACAGGGTATAAACATATAATCACAGAGACGTGAGCCTGTACTTGACTTCTAAATGAACAAAATATAATGCAGTAGCCAGTATTCAAATAAATTCACAAATCAAGATCAATTTCTTTTAACATATTTCAATAAAAATATAAAAATCAACAAAAACTCAATAGCACAGTAATGATCACAGATAAGTGCCCATTTTATAAATACAATATTATATTATAAACTCAGGGGCGCACTCATTCGGTCAGGTCCACTATCAGCTACTTGGTCATCAAATAATACTTCATCAAAAAGCTCAAATGTACCCAGAGTTGCATAGGCATCTTCAAAAAGAATGGTATATTAACGATATATGGGCTGTACATTCTTGAGACAATTATGTACATTTACAAAAACAAAAACTTGTTCCCAGAAGTGGGCCCTTTTCACAATTATAATACCAAAAAAGTTAACATCAATTATCCCAAACATAGACTACACATTACAAAAACTCATCCAAATTATGCAGGTATAAGATTTTTCAACACACTTTCAGATAATGTAAAAACATGCTTGTTCAAGAGGAGGGTTGAGAATTTGCTGGTTGAGAAGGAGCTCTACTGTCTACTGAACCTAACAGTGCAAAGTCAGGCAAAAACATAATAGCCAGATTCTCATTTCGAACGGAATCTGAATTAAAATACACAAATATTTGAATTAATGATGAACAATATAAAACAAAATTAATTCACATGCATATTTGTGGAAATAAATCATGTTTCATTTTATTTGATAATGAATTTCCATCAAGAAAGAACCGCATCCATTTAATATTGGATGAATATTATATATTTTTCGACAAACATCGAATGATGTCGACTTTATTTTAGTTAATAATGATGATGTACAAAAATGTGCCTTTTTATATGCTCACGGTCAGGCGAAAAAGCGAACAGTTTTATTTGGAGAATGCTATTTTTGACGAACATTCGGTATCACCACAAAAAGTGATATACACCCCATATATAAATAAAGTTTCATTTTGAATAGTTCCATATCTGAGGAGCTGTTATCTTTTGGCATTTGTCGAGTAAAAATTCATCATTATTCAAAATGCAATGATACAACAACGCATTGAAATTATTGAAATTCAGTACAGAAATGGTAAAAATTTTGCAGTCACAGTTCGCTAAACTAAGGCACTCGTCGTGAATGGGTTTTAGGTCAGCCAACATCACCACATAAGAATATTACTTACAGAGATGAAAAAAATGCTTGAACTATATACTCCCATATCTTCGTTGAAATGGAGAATTTTTCGCTGATATTTCACAAGATTTTTTCTTCAGTACCATGAAATCGGTATTATTTCATCTATTCATTCTAGATATTGACTAAGTTCACTGTTGAATATTATGATATATTATGATTTTGAATATCAAATGTTCTTAGATAAGATTAGATTTAGATTAAATAGAGGAGGTTCCGTTTCACTGTGACCTAATGGTCTATTGTGCCCCCCATCAGAGCTATTCTCTCCATAACGTGATCTACATCTCGCCTTCCAGTTCCCAAGTTCTAAAGAACTTCAGTATTTGGGATGCCTTCAAGGAGGCTAATTCCTCACTTCTACAAGTTTCTTGTCCAAAGCGAGTTTGCGTTGGCTAGTTTTGACGAGGTATTCCGTCAACAGGTGATCCGGAGTTTCTTCCTCCTACCCACAGAATCTGCAATCGTCATTTTATGCTAGACCAATTCTCATTAGGTGTTTCCTAAGGCTAAAATGCCCTGTGAGGAATCCAGTGAAGAGGTGTAGTATATTCTTGCTGAGATCCAGATACTTCTTGGATCTTGCAGTGTCAAAGTTTCGAAGAAACTTTTTGGAATGATTCAAACCAGGAAGATTCCGCCAGAGTGTTTCTTTTTCAGTATTTTTCTATTACTGAAACACTTTCTTATTGATACATTTGTCTATACCACAGAAAGGTTCCGGGCCGATGACAGGAGTTTGGGCTCCTTTCCTGGAAAATGTGTTGACCTCTTCATATCCTCTAATTCCCAAGTGGCCAGAAACTCAGAGTAAAAAAATCTTGTTATTCTTGACTATTGCTTATTGCCATTGAGTTTTTTTCGGTGCTCAATATCATCTTAGAATCGATGATATGTGAGCTCAGTGCTTTGATCGCAGCCTGACGATAAAAATGTATCGCTGTATCATATGTCTGATAGTTTCTTGCTAGGTTCATTTCTACACATCTTTCCATTGCAAGTATCTCTGCCTGAAAGACAAGTAGACAGCGGCCTAACGACATTGAACATTTGGTACCACTCCCGAATACTCAAGCGCCTGTCCCTGTCGTGGTTGTGGAACCACGAAGGTTTTTTTCGATGCTGATTTTCTTTATCCTCTCGTCACTGGGAAAGTTCGCTGATGGTATGTAATTTGTCAGGGAGGCCAGGCTCTCTGATTTCTAATTCTCTCATTGTCGGTACCTTCCCTAGATAGTCTTAAAGTGGCATCATTGGCCACTCTCTCTATCACTAGATAAAGAGGTGTGAGATCTGTTATAATCTCCAATGCCAAGTTCTCATAACTACAGTGATACAAACACAGGCTAGCCTTTCTATTGTATCAAGGGCTTTCCTCGTGCTGTTCTGACATCCTCAGACGATTGCCGCGTAGGTTATTATCGGCCTCACAATTTTGACGTACATCCATCGCAGTATTTTTGTGTTACAACCCCAAGTATTACCAATCAAACGTCTCTGCACAACATCAAGGTCTTTGTTGCTTTGTAAGCTGTGATCTCAAAGAGCTTCTTCCACAGAAGCTAGTAAGCTTCTGGGTAGTAACCCAAAGTTCTTTCCACATATTTGCCATCAGATTTCCATTCTGTGATGTCACCATTTGGAGAGGGGGATTTCATAGCTGATAGTTTCCTTTTCCGAGTTAATGGAATTACTGTGGAATACTGGATTAATGTTTAGCTCCGCTGACAAGCACCATTGTCCAATTATTCTATGGCTCTCCTGCATTAAATCGTACAAGGTGCTTTCGAATTTTCCTCTAACTATTAAGACTATATCGTCTGCATAGCCTATACAGTCGAAGCCTCTGTGAGTTTATGAGGTAACTCATCCACTACTAAGCTCTCTAAAAGGGGAGATATTATTCCCCCTTGAGGTGTTCCGCGAGTTGCTTTAACAGAGGTGGTTTGATTACCCACTTGTGACTCAGCAATTCTCGTCTTCAACATCTCATACATCCATTTTATAATGGCTTTGTTCACTTCTCACCACATTGGGAGCTATAGATTCTTAAAGTTTTTTTTCACATAGCACCTGCGTTCCACAAGATAGCTAACTTTAATTTGAAATAGATATTCTAATTCAGAGTTTACTTCACACGATATGCCAATTTCGGTGGTTAAAATTTTTTAATGGAGTCCGATATTTTCCTCAAGGAGTTTTTTTTTTGGTGGACCACTGGTTGTTGAAATTTGAAGAGAAACTTTGATCTTATACTAAACTTTTTGGTTTCTTGTAGTTTTGACGTATCTGCTACCGATTTCGAGAAAATATCGAAAGTATTCTCAAGAAAATCCAAATAATCATAAATTCATTAAAAAAATGCTTATTTTTCTGATCTGTAACAAGCATAATCATCACTAAAAACAATGACTACAATGAATATCCTGTATCTCGAAATCTCAGAGTTTGCGGGTTCATGTTCTTCTTCTCCTTGAAATTATCCAAGGAATCTCTCATTTTCGTTTGCATCTAATTTGAGAACATACTCTTTTTTTTAATATCAAAATGAAACCTTTTATTGGAACATATCATCTGTTTAGAACAATAAACTATTGTTTTTCATAGACAATATCTCGCAATTTTTTCAAAAGTTTTATATGAATCAAAAGACAGAGATAGAATTCTGCAAAATAACTCCACAATATTGGCTTCACCTATAAGAATTCCACCTCAACAATAAGAAACCTTTCGGTCACTGAAATTCTTTACATCGTCGAGTTTGCAGTTATTCTAGTTGACCTCTATTGAATAAATCCAGCGAACTATTGTGTTACTCTCGAGACAACTTTCCTCAGGAAACAAACGAACCTCCAACCTTTGTCCTTGACGTAAACAAAAAACCGAAAAAACCGAAACGTATAAAATCGTAAAACAAAAGATATATCCTTTGACCCAGCAATGTTGATTAAAACGATCATTAACGAACGTGGCAAGCGCCATAACTTTTTCCTTTAGCAGCGGCAAACTCTTCATGAGAGGTTGCAGTTTACAACTTCAAAAGGGAATAAAAATCATAATTGTAGCTTGGAAAATTCACGCTGCAGTTATTTTATTATCGTTTCAAATTGAACGGGGAAACCCCGCGCCGCGGTAATTATCGGGAAAACAGGGAAACCCTTTAGCGACTGAAAATTCAAGGCATAGGTAAACAATCCACCCCATCCACGGCTTTTCCGGAGAGTTTTCTCAAGTTCCCCGATGGGGGCACTTATGATTTGTTTCTTCGTTCTCTCTGTTGAATATTTTCATTAATTCGGCGCACTCTGGTAATTAAAACACGAATTTAGGGGTCTTTATAAAAACTTTAACTGCGTTGTTAGTCGATGATGGATGCAAGGAAAGTTTTATAGCGATTGGAAAGTGAATATCGTCCGGTATATGAAACTGAAGGTCTGAAAATGAACTCTTGTTCATGTTATCATTTTTTTCAACTTGATTTTTGCTCCATGGAACAGCGTCTATCACAAATAGAACCAATTTTGAAGCAGCTGGTGATGAAAAGTGGATCACTTACGACAACGTCAAGCAAAAATGGTTATGGTCGAAACGCGGAGAGCCGGTAGAAACGGTGGCCAAGCTAGGATTGATGACCAGGAAGACTTTGCTGTGTGTTTGGTGGGATTGGCAGAGAATTATCTACTATGAGATGCTCCCCTACGGTACACTTGTTAACTCGGAATTGTAATGTCAACAATTAAATCGTCTGAAGGAAACAATCACCCAGAAGTGGCCAGCTTTGGCCAATAGGAGAGCAATTGTGTTCCATCAGGACAACACCAGGCCACACACATCGATAGTGACTCGCTAGAAGCCTCAGGAGATTCTTCTACATCCACCTTATAGTCCAGACCTGGCACCAAGTGATCACTATCTAGTGTTGTCCATAGCGAAAAATTTTGCTGGTGAAAAATTCGCTTCAACAGAGGCTTGTGACAATCGACTGTCTCAATTCTTTGCCAATAGTAATGAAGGCTTTTACGAGAAAGGCATAATGATATTATCTTCAAAATGGCAACAAGATAATGAACAAAACGGCGGATATTTGACATAAATTCTAACTTTGGTAATTGAAGCCTTGTTTTTCATGAAAAATAATGGATTTCTTCTTACTACATATTATACCTAGGTTGCGTTCGTCAAGGGTCCACACTACTTTGTGTCAAAACCTTAATTCTGCTTGCTGGCACTTACCGAAAATTTTGAAGGAATTATACCTGGAACACTCATTCTACTGAGAGGAACTCTGAACTAAACTCTGGATAGAATCTCTGAAAGGTGTTTTTAATTGATTTCAATGATCCTTTATTCTGCATTCGGATTTGTCACTTGTCTATTTCAGAAGTAATTGGCCTTTTTATTGAAATTCAACTTGTTTAATTCATTTCGTGTCTATTCTATAATAGGAATCAAGTAGAAGGCATCCGATTTCAAAAACATCCACTTTCTTCTAACAGTGTTGTTCACTTTAAGGATAATTGATTTCAAGTATCTGTTATCTATGTGTTGTTACATGATAAGTATCATGTAAGATAGAATAGAATTCCTGGTGTGTGTACTGATTCGATTTTGTTTCAGACTTTCTGAGATATTCCATCTGTTGCTTTGGTGTTCTGCTCACAAGAGTTGTGTGAGGTGGCGCTCTTTAGAATTATTCGAATTCCCGCCATCTGTCTGGCGCCGTTTGAAAATGAAATAATGATTCGAGAGACTGCAAATTTTCACAACAAATTACCATTCAGTTCATACCGACTTTTTCATGAAGTTAATGGAATATTGGCCTATTCAGACTATAGAGCATACAATATAATAGTACATTCTAAAACAAGTTGCAGAATGGGCTCCTATTCCAACACGAATGCGAAATTCGAAAACGAGCGACGAAGAAGCAAGTTTTGGAACGCATGAGTATTGGAATTGCTTTCTGCAACGAGTATTAGACGATATTTTCTCTATTTCAGTCAAGTTTTGTGAAATATTGTCGAAATTCAATGAAAAATTCAGATTATACATCCTAGTGACATTTGTATTGTTGTTGTTTGCACTGTTTTTAGAAATGTAATGAACTCATTACGATACTGAAATAGAGGAAATATTATTATTCTATACTCAAAGGTTTCGAGAGTCATGCGCCATCTGAAACATACGCGACCTCTGTAGTATAAATCTGAAAAATCTTCCGTTTTGTCTGGAAGTTTTACAGGTATAAGTAGGTTTAGACACACCAGGTTTTCTATGCATCTTAGTATCATGTAAACCATATAAAAATTACTTAAAAAATCGTTTTAGAGATGATGCAAAGTATTTGAAATAGTAATTTTCCAGCAACAATCTATAACTCTAGAACGAAGCAAAATATTCGCGATCTGATTTCTGATATCTTTTTATTTCTTAAAAAGATATCGGGGGTTCTAGGTATAAGTCTAAGTTCTCGAGGTGCTTTCAGTGATCATTGAATTTGGGACACAGATTTTAACCTCGAATTCTTCATCAGTGAATCGCACACAATCGCTCTAGATCACTCTCTACTCCTGGAACAAGCACGCAAAAAGATCTCGATTTCCTGCTCTGCCTCTCTCGCCCGCCCTGCCGAAATTCCTGATCCACCTCCTCTTAATCCGGTATTGCAGAGGCGGCAATTAAAATCTAGAGGATTGCACAGGTGAAACTTCACGTGGCGGAAGACTTTGATGTCCGCAATTCTGACACAGTACGTGAACCCGCTTTTTATGCGCGCCGAAAATTAAATTTTCATTTGGACGCCAATATGCAGGGCGTTTAATGAAATTTGCCGTTTTATTCCCGTCGTCGTTATTGCATTTTGTCTGGCCTGTTGGTTTCGCTTCAAACTTGGTAATCAAATTAGCCGGTCGGCTTAACAGTTGAGGGCTCTTCAAGTCACGTGGACGGGGGGCTGCAATCAGATCGGGAAGTGGGGTTAACGCTGTAGCCGGCTTCGATCTTATTTTTTCATTCATTATAGAGGATTAGCTATTTTATTCGTGTTTGTTCCAGTGGCGGATTATGACAATTGGGGGATAAGGTACAAGGCCAATATCCCATCTTCCTAGTCATGACCTGAAAATGTTCAGACTAAAACACCTTATCAGTAGTTCTCAGACTTTTTATCAACCGTAAAGCCCAAAATTCCCGAATAAGATTTTTATGATGACAAACAAGCCAAGGGTGAATATAAAAAATTGACAACTTTGTGTCCCTTTCCTTCCAAATAATATATCTTCGTGATATATTTGGTTTATTTTTGTCTCGGAATACAATTCCAATTCTGAAAATGATAAAATCAATAATCAATCAAAAGACGTACGTTTCGGAATTTTTGTATTTAATTTTATTATATAATATTATCATTATTATTAAATACAAAAATTCCGAAACGTACGTCTGTCTTTATGTTAATTTAGTTATTCAATTTGTTAACCGTTTACTCAATTAGTATGGTTTTAGTTATTCTGAAATTTATTTTGGTTGGTTATTCATTTTTAGTATCGGAATTGTATTCCAAGACAAAAATGAACCAAATATATCATAGAGATATATTTTTTTATTGAATACACGCTTCGACAAATAGGTCATTAGCGTTTATGATACATTAAATTATAACATTATAATATTACAGAAATATTATTGTGTTGTCAAGTTTTTGATATTCATATTGCATAACCTTCAAGTAGAATTTCATAAAGTCAAGGGTCTTTCAGATACTTCAAAATATGTTCGAAAGTAAGGATGTTAAACTATATTTTTTTGGAAAAGAAAATAGGAGCTGAAGAGCATAATCATTCAACGAGACTTGCTTCAAATGAAAATATTGTTGTTCCGCTTATGACACGTTCATTCTCCCAACGTTTCATCACGTATTTCGTCCCATTACTTTTCAATAAATTGCCCTAAAACAATTTAAGAAAAATAAGAAAAAATTCAGAGATGAAATCAATCTTTTTCTGCATAAAAATCCAAACTACTTCTCGGACGTTTTCGCATAGGTAACTGTTGGCAAATGACCATATACTGCTCTCGGCTTGCGCATGTCCCTGCCTTCGATTTTGATTTTGATGAGTTCAACCTCTTAAATTAAATTAAACCCTGCTATTTTGATATGTTTTTTTTCTTTTTCTTTGGAACTGCGCTGTGCCTGAGCTCATGAGAGCCATCTGCAAACAATTTTCACCACTAATCGTGTTCATTAAAATGAAAAAACAATTTTTTTTGTTAATTTTGTAAGTATATGGAAATATTGTAATTAGTGTCATTTTCAGTGATAAACCGGTTTTCTCATTTTTTAGAGCTCACCATCACCGCATAACCCAAGCAGCGATGAAAATAGAATAAAAATATAGAGTACTTCGACCGGCTTAATTTGAAGCCAGCAGTAGCATCAGTACTGAATGTGCTGATACGACACCTGGGTCCAACCACCCAAGTTTTCTCCTCAACTTGATATCAGAATCTGAGTCCATACATCATTCCATATTGTTAAATTTATGAGAAATTATTTTGATATGAATTAATAGCTCTAATATTTTCAGAGAACGGCTCTGAATGACATAAAAGGTTCAGAAAGATTTATTACTCGAAGTATTCCGGAGTTTTATTAGTGAAAATAAATAGGCCAACATAAGAATTTTTGAGTATTTTCTTTCTCAACCAGTCCCATTTTTGTGTTGTAGTTATATGCTGCTTTCACTTTATCATCTTGAACCTTTTTCCTGGCTCATAATATCAGCAGTTCTCATAAATGCTTCTCCAGACTAAAACGTTAGCTCTACCCGTATCATCGTACAGAAAATTGGAAGAATCCTATGAAAATCCTTCATTACAATAGCATTTTCCGGTTATGACAGTGGAAAGGTATTTTCACGTTTCAAATAGTCTGAGATGGTTGTGAAAATGTAATCTGAAGAAATCTACCCAACTAGTGGGCGAAAATGGAACGGACTGGGTATCCGAAACAATAAAAATGTGATTAGAAGCTATCGGAATAGAACGTGACCAAAACTCCAATTTCTTGCGGAAGTATCCAGTTGCTAATAGAAATATTTTTAAAAAAGGAGAATTTCGAGGTAGCGGAAATGAGGACGTTCGTATAATATCTGAAATGGAATGTTATCAATGTCTTATTCCTTACTTTATTTGTATGAACTGTAAAGGTGTTCCAGATCCAGAATGAATACTGATCATTAATAGGGAATACCACTAAGTGACTGCTCAATTCAAAACGGAATTAAAAATCAGCGATTTTTATGGGGTGCTTACATTATTTAATTGAATAATATCCTCCATTGTAGTATTTCAATACCACCAAAGTTACCAGTTACCATTTACCAAACAGATACCTATCAGTAGCGGAGCTTCTTACGCTACCGATCTTTCTACTAAACGCTGCAATGATTTTGCACGCTTCAATTTATGTGACGCTACTGGAATTTCCAAAGACGCGGTGGTTTGTCGATTCGTCGTGTGTGGTTGGTCGCCGATGAAGCGCTAATGGATGCTCGTATCTAGAGAAAGAAACAGTGAGAATTTTCTGAAAGATTTTCAATAATTATCGAGACTTCAGGAAATATACGTACCTCGTTTTAGATTTCAGCCATTACTAGTTTAATTCGAGATTTAGAATTTGATTTATCGGCGAGAATTGTGTCGGAATTCTCGCACTTCCCGTAAGATTTGAACAACAGAAACCTCTCTTGGGATTGAGAAATATCAAGAAGTACAACCTCCCTTGGGATTGAACAATAGAAATCTCCAATGGGATTGAAATATCGTAAAGAAGAATTTCATTGAGATATAGAAGTTGGAATAGTACGTACGTTAAACTTTAAACTTTAGTTCCTGAAAATGAGAGAATACCTGCGTTATACCTGGCGTTATTACAACCACTCCGCTGAATGGAAATTGGAAAACTATAGCTTCCTGCTAAGATCTGGTGTTTAGAAGGCTAAAAATAATCTAGAGAAGAGGTTCCATCCTAATAGAACAGTAATTCATTAAAAACTGATTTAAGTTGAGTTTTTATTTCAATATTATTTGTTTAGAGTGAAAAGGATCGATCTTTGTATATTTTAATATTATTGAATTTGTAAAAACCTGGGTAGGAATTTTGTTGCCAAATAAGACGAACCACCCCTAGAAATCAGTCTTAGAGTCTCATGGGCAATTGTAACGTTACAACGCGCCCATTGAAAATTTCATACAGAGTAACGGTAGCAAACACGTTGGCGTTTACTTATTGTTATTTTGTCATTGTACAGTCTAAGATAAGGGTCTCCTAAATTTGATACTTACTGAGTGCATTTCAAGAACTATAAGACTCAGAAAAAAAATGTCAAAGACCACCGATTTCTTTTTTCATCATCTTTCGCATGAAATTCAAATTCAATATATAAATAACTAGAGAACCATTCGCTCATTTCCCTAGTGAATAAGATGGACTTGGAACACCCGGTACAATGGAAGGAAGAAAACTTCCCCAGCTAGGAACAAACCAGACGAAGATCGAATCGCGAAAACTGCCAGACCCTATTCACTCGGACCGAGTAAGTTTTCCCGGCTCAGTGGCTTTCCATTTGTGTTTCGCTACCTTGATTGTAGCTTATTGTTAGGTTGTTAGTTTATTGCTTTCGATTACTTCGTTTTCCGTTGCCGGGATTACAATGGCGCTTAACTAACTGGCACTAATCTGGTTTAATTTAAGGAAATTCGGGAACGCCAAGAAAAGCGTCTTACTGGAGCTGGATTTGTAGTTTTCTCTCGAATAATGACTGTATTTGAATGAGAGAGACGAGGGAATCTAATTGGGGAAGGTATAAGGCGTCTCGCTTATGAAATCTGAAATGGCGTTCGAACGTGGTTATTGTGACTTTTGCGAACAATATCTGGATGAATATGGCGCTAATATTCACCTTATTCCAGAAAGTTTTAACTTCTTTCATTACCTGTTAAAAATCGATAATATCAAAATAATTCTAACAACCGAGTTCAAAATTGATAGACTTTAGGCCATATTGAAGATACAAAAGATCAATTTTGCAGCCAGGATTTCATTTTGAGGTGGGTGAGGTGATTTCTCGGGTGATTTGGAGAATGAAAGTTAAGTGAAATACTAAAGATAATAAAAATTAATAATTTTGAAATATTCAGTTCTCTTTCAGATATTATTATAATTTCAGTGAATTGGGGTCGTTACGGATCAGTCGGGAACTACGACCAAGTTGATCTTTTGTTCTTGACACTACCTATTCATACAAAACCATGGAGGCCGTCGATGCTGTTAATGGGACCGACGACATCCTCAAGAGCCTTGGCTATTACTTCGTGCATATCCAGAACCGACTTTCCCATATGAGTGGTCCTTAGGCCAGTCAGTTCCGGGTATTTGCACACTATGTGTTCAGCTGTTTCTACCTCCTTTCTACAGAGTCTGCAGGTCTCATCTGCTGAGAGAGTCTGTAGATCTCATCTGCTGATTAACCAATGCGGTACAAAAGGTATTTGCACCGATAGTGTACTGTCAGCAGTTCCACCATCACCCGAAGCTCAGCTCGTGGTAGCTCCAGAAGCTTCCTGGTATAGGTCGGTGAAAGCATTACAAACTTCCTTGCCTGAGCAAGACTCGGAGAATTCCTTCAGAGAGTTTTCCTATTGTCCCTCTCCCATTTTTGGACCGCTGTCTCGTATCGGTATTTTACGAGCCCACAGAAGGGCTCAGGACCAACAGTTGTCAACCTCGATGCCCTTTTTGCAACTTCATCGGCTTTTTCATTTACTTCAATACCACAATGCCCGGTACACATAATAGAGTTACTTTATTGCCTCCGTCTAGTTGCTTTATGGTATTACGGCACTCCCATGTCAGTAGAGACCCCTGGCTGTATTATTCTAGGGACCTAAGCCTGTTCTGGCTGTCCGTAGTGATGTAAATACGCACCCTCTTGAGGTTCTTTTGAGACACTCTTGGGCGCAAGTGTAGACAGCTAGCGTCTAGATTTGCAGGATAGAGAACTCACATCACAGAAATTTAGATATGTTTCTAGGACATCTGATATTTTAGTCTGGGTTGCCGGCCACTCGGGAATCAGAGGGAATGAGGAGGCCAATACACTTGCCAGAAAAGAAGCACAAACTCCTTTCATCGGCCTGGAACCTTTCTGTGCCGTAAACAAATGTACCTACAAGAAAGAGTTTCAGGAAAAGGAGGTAACCAAAAGAGAAAAACTCTGGCGGAATCTTCCTGGTCTGGATCACTTCAAAAAGTTTCTTCGAAACTTCGACTCTATAAGATCCAAGAAGTATCTGGATCTTATAAGAATATGCTACACCTCCTCACTGGATTCCTCACAGGGCATTGCCGCCTTAGGAAACACCTTATGAGAATGGGTCTAACAGAAAATGACGAGTGTAGATTATGTGGGGAGGAGGAAGAAACTCCGGATCACCTGGTGACGGAATGCCTCGCCATCGCTAGCCAACGCAAAACCTGCCTTGGACACGAAACTTATCGAAGTGAGGAGTTAGCCTCCTTGAAGTCATCCCAGATATTGGAGTTCATCAGAACTCTGAAACTGGAAGGCGAGCTGTAGATCACGTTATGGAGAGAATAGCTCTGATGGGGGGCACAATAGATCATTAGGTCGCAGTGAAATGTAACCTCATTAATGAAATCTAAATCTAATCTGATTTAAGGACATCTGATATATTCTCAATATCGATTTCAAAATCATAATATATAATAATATTCATCTGAGTGAGCTCAGTCAATATCTAGAATGAATAGATGAAATAATACTGATTTCGTGGTACTAAAGAAAACATTCTGAGAAATATTAGTGAAAAATTTTCCATCCTAACGAAGATAAGGGGGTTTATAGTTTAAGCATTTTTTTTCATCTCTGTAAGTAATATTCTTATGGGACATTTCAACTCTAATCCTCAATCAGTTTGAGGTCCTTTATCTCCACTGAGCCGTTGTTCCTTATATAATCAGTTACCCTCTATAGGTATAGGTTTAGAAACTTTCCACTTGGTTTGTGGTTTTATTGTATACCAACCTATCCGTCTTATTTTTCATTATCTTTAAAATTTTCAGAACTGAAACGTCACATTTAATGTGTAGGATTTCACATATGCCTACTTATGCGTTTCGTTCCTGGACTCATCAGTGTGACTTTGGTATATTTGTGTGTGCCGTGTCACAGACGCTTGGGGAATTTATTATTATCGGGAGCCGCCGGGACTCGAACCCGGCACCTTGTCGCATCTCGGTGAGTGAGTCTACACTCTTAACTTCTAGGACACCGAGTGCTGTGTTTATTGTTGCTATGTGGAGCTTTATGAGAAGCCACCACAAATGTTTGAAATACGAATTAACGATATTCTAAAACAAACAATTCATTTCCGTTCGAAGAACAATTCCCTATTATTCTCGAGTTGAATTGTGAAATTTCTAAATTTTCTTGAATCTTCGATGTGCTTTGAAATTTTCAACATCCAACAACATTTCCTCAATTCTAGGGTTTGCAAAAAAATAAAGGCTCCAATAAAATGGTCACACGTTCACTCTAAGTAAAACAATATACCAGTTTTTATTCTAGTCATAATTCTTAAGCGTGTGTGATCCAAGTGAATGCTCCTAATGGACTCTCTACCCCTAAATATCTGGCGATAAGCGCATTTTGACGTGTCTTATTGCAGCAAAGGATGGAACAATCCACGAATTGTTGACGAAGTATGTTGATAATGGCCTTCCATAAATATTGGCGTGTCGCCAGTCATAGCAGTGTTGGCTCTTGTGAATTCTGAATACAAATTAAGTGGAGGGCTTTCATGATTATGACAAACTTGGTGGAATATTAGTGTCGAGGTCTATTGGAGTTGAGTGAGTATCAGAAGCTTCCGGGAGGACTGGAAATAATGATTTCGAATATAATTGATGAATATGGAAGACATTTCGGCTCCTTCGAGTTTTTGTTGGGTTTTAGTTTCAAGGGCAACATACAAAGGAATTTATGTAAATGCGAGTTGTCAACAATGAATTCATCATAGAGGCTTAAGCTTCAACATAACGAATAACTTGTCGGAAATATAAAGGAAGTTTCATTAATATTGCTTGGTGTTATTCGAAGAAATACGAAATATTTTCGCAATAATAACGGATTTTCAGAATCTTCTCTCAATAATTTGATTGTCTTAGCTGAGAAAATATTTGACCAAAACCTTATTGATAAAATTGTAATTCAAAATTCAGGTTCAAAACAAAATAGGTTATCCATAAAAAAACTGAATATTCTTTCAGTCATGCGATAATTGGTCCTTGGAGACGGAAACGCATGAACGAACGAGCACTCCAAAGCTCCCGACAATTCAAACTAACGAATATTCCCTTGAAATTTCAGCTTTGTTGAGGTAGGTTTAGGGATTCATCAAGACAAGAAGCTTGATATTTTAACCAACAACATGACTTAAAAATCAAGCTCCTGAAAAATTACATACTTGAGCTTGACTTGATTTTAGATATTTATTGCTTGACTTGATATCAAGCTATTTGATATTACTTGAGCTTGATATGCACGACTGAAGCAAGTTTGACTTTAATAGAAGTTTTTTCACATTTCTATGAAATCTATTGGTAGATTTTGGTAGTTTCAGAAATATCTTTTCAAACTTGGCCAAAATGACCAAGAATTTTTCATCAACGCCAGCATCTTCAACTGCTGTTGGAAGACAATTTTCCAGAGCTGCTCTTACAGTTACAAAAACCCGCAGAAGGTTAGGCGACAAATCTCTAAGATGCGTCATGTGTCTTAGATCCTGGATGGAAAATTATTAAATCAAATACAGCCTGCAGATTTCTCAATAATAAAAAACTTTATTTTTGTATAATTTTTCATTCTGTTATGATTTATACTGATTTAATTAATGTTTCTATTTCAAAAAAGTTGATATCTAAAAATGTTTTTCTGCAAGGTTCCTTCTGATTTCATTATTTTTTATTCATGTGAGAATACACTACCCAATAAAACTGCTAAAAATCAAGGAGCTTGATATGATTCAAATACTTGATAAATAAATATTTGACTTCAGATTGAAAAACTACTACTTGACTTGAGCTTGACTTGAAATCAAGTCAAGCTCAAGACAAGTAGCTTGAAAATCAAGCCAACCGTGAGTCTCTAGGTGGGTTATGAATTACAATTCCTATAACAACTTTGCTGTCTTCTGGCAGATACTTTCAAACATCAATATATCGAATGCCAGCCAATTCTATTGTTATATCTGCGACACTAACTTTCAATATTGTTCTATAAATTTAGGAATGTTGCTATTTGGTGTCTCATATTTCCCATTTTAATTATGTCAACTCTGTGGAGAGAGCATTTGACTTTTTGACAATTAACAAAGAGAGAGCTCCTGATTATACCAGCATACTCTGATACTGTCAACGATGTCGAAATTTTTTCTGCTACTCCGAAGTTTCGATTTTTTTTTGCTGTTTTTAATAACAAATTATTAAAATGGCGGTACCCATATTCTTGAAATCAACAATTTTCAATCAATTTAGTATATATCTCCTCGAAGTAACCATTAAATCCATAACCTATAAGCACAACCTGCAATAGAAACAAAAAACTTTACTAATTAGTTACCAACTAGAAATAGGTTTTTGACAAATTACCATTTCTTCTAGCTAAATAACTCTAGGTTCGCTCAGAAACTGATTGAATTTCTTAGCGATCCTGAAGTCGATAGATTATATAAATAAATTAGATGTCAGTTTGTGAGCTACTTCTTTGCTGCTTATTGAAACAAATAACTATTTCCGTGCTTGCAATATTTTCTTGGGTGGTACGGACAAAAAAACCTAATTTCAGAACTCATATTGGAGTATACAATCGAATTCTCATAGGTTCCTTTAATCGAATATTGATTTTGAATCTTTGAAATATACTGTGAGGAGAAACTTGTTTTTTGTTTGTTCATACTGTTTCTGATTCGTGTGATACTAGTAGTAACACCAATTATTAGATGAACTGATTTGATTATTTTGGTTGATTAAATGTTTGAATTGATGCTACACACCATAAGATTAGCCTATAGTCTCCCATCCAAAAAAAAATCTGGATAACGTCACCTGAATAAACTTGATTTGATTAATCTTCAGAAAATCCCTTCCCTTCCCCAATCCCACCAGAACATCGTATTTCCCCCAAAGTCATTATTTCGCCCCTATTCCTTCATCTCAACACATGAATCACCGTCGTCGTCGTCTGCCCTGCATCACTTCCCAAAAAGAGAAACTTTCCAAACGAACAGTCCATTCAGGCCAAAATCCCTCACCATCTCGGTCCAATTCCAAGTTTCGCTATAAAAGAGGGAAACAGGCAATAAGAAAAGCAATCGGGCGATGTCGAAGACTAACTCACTTTTAATTCAACATCCGCGGCAAAAGTAATTTACCGGATCGACCTTACCTATCTGCCATTTATCTATCGGGACGGCCTTTATAATCGGCTTGCGCTGCCCCATTTGTTAGGAGGGGACCCGGAGGGAGGGGAGGGAGGCAGGTGAGATGCCCTCTGGAGCCCCCTTTAATTATTTATTACCAGTGCACACCGTATCGAGTCTGGCTGGATGGGAATTGTTATTGAATTCCCCGTGCCATCCTGGTAAGCCATGGCGTATCGGGTTGACAGTCTAGTGAGCCGAGTGAGGGCAGTGTTGCCGCTATTTTTCTTTGGGATTTCTGCAGAAATTTAAGGATATATCACGAATGGGCTAATAGGATTTTGGAATAATTGAAGAACTTGAAATTCGTATTACAACAATGCTTTTATGGCTCATTCTATTCACATTTCGTGTTAGGTGAGTAAGATAGAGCAGGTTACGCCAAAGTCATAGTCATGGTAGTTTACTATCCTTCCGCAAAGTTACAAGGAACGTCAGTATAAATATGAAAAATAAAGTTCTCACACATACAAACAACTCCATACTAATAAAATGAAAACTCAAAATTTGTCAGTTAAAAATTCTGTGAGAATATGGAACGAATTCTCTTTAAGGATCTTCCTCATCTCTTTTTCAAATTTGATCTTTTCCCTAGACTCTGCCCCATAATAAGAGGAAGAAGAAGACATGAACTTTCCCATACCAGGATATCATTTAAAATAATAATGATAATAATAGTTCATATTCTGATATCTCGCAATGAAAAGATGGGTATGGTATGTGAGTATAGCCTTCTGCTGTCCATATATCTGGTATTTTCTACGCACCATGAAAGAAGCTATCGAATGTCTACCACATAGTGACTAAATATGTTCTCCCAGCAACAAAAAACTGTTTGAACTTGGGCGTTTCTTGGTATAGAAAGAAAGTTCCTATGTTTTGTTTATATTTATTCCCAGGATTTGTACTCCAAGCCACTCCGCCACAGTTTTCGAAGCATCTCCAGATATCAGACTTAAACTACAATCTTTTTGGCCCTGTTGATAATGGTCGCATCATCTGCATACGTCACTTACTTTCCTTGCCGACTGTTCTGCATGTTCAGGTCTATAATAAAGAGTACCGGACCAAGTATGGAACCCTGTGGTACCCCCTGCGTTATTTTTTCTCTTCTTGATTTTTTACCCTGACATTCAACTTCTTGTTACCTATCTTTCAGGTAACACCTAAAAAGTTTCAGAAGTCACAGCTCCCCAATTTTGTCGGCAGAATGTCGTGGTCTAATCTGTCATCAGCCTTTGTAAACATGTAATTAACATCTTCTCACATCCGTCTAGCGCCTCCAGTATATCATCAAGTATTTTTATCATCTTAACGGTTGATCTCCAATCTCATTTAGAGGAAACACTTAGAAGGAGAAGAGAATTAGAATTAGATTAACTACTTAACAAATAATAAATTATTTTCAATTATCCTCATTCGTAATATGTTGAAGAATCTTCATATTTGAAGACAGCGAGGAATCCTCACAGAAGATTATTATTTATATTAATATCAATTAATCTAAAAAAGATAAAAGTCATAGTGTTCTCGAAGACCAATAATAAAAGATCAACATGGTTCTAGAGAGCAGGTACATAAAATAAGTGAACATAATCATGTATTTGAGATGCTGGATAACAGTCTAGATCCAGTCTCATCCTGTCTTAGATCAAGAATAGAGTAAGCGAGATAAGCATTTCAGCGAATGAAGAGACTTCCATGTAAAGCATTCTTGCCAGGAAAATATGTAATAAGTTTAACTCTGTTTTTCTATATGTTATGGAAGCCTGGACACTTAAGTTGTCAACTCTGATGCGAATCGAAGAATTTGAAATGTGGGTCTTTGGCAGAAAGCTCAAGATTTCTTCGTTAGATAAAGTGTTGAATAAGAGGGTGCTAGACAGTGTTAGCGCAGATAGGAAGCTATTCACATCTTTTATAAGGCGGAAAATGGCCCATTTTGGACACAAACTGAGCGGTTGTCAGTATCATTTGCTCCAATTGTTCATAAAGGGAAAAATAGAGACAAAACAAAACCAGGAAGGAGACAACACTTGCGAATGAAGAATATAAGGAAAGGGATGTTTTTCACACCACACAAAAAGGAATTTGATGTAGTTGTCGCCAATCATTACTACAAATGGCACAAAAAAAATTGCATTATCTACATAAATCTAGTTTTTCTCTGATGAAACACCATTCATCGTTGTGTTGATGTGAAAGCAGTGTTGTGAAATTTTGATTGTTCATAGTTCATAATGGCGTCTTTATAATTGTAAACTTTTCATTTCAACTCGACTGCTCTAGAAAATTCCCGAATCTCCGGACTTTTCTGCCCAATAATCAAAGCCGCTTCCAATACCTTCCTCGATCTCCTTTTTTGCCTTATTCTTCAGATACTCATTCCGCTGAATACGAGTTGAGCTTTATTTGAGTTGAAATTACATCCTCTTCCACGTTCTTTGGCAGAATACATTGGTTTCTCTTCATTCGAAGTTATTCCCGTAGATTTCGATATCCGGGATCCTGAGCGACACGGTGGATCGACAATGAATTAACATCAGCTCGTTTTAGGTCACGTATTGGGAGTTTGAAAGCTGTAGGAGAAGGTTGATCCGTTGTTCTGGCCATCCATTGTGTCGAAATTTTCAATCTGCTGGTCGTTCTTTCGTGTCCGATCGAGGCTTTCTGGTCTCGGACTGGAAAATTGGAGATATTGTTTGTGGATTCGGACAAAACGCTGAAATTAACTAGTACCTAGTTGGTGTGTTCTAGTTCTAAGATAGTAGGTATTCGAATTTCATGTGTGAAATGCAATTAACGAGAAAATATTTATAGTAAGCATTCTGAAGGAAAATCTTACTCTATTTAATTTATCGAAGCAGTATTAATAATTGAGAAATACAAGCCACCGTCCTAAAATATGTAGAAGAAGAAGAAGAAGAAGAAGCAGTAATGTTCAACTAGGTCAGCAGCATTTCAGGAAAATTCATAAGAAGCGGACTTGCAGTATGCATATGAGAAAGTTCAAGGTGCGGTAGAAATTTATAACATAACATAATAGGTCCAGAAACTAACCAGTGGAAACTTTTTCTCAAAAGTTAGACTCCCAATGATCCTGCCAATTCTTGATGCGTTTGACACGAGTGTTCATCACGTAATGCCTCCAATTCTGCATCTTCGAAAAACTTCTCTTTCTTTTGCACTGGTCTTCGACGTCAAAATCACCGTTCTTGAATCGTTTAAACCTCTATCGGCACGTTTTTTCACTGATAGCGGCCTCACCATAGGTATTTGAGAGCATTCGATGAGCCTCAGCCGCAGATTTTTCATATTAAAACAGAATGAAACCTCTATGAAAATGACGAGAAGTTGGCTCGTAAGCTGACATGTTTAATCTAGAATAACTTTGCGATGCAAATACAAATCGACTTATATTGCGATGGCGTTATGTTTACGAAAACCTAAGCTTTTTGTATGACATCTACGATCTATTTACTAATGGAATATTTGAAGAAATGGAGATTCAAAGTGAACACATCGAAAACAGTTGCAATCTATTTCGGAGGAACAACAGTAAAGAAAGAGAGAGCAGGAAACGTCAAAATAGAAAACCAGACGATAGAATGAAAAAAGGAAGCAAAATATCTGGGAGTAATACTGGATGAAAGAATGAATTTTAACGAACTGATGAAGAAAACAGAAAAAAGACAAGGCAATTGCACGGCAGATTGTACCTATTGCTCAACCCTAGAAGTAAACTTTCTTCAGAAAACAAGCTGAAGATAATAAAAATAGTGCTAATACCAAGCATTACATATGCAGGAGTTACCTGGTACAATACGAAGGATAATAATAATGATCAGTTGCAAGGTACACTAAATTCAGTAATAAGAACAGCGGTTGGCGCCCCATGGTATATAACTAACCAGCAAATCAGAGAAGAACTGAAAATTGAAACTATTGAAGAAATAGTCAATGAACAAAGAAAGAAGACAATAGAGACGCTGAAAGAGCACGAGAATAAGGAATTAAGACAGATTATACAATTATACAAAGGTAATAAAGACCGATAAGAGGAAATACCTCTTTCAAAGAAGATGGAAGAAAAAGTGACATGAAGTAGGAAGGAAAGCCTCCCGACCAGACAACAGCAGAAAATAGGAGAAATGAAATTAGAGGCGAAGGGAATGTAAATTCCGGACTTTAAACAAAAAAAAGAAGATCTGAACGATCTATTTATTTGGACTACCACTTACTTCTACAGTCGGAGCAAAGTTGTATACCTAATATATGGAAGTAAGTAAATTTCGCTTATATCGAATTTTCTGTATTTATCAGGTCAATAAACTATTGCAATAATTGATTTGTAACTTCGAGAAGTTGATTTAAGTTTTTTGATTAATTTTCAGGGCTTATGAGAGAACATATTGATTACAAGTTGCCATATACCTAGCGTTTTTGTTTTGCAAATTAGTAATAATTTGATTCGATTTTGTTATGAGAAGTTAAACCTTATTTCATTCATTGTTGTCATAAGTTATATTTAGTACTGGCGAATGAATATATCATTATTATTTATTCAAAAAGGAATTTTTCTTCAACCAGTTTATTATTTGGCAAGATAGGGATATAAAGCTACATCGATTCGACCCATTTTCATACGCCAAACAAAATTTGCAATATTGAAATTTCTTTCTTCCAGAATACAATCAAGAAACTCTCCCCTTCGGAATACTAATCGTCTTTCAACCTCTTATCGATACACCATGCGATTTCCGACAAAAATATTCTATATTCATTGAGAAATATACGAGTACAATAGAGGCCAATTCTGAAAAATATTCTCATTCAAATGAGGTACAGGCCTCCAAGTCATAAATTAAGCCCAGATGAATATTTTCACTTTCATTATTGCAAAAAGTAATAAATCTAGGATCGGATTTATGCAAAATCGTCTTTATCGCATGATTGATGACTATATAATGACGTGTAAGGTGTCAAATATAGCCAAATACGGTATTCATATCGAATATGGATCAGGGTTCACCTCATAATGATAGACGATGTTCGATAGATGCTAGTATTTATGAATTAGATAGCAGTGCCATAGTCGAAGGAGTAGAAAATGTTTGGTTATATTATTCCTATTGATATCGGTGTATTGTGAGAAGGGTAGAATAGTTAATGGCAAAATATTGGTTTCCTGAATTGATTATGCGTGTTTTTTTGTCGAGATTACGGATTCTCAAAAAAAAAGTTCTTGTGCTTACTTTAGTACTAATAAACACTTTTGAATAGGTGCAGCTTATAATATACTGACTTACAAAGAAACTGCAACACCCAGAAGAAGCTGTTTATATTTTAATTTTTTTTGGTGAAACAGATAGTATAGCAAGAAGTTAATTATGGAAAAAATGAAGGATTCACAATTTTCTTTAAATAAATTTGTTAATTATGCATATCTATCTATCTATCTATGTATATCTGTTATGATTATCTATACACTCCCCAACACGTCTCGGCATTGAAGCTATAAGATGGTATATTTCTTTTGAGGCATACTATCCCAAGCTACCTGTACTTCATGTCTCAGAGACGCCAAAGTCCGTGGGGACTGGGGTAAATTTCCAAGCCTTCGACCTTTTTTTTTCCCAAACCTGCTCTATGGGCGAAAGATCGGGGGATCTGGGCGGCAATGGCAAAAGATTCACATGGGTCGCTTCGAAAAAGTTTAAACTAACTCTGGCAACATGAGGTCAGGCATTCTCTTGCTGAAATATTGGATTCTCGAGCCGGTTATGGTAGGGAGAACATATAGCTCCATTATTTCTTGAAGGTAATGCAGCGCTGTCTTGTTACCTCGAATAGAGACTAAAGGTGATCTACTTGCATGTGCAATAGCACGCCATACCATAACGCCTATACTGTCCAGTGTACATGACGCTTAACATCAAACTTAGGTTCACGTCTTCCTCCCCGACGTCATATAACCCTTCTTTGGCCATCATGTGCATCCAAGGAGAATGGAGATTCATCAGAAAAGACGACCTAATGCCATTCCACATTTCAATGTTGACGTTCTCTACACTACTGTTATCGTTGCTGGCGATACCCAACCGTCAGCTGACACAAGATGGGGTCCATAATGCTGTATTCCAAAAGACCTTATCTGACGGTAAACCCTTCGGAAAGTTACAGGATGACGTTGTTCTGCTAACCAATCATCAGCCAAAGATCGAGTTGGCGCAAATCGGTCTCTAATGGCCATGAGTGTTAGACGTCGTTCTTGAACTTCATTTGAGCCCCTTCGACGTCCGGTGCCTACTCTTCTTCGATTTTGGGCATTCTCAAACCACGTTTGACAACATATCATAACAGTAGTAGGATTTCTGTTCGTACGGTTAGCGATTTCTCAAAATACTATCCCGCCTCCCGAAGACCAATAATTCGACCTCTTTCAAATTCATTTATCTGGCGATAAATTCCGCGTACACGTGCTCTAGGCATTTCAACAACAACTAAATATCGACTTTAGATCTCATCGAACAGCTGATTTGTTGTAAAATTAAAAAAACTACCTATGTTTCACCAAAAAAAAATTAAAATTTAAATAGCTCCTTCTGGGTATTGCACTTTCTTTCTCAGTTAGTATAATTGTGTTGGTAGACCCAAAAAAGGGTCGGACGTTGAATTTCATAGGTAATCATGAAGAAATTATATCAAGAGTATTGAGAAATATTATCTAGTCAACATAGCATAAAACTGATGTGCAATATCCATTGTGTAAAACGAGGGAATTATTATTATTAATTATTTCCCATATTACGATAACCTGGACAACTACCAAAAACAAAAAAGCAACTAATATTTGCTTCAGGAATAGAACCAATCATTTTTGTTGAGGCATTCATGTCTTGATTTCTTTCTGTTAGAGAAAATTTTGTTTTTTGCGTCACTTACCTAAGATCAGTTTGTTCTAAAGGGTTTTGTGAGAATTTCCGCAATTTAGGTGCTCCGCCACTGGTGGGTGCGGTGGAAAACATCCTCGATAAAAGCCAAAATAGGTTATTTTCTTATTTACACGTCAATCTGGGGAACGCACATTCATCTTCGTCTTCCTCCAGATGGCATCTGTTGCTGTCTGCTTAATTCGAGCATTGTGTGATCCCAAAATGGATGATTGCTATCTCTGCTCAGGCCTCTCTTTGTTACGTACTGGGTTGACAATTCCGTTCACTTCCCTATCTCTTTTGCGCCCCGCACAGAGATATTAGGTAATCTGGCGCTTCGGGAAAGTTCACAGACAGGAAGAGTGATTGTAGTGAATTTGAAACGTGAATTTTCTTAGCAACTTGATATGACGATTGACGACTCTAGAAGTATCAGAGGATCCGTTTGTATCTGGAAGAATCGTGAAGATTTAAAATAGTGGATATTCTTCAATCAACTTCATGTAAGAATTGGAAAACAATGGTTTTTTGAAATTTTTTCATGAGGGTGGTTTTTTATAATTTTTTTGAAATTTAACTTCTCAGGAAATATATTCAGAAATGAAATTCACAATAGAAGACAAAAGAATACAGAGTACCAAAAGCTGCCAAAACAATGGAAAACAATTCAGTGAGTGGAGAAAGTAAGAAACTTTGGATGTTTCTCAGCAGAACGTCAATTTTAATTTTTGATTAACAACCTTATAGCATAACAATTTTAACATTCTGACATAGACTACATATTGCAAGATCCATAGTAAGTACGGGGTGTCCCTAATTCGATGCTCACTCAAAGCATCTCGAGAACTATATGACTATAAATATGATGAAAAATCATCAAGGACCAGCTATAAGATGGTATGAAAGCTGGTCTTCATCATCCCAACTGCGAAAGACCTTAGCCTAACGTAAGAAGAAGAAGAAGATATCAGAAACCACATCATAGATCTTGATTCGTTCTATAGTTATGAAAAATGATTGTTTCAAATATTCCGGTACACCTTGGTTTCTATTCGAGATATTTGTTATATTTTCAACTCAATTAGAATCAGTATTTCATAGGAAATAAATTAACGTTTATTTTCATGGTAGTTAAATCCATCTCAAACTTCTACTGACTGAATTCCAATAGAATAAGAATATAATTTATTAACACATCTGTGAAGTTCACTTGTAATCAGAGGATGCTTACCAGGGTGGAAGTTTCCCACGTGATTCTGTGAATTCTAAACTTGATTCCATATGGATCTGTTGTGTGTTTCCCGTCACGTCAAAAAATACGTCTATTCAGAGGTAAAGGCAAGGCAAATTAATAGAAAAAATACAGAGAAATATACGCCATAGTGCGCCTGCAACCTGCTGCTTCAACAGGATCAATTGGTTGTTACTGGCATTTATTTGAAATAATTGTTACTTCTTTTCTTGCTTGCCAGTTCAGTCACTCGTTCTATTCGATATAGAATTTCCTACGCAGAGGTTGTTATGTTAAGCCTTTTTTGTTTTCTTAGAATAAATATTACGTGAGTGTTATCTGTTTATTTTCCATTGTTATAATATTCTGGAATATAATTTCCTCCTGATAATATTAATAATGAAAAGGGAGAAGTCTAGAAGAGCTATTCAACTAAATCCTCTGTAGCAAAAAGATTGATTTATATGTATATACAGGATGTGTAATAACTAATTAAAAATAATTCATCTATAGAATTTTGAGCTCAAAATAAGATGATTCAACATAAATCAAAGGTGACAGCTATTTCAAAATTCATGAATTATTTGTGTTTCCGATAAGTGAGCAATTGTCAGCAAACAACACAACATGAAGATCACCATCTACAATGATCTCTATGCAGAAGACCGACAACAAGCTATTGAGGCAGCGCAAATAACTGGATATCTGAACACAATGGTTTGGCAAGACAAATACATGCTCAAAGGAAGTAAGGTGAGAATTTATAAAGCAATGGTACGTCTAATTATGACCTACGCCATAGAAACCCTTGTGGAAACAGAGAAAACCAAACAGAAGCTCAGAACGGTAGAAATAAAGATATTGAGGGGAATTGAGAGATAGACAGACCAGCAAGTCAATAAGAGAAAGGTTAGGTATTCAGGATGTTGTCAAGTGGAGTAGGCAAAGCAGGAGGGAATGGGCAGACCATGTTGACAGGATGGCGTTAGATAGAATTGTATACATCTGCAACATAAACCACCAAATGGAAAAAGAACACCTGGACGCCTACCGAAGAGATGGGGACAAAGTTGGTTTTCCTCATCTACTGAGTAGAAGCCAAGGCCTAGCAAACAGGGAGAATTTCCTAGCTAAAGGAAGAAGAAGAAGAAATTATCATAAGTGACCACCTTTTTTTTCCAAGAATGAAAAAATCTTTTTGCATTCGTAGTGACTCGTTAGTTACCATTTGTAACACCAATATTTTCGTTTGTATTTCAAGGATACTGATCATCGCATTCTGATGGGGTATTAACTTCCAGAGACGATACTCCGCTAAATATCGGAGTACATTTGATTTTGATGGTACTATTGGGCATAATTTTCTCTAGCTGAAATGATTTTCTGAAAACATGGACAACCCTCGTAGAATCGAAATATTCTGGCCTCTTCCGAATGACTTTGGGTATATTATATCTTTTAATCCATTTTTTCGTTTCTCTCGCAGAAAAATTCATATCTTCCTCGTCATAACCAACATCCAAATGAGTTCCACTGTAATTTACCCAAATGGAAAAAAAATGTTTGGCGAACGAATTTAAACGCCTCAAATTTCGCCGTATTATGACTTGCTAATTGGGAATTCTATCTTAATCGCCTGGAAGAGCCCTTATTCCTTTTGGATCCAGTTCCTTCAAGTCGCGTCTCCATAAACAAGAGAAATATTTCCTCTACCCACTTTTCTTTATCGAGAAGTTCTTCCCCAATTAAAACTTTTATATACTCCAACAATCTCCTCCTTCTCATCTCTCTAACGAGCATAGTTCTGCCTCACTCCGGTGGCAGGAACTCAAAATTCCGGACGTTTAGGAAAAAAAGCTGGATTTTCAAAGAGATTCATAACGGGAATCGGCATTTATGCCTTCCGCCCGCCATTATATATTCAAATTTCCTGTCGAATATAAAAGAACCATCTACAATTCAGATTAAACAAACACAATTTCATGAGACGGAGGAGATTATTCGCCCGGATCCGTATCGAAGTCGGTTTCAACTTCTCAAACATCGGATGGGTGGACGGAGAGAGGAGTTGGAGGGAGAGGGGGCGCCCTTATTTGACTGGGAAAAACCTCTTCAGGTTCGATTTTTCCGTAAGGAGCGATTCGCGAAGGTGACAGCCAATCAACTCTTTCATCAGTGCAGACTAATGTAGCAAAGTGACTGGGGAGACAGAGGCGGCGCATGATAATCGGTTTCGCTCGATATTTCAGATATTCCAATACTACTCGTTTTATACACTGCGCGAAAAAATCAACCCACATTCTGAAAATCTCAATTTTAATGAAAGTTAACTCTACTTGACTTTATAACTTATTTTTTATGTTTTCTCGGGAAAGTTTTGAACGAAACAAAACACATTAAATGGAATTCAGGATTTCACCGAATCTTATGTGAAGGGAAATAAACAATTTTCAAAATACTAGAATGCTGATAAGTGATTTAATACTTGGTATTTCCACCCCTTGCGTTAATTACAGCTCGGCAACAACGGTTCATACTCAAAATGAGTGATCTTAAAATGTTCTGATCTAATCCTTCCCAGATTTCTCTGAGTTGGATTCCTAAGTCATTAACAGTAGCTGGATAATTTTCTGAACTTCTCAGCGTTCTATTGAGGTTGTCCCAAACCTGCTCAATCGGATTGAGATCTGGACTTCTTGCTGGCCATTCCATTCACCCTCTTCAAGGTACTCCTGAACGATGCGCGCACGATGGGGTCTGGCATTATCGTCCATAAAAATGAAATTTTCACCAATGTATGGGGCAAATGGCACTACATGCTCTTCAAAAATGTTCCTTATACCTATCAGCATTCATAGCCCCATTATCAACGACCACTAGGTCTGTGCGACCAGTCAAAGATTGAGTGCTAATTTGCATCCCATCATCAGCATCAGCTCAAGCTGATTTTGAATGAGGCGAGCGGTTCTTCTCGCAAAACTACCGCTTGGGCACATTCTTTTTGGGTCAAATTGCGTGTTTCGCGTTGCATAGCGATCGAGTGTAGAAACTCAAACGAAAGAAAAACTATTGATCACTAGAATTGATCGAGAACAACTGATTTCAGAATGGAGCCAATACATTCAAAATCTAATAATCTCATCTTTTTTTATTCCTGCTGGGAAAAAACATCTATATTGAAGAAAAACGTTGAAAGTGGATAACATATGCATGCATAATTCTGATAAAAATAATTATCATTGAGAACACCTTCAGTTGTAGAATAAATTTGAGATTTCCAAAATGTGCGTTAATTTTTTTGCGAAGTGTAGTTGCTTCAAGGTTTGAATTTGAAATGAGGATTATAGATACAACTTATTGAATATCAGGAAAAATAACTGGTAATATTTGAAACAAGTAAAAGAAAATACAGTCGACAACTCAGAGTTCGTTCATCAATTCATACGACAATTGTGCCATTGAAAGTCATTCTCGAAATAAATCCATTGTTCCGATACAATATTTTTTGAAAAAATTTCGGGTAATTTTGATTTCATTGACTGTATTCGGGGATTCGGAATCTCTGCTGAATCGCAAAAAAATCGGTCCATTTTCGAAGTTGTAGGTGGCTGGTGATGCGATGTGGATTACTTTCAACTACGTCAAGCGAAAACGGTCATGGTCGAAACGAGGTGAGAATTTCTCTCAATGGAAAGCTCCTACCTGGAAACTGAGTTGGACATATGAGGAAATTGAATCAACTAGATTCAAACCTCTTGGCAAAACCATCGGATGTTATGTCAACCATCTTCGATTTTGAAACGCCCTTTGAAACGGTCATAAATGAACGTCCTAGTGCAATAAGTTTCGTTTGGGCAAAACTTCATCCATATGGTTCACTGATGGATCAGAATCAGAGAGGTACTGGCATTGGGATATATGGACCTAAACTGAGGATCTCTAAAGATCCTGAGCCCTCTATTTTATAGACCCAGATACTGGCTGTTTACGTAAGCGCTCAGGAGTCTCTTGAAATGAACCTCAAGGTAGCTAATGTCTACATCACCACGGACAGTCAGACCACGCTGAGATCCCTGGAATCGTCTCTGTTGGCCTGGGAGTGCCTAAACACCTTAAAGCAACTGCTCAGAGGCAATAAAGGGACTCTACTATGGGTACCAGGGAACTGCGGTGTTGAAGGAAATGAAAAAGCCGATGAACTTGCAAAAAGTGTATCAAGGCCAACACATGCTGGACCTGTACCTTTTTGTGGTCTAGGAAGTGACCAATATAAGGCTGCGGTCCAGCAATGGGAGTGGAATAACAGGATAACCCACTGGACTATCACTGGACTTCCTCAGGCCAAGAAATTCGTGACGATTTCACCTACCTACGCCTAAAAGCTCTTTAAGCTGTCACGAGCCGAACTTCGGGTAATGGTGGGACTGCTGACGGGGCACTGTCGGTACAAACATCATTTGTACCGTATGAGAAAGTCAGCAGATGAGATTTGCAGGCTCTGTGGATCGGAAGCAGAAACAGCCGAACACATGGTATGCAAGTGTCCAGAGCTGGCTGGCCTGAGAACCATTCATATGGGGATGCCGGTCCTGGATACCCGAGAGGTAACGGCCAAGGCGCCTAAGGAGGTTGTTAGTTTTATTAACGTCATTGATGACCTCCTTGGGTTTCCATGAATGAGTAGGGTAGAGACCAAAAGATCTACCTGGCCACAGTTCCTGGAAGGCTTACCGCGCCACAACGACCCCAGTTCAAATAATAAAACAGCTCAAACTTCTCCACCAGTTTCACTATTGCCGGCCGAGAATATGCTTCACCAAAAGTGTATTAGTTTTGAGGAAAGTGACTTCAAAATGTTCACCATTTTTTTACAATTCCAAAGCATTGTTGAGGCATGTTCCATTTTTAGTAATGGCGAAGTTTTTACTTGTCAAACGTCAAAAGATGACAATTGCGAAAGTGACAGATCCACAGATTTCGGGAATCTCAAAATAAAAGCTCATATTGAAGAACCCTTCAGATAAATCAATAATTTCAATATTCGTACGGAATTTTATGTTTGTAGTCTTCAAAACTATAAAATTTTCAACTAAAATATCAAGAAAAAACTAATTTAAGCACTAACATAAAGTTAGGAGCTTTTGGTAGTTTTCTTATTAATGCACCAATTGTACCCTTGCAGATCACATATTTATTTATAAACAGTTGTGTAATCTCCAAAGATGCAATTGTCGCATGAATGAACGAGCACTCAAAAGCTCAAAACTCCACATCACTGCTCTCCTAATTCTTCTCATCTCTTCAAAATCATACACAGCCACTCACACGAGGGTTCATTTCTCAAGTCATAACAACTCAATGTTTTCACCGCCTCCGATAATGCCTCTCCGTCTCAGACCACCTCCCTTCCCGCCGCCCCGCGACTTTCACCTCCATTTCTCCTTTGTTTTTCAAACGCTCAGACAGTTATGTGTTCCATTTGTTCCGAAGGGGGAGCCAATCTAGCCGGCGTTCTTTTTATTTTCGACATTTCGCGGAGGCATTACATTTCAAAAGCGATTATTCTTTTATGTTAGGCGGATAAGATCTCGTGGGGCATATAAATTGACCTCTCGCCTTCGCGAGGTAATAACGGCTCGTTAATATGCCTCAACCCGATCGAGGCAGGCGGGAGCTGGAATTGGGAGGTGAGGGTAGTCAGAGGGGTGAAGGTGGGGATACGGTGCGGTTTTACTGGAATGTTTTTCGACTTTGAATTTGGGTTTTTTGAGGCTTACAGGAGAGTTCACGCCTTTTTTCGCATATTATGATGATGAGAAACTATTGAGTTTGTGCAGTATAAAACTCCATCTGTCGAACGAAAATAGTAAGTTTCAAGGTAGATGGCATCGTGAATATAATAATCATGAAAATATTTTCCATTTAAAATACTTTTACCGGTACATTTCAAATGTTATTATCGTTTTTTGTAGGTCCTTATGCCCTTAAAAAGAAAAGCTGATGAGAAGACTTTAGTTAACGCTGGTCTTCAAAGTAAACATAGAGATAAAAGCTACGAATGAAATAGGTATTATAATTTCTCTTGAAACAGGGGACATATTTTGTCACGGTTATATGTTGTAACGTTACAATTGCCCATGAGACTCTAAGGACTAATTTCTAGGGGTGGTTTGGCTTATTTGGCAACAAAACTCCTACCCAGGTTTTTACAAATTTAATAAAATCAAAATATACAATGATCGATCCTTTTCACTCCAAACAAATAATAAAATAGAAACTTAACTTGAAACGATTTTAAATGAGCCACTCTGCCACTAGGATGGAACCTCTTCTGTATATTATCTTCAGCCTTCTGAACACCAATTCTTATCAGGAAGCTATAGTACTCCAGTCCTCATTCAACGAAGTTGGTGTGATAATGCCAGGTATTTCGCAGGAATTCTTTCAGATTCAGAGAGTAAAGTGGTCTAACATACGTACTATCCCTAATTCTGTATCTCAAGGAAGTAGTTCTTGATATTTTTCAATCCCAAGAAAGGTTCCTGTTCTAATCCCACGGGAGGTTTCTTCGTTCTAATCCCACGGGAGGTTTTCTTCGTTCTAATCCCACGGGAGGTGCTTTGAGAAAATGAACAAAAATGATATCAGAATATGTTAACTGAATTTACAACTCCTTCTCGGATTTCTAACCGAGAAATTACAAAGAAATCATTACATTTATTATCAAATAAACCTGAGAAGGAGTTTTGCTGACATTATTTGACACAAAAAGAATTCTACCAAACCTGAAATACGTTTCGACAAGATGGATGACTCTAAAAAAAAACTACTGTTTCAAATTAAATTGATTCATTCTGGTGAGATTATTACTTGTTGAATACTAATATTCATGTTAACACTTACCGAGAATCCCGACACAATTCTCGCCGATAAATAAGATTCCGAGTCTCAAATTAAATTAATAATGACTGAAATCTAAATCTGACGTACTTATTCTTGCTGGAGTCTCAATCATCATTGAAAATCTTTCAGAAAATTCTCTCTAGAAACGCGCATCTGCGTTCCGACCGATAGTACACGATATTATACGATTAATTGACAAATTACCGCGTCTTCAAAAATTCCAGTAGCGTAACATGGAATGAAGCGTGCAAAATCGTTGCAATGTTGTTTGAGGTTATCGTACGGTATGGTGGATATTTTCTACATCCCTAGAATATGTTCTGACAGCCGTCGATGGTCAGTCATCCATCTTGTTCGATAGATTAATTAGATAATAATAATTTCAGAGAGAGAGTTTGAATTATTATGATTCACCCTTTTTCCCCTCCTTCCCTGCCCTAGTTGCATTTCAGGTTCCGATCCACCAAGCCTACGTCTTGACGTATTCGCTGCCCCTTCTATTGAATCAGTGGCGCTCCATTAGACCTCTCGTACAGTGGAAAACATCGTTGATAATTTGAATAGTTTTTTCGATACTTTGGAACAAAAAAATTATCTTCATTTATCGCTAAGATTTTTAATTTTTTAGAGATATTTATCATCTTCAATTATGGATTACATTACTGGCCGGTAAACGTATCTGCTTAGCAGGAAGTCCTTCTGCTCTGAAACATGATTCAGCCAGTATCGTCGGCTGCAAATTTCATTTAGATAACTGTTTTCAGTTTTGAATATTTATTATTGCAAAGTTCTTCCTACATTTTGAACATTTTCCATCAAAGCTTTGCTAGGGTACTTCGTGTTCAGTTGATGATGCTCGTATACCAGAAACCATAAATACCCAGCTCGAAAACTAACTTCAATGAAATCATGGAAAAAAATGGGAAATTCATTTCTGAGAAACTCAACATGGTATAATTATGGAATAAGGTGATTCTGCAAAACGCTGTAGTTATTTTTAGATCTTTGCGAAGGCCTTTCAGACTATTCAAATACCTGGAAAGAAGTTTAACATATAACAGAATCAACATAGAAAAATAAACATGTGACTCAGTCACAATTTCTTTAAATTTTACACGACTAAAACTAAACTGAAAAAAAAACTTAACCTTTTCCCCTTTAATTCTGAACCAAACGCAGCTAGAACTGAGAGTACATTCCTCCCATTACAGTTTGACCAGTTACAATAAAGATAACTTCATCCTTCACGTCGTCGGGGAGTATTAACATCTAAAATAGTCAGAACACAATACTAAGAGAATATGAACATAACATCATCAAATATTTCCTTTCATCGAGATATTTCGAATACTTCTAATCTAAAATTTTATATTAAAATTTTATTAACAACTTTGGAATATTATATTCTCCGTTAATTCGCAAACATTTTTGAATTATCACTTCTGCTTCATGTTAAAAGTTCAACATTTGTTATTGCTAAATTCTTCTCGAAATTTCTGTTTTCATTTGAAAAATAAAATGAAGAATCGCATTTCAGCAGAGTTGCCATGTTCTCCACCAGTCGTAGTACTCAAGAAATGTCGCATACGCCGCATAATTCGCTCTCACGTTATTCAGAGTTATCGCTATTGCAGCTGCACATGCTTCCCGGAATCCGTATAACTCTAAAAGGTGAATCCACTACTCCAATTTCCCGGCTCTTCTTCTCCCATCAGCACATATTCCTGGTCAATTACCCCCAGTCCAACCCTTGGCATCTGCCCAAACCGTCTAGAATTGCTTCTTCGCCCGCCATAGATATTTGCCTGGTAAGGTGGCGAGAAAATGAATTGCCACCCCCGAACCTCCATCCCGAAACTTCGTCTGATGCTAATATACGGCGCGTTTCCACGAAAACTACCCCCTGCCTCCTCCACTTCAGCCAGAATTTAATTTTCTACCATTTGGAAACGATTATTGTTTTTTCGCCCCCTGAATATGTAATATAATTCGGAACGGGAACAGGGATGATTTGGATGCCTCGGACCGCTGGGGCGAAAGTCAAAATGTCACGGTTAAATTGGGGTGAGAATATGCGAACCTCACCTGACTAGCGGAGGGTTATCGTTGTAATTTTGGGTATCCCCCCGTATACGTTCGCAGTTTAGATGAGCGGGAATTGTTGGTTTTTGTTGATTTGGCGCCACTTGACGGCTTGGGGTGAGATTGGTTTTTAGATTCTAGGGGGTAAGGTGAGAAATCAACCAGATTCTAGGACCTAAAGCTTAGATGGAACTTCGTTTTCGAATTTTGAATACAGGATGGAGCAAAATGAGAATGTCCGTTATTTCGTGTAGCAATTCGTTTCAAATAACTTGCACTTAGGGCATTAACTGCACCACAGACTATTTTCAATGAGCACACGTACGTTAATTCAACGTTTATTCAATTTTATTGTTGAAAATCACTTTTATATTCAACGTATTCTTTCAACGGTTAGTTTAAAAACTAGTTTTAGTTTTTTAATCACTATATCATCATGTTTCCATAGAGTGTTGAATATAAACATATCATTCATACTCTCTGTCTTTTATTTCGGTAACATACACGTTTGTGTTCAATATTAAATTATCGTTCAGAAGCTCTCAACAAATTTTCTATTTACGAAAAAGTAACTGAAGTTGAGATGAAAAAAAATGGTCAAAATTTTTTCTAAACCTTTCAATTTTGAAAACCTGCCGAATTTGAAATTATTTTGGTTGAAAAAATGGTTTATCCTCAATAACTGTTTATGTCCGTTTTCGATAGTTTTTCTGATCACATATTCGGATAGCCCGTGCAAAATACAATCATATTGAAGGGTCACTTTTCAATTTTGCTCAAACAATTAATCAAAAAATCCATCATTTTTAAAGTAAGCAATTTTGAGTTACTTGGGAGGGAAAGAATGATATTTCTCTATATATTCTTGTTGGTATCGAACCCTATAATTTAGAGGAATATTTAAACTTCAATTGTTAATTTTTAGGTGCTTATTTAGTTAAGTTTTTTATGACGTTTTTCAACTCACTGTACAGTTGTTGTAAATGTGGCTGTTTGAAATAAATAACTATTATTCATTTGTAATGTAGTCCAAACATGTACCCATTTACTTAAGTGGTTATATCATATATATTTGCAGACTCTTTGCTAGTCTAGCAAAGTTTCCCACAACACGCTGAAATTGTCAGTTCACTGGAGTCAAGCAACGCCGAGTGCGGTTAGGATTTGGATAGTTGACCGCTAACTCTTATGGTTTACCAATACAATCCCATCAAAAAAGTGGCCACTCTGTATATTAAAGTGTTCAATCAACGTTTCTTCTGATATCATAATAAAACTGTAATTGTACTTTTGAAAACAACGGTAAATATTGAAAGAATAATTCGAGCAAAGAAAGGGTATTTTCTGCAACATTTTTACTGATAATACACGGTTGCTAACAACGTTATATCAACGTTATATCTGCGCCCATTGGGCTCAGGAGTGTACAAAGTACTTAGTCTTCATCACTTTATATCCCACAGCTCATGTTCGATTGGATTGAGATAAGTTGAGACTGCTGTCCAAGGAAAACCAGAGCCCAAAGATTGATGTAATAAATAATTGGCCTCGATATAAATTTCGTCGGTGAGGTTTTTGTACCTTCCATGAAATTTGCAGAAAGAAACTAATTTAAACTGTTATAATCTCCATTAGAAAAACGAACACAATTAAATTGGAGTTGTATTTATTGGAATTCTCTTTATAATAATTTCAACATTTCTCCTCTGGAAATAATAGAAATTTTGATTCTTCAATTTATTTTCTTGTTTTCTGTTTCATATGAATTTCTATTTGAATGATAATAATCTGTTGAGCCTGAAGGATTATAATTCTGCTTACTAAGCTGATGCTGATCGCTCTCTCTTTTATCAGGATACATAGATAATTATTGATTACCTTTCATTTCAAATAGTTTTGGATTCTTCGAAGTTCAATCGAACATATTATATTCCCTCGGTTGAAATGTTCTTAGATGAAACTACTTTCAACTTTCAATTGAATGTAAGAAAACTATCGTTCGAAGTGAGGATCTAAGGGCAGAAAACCTAAAAAATAAATCTCGTTGAAGAATTTTCCCTGTTTCTTCTATATGGGGAAGGGTCCTTCGAATCGAAAAAGAAAATCGTATCTACAATCTCCCGCACCAAATCGTAAAGGAACCCCTTCGTCTCGTCCCTTAACGAAACCCCATTCCACCCTAATTTATGACATCTAGGCTGCGGTCTAGGCTCTAGCACTATACCACCGAATGTCACCGAGTCTAACTCGCTCGGTGGTTTTGCCAATGTCTCCTCTGGAACAGTGTTGCCGTTTGTAATGTTTCAGTTGGAGCAATATTGTTTTTGCTGTGGAATTTAAAATTCTGACCTTCATACTGTCTTCATCATCATCATTCTCAGCTAACAATCCACTGTCGGATTAAGCCTCCCTCAGTTCATACTGTAATATACACAATTTGACCGAAACAATTCCAGGAGTAATAAATAAAATGGCTGATACTTGGTAATGACTGAAGAAAATACAAAAAGAAAAAGAAGTACAATGTCAAGTATGTAATAATATCATACGATATTAATTATTTATCTGGTTAATGTATCAGCAAAAATGCCATCAACATAACTTTTGTCAAACAGAAGATTTCCACGATATAACGTAGGAATCATAATCGAAAGTAACCCAAGGAGAAGGCATGTCATGATATACCGGTTTCACCCTTGTTAGGGATCATCAGTACCGCATAACTCAACCCGATTGAATGAATCTATGAATTTATAATCGAAGCAAAAAAAGATGCTGGGTTATGCATAATAAATGAAAATCCAGTAGAGACATAATGTTTTTTCCATTGACACACTTTCTCTGAATTGCTGTTATATTTTTTTTTGGGAGAGCCGATAGTGCAGTGGCGAAATGATTGACTGGTTTGTTAAGTGGAAAGCGCTCAAAAAGTTAAGTTTGTTTTGGTTACTTAGCAATTTTCAAATACTGCAATTGAATAACCCATGTTTTGATTAACCAAAAGAATCCGTAAATTTTCTATAGTTACGGCATATTGATAAGTGGATATTCCGTTGATGACGTGGTATAATCGTTTTGGTGTTTCGTTTCCTACCATATATGGATCATTTCCATAGTAAGATTCTTGGACGTTCTCCAAAAAATAAGAGGCAAGCTCAGAGAAATGTCATTGAATTATCAAAATACACTGATTTGGTTATTGTTATTGAAATTATTTGTTATAAAGGGTGTTTTTTTTAGAGCTCTAGAACTTTTAATTGCAATAAAACGACGATGGATTATTCGATTGACATGAATTTTATTTATCCGCAAAATAATCTTGCGGCATTACATTCTAAATATGATTTCTGGCATATGACCGTCACGGCTGGCTCGGATTGTAGTCCAATCTGGTCGTACAATTTTCGATGACTTTTTCCAACATTTGTGGCCGTTTATCGGCAATATCAAAGCGAATGTCGTCTTCCAAATGGTCAAGGGTTTGTGGCTTATCCGCATAGACCAATGACTTTACATAGCCACACAGAAAGAAGTCTAGCGGTGTTAAATCACAAGATCTTAGAGGCCAATTCACAGGTTCAAAACGTGAAATTAGGCATTCACCAAACGTGTCTTTCAATAAATCGATTTTGGCACGAGCTGTGTGACATGTTGCGCCGTCTTGTTGGAACCACAGCTCCTGGACATCATGGTTGTTCAATTCAGGAATGAAAAAGTTAGTAATCATGGCTCGATACCGATCACCATTGACTGTAACGTTCTGGCCATCATCGTTTTTGAAGAAGTACGGACCAATGATTCCACCAGCCCATAAAGCGCACCAAACACTCAATTTTTCTGTTGTTCAGGAGTGAGTCTATTCATGATGAATTGCCAAACCAAACTGAGAATAAATCACTTGACAGCTGTTAAATCGGTCGCCTTCTTGAACAGTAATGCCAACCTAAAGTTATATAGCTCGAAAAAAACACCCTATATAAACGTAATGAAGACCAACTCGAGCAGTATAGACAATATACCTCGATTATACGAACCTCTTCACTCGATGTAGTTCGCGAAACACCACTCGAGCTGCGCTCTCATGATGTTTCGCGAACTACGTCTCGTGAATCGGTGTATAATCGAATATTGTCTATGCTCTTGTGATATTATAACTGTAATATATTGTATTGTAATATTGTGTGCGCATGCTTGATTAAGCATCTAGGTTTCCACATGCGTTTATAAGTTCAGTATTCGGAAAGATTTTATAGTAGTAGTCGAGATTGAGGAGTTGCATATCGAATAAAGTTATAAAAACCAAACGTAGTTTTCTTATGGACATGACAATAATCTGGCGACGAGGATTATGGTAAAAATTATTGGATTGCTTATTCCGGCTTATGAATTTTAAAGAGTATGTCGGACGCAGATGGTGCTGCAAGTTCTCAGCCTAGTTCCAGAGGAAGAAGTCCATCCAGTGAAGTGAGAGTGAGCTGGGTGTACGAACTTAATAAACAAGAACTAATTGAAAAACTAAAAACGTATAACGTTACTGTGAGTGAAACTGATAGTGTTGATAACCTACGAAAAACGCTCGTCAAAAAACTTCGTGGAAAAAACGAAACTTTCACAAAGAAGGAACTATACAGGTACGACATGTTCGACTTTAATAAAATAAGTTTTACCCTAAACAAAGACAATTGGGAAGTTTTTGTCGAAAGACTAGAATTAATTTTCGAGTGTCAGTGTATTTCACCGGAAAGACAAAGTGCAGAACTGTTAACAAGGGTTTGTCAAGAGACTTTCATGTTGTTTCGCAATTTAACTTCACCAAAAAAGGCCAAAGATCTTTCCTACTCTGATTTAGTTAATATCATGAACTCTCATCTTCATCCAAAGCCTTCAGAAATTTCCGAAAGAAATAAATTCTACGCCACGAAACAATTACCTTCGGAATCAATACACGCATTCCTTACAAAATTGAAAGAAAGATCTTTTTATTGTAATTTCAAGGACCTTGATATTGCTCTTCGTGATCAATTTGTATTTGGACTTATAAATCACGAAACAAAAGTGGAATTATTTCGTCAAGAAAATCTAACATTTCAAAGTGCGGTGAAGATAGCGGAGGATCGAGAAGCAGCTATAAAAAATTCCTTATCAATGAAGCCCGCATATGCTGTGTCTGAAGATACAATTTTTTACATGAATAAGGCTGGTTCAAAATATTCCAATCATCAACAATACAGAGGAAGGGGAAGCGGAAACGCAGAAGGAAAATTCAAATCTTCGCATCCAAACAACGCAGCCGCGGCTTCCACTTCCAAAGACCAGAGCCAGAAACTCATCAGCGACAATAGACAAAGACAACACGATAACAGGAGCAGCTACAGACGAGAAGACAGAAACGGCAGCCGTAGGTCGAATGTATCAAACAATTCTCAGGTACATATAACCTCAAAAACGCGTAATAATAATAAATGTTATTGTTGTGGTGGATTTAATCATTTCGCAAGAGACTGTAAACTTAGGTGGAAAACTTGTAATTATTGTAATGTAAAAGGTCATATTGATAGAGCATGTCTAAAAAAACAAAACGGAATTAATTTAGTCAATGACAACTTATTAGAAAATGAAGATTTGGATAGTTCTGATTTAGATTTTTATTATATGCAGCAAAACAATTTTACTGAATTTCAGGTAAACAATATTGTGGTAGAACCTCATAGTATGAAATTAATTATTGATAATAATCAGGTAGAATTGGAAGTTGATACAGGTTCACATGTGACTGTGTTTTCAGAAAAAACTGTAGCTAATTATTTTGCAGCTAAGAAAATTCACAAGGCAGATATTTCATTGTCCAGCTATGACAGAACAAAGTTGAATGTAATGGGTATGTTGACTGATCTTAAGGTGCATTTCGAAGGGGTTGAAGCAAATTTGAAAGCTTACGTTTTGGCAGGTAACGGGAAAAATTTAATAGGAAGGCAATGGCTTCAAGCCTTAGGTATGTGGCCGATAACTTTTAAACCTCAGTTTGCGTTGAATTGCTTGAATGATCATAACAGTATTATTTCACATTTTAAATCAAAATATCCCCAATTGTTCGACAACAGCCCAGGTAAATATAAAGGTAAATCTATTAAACTAACTTTCAAAAAAGATTATCAGCCAATTCAATGTAAACCTTATCATGTCCCTTTCGCTTTGAAAGACAAAGTAGATGCAGAAATCGATCGTCTGGTAAGAATAGGTAATTTGGAACAAGTTGAGGTGAGTGAATGGGCTACTCCAGTAGTTCCTGTGGTGAAAGGGGAAGGAGTTCGTTTATGCGGAAATTTTAAATTAACAGTGAATCCTCAAATAATTGTTAAAAGATATCCATTACCCTTAAAAGAAAAAGTGTTTCAGACGTTACAGGTTGGAACCAAATGGTCCCAAATTGATTTAAAACATGCATTTATGCAATTTGAAGTTGCTGAAGATTGTAGAGATCCATTGACAATAATCACACAGAAAGGTTTGTGTAGGTACAAAAAATTGCCAGAGGGTGTAGCCTCCAGCCCAGCAGAATGTCAAGATATTGTTACTGATATTTTGAAAGGTATTCCGAATATTGAAATTTACATAGATAATATTTATTGCACAGGAAAGAATGATTCAGAGCATCTCGATAATTTAGAAAAAATATTTTATAGGTTAAATGAAGCAGGACTTAAAGTAAACGAATCAAAATGTGAATTTTTCAGGTCTGAAATAGAGATATTAGGATTCAAATTGGACAAAAAGGGTTTATCACCATCTCCTAGTAGAATTCATTCAATTGTGAATATGCCTTCTCCAAAAACAAAAAAAGAACTTCAAGCATTTTTAGGGTTAGTAAATTTTTACGAGTCATTTTTGTATAAGCGAGCTGATCAACTAAAGGTATTGTACGATGTTTTGAAAGCAAGCAAATTTTATTGGAATTCTAATTGTGATCAAGCAGTTAATTGGGTAAAGAAGGAATTAGCATCGGATAAAGTTTTGGTTCCATATCAGCAAGATATTACTTTAGTATTGGCTACAGACGCAAGTTACTCAGGGTTGTCAGCTATTTTGTCTCACAGATTTTCAGACGGTACAGAGAGACCAATTGCCTTTGCTTCTAAATTAATACCTCATAATGAGTTACATCGATCTATTCTAGATAAAGAGGCAGCAGCTATAATTTTCGGGTTTAGAAAATTTTATCATTATATTGTTGGTAATGAAATTATTCTTAAAACTGATAATCGACCTTTAAAGTATATATTTGGTAATTCGAAGAAATTGAATGTTACAATTCAGAATAGGTTGTTAAGATGGATATATTTTTTATCGGGTTTCAAATACAAGATTGAATTGATTTCATCATCTAAAAACAGTAATTGTGATGCGCTTTCCAGGTTAGCAGTACGAGATAAGATGGCTGTGTTTGATTCTGAATTAGATGTTATAAACTTTATTGAAAATGAAAGTAATTTGATTGATTTAAATTTGATTAAGCAAGAAACAAAAAAAGATAAGGTTTTATGTGATGTGAAAAGAAAGTTAATGTTTGGATGGGTAGAAAATTCAAATGATATTTCTTTGGAAGAGAAAATGTATTTCGATAAGAAAACAGAATTAAGTATTGAGAATGAATGTCTTGTTCGAGGTTCTAGACTAATAATACCAAAAGCATTGCGAAAAACTTTATTGAAATCACTTCACCAGTCTCATTTTGGTATTGTTAGAATGAAACAAGTAGCTCGTTCGTTTTTTTGGTGGTCAGGTTTGGACAATGATATAGAAAAATTAGCAAATAGTTGTGAGTTATGTGTGAAAAATAGAAAACAAAATAACAAAATCAGTACTTTTCAATGGCCATTTCCATCTAACCCATGGTCCAGGTTACACACTGATTTTTTAGGACCTATTCAAGGAAATATGTTTTTAGTCATAGTTGATGCACACAGTAAATGGCCTGAAGCTATAAATATGAAAAATAACACCTCAGCTAGTAAATTGATTGAAGTTTTTGATTCTATTTTTTCGAGGTTTGGATTATGTGATCATTTAGTCTCAGACAATGGTCCACAATTTGCAAGTGAAGAGTTTAATGAATTTTTGAAATCGTTAGGTATACGGCACACATATTCTCCACCCTATCACCCAGCAACTAATGGAGCAGCAGAAAATTTTGTGGGTACATTTAAAAATAAGGTTTTGAAAATTACAGGAGAGGGTAAGTCATTAAATTTTGCTGTGAATTCATTTTTGTTTGATTATCGTACAATGAAGCATTCGACAACGGGAAAATCACCATCAGATATTATTTTCAAAAGGGAGATTAAAACGAGGTTTCATCTTTTAAGAGAAAATTTAGTTAGTGAAACATCTTTTAAACAATTCAATATGTCAGATAAAAATAAAATAAGTAAAATTGATTTCAAGTTGGGAGATGTGGTTTTAGTAGATGTTTACAACAATAATAAGAGGCACCGAGTACAAGCAAAAATCGTTGAAAAATTATCACCAGTTACATTTAACTTGTTATGTGATGGAGGACGAATTATAAAAAGACATGTTAATCAAATGTTGAAATTTTTAAGTAATGACAATGATATAAATAAAGACTTGAAAGATGATATAAGTATGAGGAGATCTGAACGCTTGAAAAATTTAAATAAATGAAATTAAGATCCAGAATTTCTGTTTATATGTATATTGTAATTAGTTCTATATTGCATAATAATTGTATAGTAATGATAATTGATTATATAATGTATAATAATAACTCTATTAATTAATTGTTTCTATATTACATAATAAAAAATAAAAATAAAATTTATGATTGTAAATTATTATATTGGAATCATATTGTTAAATTGATTTTGATCGTATTTGTGAATTTTGAAAAATAACAGAAAAACAAAAAAAAAAAAAAATTATAAAATTTAAAAAAATTAAAATATATGAATTCTTAGATTATGATATAATTGTAATTTCTGATTAAATCAAATTGTACTTATTTAAATGGGGGAGATTGTAATATATTGTATTGTAATATTGTGTGCGCATGCTTGATTAAGCATCTAGGTTTCCACATGCGTTTATAAGTTCAGTATTCGGAAAGATTTTATAGTAGTAGTCGAGATTGAGGAGTTGCATATCGAATAAAGTTATAAAAACCAAACGTAGTTTTCTTATGGACATGACAATAACTGCTTGGTGAAATTCGTCAGTGAATGAGAAAAAGTACAAACTCCGATATTTCTATAAACTTTGGTTCATTTCCGAGTCCCGAAGTTTTCCTTTTCACGAAATAAAATCCCCAAAAACAATACCTAAACTCTTATAGACATTGTCGTAACACCACATTGTCTCTTCCAAACTTCCGACAGCTTGCGCGTATTTTTATTATCATCATTAAATCAATTCGGCAACACTGTAACCCGTCCTAACTCTCTCGGCGGTTTTGCTAACGCCGTCTCCGTTCACATAACTCCGCGCAGTATGTCGGATATTGCCGGGTGCGTGTCCTATCCCGCCGAATTTCCGCGTAATGAATTGCTTTATTAAATTAATGACACTTTCGCCCGACCCGCAAATTCTGCCACATAGATTACTCACTCAGGCGTTGCCGTAATTGTGTTATTATGTGTGGAATTCGTCTCGCTGTCCATCTGCGATTTCATTAGTCATATTTGGATTTATTGCCGTCGCTTCTTGTCTTCGGCCCGGGTCACCCTGGCTCGCTGCTTGTCGGACTGACGTTTCATGATGCAGAAGGGATTTTCGTTGCCGAGGGATTTATGTGGGCGTTCGGGATATTTGTCAACTGACTTTTTCCAGTTTATTTTCTTTCTTGAGGTATAATTTCCTCAGACAGACTCCGTCGACCGCCGCGTTTTAACGACTTTAACCAATCGTAATTCTAGCAATCGTGTAGTTCCACCCTGCTACGCGAATTGCGATTGGTTAGATGAAGTCGAAAAACGCGGCGGTCGACGGAGACTGCCCGAGGAAACCCTACCGCAATTCCAGCAATCGCGTAGATCCACCCAGCTACGCGAGGTTGCGATTGGTTAAGATACGGTTTCCTCGGACACTTCGTCGACCTTCACGTTTCGTGGACTTCATCACGCTCAATCTCAATTCTAGCAATTTCGTAGCTGGGCGGAGCCTAAACGCATAGCTGATAGCCGTGAATCGACTGTTATAATCTGATGAGGTTAGGTCACAGCGACTTCATGCAGTTGTCTTGATTCCGACCTGATCGGCGGTACCGCACATGCTTATGTAGCAGTCCTTCTTATCCCAGCGAACCACTTCGGTCGGTAATCGTTATGCTCGACAATAGACGGCCTAGACGTGACGGTTGACGGAGTGTCCGAAGGAATCGTACCTAAACGAATTGCAATTCTAGCAATCGTGTAATTATAGTGTAATTTCGCACAGCTTCGAGAATTGCGATTAATTAGATAAAGTCGCTATAACGTGGCAGTCTAGGCCGTCTGCTGTTGAGCATAGAGCTCAATTTAGATAGTGTTCATTATCTAACGCTAATTCTTATTGAGATTTGGTCAGTTTTTTAGGGATACAGAATGATATAGTATATCCAAAGTCCCTTGAACTATTCCATAAAAACGCTTGGCCAGATGTCCATTTGATGTGGATACCGCGATCCGCTTAATACCGGGGTTGATTTGAAAGTATTGTTAGACAATGAATTCACTGGCCGCAAAGGAATTCCTGGAAACTTGGACAACCCTTGTATAACAGAAATATTCTGGGTTCCTCCAAGTGACTTTGGATATACTATAATACAATGAAGGAATTGATGGAAACGATGAGTGATGTTGGAAATTAGCAAAAAATATCGAATTACAAATTCAGCGACTTGCATTAATTTACTTCTTCCATGAAACTTTTTTTAAAAACCAAGCTAAGGTTAGGCTCTTCATCTCGTTCTTCTGCAGGGCCGATCTTGCCTGAATTGGAGACATTTCATCCACTGTTCTTCAACATGAGATCACACTCAACACCGGATTAGAACGGATTTCACTTCAGACTGAGAGAAATCTGTATGTAAAAAGTGTCAATTTCTGGTGTGATGAAAATTGTTGCATAAAAGTACAGAATTCCTTTAAATAGTAGGTGCATATAATGAGTGGTCATATTGACGTACATAATAAGCAAAGATATTGTTCACACTTCATCCTATTATACTGATTCCGCTGTGACTGAAATATTTCTATTTCAGTTTTGGTTTCATTTTTGCTGATCTCTGTTCTATGCAAGTCAGTTGTTTAGGAGAGTGGGGTAACACGAAATATTGACTGTCATCCTGTCTCTTAGCCTAAAATCGAAGGCAATTTTCGTCTTCTAGGGACCTGCTATAACATTTGGTGAGTTTTCCTTTCGTTCTTCAGTTTTTAGAAATTACGCCTATTGAAGATTTGTCCATCTTCTAGGTTAGATGAAAACAACAGCTCAAATTGTTTTTAATATGAACATTATGATTACTAGAGTCATTAGCCTTACAGCAATGCAGTATTAATTCCGCAGTGTATCAAATACTGAGACTTCTACCCATTATGAAATATATTATTCGAACAACTCAACTCACAAAAAATTGGAAACTGATATCGAAAACTGACCACATGTATTATCGGAACGCTGAAGATCGAAAGAATATCTAATATCTTTTTTTACAGAATGCCAAAAAAAAATGGTCTGAGATGAATCTTGCCATAACGTTCGGAGCTATAAGAGCTGGAAGCAGTCCTAGAACCGCTCTTTGTCTATATTGTCGAGAATAAAATTCGAAAAAAAGGAAAAATTGTTTCGATTCTTTATCAAGTAATTGATATAGTTGGCAGAATTCATGAGCTAGCAGATATAGATACTCTAATAACGAGTAAAATGCTAAGAAGAAGTATATTTTTGTACGCGGCAGCAATGAACATAACCACATCTTTTTCTCACTAATCGGTAGTAGCCGCAAGGGAGTGACTCAGCAAATGGATCCAGCTAGAGCTCAAAAATTGAATATTTCTGTTATGAATCTTCATATCACGAAATTGAAAACAGAAATAATAACATAATAAATGAATAGGTACTTTTGAATTACACCAAAATCAATATACTCAGATTCATAATCCATTTTCAAATTGAAACAGAGATAGCCATCAACATATTTTTGATTAGTGATAAAATATAAAGAATTCAGTCAATTTTCATTTTATTTTTTTCATTATTGTATTATTTTATTGATGACGAGTTTATATGTTATTGGTAATACATATATCTAAGGGCATATGAATTTATCTGTGGGAGTTTATTCTTTATAAAAGTATTAATGATATGAAATTGAATCAATTTAACGAAAATTTTTAATGATTTTATTATTCTTAATCCCTACTTAGCAGAAACATTTTTCCTGTACATTATCCACCACGTCACTCAATCTTCCTCGTGACACCATTATACCCTCCTCCTTCCCTCCAAGACGTCCTCCTTCCACCACCGCCACCTAGAGACCTGCTTCAGTATTTAATGAAGGTAATTGGGTCCACGTCGTGACAATGTAGTTTGATGTCCACTAAGTGACGTCATCGGAGGTGACTGTTCACGTGACTTGTAATCAAAGAAGGGGTCGTTAATTGAACGGACGCCACCCTACGGACAGGATTAGAGCTTCGGCCTGGACGGTGAGTGGGAGGGGATGCAGCATCCCTTGTTGCGGAGGGTCGTGAAACTTTTCGACGTTCGATTCGAGCTCGAATTACTTGTAATTTCTTTTTTGATTTTTGGCACGTTGACAGTATTGGTGGAAATTTATTTTAATTCTACCATGTAGTATAGTCAAATTCCAAAAGTTAATTATAATACACTTCGCCAAGAGAATATCGTATGATCACTATAAATCTCTTTATCATTTCAGTAAATTAATATGCATACATTTTTTATATTTACACTGAAAATTCGGGTAATCAGTAGGAGAGACTGGAGAGGGTTGATACAAGGGGAAGTTTGATACACGTTCAAATTTCCCGCCTCGGTTCTTCAAGGATGGCATAATTACGTACAGTGCCTCCATGAGTGTGAGTGTGGAAATAGTGTCTGGTGAAATCTAGCAACGATCGCGTCACGAAAAAGAGTTTTTAAGCTTAAAGTGTGTTTTCTATATATTCGAAACGAGAATTTGCATAACAAGCGTAAGGCTTTATCTCTTTATCAACAAAAACTAACGAAATTCATTACTCTATTTTTGATGCGCATTTCATTTAGAACATAAGAGTTTATAGGCATTGCCTTAACTTTAATCTATGTTTAATAATAATAATAATAAACGCCAGTAATACAGATCTTCAATCGAATATCATTATATGTTCACGTCCTATATTTTATAAATTTGTCTTCTGGGGAGGTTTGATACAGTAAATCTTACCTGAGAAAAGTATTAAACAGAAATGCAGAAACAAAAAAAAAGTGTTTTTGATGACTTGGATCCTGAGGACGAAAATGAGAAAAATTAATTTTTCAATGAACGCCGAAAATAATGAATTGCAGTAGATGCAAGCTGGATCGTCATCTTCATCGGAAAATGGAGTGCCATTCAGCCTGTGCAAGTGTCGGTAGTAAAATAAAAATGTTTTCTTGCGAATTATGTAGGAATTAGGTAGTGTTATGATAATAAAAGATTGATTTCTTCTTATTGATTGTACCTTATTTCTCATTGTTTCAAACCTCCCTTTTAGTGTATCAAGCCTTCCATGTATAGGGAGGTTTGAGACACTTTGCACCGACAATTTCAAGAACTCATAATCAAGGTTGAAAATTCCATTTTCAGTTATTATTATTGCTGAACCTTTAAGCGAAGTCCTTAAATTTCACTCTGACATAAATGGATTGGTAAATGTTAAACACAAATTTTATATTAACAATTTTGTAAAGAATGTATCAACCCTTCCCAGTCCCCCTTACACAAGAAAATGATAAACAAAGTAATACTAGAGGATCAGTTGTATATTCAGCAGATCGCTAACGGTTCGAAATACAGAGAAATTACAGAATACAAAATATTCGGCTGTTTTCAAGAAAATTGGTACCTTGCTACCAAGATGAGTGAATCACCCTGTACATGACGACCAGACCGACATAATGAACTTGGATTTTGAATTCTTCTTCAGTAGGTCAAAACCGTGAGACCACTCATGGGATTAATTTCGAAAATTATGTACATTCAGCGATATGATGTGACTTATTTACTTTATTCAAGAAGGTTAATGGTGTGGCTCATAAAACTTTTACCATCGGGATTTGATAGATTCTGTGTTCTCAGTTCATTTTTGACATTTCCATAGATTTAAAAATACAATCAACGAGTGAATCGGTCAATCAAAGTTCAATGAAACCTGTTGTGAGTCTATGAAATCCAATATTCAGAAATTTGTTGACCTGTAGTCAATGCTTTGTGCTTCATAAGATATTGAAATATTCAAGATACTTGAAGCTATTTAAATATTGAATGATGACAATTGTGAATTATTCAATTCAAAATGTTATCAGATCAAAAGAAGTCAAATCAATAATCTCGATGTTTCTGAGGGATTAATATAAAGAGTAGGTGGGGAGATTAATGAGAATCACTTTATTGCTCCAAACATTAAAGAATTCGTTTGAAATTTGATATAAGTATCGATCTAATGCAATTGTTAGAAATATGTACATTATTCTTTTGCTTAAAAAAGTATTATACATTTGAAAATAATTTCTCAATGATCTAAGTTTACTCAAGAAAAAAAAACAAAAAATTTATAAATTACATTTTTCTAGGAGTATTCCTTGATTCTTTTACTTAAAGGTATTTCACTTTGAAAATGACAGTTATCAATTGTTCACGCCTAGTCCAACTCCAACCTTGTATACTTAAACCCTGACCCCGAGCTTCCTGGTACCATCTAGCCGCCTAAGACGAAACGAAGAGGCACTATGCAGCTAGCAATCAAGAGGTTATCATAAATTTCCCCTAATTTAACATTTTTTAAAGCTTTATGCTTTGGAGCAAAATGAAAGCAGTTTCAAGTTTGCAATCGAATTTAAAACCACACAGTCGCCAACATCTATCTCTAATTAGTTGTGGAATATCTGTTCGAAAAATTTTAGTAATTGTACAAAATGGCGGAGGAGAATGCTCGAAATGCAGCAGAAAATTTGTTTTTTCAAACACAAGAAGATCGAAAATTGAATGATACTACAATTCTCCTCTACTACTGAATGTTCCGCAATATAGTTTTCAGTCATTGAATTCAAACATCTGATTCAAACGGTTCATCGAACTCTTTTCCACAAACTAAGAAATTTTGACTTTTGCTTCCTCAAAAAAATTAGGAATACGAATTCAAACAAGAATGCAAAAGCATTTGACTTCAAGTCAGTCTTGTTTCTCATTACTTTGAAACTCCAATTGGCAGAAATACTAGTGAAAATTTCATAATTTCCACCACAAGCTAAACTTTGCAAAATGGCGAAGGAACCAATGCAGAAAGTACACCGCACACCATTAGGGAAAGTGGCTTGCAGTCAAATTGGCTGAATTTTTGATATGTTATAGTCCAAGTTATTCCGAACAAAAAGTTTATGAGGTAAAATTTTGTATATAGGCTAGTTTTAACGCTAGAGACTCCTGAAAACTCTCCTTTGTTCTCTATTGTTAAAACAATCATTAATATGAGATACTGTTCAAGGTATTGCTCTTTGGTGTTTTACATTTGGTCAATTATACAATGTGTTCCAGGTACGTACAATATTTTACTTTACACCTCATTCTTCATATTGTTTTCCATTCACAAGAAAGCGAAAGTTATATTCCAAATATTCGGTACCGAAAAATATTTTTGGTCATGATAATTTCAAGGCATGAGAAATCATGAGAATTATTACAACTCTGTATATAAAAAGATCTTGAACAGTTTTTTTTTCAAATGTATTATTGTAACGTCAGGGATTTCAACAGTATGAATCTGCAAATGGTTGGATTTTTCAGTACTGAACATTTCGAAAATAATTTCCTTTTTCGGCAACCGTCCGGGAAGTGCTCACTTCCCAGACGCTTTTTCTCTGAGAAAGTAGCATTTCCCAGCCTAGTCCGGAAAGTACGTACTTCCCGGACTAGGCCGGAAAAGAATCATAGAATCCATAGCAACCGAGATAACGGCTGACAGTTCATATGAAATTAGTTGTCAAAAATTTGCATGTTTTTTGATCGCAATCACAATAAAATATGGAAAGCAGCAGCGATAGTGTTATTCTACACGGTTGCCGAAAAAATATTGTACGCAACACGCCGGAAAATGGTTTTTTTGGAATCACAGACTTCCAGGACGAGCGTAAGCGAGTCCTGGACGTCTATCTATTCGTCCAAAAAAACCCTATTTTCCGGACTTGTTACGTAAATTACTATTTTTTTTTTAGAGGAACAGAATCAAAAACTTACTTATAATGTTAGAACCACATAGTCTAGGGAAATATTTTGAGAGCTAGTTGAAACTCACAATTGAGGACGCCAATTCTTTTAAGTTCAAGTAGTTTATTATAATTTATATGGAAACAAAGGAAAACAAATGAGAGTTTCCAGGGTCCTCTAGCCTAAAGAGAAATTTATGTCTATTGAACTTTCAGTTTGGAATGACTTGAACTATCGAATATCAGCCAATTCAACAGGATAAATAAGTTTTCGGTGCCCAATTAAAAAAAAAAATATTTTGCAGAAAAGTCACAAGATGAATTAGAATATCAATAGAATATAAAAACGTTTCCATTTTACTTCTAAATGTTATCTAAATATCGTTTAGACTCTTCCAATCACACTGTTTCAAACGGACCATTGAACCCATTTCCACAGTCACACTGCGTCAGTTTTCCCCCCAGTATACCTGAACGCCAAACATCAATACGGTCTCTCCTAATCGGACATTTAGGTGTGGAGTTCCCTGGGGACTTGACGGCGTTTGAATATCGATGGCTGCACGTTTGATGCCAATATATATACATATATAGATATAAAGTATGTGGCAGGTCCAGCGGCCCTGTGTTACGCTAGGTTGATTCAATTATGGGACATCATTCAGTGCGCGCCCTAAAAGAGTTAGTATAGGGGGTGACGTTTGATTTTGATTCAGCACAAAGCGAAGCTGCATAACGAATAAATAACCATCAGGGGGTCTGTGTGCATGTCCTGTTTGGTTTTTATATGTTATGAATCATCAATTATTATCGGTTTTTTAGTAGTATACGGTTGTACACATAGATTCAAAAGTTTTGTATCACCCTTTATCTCTAAATATTTTTGTTCTACATGAAAAATAAAGAATACACTACTAATTGTTTAGTTTCAATAACATACCTAGTGCGCTCAACAAATATGATGCTTTTGAAATAGAGCAATGCAAACAATTATCAATTTCGAAGAGCAAAGATGTAATCTCATTATAAGCAGAGGAAATGTAAACGGGGCATCATACATTTCAACGTATGATACAAGATCACTGATAAAAACCTTAGCAAAAGCTCTGTCTCCCCGTAAAGGTGTAGTGACTGGTTTGTGTATGCGTTTACAGAATGAGTTGACATTTTTATATTGAAGGGCTTCCTCTTCATTCGAACAAAATATTCTCTATTCTTTCCCTTCACAAACGGTTGACGACTTTATAATCAAATCTGAAAACAAAAAAGAAAAGAACCAGAAAGGAGTAATAAATGTTAGTTTTCATTAAATTGATTTGAAGTTAGTGACCAATTCTAAACAAAAATCTGAAACTGAATGGATAGCTTGGAATCCACCCTAAAATGCATAAATTGGACAAGTATTCACTAAGTGTTCAATGGTTTTTTGTACAGCAAACTCACATAGTGGGCTTTTAATAGAATGCCATTTGAAGAGCATACTATTGAATCAACCATGACCAGTCCTGTGTAGATTCGAAATACACCAAATTTTCCTAGATAGATCAACGATTAGACTTTTGTTGAAGACAGCGCAAGAAGTCCATTCCGAACACCAAACCTCCTTGTCACTTTTTAGATTGAAGGAACCATAAAAGTTTGCGTGACTTCAATCTGGCAGTTCTAGTATCTGGGAGGTACGATTCAAGACCTGTCTACGAAAATGAGGTGAAAGTATATGTGATAGCACTGGTTACCAATGTGAAGGTGTAAATCTAATAGTTCCTCTGATAATTCTCATAGAAACGCTAAGCTGTGAGCATGAGCACTATTGAACCAAACAAAACAACAGTATTTAGCAGCAGAAAAACCAAGGCCTTTTCTCTGGAATTGCCTTGTCTGGTATTTATATTTACCATATTTTCATTTTATGTTGGAGGTCAAAGGCGCTTTCTGAAGTTTTCCACTACCTGATGGCAAAGGGCGATGCGTGAGGCCAATGTTTAAAGACTTTGCCGTTCATGTACCCCCGAAGGAAAAAAATCGTAAATGCTCCTCAGGTCTAGTGAACGAGCAGGTCTCTCAATATCTCCCCTCAGAGAGAACAAGCACTGAAGGATTATTTCTCCCAAAACAGTCAGGCAGACTAGAGGTGTAGGAGCAGTTGCTTCATGCTGATGGAACAATAGATCACCCACGTCCTCTTCTTCGTTTATATCATCCAATCTAGGCTTCAAGATTTTTTGTGATGTTGTCACATATCGATCAGCAGAATTTCTGCAAGAATCTCTCTGTGTAGCAATCACCGACCTGTTTTTTTTTGTAATAGACCTGCAAAACAAAGCCACGATGCACAACGTTTCCTGAAAGGACTCTTCTGGAATGGAGTTAATACACTATCCAGCAAATCTATGTATGTCAATTGCTCATCAATTACTCAAATCTTGAATTAACAATATTTGATTTATCAAAAACCAAAAAATAGGTGGTGACAAAGGACCCCGCACGGTTTCTATGGAAAATGGGTCCCAGTCGAATTGGCTGAAAATTTAGTATAATGTAGTTTATGAAGTCCTGATCAAATGTCTCCATGGGCAGAACAAGATTTAATGTACAGTTTTTGAGATACAGGGTGTCGAACATGCAGAAGGAGGGTAGTTACATACCTTTAGAAAATCAATAATGTGGCAATTTTTTTGTTACAAAAAGTTGAAGATAATAATTACAATCTCAATATTGTCGACACGAGTTGTAATAAGAAGTTATAAGACTCCTTATACAGGGTTATTAATAATTACATATTTTTTATGTAATTCTTCGAACAAACTCAGTCAAACGCAAAAGCTCGTAGACTTGCAGAATAAGTAAAAAACATTCGATTTTAATATTGGGTGATCTGAGGTTACTATTATACAGGGTCTTCCACTTTTTTAGTTGTAGTAATTTAATTTTTTCAGGAACATATAGAAAAATTAAACATAAAAGTAGAAAACTAAATTTAATATGATCAATATTCTGTGGCTCTTGTCTATTTGTTGCATCTTGTACGGATCATATAATTCGGTTAGGGGATAGGCCGAGCGAATGTTTGGTACGTTCCACATAACGCTAATATCGGATGCAAGCCACCAACAAATAATAGAATCCGTACATAATCATAATTACAATGTCTTAACAGACATGGTAAGAAATGTTTTTAATGCAGTAGTCTCCCATTTGATTGCATCATGCGGTCGACCAGGATCCGTACAAGATGCAACAAATAGACAAGAGCCGCAGAATATTGAACATATTATATTTAGTTTTCTACTTTTATGTTTTTTTCTATATGTTCCTGAAAAAAATTAAATTATTACAACTAAAAAAGTGAAAGACCCCGTATAATAGTAACCTCAGATCACCCAATATAAAAATCAAATGTTTTTTACTTATTCTGCAAGTCTACGAGCTTTTGCGTTAGACTGAGTTTGTTCGAAGAATTACATAAAAAATATGTAATTATTAATAACTGTAAACGGAGTCTTATAACTTCTTATTACAACTCGTGTCGACAATATTGAGATTGTAATTATTATCTTCAACTTTTTGTAACAAAAAAAATCGTCACATTATTGATTTTCTAAAGGTAAGTAACGACCCTCTCTCTGCATGTTTGACACCCTGTATCTCAAAAACTGTACATTAGATCTTGTTGTGCCCATGGAGACATTTGATCAGGACTTCATAAACTACATTATACTAAATTTTCAGCCAATTCGACTGGGACCCATTTTCCATAGAAACCGTGCGGGGTCCTTTCTATATCAATTCGGATTTCCCCGAAATAAATATCCTCATATACTATTCATGAATTATGTAGGCGGCTATGAAAAGAGTAGATGTATGATCGGAATAACTGATACGATAAGTCTATTCATTTCGAATTAATGAAATTCAATATTGGCCCATTGTTATCGAATTGAATGATGTCGAGCACGGACTGATACAACATTCAAGCAGTTAGCAGGGCCACAAAACATCAATATGGTCACTCCTGATCGGTATTTAGGTGTGAGTTGTGAATTCCCCCAGGGCTAGGGCCGTTTGTATGTATGCGGAGATGGATAGATGCCCCGAAATGAATTCTGTACACCGGATTTCGAATATGTGGTCATCCTCGTTCGGTATATCAATTTAATCTGGTCCAAGTGGCAGGTTTTTGTTGGGTGTTTTGGTGCAAGCACACCGTGGGCTGACTGATATTGTGGTGTTGCAAGAGGCACACTTGTTATAAATAGGCATATTCTGACATGCATGTGCATGATAATAATGATAATACAAATAATGTTTACTTCTTACTATGAATTAGTAGCATAAACACACCATAAACGATATATAATAAAAAAAACAAATAAGATAAGATACAGGTTGGACCTATCTCTATAAAAACACCCCCAATTCATCTATGGGATTCTATACTATCTATGGGGATTCTTGTGAGGTGTATCACCTCTTTTAGGCTAATTTCAATGAATTCGTGCAGCATAATGAATTGGTGATCTTTCAAAGGGCTCAGTTTTATGTTCAAGTATTGAAAATGAACTCGCATTACAAGTTCATTGGTTTCTGCTAATTCATTTGAGAAAGAAAAGAAAAATTTTTCTGAAGAATATTTAACGATAATAAATACTAAGTTTAAGATCCAAAATTATTATAAACACCGTTTTTTATTGGAAAAACTCTTCTGCACGTCGAGGAAGTTTCTCAAATTGACAGATTTCATTGAAGATGAGCTTGTACTAAGGCATGGTGATCAGAAATGAGCACATTCAATTCTATTTTTTTTTCGAGAACTAACCAACAGTTCAATTTTTGGCAGTCGACTTCTATCTGGGTTTGCCAACTCAGTTATGGTCGACTGTTGCTCCAAAATATTTAAGGACAATGTAGAACTTTTATTATTATCAAGAAAAAGATTTATCATTGTGAAAGTTATTTTATTTTGTTTTATTCATAGTTCAAACGATCTTATTTACTTTACATCATAACATTATTTTTCACGAAGAATTTGTAGACTGCCAACCACATTTTCTTTAGTTTCATTATCGCGATTTACGTTTGAATCCTTTTTAGAGGGTATTTCACGATCTATCATAATTTTATGAGAGAATTTCGATAAAAAATCAGGTAGATTATTTACAAAAAGTATGAAAGGCGGCTCATAAGATTTATAAAATATGGAAGCGAAATGGCGAATGCGCTAGAAACAGATTACAACTGAGTTTGAGTGAAAAGGATAGATCTTTGTATGATATATTTTAATGTTATTGAATTTGTAAGAACCTGGGTGGGAGTTTTATTGCCAAATGAGCCAAACCACCCCTAGAAATCAGTCTTAGAGTCTTATGGGCAATTGTAGCTTTACAGGTTATCTTATATTTTGTTGGTACTTAGAAGTAGAACAAATTCAACGTTGAGGATGATCTTTGCCTCATATACTGCAATTTTGCTTGCTGTCGTAGCTTTTCAAACAGAAATGAGGGTCATCACTAAACCAAATTCAACGATATTGCACGCTTCAATTCTTGATACGTTACTGGAATTTTCAAAGACGCGGTGGTTTGTCGATTCGTCGTGTGTGGTTGGTCACCGATGAAGCGCTAATGGATGCGCGTACCTAGAGAAAGAAACAGAGAGAATTTTCTGGAATATTTTCAATAATTATCGAGACTCCAGGAAAGATACGTACCTTGTTTTAGATTTTGGCCATTACTACTTTAATTTGAGATTTTGAATTTAATTTATCGGCGAGAATTGTGTCAGTATTCTCGGTAAGTGTTGACAGGAATAATTGTAACGTTACAGGTTATCTTATATTTTCTTGATACTTAGAAGTAGAACAAATTCAACAGTCGCTGTCATCGTTGTTGAAAACCATTTCAATTCATATTTAGACATTAATGGATTCGTTCAAGGGTCAATCGCTCATCCAGAACGATACGACCCGACTCCTGTAGCTGGTACCCGAAACTATCAAAACTACAATCCTGAACCGTCCAATCAATCAGTGACCATGAAAAATGAATTTTCGAATTAATCCAAAACATCGGACGCCTATGATAAATCGACGCACGGGGCAACATTTGGTATCAACAAACTGAATAATTGCGCCGACAGACAGAACACCATTCTTAGGTGAAAAGGTTTGCAACGATTTTGCATGCTTCAATTCTTGTTACGCAACTGGAATATTCAAAGACGCGGTGGTTTGTCGATTCATCGTGTGTGGTTGGTCGCCGATGAAGCGCCAACGGATGCGCATATCTAGAGAATGAAATAGAGAGAATTGTCTGAAAGATTTTCAATAATTATCGAGACTTCAGGAATGATACGTATCTTGTTTTAGATTTCAGCCATCGCTAGTTTAATTTGAGATTTAGAATTAAATTTGTCGACTGAATTGTGTCGGGATTCTCGGTAAGTGCCAACCACACTTAGAGATCAGTCTTACAGTCTCATGGGTAATTGTAACGTTACAGTTTATCTTATCTTATATTTTGTTGGTACTTAGAAGTAGAACAAATTCAACAGTATTTTTTATCAGCGTAGTAAAAAACCATTTCAATTCATATGTAGACACTAATGGATTCGTTCAAGGGTCAATCGCTCATCCAGAACGAAACGACCCGACTTCTGTAGCCGGTATCCGAAACTATCTAAACTACAAGCCCAAACCGCCCAATCAATCAGCCCCCATGAAAAATGAATTTCCAAATTAATCCAAAACATCGGACACCGATGATGAATTGACGCACGGGGCAACATTTGGTATCAACAAACTGAATAATTACGCCGATCGACAGAAGAAATCAACAACTTTTAAAAACAAGAAATCAAATAGCAATGCTCGATAGCACTGGCCATTCAAATAACAACAGCACCTTTCTAATTTCAAAAGAAATAAGGACTGATGATGCCACAAGCGTGTACACTGCTTAATGGAAGTAATGTTGATTCGTTTACGGCTCGAAGATGATCTTTGCTCCATATACAACAATTTTGCATGCTATCGAAACTTTTCAACCAGAAATGTGCTTCATCACTAAACACCAATCTTAAGTAAAAAAGATTTGCAACGATTTGCACGCTTCAATTCAGTTTCAGTTTGGAATTTTCAAGGTGGTTTGTCGATTCGTCGTGTGTGATTGGTAGCCGATGAAGCGCCAACGGATGCGCGTATCTAGAGAAAGAAACAGAGAGAATTTTCTGGAATATTTTCATTAATTATCAAGACTTCAGGAAAGATAAGTACCTTGTTTTGAATTTTGGCCATTATTAGTTTAATTTGAGATTTTGAATTTAATTTTTCGGCGAGAATTGTGTCGGTATTCTCGGTAAGTGTTGACAGGAATAATTGTAACGTTACAGGTTATCTTATATTTTGTTGATGATGAGCAATTTTGCTTGCTGTCGAAGCTTTTCAACCAGAAATGAGCTTCATCACTAAACACCATTCTTAGGGAAAAAGGTTTGCAACGATTTTGCGCGTTTCAATTCATGTTACGCTACTGGAATTTTCAAAGACGCGGTGGTTTGTCGATTCGTCGTATGTGGTTGGCCGTCGATGAAGCGCTAACGAATGCTCGTATCTAAAGAAAGAAACAGAGAGTTACGTTACAAGTTACCTTATATTTTGTTGGTATTCAGAAAAAGAACAAATTCAACAGACGCTGTTATCGTTTTTAAAAACCATTTCAATTCATATGTAGACATTAATGGATTCGTTTAAGGGTCAATCGCTCATCCACAACGAAACGACCCGACTCCTGTAGCCGGTATCCGAAACTATCTAAACTACAAGCCCGAACCGCCCAATCAATCAGCGCCCATGAAAAATGAATTTCCAAATTAATCCAAAACATCGGACGCCGATGATGAATCGACGCACGGGGCAACATTTGGTATCAACAAACTGAATAATTGCGCCTACCGACAGAACAAATCAGGTGCATCGGACGCGCTTCCTCCACAAAGGGCGGCACGAATTTTGTTCGGGGCCAACATCAATACCTTTCGAAATTATTTTCCGTCCGGTAATTCGCTGACAATTAGTTTTCCATGCGCGTTGTTTCCCGGGCCTGATGTGCGGCGCGATTTTAAGCGACGCCAATTTGACAACTGATGTGACACGGCGCCGAATTGACGTTTGACTGATGAATTACACGCTCTGTGATCGCGCAGAGAAACTTTGAAGGACTGGATGCGGGGTTCTTTATGTTCAGTCGAGTTTGATTGAGCCTTTTGTCGATATATCGGCGGGTTTTGCGATCGAATGTCGATGTGTCGTTTATGTGTGGAGATGACGAAAGGAATGGTTTGGTTTTTTTCGGGAAGGAGAGTGAAGAAGGGGTGCTTTAGGGGTGTTATTTTTGGTTGATTCATTGAAATTCATGGTAAAAATGATCACCGCATCACATGAATATATAAAACATTTTTGTGTCTAATGTAACTTATAATTTTTTCAAACAAATATCCATATAAGCATGATTTAATTTTTTCTTTATTGCAAACAAAACGTTTCATATTATGGTACATATTGATGGTGTTTCATTATGAACTGGACAAATATATATTAATAGGTGTATCACTTTATTTCCGCCGTTTTTTTTTTCCGAAATTCGAGGCTTTATTGTAACAAACTGGTTATACATTTATGATTCGAAGTATTTTCCATCGCTGGCCACTACTTTCTCCCATCTTTCAGCGTACGAATCCCTCGTTGAAGAAACTGGTCATTTTTTGAAGCGATCCTCGAATCGATCCAATTTTTTTCTTCTTCATGAGACCGGAAGTGCTATCCAGCCAGGCTGTGTGGCATTGATCGAAACAAGTAATAGTACGAGGGAACAACGTCTGGAGAATACGGCGGGTGCGAAGGACTTCCCATTTCGACGTTTCCAAGTAAGTTTTGACCATTTTCGCAACATGGGGTCAAGCATTGTCATGCTGTAAAATTACTTCATCATGTCTCTCGTTGTATTGCGGCCTTTTGTCTTTCAATGCTCGACTCAAACGCATCAATTTCGTTTGATAACGATCACTTGTGATTGTTTCAGTCGGTTTTGAAAACTCATAATACAATTCACCGATCTGGTCCCACCAAATACTGAGCATGACATTGTAACCGTGAATATTCGGTTTGACCGTCGATGTGGGAGTATGTCCGGGATATCCCCATGATTTTCTGTGCTTGGGATTATCGTAATGAACCCATTTTTCGTTTCCAGTCACAATACGATGCAGTTTTGCCTTGCAAGCAAATAAACGCCGTTCAACATTTCTTGGCTTCAACTCGTACGGCACACAATTTTCTTGTTTCTGGATCATTACCATGACTTTCAGGCATTTTGAAATGGCTTGTTGCACCACTCCCAATGATCCTGCCGATTCTTGTTGCGTTTGACACGAGTTTTTATCGAGTAATACCTCCAATTTTGCATCTTAGAAAACTTCCTCTTCCACTGGTCTTCGAAGTCAAAATCAGCAAATCTCGCCGGTGTTTAGCTGGTTAATTTTCAAAAACAAGAAATGAAATAGCAATGCTCAATAGCACTGGCCGTTCAAATAACCACAGCTCTTTCCTAATTTCTAAATGAATAAGGACTGATGATGCAACCAGCGTGTAAACCACCCAATAGATGTAAAGGTGATTCGTTAATGGCTTGAGGATGATATTTTCTCCATATACAGCATTTGGTCTTGCTTTTGAAGTTTTTCAACCAGAAATGAGCTTCATCACTAAATATAATTCTTCGGTAAAAACGATCATCAGAAGATCAGATTCAAATAAGCCAAATTAGCTGAAATGCGACGTAATCATTAATCATGGTCCATTTAATTCTTCCACGAGATGTATTTTATAGGCATGTAGGAACACAAGGACAAGTGCCAACAAGTTGAGAACGGCGATGTATGGACATGTCGGTGTCTTCTTCAACACTTCGCGCTATAGCAGCAACATTTTCTTCGGTAATTTGAAAACGATCAATAACGGCAGAAATTGCTCAATAAGCTGATCATGATGAACATAACAAGGACGAAGTGCTCTATGAACTTCCCACGGTTAATTTTTTCAAAGTAGTTTTCCACAGATTAGATGCGTTGTTCTGGTGTTGAACGATTCAAAATGAATTGCTAAATATTACTGAACAGAAGTGTCAACGTATTTTGACATTTTCATCTGTCAAACCATAGGCAACCACCATCGAAACTTCTCATTCAGCTAAAAAAACATGGAAAGTCTGAAAGAAATACATTCACAGATTCATGAACCTACTACAGAAAATGTGTATGCATGTTTCTAAAATCGCTGAATTATATCCTTATGGATGACAATGAGAGTTCTCCATGTTGCTACCTAACACATCTATTTTATTCATATATAAAATTACCAATTTTAATTTCATTATTGTCACAATCATCTAAGGAATACATACGCAAAATAACTCTTACACAAAATATCCCGATTTCCAAAGTTCTTCCTGACGTTAACGATACCAACCGACACAAGAAATTAATTAAATCACCTTGAATGTCACCATCGAAAACTTTCATCGACTGCAATTCCACCCGGAACTCCTTCTCCCCGCTCGCCAATTGAAGGAATTTCTAAATTTCATCGACCGTCCGTTTCCCCGACCAAACTTTGCCGCCCTCCCAGTTCGTGTAATCAGTTGTCCAAATACGGGATAAAATTCCCCAAACTACCCGACTCTGCAACATCAAATCCGAATGGAAAATACGCGAAACATGTCCCCGATACAATCAAAGTTCCACTCGGCCAACTTTCGTCGTAAAATCTCATTTTTTTTTTCTGTTGGGGGTTCCAATTATACCCAATGAAAAGGAGATTGGCGGAGACTCCCATGTAGTTAGTTTGGAATTGTCGGGAAGTCCACGCCGAGTCTAATAACCGTATATCTTCGACGGGGGGAGGGGGGAGAGCAGCTACAGTTAACTTGTGTGATGAAGTTACATAGTGTATTGCAAAAGTTGCGAGAGTTATTTATGAGTCCGGTGGAACCCCAGCAGTGGTTGTACGAAAACTGTGGGGAAGATTGTAAAACCGATGATTTGCGCTATTGGTGTTGGCAGTTCTTGACAGCGGTTATTCGTTCATTAATTATGCTCATTGTCTTATAGATGCATTGCGTGAAATGTAGGCTTTGAGGATGGTGAAGCTCAATGACTTCGGATGATATTCATTTGGGTTTGTCAAAAAGAAATGACTTCATCAATATTGTGAACCACTCAACCAAAAATTTTTTTTTTTTCTTTATCAAAGTTGGCTCTGGACGAGGTTTTTGGTTATTTATCTCTACTTACTATCTATAGTCTTAATAGTCCTAGGATAATATCATACTATTTTCGAAAGTGAAAGTCAAAAAAAGTAATGAAGTACTGCTTCCCCATGTCGACTCTGTTAGTTATTTATGGATTGGTGGTGTAGGATCAGAGAAACAGGAAAATAATACTCTGTTAGTTCGCCGACGTTTCGGAAAAATTTATTTCCATCCTCAGGGCTCTACAAAATTTACGGAAAACATCATTTGCAACATTGATGAAGGTGTTTACAAAATAAAGGAAAGATGAGCATTACTTAAAGTTATTGACTAGAAAATATCACAGAAAAGATGGTCTGGTATAATTCAGATATACAAAGAAACATTATGAAATTCAAAACATTTTTAGTTTAAAATAAGACTAAAAAAAAAGTAATATATACACATATAGGTACAAAGTACTTACAAGCTAGACAAATGTATCTTCCCAAAATCATCTCATTAAAATTCGAATCAATTCTCCAATATTTCACGTATAAAGAAATCATAATATATTAAAAAGCGGGGACAAACAATGCGACCGATGCATAGATAGTACGCCGACAGACGGAGGTGAAATCAAAGGAACAGCGGACTCGAAACAAATTAGGGTAAAAACTTAGACGTATGTATGTGAAGTAATGAAGTCTTTATTTTATTTTATTATTATTCCGTAGTTGGGTATTTGTTTTTAATAAGGAATAATAAAATCGGCTAAGTTGTTGGATGTCAGCTCTAGAATTTACTGAGCCATGAATACTTATTTGTAACATCTCAAAAATTAGCCGATTTCTCAAGTACCTACACCACCAATCTATAGTGAAATAAAATTTTTGGATCACCACTTCAGATCTTGTCTTATTTATGGAAGTTTAACATTGTAGTGACTCTCTGGTCAAAGGTGGCGTTATGAAATTCGCGTCACACATACTTTGGCCCCTGCGGGTTTATTGGGGATGTCTCGTTGTAACAGAGTCACTTCTCCACGATGGTGTGTCTTAGGCAGAGATCGCTGGATTGCGTTACTGATGAATCCATCCGATTTTGGGACGAAACACCAAACTCCTGGGAGAGAGCACACCTCGCCAAAACATATATTCATATAAATTTCAATATTTTATTCGCTAGCAAATTTTGGGCTATACCTCACCACTAACTTGAAGGGTGTTGGTTTTTAGATCGTCAATAGCCTGTGGATTATAGGTATAGACACGTTTTTATACATAACCCCACAAAAAAATCGGAAGGCGATAAATCACAAGATTCACATCGAGAAATTAAGTGTCCTAGGAATTTTTCTAGCAATAAAGCCAGAAAGGTCATGTAGTATGGCTTCTAGCACCATCATGCTGGAACCAAAATTCTTTCAATTCTATATCATTGATTTCAAATAAAAAAAAATCAGTAATCCTTTGGCCATATCGATGATACTGTACAGTTCTTCATTTTCGAAGAAGTAGTGCAGTACCAAATTGCACACCATACAGTACCTTTTTGTGGATGTAATCATCTTCAGCAGTTACATGAGGAGTCTCACTGCTTCATATGCAAACATTTTGCTAGTTTACATATCCATTGAGTGACGATTGTGTTTTGTCGATGAAGAAAATTCGATCGAAAAATGTTCAAGCATCCAATCGGCATATCTTCTACGCATTCCAACTGCGTGTGACAACCGCACCTTATAAAGATGTAGATCTGACCTAAGATGCAAAAGACGCAATAGCGTGCCGTAAGAGAGGCCCAAATATATTGCGCGCCGAGGAATAGAAAAATTTGGATCTTCTTCAACACGTCTATTTACATTTTTGATCGAATTAGTATTCTGATATTTTACGGACCTTAAGACATCAGTAACAGATCCAGTCTCATCGAATTTTTCTACTGTCTTACCAATTTTATGCCCTGATGAACGATTATAACGACCATAATAATCCGCAATGTACGAAAAGTACTTAAGTTCTACAGAATCATTATTTCAAAGTAAGTTTTCACGATTTCCACACATTCAGCTGTAGAAAAACGATTTAAAATCCGGGACTTTCACGCGTCTTGTCCTGGTTGCCATATTTTAGAGATGAAAACCCTAGAACGAATGAAAAACCCTTCAATTTTGAAAGGAATATAAAAGAAAAACAATCATTTTTTTCAAGAATTAATTCAGTGAGTCTATTATGAACTGTCATATCAAGGGTTATTCCAAATATTTGAAAGAATAGATCGAGCGATTTCGCACAGAACCAAATTGAATCTTGCTATGAAGAACCTAGTGAGAAATGTAGTGAAAACCCTCAACATTTATTTAATCCTGATTTAAACCATATAACTCTAAAAAAAAAAACAGAAAATTGTCCGGATTTTTGATCCAGGATTCTAGAAGAAAGGAGAGAAGTGAATCTCGATTTTTAAAATTTATTTCCAATGGAACTATCTCCCCAATGTTCAGAAAGTCCTCAGAGTTGAAGGCAACATTATTTATTCAAGGGTCTAGCATCCTATCACCGCAATTTCCTCCGCCCGATCAAACAGCCGGAAAAACAACTGCAGCCCCCCCTCCCCTCGAGATCCGGACTGACACGCGACAATCCGAAATAATAAATCTCAGTGGAAATTTTCGGAAAACACAACGCCGCGACGATAAATCCGCAGGAAGGTCCAATCACGAAACATCGTCCCATCCAGGTCCCGCAGTCTAGCCGGCGTTGCACGGCAAGAATAAGAACAAGAACAAAAAGAGAGGAGGATGGAAAACCTCTCCGCCGTTTCCTATTTTGTCGATCCGAGATGGCGCATTGTCGGCGGGAAATGTGAAGTGGAAATAGCTCGGAAATTGATTTTTATTTAGAGGTGAGGAGTAATTGTAAAGAAGTTATCGAATGGTGTCCCGGCGAGAAAATCTGGAAATTGTACCGCAGTCATCCGCAGACTCTGCAGGGGGCGTTCGGAGGTTCTGACGCATTGTGGATCGGTTGGAAAGGAACACGAGATGGATGGAATTCTTCGTATCTAGGCTGGGAGGAATGCTGTTCTTGTGTTCTTGTTGAAAAAAGAAGTGAAAACTTCTATACCTTTTCAACTTGACTGAGACTAAACAAAATCAAATTGGGAATTAACAAATTCAAAATTGGGACTAAACACATCCAAATTAGGACTAAACATACTCAAATTGGGACTGAAAACATTAAAATTGGGACTAAACAAATTAAAATTGGGACTAAACACATTAAAATTGGGACTAAACATTCTCAAATTGGGACTGAAAACATTCAAATTGGGACATTCATTGATATTCAATTTGATTTTTTATATGAAAATCAAGCATATTTTTATGTCAAAAAGGAGTAACGAGCGAATCTACATCAAAGTAAGATTCGAAAAAATGCTCTATATCCAAATGAAATGAAAATTTTCAAACTTACATTTTCCCTATCGATCGTAATAATCTGTGTTTTAATTGATTCCGCACCTTTCTTTTTAATATAGGGCATGTTTTCGAATCAAACTTTTGGTATACCTACTGCAGTCACTTTGCAACGATTCTGCACGCTTCAATTCATGTTGCGCTACAAAAATTATCAAGGACGCGATAATTTGTCGATTCGTCGTAGTGATTGGTCGCCAATGAAGCGCCTTTGGACGCGCATGTCTAGAGAAAGAAACGGAGAGAATTTTCTGAAAGATTTTCAATAATTATCGGGACTTCAGTAAAGATACGTACCTTGTTTTAGATTTCAGTCATTACTAGTTTAATTTGAGATTTAGAATTTAATTTATCGGCGAGAATTGCGTCGGGATTCTCGCAACTCCCTTGGGATTGAAAATATCGAGAAGTTCTTCCGCCGATAGTGGTTTCAACGCGTCAAGAACGGTGATTTTGACGACCAGCATGATGGCGGTGGAAGAGAGAAGGTTTTCGAAGATGCAAAATTGGAGGCATTCTTGATCGAGACTCGCGTCAAACGCAATAAGAATTGGCAGGATCATTGGAAGTGACGTAACAAGCCATTTCAAAATGCCTGAAAGTCATTGGAATTATTTTGAAACAAGAAAATTGGGTGCCATACGAGTTGAAGCCGAGAGATGTTTAACGGCGTTTGTTTGCTTGTGAACGGTTGCTTGCAAGGCAAAGACGAAAGGGATTTCTGCATCGCATTGTGACTGGAGACGAAAAATGTATTCATTACGATAATATCAAGCGCACAAAATCATGGGGATATCCCGGCCATACTACCACCGACTGAAACAATCACAAGAGATCGTTAGCGGACGCAATTAATGCATTCGAGTTGGCTTTTAAAAAAAACAGCCGCAATACAGCGAGAGACATGATAGTTTTTCTTCTTCCATGTTATGAGGATTTTTGCATAATTTTTATTTTTTGGATGTATCAATTTTATGTTTAAGTTATTAAATCAGGGTTTGAATGGCAGAAGAAAGGCATTATAGAATGCCATCTGAACTTCGTCCTGGGGTTGTTTTGCTTTTCTGTTCAGTTGTAACGAATTTAAATCAATAAATTCCTATTATTATTATTATAAAGTTATTTTACCGCATGATACAAACTGAGTTATATACATCATTAGAATTGCCAGATTTTTCTGCGTCTTGTTTGAGTTTCAATTCTTTGCTCCAACTCTTGTGTCGCTTATCCTGTATTTCAATCAGTATTTCATTAACCAATACGCAGTAATTTTTTTCTGCTTTTTGGATTTCTTGGCTCTGATGCAACGTTTGCCTAGTTTAGCTTAAGCCCTTTCGCCTTTCAACAGTCGACATGCTATTCTGATTTTGATATTTTCTCTTTCGTCAACTTTATCAAAGCATATCGTTCTGGCGTTATCACAAAATGTAACCCATCCAAAAAAGTTTCTACTCCTAAAAATATCCGCACATAGGTATCGATTACCGATATCGGTACCGATATTTACGATCCGAATTCAGCACACGCAGAGCATGCAAATGCCCGCTTCTGTACCCTTCTCCCGACGATTTATTCCTATTAAAACATCTACCTTTTGAATATCCGTCCATCGCCATAGTTTCCCAATGTATCCGTTGAATAAAACCGGCACCAACTATTCGGGATCCGTGCAATTTTTCACGTGGTATCCGCGTCGGAACGGCAAACGGGAATTAATGGAAATTTATTCAACTGAACAAACTGCCCCGATCCGGTACAGGGGATAATGGCCCGATTATTTGTTTGCAGAGGCCATTTTCATAAAATATTTGTACATGTCCCGCGTAACATACACCGAAGGTTTATAGATTTGACGGCGGATTTATTCGTTCGGATTGATGATTCAATCGGATATCGCGCGGCCTCGGAGATCGGAGTTGTTTATGGGTCTGTCCGGATGACGCAATGGCGTTTTTGGATCTCGCCCGGACCTGGTCGGGACGTGATCGGTCCACGTTACGGTCGGTTTACGTGAACGTATGACGGAGGAGTACTCTGTGGTGGATTGGGGAGTTTCGTCACATAGAACAATCTCTCTCGATAATTAGCAGCTATTGAAGAGTTGGTGGCGCCATCTGTAAACGGAAAAACTGGTAAATGGGTAAACTGAGCTGATCTCCATGAAAATATACCCCCAAAAGGTATACGCTATCTTTCTCATTAGGTTTTTCAGTGCAGATTCACTCTTATTCTGTGTGGAAATCGCTTGATTGATCAAAAGTTGGTGGTGCCATCTGTAAACGAACAAACTTGTAAATGGGTAAAGTCAGCTGAATTCTATAAAAATATTCGCTCAAAAGGTGTATACTACCTTTCTTACTAGGTTCTTCAGTGCAGATTCATTCTGATTCTGTGTGGAAATCGCTTTATCGATTCTTCCAACTTTTGGTAGAAACCTTCGTATGTCAGTTTAGAATGAACTCACTGATTCATTCCACAAAAAAACTTATAACTATTAATTCATATCACTTCGTAAATTAAAAGGTTTTTCAATCGTATTTCAATTATTTCAATGATGAATTTTGTGTTTATCATGGAATGACTAATTTGTCTGAAACACTCTCACGATACAATTGCCAATTATCGCTTTCTTATTCGATTTTATTTCAATTTTTTGATATCTTCAAATTCAATTTTCAAATGAAAATATACGAGAACGTGTGATTTTTTTTGAAAATCTCCAAATGACAAAAAAATTTGTAATTCATCATTTCAATATGATTAAATAAACCTTTCAAATATCGGAGCGATATTGAACATAACCTCAAAGTTTAAAATACGTTTATTCTTTGATTCAATACCAAGGTGTCATCTAAGAATTGAACGAATCGACTGAGTCATTTCCGCAAAGAATAAATGCACCGAAGAAGCTAGTGAAAAATTAAGAGTAAACGCCTCAATTCGAAAAAAGTGGTAAGTAACAAGAAAACCTGTTGAATAAAATTAAAGAAGTGATTTTCACTGAACTATTTTATTGTCTGCAACAATTGTTTCGCCATCCTCTGGCGTCATACTCCTACAATGTTTGACATCGGTCAAAGAGAACTCTATGGATGCTTAAGTGGTTTCCATGGGCAAAATAAATGAACGCACGTCCATTCATTCCACTTTTGTTTAGATATATTGCTTGTAAGTACTATTTTATATTATTCTATATCTATCAATAACAACATGACCTCCTTCATAACCCAACCTTTAACCCCAAACCCTCCAAAAAACATTACCTGCTCCGATGATAATACAGAACTTTCTTATTCCGATAAAGAATCTTCTAATCGTGGGTATTAAAAAATAAAATTCTAGTGAATGAAGAATATTGAAATGTTTCAATAAATAATTTCAAACAAAGTGTTTACAAAGTTTTTACAAAGTTTTCGAACAAAATATAAAATCAAAAGAGATCAAATAAATATTGATAAATCAAATATCAAAATAAGGATAGTATATCGTAAATATGAAAAATCCAACTTTTATATAATGTGTCCGAGAGATCTACAACAGATTACCTAACACACCACAAGATACAAGGAGCGGTAGGGCATGCAAAGGTTCAGTATTGCTTCGAAAAATGATTGGAATTACAAAAATAAGATCCACTCAATAGATTTGGCATTTAACATGTACTTGTTTCGAATGCAAAATCGTAGGAATTTTCCATATGTTGAATGTATAAACATCAGCTTCCAACTAATTCAAAAGCAAAGGTAGTGTGGTTGTTAAATACATAATGATTTTATCTATCTTTCAATGAGGGTAATAGGTAATAATGTTCATATTGGCTGGGATGCCATGTGTTATTTATTATACAGGCGGCTAAGTAAAGGTGGTTTGAAGATTTTTATTGCTGGAAATATTATCAAACGCAGTGGAACGAAATAACCTCATGTTGCTTTAAAAGAATTTAGGATAAAATATGAAACGGCGATCAGCAAACTGGGCCGAATTGCCGCCCCTCAATTAGAGGCGCTTGAAACGGCCACTGTTTCACCCCTAACACCGGCCCTGTTTACTGATTTTTTTATTATGTAAAGGAACCTCAATATGCATTTTGCGATCTCAAATTTTTCGTTACAAATGTGATCACAGTGCGTTCCCTTCTTAAGCACCAAAATCCAGCAATTACGTATCAAACTACAGACACAGCGCATACACGAAGATCAAACAACTCCCCTATTGTCTATATACGGATCCCGCAACATTTTCGTACGTAATTCGATTCCATCTCACTTTGCGGACTTCGAATTCGTCCACAGTTCAGCGCTGGCTTTGCCCGCGTATCGCTCCATCGGCTATTTTAGTTAATCCCATAGAAAGAAATCCCTCAGAAAATCGAGAATCCGCCGAAAAGCCGACCAAGGAAGCCATTAAAATAGAAATTTGCGAATTCGGCTTTGAAGGGAACGCTCACTTCGTTTTTAGTTGTAATCTGTACGAGCCAGACGGCGTTTGGGGCGGCGAGAGGCGGGTTGGCCGGGGGCAGCGCATTGTGGTCCAGGGGTGGCGGGGGTGGTTTAGGGGTGAAATTGTGTGATGTTGCAATAATACATGGCCACTATTGTGGTGTAAATGCGCTCGGAGATTATGCTTTATGGGATATTTTGATATCGTTACTCTTCGGGGAGGATGCGGGCGATCGATTTATTAAATGGAAATCTGATGATCTGCGGATTAGGATATTGAATGATGTAACATTTCATTATGTTTCTGACGATCGGCTGATACGCCTGCGGTTTTCTTCGATGGATGATACTGACTTTCTCTGTGTTAAAATATGATATATTGAGAGATATAATGGAAATATTAGACAGATTGTTCAATATCCATAGGCGCAATACTTTGTTTCTGCCGTTTTTTCCGAAATAATAATAATAAATTTATTTGCTGGAATATTATACACTCTTCAAATAACAAGAATTCCCACAAAAGCCGAACCTGTCCGTAGGGTGAACAACCAAATTAAATTAACTTCTCAATTTTATGAAAAGTACAAAATAACAAAGCCAATATATGCGAGGCATAACCGAACAAAAAAAATAATAATCTTTTTTTTATTTCTTACCATTTTTTCAAGCATATTGGGAACGCAGGTTCTAACAAGGCAAACGAAGATGTAGCAACAGAGAGTTAACTGAACTTGAAATGGATAGATATTCTATGTCTAGGATGGCCTATCAGAAAGCGCTTCACCTAAAATATCGACGGAGAAACCGAATTCCTAACATCCACCGGAAGAAAATTATAATTTGAGGCTTTATTGTGAAAAAGTGGTTATACATTTATGATTCAAAATATTGTCCATCGTCGGCCACTACTTTCTCCCATCTTTAGGGCAGCGTACGAATCCCACTTTGAAAAAACTGGTCATCTATTGAAGCGATCCACGAATCGACCCAATTTTTTACTTCTTCATAGGACTGGAAGTGCTGGTTAGTTAGGCCGTGTGTCATTGATTGAAAAAAATGATAGTCCCAGGGGGCAACGCCTGAAGAATACGGCAGGTGGGGTAGAACTTTCCATTTCAACGTTTCCAAGAATGTCTTGACCATTTTCGCAACATGGGGTCGTGGAACTAAGGCCGGGATATCCCCATGACTTCTGAGCTAAGGATTATCGCAATCAACCTTTTTTTTTTCCAGTCACAATGCGATGCAGAAATCCCTTCCGTTTTTGCCTTGCAAGCAGCTGTACACAAGCAAACAAACGCCGTTCAACTCGAACGGCTTCAACTCGTATGGCACCCAATTTCCTTATTTCTGAATCATTTCAGGCGTTTTGAAATGGCTTGTTGCGTCACTTTCAATGATCCTGCCAATTCTTGTTGCATTTGTTTCTCTCTTCCACCGCCATGCTGATGTTTGACGTCAACATCGCCATTCTTGAAGCGTTGAAACCACTCTCGGCATGTTCTTCCACTAATAGCGGTCTCATCATAAATATTTGAGAGCATTCGATGAGCCTCAACTGCAGATTCCTTCATATCAAAGCAGAAAATTAAAACCTCCCGTAAATGACGAGAATTTGGCTTGTGAACTAACTTGTTTAATCGAGAATAACTTTATAATGCAGACACAAATCGACCAATATTTCGATGGTGTTATGTTTACAAATACCTAAGCTTAGTGTATGTCATCTATGATCTATTCATTTTGACTACCACTTACCGCTATAGCCATCTATTGCAAAACAGCGGAAGCAAATTTGTATAGCTAATAATAAGTAGACAGAATTGGAAAATTCCAATTAAGTATTGGTTTCAAGACTTTAAAGAGAATACAACCAATTTTGTCTCTTGACAAACAATGTACGTCAAACTCTACCATATTTTTGATGCGTTGCATTCTCAATTGTCATGTTGATTCCCAAACGTTGCAGTTTCGCCTGTTGAGGAGTTGACTTAGAGCCTCGTCCCTGAGAACGATTTTGTAAGCATGGCTACAAGACCTATTATGATATAATGAGAACCAAAATAAAAAGCCTCGTGAGCCCTTATTGATTTTACACTCTTTAGGGATCATCTTCAATACCCTGTTCATCACAACCGAAAATGGTGCATTCATAAACCTTATTTTACTTATTCCGAATATCAACGCTATTCTATCACTACAAAAGCACCTGAAAATCCTCTATTTTCATCCAATTCGAAATCTCCACTCATTCACATATGTATACCACATGAGTAAAAGAGAAAGGAGGCAACCATTCGTGTTTGTGTACATCGTTAATTATCAGTTTAATTGATATCCGCATAGGTATAAGTGCCACTTTATTAAAGCTCATATATGGATGGATGCATCAATCGCTATACGTTAATTAAATAACGATGAATTTTATAGGCTTCCTGCTTTTTTTGCATATATACGCTACACTAAAAAAGAATTTCTCTTGGGTTGTCTATGGACAATAGATGTGAATCAATTGGTGGCGGGACCGTTAGATGGCGCCACACATAGCGCAATACCACGAACACGTTCATTCGTTCTTCTTTGTCACTAATTTCTACGCTACTGAGTTATGGAGTCGTATGGACACTGAGTATGCTTTGCTAGAGTTGAACAGCTCAAGTGCTCTTTCGAATTTTGAGGTAGTATCATAATCCATATTTCAAAGACATCACCAGGTCCTGAAGCAAAGAATTTTTGGCACCTCTACTGAAAAAGCTACAACACACATGACCTCCCTCATAACATACAAAAAAAAATCAGTTTTGATAATAATACAGAACTTTCTTCTTCCGATCTTCAATCCTGCGCGAAAAAAATAAAATTTAGTGAATGAAGAATATTGAAATGTTTCAATATATAATATAATACCAAGAGTTTTCAAGGTTGTTTCAATGTTTCACCTCTAACGCCAGCCCTGGATACTACCGATATGAAATTTTGCATGCAGATGTAAAATACCAATTCTGAGCTTTAAACAAAATTTCATATTTATCGCATCATCAAATATTTCCATAAAAAAAATAGGTTGAAATTTATTTAGTATATGTGGAATAATTAACCGAATATTCATGTGGAATTTCTGCATGATCGTATTATCGTAACTATTCATTTAGAATTCAGATAAAATAACCAATAATTTTGGCAACATGTTAAATCACATCTCATATCATATATACAATAGTTAAAAGCTCCTGAAACTAATTCAACGTTTTTCATGAATTTTTGTTGTAAAACTTCTTATACTAGTCTTGAAAAGTTTTAAGGACCCGAAAGGCCACCATAGTTTTTTGATACTTATTGCATTCTATAGAAATTTTTATTTCTTTCCCACCTTTTTTTCCAGGAAAATGGGCCCTGCTTCAACTAAATTCCACTGGATCACATTTAAACTTCCTTGCAACTGCAGGGAATCAGTTTCACACGATTTGAAGATTACAAACACCAACCTGTCTCTTTCTACAGCACTTTGCGCCTGCATTATTAAAGAATGCCGAATAGCATTGATATGTGTTAGACCAAACCGATGCGAATCTTAGCACCTGTACAGGCTGGAGCTCAGTTCATTCAGGGGAGATTTTTGAGAGCCCCCATTATCGAGTTACATTAGACTTATCGATGAAATTTTTATTGGGTCCCTGAGAACATTTGCGCTTAGGAATTTCACCTATGAAGCAATGCAGTGGATGGTTTTTTGAATTAAACAATGATTGCATATAACCACCACTTTATAGTGTAACACATTTCCTGCCAAAAATTATTGAATGGTGATTGTGTAGAGTGAGAATCAAAATTAATAGTCTAATAATTTCGATGAAAGAAAAGCTTGGAAATGAATTCAGTTTAACAATTGAGTTTCCTTGGTAGCTGTCTCTTTTAATATAATTAAACATTGTTTCTAAATTCCCATAAAATGAAATTTCAGAGTTTACGTATTCGAGTGTTTAGAATCTATAAATCGAATGAAAATATCCGCTCGTCCTTCGCTTCTCAGAAACCATGAGAACTATTCAAATGAAATTGGGTATAGATTTCATCAGTTTTTATATTATCGAGAAAACGATGCATGAATTTTTATATAATAAATCAATGAATCGAATTTAATGAAAAACATATATAACTACAAAAATGGAGACACAAAATCACAAAATTTTCAAACGCCCCTTTCACACCATAGTGGAGAGGTGACTCTGATGCAACGAGGCACAACACATAACGCACCTCTCGGGCAGACAGTCACTACACATATCGTTTTCTCCTCCATGAGGTTGATATATGTTCTTTCCATTCCCTCTTCCTCTTTAGCACCCAATCATTGATGTAATTGACTCCGCATGTTTTTCTGATGTTCTCGCTCCTTACACGATCTATTAATGCTATCTTGCGCATCACTTTCATTTTTTTTCCCGTATTCGAGTTGTTCTAAAGGTTTCTGTTCTGGTTTCCTCAGAGTAAGTAAGAATGGATCTTATTGTCGATTTTTATATTTTAGATTTTATTTCTGTACCTATATGGTTATAGTTTTTTTTATATCATTGAGACATTCGGCTGTTTCTTCCCTCTTCATGGCTTGCCCTCTTACCTCTGCTTCAACATTCTTTTTTCAGTCATCTCTACTCCGAGATATATAAACTTCATCTCTTGCAGTATTATATGACTTTCAATTTCCAGCTTGCATCTGAGTGATGTTTTTGATATGGTCATGCATTTTGTCTTGGACGTTGATATAATCATCTGAAATTTATTCGCTGTTAGGATGAACTGATGTGATAGTCTTTGAAGATCATTTTTGCGTTCCGCTATCAAGACATCATTGAAGCACAGAATTCAATTTTCTGTTTGCAAGTTAATATCCTTTCAGTTTAACTACCTATTTCATCAGCTCATCCACCATGATATTGAATAATGAGGTACAGAGTGAGTCTGCTTGTCGAATGCCGCTGTTAACATCTATTCAAGATAATAAAGGTTTATGAAACCCTCTATTAATGTGTTATTATGGCAAAATACTTTACCGACACCTTCAGCTTAGCGACCAATGAAGAAAACTAACCGTCTTGGCAACATAAACCAAACTAATCCAGAAAACTGGATCCTGCAAGAAGCTGGTAAATGCAAATGAATCTATAAATCTTGTGCTTTTGGTATCAGAAAAAAAAAATGATATCTGATTATTCCATCAATCATAAACCAAAATTTAGCGGTAATTACCACCAACGAAACTTTCAACGCTATTAACCCTTTCTTCATGGCGAACCTACAGCTCCAGTTTTGCTTCGTGATGAACAACATTCATCCTTTTTATCAGCTAGCTCGAAATTACAGATATTGAAATACATACGGTATGGAACACGCGAACTGGTCTATTAAAATCCCTGTTAAACGTACCTAAATCATGTCGAAACTAGATTAACAAATATTTTAATTACAGTTCCTACGGGCTTGGTTAATAAGCTGCGGACATGCGACTCAATCAGGGTGTACTTTGCATTTAAAGGGCTTTATCGTGCGTGGTGGGGGCAGGTTGTTCTGAAGTTATTGTTCTCGCTGTTTAGTTTTGATGGACAAGGCGTGTACGTATTACAGTTAATGAAGAAATTATCGTACATCTTATCATTATCTGGATAATCTAGGATATCTGAATTGTAATTTGATTACATTTGACTTTGGGCGAAAAGTGATTTCGTTTTTTACGCCCTTTTTTCAACTGAGTATATATTATTCATTATTGATTCGGTCAGATTTTAGACCACCCGCACATAAGAAACTATTGTCAAGCAAATTTTCAATGACATAAATTGAACTTATTAGTTTTTAAAAGAATCTACCGACAGACAACTATTTAGTATCGTCAGCTGAAAAATTCCAACACCCTCTATTCACCAGGCTATAGGAGCTTAATTCCAGCAGCAGATAACTTTCAGACGATAAAGTAATAAAAACACAGATAACCCCGAAGAGGAGGATAAGGAACACAGTGAAGAAGGAAGTGGAGAAAGCGAAGAATGTCCCGTAATATCCGAAGAAATGACTACAGAAATGGCAAAAAAGATTAAGAACAGAAAATCGCCAGGGCTCGATAATATACCGAATGAGCTGCTGAAATACGGAGGTCCAAAATTGATCGTGGAACTTACAAAGCTCTTCAACAAAATATTAACATCCAAAAAAGTCCCTAAAGAATGGAAAAAGAGCATAACCATTCCTATATTCAAAAAAGGGGACAAGAAATCACCAGAAAACTATAGAGGCATAACCCTACTAAAAAGTTGACAGTATCACCTAGACTAAAAAGTTTCCAGTAGCACCAAATAGTTGCCAGTTTATTGTGGTACAGCACTTGGAAACATCCTTGACCACTGTATTAACTCAACTGGTCATCACCTTGTAACTTCCTCCCCTGAACTCCCCTTTTTCCAGTTTAATATTTGGGTTACAAACATAAAATCATATAGCGCATCGTGAATTTCTTCTTCCTTTTCTTATTCGCTAAGTTGTATGCCTGCGCAATGGTATCATGGTACCTGCACACTAATTAGGGTAGGGGAAAGATATTTTTTTTGTATCTTTCTGAGAACCCTATGAATGAGAAAGTGATATATACAAGTACTACGAAAGAACATTGCTACACTCATGCAGGTACATTTATATCAAGAATTGTGACGACAATTTCAGCTAGACACAGACATTATGTCTAATTGCTTTTTATCGCCGTATGAATAAGTTCGCCATATTTTGTATCATATTATATTTTATATCTACCTGAAAGGAAAGAAAGCGTAGAAATTAACCTAACCTAACCTAACCTTTCAATGTGTATAGCAAGATGTGAAAACTATAAGAACTGTCCGGCAATTGAGGTGAATTTTTTCTATAGATCTCCAAGTAACGTAATAAGTAAATGAATTTAACTTTTATACTATAACGAAAGTATAGTTGTAATTATAAAGTTTGGGGGTGTCTGGCAGATGGTAGCAACATATAAGTGTCCGGCACTAAATGACGAGTTTTCTTAAGTTATCCCGAAGAAAATATTGAAAAATTGAGTATTATACTTCAACGGATTTGAGGTGTTATTTCACATACCTATATTACCTGTTACCTGCCGAAGTAATCACAATCCAAACTCTATAGTAGCTGATCTTCTTTACCGGTATAGGGGACATGTACAGTGCATCCCATTTTGGGTGAGACAGCCAGGTTTCTCGCTTGTTATTTAAGATAAAGCCTTGCGGTTTTCACGTTCCTGTCCTACTTTTTCGTGAAACTCAAGTTCGTCTAATCAGATTTTGCACAACTGTTTCCGTTCAAGGGATACAGGGCGATTTTGGAAATTGATACTTTTCGGACCCCTCCTTTATCTCCGAAGTTATTAGAAATAATGCTGAGGTAAAAACTACGTCTGAATCAGAATTCTGCGTAGAATCCAGTGGCGTACTCAAATTTTTTTTTCGGGGTATGGTTTTGAAGATTCAACACAAACCTATATTTTTTTAATGGAACACCCTATATATCATTACTTCGTTGAATTCGTTTTTTTTTCCTTCAAAATGATGTATGATACTATGTAGGTAGGATGTTCAGAAATGTTAAAAAAACACTAAAACATCAAATAATGATGATTTTTTTGTTAATAGGCAATGGATTTCTGAAATAAAAAAAAACAATTGAATAACTTCCATTTTTATTTATAGTAGAGTAAGCAAACAAAGATAATACACTCATAACTAACATGAAAAACAAAACGCAGGCACCTACCTTATAGCAACAATTAAATAATACAAAAATTCATAAACATTGTATAATATCTTACAGATTAAACTCTTCAAATTGCTGTCCATTTTCTCTAATACATATAATAAACTACAGTAAAAGACACAACAGTCTCGAAGAACTTCGTGTATCAACAGAGGCAGTTTTTCAGGATTTACAAAACCGCCCTTTTATAATATGAAATGCACTCAGGCGTATTGAAAAGTTTTGTCAATTATGTATTAGGGAAAAATTTGAACAGTTTAATCTGTAAGATATTATGCAATGTTTATAAATTTTTGTATTATTTATTTGTTGCTATTAGATAGGTACCTACGTCCTGTTTTTCATGTTATTGATGAGTGTATTATCTTTGTTTGCTTATTCGACAATGAATAAAAATTACAAATGAAAATTATCCAATTGATTCTTCTTTTATATGGGAAATCCATTACCTATTAACAAAAGAATCATCCTTATTTGATGTTTTAGTGTTTTTTGAAATTCCTGAACATCCTACCTATATAGTATCATACATCATTTAGAAGGAAAAAAAATAACGAATTCAACGAAGTAATGATCTATAGGGTGTTCCATCAAAAAAAATATAGGTTTGTGTTGAATCTTCAAAACCATACCCCGAAAAAAATTGAGTACGCCACTGGATTCTACGCAGAATTCTGATTCAGACGTAGTTTTTACCTCAGCATTATTTCTAATAACTTCGGAGATAAAGGAGGTGTCCGAAAAGTCCCAATTTCCAAAATCGCCCTGTATCTCTTGAACGGAAACAGTTATGAAAAATCTGGTTAGACCAACTTGAGTTTCATGAAAAAGTAGGAAAGGAACGTGAAAACCGCAAGGCTCTATCTTAAATAACAAGCGAGAAACCTGGCTGTCTCACCCAAAATGGGATGCACTGTACAGAAAAACAAAATCAGCCCATGACCGGTATCTACATTTGAGACAATTCAGACAATCAAATTAGGCAATTTATTGTCCGAACTGCCCCTTCAAATAATGTTTATTCTCTCCTTCAAGATTAGGGGAATAATAAATTAATGCGTAATGTCAGTATGTCGAATATGCATAGTATGGAACCTGCATACCGTTCCATTTGAAATAACTGTGACTGAATTGCAGTTCCAACATGACTCAGCAATTGACCCTTTCAAACGTAGATTTCGAAACGAATCACCGACCGATATAAATCTCATTCAAAGTTCTTTCGCACGCTTTAGTTGCGCAACAAAATCAACCCATGACAGGTACTCCCGAGACAATTCAGAAAATCCAATTACGAAATTCATTAACAGAACTGCTGAGCCGGTAGAAATTTCAACGACGACAATAAATCTAACTAAATTATATGATGCCAAATGTATCCCCTCGGTGTAACTAGCTAATCATAAGTATTTTAATTAAGTGTGTGATTGGTGGCATTAATCAGGGGGGCGTTACTGATGAGTAATCAGCATGCATATACTACGTGTAACAACCCCAGGCTGTGTAGTTTAGCGATCAGGATCGGCTAGGCGGCCGTACAATTGCTGAAAATGCACTAGCAATTTAGGGGAGGCAGTGGTGGCACGGGTAGAGGGTTGAATCGGAATTGAATAACATAACTGTAAAATATATATTCACCAGGTGTTGGAAGGTCCTTGAAAATTTTCTGCTGATCATGTTTTGGAAGTTTGTCTGCAGTGGATATTTGAGGGTATTATTATTTTTTTCTACATTCATGCAAAAAGCAAAACTTTATTGAACTATATTTAGTGGAAAAAAAAGTTCTTCATTGCACTAGTGCAATAAAGTTTTATTGCACTCATCTGTCATTCTACTTCAACGTGCTGTCATCATGACAAACAAATATTTCAGCTTGAAGGAAATAACGATGTACAGTTACCAAGTACTAGTACGTTTACAGCAATAACAAATCAAAAAGTGGATTCAAAAAGTACTTCACTACGAAATATTTATATTGAAAATTGCACCAATTGTTCATTCACTTTCAACATTGAGGGTAAAAATAAAGTTTGAGTTAAATTATTCGTAACGTATTAGTTCCTGTTTCAATGCAAATCGATATTAATAATAAAGTATTCAAGTTGCGCTTTTCATTTTCCTACACCTAGTGCCGCACCTCAACAAGTCATTTTTTGCTTTTTGCATGAACGTAGAAAAAATGTTGTATGCAACTCGTGCAAAAATTGTTTATTGCACTTGTTGCATAAATAACTATTATTATTATTTATTATCTGACAGGAGACTTCGTGTTTTTGTTGATGCAAAAGTAGTAGTACCAAAACGTCCAATAATGGACTTCCACAGGGATCGGTTTTGTTCCCTATTCTTATCAATTTATACTTGTGTGAAATCCCTGTTACTTTACCTAAGAAATTCATCTGTGTCAATGTTCTTTTGTTTCGCCATACTGATTTCGGAATTATTGAAAATATTTCAAATGAAGATCTGAAAATCTTGGAAAATCATTTTCTTGAGTGGCGTTTATGCCCTAATTAAAATAAAACAGAAGTTTCTGTTTTCATTCGAATAATAAAGAATATAGATAATTGTGAGTAACTTTCAATAATTCCGTCTTGATTCATTATTATACTCCTAAATATCTTGGAGTTGAATTCATTTTGAATTTCAAGGTTAACTTGGAAAATTCACGTTTGAATAATATCCTTCAGAAATAAGTTGGTTCTTCATGGGGTGCTGATGCTAGCACGCTCCGTACAGCAGCTTTGGCCTTTTCTGTTGCTGAAAACTGTTGTTCTGTTTGGTTCAATAGTGCTTATGTTCATAAAATTGATGTACCGCTCAACCTTACTATGAGAATTATCTGTGGAACTATAAACATCTACGCCTTTACATTGTTTACCACTGTTATCACATATACTACTGCCTCATATTCGTAGACAGGTCTCAGTCAAGAAATCTCTGAAAAAAATTCATTTCTACCCGAACTTATTTCCAATTGCATCTTACCTCCCAGATACTAGAACTGCCAGATTAAGGTCACGCAAATCTTTATGGATTAATACCTTTCTTCAACCTAATGAAAGTGACAATGAAATTTGGCGTTCAGAATGGAGTTATTGTTATGTCTTCAACAAAAGTATAATCGTTGATCCTTCAGAAAAAGTTCTAGGTTTCAATCTTCCTAAGAAAATTCGGTGTATTTTTAATCGCCTTAGGACTGGTCATGATCGTTGCATCAGTATGATTTTCGAATGGCATTCTATAGAAAGCCCACTATGTGAGTGTGGTGCAGAAGAAACTATTGACCACTTGGTGAATACTTTTCCAATATATAAATTTCATGGAGGTATCCAAGTTATCCATTCAGTTTCAGATTCTTTTTTAGAATTGGTCGCTCATAAAAACCAACTGCCAGCTCCATGAAGAAACTAGTTTGGACTATCACATTTTCGTGAAGATTATTAAAACACTGATGGATGACAGACGGGAATTTTATTCTGGTATATCCTTTGGAATCATCCTTGAACACTCTACTAACTCAACTGGTCATCACTACGTAACTTACTCTACTGAACTCTCCTTTCCCAGTTCTATACCTGGGTTACAAACATAAAATCATATTGAACACCGTGAATTTCTTCTTCCTTATCTTATTCTCTAAGTTGTATGCCTGCGAAAAGGTACCATGGTACCTGCACACTAATCAGGTTAGGGGAAATATATTCTCTATTGTATCTTTCTGAGAACCTTATGAATGAGAAAGTTGTATGCACAAGTACCATGAAAACCATTGTTACACTAATGCAGGTTCATTTATATTAAGTATTGTGAAGACAATTTTGGCTAGACAAAGAAGTTATGTCTAATTGCTTTCTGTCGCCACACTAGAATGTGTGATAGTCTACTCATAGGATGATGCAACAAAATACAACCTGGGTTGACGAACGCAGAAAAAAGAAGTGCTGAGGAGGACCATGAAGAGAGATGTGAATGAAAACAAAAGAATTGGCATATTTTGTACATATTATGAGTTTGGAATAGTTATTATTCAGAAAAGTTTGACCTGCTCATATTAATTATTAATACTCTATTTATTGGGCTGTCATTATTGTCTCTAATTCCATTACCACTGTCACAATGAATTCGATATTCCCTTACGATTAATGAATGAATGACTTGTAGCCAATTAAGTGTTTCTCCTCTCTTCAGAGATCTGTCACTTACTAGCTTCAGTCGGAGAGGTGGTCGGGGTTAATAGGTTGTAGCTAGCCCGGAACCTATTTTCAAAAAAAGAAAGCAATTTCGAAGGCTTTGGTTCCCACACAAAAACAAACTCATCCACTTTCAGAGATTTATTAATAAGATGAAATGATCCACTAAATTGCTCAAATTGTAATGAAAAGTTAAGAGTGAAATATTGAAAAATAGCTGCTTACAGTTGAATTTCAACAATGAAAATTATTATGAATAGCTTCGAAGCGAAATGTCTCAAATGAAAAATGAAATAGAGCATACGAAATGATATAAATTGGATATCAAATGAAATTACAAAATACATAGCAGAATACTTCCATTAGCAATTAAAATCCAGGTGAAGTGCTCCCATGCAGAAAGAACCATCTGATTTGGTACGATACTGTCACAGCACCATATAAGGATTTTCAGGTTCTTATGACCACAGTTTTTAGGTGTGATGGATTCTTCGAAGTTGGATGTTGGTCAACGAAGTTCAATCTTGGAAATATATGTTCAAAATCGAAATTCTGGGCTCCACCCAAAAACTGGAAAATTAATTTCTTTCAGAGACCGTTCAGTAGAATATATTGTCCTTGCCGTCCATGTTTCCCATAAAAAGTTGTGTACTCAAGTATAAAAAATTACATATGTGAATCGACAGCCATTTTTCAAAAAAAAATAATAATCTAGGAAATAAAATTGGAACTGATTTCAACTGTTATATTAAATTTTGAATGAGAAAATGAAAAATTTTTAATGAGTGAATTGAATTGAATGGAACACTTTAGTGAAGATTTATTTTATATGGCGTGAGATTTTTAATATGAAAATGATCTAAATAATGAAATCTATAAGAAAAATTAATTTTGAAGCGAATGAAAATGAACCTGAACGGCAAGGATGAATCGAAATTAGGTTGAAAGAAAAAAGAATCTTTGTTGGGCAGAGGAGATTGCAAAAAAAAAATATATACATTTTAAAATATATAGGTATCTTACCTCAATTTTTAATTGAGTTTCATTAAACCAATAGAAACTATGAAATATTAACTAAATCTCAAAATTTAATACCAAAAAATATCTATATCAAGAACTCAACTCTGATGACTTATTTCATTCACCAGACAAAGCAGAAAAGAAAGAATAAAATCTTCGAATAACCGATTAATATCTTATTAGATTGAAAACATGCGTCCATCTGCAAATCTGAATTCTTCGATACACGTACAAATGCAGTGGCGGTACAACTAATATGTAATGAATAAATTTAAATTTCAAAAAGAAAGAAAGTTGTAACGATCGTATCGTTACAGACTTTCAATTCGAAAAACCATCAACTAAACCAGAAGGTGAAGATTTCCAATCGAAAATTGCCCATTCCCTGCCCTATACACCTCCAGCCGGATAAATCTCCGAAGAATAGTACATTAACGAGCCGCATAACTCTAACGGCGTTACACGTAGAGCACGTGATCCAACTAGATAGCGCCATGGCGCGCACGATTTTATCAAATATTATTATTAGGAGGTATTTAGTGCACCAGTTAGGACATTTTACGGGTCGTTTAACCGACTGTTGTAATTTGTGTGATTGAGAGGACGCCGGCAATTGGATGCAATTATTGCATATTGTCCGAGGGCAGGCGGAGGAGGGGTGGGGGGTGCTGCTGAACGGGCATTAGCGCCATTGTGCGAGCACCAAAGAGCAGGCTGGTGCCGCCGACGGACGCTGGTTGTCAGATAACTGGAGCAGCGGTGGCGCGCTATCGATGAAACCATTGGCGTACCTGGTTTGTTTCAGGTTGACTTTGGCGTTGTGTTGTTAGCACAATAGGAAGAAACGTCAAGCTACTTTATGATGTATACTTATGTTTTATGTTTAGTTGAGAATAGTTTGTCAAGGAATAGGAAAATCCGATGAAAACAATCGATCCCCTTCTTCCGGCTTGACCACACCCTTCGCATCACCTCGATATTGGTGTAAGTACCAAGTACCTTCCCTGGTCCAATAAGAGTTTTGCTGTACTGCAAACAAAGATCTTCGCGGATTCCTGGAAATCGAATATTCTCGAAGGACTAGAACCTGATACACAGATGTGACACATATGGTACAACCGTCTTGTCTTCGATCTTTCCTAACCCCTAAGATTTACAATCGAGAAATCGACCCGACATGTCTTCGACATCTCGACGAATTAACACTTCCTTTCTAAGTTATATAGAAAGCAATTCGTTCCTTGTAAATTCATCCTGTTGACCATCTCAATTATTTACAGGAAACAATAAGTGGATCCTACCAAATCTCTTTCAAATCTGTCAAACTCTCTTTAATGCCTTCACATTTTCTTTGAAAGAAAGAGGATCAGACAAGACAGTGAAACTACGATCCCAGGATTTTTGGGGAAGTAAACCTCTCAAAATTTTACGTTTGTCATACACTGATGACGGGATCTCAATACCTCGAATAGTAATCTCATAAGCGAGTTCATTCTGGTTTAGAAAATTTGGGTTGAGAGACTTCCACGATAGAAAATTCAAAGAAATTGAATAAAGTGATAGGAAAAACTGAAAACTTCTCGAAATAAAAAATCCCGAGTGAAAAATCAGATATAATTGCCGAGAGATGATTCCAAAAATGATAATTTGAACTATCCGGACCGAGGATAATGATCAACCCCGAACTAACAGTCACCTCCACCAGGAAAACTGAAATATCTAGTGATCGAATTGCCAAAAAGAATTTAAGTGCCCCACGTTGGGTGCCAAAATTATGTGTAACCTCTTTGTTACATCTCAAAATGCCCGAGAACAGTCGTTTGTTTTGGGTCGTGGTTCTGATCTCTGAATTCACCAAATGAAAGGGACAAAAGCCCAGGTGGATCAAACACTTCTTATACTCACACAAGTATTTTACAATATGAATTTTTAAATATCTGGTTCCAGAAAATTTGCAAATAATATTTCACAAAATGGAAATTTTTATATGCATAATAATGAAAAATGAAATTTTATAAATTCTCAAAATACTTCCCTGAAGAGATAAAAGTCCTAGCTCTAGACTGAGCCAATCTTCCCCCAATGAAGTTGATAAGAACTTAGGTGTGACAGTTCTTCAATTGTAAGGAGAGTAAATACTACTGCTTATAAGCTGAGAATTGACAATAATGTTGGGCTATCTTTTGACGAGGGACTCTCAATGTAATAATCAAACTTTCAGCTTTTATCGGGAACTCCAATCAGAAATTTAGTACAAAAAAATACCAAAAAAACACCTCTTTTGAGGGTTTTACGAATATAATAGAGAAAAAGAATGATATAAATTTCGCTGCGATATTTATCCATATTCTTTCAAAGAAACCAGAAAAAGAAATGATATGACAGATTCACTGTATCGGGTACACATGCACGAAGATAAGCATTGGCGAACGCTCAGATTTTCATCAACAGTCTTGTTCAGTTGAATATTTTCAATTTGAAATGTAGCATGCTACAGCTTGAGTTTTTGGGTTAACTGAGCTTCAGGAGACTTAAGACCTAAGTCTTCTTACAAAATATTATGGCGTTATTTGTGCAATGCCTAATCTGCGAGATTGACGAGAAATCAAGAAACCTGATTTTTCATCAACAGGCTAAAGCAACGCACAAGGTTTCGATTCTTCACATTAATAACGAAATCAAATTCAAATGGCGTGAGGCTAGTCACCAAAGCGCATCATGAAAGAACTATTTCGCCTTCGTTATACGAGGTTCTCACTCAATAATTCCTACAGACTATAATGCATATGATATGTAAGTAAGTTTTTGTTGCCCTCCAAATCGGAATAATTGAAAAGGTATTCAATGATTCAATTCGTGCCGTTATTCTTTGGCGTGATACTCCATATTTACTAACCCCAAAATACACCCATTGTTGTGCTAATGATGAATATGTTACAACAGTCAAACAGTTACCAAATAGTACACAATTGAAATATTGACCCTAATGTATTCTCCATCCTACTTTCTGGAGTAGACTCATAGACCTTGCCAGCTTCGTGAAGCAACCAGAATGTGTATCTACGTATAGAAGGATGCAAAACAAATAAACTGGATTGACAAAAACCAAAACGAAGGAGAGCTAAGGAGAATGAAGAAAAACAGACCGGAATCCTAAAACTGTGGAAACAATGAAGTTGGCATATGTTGAATACCATATGGGTTTTGATTAGTTTCTATTCATAAGAAATATGACCTGCTTATATTATTAGAAATCTATTCTCCTCCTACAGTGCAGTTAGTGCAATTAGTGTTACTTAGCAGTTTTGGTATCAGTTGGTTTGACTAAAACTGGCAGCCTACATAAGAGATGCGTTGATCGAACAGCAGGAGATATACAAGAAGGAAACATGTCATAAAAAGTATTGCCTCAACAAACTCCCGCCACGTAAAACCAACGATGATAGTAAAGATCATCAAGTTTTTGATTGAACTGTAATTCCATCTTTTTCCGACTCCACAAGAAGAGCTCGCCTGAACCCTACAACAAATTATCCAAGGGCTAATCGTCGACGAATCACCTAATGTAAGACATCCATTAAATCGTCAGAGAGGAAAAATCTCCCAGACGAATCTCCCCCAATGCTCATCCCCAAAATCCTACGTCGGTTGACACGATACGGAGTTAACGTAACTGCTGAAATGTCCACTAATGACCTTCCTATCGTTTCCAACTATTCGTTATGGCTTGCTGACTGAGCCGACGACCGCCTCTCTCACTTTTTGATGACACGTTTTTGCGCCCCATCGGACATATTACGCGGCCGAGCTTTTTCATCGTTAATTGACGGGCCACGCGAACTGAGCCTGATGTCTGATGGAGGCGGTGAATTCATGATGCCGAGAGGAGATTTAATACTCAGGGTGATGAGTTTCATGTTGTGCTTCCTGTTCTTTATTTTATATTGTTGAAAGTCAATAAAAATGTTTCAAAAGCAAAATTTGCTTGATTTACTAGAAATTTTGTTGATATTCGAGCCTATTGCGCTCTTGGAGACCAGAGAACTGTATGAAAGTATATACACTCACATGCAAAAAAACGCAATAAATTGGTATTTGGTAAAATTTGAGGTCTCATAGTTTTTTTGTCATTCTTTATTTTTCCAGTACCTACACAGTAAATAAAATTGTTAATATCAATTTGCATCTTCAGTTTTTTATTCAATGCTGACTTATGAGTAATTATAGAGGGTTCATCAGAAGTTTCAATTTTTTATTTTTTTAATTTAATTTTAAAATGTCCTCTGCAAAAATTTCTTGACCAAATTCTTTCAAATTACCAAATTTAATCAATAACCATTCCTTTCCACAATATTTTGTGTTCTGTTTCATGTCTTTAATTCAAGTGAACTCGTTCATTTATAACAGAGAAATGAACTTGAAGATGTGGCTCTGTTGGTTGTTGCCTCAAGGTCCGTTTGACCATGTAAAAGCTCCAGTTGAAGCTGAACGAGATTATGGATCATATTCATAATTACGTTCATCTTCCACATCATCCACAAGAATAATTATATCCATCTCTCTACCATCAAAACAGTTGTCGTACGTGGTAGACAAACTTTCACTTTTTTGATAGATGCTTGGAAGGTTTGTGAGGGCTCGGTTTGTAATAGTACCCGAGCTTGAGTTTAGAAGAACTTTGCCCAAACATACCTCACAAAATTCAAAACAATATCCAAAGACCCTGAAAGGTTAGTGAGACTATTAGATGGATTTATATTTGACACACCGGTCATTTCGTGGTTTCAGTCCCTGAAGATGAGAGAAGAAGACGCATCGGTAATAAGGGCAATAGCAGAAGACATACCATGTGCTGTAGGTTTATGTAGAGCATGTTTCAAAGACTACTTCACAAGGCAGTAAAGTTTAAATAAACTATCAATATTTTTCTTTCTATCCAATTGAACTTACTCAGCAAACCACCTAGGTGTTCCATATGGGGACACCCTCTAGAGCCGACCGAGTTACAATTTATCGAATTCATTCAGGATTTACCGAAACATAAATAATGTTTCGGTAAATCCTGAATGAATTCGATATAGATGAGCAAGGTAGAAATTGCTAAAAGAATAAAAAAAATCCAGGCGCTAATGGGTTAAATTCCAATTACTCATAAGGTCACCATTCATCAATAAGTGCATAAATTCTCTCGCGAAACGCGTTATATTGTGCCAAATTCCTAAAAAGTTGTAAAATGTTGTCATGCATAAGGCATGGTCCTTTCAGTTAACGTTAATTGAGTAGATCGAAAAAAGTACTCATTCATTCTTTTCGTGTTATGCTGTTTTTTTTATTTTGAACAATAGTTAGATATTTTTTCGAAAAAAAATGGACTTCTTTGAATATAATCCTGATAGAGGAAAAGTTTTTCCACAAGATGTTCGAAATTTCTTATTAAACATGGTCCTATAATGGCGAGCTTCTGTGTGATGAAATTTTGTTCGGCTTGTGAACCGGTACTCCAAAAGATTATTCCATATGTAAGTAATGAATGGAAGTTGGCATAATAAATGATCTTGATCGCACTAATAAGGGAGTAAAATTACGAGACCAAATAAGGAGCAGCGTCATACGGGATGTGTTGAAGGTTCAGGATGTTGTTGGATTTGTGCGGTCAAGACGCTGAAACTGGATGGATCACATAGACAGAATGGGAATTGATCGATTGGCAAAGTGGACAAAGAACGAAAAACCCAACACTCGACGCCTTCCTGGCCGACCACCAAAAAGATGGCATGAGAGCTGGACATCTACGTTACAAGAGGCTGGATAAACAGAAAATAACAAGACAATAGTCTTAAGAAAAAGTGGAAGAAGAAGAAGAAGATCGCACTGATGCTGACCTGACTCCTGACAGCCGTCAATGTATAACAGTTCAATCTGGGATTGAATGTATATTGAATACAATCGATATTCTCAACTGGGGGTTGAGAATCATATCTATTGTGAATGTGATTCTTGAAAACTTTATATTTGAGCTAAATTTGATTTATTTATCAGTGATGTTGATATTTTTTGGGAGGATTGTTTTCGATCTTATGCTGGAGAAATAAATGATGTTGGTCTATCTGTATTGAACCTGAGATCATTCTTATTATACTAGACTGCAACTTTTGATATTGTAATAGTATAATATAATATAATAGGTGTCATCTGCATACAAATAAGTTTTAAAATCAACTCAGAAGTGGTCCTGAACGATCAGATATGCCTTTCTCATCAATTCAACTCTACAGGAAACTTCCGCTGAAATTGTTTCCTCTTTCTGAATCATGTTTAGTTTCTCACTCTGGATATCATTTGGCAGGTCATTTATGATTACACTAAAAAAAAAGGACCCAGAATATTTCCCTGCGGGAATTCCCTAATAATATATTTTTCAGAAGATAATTCTTTCTCTTAATATCAACAAAATATTTATCATAGTAATCTTCATATTACTAATATTAGTTTCATTCAAATATTACACTACTACATTTGATTTTCAACTTGGTAAGAGTTGTGTAATTATTGAATTTTCTGGAATGATACAAGCACCCAAAAATTGAAAAGCTGCACCTTCATATTAAAATCGTGAATTTTCCCAATTCGCTGATCTTGCATCCACCCAGATCCCCAGAATATCAACATCAAGAATCGGATATCGATATGAATACTCTTAATTGCCCGACTGTCGAAGACTGCGTCATAAATTTTTGAGCGGGCCTGCTCTGACCTTCATTAGGACGTACTTTTGTGGGTGTGACACCTGTTCGAGATCCGCAGGGCGCTAACGACGTCTATTGTCGGTCCTAATGGGCTCCCTCGAAGACGGCTACCGCGTTATCTGTCACTTGCACACTTCCTCACCAAAAAGGGGACCCTTGGAGGTGGTGGGAGAGATTGGGGTAGTGGTCCTGCAGTACGCTCGGATCCCGATCACGTCTAAATGACCTATTTTGTGTTTTATAAGACGATCGGAAGATCGATAGTTGGGAGTTTCTCGAGTAGATGACTCGGAAAAGTTAATTTTCATGGTGAACGGACGTGTTTTCGTTCGTGAATTGAATTTCTTTTCTTTGGTTGACTGCAGGTCAGTCATCCGGTCCTGGAATATGTTGGTGGTGTTAATGGACCATGTGGATTTCTATTACGTTTTCTTGGAGTAACTCCTAATCTGGTTTTCAAATTAGTGGTTCAGTATTTTGACTTCAAAGAAGGAGGGGTTCTTTCAAATCGTTGTTACCTAATCTTTGTTAATAGACAGAAGTGATCTCGAATCAAAATTCTGGAAAATACTCATACAGGGTCTCCCGGCAGTAGAAATGTTTCGGGTGTACCAAATTTGATGTCTAGTGAAGGGGTCTCAGAATCCCTTTGAGCTAGCAAAAATAGTAGTTGTTATTTGGGGCTCGATGTTATTGGTTACATTTAAAGAACAAAAGTTTGTATTATAACATCAAAACTGATTGCAATAAAAAGCAAATGATCACACCAATGAATTCTACTGAAAAAAATGCCTGTAGAATGTTTTTATTTCATGTTGATAGCGCCAGAAGTTACGAGAATCTTTGATTCCACGTCATTTTACAATTTCCACTTAGAGCGCAGTTCAATATATCAGTTTGCGGCTTTTACCAAAATTGAATCTCCCAAAAATTGAACCCGAAAATGTGGCTTTATCTTTTAGTTCAAAGGGATTCTGAGATCCCTCACTAGACCACGAATTTAGGACACATCTTGCCAGAGGTAGAGTACCTAATACTTGGTGATTAAAAAGTAAAACACATTATTTCCGCATATATCCAATATTCCTCAACAATTGTTGACTTCTTCATTCCATGTTGACTTCTTCAGGTGAGAATGGTAACTCTAGATATTCACCTGAAGAAGTCATCATGTAATTTGACGAAACAATTGTTGTGTATTCAATAAATTGAAGCGCAAATCAAGTGTTTTACTGTTTGATCATATTAAGATGAATTTCTGTCAAGTAGAGACCGAAACAATCGAGAAATAATACTTGGTGAGTAGGGATCGACTGACAAATTAATTTCTTGCTTTCTACAGTAATCTAGACTTTGAATCTTCAAGTCTTTGAAAATATTTCAATAATATAATCATTACAGCCACATTTATCGACGAAATTTTTTAAACTTGTACGCAGGTATTGGGAAGGTAATTGAAAAACATGAATACACTTACAAAACGTGGTGTCATTCTCAGTTATCACACTCACAATTCTTTGTTTATAAATTTTCGAATTCGAACAGAGAATAAAAATTTAATTTACTGTCTATAATATCACCGGAATAGATAGAAGTGAGTTGTCGAAGTCTTTATGAAAAACTTCAAAAAAGACCAAAATAACCTTCAGCAGGTAAGTACTATTTCGTTTCTGACCATCCTCTAGACTAAAGTCTTAAGAGTCCAAATAAGCTTCAATAAATTGATTTAATAAGGAACAGAAAAATATGAAACACTCACAACATGAAGAAGATGATAAATTATTTTGCCGTATAGGAATTTAGTTGAAGTTATTTCAGAAGTTGTTCGAAGTGCCGCAGATTGACCAGTACAAGGTAGATCTGTAGTTTGCGATTCAATTTCAGAAATTAAATCTTGAAACATTACTGTCAGCTACATAACTATCAGCATATGCTATTGCGAATTTGAACAATGCAATTCCAAGGTATCATGGGGATTATTTTTGAAACCGAAGTAGATGCAAACCGTTTTATTGAAATTCACCACTACATTCTTTGACCTCTACCAACCTACGTATTAGTCACAATTGCCTTGCTAACGCGGAGCTCCTCTAATCTCGGCACTGAGTGCACACCGGAGGTGTTAACGGCAAAAAGCACAAGGTACAAAGAGAGCCAAGTGAATGGGTAAATCATTAATAAATAATAAACAATGATTGTCCCAGCACGGGGCCTTGAGGAACCTCTAATGCTCCTAGTTCTCGGGCAGAGATCGCTATACGTAACCACACGAGAAATCATCCCTAAAATCACAAGCTGTACCATTTATCTGAAATGAATTCAAATGAAAGTGTGTCAAAGGTACAAGTGAGAAAGTTGCGATCCATGGATTCAAACATGGATTCTATGAACTCGCATGCAGTAGTGCTACTGAGTAGTAGTAGAGTATTTGTATTCATCTATTATTTATTTGAATTTTATCATTCCATCAATGGAATTCTTACAAAATCTCTGGACATAACGCTGTAATGTAGGTCAAATTCCATTATCAATTTCAGTAGCGATATTTCCGCAAGGTAGCTACTATTGGAATTCATTGTTGAATTACCAATAATTTGTTACTATGTCGTCAATGATAATTTGTAAACTATATTCTTATATATAACTATGCATATAAGCCGATATAAGCAGTTCCATAAGAGATGTGCTAGACAGTTCTAGATTCGGCATTATTGTTTCTTCACACGATAACTTGTGCATCTCGTGTAATGTAAAAGTTGGTGATACTATGAATAAACCTCGTCAGATACTCTCTTGAGTGTGTGTCTTATTTCACCCTGTATGTACGATAAGACTGGTACCTGGTAAGAACATCACATGGCAATCCTGCCAGTCCCATGCAGATTTGGGTGATGGAAACTACACCCAAGACGACATCACAGCTGAAAATTTGGGTTCTTCAAAATCTAAAGAAGAAGAGGTCATCATCACCCATGTAGGCAACAGCGGAGGCACTACCAACGAGCTGAAAGAGTGGACCACCTCAGAATTTTTGGGAATTGCAGCTTTCGTAATGGTATGTGCAGGAATTGCTTACTTCATTTATAGGCAAGCCATGAAGTCCATAAAGAAGAAAATACAAAGGGAGATACGAAGAAGCCAAGAGTTGATATGAGTGAAAAACCATCATACATTTTTATTGTTTTTTATTTTTTTTAATTGTGATTTTGTGGACTCTTATTTCGATTTGATGAATTTGATTATTATATGGATAAAATTGAGGAATTAAATAATATAGATAGTTAGGAAATTTTTGGATAACATTAAGAAAGAACCGAAAGAGCGTAGGGAGCGTTTAGATAGGAATGAAAAATTGTTGTGTGATTTGAATAAGTTAGATAATCAATTTGCAAGAATAATAAAAATTCAGATAGTACTAACCCAGATTTTCTCGAGCTTTTTGAAAAGCATTCTGAACAAATAAGAGCTTCACTCAAAAATGCAAGGGATATATTGAACCAAAGAATTGTAATTATAAATATTTCAAAAAATTCTGTGAAAATGGGAGAAAAATTTGATTCGAGGACTGCTGCTTCTTTATTGCCGTCTATTGACAACACTGAGGAATCAGTAAACATTTGATCTTCCGTAAATTTTTTCGATTAAATCAACATAATCATTGTTCAATGACAAAGAAAGACCAATTCCAAAAAATCTCATAACAGAGTAATATCCAACATATTCCCCCAAAACGACACAAATCCACAATCTAGCCTCCCTCCCAGATAACCCCCATCACGCGACGTAAATCTCCTAATTCAATTAGTTTCGAATCAGATACGTCCCGACGTCCCCCCTCTGTTTCGACGACAATGGAGCGGTGGCCGCCACCGCCGCCCCCGATATGGAATCATGCACCGTGACGAATTTACTGCCCCCTCGGTCGGAATGACGGGACTTTATTTCGGACACCTCGCGGATTTATGGATCGTACACCTCCATTCGTCGACCGTCTATCCGAACGCGATGCGGCAACTCTTCATTTCCGCCGGAAACGCATAGCCGATATCGGCCTGAAATGTATCGGAAGAATTAATTTTCGGGCTTTCGTTTTCGGCCACGGTCGACATCTATTTGGATCGTTTTGAGAGGTTTCGAGGGCGACCCTATTGCTTTATAGGAACTCTTGACTAGAATTCCCAATTAGTTACTCAAAAATAAAAAATATGTTCAGATTATAGAATATAAAAAAATAAAAATTAGTATCGAGAAAACCTTCATTACGATACTAATTAAACAAAAAGATTGAAAAAGTTCCTAAAAAGAATACAATTAAATTATTTAGTATATCCAATGTCACTTAGAGGAAACCAGAATATTTCAGTTATACAAGGGTTTTCCAAGTTTCCAGAAATTCCTTTGGAGTGCGTGAAATGATTGATATGATTTTTCCTATTGGCTAAATAGTCCACGTACCACTTCGGGGGCATTTTGGTTACACTCATTGGCTGTATCTTTCATTTCTTAATTACTTTCTTATGATTCGCATAGACCAGTGCGGTCCATAGGGATATCAATAAAATGCATTTTTACTCTGTTGACTTGGGAGAGCCGTAACACCATAAAGCAACTGGCCAGAGGCAATAAAGTTACTCTACTATGGGTACCAGGGCACTGTGGTGTTAAAGGAAATTGAAAAGCTGATGAACTTGCAAAAAGTGCATCAAGGTTAATACCTGCTGGACCTGGGCCTTTCTGTGGGCTAGGAAAAGACCAATATACTTTCAAATACCTCGGGCACCACTACACCTGTGCCGGGGTTACCCCATGTGACTCCACCAACCTGGATGCCCAACTGGGCCGCATAATGAGAGCACCCTTGAAGCCCCAACAGAAGTTTGATCTCGTGAATCATTATTTAATACCGAGATATGTACACTCTATGCAATCCCCTTCAGTCAACTCCAAGGTCCTAAAGAAAACCGACAGGCAGATAAGAAGAGCAGTAAAGAAGATTCTAAGACTGCCTGTTCACATAATCGATGAAAGTCTTTATACCCCCGTACATCTGGGGGGTCTTGGTGTGTTCTCCTTCTCCAGGAAGATCCCAATTATCATAATGGCTAGAGTAGAGAAAATGAGACGATCCTGTGAACTTTTTGATGGAGTAATGACATCTAATACTTCCTGGACCGACCGCGTGAGGAAAATGATCAAGCCACATCTCAACACCAAGCATGCGGTCGACAAGAACAATGCGGAAATATTGGAGAGATCATTCTATGGAGGAGGTACACGACAAGCTGAGAACGACGGTGCCTCAAATTTTTACGTTCATTCACCGCCGATGGTGTGGTCAGGGGAGGACTATATCGCAGCAATCAAGCTGAGAACCAAATCGCTGCCCACGAGAGGGCTACCGTATGGCCCCCGTGAATCCAGGATGTGCAGAGCTGGTTGCGGTAAGGTGGAGTCCCTTTCGCATATGCTCCAGCAATGCCCACTTGGCCATACCAAGCGGATGAACAGGCACAATTTTGTAGTGAAGAGGATCGTCGATGCAGCTCGAAAGAAGGGATGGGAGGTTGTCGAGGAGCCTCACATCAGAGATACCAGAGGCAGGCTCAACAAGCCCGATATGGTCTGCACCAAAGGCACGGAGGTGATAGTTGCAGACGTGGGGGTGTCATGGGAGGCCCCTAGGTCGCTCTCCGAAACATATGATCTGAAGAGAGCGACATATGATCAGCCAGAGCTGTTGGAGGTGGTGGCGGCAAGGAATCCTGGCAAAAGCATCCGAGTTCTACCTTTCATCATCGGAGCAAGAGGGTTCTGGTGCCGAGAAAGCAGTGCCCTTCTACAAGCCCTCTCAATAGACACCACGCCAATTAGAAGGGACCTCGTGATGACAACTCTACGAGGAGGATGGTCCATCCACAAGGATGTCAGTCGCAGAGCGTGGGATTAGCATTCTATCTTTTGCTACCTCTGGCAAGATCCACAGAGCGTAATTGATCTTTTGTGCGTGTTGCATGTGTGTTCGTGTTCGGGATTATGGCCTTTTACGCTTTAAGTGTGTGAGAGTGAACGGTTGAGAGTCATCAGAGACAATTTTTGATTTTCTCTTATACCATTGTTCACTGCCTACATTCCTTTGTTACCTTGTGATATATACTTATATGTACCATTGAATTGTGTCCTATATACACTTACACTATTTGTAATTCACACTGTCTACCTGAATAAAGATCTTTAACAGCGGTCCAGCAATGGGAGTTAAATAACAGGATAACCCATTGGACAAACACTCTTGGACCTACTCAGGCCAAGAAATTCGTGATGATTTCACCTACATACGCCAGAAAGCTTTGAAGCTGTCCCGAGCCGAGCTTCGGGTAATGGGGGGACTGCTGACGGGGCACTGACATCATTTGTACCTTATGGGAAAGACATCAGATGAGATTTGCAAGCTCGGTGTATCAGAAGCTGCAACAACTGAACACATGGTATGGAATTGTCCTAAGCTTGCGCTCCAAAAAACCATTTATATGGGAAAGTCGGTCGTGGATATCCGAGAGGTAACGGTAAAGGCCCCTAAGGAAGTTGTCGGTTTTATCAACGCCATTGGCGAACTCCTTGGGTTTCCATGGATGAGAAGAGGACGAAACAAAAGATCTACATGGTCGCAGTTCCCGGAACTCTTACCGAGCCATTACAAACCAAGTTCAAATAAAAATAACAATGATGTGGGGAGGAGAAAGAAACTCTAAACTTGTAGAAGTGACAAAGTAGCCTCCGTGAAGCCATCCCAGATACTGGGAGTAGAACTTTGGAACTAGATGGCGAGCTGTGTAGATCACGTTATGGCGAGAATAGCTCTGATGAGGTGTACAATGGACCATTAGGTCATACTGCAACGGAACGCCCTTATGTAGAGATTCTGGAAATCATTGTCATTGGCATTGCTCATTAGTGATATGAAATATACCTGGACGTCGTTATCAAATGGCCATGGTGCACAGCGTCTAATTTAGGATTCGTTGCAAAATATCAATAAGATTTCACTGGGTTTCAACTCGTGAAGTTTTTTTTTTGTTGGTCGAATGATTCGTGGGACCAATTTGTAAGTTGAATAAATAAATGTTTCAATGTCTCTTTACGTTAAGATCAATGTGACTGATTAGTGTTACATGAGAATAGTTTTATCCAGGCAACTAACTGGTTTTTATATTCCTTTTTATAGTTGTTTTGTATTTTAGATCTTATTGTTCTCGAAAATGGTGAATGCCGAAACATGTCGAACCTAGATAAGGCCCAGTTTCACCAAATGCTTTAATCTTGACTTGGCTCTTAAGTGAGGCCTTAGATCACGATTAATGTAATGTAGCAATTCACCACACTCCAAAGCGCCATTTAATCGACCAATCGCGATTTAGCACTAATCGGCCATTTTTGGAGGATTATAACGTTTCAAGTTGAGATTAATAATTATTTATCAGTATGGAACTCTTGTCTATGTAATTATTTTTCCGGAAATTTCTAATTGTTGGGTCAATTTCATCAAAATATGAATGTATGTATAGGCTCAATATTTCCCATTTAAAATACACGTAAACTTTGTTTTTGTGTTTTATGAAATTTATTGCAAAGAATAATTTATTGATATGTTTGATTGAAATATTATTTAAGAAGCAGTTAAACTTGTTAATAAAAATAAATAAGTTAATAAAATTACTTATTTAGTTTTTTTTTCAGAATGTGTGGTTTTGTGAAATGGGATAATTTCTGCAAGTTTCCGACATTTCGAAGCACATCACTCGACATTTTCGGCAGAAATTAACTTTGTTTTTTGTTTACAAGATGACAAATGATTTGAAATGTTATGAGTTATGAATGAATGACACCTGACACCTAGCGCCAATGGTGGTCATCACTGCTTATACAATACAGAACACTATATAACTCCTTGTTCACAACGTTGCCAAATGGTTTGACTATTTAATCGCGATTTGGTTAATCGCGATCATCTTCGGACGGGTTGATGCATGGTGAAACAGAAAACACTGTTAAGCCTGCTTTAGTAACAAGCGGAGTTTAATCAATCTGGGATCAAGTGCTGTTTGGTGAAGCTGGGCCTAAATAAAGTAAACGTTCCACATTTTAGAAGAGTTTGAAGACTGCAATTTCTCATTTTCTCTTTATGAAAATTGTATGTTTCTAGGTTCTTCACTGACGGATAGAATCAAATTTGAGAACGCATTTGTCACCTGTGAATCGAACCCTATCATTTGAGCACATTTCCGGTAAGGATTCACGGCTTGACTTGATATTCAAGCTACTCAACTTGAGCTTGACTTGAAATCACCTCAAGTTAGCGTCAAATAGTAGTTATTCAATGTCGAGTACCTAATAAATAAATACTTGATTTGAAATTGAAAAACTACTACTTGACTTGAACTTGAGTTGATTTTAAGTCAAGCTCAAGTCGAGTAGCTTGAATATCAAGTCAAGAAGTTCGAATATAAAGTCAAGTCGTGAATCTTTATTTCATGCATGATGCAGCAATCAAATCGGAGACTACTGCATTGAAAATATTTCTTACCATGTCTGTTAAGACATTGTAATTATGATTATGTACGGATTCTATTATTTGTTGGTGGCTTGCATCCGATATTAGCGTTATGTGATCCCTACAAGATGCAACAAATAGACAAGAGCCACAGAATATTGATCATATTATATTTAGTTTTCTATTTTATGTTTAAATTCTCTATATGTTCCTGAAAAAAATTGAATTACTACAACTAAAAAAGTGGAAGATCCCGTATAATAGTAACCTCAGATCACCCAATATTGAAATCAAATGTTTTTCACTTATTCTGCAAGTCTACGAGCTTTTGCGTTTGACTGAGTTTGTTTAAAGAATTACATAAAAATTATGTAATTATCAATAACCCTGTATACGGAGTTTTATAACTTCTTATTACAACTCGTGTCGACAATATTGAGATTGTAATTATTATCTTCAACTTTTTGTAACAAAAAAATCGCCACATGATTGATTTTCTAAAGGTAAGTAACAACCCTCTCTCTGCATGTTTGACATCCTGTATCTCAAAAACTGTACATTAGATCTTGTTGTGCCCATGAAGACATTTGATCAGGACTTCATAAACTACATTATACTAAATTTTCAGCCAATTCATACTAGGACACATTTTCCATAGAAACCGTGCGGACTCCTTCCACAAAAGAGGCGTGAAATAGTAGTTATTCAATGACGAGTACCTATTAAATAAATACTTGATTTGAAATTGAAAAACTACTACATGACTTGAACTTGAGTTGATTTCAAGTCAAGATCAAGTCAAGTAGCTTGAATATCAAGTCAAGTAGCTCGAATATCAAGTCAAGCCGTGAACCGATCGTTCTCAAATTTCGCAAAAGAGCAGTAAGCATCAAATTTCGTCCTTCAACGAAACGTAAGGATCTAGGTCACTCAATTCGGACACGCCACGAATCGCGTTGTCCTTTTGAGCGACCAGCGTCAGACGCTCGTTGCAGTGACCTCTAGCTCGACGCTGAGTTCATGCGGGGGCATAATAATTGGATTAGACTCGATTGTAGCCCCGTCAAGGGCTTAAAGGGTCTATAAATTCCGACTTGCGCCAAACTCAAACATGCAGCTCGGACTCCGGATTAATAACCGGCCTGCCCGTGGCCGGCGGAGGCGACGCGGCCGGACGCCGTTTTCCTGAGAGGGAGCCACCCCGTGATATATTGGGTATTAGGTGCTTGCTAAATCACGTTTCAGGATAGCCAGTTAGAACGTGTATTACCGTTTGTTTGGTGGGAGTCCGGCGGAGTCGACTGCAGCGTTTGCGTGTCTACCAAGTTGAGACCTGTGATTATATACGGTAGATATACTCAACGGTACTTATGGCGTCCTCATGTGTAGAGATTATCAATGATAATAATTATGCTTCATCGTTTCGACTCATAGAAGCTCAAATAATATTAAATACTCTTCATTTCACAATCGCTTCCAGCTTACTACATGAAATGAAATTAATTAGTTCCAAAGAAAAATATATATTCTCTAGTTATCTACAAAATAATCGTGTAGGCAATAAGGTTCTATATTCACCAACATCGAAAATATTTCCTTCTTAAATATTTTATAGTTTGAAGTTGTTCGGACCGAAGTTGGGATACGAAGAATCGCTCCAGAACAACTGAGTATATTATGTGCTGGCTAAATAAAGTTTGAGGATAGCCAGTTGCAACGTGTATTACCGTTTGATTGGCTGACGTCCGGCGCAGTCAATAAGAGGTTTCGCTTTGAAAGCTATATGGGCAGCTGTCACTTTCAGAGCTATCTTCTTGTGACATTTGACGAGTAAAAACTGCGTCATTACTAAAAGTGAAACAATAAACGCTTCAATAGCACACTGAAGTTGTTAAAATTTAAAAAAAAACACAGAAATGATGAGAATTTTGAAGTCGCAGTTAGCAAAACTATAGCACTTCTAGTTCTTGGGTCACCATGGAGCACTTTCTCGACCGGCAAAAGTGAATCTGGTGGAAAAATTTAAGCTGTTGGGACAAGTTGGTGAAACGAAGAATAGAAACAGTATGCGTCGGTCCAGAAAAACTGAGAAGATTACTGGTGTAGCTCATAGAGTTGGGGAAGATCCGGATTTTGGTTTTGGTCATCGAAAATTTCACGGAAAGAATATGGTACTGCAACCATAGCCGTTGGAGCCATTTGGCTGATATCGTTTTTCATCGTTTATATCATCACCTTCTTCTCTACAACGAAATAACTATCCATTGATTTCTCTAAACATATACTGTTTATGGTGCAAAATCAAAATGAAACCTGGAAAACCCTATGTATATCCAGTCGGTATAAATAATAACAATAACAATAGCTTTATTCCCTGAATCCTGTACACAAATATACAAAGAAATGGAAAACCGTCAATAACAGAAAAAAAATTCAAACTACATCCTTGAATCTATATCACAAAAACTCAAAAATTCTGAATTAGAGTAAAGTTCTATATTAATAATCAAGTCTGTGAGATTTTTCTTGAATTTCCTAATATCAACTATGTGTAGTACATTTTTGGGTAGATTATTATAAAATTGAATACACATATACTTGGTATTTTTTTTTCAGTTAATGCCATTTTATGTATCGGAAAGTGAAAGGTACGTCTTGTGTTATAAATATTTTTTAGATTCTCGAAATAATGGGGACTTGTTTTTACAACAAGAACGCAAAATAAACAATCCAAAGAAAGTGACAATTCTATTCTGTCTGAAGTGACCTCTGCATGATTCTATATATTTTAGATCAATCATAGATCTTGAAGCAGACTCTTGAAGTAAAAACAGTTTACTGTTGTAAAGAAGTACATTCCGAGTTTATGAAAAAGCGGGTATGTTTTGAATCGAATATTTCGTCAAATATTTGACGATCAATGAATCAATTAATGCATCAACGAAATTGAATATTCAGTACAAGTTTCAGAATAACTATTTAGGTCTCAAATAACTTCATCGAATTAATAGCAATCAGCACATGCATCAATTTTGCTGCCGTTAGAAGATTGAAGGGTTAATTTGGAGAACTACTCTTCATTCCATCGATTGAAATTTTTCGAAAATATCATCTCAGTATCAGATCGAATTTTCTGAATTTATGACTTGACATTACCTCCGAAGTTGATGTTGGCCAATAGCCGCTTAAAAGCTTGTTAAGACATCTCATCATGCAAAAATATCTATGAAAGTATTTCAGGCTATTTTACCTCTAAATATAGCTGAACTTTTCTTTTAGTTCACAAGTCAATCGTACAGGTGTTTATTTCTAATATGTAAAATGAGGAAAGCACTGACGTGAAAGCAGTAATTTGAGGGCGTCCTTTCATTCATGTGACGCAATTTCGCTCTTGGAGACCACACCACTGTATATAGGTATATATGGTCCCCTGTTCAGATGTCTAAGGCTTTTAAGAGCTCGTTCATTCATGCGCCAATTGTATCTTTGGAGACGATATAACTGTATATAAATATATGTGGTCAACAAGGGTACAATTGGCGCATGATCGAATTAGCCCTAAAAAGCTCTGGACAACTGAACAATTGAGTTCTTTTTCTGATAACAAATTCCTAAATAACTAAAAAACTGGTTATACATTTATGATTCGAAGTATTGTTCATCGCTTGCCACTACTCATAATACACTACGCTGAGTTGGTCCAACAAATACAGACCTTGGACCGTGAATATTTGGTTTGGCCGTCGACTTGAAATCATGGCCGGGATATCCCCATGCTTAGCTTATTGTATGACATCTACGGTCTATTCATTTCGACTACCACGTACCGCTGTAGCCATCTATTGCAAAAAGGCGGAAGCAGAGTTGTACTACCTAATATATAAATATTTTCAATATTTTTAGTTCTTGTAAATAGCACAGGAATTTTGTCAGTTCATATGCCAGACTGATTTTGAACGAATTTGATTTGAAATTGAAACCTTTGCGAACAGTACTCATTGTTAGGCACTTCCTTAATTTCTTCTATAAATTCATGTATCCTGTGGAATGTCTTCTACTCTTTTTCTTTCCTACATCCACGGAATCATTCAAAGTATTTATCCATATTGAATGACAAAAACTCGAGTCGTCGATGCGAGATTGCACGAGTAAGAATTTGAGTCATGACATTCATGATTGTTATGTATTGAAATTTAAGCGAGAACTCCCTGGAGTTTCCTTCCTGTATTGAGTTTTCTAGGAAGTTGAATTTTATATTTTCCTTCCAAGAAAGCGTTCCGACCCTGAAAGAGCCCACACACAAAAAAAATTAGCATTGCAAAGGGCCAGAATGAGCCAAGAATCGACATTGAATGCCTCCAATCCACCGTGGATTTCCTAGCGGCGTAGTCTCGAATATTTCCATTTCCCAGGACTGAACCGTCCAATCTTCAATCTTTTCGAATTCATATTTAAGAATTTTTTTCAGTCAAGAACTGTCTGCGAATGACAAAATAAATTTTTCCACAACAGTTGGGGATTTGGAAGTATTGGCTGGAAAATTGAAGTATACAAAATAAGAGATGAATTTTATGTTTCGGTGTTCGACAGGAAATGACCCATGTTACAGAAAGCTCAAGTGACCTCAAGATATGTTTGTTATGTCGCGATAGATACCACGATCACCATATGTTAAGATGTTGAAGGATTTGGAAATTTTAATGCTACTGCAAATTTATGGAGTGTGAGTTAATTTTCTGTATAGATCCAGTGAATTGAATTTTGAAGAATTGACAGAAAGCTTCTTCCAGCAAGATTTCTGAGGAATATGTTTCAGGATCGACTCATCAGTTTGAACACTGAGCAAAAATATCCTCCGCGGTGTTGAGACAGCACACCTTGAGTTTCTTTTGTGGCCTCATTTGAAAAAATAGTATCTTTCAAGTACTTATACCTGAATCAGTCCAACTGAAATACACAATTCTAGAAAAGATTGAAGCAATTAAAAATTGACCCAATACATTGGATAATGTCTTCAATGCCATCGCAAAAAGATGTGAAAAATGTTTAGAGCAGAGGAGTGGTCATTTCCAGCAACTTCTTTAATTTAAATCATGTTTTTGTATGTTGATGGTTTTTATTGAATGAAAGTCTCATAATAAATAATAAATATAATAAATAAAAATGGCTGACACTTGGTAATGAATGAAGAAAATACAAAAAGAAAGAGAAGTACAATTTCCAAGTCTGTAATATTATACGATATCAATTATCTATCTGGTTAATGTATCAGCAAAATGCCATCAACATAACCATTGTCAAACAGAAGATTTCCACGTTTTTACGTAGGACCATAATCGAAAGTAACCCAAGGAGAATGCACGCCATCGAGGGAGAGTAGCGATCTACCAGTTTCATCCTTGTTAGGGATCATCAGTACCGCATAACTCAACTCAAGATGACGAACAAACGAAATAGCAGGCACCTTTTTGAACGCTGGCAGATGTCTCAGAAAGTCTCATGTTTCTCACTTTAATTTCTGTCATAAATTCTCGAATTGTTCCAATCTAGAGGATAATTTTCATCTGATTTTCTGAAGTTCTTGGACCGCTAGTTTTAGAATCCTCATATTTTATCAATTTATGCAAACTTGTCAATGAAATTTGCAAGTAGGAGGAAACCATTTTTGTGAATCGATGAGTAATAAGCTCAAGAAAGTCGAACATTGAAGTGTCACTAACATTTGTTTACATATTTCGAATCTGGGAACTATACACTGTGTCCGAAAAGTATGGAACAAATTCATTTTAAGCTAAACTGGCCATTTTAAGAAATAATCCAGAAACACGTCGATTTCTGATTTTAATTTACCGTATTTTAAAATAATGATCTAATAACAGGGTGAATTACTTTCGAGTAATGACGTCACCGTAATTCTTTTTGAATGGACCACCCCATTTTGTCTCAATTTTCCGATTACTCTAGCTGAGCTGATTCCGAAAATGTATCACATGTTGATTCCAATTGGTACAGGGTGGACAAAAATACAATAGTTTTGTGTGTGCTGATAAAGTAACGTGTAACATTCTTCATTAGTTAAATCAACAATATCATCAAAAATACTTATGGTCTAGCGGCAATTGGTTTGAATGTAACACCCTGCAGTTTGATACATTTTTAGATTAATAAAAATGAGCTGTTTTTTGACGTAGCAGTTCTGTTTGTTGACGTAGCCATTCAACCAGAAGTGCGCGTCATCGCTAAACAAAATAAAATGAACGTAGTGCGCGATACGTATTCCGCACAGAACCATTATTTTTGAAATAAAATTGCATTATTCGCAAGCGTTGTTCAGGCGTGAGTCTATTCATGATGAATTGCCAAACCAAACTGAGAATAAATCACTTGACAGCTGTTAAATCGGTCGCCATCTTGAACAGTAATGCAAACTTGAAGTTATATATCTTGAAGAAAAAAAAACACTCGTTACAAGCGCTGCTTGTTATCACATAAAATGAACTCTTATTTCTCCAAAGTACTCTTGACCACGAAAAAAAAAATGAAGAATAAGCATTTAGTTGAAGAAGCGTTTCATCGATTAGTATTTAACAATTCCAGAATCTGAACAGGAACAAGTAAATCAATCCTTGATGGTCCTTCAGAAGATGAGGATCTTGCAAATGCAGATCAGAAATTCATTGGCAGCACTCCACTTTGGACGGATGCACAAATTCTACGGCAGTTATCTTCTGGTTTTCCGGGATATAATTCGCGTCATCCCGAGGGACGTCTACAGCGGGCCAAATCGATAATTCCTATGGCCAGATCTGGCAGATATTCAAAATGGGAAGCCATAAAGGCAATTCTCGCTGAATAATAACATTTAGCCAGTTAGGAACTGAAATCCAACTGGAATTGCTCAAAGGGAATACATTTATTAGACTAGATGCGATACTTAATGTCCGGTGATAGTTTCTATCAGTTGCAGCAGTTTATGAACAATGTTGTTATGGGCTGTAATTGAGGCAAAGTTATCGGCGCTGCTGCAGGTTGACCATTTTGGGAATTAGGGCATTGTGATGGTTATATCCGGTGAGCTAGGGACGTAATACACTTCGTTGCGACTTTCGGTTCAGAAGATTGTTCCATTATGTCACGTGATGTATCGGGTCGTTGCGACAAGCTGTAGGGGATGTTTTTTTTCATTTTCGGTTGGGAAACGATCATGGAGTTTCAGGAGGAGAGAGGCTGTTTAACGATCGTGCATTGTGATTATATTTGAAATATTAGGACGATCCATTGGCTTTTATTTTTAATTGATGTAAATATTTCATTCACCTATCAACTCACGGTGGATTGTTTTCATTGTTTCTTGTTAACCAAGAAGTAACTCATGATATGCAGTTAAGACGCATTTTTCAACATTCAAAGCAAGAAGAGTTTCAAAATAGAACACGTGAATAACAACAAACTATAATTGATATCTCAGGGTGCTTATAGCACAAGACCTTCATTCGAGCTCAAAATATTAGGTGTACAACTTTCTTTGGTCGGTTTGCAATAGATGGTTGTCGAAACAAATAAATCGTAGATGTGATGAATGAACTTAGATATTTGTGAAACTAACACCATCGAAATAATAGTCGATTTGTGTCTGCATCATAGAGTTATCCTCGATTCAACATGTCAGTTTACGAGCCAAATTCTAGTCATTTGCGGGCGGTTTTGGTTTTCTGCTTTAATATGAAGAAATCCGCGGCTGAGTCGCATACCTATGGTGAGGCCGCTCTTATTGAAAGAACATGACGAGAGTGGTTTAAATGCTTCAAGAACGTCGATTTCGACGTTGAAGACCAGCATGGCGGTGGAAGAGATTTCGAAGATGCAGAATCTGAGGCATTACTTGATCATGACTCGTGTCAAACGGAATAATAATCAGCGGAATTATTAGAAGTGACGCAACAAGCCATTTCAAAACGCCTGAAAGTTCTATGAATGATTCAGAAACAATGGAATTGAGGGCTGTACGAGTTGAAGCCGAGAGATGTTGAACGGCGTTTGTTTTCTTGTGAACAGCTGCTTGCAAGGCAAAAACGGAAGAGATTTCTGCATCGCATTGTAAATGAAGAAAAATGAGTTTATTGCGATAATCCCAAGTGCAGAAAATCACGGGAATATCCTGGTCACGCTTCTGCGTAGACGTTCATAATGAATATTCACGGTTCCAAAGTCATGCTCAGTATTTGGTGCAACCAACACAGCGTAGTTTATTCTGAGTTGTTAAAACCAACCGAAACAATCACAGGCGATAGTTATCGAACTGAAATAAAGTGTTTGAGCGGAGCATTGAGAGACAAACGACCGCAATACAACGAGAGACATGATGAAGTGATTTTACAGCATGACAATGCTCGATCCCACGTTGCGATAGTGGTCAAGACATACCTAGAAACGTTGAAATGGAAAGTCCTGACCCAAGGTCTGTAGATTACACAGGTTGTCTCATAACTTAAGTTGAAGAGTGGGGTAACGCGTCATCCGGTGTCTGTCAAGGTCTATAGAGTGTCTGTATCGCCTTTGGCCATCATTGACAGACATTTTATCGTAGCTATTTCATGATTGAAGATATTAAAGACTATTTAGGATACGCCACAAACGATATACGCGATCAAAATAATAAGAAAATCCGTGAAAACCAACAATTTCATTGCAATCAAATGTTAATTATTTGAATGTGTAAACCCACGTAACAAATGATGGACGCTGATTGGTGGAAAGTTACGAGATCATCTGTCTAAATCTATAGACCTTAGTCCTGACCAACATGCCGTATTCTCCAGATATTGCTCCCTCGGAGTATCACTTGTTCCGATATATGGCACACGACCTGGTCTCATGAAGAAGGAAAGATTGGATCGATTCGTGGATCTCTCCAAAAGATGACCAGTTTTTTCGACGTATGATTCTTATGCTGCCCAAAAGATGGGGGAAAGTAGTGGCCAGCGATGGGCAATACTCTGAATCATAAATGTATAACCAGTTTTTCTCAATAAAGCCTCGAATTTTGGAAAAAACGGCGGAAGCAAAGTGGTACGCCTATGTTTCATTTACTAATGATGTCGACAGAATTTAGGTATATACCTAGAAGAGAACAGACATGGGGAGAGAGCCCAAAATATTCCACCTAATTGTGCCAACTATAAGTTTGTACTCAAATATTTATAAAATATGAAGTTGTGATTCAATTTTTACTTACTTCTCTAAGGAAGTAAGTGTTTACTCCCTTTCTGTTCTTCATTGTAAACCAAGCTATATCTGTGAGTAGGACCTACAAAGGTCGAATCAATATCGTTACGACTAGCTATATATGGCAGTAATAGAAAAAACAACATGACAAGACTTCATGATCAAGTATAATATGAATCATTCGAAATTATCCATACAATCTTCGGCACATTCGAATATTTCCCACATCAATCTGTTGGATGACTTTCCCCATCACGCCAGTGTACATAATGTGATGACTCCATTTGTGCCTCTCATAACATCTCTGCAATTTCCAGTGTGGCAGCAGTCATTCCGCCAAGCGGGGGCAAACAGAAATGAACTGGATGCGTCAGTTCGAAAGAAACAGGACAAATAACTGGCCATTTCGACTGTCAAACACATAACGCATAGTTGATGGCTCGCGGCTAGAGTCCTAGCCTTCCTTCTGTTTGCAGAGGGGCGAGGGGAGGGAAAGACGGAGTCGCCTGGGCGAATTTAGATATTCGAAAATGATATGAGAGCGAGCCGTTTGCAGACCGACCGGAATCTAATACCGACGAGGCTGTGGTAACTGATATGAAGGCGGTTGGCTTGTGGATGATTAATTAGAAGGACGTCCTGATCCTGAAACCGACGTTCCAGGGCTGCTGAGAGTCCGTCACAGGGATCTGTGGACAGGGTGGTCTCCGGACGATAACTCAGGATTGATGTTTTTGGTTTGGACGTGTAGAGGGGTTTGAGAAGTAGAATAGTGAATAGTTTACATATGATCACTAGAATGTTTTAAAATTTATTAGTTCATCAAAGCGTCGAGAGTATGATGTTTTCAATTGATTTACTACGAAAACAGAGTTTTATAAGGGACTGAAAACGTTCGAGAATATTTCATGGTGCAAACTTAAATAAATGAAATGGTAGAAACAGACATTTCGTCTAGGTACTGTTGCACATCTCTCGATGTTTTGGATTGTAATAAATAAAAACTGTGAAATTACTGTACTTTAAATGTGAGAATAAATTTTGAATTTGAAATTTGAATTTGAAAACCACATAAATTTCTAGCAACCATCAAATATTTTGTTGGCAGGGATTCGGAAGTATTTTATTGGACAGGATGGTACTTGATAGTGGTCCTCGATGCCAAAGAGATGTGGTTCAGATAGAGCAGGAAAAAACAGAAAGAATGAGACGGGAGGGGGGTCAGAGTCAGAGTTAAGAGTCAGTCAGAATTCGGTCAAGGCTTATAGTCAGACGGGTTGCGAATTAGGTACATACGAGACGAACGAATCAAAAGTTAGACGTAGACGACGGTGTATAGAAGACGTGATACTTGACGACCCGACGGTTTTGTTTTATTGAACAATTAAAGAGTGAAGACGAAATTCAGGACCGTATTGATATATTGTAATCAAGACGGGAATATCCTTTCAACATTGTGAACTACTATATTGTAAGACTTTGTAAATAGATATGTACAAAATCAATGAGTTTTCAATTTGAACAACCTCACTCATACTCAACCAAAAGAAGACAATTGACCAGGTTATTGAATCATAGACCAAGGCGAAAAATTAATCAATTAAATAATAAATGAATAATTTTCCAATTTCAGAATATCTTAAATGTGGAACTAAACTTCAAATCAAAAATCCTAGAAATGCACTGGCTTTTGAAGTCAGGAACTTCTGAGTCCTCGCATTCATGCTGTTATATTTTCCTTGGAGACGATATTTCTAAAATTCTACATGAACATTGCAGTTAAACAATGAACAAGGCTTTCCTTGATAAAGGTTACATGTACTTACAGTTCATTTAAATAGCAAAGTTTCGTAAAGTATTTCCCCTTCTTCAGGCTGAAATTATAAAGGATATAAATACACTTGATTATTTCACCAAAATCTATAGACCTTGATATACTAAAAACCAGCACGATAATGATCGATTATTTATAAACAAAAGATTCCCAATTTTTCAAGCATGAAATTCGTCAATATCAAATATTGGAATAACTTTTTTACCTCTATCTTAAAATTCAAAAGTTAGATAACCCACCCGCTATATATAATGTTCAGGGAACCTACAACAGATTGTGCATTTATAGAACTAGGGTGTTTTTTATGCGCAATATTGCCTTGAAACAACGTTTGAATAAATTGGTTTTCTAAATCCTTATTTTAGTACGTCAAACGTAGTTTCGAGAATAAACAATTGTGACCAATTTACATAAATTCATAGGACTTGATTATTTACCTAATAAAAGTTAGTTTTTCTGAATGAATTCATCAAAATATTAGGTTTTGATCATCTGCATAATATAATAATTTATTAGGAATTCATCTATTATTGGTTCTTCTATTGAATCAATCAGTTTTACTATTTCCCTCATACAAACGGAATACGTGATCAGACCGTTCAATCGATTATGCCATTGTTTGTATTCCATGTCCATTCCAAGTCCTTGAATGGTATTAGTCATATAAGAGAATCTATGAAATTCGAGGAGAATATATTAGAAAAAAATTCCGAATATTTTCATGATAATGAATCTGATTGAATTTAGAGTTTGCGAAAATATCAGGTGACTTCTTAAAGTTGAATCAGTGAAAAATCTCGAAAAAGAACCATCTCATTGAAAAATTTTTCGAATAAAAGGTTGATGAGGATGAAGGCCCTTTCCTCTTAAATTTAAAACCTTTTGGGGGGATATTGGGAGCAACTTTAGAATTTACAATTAAAACCCATGTTTTTTTGTTGCAGATTCTTATACTGCGGCAAAAAATACACAAGTTTTGAACGAAAATTTTTCGCGACTCAGAGTTTGAATTTTCCGTCTTAACGACCATAGTCCATCGATCCAAAAACGAATAGAATAGAGAGAATATAATAGAATAGAGGTTCATCAAACTTTTATTCGAAACATTTATTTCCTTCTCGACTCCTTGATTGATTCAACTCGAGAAAAACCCGGTATATATAAAATAACAACTTTAAGCTTCGTGCAAACTTTCCTATTGAAAGCGTTTCCAGAATCATAGAAAATATGAGGATTTTTTCCGATACAAAAAACCTTATAAATATTTATTTATTATAAAAACCTTATATTTCAGTGACGAATGATCCGACCGAGATGAAGATGTGTAACGAAAAAATCAAGCTGTTCGCAAAATTTCATGTTGATATCTTCACGAGATCCTTAGAAAATACGAGCAGAATATGAAGAAAAAAATGAGAAGAACACTGACATAAGGTCAGGAGCCTTTAAGTATTTGGATACCGATATTCAATAGTTATATGTTTTCAAAGAGTGTGATTGTTGTATGAAATATCGTGCGCTTAAATTATTATGACTTAACTTTAGTGCTTTCTATTTTTTTTTTATAAAAGACCTACTAGCCAGCATTCCACAAAATTATTGAATTAATTTCACGGCATTCAGACAATTTTTCAATTTTGGAAAAAGTACCTCCCCGAGCGGAACTCGAACCCGCAACCTCCGAATTACTAGTCCGATGCTCGCGCCTTTGAGCTATCCCTCAAAATATTTCGCACTCATTCATTCACATCCTGTATAGGAATCTAATGCCAACTGCTCTCTTTTTTCTGTTCTCTGAATAATCTTCCAAGAAGAATATCTTTTCATTCCAAATGAGTTCAAAATTTATTCGAATGCTTTCATCAATCCTATCTGTCTCTGATAAATCTCTCCCTACGGCCCATATCCCCGAAAATATGCGGGTAATGAGAGGCTTGTAAATATTCAATCGCCTCCCATAAACCTATCCCCGATCCCCATCTCCAACGAAATATCTCCTGACCCAGTTCAAGGAAATGAGGGTGTCTCTAATGTTTCGAAATATGCAATAATATCAAACCGTCGACGATTTCGCGAATGGGGAAATAGAGGAATTTATGACAGTTTTTATATGGGAAAAGTTGGCTGAAGTTTTATTGTGTTCTGTTGTCTGGGACGGGACGTTCCTGATGGGGCTGTTGGGAAAATGCGGAGATGGTTTGGGGGACATTGCTTGTCGGGCCGAATTTTGTATTTTCAGTCAGAGAAAAATCCATGCCAACGATTTCGTTTCCTTGGATTGGACACTCTTGTGCAGTTCTAAGTGACCATAATAAGGCTTCTCTATAAATACACACATCGCCAAAATTCTTGGAGAAAAATCATTTTTGTAATTGAATTTTTATGAATAAAGTTTATTATTATTATAATTTTATAATTATATTGTAACTGACAAAGAAACTGCAACAGTCAGAATCAGCTTTTCAAATTTAATTTTTTTTTTGTTGAAACATAGATTGTACAAGCGAGGTAAGCGGCTATATCTCAGGATCCACTCAACGTAGAGACTTGCGGTAAAAAAGAAAACACACTGGAAATTGTTTTGAAGTTCATACCTCTACCGTTAGGGGGCGTAATAGCTATCGTCGAGTAGAAAAAAGAATTTTACTCGAAAATGTTTCATATAAGGTTGAAGAAAAAATATCATCACTGTAATCCTTAAAAAATTCTCTATCTTTTTGAATTGTCACTTTCGATTTTACGACATCAAATAAGGGTAGGTGAAAGGGAGAAATCTGACTGATTGAAGTGCCTGTACCTCCAGTTTGGCTCAACATTTTTGAGAAAATTAGATCTCGTATGAAAGATAATATTTTGTTGATTGATGACAAAATATACTCATGATAAAATTGTTTTTGATGCTTTCGATAGGGAGCGCTAAATTATAAGTTCATTGATTTGTTCATTTTACTCCAAAATTTCAAAGGTAATGAAAGGATTTTCTCGACAAGTAATAATCTCACCAGAACGAATCAATTTAATTTGAAACAGTCGTTTTTTTTAGAGTCATCCATCTTGTCGAAACGAATTTCAGGTTTGGTAGTATTCTTTTTGTGTCAAACAATTTCAACAAAACTCCTTCTCAGGTTTATTTGATAATAAATGTAATGATTTCTTTGTAATTTCTTGGTTAGAAATCCGAGAAGGAGTTGTAAATTCAGTTAACATATTCTAATATCGTTGTTCATTTTCTCAAAGCACCTCCCGTGGAATTGAAACAACAGAAACCTTTCTTGGAGTTGAAAAATATCAAGAAGTACTTCCTTGAGATACAGAATTTGGAATAGTACGTACGTTAAACCATTTTAGTTCCTGAATCTGAAAGAATACTTGCGTAATACCTGGCATTATTACGTCAACTTCGTTGAATGAGTATTGGGGTACTATAGCTTTCTGATAAGATCTGGTGTTCAGAAGGCTGAAAATAATTTACACAAGAGGTTCCATCCTAATAGCAGAGTAACACATTTAAAACCGATCTAAGTTAAGTTTTTATTTCATTATTTGTTTAGAGTGAAAAGGATCGATCATTGTATATTTTAATTTTATTAAATTCGTATAAACCTGGGTAGGAGTTTTGTTGCCAAATGAGGCAAATCACTCCTAGAAATTAGTCTTTAGGGTCTCGTGGGCAATTGTAACGTTACAGAAGACTTAAAGTGATCTACTTGCATATGGAATAGTACCCCATACTATAACGCCTACTGCCGGGTGTACATGACGCTCAACATCAAACTGAGGTTTACGTCTTTCTCCCCCACGTCGTCTAACCCTTCTTCGGCCATCATGTGTACCCAAAGAGATTCGAGATTAATCAGGAAAGACATTCCAATGTTGACGTTCTCTGCACCACTGTTATTGTGGAAATACAATTAACAAAAACAGTAATAATATTTAATGTGTTAGAAGAATATTGAAAGTCAAACGGTTAGCGGAAACATTTTCCCTTTAATGAACAGTAAACGTCCAATTAGAAAGGAAAAGAAATTTTAGTGCCAATGAGTAATTTGTTTTATTACTCGCTAGTTCCCGATTTCGGATGGTAAATTTGAATTTCATGACGTCAAAATGATAATAATCCGCTTACTCAATACGTTCGCCTTCCACCTTCAGATAACCTTTATGAGCGATATGGATATGGAACTGATATCATATGAATGAAAGATAATTCTGTCATTAATCTCTAGAATTGCAATTATTGCCATTCATATTTACGAGAATGAATATTTTTGATGTTTTGAGTGGTTTTTTTTTTCTGTTGTTGCTTCTTCTATCAGTATTTATTTATATTTGTTGCACGGTAGATCTGAAACCATTTTATTACTGGAGTTCTAAAGGTGTAAGAACGGCCAAAATTCTACCTGTCATTGGTGATGCTATCTTTGGTATTTGCTTCAGCAAGAAACCCTACCCAAAGCTTATTCAGGATGTATACGATAGCGCAGGCAATTCAAGGTAACTATAATATTTTAATAAAACTGAACTTTTTTCAAACAAATCAAAACAAAGAATTCAAAATTAATCTGGGATTATTATTAATGTAAATCATTGAAAGAAAAAGGTTGAAACTGTCCCAGTGGTTAGCATAGAAAACCAAAACGAATAACATCTTTCGGAGATTGAATTATTAATAACGAATAGCGATCAAGTTTTTAAGATCGAATTATTTTTTTGGTTAATAATGACAAAAATTACATTATACAGGGTGTTTAAAGTTCGATGGCCTATTAGACGCTTCTGCAAAAAGTGGAGCTTCGAAAATATTTTAGCTGAATAGAGCACCTTAAACAATGTCATATTCCGAATTTTCAGATTTAAAATCGGCCCCATTCTCCAGAAACGTCTAATAGGTCGTCAAACTTGAAACACCCTGTATATATGGGGCATTATAATATTATTATATTCATTCATTGCCTGCTGATTGCTCGATTATCAAAGTATTTTTTATCTGATTTTGATATAAACAGACAAATTTTGTTCAATAGATATTCATTACTATCTCTTTATTTATTCAATTAACTTGCAGATACATTGGATACAGTGAATTGAGAACCCCTATTCTCATGATCAAATCTCCAGAACTAATAGGGAAACTTTTTGTCAGAGATGCTGAAAACTTTCAAGATCGACGTGTTGTTTTCCTAGAAAACTTTGATACTCTTATGTCGAAGACCTTAGTTCACCTACGAGGTGAGAAGTTTTCACCATTTGGTTGTGTAGAAGAGAGGAAATTCAACTTTCAGTGACAGAATTTTACAGGGCAAGAATGGAAAAATATCAGAGGTATCTGGAATATGGTTCTAACAACAAGTAAAGTAGAAAGAATGTACCCTTTAATCTACAGAATGACAGAATCTTTTGTTACAAGTTTCAACAATGTGGAAAAGAATGAAGTTAAAACGTTCAATGTGAAAACAGTCTACAGAAAGTATATTTGCGATCTCTCTGCAAGTATTTATTTTGGCATTGACAAAGACTTTGACATTTTTCGTGTAAAATTGTCGAATTTTGTCAATTTCAATGGTAACTCTATTTGGACTCTGCTTTCTTTTTGTGTTGCATGTCTTGCTCCTAAATTAAGTATTGTAAGTTTTCATAATATGAGATCGAACTAAGAAAATTCACTCCATTCAAAAATATCAATCTTGCATAAATTTCAGCTTTTTGGAGTGTCTTCTATAGTGAACAAGGATGTCCATGAATATTTCCTGAAAATTGTAAGCGAAAGCCTTGAAAAAGAAGACATCAACAAACACCGATCAAGCCTTATGGATTCCATCCATAAACTGAAACAAGAAGAGCAATCTGAAAATTTAGATGGTGACATTAAAAGGGCAAAAATTGACTTGAACGAAGACGAAATCGTATCCCAATTGTGCATGTTTCTTTTTTCTTCACTCGATGGATTACTACCAACATTGATATTCATTACATATGAACTTGCAATTAATCCAAATGTGCAGCAGAAATTACAAGATGAAATGGATCAAATTCGAGTCGAGGGAGACCTTCCAGAGTTTCATAATATTATGGGTTTACAGTACTTGAACATGGTTATTTCTGGTGTGTTTGAATCTAGAAGAAAAAACAGAACTCATAATTTTTTCTTTCAGAAACCATGAGAAAGTGGCCGTCTGTAACAATGACGGATAGATTATGTACAAAACCCTACACAATAGAAACTGTACACCCTGAAGAAAAACCATTGCACTTAGATATAGGAGATTGCGTTGCAGTATCTTTGTACGCTCTACATCACGATCCAAAATATTTTCCAAAACCGGATACATTTGATCCTGAACGATTCTCTGGTGGTAATCGTCATAAGATCAAACCTTTCACCTACTTACCATGGGGTATAGGGCCTAGAAATTGCAATGCACAAAAATTATCTTTATTGATATTGAAAGTCTTCTTTTTCCAATTACTTGAGCACCTGGAAGTGATACCTATCGATGAAACGGTGATACCTATTGAGTTGCAGAAGGGTGTAATCAAAGTGGAACCGAAATGTGATATTCTTTTGGGTTTGAGGAAAAGAGAAGATCTGTAATTTCTGATTTATATTTCAAATCATGAATAGTCTTTTGCTTCTTATACCACAATAAAAAAATCTATTATCAGCATCTGAAATATGTAAATGTATGTTGAAATTCAAAAGATTTGCATTTAATTTCGATATAAAAAATAAGAGAAGCACGTACTGATGTGGCCTAGCGCTCATAGGCTCCTGACATATCATCAGTGCTTTCCTAATGTTTTGTCACTATTCTGAACTGAATTTTCACCTTCAAGTTCTGAAAGTACCAGTTACGTTTGTTGATAGGTATGCCCAATAGCTTCGGAGCTACAGCCATAGAAGTTTTCTTCCGAATAATTAAGAAATTATCTGTCCTACAGATCATCCTCATCGTTTTAGAATAATGACAAAAAACTACTCTAAGATTATGTGGAAATCATGTTAAACAAAACTGAATCTTGAAACGAGATTTTTATTGACTAATCACTACAAAATTATATACTTATTTCGTTATGCAATATGTAGGTCGAACCAAAAAAGAGGTTACAATATTGAACAATTTAGAATACACAAAGCATACAATACAATATTCGAATCATTTATCAAGGTGATCATCCCTCGAAAGACAGAAAAATGTTTTTCATAGGCACTACCGAAGTTATACGGATGAAAATATCGCTTACAATTTTAGATATATCTCTTTCAATTGCAGGTCCGAAATCAGCTGCTATGTATTCCCAATTTTCATTCAGAAAATTGTTCACATGATCACCTAAAAAATCAGTCAGTATTTTCAACCAAAAAAAATATTCATTCTCTCACTTACCCAGTTCCTTATTACCCTCAAATAGGTTATCCAAGTGGAAAACTATTTTTTCAAATTTATAATCAATTTTGCATTCTGTCAATTTGAAATATTTGTCGCCATTTTTTTCGATTATTTTTGTAGACATGCGAACATTGTATATCCCATTTTCTGAAAAAAACTTTATGTGTATTCCAGGTTGATTAAGAAGAAGTAACTTACTCAGATACATCGAGAATGTTCCTTTACCCTTTAATGGCATTATCGATATTTTTCCATCAGCTTCATAATTCCCAACCACAGTAATATTATCTACCTTCATAGAGAGAAAGAACAAGCTTTTTTCAAAGTCAGACCTGTGAGAATATAGTAAAATTATTTGAAATCAGCTTCATAATTCTCAACTATAGTAATTTTATCTCTCTGCAGAGAGAAAAAAACAGTTTTTTTTTTTAAACTCAGACCTTTGAGGACACAGGATAACTATATAAAATCAAGCTCAAGTATTTCATTCAAGCACTTTAAGAAATTTCAATTTTTTATTGTTTTATACATGGTGTCCCGGGAAGAATGCGACAAACGAATACCATAAATTAAGGTCATCATGGAGGACCCGTATCAAGATGTTTCAATCGCCTGAGTGCCTTCGTTGGGGATATATAGTGTGATGTTCATCCTATGAGTGAAATTTTACAGTTCAATAACTCTTTAACTAATCGACCGAATAATTTCAAATTTTGAGGTTTTGTCACCCTTTCCAATCGCCTTCTTTCAGTATTTCTGAATTCGAGTAAATCAGATCCGGACTAGGAAAATTTCAGACTTTTCCTATTTTCGTGAATATTGGATCACCCTGTACGCGAACATTATGATTTTTTCCCATTTTCGGAACCACAAAGAATCAATTCATTATAAAAATTCTGAATCTCTGCTTGGCACGGTCATACAGGGTGATCAATAAACATTCCCTTATGAGTGAAATTTTTTTAGTTCAATAACTCCTCAACAAATCCACCGAATAATTTCAATTTTTGAAGTTTTGTCGCCCTTATAATAATAATAATAATAATAATAAAAAAAAAATTAAAATGGAGGAATATCATTTTGAACAATATCTGCTGAACTGAAAATATTTTATTTTTGATTAATTGTTTTCAAGATCAAATATTTTCAATTTATCGGCTGTTTTTGTTCTATTCTTCATCTAGCTTGTTGATTGAAAGTTTTCCTAAACAATTTGAGGAAAATTTAGGTGAGACATTCGTGAAGGGTGAAACAACTTCAATTTTCGAGATAATTCTACCGATAAATTCAAAATATCTTGAGCTATGAAATTTCTTTCATGAAGAAATGTTTACTGATCACCCTGAATAATGGCGCCAAGCAGAGATTTGAAATTTTTATTATGAATTAATTCTTTGTTATTACGAAAACGAAAAAGAATCATGATATCAACATACAGGCTGATTCAATATTCAAGAAAATAGAAAAAGTCTTAAATTTTCCGGATCTGATTTACTCGATTTCAGAAATATTGAAGGAAGGCGATAGTAAAGGGCGACAAAACTTCAAAAATTGAAATTATTCGGTGGATTTGTTGAAGAGTTATTGAACTAAAAAAATTTCACTCATAAGGGATTGTTTATTGATCACCCTGTATGACCGTGCCAAGCCGAGATTCAGAATTTTTATAATGAATTGATTCTTTGTGGTTCCGAAAACGGGAAAAAAAAACACATTTTTCAATGCAAAAATCACTAAACGATATTCATTGAAATATTCCATCAAATTCAATGAATATTCATCGCTCATTGTAACACTCGTGCATTTAAAAACTATCTATTTCGTGGCTCTTTCTTGAATTATGAACTCGTGGGAGAATATGAAAGTCCTCTGCACTTATAAATTGTGTGAAATTTGGTTTACCAAATTGAATTTAGTGAGACTATCTTTCACTAGTATGCATTATTATTGTATGTTATCTCAACTTACTTGTAATCTATCACCTTCACCTTCTTCAATCCATGCACCTCGATGTTTCTCAGGTTTATATGAAGATTTGGAGTATCAATTAGATTCATAAATGATATTTTCAACGGTACCATGTTGGGAATACCATACTCAGGGTCCCCTTTAATAGAATGAAACAATAAGCTTAATTTTCATAGTATTTATTTAGCCTTATCGCTGTACTCACCTTTAGCAACCAGAGGTATGGCTTTATTACCATTTTCAATAACACAAGCATCAAAATCCTTATTTATTGGACATTTCAAGTTCCTCACAACCAGAGCTGTAAAAAAAGCATAAATGAAGAATTCTGTCGTGCCTCAAGACACACAATTTGAATAATAAGATATTGGATATATTATCATGGAATGCCATATAAAAAATGGACTTTCAATCTTATTATTATATGACTGGAAGACATCATTCAATTCTCCAAAAATAGTTTAAGAGAACAAGACTTCACATAGTTACGTCTGTATAAAATGAGTATAATTTCTACGTTTCTTATAATGAAAAACGAATTCGAAAGAGATGTTCTGGGACCAATAGGCTTCAGTTTCAATCAAGAAATCAACTACTGAATTTTTCACATGACTGTACTGAATACCCTGAACCTATGGATATTTCATTCCCAAAAATTTTGTGATGAAAGAGAATTATTTAGTATGGAATAATAAATGTAATTTTAAAATCACCATCAAAAAGGATGATTCCGATTAAAACTTGATTTCCACAAAATTTTTGTGAATAAATTGAAAAATATGTAATTTCAAATTCATTTATTTTATGTAATAACTGAAACATACGTAATTCCTTCGTAAGCACATAGTTTGAACTCAAAATCCAGTACACTTCAACAATGAAAAATACTAAATAATTAACACTCTTCATATTCCACATGTGAAAATTGAAACAGCCAATGAAACCAGTACCGATTCGATCTTATGAAGCTTTTGACTCCAATATAAATATGAAAATTCATCGAATAACAAACGACGTTCGGTTATATTATAAAAAAAATGGATTTCATATTTATCTATCTGAAAATATCTATGAGATAAGCCAAGTACAAAAGCAAGGTAATAGATTTCATCTGTTGCAAACTATATTCGAATTGAGAAATAAAATAATAATTATAAATTATCATAATTATGATGAGTGTTTCGTATATATTGATTCGATATTATAAAAGAAATGCAAATTTTACACTATGGTTTATTATTTCCTATTTTAATGCGAAATATCGTGATGAAGAAATATAAAAGTACCGATGTAAAAATTTTAATGATCTTTTTTTTTACCTGTAAGTCCTGAACGTATCAGTTATGTTCGTCAATAGGTGCTCCCAAGAAGCTACATCCATATGGAATTCTTTTTCCAGATGTTTCAAAAATTTTCTATTTCATAGATCATCATTAGGCTTCGGATGAATATGCATTGAAAAAATGCAAAATATGCATGCAAATATGAATCTAAATCACTTAAATTATGCATTATCCTTGGATTCGAATAAAACAGTTTCTGAAGGTTACTTATATTGGTCTATTAACAATTCATTTACAGATATATAGTTGAATATAAATTTATGCCTATTGTTCAAACATACAGAAAATCTTTAAAATGACCAACCAAAAATATTATGAAAATCCTTTCAAACCAACTATCTTCATATCACGATTGAAAAGTTATCACATAGTTCTCAATCAAATGTGGATTGAACGAGATAATGTAATTGGAAATTATGCTTTTTATTTGTTTAAAATCAACATTTCCTTATCGAAGTCAGTTGACAAGAAAAATACCTATGTAGCTTCAAATCTATTCTTAATTATCAGGTGTGTGAATAAGTCTTTCCCGTTTTTTTTCAAATTTTGAGCCTTTATTGTGAAAAAATGGTTACAAATGAATTATTGAAAGTATTGGCCATCGCTAGCTACAGTTTTTCCCCATCTTTCTGGCAACATACGAATCCCGTTGCGAAAAAATTCGACCGGTTTGGCCTCTATCCAGTCATCCACCCATTTATTGGCTTCCTCGTAGGAATGGAAGTGCTGGTCAGCCAGGCCATGCGTCATCGATCTGAAGAGATGGTAATCAGACGGAGCAATGTCTGGACTATACGGCGGGTGGGGTAGGACTTCCCATTTGAGCGTTTCTAAGTATGTTTTCACCGGCTGTGCAACATGTGGGCGAGCATTGTCATGTTGCAAAATAACTTTGTCGTGCCTGTCGGAGTATTGTGGCCGTTTTTCTCGCAGTGCGCGGCTCAAACGCATCAATTGTCGTCGATAGACCTCGCCTGTGATCCTTTCATTCGGTTTCAGAAGCTCATAGTAAACCACACCTAGCTGGTCTCACCATATACAGAGCATGAGCTTGGCGCCATGAATATTTAGCTTGGCCGTCGATGATGATGCATGACCGGGTAGTCCCCATGATTTTCTTCGTTTCGGATTATCGTAAAGGATCCACTTTTCATCGCCAGTCACGATACGATGCAGAAAACCCTTTCTTTTATGTCGCTGAAGCAGCTGTTCGCAAGTGAAAAAACGCCGTTCGACGTCTCTCAGCTTCAGTTCGTACGGCACCCAATTTCCTTGCTTTTGGATCATTCCCATGGCTTTCAAACGCTTGGAAATGGTTGTTCGGTCAACTCCCAATGCTTCAGCAAGTTCTTCTTGCGTTTGACACGAATCTTCATCGAGCAAAGTCGCCAATTCTTGATCTTCAAAGATTTGCGGCCGCCCGGAACGCTCCTTGTCTTCCACGTCGAAATCGCCACTTTTGAAGCGTCGAAACCATCCGCGAACACTTGAATCATCGACACAACCTTCTCCATAAGCTTCCTGAAGCAACCGATGCGCCTCGGCAGCAGATTTCTTCAAATTGAACCAATAAAGTGAAACTTTCCGCAAATGACGTCGACTCGGCTCAAATTTCGACATTTTCACGATTTCAAAAATTTATGATGCGAAAAAATTTCAACTAATGTGTTAGTGTGGAATTGTTGACAGATGAATAAGCTTTGATTATGACATATGTAACCATTAAATACTCGCACAGTATTGGTGGCGCCATCTCTTACAAAAAACGGGAAAGACTTATTCACACACCTAAATATTGCTTCACTGAATTGATTGTCATCATTTATTGACGATTTTGCCCGCTTCAATTCATGTTCCGCTACTGGTATTTTCAAACACGTGGTGATTTGTCAATTAATAGTACGTGATTGGTCTCCATGAATCGGCTATTGGTACACGTATGGAAGATTTTCAATAACTGTTGAGACTTCAGAAAAGATCTGTATGTACATTACGGTACCTACATTCTTTCAGATTATAATTATTACTTACTAGCTGAATTTGATATTTAAAATTAAATTTATCGGCAACAATTGTGTTGTGATTCTCGGTAAGTGTTCACATAAATATTTGCATTTAACAAGTAATAATCTTACCAGAAGGAATTGATGGATTTTGGAACAGTAGTTTTTTTTAGAATCATCCGGCTTGTAGAAACATATTTCAGGTTTGGTTAAATTCATTTATGTATCAAATGACTCCATAAATGTAATCATACCTCTCTTGGGATTGGAATATTTCAAAGAACAACCTCCCTTGGAATTGAAAAATTTGAAGAAGAACTTCGCTTGAGATTTAGAACAACAAGAACCTCCCATAGATGGAATAGTAGCTATGGATGGAATCTAGCTCCTAAAATACCTCCTCGTTGAATCTGCGTAATACCTGGCGTTAAAACATCAATATCGGTGAATGGAAATTGGAATACTGCAGTTTCCCGCAGTATTTCAAAGTCTGAGAGTAGTCTGCTGAAGAGGTTCCATCCTAGTCCTCGTGAAAAATCAGTCAATCGGTGAAAACTGATTCATATAAGTTTACTTTTTTTCTCAATTTTGTATTGAGTGAAAAAGGTCAATCTTTGTTAATTTATATTGAATTTGTGGAAACCTGGGTAAGAGTTTTGTTGCCAAATCACCCCTAGACATTAGTTTAGAGTCTCATTCTGACACTTTTTGCCAAGTGGACAACAACGTGGAGCTCGAAAATTTTGCTCCTCTCATATCACATAGTAATTTACCTTTATTTAATTTTGTCTCCTTTTCTCTCTTCTTTGGTATTTTTCGTTGGTGTCAGATTGATCACACATGTCGTAATAATTTTTTTGGTAGATATATCTTTATATAACATCATTATTATTCTCATTATTATATATTTTTTTTGTTTATTTTGTTCAATGTAATGATTGATTGATACAATGCTGTATCAGATTTGTTCATGTTTAAAAACAAATTTCACATTGAAAATACATTTGCAGATAAAACAGAAAATGACTAAATATGGATTAAAATAATTTGCATTTATGCAAATGCATATTCATCCGAGGCTCAATCATTATCATCGATTAGAAATAATCACATAGAAGCTACTTTAAGATTTTGTGGAGATCATGTTAACAAGACTCAATAACTAAAACGAGTTTTTATTGATTAATTACTACATTTAGGTATATATTAATTCTCTAATCAACTAGTGGGTCGGACCACAAAATAGGCTAATGCACAGCAATGAAAATGATATTTTTATACAATGTCCAAAGCATTTATAAACGTGATTATTCCTCGAAAGACAAAAAAGTGTTTTTCATAGGCACGACGGAAGTAGTATTGATGAAAATTTCGCTCACAATTTTAGCTACATTTTTTTCAATTCCAGGTCCGAAATCAGTTGCAAGGGATTCCCAATTTTCATTTAAGAAATTATTCACCTGATCACCTGAGAAATAACATATTATTTTCCTTCGAAAAAATCGTCATTCTGTCACTTACCCAGTTGTTTGTTACCTTCAAACAGGTTATCTAAGTGAAAAACTATTTTTTCGAATTTGGATTCAATAATTAATTTTGACAATTTGAAATATTTCTCGCCATTCTTCTCGAATATATTTGCAGAGAGGTGAATATTGTATATCCCATTTTCTAAAAGGAACAAAATGTGTATTCTAGGTAAATTAGTAGGAAAAAACTTACTGAAATAAAACGAGAATATTCCTTCACCCTTTAATGGCATTATCAATATTTTTCCATCAGCTTTATAGTTCCCAACCACAGTAATATTATCTCCCTTTAGAGAGAAAAAAAACGAGTTTTTTCCAAAGTCAGATCTGTGAAAATAACATATAATTATTCAAAATCCAGCTCTGCAGTATTTCATTCCACTAACTTCGCAAATTTCACTCCGTCATTGTTTTATATTAGGATTGTGGAGAAGTAATTTCGTATTTCACTTCTTTTTTTTTCAACCAACTATATCTCGTTTTTATTGGTCACATCGGATCATACGATAAGGCGCGGCGTTGTAAAGGTGTCAGTATACATCTAATGGTTTTTTGAAAAGTTTGCGCTTGATGGTTTCAGTCATGGTGCGTCGAGTATGAAGGTCTGTCTCTGAGGCAGAAATTCGTCATATTTTACATTTTCGATTCCAAAAAATCTGCATCAAGTCCAAACAGGAAATTCGTGAATATGAAAAAGATAATTGGACCGAGAATAGTACCTTGGGGAACTCCAGTCGTTACAGGAGTGCAGGAGCACAACGAATCCTCAACCTGAACGCACTGACTTCTTCCGGTCAGAAAACTTTTAAACCAATCCAGTGTAATCCGAACAAAGTCATAATCCTCCAGTTTTCTGAGCAATTCCTCATGATCAAGCAAATCGAATGCCTAAGCTATATCGAGAAACATACACAGATATGGTTTAGGTTATCCAAAGAGTCATACTTATATCATAGATGTGTTGAAATTCCCTTTCGAAATCCATACTTCTGATTGCTCAGAAACTGTAGGCATCCAAAAATTTCACTGTTCTTTTGTGAATAATTTTCTCAAAGATTATTATTATCAAACTTAAGGTTGAAAATATAAGATGGTAATTGTCCATAAGATGTCTACTTCCAGCTTCAAACAGAGGTCTTATCACATAAGATTTAAGCATTGCTGGAAGTTGTTGATTTTTCAAATAAAGATTAACAAGATATACTAATGGCTTCAATATATTGGAGGCAATATGCCTTGAAGATATTTCATCTAATCCAGGTGCTTTGTGTGACTTCAGCTGGTCTATTATCTCCAAAATCTCTGCTTTATCATTTTTGAGGTAAGGTACTTTAGTAGAGGGTGTTGGTCTGTTTTTCATTTCATCCACAAGACTAGGTCCAATGCACGCCAAATAACTGTTGAAAGCTTCAGCCACTTGGTTTGTCCCACTCATCTGCACCAAGTTATTCACACTGACAATGGTCTTTGGGTTTCAGTTTTTTTATTTGATATCATCTACCACATTTTTCTAGTTTTTGGATATTTGTTTCTTGTTAAAGCCAATTCTCGTAATTTTTTTGAATTAGTTTTTGTACCTTTCAATCATGTCAGGATATGAATTTTCTGCAAATCTCACTTGTTTGTACATTTCTTTTCGATTTATCTCAAAATGCTTGAAGTTATCCAATCTTTTCTTTTCTTGCTACTTGCTATCTATGAAGATGTTACACTGACAAATTTGTACAAAATTAATATACTTATCATAAAAATTAGAGATAATTTCATAACCTCTTATTTTAATTCGATTCATTAGTTATCTTTTTGAGTTATATTCTTTAAAATTGTTTTTTTCCGTTTTTGATATTTTTGGGAAAAATGTATTTGTATTTCGAAGTGAATTGATAAATATGTAACAGGTAAGTATCTATCAGAAAATAAATAAATGATTTTTTGAATTATCAATTTCACTGGCCCTTACCCTTACATTAACTATTTCAACCAGTGCATATCAAAACATATTACAATATGAAGATTTCATAAAATTTGTGCTTTTTTGAATGTTTTCAAGTGAATAAAATGTCACCCACTTGTAAGCCACCAGCTCCATCTTATTTAATCCATGGACTTCAATATTCGTCAAGTTCATATGAAGATTTGGAGTATCAATTAGTTTCATAAATGGAATTTTCAACGGTATCATGTTGGGAATACCATACTCAGAGTCACCTTGAACATATTGAAAAAGATAAGCTTATTTTTCATAATCTTTAGCTTCCTTGCGGTACTCACCTTTAGCAATCAGAGGTATGGCTTTATTACCATTTGTAATAAAACATGCATCAAAATCCTTATTTATTTGGCATTTCAAGTTGCTCAGAAGGCAGCTGTAAAATAAGCAGGAATAAAGAATTGTTTTGTGCATTGAAACACACACTTTGAATAATAAGATATTCGATATATTTATCTTGGCATATAGAAAATGAAAGACTTTGGGTCTTATATGACTAGGTCTTGATTCCTTCTTCAAAATTTCAATTTGAGTTGAACAGCATTATTTCATATCCATGAATGTTACTGAATAATTTTGATAACAACCTGGCATTCCCAAATTTTTTGATTGAATTGAATAAAAAAATATATAATATGGAATTCATTCATTCTAATAACTAAAACATACGTAATTCTTTAGCAAGGATATAGTTTGAACTCAGAATCCAGTACATTTCAAAAATGAAACAAACTAAATAATTTACACTCTTCATTTTGCACCTGTGAAAATCGAAATAACTACTGAAACCAAAACCTTATTCGATCTTATTCATGCACCTATTGACTCCAGTATAAATATGGCAATTCATCCAATAACAAACGAAATTAGAGTATGACAAAAAATCGATCTCATATTCATCTATCTGAAAAGATCTATGAGATCAACCTCATACATAAGCGACGCAATAGATTTAATTTGTTGGTAATTATTTTCGATTTGAGTAATAAACTAACTGGTACGAACACTAATTATAAATTATCATAATTATGGTAATTAATGTTTGGTATACTCGTATCTTGATTCGATATTGTAAAAAAATGCAAATTTTACACTAAGGTTCATTATTTCCTCTTTCAACGTGAAATATCTCGACACGTAACGAAAAAAATTATAGTATCAATGTGAAGAATTTTAATGAATAACCAGTGGCGGGATTCATTCATTCGCAAATTTAAACGAGAATTGAAAATGACTATATGTTTTAAGAATTTACAGCAAAATCAGTGAAATCTATCTAAGTTCGAAAAACTATTTCTTGCAAATGTGTTTACAAATCGAAACTCAATCAATTCACAAATAATTAGAATTATACTATAAATATAAATTTGATTAAAAGTATTAATTCGATTTGCAAATTTATATATCTGTCTTCGAGTACGAATATCGGCATACGAAGTGTAGATAGTTATATTTCAACGACCCTCATTCAGTAAAATAATAATAATAATAATTGCTTATTAAATAACAGGCAACATAAACCACTTGCAAATTATGGTCAAACTGGTAGAAAATTTCTCGAGGTATCTGGGGATGATATTCTGACTGGTCAAGTGTTGTACTATTAGCGTAGTGCGACGAAGAATTCAAGATGAACGTATCGCTCTTTCCAATTGACAGGAGATGCATTGAAGCATTGAATTCGGATAATCTTTACAGATACCTAGGAATGAAACAGATCTGAAGAATCAATCATCATAGAATAAAGGAACACTTAACAACTGAGTTCAATCAATCAAATTTCAAAAACAAACCTCAACAGCAAGAACATGACGAGAGCCATCAATACATATGCATGTTCAATTTCAACATACACTTTCGGTATAATTCCATAGACTAAAACAGATATTGAAAACCTGCAATGTAAAATGAAAACCCTGATGAAAAAAACACACAAGCACCATCCAGAAAGTAGCATTGAGAGGACGACACTGCCGAAGAATAAAGGAGGCAGAGGTCTGATAGACATCATGGAACTAGCTCATGGGCAAAAAGAATTCCTACGAAAAAACTTCAAAGACAAAGCAAGCACGTCAGAGGTCTACCAAATATTGTGTGAAGCATACGAATCAACTCATTCACAATTGCACAAGGAGCAATTGTCATTCAACCCTAAGACAATCCAAGAAAAACTGCAACGATGGAGAGAGAAGCCCCTATATGGACGACATTTCAACAAAGTAAACCAAGTTTATGTGGACATTGAAGCATCGAATTATTAGCTGACATCTGGTGCGATGTACCCAGAAACGGAAGATTTTCTTCTAGCCATCGTAGATCACGTGATCTCAATGAGAAATTACTGCAAGCATATCATGAAGGATCGAACTAATACTGATGATCGATGTCGATATGAGTGTCCAATGAATGCGACAATCCAACATATCACTGGAGGATGTCAAATGTTTGAAGGAAATGAATATAAAGAGAGACATGATGCAGTAGGAAAGATACTACACCAAGAATTGGCAACCATATTTGAACTAATTCTTTTAAAAAAAATGCCATACTACAAATACTGACCGGAGACCATCCTGCTATGAAGTGTATTGGTATCGTACGTTTTTGACTGCTGAAACAGTCCCTCTCAACATACCAGATTCTAGTCGATAAAAATTAAAAGGCAGCAATTCCCATCGATGTAGCAATACCAAATAACAACAACATGCGTCAAAAGAAGGCCGAACAAATTTCCAAACATAGGGTATTCGAATTTCAGATAAAGCGCCAACATCTGTAATAGTACCCAAAAATCTCTAGAGAAATATCAAGCAATTAGGACTTGGTCTGTATATATGTAATATCATGCAAAAAGCTATTATTATTTTAGATAAATATCGATATAGCCATTAAACTCTTCTGTTCAAAGATTGGAGGATCTAAATTTCATTCAGTTCAATTCAAAATGAGAGTTTTAAGTTCAATTTTTTCAGTCCGAAACGAAGTCGTTATTTTAGAGACGTGTAGATTATTTTTTAGATCAGCTGGTGGGTAATCATTATAAAAACTATTCATTACAAAGTTCAGAGATGGCTAGTAAATCAGCTCATACTATCATTCATCTTCATACATGATAATAAATTCAATTCAATAAGATTGAATCGAAATAATGTTCGTTTTGAAGGAGGTGGTAATTTGAATGAATGTGTTTGTTTATCTTTGAAACTGAAATATGTGTTTACGCTCGACATTTCGGTATAACAAAAAGTGAACTGTATTTATTGTAAACAAAATTAAATTCGAATTGAAAGAAAAATAAAAGATAGAAGGCTTCTGTGTCAAAAATTGAGGCTTAGATTCTATCAACCAAACTGGTGAAAGAGGCGTTTTTGCTACTCTAGGTATATGCAAAACTTCGGAAGGGTGGCAACAAGCTCTTCAATAACTTTCATATATCACTCTCCTAATTTGAAGAACTCCTTGGAAAGATGACAGACAGTATTCAGCACGAAGCCTAAATTCAGGCTGGCAGCAACATTGAGGACATTAGGGTGAGTCAATTTCAATGTCTGAATAGAACGTCAAAATTTCAGTATGCAGCATGACCAAACGATTTTGAGAGTTTTAGGCCCATTCTGTTCATTGATTCTCTATTTAACATGAACTGAAATCCAAACAGGGAAAATTTATTATTAGAAAAAGAGGAGGAATTAACATTTGATAATGTACATAAACTAGAACCTTGTAAGAAACGTTCATTCAAATTTAATGCAGCATTAAAATTCTAATACTTCATTAAATGGTACAGGAATGCAATAAGCTCTTTCTACTGGAGGATTAAATTTTTATTGACGAGATTGAATAGAATTGGACGTTCCTAGAATTGGGTGTAAAATTATTTAACATCAACAATATCATGAAAAAAATAATCTATTTATTTCTACATAGGTTATAGGAGTTATAGAACAATGATGTGCATGCTTTCCATACATGAAAAGTTATCTACGAGAGAGAAGTTCTCTACGATGAACAGTTTAAAAAGAGTATTCAAATAAATTTCACTCATGAGGGGAACATTACAGTGACCATTCATTACCCGATGAAAAAATGTTTGATCGAATAAAATTCTTCTTTGCTCTAGAGTTGTCAATCTTGCATCATGAGTACATTCATCGTGCCTATTTCCGAACATGTAGTAAAAGGCTCTGAACCTGAGATTCGATGTTGTCATTTGAAGATCATGTTGTTGATGATGTTGTTTCTAGAAATTTTTAGTTTCTCCAATAGCGCGAACTAAAAGTTCCATATGAGGTGTAGGTAGTAATAAGAAATCCATTATTTGTGGATGATAAACGAGGCCTTAACTACCATAGTTAGAATGATCCGATTTGGGTCAAATATGTACCAAATTGCTCGATAACTTGTTGCCAATTTGAATATAATATCATTATGCCTCTCTCATAGAAGCTCTTGTCTCTATTATCAAAAAAATCGAGACAGTCGATTTTTACAAGCCTCTGTTGAAACGAATTGTTCGCCATGGTTAGGAACAGATGATAATCACTGCCTAGACAAGGACTTCCCAACCAAGCTCTCGAAACTTCTGGCGAGTCACTATCGATCTGTGTGGCATGGCGTTGTCCTGATCAAACACAATTCCTCTCTTATTGGCCAAAGCTGCCCGCTTCTGAGTGATTGCTTCCTTCAGATGGTCTTATTGTCGATAGTACTGTTCCAAGTTAACATTTGTGTAGTAGGGGAGCAGCTCATAAGAGATCATTCCCTGCCAATCTCACCAAACAGCAAAACCTCCTTCGCCATCAATCCTAGCTTAGCCACCGTTCCCACTGGCTCACCGCGTTTCATCCGTGATAGTTTTCACTTGACGTTGTCGTTAGTGATCCACTTTTCATCACTAGTCACCAACTGTATCAAAAATGGGTTCCGAAACAGCAGCGATTTACAGATGAAATTTTTTTGCATTTACCCGTGTGGTACCTATACAATGAGCTACTTCTTGAAACCAGCTTTATGCAAATTGTTTCAAACAGTTGCAATCTGCAGCAATTGGGAAATGGGAACAGTATGGTATGGTAGAAATGGACTTCAAAGACATAATTCAGTTTCTTAATTATAGGGTTTTAACAATAAACAAGCAGAAAACAAAATTTATGCTGTTTTCCAATAGCTCAACTGTGTTGCCTGAGTATAGAACGTTAAATGTTGAGGATGACTTCACAATTCATTCAGCAGATCATATAAAATATCTAGGTGTAATATTGGACCCATATTTGAGATGGAATTTTCAAGTCGATAACGTTGTGAAGAAAATTCGGAAAATGATACCTAGATTCAGGTTTTTTAGGGAATTCTGTAACCCTCAGTTGTTGAGAACATTGTACTTGGTTTTGGTTCAACCCCTTTTGGTATATGGCCTACTTGGATGGGGAGGGGTAGTGAAACATTATTTACTTAAGCTCGAGGTAACACAGAAATGGTTGTTAAAGATAATATACAATAAACCATATCGCTATCCGAGTGAAAAACTGTTCCAAGAATCTGCTGTTATGAATCTTCGACAGCTGTATATGCTCGTGCTTGCTGTGCATCAATTTAAAAACATTTCGTCCGCGGAATTTAACGAGCATTTGCATGGAACGCGACACAGAGGACGAATGATTTTAATACCTAGAACAATGAAAACCATAGGACAACGATCGCACACATTTTTATCCCCTCGAGTGTACAATTACATACCAGCGTGTATTAAAGCAAGTAATAGCTTAAAAATTTTTAAATTAAAATTGAAAACGTGGATAGGAAACTTAAGTTCACAAGAAGTTACGAATTTGTTGGATATTAAGAACTCGTATGTCCATACCTGAAATGTTGGGGGGAACCTTGGTCACAACAGCGGATTAATTGCATATTGGGCTCCTGATGCCTTGTAATGTGGTGTTGATAAAATGTTGTGTATATAGTCTATTAGATATTTGAGTGTATATATATTGTGTACATGAAGAGTAGAACAAATAATTTCAATGTAGATGCCTCAAACAAGGTGCCTACGCACCTTCGAGGTAAAGAATAGTTTATTGATTTACCTTTGTATCCATATTTAGGTTGAATTGTACTCAAATATGTTTGGTATAAGATACTGTACTCTGAAAAATGTTTTAATTTTGCTCAATAAACTTATAATAATAATAATAATAATAATAATAAGTAATTCCCACATGACGGTCGGATTTGACAATGTCCATGATTTTGCCGATATTTTCGACAATTGGTCTTCCAGTGCGCTGTGTACCGGAACGGAATCGACGGAACTAAAATAGCGCATGATCGGCTGTTAGAGTATCAGGACCACAAAGACTATTTACATTTTCAGCCGCTTTTATCGAAGAAAAACTGTAAAATATAGTGTATTTTCTCTTTGCTAGAGTTCATCTTATTTGCGCGCTCACACTAAACTGATTGCACTAATCACAAAACTGTCGTTGAAGATTTCGTAGTACAAAATCTCATCTTTCTAATGCCATCTAGTGGACCTCGATCGGACTCATACAACGCGAGGTATAGATAACTGAAGCCATGTATTGGAAAAATAATGGATTCATTTTCACTAGAACTGATATTTTGTGTGAATAAATGAACACATGATTATTGTTATTATTGAAGAGAGATTTCATAAAATATATATTTCCGAGAAGAAAAATTTGAATTAAAAAGATTTTGAGAAATATTATTCATTGAACAACGAAAACGTATATCTATGTTGGAAGCTTCTTCTCGAATAAACAATGTAAAATAGCACATAAGGAGTTGAATTACGAAAAAGACCCCCATAAGACATTCCCCAAATCTCCATACCGCCCGACCGAGCATCAGAAATCGCTCGAACGAAAAACTAAGACACAAAGCCTCCTTGATTCATGCTAAAAGTCCCATCCGCCCCACCATCGGTACCGGAATAAATGAACTGGACAATAGCTTGTCGAGATTCCGATCATTTGACTTCGTTCTCAATAATCCGTGCCATATTTCTACCTGGGAATCAATTCGATCCAATGCAACGCTTCCTCCGCATGTGGACATATTTCCCAGGTCCGCTCCATTCAAGGAGGCGATCTCCTTTATGGACGGATTAATATCTGTCGTGCTCCAGGAAAAGGGGGGGATTTGGTGGAATCACCGAGACTTATCGATTCACCGTGACCGGAAACGGGCTCTTCAAAAATCCCGAATGTTGATCGGATCAGAATTTTTCTCTTTTTTTTTTTTTTGTTTGGGCTTAATGAACCGTGGATTTGAATTGGATTGTGCGGGTCGCTTCTCGCAGGTTCATTAAGGAAGGAAGGGGTGTGAAGGGTGATGGTGTTCCGGATGGTTCGATTCTTGGCTTGATGGGAGTTGGGGAGATTAAGTTTTTAGAAAACTATCCGTGAAAATCTGATTGAGCGATTGGAAATGTTTATATCATTATACAGGGTGTATGAATGAGTGATTCCTTGGCTAATTTCGAAGACTATGATGGTATTATTTCCTGAATATTATATTCATATGATCCATATACAGAAAAAAATCTCAATTTCAAAAAGTGATTTTGAAAAAGCTTTTTTCTAAAATAATGATGGCTTTACAGTTCAAACCAATCTGGATTGTACTGAAAGAAGAAATTATTCAAAGGAAGACATGTCATTGATAATAAATTGAAATTTTGGAGTGGAAAAAGTGGATTTTTCAGAGACGGATAAAATACGCCACTTGTCAACTATCGTTTGAGCCAGAATGGTTTATAGGACGAAAAATCTTAATGAAAGAAAGTTGTATTGTATTGTATTGTGGTGAAATGTATTCACTTTGTGTTTGTAGGGCAAGGTCGTTCGTGAAAAATTGCTATTTTCCGAGTTGTATGCAATTCACCTCCAAAAAAGAAAATTTCCACTTATTTTGATTTTCTTTCAACGTCACGAATTTTCGGTTCCAAACCTCAGATTCGGATGTAGCATCACAATGAAGAATTAAACTGGAAACTACCCAAAGCTTTCCCGTGAAGGGCCTTTGTCAGTACAAATTGAATGAACTATGAGTAAGAGCCGGTAATACAAAGAATGGTTGACCTTCGGTTAAGTTCAACCGAGAGTCAACTAATAAAGATGGGATTATAGACATTGAGGCATAAAGAATTATTAATTCTTTTTCTTTCTATATTCTGATTAGGAAATCTAAATGAAAACTGTTATAATTAAACAAGCAGTGCACTCAACCGAAATAAAATCAGTCATAACCGTAGGTTGTACAACCGACACAACAATATCTTTTCAATACTCGTCTTGAGCCTCGCCAAAACGCAATCCTGAATAAAAGCAAGGCACTACTGGGGTAAGGTGACGAATTTTTTTACAACTATACGGCTCCACAAAAGTTAAGGAAGTCCAAAAATTTTGTGGCCGCTTCAAAAGTTGCCGATTGTTATCTACCAAATGTTCATTTATGAGGAATGAAATGTTTACTTTGTTATATCTGAATGGTTTTTCTGCTCCTTGTTTGATAACTTTTTCAGTTTCAAGCATGTTCTCGTCGTTTGAATTTCTAAGAATTTTTGATCAGTTGTTGTTTCACGTTCTTACAATCAACTTTGATTTAAATTCTGAAAATTTGTTTGCAATATTGTCTGGATGTGAACTTAGTGCGGATGAAGCCAATAGAGCTATTGATATGATCGAGGCGGGAAGTAATCAGGGAGATTTTTTTTCAAGTTGGCGAAATCAAGAAACTGGAAATGTGACCAAAAGACCGAGAAGATCTACCACTCATGCACAAGATCGGTCTCGAACTGTGTCTAGACGTAGAGAGTCTTTGAGTACTTTTCGAATCATGCAACAGCGACTTTTGAACGATTCTGGTGTTTTAGTTTCAATTGAAACATTTCGTCGAAGACTTTAAGGCAATAATCTACATTCTCGATGACTTTTGAGAAATTTTCCATTAACTCAAAATTATATGTGACTTTGATTGAATTGGGCCAATGATAACATCAACTGAAACAGTCAATGGAGGTCTGTATTGTTCACAGAGGAGTCGAGATACGGACGGTTTCCATATAGAAGGCTTGTTCGGGTATGAACCCATCCTCTGCTGCCCAGAAACCGCGGGTCAGTTTGGAAAGTTCATCCGTTTGGAGGTGATACAATTACTGTTTGGGGAACTGATTTTGTACCACAAAAATTGAGAATAAATTTTCAACTCAAAACTGTGAAACTCGTAAAAGGAGGGCAAAAAAACGATTCGAATAAGTGAGTAAACATTTAAATTCCTCATATTAAAAAAAAAGTCGAAAAAAAAAACTTTTGAAACAGTTTCAAATTGTCTGAACTCCCTAAACTTTTGTGGAGCATTATATTTTGAAGAAAATACAAAAAGAAAAAAAATAACGATTTCCAAGTGTGTAATATCATACGATAATAATTATCTATCTGGTTAATGTATCAACAAAAATGCCATCAACATAACCATTGTCAAATAGAAGATTTCCACGCTATTTCATAGGAATCATAATCGGAAGTAAACCAAGGGGAATGCATGTCATCAAGGGAGAGTAGCGATATACCGGTTTCACCCTTATTTCGGATCATCACTACCGCATAACTGAACCCAAGAAACGAAATTACCGGTATATCGCTACTCTACCTTGATGACATGCATTCTCCTTGGTTTACTTTCGATTATGATTCCTATGAAATAGCGTGGAAATCTTCTGTTTGACAATGGTTATGTTGATGGCTTTTTTGTTGACACATTAACCAGATAGATAATTAATATCGTATGATATGACACACTTGGAAATCGTAATTCTTTTTCTTTTTGTATTTTCTTCATTCATTACCAAGTGCAGGTGTTAGCCAATTTTATATTATTTGCAATATATTTTGTTGAGCACGAATGAAAATTTCGAAGAATTCAACAGGGACTTGTTAGTCTGTAGAATAAAAAGGTACTTATGCTAAACAACCCGAAGCTGTTCATCCTTTTACACCGGAAGTCAGTCGCGTAGTTCACGTTTTCGTACGAACATCCTTGTTATCCGCCAGTGGCGCGAATATCGGTGCACAAGTGACAATAAGCCGGAGTCATGGAAATAGCCACGTTCGTAAATCTCCAATTATGGGGGCCTGTTACCCGGATTTTGCATTTTTGATTTTTAACAGGGATAATCCGGCCCACGGCCCCAGCCACGGTGCCGGCTTTACGTCGAACGCTAAATAAATTGCGCCGCTACGAATTAGGTTGGGTCAGATTGGCCCAGGGGGGAATTTTGACTGACGTACAGCCCTCTGAGGACCGCTGCCCTTACCGCAGGACCACGCGGCTGCAATATATTTCGCATTTATTTTTGACCAATGGGATTCGCGAGCTCTGATAGCGATATAATTGGCGGGTTGCAGCAAAAATAGATGCGTTCGTTGCTCTTCGTTATGACCGATGGTCTACTGGATGATGTTGTACAGTGGAAGGCTGATCATTCTGTTGAAACCACTTCAAACAGAAAATTTGCAGAAGGGTCATGTGGTAAGAATAACATTTTTGAGCTCGTTTTCTGAATAGAGCAATACATTTTTTCATGTTTTCGAAATCTGAACTGAAAATGGTCTCAAATGATGAGTTTTGGCACAATGATGATGTATCTGTCCCCAAGTTTTGACCTTTATCTCCGATCTCACTCAATTCTGAAAGCTACAGAATGAAACTATTATATGTGACAATTTCTTCTTTTCTACATCGACATCACCAACACCACTACAAATATGATAAAATACTATATTAAAATGGGGAAAAAAGGCAATTGAAAATAAAGGAAATAGCACAATAAATACCGAAGAGGGAAAAGTACTAAATTATCGAATTGACAATGTGTTTATTCTATAGGTGAGTAGACGAAAGATATATTAGAATTATTCAATAACTATTTCAGAGGAACATACATCTGAACAGAATAATAGATAGTACATTTTTCAACCAGACATCATTTGATTGTCGGATGTCCACTAGCTCGTGGCAGACATACATTGGACGAGTTTAAAGTTGCTCCATCCTACTTCAACCATGTTCTTTAGTCCTGACTATAGCTAGGTATGTTCTGCAGTTCAGGCAACAAAAAGTCATCCTCATATAACGCTCTGAATTCATAGTAAGTGCCGATGATTCATTGCAGCCCATACGACCAACAAATAACAATTGAATTTCATAGGTTTGCAGTTTTAGATCTTTGTACAAAATGTAGTGATGCTAATTCAAAGCACTAGAGCTCTAGGGACCATCACGAACAGACCCCCATACCAATCCCTCTTTCGTTCACAAAAAACTTGGGCTCCCGGTTTTAGTTTATCCAGAATTGAATCGGTCTCCTCAAACTTTTTCACCCATTTTCAAATGAAAAGGATTAGATTTAGATTTGAGGGGGTTTCATTGCACCGCGATCTTATGGACTATTGTACCCCCATCAGTGCTGTTCTCACTATCAGACGTTATAGTATACAGCTCGCTCTCGAGTTCTCTTCTCTTCCAGTATCTACTGGAGTTCGATCATTAGAACTTTGGGATGGCTTCAAGGAGGTTACTTCCTAATTTCTACAAGTTCCTTATCCAAAGCATTTTCTGGGTTAGTTAGCAATGGTGAGCCATTCCGTCACTTTTTTAACAAAAACCCTGAATACTGAAGACATTTCTTCCCGTTATAGTCACAGAATTACTTTTTTTGTAAAATTCCCTCAGACACAACGCTGGATCCATTTCCGAAAACATTCCATAGCAACTTAATTTCCAAGAGCTACTCTTTCAAATATTCCCCGCGCCTCTCCAAACTATTAAGAGGGATTAACACCACGTGGTTTTCCCCCCTTAAAAATCGGTGATCTGTGAGAAGAAATATTTCTCATTTCGTTTTGAAAAGAGTAACCACATGGTGGTGTTCCCTCTTAACGCAGTAATCTCAACAAATTTGTCCTTTGAGACACGTTGTATAATTCTCTTTTAAGATTTCTTGTGATTCTGAAATTTAAGAAGAATATATGTAGGCTAGGTTAATCGTCTAGATCGTCTAGAGGTATGATTTGATTACCTGGCCTTTCGTCTTTTTCTCCGTGACTTTGTTCGGGTTTGTAATAATTGAACTCTTTTTAATTAATTACATCTATTTACAAAGCCACACTCATACAGTATTGAGAAGATCTTAATTACGTCTTAATTACAAGTTTCTCACTACGGTACTGAATTTCGTCTTTAACTCGAGTGTTGATTACTCGAAACGTCTTCGATTATCACGTCTTCGTCGTACTTCAAGTTTTCGGTCGTCTCGTCTCTAACTTGTTCGCGACTCGTCTTAATCTAGTCTGCGAACCGTCTTTTCGTCTTAAGTTTCAACCGACTGAACTAACTCTTACTTCGACTTAGACCGAACTTGAACTTTACCCGTCTTCGACTTAATTTGAACTGACTCTCGACCCGAACTTGCTTCGTCCCCTGACCGCAACTTACCCCGTCCACTCTGAATATCCTTCCCTCCTTCCGGCTTGACCACACCCTAGGGAAAGTACCAACCCATAGTCCAATGAGAGCTTTGCCGTATCGCCCACAAAGATCTTCGCGGATTCCTGGAAATCGAATATTCTCGAAGGACTAGAACCTGGTACGACCGTGTTGTCTTCGAACTTTCCCATCCCTCCAGTGAATCTCTTCAAGATTTACAACTCCATGACATATCTTCGACACCTCGAAGAATAACACATCTTTTTTACATTATATGTACAATGACAATTTGTTTCCTGTGAATTCATTGAAACTGTCATGCCCTCGACACTTGAAGAAACTAATAGGTCTCCAAGCATCCTGTTGATCTCAATTATTTACAGGGAACAATAACTGGATCCTACATATATTTCTGTTGAAGCGACGTCTAGCCCAAAATCCATTTCCGATTAATATTCATCCATTGATGTAATACGATAATCAAACTACGTTCTCTATGTCCTCTTTGTGAGGACCCTCATACCAGGCATACTTTCCATCGCCGTCTCGATAAGTACAGAACAGACCTATCTTTTCCTCCTATTTTCATAAGTGCATCACGATCCGCTCGTCCCAACTTATCGCTCCATTCACGCCCGTAAGGGCACAATCACACGGTTCAATAAGACCGGAGAGAGTCCTATCCGGATACCGGCATTAAAATAAGCGTGGGCCAGTAAGGCTATAAATAAAATGGGCGTTGGAATATATGTGATTGGGACCTTAGGAATGGGGATTGGTTATGATCCTCAACCGGCCCATTTTCAGTTAGCGATCGCGTGAAATTGACGGCTCGAGACGATAATACGCACTTCGGGGGATAGGACCGGACTGGGAAATTCCGAGCAGGGATTTGTGTGAATTTATTTTGGGGTTACATTCGTAAAAGAATGTTTTTCTCAAGTAGGTAGTGATATGAAAATGTGTCATACCTCAAGAGGTTTCCATTCACAAATATAGACTATTTTTTGAACCACTGGCGACGTCAGCTTTCAAAAATAGAGGTGGACGGTTTTTTTTTTGGTGGCCAAAGTAAAGCGAAATTACAATTCAGCTAATCTCGTTATTGTTCTTGCCATAGTATTTCAAATTTTAGGAGGCAGCAGAATTTCAGGAGAGGGGGCTAGCCCCTTTTGTTCCCCCACTAGCGTCGACACTGTTTTGAATAGCATGTGGAGCAATGACAAGAAGTCATCATTCCCTTGGAAGATCAAAAACGCTTTATACAGGGTAATTCACCGCAATGGTCCATTAGACGTTTATGGTGAACTAATTAAAATTTTTTGCTGAAAATTGGCATGCTGGATTAAATATTTTCAGATCTCTACAACCGAAAACAGACTACTACTTCCTTATTCCAAATGGCTTACCCAGTATATTATTGTCATACCTCTGGTGAAAACTCAACTGTTCATAAGTTAATGAGATTTTTATGAAAAAATCGTGGCAACAAAGACTCATATTTTTTTGAATATTACTGCAGAATACTTGCTGTATTATGTAATAATTGAAAAATATTTTTTTGAAAGAGTCGAGTTTTTTTTTATTGAAAGGTATGAATAAACGGATTAAATGTTTTTCAATTAGTTCTTATATTTAAAGTGATAGTCATGGGGCCACGGTGATCAATATTCATAAATGTATTTTGACACCTTGTTTCAAATGTAGGTAAAGAAACAACTTATTGATCCCTACAAAATTTCTTTGGGTTATGGCAGATTTTGTTAGATGACTTGAACGAATACTGAGATCATTGTTACTTAGTTGGTGAATGAATGATTAAATCGAATAATGAGGACATAATAACCAGTTATCCTAATGGTTATCAAAAATGTGCTGGAGGTACTTCTTGCAAGTAAACTTCAGATTATCAGCATCAACGCAAATCATCTTGCATTCTGCTATAATTCGTTTTTTCGAAATATCAATATTGTCAGCTTGAGCTCTAAATTTCAAAGAACTACCATGTTTGTTACCTACCTAACTTCTTATTGCACTATAATCGTAAGCAGGAACTTTATCTTGTTGAGACCCTATATTTTCAAGTAACCGCTTTCTTGGAAGGAGTGCTATATTTATGAATCCTAAATTTTTCTGAGGAGGATTTTATGAAAATAATAATTTGGGAAAATCAAATTTATCGTCAAAATGAGTGATGTATTCTCCATTCGTTTTCTATCAATTATTGCCATCAATGCTAACTAAGAGCATTCGCCATTTTGCAACATTTAAATTGTGTATGGTTTGGTTGGAATAAAGAATATTGCTCATTAAAAAAAGGACTCCTACATGGTGCACAAACTGATTGAAAAAGAGACCATTTCATATCTATTCCAATTTTCAGAAAAATAATTCAAAAAATATTCTTACCAACAGGACCGGCTCCTTCACCATTTAGCAACATTCGTATGAGTTTTTCATCGAAAATGAAATAATATTATTGAATTGCATTACTCGAAAAAAATTATGAATTTTTTTTAAGGGAAATAGAAACTAGTTCCTCCCAATCTGCCTAAATCCAAACCTGCGCGTCCATAACCTCTTCTACATTCCTGAACTTGACGTCCCAATATGCCTGAGCTCATATGGCAGGCTGGCCTTTTCCAATTTCCTGGACCCTCGGCTTCGTTTCGGCCAACTTTCATATTTTAGCACCTTCGGAATGCCCTCCAAAGCCGCCCCGGATGCAACGAACCTACGTTCAGCCTCAGAAACACCCCGGAAATATTGAATTCGTTTGTCAGAATCGTAATAACAATACCGGGCTTCCCTAGTCGACAGAAGGGATTCCTTCTCTGTAGGTGAGGATAATCGGAGAACGCAAGGGGTCGTTATGGGGGTATCACGCGAAAAATTCCACCCCATCAGAAAAAATGAAAGAACAAAAAATTGAGGATGAATTTCATTCCGTAAGAAAAAAACTGGACGAAGAATACTCTCTTAGACCTATTTTATCACATACAATGTTGCGTCAAGTGAATTTCACGCAAACTTTACGGGCAGTTGAATATTCAGAGAGACGCATTTAGGTCGGAAAAACAACCTCAGCAGGTACAGCGAGGGCTAAAAATAGAACAGGAACATCCTTGGCGCCACATTGGACCTATATATGGTCATCCTGAAGTCACATCTAAGGGCAAGGAACGAAGACGTGGACCAATCAGGGACCTGGATTGCGCTTTGGTATGCAAAATCCAAAGCGACGCTTAACATCCCCAGGAAATCGGGGGTACCATATTCATTACGCTCGTAGCTGTTACCTTGTAAACATATAACTTGTACAGCCAAATTCAATATATTTAGTTTAAGAAATCCGGTGTTTCATTATCCCAATTTAATAGAATTACAGTTGATCGATTCAACCAAAAACATACGGTTTACTATATTCAACTGAGAACGTGAACTCAGTTGTCAGATTCAAATTCACTATGGAATATATGAATGAATAATTTTAATTAATTGGAACGTCCGGAATTTATTTCCACTTCAAGATAATTATTTCACCTCAAATCCGTGAGTGTAGTGAACAAAAATAGATATGAAATATGATATATATGCGAAAAATGGTCCATTCTTATCAAGAGCCTTCACAAATTGCGTCACTGAGCCCAACTTTATATGTGATGTAAGAAACGGAGGAAGTATGATTTTTCCTCTTACCTACCCGTTTTAGGGGTTTAAAAGGGTCAGTTCAGGTACTTGCTAGGCTATGGTTCCACTATTTATAGATTTTCCTGGAATTTACTCAATTACAGACTGATAATAAAACCAACGTATACCTACATCAATGAATATATGACAATTTTAAAACGCTCATAAATGAATATACGGAATGAAACCCACATTGGTAGATAAGTTGATGTATTTAAAGAGGCAGAGATGATAGAGAAAAACGGATTGCTTGTACAGATTAAGCGTCCCAAATATATTTAGAATAAGTTTCAAAATCCCAGACCCAAAAAATTATTTTTATTGTTGCCCTGTAATAATTCGTTGAGTTTCTATAGTTGAATATGAATTCTTCATCACAATAGAATAGTAAATGTTTTTTCAATTCATCTTTTGCAACTGAAACAGAAAAAAAAAATTTCTGTAAACATATTTGAATATGTTTCGTAAAGAATTCTTCAAAATCGACTCTAATGTAGTTTTTTTGATAATTACTCATGAAGAGTTAACTAAAATCAAATATAATTTTTTTTTTTCATTCCTGAAATTTTCTAGTATTACATCAGTCGCCTGGTATCTCATTGGGTTCATTCTACTGTCATCTCTTTCGGTTAAAATCGATACTAAACACAAGGGAATCATGAGATCGAAGTAACATCACAACATCTGCAACGATAATCAAATCTCCTCACAGAAATTCGACGTGTAGCAATTGGTTCAACCTTCTCAGACACGTATTTCATTTTAACGTGAAGTAAGTAGTTTCATCAATGGGAATAACAAGCATCGAAGGTTACATGTTGATAATGGGGGTAAACGAACATATTACTGCTATTAGAGGACTTGTCAGTACTGTTGCTGAATAACATGTTCATGCCGATTGCTAGTTGTCATTGTTGTAAGATGAGGATCAAATGATGAGTTCTCACTAAATTCCAAGGCAGTATTTTTTGAGAGTAGAAAACACAGAGTCAGACCTGCTCTAATCTGAATGTAAGGGGAGAATTTTCCTGAAAAGATGAGAGGAAAAAAAATGGGAAAAGCACTAAGGTAAAGTCAAAAGCTCGTTCATGCGCCTTTGAAAATCACAGAACTGTATATGCGCATATATGGAATGAGATAAATCTTTATGTGTTTGTTGTTCGATAGTTTATTCAGATGTGTCGATGCGATCATTTGATCCTCTAAAAATTTGTCTTGAACATTGTTGTTTATAATTTTAAGCTTTGAATCGTTATTGTACCGCCAGGTGGTTTTTAAAATTTGAAACTCTGTGGTACTCAGAATAAGAAAGATAGGCCAAACATATGTTATGGAAATCAGGGAAAAAAGAGCTAGTCAAAGATAGAAAAATATACAGGGTGTTCCATTTGAAATAATGAAGTTGCTATCAATATGTTGCCCACTCTGTATATATTTCGTTTTGTGAAATTACCTCTTCTTGTAACAAAGTTAAAGGGGGGGTCAATTTATGGTGAAAAACTCGGTACATAAACATGCAAAAATTCAACTCGGTCTGATCTGTTGTCACTGATATATAATTTCTCTTCCGATATTTTGCCTGGATTTTCGATAGTTCTGATGATGCAATACATAGGAATTTTTGAGGCAAGCTTGAAACGGTCAGTTTGATCCGCAAAATCTAGAATCGGTGAGATCCGAAATATTTAGTGTTTTTTGCTGTATTCAAATCTGAGATATTCATCTTTCAAGAGGTTTCATTTTGGATAGTCCGCTAGATAGTTGGCCAGATGAGAAGCTGCCACCATTGAAGTTGTCATCTGATGACATTTCACAAGTGAAAGCTACGCAATTTCTGAAAATATAATGATACACGCTTCAACAACGTAAAGATATCGTTGAAATTCGTAAAAAAAATGGTGAAAATATTGCAGTTACAGATCGTAAAACTAAAGTACTTTTGGATCGTCGTGAAGCACCTTCTTGGCTGGATATATCAGTATAATCAATATACATGCGATCAGATATACCAATTGATTTATATTAAGTAAAAGATCGTTTATATTATAAACAATAGTGGACCTAGCACACTACCCTGAGTTACTCCAGAAAAATCCTTTATATCATTTGATACAAATGTTTTAGTGGTTAGTATTTTAGTGTATATATTGTAATCATTGTGAACCTCTGTTATTGGATTTTATGTTGAGGTTCTTGTTGTAGAAATAAATAAGTAACTCAACTCAACTGTAACAGACACCCTTTTTTTTTGGGCCTTCCAGGAAGCTTTGAATAAGTTTGAGCTGCTTGTCTTTTATGCCATATGCTTCTAGTTTCTCTAACAATAAGTTGGTTTGAAATCATAAAAAAAAATTGATATCTAAACCTATCCTGTTTTCAGACGGTCACAAAATACCGTGAAAAGAAGTTTTGTTTTTTCGAAAGCGAGGTTATCGTTATATGAAATTCGGATTTCGTCAAATAATTAAATTATTCAGTTATTCACTTGTTTCAATTTCATCAAATTTTTTGTTATCTTGCTCCATTATCTTCTCATTTTATATAAACTTCTTCGTTATTCCTTATTCCATTGCAGATATTGTTAAGTGTACCTAATATGTTATATAAAAAAATAAATTAATCGCATCAAATTTTTCCTCAACGTATCACTATGTAAAATAATCAACTTAAAAGCAAATCACGAATTGGTTTGCAATGTGTATCTCCTTTCATAATATTACGTATATGTGTTCGTCGACGCGATTCTCCTGTAAAACCTTATATCTATCTGCATCGAACATGCAATTTTCATACAAGCAATCATAGCTTAGCCATTTTCATAATATATATTTCCGAGCTCGCTATCAGAGAGGCAACCGAAAGCGGACAGACAAACATGCACCGGTAGCATCAGGATAAGCCTACTTCTATAGTTTACACTAATACAGCACATTGCCAAGCTAATCTTTGTAATGGAATAGGCGGCAGTAGATATAGGTGCAGTTAGTTGGTTGATGAGATTGTGATTGGACGTTTATCTGATGTTAGGGATCTCTCTGCAGCGGAACTGCATTGGCGTAGATGGGAACTGTTGAAGGTTTCATCTTTTAATTTTAGAATGTTTAGATTATTCCAACAAAAACGAGGAAAGCTTTGACGTGGAGATAGGAGATTTCGAGGCTTGTTCATTCATGCGCAAGTTGAGCCATTGGATACCAACTTAACTGTATTTAGTTAAGAAAATACAGAAAGAAAAAGAAGTACGATTTCCAAGTGGGTACTATCATACGATAATTATCTATCTGAATCTGGTTAATGTATCAACAAAAATGCCATCAACATAACCATTGTCAAACAGAAGATTTCCACGCTATTTCATTAGAATCATAATTTATTATATTTCGCGCTGTACGTCCCTTAGGATGAAAAACAGAAGATTTTCCTAGTTGACGTGGGAATCTACTTTTTCGAGGTACCCGTGGAGGAAGTAGTTAGGTTTTTGTCCGCTGGGTGGCGCACCGCAGTAATCATACTGGTGCCTGCTATTCCGTTTGTTCGTCATCTTCGGTTGAGTTATGCGGTACTGATGATTCCTAATATGGGTGAAACCAGTATATCGCTACTCTCCTTTGATGACATGCATTCTCCTTGATTTACTTTCGATTATGATTCGTATGAAATAGCGTGGAAATCTTCTGTTTGACAATGATTATGTTGATGGCATTTTTGTTGATGCATTAACCATTAATATCGTAAGATATTACACACTTGGAAATCGTACTTCTGTCTCTTTTTGTATTTTCTTCATTCATTACCAAGTGCAGGTGTTAGCCAATTTTATATTATTTATTGTATTTAGTTAAATATAAGGAATTTTTATTCTATACGAACAAGCAAAAACATATCTTGATTGATATGTTGAGACTGAAATATAATTATTTTCACTATATTGCTCCAATTTCTGGTGATTGTGATGGAGCAATTTCCACAAACCTTGAACTAGTTACTCTATAAAGGGTTTTCCAATGAGATGTTTCATTTGGATAGAACGTCAGTTGGACAGCTGTCATCTTTGAAGCTGTCATTTATTGACATTTGATAGCGTTCGCAAATCTAATAGCGTATTCGACTGGCTGCACCAGTGCGAATTAATTCGAATTTTTGTAGAGCTAAATGACATAATTAGCTCGAATTAATTCGAACTGGTGCAGCCAGTCGAATACGCTATAAAGCACGTTTGAGTCTTTGTGAAACACCTTCTTGGCCGGCTATTCGGACACTAGAATCTTTTTTTGAACAAATTTAACATTGAATAATAAATTGTTTCATTGTAGATATAAGGAATTCATTGCACCTAACTCCGAGCAGTTGATACACTGATTGACAAAATTGAGCTGTTGGGATAATGATGTGATGAATCTCAACCATGTGCGTCTCTCAAGAACAACTGACTTTTTCGTAGAAATTTTGTTGGTTGGACAGCATGATGCTAATTAGAACCTGAAATGATTATAAATCGACGAGACTTTCCTGGAGTGTGAGATTAGCACATCTGAGCATTCAGTACATCGTCTCGCAGGAAAACTAAGATTGAGTTCTGAATCAGTAAGTATGAGGTTCCAGGACTATTTGAAGTACCACGGTAACAAGAAGTGCATCGTCCAACAACAAGAGATTACCGACAGAGTAATTGCTGAAGCTTATTTTGTGTAGTATGAAAATCCTACCATCTTTTAAATTCACTTATTTCAAATGGCATGTAAATGAAATTACTATGTGAATATATATTTTTTCAGAGTAAAGTTCATTTGACAAACGCAAGGTATAAAGTTTTACACTATTCAAAGAGATAATGAAAATATCCTTTGGTGTTATAATATTAAGTTTTCAGAGAATTGTTATAACTGCAATCGAACAAGGTGAATAATAATTTTTGAATGATTAATTTAAAAAAAAGGCTCCGATAAGTTTAATATACCAGAAGCACAATTCCTATGGATGTTAAAACTCTTCTTTTCTGAGAATACTACCAACTGAACTTCCCCATCCAAAATGCAAGAGCTTTGGTGCGCCTCTGGCCGAAATTGCGCACTGCAGGTCGAGTAACTATCGACGTCCATTCAATATTGACCATGGCATCTTTGCGGAACCCTTTTTCCTTTCTGCCACCCTGAGGTCCTTTGTCTGATGCTGAAATGTAATGGAATATGCAGAAATACCTTATTTGTATTGTATTGCTGAAAAAATATCGATAGACCATATTGGGAATATTCTCATCTGCAAGAATGAAGACCATTTGAAACACCTGCTGACCATTCGAGAAATCGGTTAGGTATGGGATGATAGAGAAATGAATGAACACGTATATTAATTTTTAATCAATTTGTCCTTGTTGCTGTGTGAATACAACTGTCTTTAATATTGACACAAAGTTAAAGCGTCTTCTGTTTTCTTTTTCATGTAAAATGCTTCATTTTGTCAGTTGATATCAAGTGTGATTTGAAATACATACATGAATATATCAACAACAACTATTCCTACAACTTCTATTGAAAGTAGCGTATTCCTCATCTCTTACTCGATTTCAAAACTAACAGTATTGCTCATACTGTGAGAAATATTAAATGAATAATGTATTGGGTATAAAGTCACTTAACGATCTTATTAAGTTCTTTATTAAATTTAGTCTGGCTTTCGGTCATTTACATGGTCATCTTCAGGGCACTGAAAACAATTTTTTACATTACGAAAGAATATATTAAAACTCATTAGTTATCTAAATCTGAACTTACAATTAATCTGAACCTAACAATAAAAATTAGGCAGAAACATAACAATGAGAGTCACCTTTTAATAAATCTTCCTTGTCATACAATTAAAATCTCAAAAATGGTAAAATTCACAATTCAATTATCTTAAAATAAGTCTCTGTAAAAACACATAGCAACAAGAACGTAAACACTCAGAAACTATGAAAATTGACACCGACAACAAATTTAAACTACTAAAACGTCAGTCGACCACAACAGCGTTGTGTAGCTATAAAATTATGATTAACTATACTAAAATTATCTTCATTTTATTTCTAATATTAATCACTTAATTTTTATCTTATTTAATTATTTCTATTCATTATTAGGTCAACAACATTACAATAGATGGCGCTAACACTCTCTGACTCTGTGACTAGATTTAAGTATTTAATCTCCAAAGACTCAATAAATGAGCGTTCAAACTTATTATCTACCGTTCTTTATATCGTAGCGTCCTCAAAATTCATGCGGTGACCCGTCTCAACTGTGTGCCTAGACAGACCAGTCGATGACTTCAAATTCTGACAATCTCTCTGGTGTTCTTTCAACCTAGTTTCAGTTCATACCTGAGAGGCACTTAAAAGACATCACCAATATTGAAAGTAGGTTGAATTTGAGAATCCTTAATATGGAAATTAAAGTTGTAAATGAGAATATTTGTTTTTTAAAAAGGTAACTTTTAAGGTTTACCAATAAAGTTTTTTCTGTGTACTTGTATCGTAGTATTTATTGATATAGTCATTGATAAATTATAGTATTCAACTTGCGGTAATGGTCATGACTCACTTGATGAATTACTGCATACTTCATCTGCGTGAGTTATGACCTACATCACAAAGCACTAATATTCAGAAATTGGCAGTAGCATCTAAAGTAGTTTTTTAATAAAATCTTACCCACACTATGCATTTCCCCCCATATTTATTTTTGAATATTCAATTTCATTGAGTTAAATTCAGAAAGATAGTCTCTACACCCTTCATCTCAACAAATATCGTCATGAAAATCGAAACCGAAATCGGACGCCGCCAAGGTCAAACAACCATCTCCTCCCCCATCAGAAGTCGCGGTCTCTTCTGCCTCCCCCGTTTCTCTGATGAATTAAAACCAGGGGAAGAGAAATTAATAACGCGGCTCGAATTTGTGCTGATGCTGTGGAATTCTAGAGGCGGTCCAGACCGGGAAGTTAAAAGCTTACTAAGCTATCGGTATTTGGCTGATACGAGGGTCTGTCAGAGGAATCTTCGTGTAGCTGCTAACGATGTCTATCTGGTAGTTTGCGGTTTGCGATACATTCGAAGCGCTGGATACGAGTCGATCTTATCTTCTGTGACGACGCCTTTGAAGGTGCCTTCTATCGGCGAGATCTGAAATAATCTGTCTGGAATTAGTGGTGACAGGTCAGCGGGATCAGTGACCTAATTTGTGGGATATTACTTTGTTGGCAAAGTGGGACCTTTGATGATTTTAGTTAACAATTCCTTTCAACGGGTAGTTTTTATCGAGGTATATAACTTTAAGTTGGCATTACTGTTCGAGATGACGATCGATTTAACAGCTGTCAAGTGCTTTATTCTCAGTTTGGTTTGGCAATTCATCATGAATAGACTCACGCCTGAACAATGCTTGCAAATAGTGCAATTTTATTTCGAAAATGATGGTTCTGTGCGGAATATGTATCGCGCACTACGTCCATTTTATATTGTTTAGCGATGAAGCGCACTTCTGGTTGCATAGCTACGTCAACAAACAAAACTGCCGCATTTGGAGTGAAGCTAATCCTCAAGTGTATGCCGAAACACCGTTACATCCAGAAAAACTGACTGTTTGGTGCGCTTTATGGACTGGTGGAATCATTAGTCCGTAGTTCTTCAAAAACGACGATGGCCAGAACGTTACAGTCAATGGTGATCGGTATAGAGCCATGATTACTAACTTTTTCATTCCTGAATTGAAAAACCATGATGTCCAAGAGCTGTGGTTTCAACAAGACGGCGCAACATGTCACACAGCTCGTGCCACAATCGATTTATAGAAAGACACGTTTGGTGACCGCCTAATTTCACGTTTTGGACCTGTGAATTGGCCTCCAAGATCTTGTGATTTAACACCGCTAGACTACTTTCTGTGCGGCTATGTAAAGTCATTGGTCTATGCGGATAAGTCACAAACCCTTGACCATTTGGAAGACATCATTCGCCGTGTTATTGCCGATATACGGCCACAAATGTTGGAAAAAGTCATCAAAAATTGGACGTCCAGATTGGACTATATCCGAGCCAGCCGTGGCAGTCATATGCCAGAAATCATATTCAAAATGTAATGCCACAAGATTATCTTGCGGATAAATAAAATTCATGTCAATCGAATAATCCGTCGTTGTTTTATTGCAGTTTAAAGTTCAATAGCTCTAAAAAAAACACCCTTTATCAAACCAGAAACGTCGTATCATGATTGTTGATCATTTTCAAACCTGACAGCTTTGGCCGATCATTGAATGAATTAAGTGGTATTATCAAACCTTCGAGTCTCAAATATTTACTTTTCACATATATTTACTCAGTTTTCTAATTGCTCAAGATGAATATAACCATTGAGAATACTCTCACTGAAATACGACGTGAGTTGGCCAGCGTACTCTTTAGATTTGTGCATCTGCGACTTATTCTTTTGGGCCCACCTTGAAGATAAGGTCTTCAAACATCGTTCACACATCCTGTCAGAACTCAAGCAGCGAATAACCGAAAAAATCCGAGCCATAACTTACAAGATATGCCAAAAAGCTGTCGAAAACTTCCAAAACTGATTACATCAGTGTGTCGCTGCTGACGGCCGCCATTTTAGTGATATCGTTTTCGAAACTCGAGCAAAAAAAAAACTATATTTCCTACTGCTTTGAATGAATAAAACCGTTTTCCTCTTAATTATACAATTTTTCTTAAATAGCCATTTGAAACTCATCAGCCGGCTCTGCCGCACCATGTATAACATTTCTCAAAATCAGTAAGTTAACTTGGTATTCTGTACTTGGTGCGATATTATTTCTTTTGTACGCCATTCAATTATTTCGCGGGGAATATTGTGCTGATACTAATGACAAGTCTCTGATGTCATTGTCAAATGTGGGATCATGATGAAACCCAGCAAAAGAGTGAGGAGGTCTTGAAGACTATGAGAGGTTGATGTAGCATGAATTTTTCATTCCTGAAAGCCCTGAAGGTACAGGTCGTGAAGTTCTATATTGGCATAGGAAAAGCCTCCCAATAACTGTTTACGTCAAAGTAATATCAGTTGATAACTATTTCAGATAAAATCATCAATGGTGAGAAATATCAGTCACAAGGAACTGTTACTTGTGACTGATATTCCTCACCATTGAATCAGTTGATAACATAAGTGAAACCTGATTTCTGGACTTGGTGATTGGGTTTTTTATGTTATTTTTTCAGGGGTGTCAGATGTATCTTGGAGGAGTTTCAGCTATTGTCTTCATACCATTTTTAGGTAGGGTACATATGGATTATGTTTGTAGGGTAGCTCCATTTCTGAATTATGGTTGTCTTTTCATCGGCTTATGAAGTTGTAAAAATGTCGAATAGTCTTCCTCATATTATGTTTGATAGACTTCTGATGTAGTTGATTGCTCAAGGAATTTTCTCACCGTATTTGTACCTGAAACTATTGAAATATTATGAAAGTAAGTCGTAATTGAGATATTATTATTAACATGGCGTGTTCTCATTTTGACGTCTCGCATTTTAGTCTATACAGCAAGGGTTATGATGGAGAGGTATTATGGTGAAAAATTCAAATACTATTCCAGTTCATATACAAACTCAATCCGAAACCAGTTTTTCAGTTGGCTCATGTAATGGAAAATTTTAATTAATATGCGTTTTTCATATATTTTTTTTCTAGTTCGGAATGAATAATATCCTTGCATACGTGTTGGGAATTATCGGCATTAAAGGTGATACTATTGTAGTCCGATATTTAAACTGCATTGAAGCTTTTGTAACAAAATATCGTGAGGTACAGTCGAATACAAGTAGGGTAAAAGTTCATACCGAACTCCAAAACCAAAAATGACTTGTTTCAAATATATTTTGTTCGCATGAGAGCTATTCATTCTGTAATAAAACATTTTCATGAATTAAATTCTTCAACAATCCACAATTAGATACACATTAGAGCTTTTTAGAGCTTTTCGTCGTCTCTCGAATTTGATATCAAATATTTTGTGTTATTGATACAATTATTGAATCGTATTTGCTTTTCGTATTTCATTTGTGTTTTTGCTCACTAAATTACGTAGGTCTGCGCAATTTGTGGATATTAATTACAATTTATTTATTTCTTTCAATTCATGAGATTAGAAAGATTTCAAATAATAAGCGTTGAGTATCTATGCGAAAATTCAATGAAACTTGGTTTTTTGTATCGTAAATTATGTTAAAAACTACAAATCGAGTAAGAGATCTTTATAGCTCCTGTGGCATATACTGAGTATGTATCAATGAAACTGCCACATGTATTGTTAAAGATGGGACCACCCATAATATCACGTTGTTTTCATAACTCATTTGTGAAGAGAACTCTTTCCCAATCAGTCTCTTCCAATGGATATGCTCTCTCGCAAAATCCAAATGCGCCCTTCGATGGGCTGGGGTAAGAGCTGGGCCTCTTGCCGTGACACAAGTCCCTAAATCATATTCTCTGAGGCGATTTCTTATTGTCTGAGTGCTGATTTGCACCCCATGAGTTTGCTCAAGCTGATCTTGAAGGAGGCGAGCGGTTGCAAATCGTTGTCTCAACTAAAAACTCTCAAGTAACGTTCTTGAATGGCAGTTGTTACCCGTGGTCTACCCTGTCCTGGTCTTCGGACATTCATACCTGTCTCCCTGAATCGCTGCAACATTCTGGACACACTTGTATGGGAAACTCCAAACCTTTCTGCAATTCTTGTGTATGTCCACCCTTCTCCTCGCAAAACTACCGCTTGGGCACATTCCTCTTGGGTCAAATTGCGTGTTTCGCGTTGCATAGCGATCGAGTGTAGAAAATCAAACGAAAGAAAAACTATTGATCACTGGAATTGATCGTGAACAACTGATTTCAGATTGGAGCCAATACATTCAAAATCTGATAATCTCATCTTTTTTCATTCCTGCTGGGAAAAAACATCTGTATTGAAGAAAAACGTTGAAAGTGTATAACATATGCATGCATAATTCTGATAAAAATAATTATCATTGAGAACACCTTCAGGTGTAGAATAAATTTGAGATTTCCATAATGTGCGTTAATTCTTTTGCGCAGTGTAATACTCGAAGATTTAAGCAGAACTTTGAAAATTCCAATAACCCCAACCTCAATCTTTCATATCGGCCACATAATCGTAGTACCATAAACTCCCCCAAACATCCACAGGTGGCGAAAACAAGTTTTGCCGAAGAACTAACCGAGAATTAATCGCTTCCGTAGCTCATAATCTCTCCACTTCCCCAGTTCAAATTAGCGCATATTGCTGCGTCGCAAATTTCGCGGTCGCGTTCACCAAAATTCCATATATTAATTCAATACATCAACCAGAAATGGAGTCTTATTAGGAGCAGCGCAACTTTGAAGTGTTCCCCGTCAACTTTTCAGTCTACTGGCTCGTCGGTTTCTACGTATAGTTTCTCATATTTCTAGTTGCGCTCAAAGTATTCCCCCGTTCCAGGTCTAGATCTCCTAAACTTCGACGTCTCGGGCAAAACTCTAAACACACTTGAGTGCGTCTTTCTTAATCAGTTGACGATGTCGGATGCAAATAAGTCCGGAGTTTCCGGTCCCTGGAATACGTTAATTGTGGGTACTTTCCGCGGCACTCTTTGATTTCAAAGTTTGCGATATTCCGAGGTTGATTTCAGGCTCGGAAAGTTTTATTTCGAAATACTCGTCTGGAACTTGTTAATGCAAGACGTCTTCTCTGTTTTTGCAGAGGTTGGGGATGCGTTAAAGCTGGATGATTTTTAGCGATATGACTGCGAAGAATATGAATATGAATTTAAAACGAAGATGCTGGGTATTTTTGAGTGATGAGTCCTATGTATGATATGTATGTACTTACACGAAAGCTGATGTCGGTAGGGCCAACTTTCATCAGAAACACATTGGTAGAAGCGCATATCTATATCTTTTACTATTACCTAGTTAAAAATGTTCGTTGACAATACACTGCGCAAAAGCATTAACGCACATTATGAAAATCTGAAATTTATTCTACAACTGAAGGTGTTCTCAATGATAATTATTTTTATCAGAATTATGCATGCAAATGTTATCCACTTTCAACGTTTTTCTTCAATACAGATGTTTTTTCCCAGCATAAATCTCGATGTTCTCGATCAATTCTAGTGAATAATAGCTTTTTTTTCGTTTGATTTTCTACACTCGATCGCTATGCAACGCGAAACACGCAATTTGACCCAAGAGGAATGTGCCCAAGCGGTAGTTTTGCGAGAAGAAGGGTGGACATACACAAGAATTGCAGAAAGGTTTGGAGTTTCCCATACAAATGTGTCCAGAATGTTGCAGCGATTCAGGGAGACAGGTATGAATGTCCAAAGACCAGGACAGGGTAGACCATCAGTAACAACTGCCATTCAAGAACGTTACTTGAGGGTTTCTTCGTTGAGACAACGGTTTGCAACCGCTCGCCTCCTTCAAAATCAGCTTGAGCAAACTCAAAGGGTGCAAATTAGCACTTAATGTCTGTAAGGAGGTGTAGCATATTTCTATTAAGATCCAGATAGTTCTTGGATGTCGTAGAGTCAAAATTTCATCGCTGGTACCTTCCCTAGATATTCTTGAATAGAATATGTTTTTGTAGAGTTCTGATAAAATGCCAGACGCCCATTGATTGGAATCACGAATAGTTAATCATTTGAAGATGTCTTTGGCCGATTGTAGCTCAATTCGGTTTAAGGAGAAATAGAGATCCTATCAATATTTTACAAATTTGGAATTGGAAGGAATCTCATTCTAGGAGCTAGAAAAGTTCTGAAAAAATTCATCTTTTTTTGTACAGAGCTCGAAAAAGTTGTTTTATTTTTACATTCAAAATCTCAGCTCTGTCGGTTTTGTAGTTTTTTTTTTGTTCACGCAACCTCTAATCAAATTTTACTCATTGAAGAATTTGATCAATGTTAGGTCTTTTTGTAAGGAGTTATCATGTTCACTTCTGAAGGGTAGTATGGACGACAGAATTGATAAGAAAATGCTCAGAATTCGAAAATTACTCCAATCGGGACGAAATGATCAAACTATCTATTTAGGGAACCGGAGCTCTAAAATATGGTGTGGAATCCAGAAATCGCCTCAAAAAGTTAAGCTTTTACCACTAATGAATACAATTAGAACATTCAGCGTTTTTGATAAATTTAGATTTTTCAGTGTAAAAGAATGGAAATATTTTCAAGAGATCATGATGACTTCAATCTAAGAATCATCTCAATTCACCGAAGCAAAACACCCCCTCATCTTCAACCTTAATAATCGACGAAAAAAGTTTACAACATTCACGCCAAAGCGTGAACACCCTTCTGAGGAACTTCCAACGCCAAAATCGATTTCTTCAAAGATGGGGCTGCATTAAAAGCCAAGTGCTGCAGGTGACAAAGCCTGATTGGTACCCTCCGCCTGACACACAGCGTCAATTTGTAATTTTCTCGTAGACAGCGCAACAAACGTTGCCGTTTCACGTTCAAGGCCCGGGCCGAAGAAGTTGATTGCCGATTTGGTGCATTGCAGCTACCTTAATCAAATACAGTACAAGCACCAGAGCGAGGCCTCATCTCTGCGAAATCCTGGAAAGTCCCTAGAAATAATGGGGATGTTGTTCGGATGAAAACTGGCTCTGAATGAGAAGTACAGCCGATAAGATCGTTCAAGAATTGAATGGATTCTTTTCTTTTTCTACACCACTCCTGAAGGGTAATAGAAACGCCGCTGTGTATTCTGCAGATGGATGTGTCTCGGGTTTTCCTCTTCGTTATATCGAGGGTCATAACGGTCGTGGATTTTAGCCGGTTGAGTAGATCTTGGGGATGAGATGGTATATGATGGACTGTTTCAATCAATAATATCGTCTTGGTGACGAGGTTATAATTTTATGAATCAATTATATTATATTATAAGCTTGTAGATATAGTGAGGAAAGCGAAAAGCTTTTCGAAAAATTCCGCCGACACGTCATGTTTTGTTTCAAAATTACGTCATTGATGACGTCATCGATTCTTTCTGTCAATTTTTGTTTCGTTTATCCCATCTGTAATTCACTATCCAGCAATGATTTTTATACAAACCGATTTAATATTTAATCAAAACGAAAACTTTGGTGATTCGACAAATCTAATAAACTGAAATTTTCACATATTCTCTTTTTCATTTCAAGCAGTATCATCTGAAACTCACCTCTCTCAATTTATTCGAATGCAATAAATGTGTATTTAGGTGATTATGCCGTAGAGTTACCTCTTTGTAGCGGTTGTTCTTCTTCACTTACAATTATTGAAATTGTAGGATGTCGGATAGATAAATAAATGTTTCAATGGCGTCTAGTGACAATGTAAGATAGTGAGACACATTAGAAAAAATAGTATATTGTGCAACAAGTGGGGAAAGTCCAACTTTTCAAAATGACTTTCTCCACATGTTGCACACTATACTTTTCCTACAACTGCACAAATTTCAATAATTCAAGTATTGGACTTGATTCAAATCAAAATGGCTTTCGTTGACGGTATGTACTAATTAATTGCGTTTCCATAGAAACGACTCGAAAGCCCAATTTCATCGGTCTGCCAAGCGAGGTGTGGGCAAAGTACTGTGAGGAAAAATATTTCCCACAGTATGAGCAATACATAGTTTTGAAATTGAGTAAGCTATGAAGAATACGCTACTTTCCATAGCAGTTGTAGGAAAAGTCATTTTCTCGCACGTGTGTTTGCGGCACTCGCGAGAAAAGTTGGACTTTCCCCACTTGTTGCACAATATACTAATTTTATTCAATTGTTTATAATGATACATGTAGTATATTGCATTCACAAATCATTACAATTTCCACAATTTATTATTCGCATTGAGAATAATCATTTTGCTGCATAGGCAGGAAAGTCATTACTTATTTGCTTGGACAGGAAAAGTAATACCTTGCTGATGGATATATGTGTCTGCAAAATCAATATTTGCTGTCAATCTCGGAAAAACTTACTTATATTAACTACAAGCGTGGGAAAGGACTTTTTCAGTGACTGGTACCATATAATAATGGTTTCTGAATAGGGTTGTAGAACAAAATAATTTTCCAATGAATGCTCCAAGTGAAGTAGGCTGAAAATGATCGTGAAAAAAAAATGGCAATCCAATGGAAATTTCCTCATACCGCGCGTGTTGCAAGAATAATCAAAGGAGATTATTTCCACCGGATGCTTTCAGCCCGATTTCACGCCAGTACATTCTCGCGTCGCGCCAATCTCTCCTAGCAATTTTTCACGTACTTATCACGGTCTTCCACTAGCCTGATGGCTGCCCAATCAACGCAACAATTGCCCCAAATGCCCCCTTGATTATAACGAATGTCCCGTCGTCTGTAACCCCACCCCCCCTCGGGATCATGTTTGCAGATCCGCACGTGTCAATCGCAAAGAATGCCCCATCAAACCACCATTTGGCCTATCCAGTTTTTGGCCGACTTATTGAGTTAGAGACACTGAATGGGAGAGGCACTGGTCTGTGTAATGTGGGGTCTAATGGGCCCTAACTAATGTGGTGATGAATGCGGCCCTGGAGCTGTGATGGGTGGGGACCGGAGCCAGGCCAGGGTGTTGATGCATTTTGAGCGCTCGTTCCACGAACTGAGCGCTGTTTCATTTCGTCAGTAATAAGGTTTGACTCAATGATTGAGAATTTGTTAGAAGATTCCGTTTGTTGGGTTCGGTAGATTTGTGAGCTAGAAGGACGCAGTGAGGGAATGAATAAATGATCGTGAAATGCTCTTGTTACGCCACCTCAATGTTTCTCTCGAAAATTTTGATGAGGTTGAGTCAATAGTACTCGATCGGTCGATAGCTCTTAGAAACTCTTAGGAGAATGATTCAAATTTTGACGGAATCGACAGTACTCATTGCATACGTATAAATTATTTTCTCTATTTTAGTATCGTAATGAGGTCATTACAGTTCTAAAAACAGTGCTGTAATGAACTCATTACAGCATCGTCTTCAGTTATATTTTTCGTTTTGTGGTTGTCTCTACTGCCTTTCAATCCTATTATGATTTCAACAAACGTCAATAATTGTTGATATAATGTATAATTTGGATATAGTGAAATGATTTGCAGCATTGTTCTCAATTCCTCTTAATTCTGGTGGTGTTAAATCGATTTCATCAGACATAATTCATTAATTCAATGAGTAATTTCAAATTATTTGATTTCGATACGTACGATTCAAATTCAAATTGCGTAATCTGTCAATTTTCGTAACATTCACACCAACTGCCAAGATACAATACAAAAGTCACTAGGATGTATAATTTGAATTTTTAATTGAATTTCCACAATATTTCACAAAGCTTCACTGAAATAGAGAAAATATCGTCTAATACTCGTTGCAGAAGGCAATTCCAACACTCTTGAGTTCGAAAATTCGCTCCTTCATCGCTCGTTATCGAATTTCGCATTCGTGTTGGAATAGGAGCCCATTCTGCAACTTGTTTCAGAATATACTATTTTATATAAATGAATTTTTATGTTTCTGAGCGGCAGATCCCCGAACTGATTCGTTTATCCCTTCGTCAAAATGTCTGTAATTTTCGAATTTTGGCATTTCTGTGATCTTTCAATATTTTTCTAGAGGAGGGACAAAAATGAAGTTCTTTATCGTCGGAATGATCGACTGATTAGTTGAAGTTAGGAATATTACGATAATTCAAACTTCCATTGAAAAGAAGTACTTTACGAGTCTTTCTATAATTTTTCAGAAAACTAGTAGTACTACTACTACTACTACTAGATAGTAGTACCTCTTTTTTACTCAATGTTCCGCTAACAAAAATTCTATCGTATAGCAATTTCAAACTCTGGCAAGATTTTGTGTGGAAATTGAAGTTTCTAGATCGTTTTTTTCAAGTGTTCCTAATTGTTTTTGGCAGTATAAAATAGAGTTTCACAAGTTTGACTAGAATGTGTGAGATTGACTTGAAATTAAGTCAAACTCAAACTCTTCCTGAAAAATAATTCAAGTCAAATCAAACTGGAAAATGGTTACGGGTTTGAAAATTCAAACTGTTTGTCAAACTAGTTTTTTTTAGTAGATATGCCTTGAATGGGTGATAGGATATTCTAAAACAAGTTGCAGAATGGGCTCCTATTCCAACACGAGTGCGAAATTCCAAAAAAGAGCTACGTAGGAACGAGTTTTCGAACGCATGAGTGTTGCTTCCGGCGGAAATTCTTCTTCATACAATTTTTTGTGACTCTTCATCAAATGCAGTTAAATAACTAATTGACTATTGGCATTTTATACCGTTGTTCTTTATTTTTACATAATTTGCACTTTGGAATTTTCATTGTTTTGGAAACGCCTGGCGTAACATAAAAAAAAACTGTTTATTTTTTCTTAATGATGAATTTTGCGTCTACAGATTTTCTCTCATAGTTTTTGCAGGGGGAGGTAAACTTCAAAATAAGACTCATTTTGTTCTAGTAAGTATTTTAGTAAAAGTTTAGGTTCAGACATTTCGAATTCAGACACAAAGGGCAACACATGAAGTATGAACTCTAACTAATTAGTGGAATGGCAGAGTACAGGTTCAGACACGTTGATTTCAAGTCAAACTTAAAGATACAGAAATCAAGTGAAGTCAAACTTTTTTTACATAAAACATTTGATTGAGTCAAGTTTGTGAGTTCAATCAAAATAGTTTGACTTGAATGCATCTCTTGAACAGAATTATTTCATTTTATGGAAATGACATAGTCAAAGCAATCTAAAAATTAGTGTGATTTCACTATTTAAAGAATACTTATAGTTAGATATAACTTAGATAGATGTGTTCCATCTATACCAATGATTATGCAGATGAAATACTCAAAAAATGTTGTGAATTCCACCCCTGTGCTTTTCCACGTACTAGTACATAACATGAAAGCCTAATTTCAGCACCGATCGCTGTAACATCCATCCTAAATTCGATACGTTATTAGGTAACAATTGTGTCGATCTGCTATGAAATATCTAGGATACAATTGTATCGGTATAATGATCAGGGGACTTTTTTCAGCTTGTTCGACTGTCATTGTTCCCTTTTCAATGACATCTGTTGGAATATCAATTGGCGAAATAACGCTCTGATTGAGGCGCAATTTTATAATGGTTGTAATATTTTAATGGCAGTATGGCGTCGACTTCCAAACAGCTGTTGCGCAAAGTATTGTCGTTCTGAAATATGATGTCATATCGAGAATGACAATTTAATTCTTCTGAATTTGCGAGTTTGGTATGATGATGAATGTTTTCGTTTTTGTGACTTCATTTCAACTTTCAATTTATTGCAATTTCATCGTTTTTGAGCGTTCTTTCTCCTAACCGATCACTCTATCATTTACTGATTTTTTTATATTGTATTGATTCAATCAAGATGAAAGCTTTTAATTGGGTGTTGAATAGCAACTTGAAGCTCCTTGCAAAATGTCTTTTTGATCGTGTTACTTAAACATAAAAAAATACCGGAAAAAATTACTCAACAGTCCCGTGATCACAAAATCGACAGAGTTGAGATTCTGGGTGTTGATATGAAATAACAATTTCAAGCTTCTCACCTAACTGTTGTATACTAAAGAGTTTTCCAACAAGAGGTTCCATTTTGCTATTGAATATGAAATTATCAGCCAAATGGCTGCTATAGCTATGGTTGCAGTACCATATTCTTTTCATGAAATATAAGCAATTCACACATTTGGGGCAGTATGTCCTCGATAATTTCACGAATTCTATCTTAGGGGTCTTGAATCGAATGTATCCAATGGCATATTCTTCATATTTCACGTGGTAAAAAAGTCTTAAGGTGTTAAATCACAAGATCTTGGTGGTCACCTCTTCGAGAATAAAACGGCCATGAAAAATGAGGTGTTATTAGGCCAATTGAAAAGTCCCCGGTCTGATGCACAGATGGCGGTGCTAGTATTAAATCCATATGATTTTCAGTTAGTACCAACCTTCAAACGATACGTTTCAAAATTTGACAACCGTCCGACCATTATTTTGTGAGATATTGCGTTGTGAGTGTACCTATTTTTGTTATTTGAAAAAAGATGGATAAAAAGAATTTCGTGTCCTGATAAAGTTTTGCTTTTCAAAGGGAAAAAAATTTAGTTGAAGCAAAATCTTGGCTTGATGAAGAGTTTCAGAGTTTTACACTAGGAAAATCATTGATTGGTATACTGAGTTTAAACGTGGTGAAATAAGCACCGAAGACGGCGAACGTAGTGGACGCCCAAAAGAGGCTCTCACCGACGAAAAACTAAAAACAGTTCACAAAATAATTTTGAATGGCCGTAAAGTGAAGTTGATCGAGTTAGCAGACATTGTGAAGACATCATCTGAACGTGTACATCATATCGTTCATGAATATTTATACATGAGAAAGCTGTGTGCAAATGGGTGCCGCGCGAGCTCACAATCGATCAAAAGCAAAAATGTGTTAATGATTATGAACAGTGTTTGAAGCTGTTTAAGTGCAATAAACCTAAATTTTTGCGTCGATATGTGAGAATGGATGAAACATGGCTACATGATTTCACTCCGGAGTCTAATCGAGAGTCAGCTGAGTGGACTGTACAAAATGAACCGAATCCAAAACGAGGAAAACATAACAGTCAACTGGCAAGGTTATGGCTTCAGTATTCTGGGATGCGCAAGGTATAATATTACCTCCAAAAGGGCTAGACCCTCAACAGCGATTATTATATAGCGTTATTGGATCGTTCAAAGGATGAAATCGTTAAAAAACGGCCTCATGACGTAGTTTCACTTGTCAAAAGTCAAGAGATGACAGCAGAGTAATCAAAATGAAACGTTTTATTGGAAAACCCTATACAAGCTGAAATGAGTCCTTTTTCTCTTCAAATTTTGTACCCAACAACGTGATAAACAACAATCATCTTTTATTGGAACAAGCTTATATTCAATTCCATAGAGATTGTGATCATTATTACCGTTCCAATAAAAAAAAAACGCGATAAACGTTGACATAGACAGAATTCGAACAAAATCTATAAAAGTCCAATTACCGCAGATATCATTATAGATAAATACCCCTTGGCGGGAATCTCTGTCGAAAAAAAGTTATTACCAAGTTTGGCTAGATCGAATCTAGGTACCCCCTGTATCTTAATTACGCTAAAATGGGACTACTTCAACTAGCTCCGAAGTTATTATGTCGTTATTGCCCAAGGTTAGATGTTTTTCTCGGAATCCGCGTTATCATCGAAGGAAATAGGCAATTTGTGAGCTCTGGGTATAGATTGGGGTGCGAATTTATTCAAAAAGTAAAATTAAAACTTTTGTCGTTCTCAGAACGGGAAAGCCGGAATCCACCTTCGTCCTCTCCGGAGGAGTTATTAGGTTTGTTCGCAGGGGAAGGTTTACAACCGGTTTCTTATTATTTTTCTCAAGCCCGAAGGTTTTTATGCTGATAACTGCACTTCATTTCAGGATCCTTCGACGCAGTCGTAAAAAGTAAACGGAGGGGGAGGTTCAACCGACGTTGTACAATTGGCGATTTTGACACGAGATGTCGACAGACGTTACATTTCACGCAGAGCACCAAGGTATAATGTAAGTTTTTCTTATTCGTGCAGAAAATGATACTTTTTCGGAGGTATTTATTTATATGAATGTTATTAATATAATCAGGTGACGAAAACCAATTCGATGAATCAACAATGTTTCTTTTATTATTAAAAAATTCTTCAGTGCTGTGGAATGAACATGATTGACAATTAGGGGAGGTTAGGTTAGGTTTGACATGGCACCATTAGTTCAAACAGTAATATCTTTTTCAATTCTTAACACAATAATACACAACCAAGAGTGTTAACGTCAAAAAATAAATAAATGACTTATTAACGAACAATTTACTGAATGGACGAAACAATATATAAAATGAACTTAATACGAATGACAGAAATAGTAGTTTCTAAGAGAAAATTCATTCAGGTAATGAAACAAATAAGGATTTTTTATTATTAACATACCAAGATCTTGTGATTTAACAACTTTAGACTGGCCACGTGAAGATAAAGTCTTTGAAAATGCTCCATAATCGATTCCAAACCGATGGAATTCGTAAAATTATCGAAGAAATACACGTAATAAATATATTCTTAGTGATTAATAAATATATTATGATTGTATCGTGTGTCCCAAATTCGTTGTCTAGTGAGGGGATCTCAGAATCCCTCCGAGGTAGAAAAATATGAATGACACATTTTCAGGCTCGATTTTTGGGAGAATTAATTTAAATAGAACCTCATAAATTCAATTTTTTCAAATTATTAGAAAATTGCAAAATTTCGTGAAATGAAAAGTTCTCATAACTTCCTTATTAACGAAACGAAAACATACTATAGGCATTTTTTATGGTAGAATCAATTGGTGGAATCATTTATTTTTGTCATCAATTGTGTAAACCATCACATTATTTATTACATATAAAATCACTTTTTATCCTTTTGAAGAATATCTAACATAATGCATAAATTTCAATTTCATCAAAATAAAAATCATCAAAAATTTCAGTTTCACACGGCAAATCATATCTATGCCTATCTATAATAATCTGTGAACTTCAGATAATTGAAATATTCGGTGACCACCAACTTCTTCGGATTTAATTTTTCCACTTTTTCCTTTTGATCACATTTAAAGAACAACATTCATCAATTTAAAAATGTCGAAATGTTGGAAAAATCTAATGTTGTTAAATCCGAAAAACTTAGTGGTCGTCGATTATTTCAGTTCTCCAAATTCCACATTAGCTTGATGTTGATAGCACCAATAATAAAGAAGTGATGAGAACTTTTTATTTCACCTCATTCTCAATTTTTTTCTTATCGCTTAACAACAGTTGAATTTATAAGGATAAAATTTTCATCAAAACAATTCTCTCATAAATCGAGCCCGAAAATGTGGCATTCTTATTTATGTAGCTTAAAGGGATTCTGAGAGCCCCTCTGTAGACAAAAAGTTGGAACAGTGTGAATTGATTATGGAAAATTTAATGAAAAAGATATGGAGCTGCAACCATAACCATGGATTCCATTGGTCTGATATCGTTGTCCATCGTTAATGATATAGTCAACTTTCTCATCAGTCATCATAAAGAAATAAACATCCAGGTTTCTCTTAAAATAGATGTTTTTTTTTATCCATATGAAACCTTTTATAAATTTAAATGACATTCCATTCATAACGAAGTTACGAACTTCCATTTTATTTCTTGCGTTTCATTCAATCGCTAAAACAAATCTCCAATAATGGAACTTCAATTAAATAAGCAGGTCTCGCCGATACCAAACAAACTCCCACAAGCCTAATAGCACGAAAGGGCCAGTTCCTTCTACGTTTCTCCGCTAAAGCAATCACGGCAGTACTTTCCGTATGCGCCGAAACTCATATTCTCAGACTCAAATACTGCCTTCATTTAATTACAGCCTCATCCAACGTTCATATTCGTCGTCGCCTAATGCGACTCACCCCCCCATCAAAATTCAATATACGGGCCTCGATCCCGGCTCGAAGGGTTTTCTGGTCAGCTCAAGGGCGTAGACCTTTTTTTTCTTGGGGGGGGGGTGATCGAAAAAAAATTTTTTTGACGACATTGTTTACTCATATCTATTATGTGGAAAAAGAGGTTTGATAACGAAGTTTGAACCAAATAACTCGAATTATTTTTTTTTATTACCAATTTGATTTTTGTTATTTTATACTGGGTGTTCCAGAATTCGGGTTACGAAGGAAAATGAGAAATTCCTTGGGTAATTTTGAAAATAAAATGGCCCATAAACATGAGCCCGCAAACGTTTCGTTTTCGAGATACAGAGTGTTTCTTGTAGTCCTATTTTTTTGTGATGCTTAACCAGTTCATCGAATCTTTATTAGTCTTGGCTACAGAGTTGGTATAGTTATTTCTCTAATTCTGTGGTTATTCCGTTCATTCTTCCACATCTTGTAGAACAAAATCGTGCGAGAATATATCAGAAACGCACAGTTTTCATGGTTATATTTTATTATTCTATGTTGGTACTCCGAACTTTCCGCCACGGCTTTATCTGTCAATTCATCAGTTCTGCCAACCAACATTTTTCAATGCAAAAATCACTAAAATATATTTATGGGAATATTTCATTAATTTCAATGAAAATGCAATGAATTAGAGAAAATAATGTATAATACTCGTACAGAAGGCTCATTCTACCACTCGTTCATTCCAAAACTCGACACTTCGTGGCTCGTTTTTGAATTTTGAACTCGTGGAAGAATATCAATGCCTTCTGCACTTGTATTATAAATAACTATTATAATACAAGTGCAGAAGGCATTGATATTCTTCCACGAGTTCAAAATTCAAAAATGAGCCACGAAGTGGCTTGTTTTTGAATGAACGTGTGGTAGAATGAGCCTTCTGTACGAGTATTATACATTATTTTCCCTAATTCATTGCATTCTTATTGGAATTAATGAAATGTTTCCATAAATATCATTTAGTGATTTTTACATTGAAAAATGTTGGTTGGCAGAACTGATTTCTTTGAGGCAAATTGATGAATTGACAGATAAAGCCGTGGCGGAAAGTTCGGTGTACCAACATATAATAATAAAATATAACATGAAAACTGTGCATTGCTGATATATTCTCGCTCGATTTTGTTTTACAAGATGTGGAAGAATGAACGGAATAACCACAGAATTAGAGAAAATAAGTACCAAAACTTATAATCAATTTATTTATTACAGCTTCCTAACTGGATCTTCATAATAGTTTGGATTTTCCTGTGAAATACTATAGAGAACTGAAACTGCAAAATAATTCTGGAGGAAAGAAGCGGACACTCTTCCGGAAAAAAATCGCCCTGTAGATTTGCATTTAAAATTAGGATATCATACATGATGAAAACTTTAAATTGGAATATCTATGGCAATTCAAGTTGAATATCTTGTGGAGGGAAGGTACTATGAGAGAAAAACTTGAACTTTAACACCTGTATCTCAAGAACAAAGCGTTTGCGGACTCATCTTATAAGACTTTTTTTCTTCAAATGAATCGAGAAATCTGTAATTTTCATTTTTACCCCTGTTCAGGAACACCTTGTAGATATAGTCAATTCAAAACTGATATCTTCATAAATAAATTGCAATTTGAATGAAACATAATAAATTGTACAACATAGCCCAGACAATTTTCTATGCGAATTACTAAGTTCAGTTCTTTAATAACTACAGTATTGAAATTTCGGGACGAGAATGATACAAAAAACCGAAAACAACGGGCAAGTGTATACCGATGACGAATAAGGGGCTATGGCGAGAAAGCGGATAGAAAAAGGAAAATAATAAACCTTGGACAAAGAGAGGGTGAGAAACGAGGAACTGAGGGAACGAAGTGGGATTCAAGCGTTGGGGAAATTTGTGAGACAGAGAAGAAAATACTGGAATAAGCACATAGAGAGGATGCCGGACAACAGACTGGTAAAAGGAGCAAGGCAGAACAAACCCACGGGGAAGAGAACCCAAGGAAGACCACCGAAACGTTGGAAAGAATGCTGGACGTCTACGTCGAAAGAGGCTGACTAATTAGTCAACCAGTTGATAATTATCAACAGGCAGACGCCTACCTATATGAACTACCAGCTCATATAAGAAGGAAGGAGAAGCACGACACAGACGAGCTCGTAGTGCAATAAAAGTAATTATATATACAGGGTTTCCCGTAATGACCACGTCAAACCGAAGGAGAATGTAGATCAAAGGATAACCCACCTGCTATGACAAAATTCCTATTATAAAAGTCTTACCGTTTTCGAGATATTTTTTTTGTTGGAAAATGATGAATTTTTGCCCCTTTCAATCTGGATCTGCATGATGTTTTCGCAAAATTTGCCAGCAAAATTGAATTTCGTTGAGTTGAATAATTATGCGAGTAATATTTTCGCACGTAAACAATTGCCATTGTTCACTAAGTAATGCAACATCGAAGATTTCTCAACAGAATTGACAAACTTGATTTTGTCAGAAACGTACCCATTTGGATAAAAACAGCCATATCTTTTTTCTTTGAATGACAAATGACTTGTGTGATACCTTTTTGAAATCACTATAGAAGAGACAATTTATTGGTGTAATGTGCAGCATAGCTCGGTACATTTTGGTTCCACTACGATAGGCTAAACTTCATGAACAAAATAATCCACTACCAAAATTTCCAATAAAACTATTTCTTATAGCCCCTCTTTGAAATGTTCCGAGGATGTTTTTAATGTAAACGTTGAAATTATTCTTCAGCAATATTTCACTGAAAAAATTAACCAAAAAGGTGTAAAATTGTACTAACCGTAAGGACAAAACTTGATTATTTTAAAAAAAATTGATTATTTAAAAAAAAAAATATCTCGAAAACGGTAAGACTTTTATAATGGGAATTTTGTCATAGCAGGTGGATTATCCTTTGATCTACATTCTCCCTCTGTTTGACGTGGTCTTTACGGGACACCTGTATATTGATAAACTTATTATTAATGATTCATTTTATGGAGAAATATTCGTAAGATATTTCAAAAATTTTATATTCTGAAAATCTTGGAGAGGTAATTACCCCATTATCCCCCATTTCTACGCTCTTGGGTCTGCTGCGAAATGAAATATCACGGCGGATTGAATCGTACGCTGACGTCGGCGTTTGTTTCCGGGGGGTTGAAAAGGGGTGAAATGTACACTGTATCCGCTCGGCGAGATGCGTCCCGGCCGATTGAAGTGTCTTCCCGATTGTTTGTTATGCGAGCTTCGCGCAAAAATGCGGGATTGGAGCCGTCGGATCCCCCCGGGGGTGAATCGTACATGTCGCTTTTTTGTCTAATGAGGTCGGGTTTGGGGTTTCTAGCGGCGAGCGCTGCGGGGGGTGGGGGTAGAGGGTGGTATTTAAGTTGTTGGTAGGGTTAATGAGGATGTCGAACGTGGGGATGTCTGGATTTTTTTTGTGTAGCGGTGTGGCGAATTTATTTGTCTGGGGGGCTGATTTGGCTGCAATTTTGGATGGTTATTGTTAATAATGGATGCGTCAATGTGAAATTCAAATAATTATATGATTTTTCCTACAACTGCTATTAAAAGTAGCGTATTCTTCATTGCTTACACAATTTCAAAACTATGTATTGCTCATACTGTGGGGAATATTATTTCTCACGGCACTTTGCCCACACCTCGCTTGGTAGACCAATGAAATTGGGCTTTTGAGTCGTTTCTATGGAAACGCAATTAATTAGCACATACTGTCAACGAAGGCCATTTTAATTAGAATCAAGTCCATAACTTGAATAATTGAAATCTGTGCAGTTGTAGGAAAAGTATAGTGTGTAACATGTGGAGAAAGTCCTTTTCTCGCTCGTGTGTTTGCGGCACTCGCCTTTCAGGTTCGTGCTAAAAACTTCCACACTACACAATATAATATTTCGTGTTCTGTAGATTATATATCTTCCAATCATCTCGTTGTGATGTTCATTTTATGCCAGGCATGTTCCAAAACGATAAACTACGACTCTTCAATGTCGAATCCGTCCTTGAATTCGATTCTGCCTATCCGTAAAAGCGATAACTCTCGAACGGAAAGACCTTGAAACTTGAAATTGTCATGATCAAATCGAAAGACTTCGTTAATGGACAAAATCCGACTATAGGGATATCGTGGTGTGAAAAGAAATCCATTATTTTTCCAATAGATGGCTTCAGTTATCTTTATCTTGCGTTGTATTAGTCCGACTGGATTTCACTAGATGGCGTTCGAAGATGAGATTTCCTACTACAAAAAAAACTTTTGTGACAGTTTTGTGATTAGTTGACTCAGTTTAGTTTGAGCGCGCGTCAAAGATAGACACAAGCAAAGAGAAAATAAGCAATATTTCGCAGTTTTTCTTCGATGAAGGCGAAAATGCAAGCCATTATTAGCTCAGTGGGCACCAAAACCAACAATATTGAGAAAAAAAGTATGCGACTGACATTGGAACACCCAAATGACCTCTGAAATTTCGCATTGTAGTTAGACAATACCTTGTCTACAAAATAACAATTTCAAGCTTCCTGCACACTATTGCATTGATAGAATCATCTAAACCATAAATAATTCAAGAAGAATATCACAAGAAAAATTAAGCATTAATGTAAAGACCTAAGTTTTTAAGCAGTTGGAGACCACAAAACTATATGAATGCAAAATTGACGTAGAAAGTGTTTCTCAGTCCTGGCCTATGATACTGATGTTTATAAAAGGAACTCAATATGGGCGTACAAGTACAAAATTCTTTTCCTGAAATTGTCATGAAAATTTATTAAATTCATTCAAGTGTTGAACCGGCTGGAAGTTTTCAATTAAATTGATAAAAGATAAACGACTATCCAAATTATCCTTCTTTCTTCTTTCACATTGAAAGCATGTATTCATGAAACACTTTTTATAGGGACCTATTTTGCAATCCATACAATAAATCTGGCTGACTTATACGAATATCATAAACCATTGATGATTTTTTGACATTCATTTGAAATAGCATGAACCTCGAATTTACATAATAATATGCATTCGAAAAGTGTAATTTGGTAATACAGTAAATTCAATCCACTGGATATGACAGATGGTCGTCAATTCTATCAATAACAGGACATAATGCATGTTATGTGCACGACATTCCAAAACAACAGATAACTGACTGGCGAATTCATGAAAATGGGTGTAGAAAACGTAATTATTGACATCATATATTATACATATGAATACAAGTTTCAGCCCGAGGAATTTTCAACGCGAAAGATCTTCAAAAGACTTCTAGTTTCATTATTTTTATTCAATTTCAATAAAATACACCCTCCATGTAGCTCAACTCGATATATCTGTGGAATTTTAACAAAATCGGTTCAGTATTGTCGCAGATTCACGTGCACAAAAAAAAAAATTCAAATAATCTTATATTTCATTCTGTTAATCCTAAGTAAAAAATAACTTGGTCTAACGACAGCCAGAAAATAAAATTTGTACCACTATGATTCCTTGTCTTTCGCTTCTTGTAACCGAAATAGCTGACATTTTCACGAAACTTCCTACTATCAAACATCAATACCAATTATTGTCAACATATTTTTCGCATTCACTGAGAATTTCCAACATGATTCAAAATTAATATCAAACAATCAAACTTGAAACAGATATAACCGAGACTGAAACACAAATTCATCACTCTGAAAATGTTATGAAAGTCTGAAGAGACATCTTTGTTTTCAACGATCTCATTATAAAAACTAATTCGAAATGATTCGTTTCAATGCAAACGTTGTGGCGATGGGGTCTAGACTTTATCTCATTAATGTTATATGCCTTATCCCAGTACTGACCAAGGTAGACACGATCACCTTATTGTCTGATACAATTCCCCTGTAAATTCTCTCTAAATAGCAACTCATGCCTCTCTCAACATGCCTGTATGAGATATTTATCGAAAACGTAAAAAAAAGTTACCCTCCATGCTAACCCGGCGACGTATAATAGATAATCTTTTAAATTTTATACAATGCCATTGTGCACCAAGGACTATGTGGGAAGCCACCTACTGCTCTCATACATAAAAAATTACTTACTTAAAAGGCATGGCAGTATATTGTAATGCCATACTATCGTTATTGGGTTGAGGTAGGGTTAATCTTCTTTATTGTTAGATCTCTCGTCTGTAATATAATACCAGGTTATAACTTATGCAGAGCACGCAGTTGTTAATGAAATTGAAGCCTCATTGTGGACGTTACCTAAAATGCTGATCGCTTTGATCGGATTGAATCTGAATATAAATTGATGTCAACGGTAGATGGTGGGATTACATTTTGAGAAATCGCTCATTTGTTTCTTTGTATGGCTTGATATATTGAGGAAAAGTCAAGATATTCAATCTCTTATCAACTCTGTTAAGTTCAGCAGAGTTGCAGTATCCTTACAAGTCAAACACATTTCAGGGATAGAAGAACAATAGAATTTGAAGCGATATTCTTCGAATGTTTTATTTGTCGGAGACTAATGATAGGAGCACCAAAATATGTAAATCAACATTGTTTTTCGACAAGTATCAATCAATGGTACTTAACTTACGAGTCTACTGAAGGTAAAGGAAGAATTGAGGTTTTTTTATGGATGAAAAAAATTGTCAGTGTCTGATTCCCAAATTTTTGGTTGCAATTGTATTTTGAGCTAACAGATTACCTTTGACTTTGTATATGTCTGTTGGGCTGCGAGTCTGAATATCCATGTCAGAGCAGTAACTATCAAATTTGAAGAGGGACCTATACCGTCTCAGCGATCAGTTCAAAAATTAGTACTCTTTATTTTACTTTAGAGACTATCGATTTATATGAGTTTTTCACTATTATTCACTTTAAACAGATGATCATTACAGAAACTCCTTATTCATTAATTTTCTGGAATGGAAAAAAATTAGATGAAGTATGGTATGAACACCTCAATCAATTTTCAATTTTGGTTTGAGATTACGAGTTACGATATTTCAATCAATTCGCGAGTTGCTCCACAAAGAACGCACTTCTGATATCCCATAGTGAATCAACGTGTCATATTAACTCAAAATATTTTGAAATAAATACCTAAATATTGCAGAAATTCGGAAAAAAAAACTTCAAGAGCGTCAAACGACGTGAAACAACCGATGACACTAGGAGGGCAAAAGTTGCCAAACCTCGGATTTCAGCAGGTAGATATAGAAAATAGTGAATATTCTGCTTATTATAAATTTGACAATTGGGAAAATATCGGATTCCAAATATTCAAATTTACATATTCAATCAGGAATCAGTCAAATGAATATATTTCATTCAATATAATATTCATTCATAACAATATAGTAAAATTGTGGATTTGAAAATATATCACAATCCGACAACGTAATCTAACCATGTTGGAGACATGTAAAAATTGCGTTTACTCCCTCTATCTAACGGGTGTTTTTTTTTCGAGGTAAATAACTTTAAGTTCGCATTACTGTTCAAGATGGCGACCGATTTAACAGCTGTGAAGTGATTTATTCTCAGTTTGGTTTGGCAATTCATCATGAATAGACTCACGCCTGAAGAACTCTTGTAAATAGTGCAATTTTATTTCGAAAATAATGGTTCTGTGCGGAATACGTATCGCGCAATACGTCCATTTTATTTTGTTTAGTGATGAAGCGCACTTCCGGTTGAATGGCTCCGTCAACAAACAAAACTGCCGCATTTGGAGTGAAGCTAATTCTCAAGTGTATGTCGAAACACCGTCACATCCAGAAAAACTGACTGTTTGGTGCGCTTTATTGGCTGGTGGAATCATTGGTTCGTACTTCTTCAAAAACGATGATGGCCAGAACGTTACAGTCAATGGTAATCGGTATAGAGCCATGATTACTAACTTTTTCATTCCTGAATTGAACAACCATGATGTCCAGGAGCTGTGGTTCCAACAAGACGGCGCAACATGTCACACAGCTCGTGCCACAATCGATTTATTTTTTTCACGTTTCACGTTTTGGACCTGTGAATTGGCCTCCAAGATCTTGTGATTTAACACCGCTAGACTACTTTCTGTGGGGCTATGTAAAGTCATTGGTCTATGCGGATAAGCCACTAACCCTTGACCATTTGGAAGACAACATTCGCCGTGTTATGGCCGATATACGACCACAAATGTTGGAAAAATTCATCGAAAATTGGACGTTCAGATTGGACTACATCCGAGCCAGCCGTGGCGGTCATATGCCAGAAATCATATAATGTAATGCCATAAGATTATCTTGCGGATAAATAAAATTCATGTCAATCGAATAATCCATCGTTGTTATATTGCAATTCAAAGTTCTATAGCTCTAAAAAAAACACCCTTTATATTTAATACACTATGGAGGAAATTAAGACAAGGGAAATAATCGATACAAGAAACTTTCACTTGACCTTCAATATCTCGAATGGTTGAACGGCCCACTGTAACCAGAAAATTCAACTTGGGTTAGGAGTACGTGATCGTATTAACTGTACCAACCGAATAAAAAGTTAGACTGGTTTATATCTATTGGCAACCATTCACCCTCATGGCAGTTCTAATATTCATATTTCGCATGCTTTTGAATTTATAGAATAACTTCATGGTATTATAGGAAATTCAAATCAAAAACAAGGTTTTATTATTGCAACAAGCTTTGTGCTTTGCTGACAAACAATCTAAAATCTAAACTGCACGTCTCATCACTTCGGAATTTGGCAAATCTCTATTTGATACCAGTTTTATCGGCACATTCCGTAGTCGAAATTTACGATATCGCCAACGTGCCATAAAAACTGGCGAAACGCTGCATAGACGCCTCCGAATGATAATTCGAAAAATATTATTCATTATTATGATAATAACCAACACTTACAGTCCATATACGGTGATTTAGTGGTTGTTAAAGCCTTTTATTGTCGCATTGTTAAACCGCACTAAACTCGAAAGTAGTAAATTTATACCCTGTTAGGATGGAAGGGGTGGTGACGCCGACAACACTTTGTGTGTGGTCAGCTATAACTCAGATGGCGAACAAGGGGAGTTATCATTCTCTGACAAGGGTTGAGGAGGATAATCACCTTGTGAGGGTCCGACGCTAGAGAACATGATTCGAGAATGTTAATTTAAATTTTTCTTGAAGTCGCATAAACATTATGCCGCTTTTCGCTATATGGCGATAATAGCTAGCCCATTGCCTAATCGAGCTACTGTACGACATCTACATAAGTATTGATATTGATTTAGTTCAGTCGCACAATACGCAATAAAGCCGCGTTATGCCATTGGATGGCATATCCCCACTCTGAGTTCTCTTTGACTTCCTTTGAAAACGATCCAGAATGAAAAGATTTATTTTGACATAATATGGCAGGCTTCTTGGCACCCGCCAATGATCGCATTTATATTTTTTCGGCGTTAATAACTGGCCTTACCAGTTGGCAAACATCAGCATTTTGTTAATGCGCCTTTTTACTAGATATATTAGGTGTACAACTTTTCTTCCGCCGTTTTGCAATAGAGATGGCTGAAGCGGTAAGTGGTAGTCAAAATAGATAGATTGTAAATGTCATAGAAAACCTTAGGTATTTGTAAACATAACGCCTTTGGAATATAAGTCGATTTGTGTCTGATTCATAAAGTTGTTCTCGATTAAACATGTCAGCTTACGAGCCAAATTCTCGTCATTTGCGGAAGGTTTCAATTTTCTGCTATTATATGAAAAAGTCTGCGGCGGATATTGATCGAATGATCTCAAATACCGGTGAGGCCGCTATTAGTTAAAGAACGTGCTGAAAGTGGTTTCAACTCTGCAAAAACGGTGATTTTGACGTTGAAGACCAGCATGGCGGTGGAAGAGAGAAGGTTTTGGAAAAATCGGAGGAATTACTTGATCAAGAATCGTGTCAAACGCAACAAGAATTGGTAGGATCAGTGGTAGTGACGCAACAAGGCATTTTAAAACGTCTGAAATTTATGGAAATCACTCAGAAACAAGGAAATTGGGTGCCATACGAGTTGAAGCCGAGAGATATTGAACGGCGTTTGTTTGGTTGCGAACAGCTGCTTGCAAGGCAAAGACGGAATAGATTTTTGCATCTCATTGTGACTGGAGACGAAGAATGGGTTCATTGCTATAATTCCAAGTGCAGAAAATCATGGTGATATGATGGCCATGCTTCCACGTCGACGGCCAAACCGAATATTCGAGGTTCCAAGGTCATGCTCAGTATTTGGTGGACTCGTTCCGCGTAGTGTATTATGAGGTGTTAAAACCGACTGAATCAATCACAGGCGATCGTTATCGAACGTAATTAATGCGTTTGAGCCAATCCTTGAAAGAAAAAACGGCCGCAATACAACAAGAGACATGATAAAGTGATTTGACAGTATGACAATGCTCGAACCCATGTTGCGAAAGTGGTCAAGAACAACTTGGAAACGTTGAAATGGGAAGTCCTACCACCACTATATTCTCCAGATGTTTCTCTCTCGGACTATCACTTATTTCGATGAATGGCACACGGTCTGGCTGACCTGCACTACAGGTCTAATGGAGAAAGTTGGATCAATTCGTGAAATGATTCACCAGATGATCAGTTTTTCATACGCTGCTCGAAAGATGGAAGAAAATAGTGACCAGCAATGGAGCATACTTTGTATCATAAATGTATAACCAGTATTTTACAATAGTCTCGAATTTCGAAAGAAAAACGGCGGAAGCAAAGTTGTACGTCTATGTATATAATAGTTAATCGTCTTGTCACCAAGTTAATTTAACACAAATTCAATTGCGTAAAACAATAGATCGATAAAAAGCATTATGATTGTGGAAAATTATTTTCAATGATAAAACATCGGAAACCTCTTGAAATATTCATAGTTTTCGTCTGAGAAAGTGAAGTATCCAAAATTTGAATGAACAAGAATCCGTCTGTCTTCAATTATATCTTTTCATTCCAAAGAAAACTTTAACTCGTATTTTTGCGAGTTTGAAAGGAAAACATCTTCTGTTTCGTGAATTTTTTTCCTATTAATTCATTGATTTTTACATCTTTTTTCGGAACCATAATCAGATAGAAGGAATCTCTGCTATTAAGAACTTGATCCCAACAATATTCTTCTTAGCTGAAAGTCCCTGTGAAGTCAACAGGTTATTGAAGACCATGACCTGTCACCAAAGTCAACCTTATTTCAACCAACTTCGTCCCTCTTCTTCGAGAAAGGAATGACAAAATTATGTAAACTTCACTCAGAATTATTGAGGTCTATCTTTAATTTATTTTTCTCGAAACCTTCTATCCGCTGTCGGCATATTTCATGCCACAGAAAATGTCGCAGGAATAAATACGTAAAGATTTATGTCGAAGGGTTCCACGTCGATTTTTTTATTCATTCGAGAAGAAACAGGAAAATTCAAGAAAAGAACCGATGAGAGACAGTTCTTATTTTCAACTGCACATTTTTGTTAGGTATTTTATATTACAACTCAGTGCCTCATGAGCATGGATTTGACATATTATTATGATTTGTGGAACAGGAATGAAAACAAATAAATTTTACGGATGCAGCTTTGAATAATTTCTCCAAATAAACGAATAAAAGGACGAAACTGAGAAGTTTGTGCTAGTAGGACTGGATCAGTGTTCAGTGGATATATTCCAAACACTGAAGAACTATTCTTGTGGAACAAAAAACTTTTGAACATCTTATAGGTAGGTACCTTCCACATTTTATTCTATCATTGTCACCATATCATTTTTGGGATTTTAGTGCTCATTCTCCGAAATCACATCACCAAGTCACATATATGTAATTTCAGAATTTTGAACCGAAATGTTCTCAAACAATAAGTTCCTACTTACTGATGAAAGATCCGCCATCAAATTAAATTCTGTCCGTCCGTAAACATGATAAATATCTAATCTAAAAACCAAGATTCTTTAAATTTAGACGGTATTTTCAGATCTCTAATGTTGCGGTTGAAGTCTATAATTGGTGAAATTCGACCCTCTAAATTTGGCAGTTCGGAATTTTGTTTTGCTGATGAGTAACAAATTGCAGATTCGATCGAAATGGAATATTACGTAGAAATAAATGTAAAATTGCAATTTCAAGCTACAGGCAAATTTAAATGAACATGACTAGAAAAAATTGAAGTTTTAATTGAATCTAGTTGAGATTACAAATATGACATCATTTCAAACATAATGGTTGATCAAAAATCAAACAACAACAACAAACGCTCTTTATTATTGTATTATGCCAATTGGCCATCGACAGGAATATCTAGCAAAATTTCGAAAAAAAAATACTTATATTTCTGTGTCAACCGATCGATTTAAGGTTTTGCATGTTCATCTAAAATATTAGATCCAAGCTTAATTCATATGTTGTTGATTGCTTCAGTGGTAACCAGACCCTTAGAAATCTCAGCAGAATATCAAATAAAACACATATTTCTGTAACAACAGATCCGACGAGTTTGAGATTTTGTTCATATTAGTAGAAAATCATTCTTCTGGTCTTCAAGGGCGCTTGAATGTGTGAAAGCTCGAAAGTTACCGAGGCAAAGTCAATGCTTTTCACAAATTTTTAATTTAACATTTGTTACCATCAGTTCGAAAATCAATTTTTTTTTTCATCATTCATAACTTTTCGTTCCTCTAGAAATAACAACGGGATTTTTATTCTAACAATACATTTTATTTAAGTACAAATTATGTAAAATTCATTATTAACTTCGTTATTTGACAACCAACCAAAATGTTTCAAATCCTACCGTCAATTATTGTATCATTCAGAAATATTAGCTTTATTAATTAAGAACAGAATCATTTAAGTCTTTACGAAAAATCTTCGTCACGGTCTTTTTTAAAAAGATTAGGCAATTGTTCAACATTTCTCGACTTCAAACTTTTTAATTAGCTAACCTTGTTTTTCTAAAGCCACTGATCTCTCAAGGCGTTTTTTCATTATCCACCACATATCCAGGATAACACGAAGACCGTATGACAAAAAAAATTCATAAGGCAATCAACTTTCAACAACGTTCCTCATTCCATTCTAGAAAATACCCGGAGAAGCCATCAGAGGGCGCCACATACAACAGATAGTTCCGGGGTGGGAGACCCCTCTCCATTAAAGTGTTTCATCCAGACCGTCGTAAAAAAAGCTGAGAAATGAGATATTCAAAGAGAACATATCCAAGATTGGTCGTAGGGATTTTTCCCCTCTACAACCCCTCATCCCTCTGCCCTTTTAGCGTAGACACGCGGCGAATATGTGACTTTCTCATCAGGATAAGCGTGTCTCTCATTCAATAACTTCCTATGTGAAACGAGTTAATATCGGAGAATGTTCCCCAGGGACCGCCCAGGCCTTCTGCCCGTGATATGGTCTTAGTCTCCGCGCCTATACACTGGAGATGTATGGGAGGGAATATATCCAGAGATCTGGAGACGAGTGCCAAGGCAGATAGGGCGAATTGAATCCGAAAAATAATTCCGAATGAGCCTTGGTGGAGTAGCGCTATTTTGTAGCGTGTACTGGATGAAAACATTTCGGGAAGATGGGGGAAAGATGGATATATTTTTGATATTTGACTTAATGCAAGGGGCTTTCATGGCTGGATTGTTCGACATAATTGGAAAATTACGGGATTGAAGCCCTGGTCTAGTCGGTTTTTCAATTGACGTTTTGCTTCCTTCTGCGGTGAATATTTATTCTTTTCGATCTGATTATAAGAGGGGGCTGAGCTATTTAGTGAATCCCATCCACAGGTTTGGTTTTGAAGCAATCTCTTGATGATTCCAGGCGCTATGAACTATGTTTCTTCTCTTCTATTGACGTTCATCGAATATTTTTTCATTTTCATGGCTTCCATATTCATTTTCGGGTAATAGCTCCTAATATTTGGGAAAATTTCTGTCTTGAAGAATAATATGTTGTATCCGTCGGTGAAAGCATGTTTGGTGAGTGTGAACTAAACGTGTAGTCAAGTAGGCAACATCGTTCATGATTCCGGACTTGGGTTGTGAACTATTTCACAATCACAAGTTTACACCAGTTTTAGGAAGTGGAACAATTTTATCCTTTACACTTCTTAGGACAAGTTTTTGTATTGGTATATGCTTTATCTTCTCTATCTCTTATCATCTATAATGATGTGGAAATCATCTGATATATGTCCAATCTCCTTTGAAAAGTTCACTACAAAAATCACTATCAGAATGGTCACTTCTATAATTAAATGTTTAATGTTTTCACCATAAATGGGAAACACTGATATTTCTTGACAATGCACATATCTCTCTCTATTGTCTATAACCATCATGTAACAATAAAAAATCGTTTCCAGAAAGTAGTGTATTAATGGAGGATATTGTGTACAATGAACACATCAATAATGGATCTGAGCTGGATGAGAAAAAGTTATTTCCAATGTTTCGATTATTTTTTGGGATCTACTGATCAAATAATTGTTTTCGTGAGTTTGATAAAGTTGTTCGAGTTTATCATAGCTGCGATCAATTCTGCAGTTCAAAAGATTTTTGAGAATCTTCTTGATCTCTAGCTCTCAATGAAAAAATGAATTATGTGGATATGACCAAAGATTTTCAAACATTACAGGATATAACCTCTATTTTAGTATCGATTCAATTTATTTTGAGCTTAGTATGTTACCAAATAACAATAATCCATTAGGTATATTATAGTATGCAGAATAGCGATAATTGGTCATTAATAATTTATTTTGTACTGCTGCACACAATTAGGGTGCATTAAGACGTAAACTAGATGAGGACTATAGGTAACGCTGAATGGACAGTGGCATTTGATTTAATATTCAGCTTTAAGTCGCCGGATCTCACATCATTGCATTCATTCTGTGGGGGTACTTGAAATCAAGGATTCCCAGCACTCGACAGTATCAACTTACATATTCAGCTGCCAAAAAATACAATTTTGACATGAAAAATTGATATATACAACAAATACAAAAAAAGATCTAATGGAGTACCTCATTGGGCGTCACCAAATCAAAATTGAGTGAAAAAAGGGTAGAAGTGATTATTCTACAATGGATATGATATGATGCTTGTCAATTCCTGGTTTTTTTTTAAGGCGTTCTCTTACACAAAAAGGGGAACTATATAAAACTGGCTGATTTCAGGGCTGAAATTGTCCATTGCTTATGCAACCTTGGACCTCAGTGCTCCTTTAAAAATGATAGGCTTTGGAATCTGAAAGAAGAAATTGTGGGAAAAAAAAGTTCAGTAAACCCCTCTACATGTACGGCTGGATGTTTAATCACATTGGCCTTTCTATACTCATGATAGGCAAAGATGTGAATTTCCCAAATGATCTTCACTGTCTCATATAAAATTTTCCAAATAATAATAACTGCTCTCACAAGTTTTATAGTTTTTCACTTCGTTTCAAATATGATGCAGCCTTTTTGTTTTAATGAAGCATTAAAAAAAATATGAATTTTTATATATTTTTCTATTATCTGTCGGTATTTGTTTCCAGGTTGTAGGAAAAATCGAGCATTGAAACGGTTGTTTTCATTTCGCTGCCACTATTGCCAGTTCTACCGTTTCACCTGTAGATGACTAACGCAACATTTTCCAAACATAATCGACATATACGATCTCGTATGGTCCATCGCAGTCTGTCAAATACCTTCCGAAATCGGTCATCTTCCTGCAATTCAACCCGATCTGTTGATTTAAAGTAGGACGGCGAACATAAAAGTAATTAGCTGATGGACGAGACGGGTGAACGGCGAGCTCCAAAATTTGACGAGCGTATGGAAACTAATCACTCTTTCGGAACCTATCGCGGAATAAAAAAAAAAAACCGGCCGCAACGGGTAAAGCCTGTTTAGGGTTTCGATCCGTTGAGAGATGACTGTGAAAAAAAAAGTTATCGGATGGGCGTAGATACTTTCGTTCACGTTAATCACTCGAATTGACTTTTTGAGCTTTTTCGCTGATCAATCGGCATGTATTGTAGGTATTGTAGAACTAGTTGACCTTTCAGACTTCTCGCAGTTCAATTATTCTCGGAATAGAGCGAATGATTTTTTGCTGTACAGAGGTAAAAGTTTCAGACACTTACTCATTTACTCGAAATGTAGTGATCTAGGTCAAACGTTGGCTTTCGATTGGTAGATGGCAGCTCAAGTTTGACAGTAATAGCCATTTCACCTTCTCAGCTTTTCTCCATCAAAAATGAATTAAAATATTCTTTGCCATTGGCTGTGGCACTATGTTTCCTTGTCCGTCACTCCTAAAATCAACTGTATGTTATTTATTAAGTTATCTGTCTATAAATTCTGATTTACGCCTAATTCCTACCTATGGAAATGTGTATGTCCCGATTCGTATATCTATAACAAATTTCATCCAAATCTGTCAAGTAGTATTGAATTCCAGCTAATTTCTCTTAATCTGGAAAAACCTAAATTTCGACGAAAATACTTATGACACAAGGCATGTTCTTAGGTGTACAACTTTGCTTCCGCCGTTTTGCAATAAATGGTTTACTATTGAACTTGAACAACTATATATATATATATATATATATATATATCGCAGATCAGATTCACCTCCTCATCTTCTTTTTGTCATTATAAGGTTGCAAAATTCTCTTGATGTTCCTTTCAACGAGTTTAAATTTCCATAGAATCAGTATCGACATAATCTGATCATAAAAAACTCATGGGAATTATGTCGCTGTGAGCAGTTTCTTGAGAGCAGATTGGGCGTTGTGTGTACATGAGTTTTAAAATGGTAATTCTGCAACTATAGCACGAAGAAATTTCCCCAATATAAGAGGTTTTCGCCACTTAAATGATACGTTAAGCATTCCTCTCATGCAGAAATGGATGAAAAAATTTGAGCATGCCGGTTGATGACTAGATGAACAAAAACTTGGTCGCATAAGGTGATTGAGAACGGGAGAGAAGAGGGAACGAATTGATTGGTATATTCGTGATGATCCCGACCTCTTCATTATGTGAGGATATGAGATGGTTTTTTGCTACATGAAATTACTATGAACAAATAACATGGTTTCAGCAGGATGGAACACACACATCCATTGTGTCTCTGTCACGAGTTCAAGCAAATGCAATTCCAGGAGAGGTGACATTGATTGGCTCCTCGTAGTCCTGAAAAGTTGTTTCTATCGAGTTTATAACACAGTTAAGAAACCTGTAATAACATATACAAGAGCAGCCAAAATAAATAAATAAGGAAGGGCAAAATAAAAAGCTACATCCAAACAACTAAAATGAAGATTCGGATATACATTATGGGGTGAAACTAAGAGATCAAATTAAGAGAAAAACTCCAGATACAAGTGTGGTTTGGAAGAATGAGGATATATGATGTTCGAGAGACCAAGTAGACAGAATGAGCAAGAGTAGATGGACAAAATGGTCGAAAGAACAAAAACCTAACTCAAAAAGACCTCCTCGCAGACCATCTAAAATATGGTATGAGAGAGCTGGTCATCAACTTCACATCTAAGACTGAGTACATAAACAAGGTTGAAAGACAGTTATGAACAAGGATATGTCTCATAAACAAGTCAAAGACGAAGTAATTTTAAGCTCTTTGGTTTCACATTATTTTTTTGTATCACCTCTACTTACTTTTGCAAAGGAGAGTTTCTCTTGTAGCCTTTTTTTTGTATTGGTCTTCTCGTTAGGTATATTTTATTACTACAGAATTCACTATCCGCGCTGGGAAATCAATATTATTCAGGTTGAAATACATTATTTGGCTCCTAATCGTTCACCCCTCGAACCCCTGCTGCAAAGAGAATCCCGATTCTTTGATCCAGTCTCCTGCGGGAGATTTCCAGGACAGAGATAACGAACCGGTGCCTCATTTGGGTAGACTCGTGCGTGAAATATTTTCCGCCCCCTTTGTCTTCGAGGCAGATTTCCCGAAGTCTGACAGAGTAACTTTTACTTTTCGAACTCTGACAATCGGATAATGACGGCAATTACTATACAACTTACTGGCGGGAACAGTAACGACTTTATCAAGAACTAAATTAATGTAATGATTCGGAGATTCTGGCTCGTTCGCTGTAAAAACAGAGCGTGAACGATTGTTCCTGGATAGTCCGCTGATTCCTCTTTTCCTTATGTTCTTTCGGCGATTTGGACAGGGCCGGCTCGAGAGATATATCGATCGGTGTTTATGTGATGACTTGGTTTGAAACGATTCTAATGGAGAATTTTGAAGAATTTGGTCTGAAAATCAGATCTGGTAGTGAAATAATAATATAATATAATAAGGTGGCGGTAGAAAATCCTCAGGAATCAACTTATGATCTGCCCACCTCTCATTCCAGGTGCTTTCTGACGGAGGAAGCTGAAACCTGTTAGAGGGTCTCCTTTCAAGGTTACAGACGAAGCCGTGTAGAAAGGAGCTCAAGAATTTTTTCTTCTCAATAGCAACAGTGCTGGGCGTGAAGAGGTTTGGAGGTATAGCCTCGGCCTCAGCCAATTTATTGAAAGGCTAGCTCAATACGCAAGAGGTGCAGGCATCAAGAAAACTCCAAATAATGGCGAAGACAATGATGAATCGTCATCGAAAACATACAAGATATGAGCCAAACAATGTAAGTACTAAACAATCATTCGTCAAATTCGAACATTTATTGAGTGTATGATCCGAAAGATTGAAGAGATATAAAAATATCTATAGACTGAAACATGAATTTTGAAACCTCAGAAAAAAAAATTCAATAAGATGCTGTATGAATAAACGTCAGCAACATTAGGAAGTTATCCTTGCTCAGAAAATAATTGATGAAAAACATTCACAATTGTTAATTCTTAGTTCCAGATAAGTCTTTATATGAAGGGCTAGCCGAATCCATAATCACAACAATAGACGATCCAATCAAAATACCAGGTTTTAACAGCTGGGACCCCTTACCTTTTGCAGAAAGAAATTCATTAAACTGCGGACCCATAAAACTACAGGCCTGCCTGTTATATAAAAAATATCTCCATTTTAAGCATCACACATCTATAAATATTGAAGAAAAAACGTAAAATAAAGACCTGATTTTAAGATGAGTAAGCATAGTGCTCCACCTGTTGGCAGAGGAAAAAAGAAAATGTTAATGAATAATAGTGGGAACTATTCTGACTGAACCATTTTAATTTATTAGGCTCAGTGCTAAATAAAAATATAATATGAAAATTATTATATTATTCTGACAAAACCTTCACTATCTAATATATTTTTTAATGATTAATTTTTCTGCTAGATGTGAATATTGATGTGAAATATTGAAACGGCTTAAAGACAAATAAATCATCCAAAAACTGTATGAATTGAGTAAACGATTAATGAATTGAACAACTAAATTAACATAAAGAGAGGCGCACGTTTTGGAATTTTTGTATGTTCAAATACAATCAAATCTTTCAGTTTTTTGTTGTTCGAAAAACTCACTGAATTTACAAAATTACCACTTGAATTTTCATTTCACTAACTTGCATTTGAGGATACCGTAGTTTAACTGAAAGACTAATTTTTTCTGGCATGATAAACAGAGAAAGCAATCTCTACAGATAGTCATGGATGTCCTCTTTTACTCTTCTGTGAAATGGGTATACAACTCAATTCACAATTGCAATAAGAATTTCAGTGAATTTCCAATCAATAAGCGAATGCTTTAAATTGAATAAATGGTTGAATGAGTCTGCCTGAAGATACATGAATATCAAAATTAGTATTGAATAATAATAATAATAATATAATAAAATGGTTTATTCTGTAAGTTACAGGGTATAAAATGCTCACTCAATTTGTACATTTAAGTATAATTCATTTTTGTTTTGTTGATTTTATTATTTTCGTTGTTGGAATTTCATAGTTTTCATATCTATATTAGATTGATTTCATCAAGTAGACTCTATGGACCTTTGTAAGTAATACAAAAAGTTAGTCAGTGTTCCGTTCTTATGGATAATTGAACGATAAGAATAATAATACTAACTGAAAACTATCGAAACGATTTTGAACGTAGAATATTCCGTAAAATACGAGTCCACTACTCACTCGAAATATTTTATATTATAGCCCATCCCTTTCGAAAAGGAAGTGAGCATCTTCGAGTATGCAATTTTGACCTCAAATTCCACCCCTATTTACCCAAGGACCAGGGTCCTCAAACCAACGCGACGAAATCGCTCTGCGACAATAGACGGCCGCAATTTTCGCCCTCTTGGCCCTCATTTGAATATCCAATAAAGAAAGCATTCGGATGCAAAGGTGCCCGGACAGGAAATCGAGTGACCATTGTTGTCTTCCGAAGTGCGGAAGTCCCCGAGCCGAATCTGACTCATCGGAAATTACCACCTATTCGAACTTGGGGGTGACCTCCCTCGCAGCAAATGTACTATGAAAATACGTGCCTTTTTCGAGAGAGGAGATTTCGCACTTTTCGCTATCTGATTGTGGGACGGAAAATGCGTTGCTTTTCCCCCAATACGTTATCTTATCGGATATTGCTTGATTTGTTTGGGCGTGATGGTTATGGAAATGGTAGATATAGTGATTAGTTATACGTGGTTGTTTTAGGTATAGAGGGGCTATTTGCTCAAAATCTGGAATTTACGGATTTGGAATAAAGATAAAGAAATGAGATAAGAATAAAATGAATTTACTGGATGAAAGTCATTAATATAAATATCAAATTCATGGCACTATTGTGTCAAAACCGTCTCTATAATATAGGCAAGAAAAGCAATTAATATAAATATTAAAATTATTAAATCATCTCAAATCTTCATTATCAGATATCGAATAGTGAAAAATTTGGCACAATGATGACTTAATTTTGGTATTTATATTGATTGGTTTCATCAAGTAGACTCATTCGGCTTTATCATTTATGATCTGAAGTAATCCTTCATCAACCAGAAGATAAGATTGAACTCTGTAAAAAAAGGTTGATTTGTTTACTTTTTTCACAGAAGAGTAAGAGAGAAGATCAATGACTACCTGTTGAAATTAGTTTCTTTGAATGCGTATCCAAGATTCATTCACAAGCTGTAGCAAAATATAGTTTTAAGTTTGTGAGTTTTTTGAATTGTAAGACACAGATGAGGAAAAATTGTATCAGAGAATATAAAATTTCCAAAAGTACGTTTGTTTTTATATTGATTATTCATTTAATTCATCAGCTGTTCACTCAATTCTACAGTTTTCGAGGATTTATTTCATTTTTAGTCCTAAAACTCTTTCTTCTTCACGATATTCAATTCCAATGGAGATTTCTATTGTTCAATGCCAATGGAGGTGGTATTTCATGATATTTTTCAATCTCAATAGAGGTTTCTGTTCCAATTCCACTGGAAGTGCTTTGGGAAAATGAACAACGATATTAGAATATGTTAACCTGAATTCACAACTCCTTCTTAGATTTCTAACGAAGTAATTATAAAGAAATGATTACATTCATCATAAAATAAACCTGGGTAGGAGTTTTGTTGGAATTATTCGACACAAAAAAAAATTCTACCAACCTTGAAATACGTTTCCACAAGATGGATGACTCAAAAAAAATAATGTTTCAAATTAATCAATGCGTCTTGGTGAGATTATTACTTGTTGAATGCAAATATTCATGTCAACACTCATCGAGAATTTCGACACAATTCTCGCCGATAAATTAAATTTTAAATCTCAAATTCAGCTAGTAAGTAATAATTGTAAATTGTAAAATAGTAATGGCTTAAATCTAAAACGAGGAACGTATCTTTCCTGAAGTCTCGATAATTATTAGAAATCTCTCAGAAAATACTCTCTGCTTCTTTGTCTAGATACGCGCATCCGTTGGCGCTTCATCAGCGACCAACCACACACGACGAATCGATAAACCGTCTTTAAAAATTCCAGTAGCGCAACATGAATTGAAGGGTGCAAAATCATTTCATTTTCTTTAAAAAACTTGCGAAATTCCGAATGGATACTTTTCTGATACTTTTTCTGAGACTGAATCAAAACTCACAAGCAGTTTTGAGGGCTTGTAAGTATTAATTTATCCTGCGAAAAATATCGACTCTATGATAATCTATCTATCGCAATTTTGCAAGAATCTCTTTTTGCAAGAATAGAATGGGAAACCATTTCATTTTTCTAAATTATTTTCCACGAGAGCAATTATTGAAGGAAGGATTTGCTATTTTCAACTCCTACTAATATACTTCATATTCTGTGAGTTTCATGGCTCAGTGTTTTTTAGGACTCGTAGAAATAATTAAAATTGAAAGGGGGGGTCGAAAAATATATAAAAATATGAGTCCTTCGCATTCCGTGTGAAAACAGACAGGGTGTCACATGGAGAAGAAAACGAAGTTCTTTTTTGTTAGAAAATTGAAGATTTTCTTCCAAGAAGAAATTGCGACATTTGCAGAATCACACTGAAATTTGTTACGCTTAATCGATAACACCCTGTGTGTACCAACATACTCTGTCGAAAACTTAGAGATTATCCCCATTTCAAGAAATCTGTCTTGAATACACATCCAACAGAAAAACCGAAGATGATATATTACAGTAGAAGTCCCCGGCATCCCGTCGATTTTCCCGTAATCCCCTCCGTCGCGAAAAATTAATGAAAAATTAAATTTCCGAACACTCCTTTGAGTGCCAGTTTCATTATTGAGTTAGCATTCACACGAACTCCGTGAACACGCTCAGGCGAATCCGAATATTCACTCGGTGCTTTTTCCTCATTTTCAATTTCCAGCTGTAACTTTCCCGTCGCGTATCCAATTTATCATTCCAGTTTGCTGCAGGAAAAGCGGGCACCTATTTCGGATGGAAAAATCGCCGTTTAAATTGCTGTGCTGTTTAGGGATTAGCAGATGTGTGTCAGTACCCGGGAGATTGAGCGTCGTAGAAATTCCTTGTCGGGCGAAATCTCCGGTAATATTGAAATCATTCGATAATGGAACAGGACCTGAGTAACACATGAGACTGCAGCTGGGAGGGAAAATCGAGTGAATCGGATTTCCTTGGTGAAAATGAATTCGGGACAAAATCGTAGGAAGAAGTGAAATGACAGTTTTTCACAATCATTTTTGCTGAATAGGAAAATGTATTTGAATCCTTTTCATTTCTTTGAAATAATACAAGACACAATCTCTTGATTTTTTTGAGATGAATTTTAGTATATTATTCAATGAGCGGTAATGTAGGTCATAACTCACGCAGATGAAGTTTGCAGCACGAGCCGCAGGCGAGTGCTGTAATTCATCAAGTGAGTTATGACCATTACCGCAAGTTGAATACTATACTTTATCTACGACTATAGCAATAAATACTAAGAAAAAACTACAGACTTAGAATATAGACAGAAGGAACGGGAAATAAATATATGTGCTCGATCCCGAGTACAAGAGAGATGGAAACTTAATGTCACCAATCACAATCGAACTAGCTTTGGCTAGCTCGAATCCAGTACAGAGTACAGAGATACTTTATTGAAAAACCTTAATAGTTGCCTATAAAAATCCATTGAAATATACCAAAAAAACATTCCCTGTAAACGATGACTTAATGATCTTACTGCTACACCAATCTCACTTTATCATGTCTCTCGTTGTATTGCGGTCGTTTGTCCTTCAATGCTCGGCTGAAACGCATTATATGCGTTCAATAACGATCGCCCGTGATTGTTTCAGTCGATTTTAACAACTCATAATACACTACGCCGAGTTGGACCAACCAAACACCGAGCATGACCTTGGAACCCTGAATATTTGATTTGGCCGTCGACGTGGAAGCATCGCCGGTATATCCTCATAATTTTCGGCTCTTGGAATCGTTATGAATCCATTTTTCGTCTCTGGTCACAATGCGATGCAGAAATCTCTTCCGTCTTGGCCTTGCAAGCATCTGTTCACAAGCAAACAAACGCCGTTCAACATCTCTCTGCTTCAACTCGTACGGCCACAATTTCCTTGTTTCTGAATCATTCCCATGACTTTCAAGCGTTTTGAAATGACTTGTTGCGTCTCTCCTAATGATCTTGCCAATTCTTGTTGCGTTTGACACGAGTCTTGATCAAGTAATACTTCCAATTCAGCATCTTCGACAGCTTTATCCCTTTCATTACCATACTGATCTTCGACGTTAAAATCGCCGTTCTCGAAGCGTTGAAACCACTCTCAGCACTTTTTTTCACTAAGAGCGGCCTCACCAGAGGTATTTGTGAGCCTTCGATGAGCCTAAACCTCAGATTTCTCCATATTAAAGCAGGAAATTGAAATCTGCCACGAATGACGAGAATTTGGCTCGTCAGCTAACATGTTTAATCGAAAATAACATAATAATGCAGGCACAAATCGACTGATATTTCGAAGGCGTTATGTTACCAAATACCTAAGCTTCTTGTATGACATCTACGATCTATTCATTTCAACTACCATTTACCGCTACAGACATCTATTGCAAAACGGCAAGAGCAAAGTTGTACACCTAATAACATCCCATTCACCACTTCGAGAGATTGACTGAAAAATAAGAACAGCCCAGGACAAGACCTTAGGCCAATTCTCACCTCAAAGTAAGAAAATGGAATTGCTGAACAAGGGAAGGTGCTGAGCTCGCTACAATATGAATTCAGTTTCGCAGATTTGCCTGAATGCTACTACCCAAAGTCAGGGGCAATGATGCCCAGACCTGTATAAAGTTCTCCTACTCTCAATAGCTCAAGGATATGAATATTCATTACTCAATAGTTAAGGGATTTATCATTTAATTTTTGATGAAAAATCAATAGGCAAAAAAATACAGAGTATTTTTCTTGAGTGAACGCCATTCTCCTTGGTTTTTCAACATCCAGCAGATAAAACAGTGGCCCAAGGACTGATTCTTGAAGTATATCGGTTTTGATTCTCCTTCTTCCACTTTCCGTTACATTGATTGTGACATATTGTCCAGTAAAATGAATTAATAATATTCAAGGCCGGTCCTCATATTTCAATTTGCTCTAATTTTTCGATAAGCTTGATTGAGAATCTTGAGATGATCGATTGTATCGAATGCTTTCTCAAGATCAATGAAAATTGTAGCAACCTAATTCATTATCATCTACAGGAATATCTGATTTAGAGATTTCAAGTATTCAAATATTGGGAGTGCCGGTAGTTTTGTTTTCGGTAGGGTTGTCCTTTGGTGGCTGTGAATCAGTGGATCCATAATATCTATGTTATTCTGGTTGGTGATTAATTTTTTGCTGAGTGTACAGTGCATCCCATTTTGGGTGAGACAGCCAGGTTTCTCGCTTGTTTTTTAAGATAGAGCCTTGCGGTTTTCACGTTTCTATCCTACTTTTTCGTGAAACTCAAGTTAGTCTAATCAGATTTTGCATAACTGTTTCCGTTCAAGAGATACAGGGCGATTTTGGAAATTGATACTTTTCGGACCCCTCCTTTATCTCCGAAGTTATTAGAAATAATGCTGAGGTAAAAACGACGTCTGAATCAGAATTCTGCGTAGAATCCAGTGGTGTACTCAATATTTTTTTTTGGGGTATGGTTTTGAAGATTCAACACAAACCTATATTTTTTTTTATGGAACACCATGTATATCATTACTTCGTTGAATTCTTAATTTTTTTCCCTTCAAAATGATGTATGATACTATGTAGGTAGGATGTTCAGAAATGTTGAAAAAAACACCAAAACATCAAATAATGATGATTTTCTGTATATGGGCCATGAATTTTCTATGTTTCAATAAGAGGATTATTACTTTCGATTCTGAAAAGTGGTGAGTCATTGATGAAACAAACATCCTTGTTGTTATTATGGCTACTATGCATTTTGGAGCATTGTTTTATCAAGTAGGCATTAGAGGGAAAAAAACCAATCTTATCTAGCTGTCATCGCTATGAATTATTGTTATTATTATTGATTCTTCTTTTATATGGAAAATCCATTGTCCATTAACAAAAAATCATCATTATTCGATGTTTGAGTGTTTTTTTAACATTTCTGAACATCCTACCTACATAGTATCATACATCATTTTGAAGGGAAAAAAATAACGAATTCAATGAAGTAATGATATACATGGTGTTCCATTAAAAAAAATATAGGTTTGTGTTGAATCTTCAAAACCATAACCCGAAAAAAAATTGAGTACGCCACTGAATTCTACGCAGAATTCTGATTCAGACGTAGTTTTTACCTCAGCATTATTTCTAATAACTTCGGAGATAAAGGAGGGGTCTGAAAAGTATCAATTTCCAAAATCGCCCTGTATCTCTTGAACGGAAACAGTTATGCAGAATCTGATTAGACCAACTTGAGTTTCACGAAAAAGTAGGACAGGAACGTGAAAACCGCAAGGCTCTATCTTAAATAACAAGCGAGAAACATGGCTGTCTCACCCAAAATGGGATGCACTGTACACGTGTTCCTAGTATTGGTGCTATTTTTTGTGATTTTTCTAAAGCAACTTCTATGTTGTTGTCTTTGGGGTGTTCAAGAATGCTGTGTGTCCTTACTCCAACAAGGGCCTGCTCATCATCTTGTATATTTGTTGATTCCCAGATTTTTATAAGTGAACAATCTCTATTGTCCGGCTCGGGTAATAGTTGTTCTTTTTTGTAATTCATTATCATTTATTAACTGATTATTTTTCCAAACCATTTGAATCCCTAATTCAACAGATTCCACGTGTAGAGTCTTCCACCAAGTGATTCTCCGCCAAGAAGACGCTCTATATTCCCCTCCTCCCTTATTATTTCCCTTTATACCTCCACGTGCGGCAAAATCGTCGTCGCCAAGACATATGAAGTCCCCGGCATCGCGCCAAATGAAGAATAAACAAGCTCCAACTCCATCAAAGACAGGTTACGTCGTGTAATCCCACGTCCCCCCCCCTTTCCGCTTCACTTCAATTTCGTCCAATTCCATCGTCGAACAAGTTTCCGAAATGAAATTTTCCCTGGTAGGATGACTGCCGTCCGATCGCGGGAAAGCCCTCTCCCGGTCCGTCCGGAGGAGGAAATAAGCGATGTACGTCGGAAAATTGCGTTGTTGGCAATTTTCGTATACAAAGGACGACAAATTCGGTTGAAATGACGGAAATTCTGAAGACTGTTTCCCGCGACGGATGGAAACGATGTTCGTTGGAAAAACTGATCTTCTACAGGACGACAGGTTCGGGTGATTTAGTGTTATTTTGACGGAGGATCAGGAATTGGGATGTTTTGTAACTAGTTATTTTCAGTTTTGGTTGACTAGATTGAAGTTATTTTTTATGTATGAGATTTTGTTTAAGACTATTTAATGTTTTTCATTTCTTGTCTGTGAGATCTTTCAGAAGCTTCAGGGCCGTCAAAAAATCATTCATTACCATATAATGTCTGTGATTTTCGAATTTTGATCCGCAAATGTCTTCGAAAGAAAAATTTTGGCTCATTGAATGAATTAAAAAGGTCGAATGAGACTTTTTAATGAAGGCAATCTAATATAAATATAAAAATTATGACATCATTGTGCCAAAACCTTCACTATCTGATATATTTTTTGATATATATATATACTTTTCATCTAGAAATAAAATAGCTGCTCACAAAAAATTATTGAAACCAACAAAAAAATCAACAAAATAGTAAAATTGAATAAACGGCTGATGAACTGAATAACTTAATTTACATCGAGACAGACGTACGTTTCAGAATTTATGCATTTTTTAAGACAATTTCTTCTCATCAGTGATTCACAAAAAACTCAATGAATTACATGTAACTGTATTATACTAACTTGCATTTGAGAGAACCGAAGGCCGTAGGCTAACTGAAGAGAAAGTTTCTCTGGTAATGATAACAGAGATAGCAATCTCAATAGGCATTATTATAGATTTCCTCTCTGACTATCCTGTGAAATGTATATGCAAATGATCATTTACAATTGAAATACTAATTTTCGAGAATTGAATCTTTTTTTGTTCGACGGTGGTTCAAAGTCAACGAAAAGACATAAAAACTTGAAATAGGATCTGTTCTCAAACGCAGCGTTTAAGAGGGAACACCACCACGTGGTTGCCCAGTTTTTCACAAAGCACCGGTTTTTATGGAGTTTTCACATAATTTTCTTCAACTATGATTAACATGGCATAAAAAGAATATTTTCGATTTTTGAATGAAAAAAAAATTGGTAACTATTCGTTTTTCACGAATAAATTTATGCAATTTACTCTGTACAAGCACTGATATTTTTTTATTATTCGTGAAAAACACACTACCAGTAATCATTACAAAAGTTCGTTTGCAGACGAGATTGAACAATTGCTAAGATGGAAGAAGATACAATAAGGATGGAATTTTCGAAAGGTCCCGAGTTCGTAAAAAATAACTATAAAAACAGTAAAAATTTTGCAGTCATGATTCGCAATACCAAATCACTCTTGGATCGTCGTGAAGTACCTTCTAGCAGGCAATAGTGCATTTGGTGACAAATTTGAGTTGTTGGGTCGGTGATGAATCGAGACTTGCGTCGCTCAAGAACAACTGAGAATATTGCTGGTGTAGCTTGAAGTTTTGACGGAAACCTAGAAAACGAGGATGGTGCGGTGAATGGATTGTGCTACCGAACCATGATTAATGATTATTTTTTGCATAAATTGAAAGATTTCGATGCCAACGACATTTATGTTCAACAGGAGGGCGCTAAGAGTCACACGATAAACGAAACAATCGCTATTTTGCAAGAAAAGTTTCCTGATCTTACTATTCCTCAGAGTGGTGACCAAGTGAAAGATCCATAAACGCTTCGTGAGCTTAAAGATAAAATTCGTGAAGTCTTCTAGGAAATATTATGGAAAATTTCATCCAACCGCAGTTGTTTACCTTCGTTTTTACGAACAAATAAACATTGATAGATTTTTTTCGAAATATACTCGTTTTTCTCTCGAAATGTAACTTTTTTTTTGTAGTGAATTTTAACAATTTTAATACATTGTTGAAGCGTATATCGCTCTATTTTTAGTAAAAGCGTAATTTTCGATTGTTGAATACCAAAAATGACCGCTGATCATATAGCAGGCTTTTTGATAATGAAACCACTTATTGCAAAACCCTTTATTATTATTCATATCAGAATTTTAATGTGAACCTTTTCTATATTATAGTTTTCTAAAAAAACTATGAAGATAAGATAATCATTGTTTCCATAAACTTTTGGCAAAAATTTGAAATAATTTATTTCAAATTCATCTTTGGCTTAATATTGTTCGGTTAGTCGGAAGATTAAAAAATCCTGAATCCTGCAGCTATATGTCGATATATGTCGCTATATGTCGACGACGATTCGGAGGAAAGGTGAATAGAATCCTGATGATCATCGATAGTGAATTAGTTCATTTTCAACATTAACTTTCTACTAACATTTAATTCTGAGGGAGAAGCAGTTGAAACTTTCAACTTCCTCGGCGGCTCAGTTGGCTAGCACTGGACTACTAGTGATTCGGAAGTTGCTGGTTCGATTCCCGGTCGAGGAGGTTCTTTACAATTTGAAATAGTCTGTCATGCCAATATATTCCCTTTGCAAGAACAGGTGACAAAAGACAAAATGAAAATATCGAGGAGCTGCTAATCGTGATAAAATAGTTTTATTCAATTGAAACATAATTTTTGCGTGAAACGACTGTCAATGTAGTCAGTTTAGTGCATATCACAATCAGGCAAATACTCCACAAAATCAAACTCGCCGAGATCATTCCAACCTGCCACATTTTCAGTCACCTCCCTTACATCAGCGCTCACATGTACGAACAATCTACTCCTACGTCCTATTAAGACTTCCTCCTTTTATTTCGTTCAATTTTCCTCCTCGCAGGTCCTGGGATCTGCGAGTCCCAGAGGAGAAGATTGCGCAACTATGAGCCTTCGGCTCCGCTCTCTCTCTGCTCTTCCACCTTTTATTCCGTTTCATTTCGTTGATAATTATTTTCCCGAGAAGGTGAGGGTCGAATCCTTTATGCTCTTTTTGAGGCTCCCGTTTTTTCTCCTAATGCGCGAAAATCGGCTTTTCCGCCGGGATGTACGGGAGCGGGGGTAGCAGTGGAGATTAAGGGGGGGTCGACCCCCCCATCTTTACAGGAAGTTCTAATTGATGGGGCGGAAATGAGAGAAATTAAGTGTCTGGCTGGGGTTATTTTCAAGACTACTGTTGCACATTTCTTGGGGGTTTTGAGGTCGAGCTTGTCAGCGTTGTTGAGTGCTGTTATTTATTTGAGAATGTCTAAGGGGTTGATTTACAGGATGAATGGAAATCTAGGTTGTTGTTTCGAATTTCAAACGGATGTAAATATCGAATTTTTAGATTTTCAATTTTGATAGCACAAGAAACCTTCGAATGTATTATAGCTATTCTCAAATCCTCCTTACTCTTTTCTAATTTGCAGAATACGCTATTGATAGTGATAACATAGCATATAAGCCGATTTGTTTCTTCTTTTTGCATATTACACCTCCTAATATACAGGGTGGCCATTTGAAAACGAAACAGACGAGATTATAGACGAAATAAAGTTTTTCGATAGAAATGCTCGGACAGGTCGATTTCTGTTTCGAGGGGGACAACTTAAGATGTAGGTTACGGACGCATAGCGCTTCAACCCTTGCTGCTACAACCCCCACCCCCAATTTTTGAATAGGGAAGATGGGGTGAGTGATACCTCAATTTAAAGGTATTTTTATACTGATTTCAGCACAGTAATTGTTTTTTCATTTTATGCATTAGTTCTCGAAATATTCATGCGTTAGTTAGTTAGGAAGGAAGCCACAGTCATGGTTGTTTTGAAGCTCAAAATGTCGATTTTTCACAAAACACTACAAGTGCCATGAAAACACCACTTCATTTTCAAATACTTAGTTAAGAATATTTCGAGAACTAATGCATAAAATGAAAAAACAATTACTGTGCTGAAATCAGTATAAAAATACCTTTCAAATGAGGTATCACTTACCCCATCTTCCCTATTCAAAATTTGGGGGCGAGGGTTGTAGTAGCAAGGGTTGAAGCGCTATGCGTCCGTAACCTACATCTTAAGTTGTTCCCCTCGAAACAGAAATCGACCTGTCCGAGCATTTCTATCGAAAAACTTTATTTCGTCTGTAATCTCGTCTGTTTCGTTTTCAAATGGCCACCCTGTATAACCAACAACTTAAGAAATGTTGATTTTCAGATTATCATTGTCTGGATTATTACTTCTCGAAAAACATTCAGAGGCATCAAAGCACAAATCTTGGTGTCCAATTGACATCAATCAAACGAGAAATTGGCTTGTGAAGCCTTTATAATGTGCTGCATCGTGTATTCTCGGAATGTGTATCCAGTTGTTGATCATTAAATTCCCTACAATTTTGTATTCACAAACTTTTTCGTAAACCAAATATCAATTGAGATATAGTCGATCAAATTTATAGTCCACTAGTCAAAGCAAAAAAAGTGGGGTCTGCTGGAAAAATTTCCGATCTTGATGAAACTTCTACAGATTGTTAGAAGGTGTTGTGGGATGACTCTGTGGAGTTATCCAACACGAAGACTCTGTGCTAGCTTGAGGAGAATCGAAGAACCTCAACATTTTTGGACTTTTTTCGGGTTATATACCATCATTATTTTCAATTAATTCTTGATTATTATTTATTGATTTTATCAAGTTGATCTGATTATTAAGGTTCAAAAAAATGATCGGTTGATAGGAAATTATAGTAAGGTGATAACATGCCACGATAACATTGAAATATCTACTCTTTACATAAACAAAGGCTTTTAGTCAAAGCTACCTCCTTCTCCACCTTCATATGTTCAATATGTTGATATTGATGAGTAATTACTATAATTACCATAGAACGTTTGGTTATTGTTAGTTAAAGGATCGAAACTTTTGTTTTTTGCCAATTTTTTACATATTGAGAAAATTCCTCTAATTTTGATTGGCTGTATCTCGGTTGATATGAGGTTAAGAAAAAAGTTTCGAAACACAAAATTATAAGGAATTCATTTAGCTTCAACTTTGAGAAGTTTTTGTCAAAAACTAATTGAGCTGAAAGTTATAAGCAAAAAACCGAAAAAAGTACGAAAATGTTGAGGTTCTTCAGCCCTCCTCAAGTTAGCACAAGGTCTTCGTGTTGGATAACTTGACAGAATCATCCCACAACACCCCCAAACAACCTGTAGAAGTTTCATCAAGTTCGGAATTTTTTCCAACAAACCCCACTTTTTTGTTTTGTCACTGGACTATTATTTTGATCGACTCAATTGATATTGAGTATACAAAAAAGTCTGTAAATGCAAAATTGTGGAGAATTTAATGGTCTCCAACTTTAAAAATGAACGTTGTGGTCTAAAACTACTAAGTTAAGAAGTTATGAGCAAAGAACTGAAAGAAGTCCGAAAATGTTGAGGTTCTTCGACCCTCCTCAAGTTAGCACAGGTTCCTTGGTTGGATAACTTGACAGAGTCATGCCACAGCACCCCTGAACAACCGGGAATTTTCATTAAGTTCGGAAGGTGAAATGTATTTATCTACTGGATTCTAAACTTAGATAAAGGTTTTTATCCAAAACGATTCCGAAAGTTCATCAACATCAATAACGAACCAAACGTATCGTATTTAGCTCAAATTACGCAACGCGCCTCTCCGTCTGTCTCTACCACGATGACAATGAGGCCAACCCTATAAATAATAATCCGATTTTCGTCGTAATTTCCATGGATTCGACGTTGGGCCCTCGCCTCCCTAGAGGACTGGACATCAAAAGCGGGGCCAGCAGCCCGTTCTAATTTTAAATGGCCCGTACGACGGAGCCCGAATCACCAGCGCCCTCTCATTTCGATTCACGGGAATCCACAACGTTTCATCAACTAAAATTCACCTTTACGGCCGACAGCGGGATTCTATTGTCGAAGGACCAATTTTACGTTTTTGAACGCACTGCGCGGAGTTTTCACAGCTGGCCACCAGGGTTTTTTGTTGTTATTTCGAAGAATTTGGTGGAAAAAGGATTTTTCTATACTTGTGTCTGACCTTCGCTTGGTGGAGTTCAAAACCTTAGATTGAAACTATTTTAGATCAATTTATATTTGTGCCTAAACTTCTTAAATAGCTCATAAGGTACCAAGAACGGTAAGCATGTTTTACCAATCGAAGGAACACAAACGTCGTGATGACTATTAAATATTGTCTGAGATCTGTACATTTTGGCGTTTGGGTCCAAAATGTGAAATTAGGCGGTGACCAAACGTGTCTTTCAATAAATCGATTGTGGCACAAGTTGTGTGACATGTTGCGTCGTCTTGTTGGAACCACAACTCCTGGACATCATAGTTGTTCAATTCAGGACTGAAAAAGTAAGTGATCATGGCTCTATACCGATCACCATTGACTGTAACGTTCTGGCCATCATCGTTTTTGAAGAAAAACGGACCAATGATTCCACCAGCCCATAAAGCGCACCAAACAGTCAGTTTTTCTGGATGTAATGGTGTTTGGACATACACTTGAGGATTAGCTTCACTCCAAATGCGGCAGTTTTGTTTGTTGAACCAGAAGTGGGATTCATCGCTAATGGACGTAGTGCGCGATACGTATTCCGCACAGAACCATTATTTTCGAAATGAAATTGCACTATTTGTAAGCGTTGTTCAGGCGTGAGTCTATTCATGATAAATTGCCAAACCAAACTGAGAATAAATCACTTGACAGCTGTTAAATCGGTCGCCATCTTGAACAGTAATGCTAACTTGAAGTTATATACCTCGAAAAAAAACACCCTATATTATTGTATTTATCTGATTCATATTTATGTCCTCATTGAACACTTCCGGTAAAACAAAATGGATAACCCTTGATATTGGAACCCATCCATTAGTTCGTAAACAGTGAGTCTAACCTTGTCCGCTTAAAAATCGAGAAATAAATAAAAGTAGGTCAAATATTGGAAATCAAAAACCAATATCTGACTCATCCACAAAAAACAAGATGAATAACTTGCACAAATCACCGACATTCCGCACATATCCCCGTCTTGTACATTCCACCGAAATTCCCCGAAAAAATTTGTATTCGTCTCGATTTCCAAGTCCCCCCCCCCCCCAACTCCGTACCGCGGCTCCGGTTCCTCCTTTTTCCGGATGGCTTATCTCTAACCGGAGGCTTTGAAGGCGTTTATAGATTTTCTTGCATTCATTAAGGCCATCTCTCCCGGCCTGCTTTGTGGAATCAACCAAGTGAAATATTCCCGAGCTGCGATGGAATTTAAATGCCGACTTGAGATTTCACCTGCATCCCTCCAATTATGCGAAAAGTGGAAATTCTACCGAGGAAAATCCGGGGATTATGTGCCGGTAGGATGGAAAGCCCGATCCGCCGGCTTCTTGGGGACTGAAGAGTTCAAAGGATTGATTGATCGATTCAGGCACATCATTTTCTATAATCGTCATTTGGGATCGATGTGGGGGGGTTGAGGAAATGTTGGATTTTATTAGCGATTTCCTGTCTTGTGAATGGAAAAAATAAGGAAAGTCAGGGGCTTTTGATCGCGAGGGAATTACAATCTTGGAGACCACAGAACTGTATATATGGGTATACAAGGTGTTTCATCGTAAACTTGACAAATATAACGAGTGTTTTTTTTTTGAAGTATATAACTTTAAGATGGCATTACTGTTCGAAATGGCGATCGATGTAACAGCTGTCAAGTGGTTTATTCTCAGTTTGGTTTGGCAATTCATCATGAATGGACTCACGCCTGAACAACGCTTGCAAATAGTGCAATTTTATTTCGAAAATAATGGTTCTGTGCGGAATACGTAACGCGCACTACGTCCATTTTATTTTGTTTAGCGATAAAAGGCAATTCTGGTTGAATGGCTACGTCAACAAACTAAACTGCCGCATTTGGAATGAAGCTAATCCTCAAGTGTATGTCGAAACACCGTTACATCCAGAAAAACTGACTGTTTGGTGCGCTTTATGGGCTGGTGGAATCATTGGTCCGTACTTCTTCAAAAACGATGATGGCCAGAACGTTACAGTCAATGGTGATCGGTATAGAGCCATGATTACTAACTTTTTCATTTCTGAATTGAACAACCATGATATCTAGGAGCTGTGGTTCCAACAAGATGGCGCAACATGTCACAGAGCTCGTGCCACAATCGATTTATTGAAAGATACGTTTGGTGACCGCCTAATTTCACGTTTTGGACCTGTGAATTGGCCTCCAAGATCTTGTGATTTAACACCTCTAGACTACTTTCTGTTGGGCTATGTAAAGTCATTGGTCTATGCGGATAAGCCACAAACCCTTGACAATTTGGAAGATAACACTCGCCGTGTTATTGCCGATATACGGCCACAAATGTTGGAAAAAGTCATCGAAAATTGGAAGTCCAGATTGGACTACATCCGAGCCAGCCGTGGCGGTCATATGCCAGAAATCATATTTGAAATGTAATGCCACAAGATTATCTTGCGGATAAATAAAATTCATATCAATCGAATAATCCATCGTTGTTTTATTGCAATGTAAAGTTCTATAGCTCTAAAAAACACATCCTTTATAAAGTCGTGTAGATGACACCGGGAGAATCATTTCTGCCGTATGACATATGCCTTGTTTGTGAAGCATAATCGAAATATTATGGTGTCAATATCTAGTCACATCATAGTATTTTTCACTGGTCAATCCAGAAAAGGTGAAGAACTCTAAAATGAATGGAAATGGCGGAAAACGCGCAATGTTCGTCTTATTTTGTTGGTTTAAAATTCAAATTTTATTTTCTGAATGAACGCAATTTTCTAAGAATTTTTGCCTGAAAAAAAATTCAAAAATTGAACACAAATTCTTTTTTACGTCTACAGCGAAAAATATCTCCATCAAAAATGTTGAAATTTTCTCACAGTATCATCTACATGACTATATATGTTTGTCCAGCTTATGGAGATACACTCTGTATATGGGATATAGTTTATTAGAATGTCATTTATGTTGGTTAGTTTTTCTAGATGAGAGGTTATTTTGATGATATCCTCCAGTAATTCCTCATGAACATTTGAGTAATCATTTCACATATTCTGAATACACTGAATTTCAATGAACCTGGTGGAACTATGGGTATTTTCTAATATTCTCCTTAAGTTGTCTTTGGTTTTGGCGGGGCGATCAACATAAAACTTTTCATTTAGATTCATGGTTCTGGTGATGCTATAATCACGAATCACATAGAAGTTTCCAAGAAGTCGACATCATAATACATAGGCGTATAACATTGCTTTTTTTTCCGAAATTCGAGGATTTGTTGTGAAAAACTGGTTATACATTTATGATTAAAAGTATTGTCTATCGCTGGCCACATGTACGGATCCCGCGTTGAAAAAACTGGTCGTCTTTGAAGCGATTCATGAATCGATCCAATTTTTTACTCCTTCATAAGTCCGGAAATGCTGGTCAGCCAGGACGAGTGCCATTGGTCGAAATAAGTGAAAGTTCGAGGGAGCAGCGTCTGGAGAATTCGGCAGGTGGGGTCAGACTTCCCATTTCAACGTTCACAAGTATGACTTGACTACTTTCGCAACATGGGGTCGAGCATTGTCATGCTGTGAAATCACTTTATCATGCTCTCGTTGTATTGCGGTCATTTGTCTTTCAATGCTCGGCTCAAACGCATTAATTGTGCTCGATAACGATCGCTTGTGATTGTTTAAGTCGGTTTCAACAACTCATAATACACAACGCCGAGCTTGCCTCACCAAATACCGAGCATAACCTTGGAACCGTAAATATTCGGTTTGGCCATCGACGTGAAAGCAAGGGCAGGATATCATCATGATTTTCTGAGCTTGGAATTAACGAAATGAACCCATTTTTCGTCTCCAGTCACAATGCGATGCAGAAATCTCTTTCGTTCACAAGCCAACAAACGCCGTTCAACATCTCTCAGCTTCAACTCGTATGGCACCCAATTTCCTTGTTTCTGAATCATTCCCATGATTGTCAGGCGTTTTGAAATTGCTTGTTGCGTCACTCCCATTGTTCCTGCCTATTTTTGTTGAGTTTCACACGAGTCTTGATCAAGAAATGCCTCTAATTTTAAATTTTCGAAACCCTTCCCTCTTCCACCGCCATACTGATCTTCGACTTCAAAATCGCCGTTCTTGAAGCGTTGAAACCACTCTCGGCAAGTTCTTTCACTAATAGCGGCCTCACCATTGGTATTAGAGAGCAATAGATGACCCTTACCCGCAGATTTCTACATATTAAAGCAGAAAATTAAAATCTTTCGCAAATGACGACAATTTGGCTAATAAGCTGTTATGTTTAATCGAGAATAACATTATGACGCAGACACAAATCGACTAATATTTCGATGGCGTTATGTTCACAAATAACTGAGCTTATTGTATGAGATATACGATCCATTTATTTGAAGTAATAGTATTCGTGATTAAATAAGAGAAAAAAATTATTAAAAGAGTAATAAGCAGTATCAGCAGTGAGAAGCTTATAGTATGACATCTATGATCTATTCATTTCGACTACCACTTACCTCTAAAGCCATCTATTGCAAAACGGCGGAAGCATAGTTGTACACCTAATAATGTGATGTAATTACATTCGGCCTTTTTCGTGTCTATCTTGAGACCTATTTCCATGCTACTATCTGAACTGATTTCTAAAGTTCTATTGTCTGACAACTTCGCAATGAATATTTTTCGAATTCCTATAAAGAAGAGAAAAATGCATTCGGGACACCATTTCTCCGATTTGAAGTCAAACCACCTTTCAAATATGATTGAAGGCCAGGTATACAACTAAAAAAAATCGAGTTGGTATATTAAGAGATTACTATCAGTATTCCATCCCCTTCATGTCAATATGATGAAACGATTCCACGTACATGTTGCTCCGCAAAAGGGCATATGTCTATTCCTATCCTTTTAATCCAACTAATGTAGAGCTCAGCATCACATAAAATGGACCACATACGATCCAGTTGATTTTTTCCAGACCGGAAACCTCCCCCACGCGTTCCCCATCATAATTCTGATCCAGTTTGGCCGTTTCGAATCAGTTGCCATCGCCCCCGAGCTCGGATTAGATGAAATAGTAATAAAAATCGGTAAAAAGATCGTTGATCAAGAGGGCTCAAGAGGAAAAAAGATAGACGGTCCAGCAGTCAAAGGCCTGACCGGAAGTGAGTCTAGTAAAGGTAATTGGACATAGAGCCCCTTGAATCCCTGCGATGCTTTGACGTCAGGGACGTATTGAAGACCGTGGGGACGTTTTGGATGGTTACTATGACGTTTAAGACGAATTATCTATTTTAGGTTAGGTTTAGGAATTATCTATCTCTGAGATGAACTTATCCTTTTTGACTTCATTGTTTGTGGTTGTAACAATACCAATTTAGAAGATCAGAAAATTTGAAAGTTTTTTTCTGTGTGAATACTATTTTGTTGAATCTGTTGAATAAATTCTTAGATATCAAAATATTCTTTTTTCATTTCGCAAAAATACGATTCTCGGAAAAATCTGTACGATTTGTTGTTTAGACATTTGGCAACTGATTTCTTCAAAAGTATTTTTCAATTTAAGCAGAATATAGAGAAAACGGCTTTGCTCGAGTTGAGATTTTGCAGTGAATATATATGCTGGGTATTTCAGAAGTCGACTTCAAGTCGACAATAGTTGTAAATAAGTCACATATTTCAAAAATTTTAGTTATATTAAAAAGAAAGTTAGGGCCGCAATACAACGAGAGACATTATAAAGTGATTTGACAGCATGACAATGTTCGAACCTATATTGCGAAAGTGTCAAGACATACTTGGAAACGTTGAAATGGCAAGTCCTACCTCAGACGTTGCCAATTTTCGATGACTTTTTCCAACATTTGTGGCCGTATATCGGCAATAACACGGCGAATGTTGTCTTCCAAATGGTCAAGGGTTTGTGGCTTATCCGCATAGACCAATGACTTTACATAGCCCCACAGAAAGTAGTCTTGTGTTAAATCACAAGATCTTGGAGGCCAATTCACAGGTCCAAAACGTGAAATTAGGCGGTCACCAAATTTGTCTTTCAATAAATCGATTGTGGCACGAGCTGTGTGACATGTTGCGCCGTCTTGTTGGAACCACAGCTCCTGGACATCATGGTTGTTCAATTTAGGAATGAAAAAGTTAGTAATCATGGCTCTGTACCGATCACCATTAACTGTAACGTTCTGGATATCATCGTTCTTGAAGAAGTACGGACCAATGATTCCACCAGCCCATAAAGCGCACCAAACAGTCAGTTTTTCTGGATGTAACGGTGTTTCGACATACACTTGAGGATTAGCTCCACTCCTAATGCGGCAGTTTTGTTTGTTGACGTAGCCATTCAACCAGAAGTGCGCTTCATCACTAAACAAAATAAAATGGACGTAGTGCGCGATACGTATTCCGCATAGAACCATTATTTTCGAAATAAAATTGCATTATTTGCAAGCGCTGTACAGGCGTGAGTCTATTCATGATTAATTGCCAAACCAAACTGAGAATAAATCACTTAACAGCTGTTAAATCGGTCGCCATCTTGAACAGTAATGCCAACTTGAAGTTATATACCTCGAAAAAAACACCCGTTGTAAGTCCGAACTTTTTCAATGTGTTCATTATTAATTGGGAGTTGGTCAGTATGGTTGTTGGTTTTTGACATAATTATATATTTGGTTTTCTTGAATTTCAGAGAGAGCCCATATCTTTCACTGACCTCGGCCGACGGCCACCAGCACCATCATTTCCTGAAGACCCTCCAAGGCTATTCGAAAACACAACTGTGCAAACTATGCAGAACACACCACTTTTCATAGTAGTTTTAGCAAAACATTTATAATAAGTTGTAAAGTAGTTCTGCTTTATTTTACACTTTGAAAAATGGACAAAACGCAAATTGAAAAGTTGCAAAATACTTCGGTGCAATAGTCCTCACAGAAAATAACCATCTTTCATTATAGACACCGGAAGAACAAGAAATAAATAATAACGAGCAGTGTTTGGTCTACCTCAACCTTCATTCCTCCAACTCACCATAGGCAGATGGTCCTCATATTACTCTTCCCTCGACGCAGCCTAAACAAGCCAACCAGTCCAAATTCGCGACATGCAAACACGCGTCCTGTGACTGTCACGAAAACGAAAGCTGCGAACAAAGCCCATCCGGAAATAGGCGCCGACGTGGCACATGTGCCTCCCGGCCTCTTCGGTCTCCACGTCGTCGGCGTCGTCGTCGAATTTTGAAGGATTTTGTTTGGCGGAAAACTGATTGGAAGCCCAGATGAGGCACGGGGGATTATTATGTCTTCATCATCTGGCCCTGACAGGCACGTCTTACCGTCGATAAAGGCTTTAGCCGGGAGATTTGTCCCGATGAAGATCTGTCGCTCAATTCGCAAGGGTTGAGAGGGGATGGAGACGGATTTCCAGTTGCGACGTTAATGAAAACTGTTTAGAAGAGGGTCGAAGATACGTTAGGGGCTGGAGGGGTCGGTTTTGGTTCATTATTTTTGGGGATGAACCGTTGGATTCGGCAGAGGAAAATTTTCGAGATGAGCGGAATCCAAATTTTCAACGCAAGTAATCTGCAGATGATCCAACATCGATATTAGCATGAATTTTGAGTAGTTAATGGAGAGATTTATTATTTATATGAGTTAGAGTGAACCCCAGTTTCTATGGATATGGTATGTTGATTTGCTACTTTGTATACTTCAATTTCAACTTTCATTTTATATGATTGTTATAGTTTTCTAATGAATTCATTAATTATTTTCAACATTATTATTATCTGAGGAGGTTCCAATTTGAAATGCTCGCTATCTGGGCAGTTGGTACCTACTTTTGAAGCTATTTTGATATATTAAAAGTTTTTCCCATTACTTAAAACAGGACGCATTGAAATTGTAAGGATTCTATACAGAAATGATAAACATTTTTTTAAACTGAAGCACTTTTGGGTCGTCGTGAAACACCTTCTTGGCCTGCAATAGTGGAACTGATGGTAAAATTGGAGCTGTTTAGACAAGTTAGTGATGTGAGGAATCAAAACAGTGTGCGTCGTTATGGAAAAACTGAGTGTATGACTGCTGTAGCCTGTAGTGTTTTGAATAAAACCCAGGTTTATCAATTCCTCCTTGATCTTGGTAATTAGGCATTGCACAAACGATATCACACCGTATTTTGCATAAATTTCTTCTTCTAAATCGTCGTATTTTTGCTGAAATAAATCAAAATGATCTAGATTTTCAGCGAAAAATCATCTTAAGTGATGAGGTCCATTTTCTCATCGAAGGCTAAGTATCAACTTAGCCCCCGATGACAACGACCATAACCAGATGGATTTTTCAAGCCCCAAATGCGAAAATGCTGCTGATTAGGGCAGCTTTTCCGCATTTGGAGCTTGAAAAATCCAACAATGATTGTTGAAAAGCCTCTCCATCCTCTATGTGTCATTATTTGGTGAGGATTTTGAACTAATGGTTTGATTGGACCTTACTCATTCGAAAATGAGGCTGGTGCATCTGTTATGGTTTCAATCTTCTTAGGAAAATTTTAAATCGACTGGTCATGGTCGATGTAATAGTATGGTCTTCAAATGGCCTTCTATTTATAGCCCATTATGTGAGTGTGGTGTAGAAGAAACCATTGACCACTTGGTGGATACTTGTCCAATTTATAAATTTCATAGTGGTTTCCAAGCTATCCATTCAGTTTCAGATTCTTTTTTAGAATAAGTCGCTAACTTCTAATCACTATAATGGAAACTTGACCACTTGCTCAATACGTGCCGAATTCATAAATTTCATGGTGGTTTCCAGTTTCAGATTCTCTTTTAGAATGGGTCGCTAACTTCAAATCAATATAATGGAAACTAACATTTACCTACTACTCCTTTGTGGTTCTTCTCTTTTTGTCTCCAGATTCAATTATGAAGTCTTCAACCGTAGACGAAGAGAAAGAATGGAGAAGATTTTGTTCAGATGAAGAGGAAGCCCTTCAATATAAATATGTCAGCTCATCCTGTAAACAAATACACAAACCAATACGAGGAGACAGAGTATTTGCTGAGGTTTTTATATGTGCTCTTGTATCTTACGTTGAAATGTATATGGATGTGAACGACGTTTATTATCAACAAGAAGGCGCTACGTGCCACACAAGCAAAATAATCATTTTAAATTTCGTGACTAAATTATATGAACTCGACTTCGAACAAGCGAGCTTCTGACTTCAAGTTGGGGCTCTTCTCATATTTTTTAAGAGCAATGTTGTAGTTGTACTATAATGAGCATTATATCGCGAGCCCTGTATGCTGAAACTTTGCTTGGTAACGAAACCATATGGAGGTAAGTATAACCATATGTAGGTAAGTATTAGTATGCCTCATTGCTGTTATTGATGAAATGCGCAATTCTTGTAGTATGTTCTAAGATCCTTTTGATGTTGTTGCTTTTTTTGCATACCTGATACTTCATGATTATCAACTATATGTTATCTATCGGTCTCATTGGGATGATGTCTTCAACTCTTTGCTTTCATTATGACTGACAAAATGTCGCCCGATTTATATCTTCAATTCAAAATGAAAACCCTTTATACATGGCAACACAAAAAAAGTAACTCATTGGATGAAACTATTACACTTTTCAATCAAAGCAGATTGAAATAAATACAAAATTGTTGTAGAATAAATGAATTTTTATCGATCCTCATATGTACACAAAAGATTCAGCAAAATATATTTGATTTTATCCGATTTCTGATTTATCGTTCAGGAAAGTTTAGTTAATTATTCTATTAAAGTGTAAATTTCAGGTCATGATCCATAACTTTCAATCAAATAACGGTGGAAAATCCTCAGGGATTATCTATGCGATTTTTGATGATGGCGTTTCCATGAATTCTCATATAATCAAAATAATTCCGCTATAACGATATTGCACTGTATAATTCTGATCGTTTTAATTAAAGTAGAGGATTTTGCTGTATGATAGAGATTTCATTGCTTTATCGAATATTGTAATGCAGTCAATTACTGCCAAATTGAATTAATTTACCAGCGGTTTGGTTTCATCTAGAGGGGATTCTTCATTTACCCTATCCAAACTATCTATAAGGGAGATTAGAGCGGATCCAATAGTCAGGAATATTCATGATTTTAAATTACATATCCTGGTTTCACATTGCATCTATTCTACACCACTGAAAGAAAATATTCTCCGTTTTACTTATTTTGCACCACAAAATTCATTGCACACTGAAATCAATTATATGCGATATACATACATCAGAGATCGACTACTTTAAAAAGTTGATAATGAAATATTATATAACCAATCAATTATATCAATTAGATGATTAGGATTTTCTGAAATAGTAATCAATCGAATCTGATCTATTTGTTGTGAATTTCTTTCGTTATATACAGGGAGGTCGAATAAATGAACATGCAAAGCGAAACAGAAAAGAAATTATTTAGGCCCTTAGTTAACCTAAGTTAATTTAATTGAAATCTGTAGTGATGCTTTATATGAGCAGTTGATTTTTTTGTGCTTAGTACTGTCTTGAATGTCGTCTCGTTGGAAATATTATTGTTTGGTGTATATGAAATGCTCAATTGTTGAATGTTGAGGAGACTATATGCATTTATTGTGGGGACAAAAACACTGGGAATGAATTTTTGCCATTTAATTTCTTGATTAAATTCATCGAGATCTAACCCCAGTGAATACTGCCACTCAGCACACCTCCAGGAATTACTCCAGGGAAAGAATTGGGCTCTGGTGAAAGCAAAGGCGAATCTTTCTTGAAAAGTGAAAGGAGTGTTGAAGCATGGGAAAAGTTGAATTTTTGAGAAAACTGTTTTTTTTTCATAAGGCCCGGTACATATCGTGTACCTAAGTTTAAAATTCCCATAGCAGAACTTAGGAACTAGCTTTCGTTTATCAAAATATCATAGTGCTCAACTTTTTTCTAGGATCAAACTGTCAGATATATGTTGTTTTGAAATTATTTTTTTTATTTAAAGTTTACTACTTACTTCAAATCTTACTGTTTTATTCGAGTTTTTGATCGCAAATCGAAAAGTTAGAGGAGCTATGGAGTACACCTATCTTTTTTGAAGGTGACTTTGTGGACTAATAAAGACGAATTTTCAAGAAATAATGTGCTTCTACTGACCAAACCTGGTACTTACTGAATGATGTTTTACAATTATATGTCTCATGGGATGAATTGAGCTTATTATAATTATTTATCAATTCTTTTATATAATAATAAGTTTAATCGTTCCAAAACTACAAATAAACTTAAAAAATACTGTGGAGTTATTCAATGACAACTGTGTACAGCTATTTTAAATCAAAATTAAATTCACTCAAAAAAACTAAACCAAAATGAACAATTTCACCATCTATTCCTCTTCAATTCGTATTCTAATCATCATTTTCTTTGTCATCATCGGTATTTTTTTTTCTCTCATTATCGGGTGTGTATCGTCTTCATCGGTGGTAGGTACATGTTTGGGAATTTATAGAGAATCCTAATTCAGCCGGTGTTTTGTGCATTCGGTTCATTCCTGTCTAGATTTGACCAGTTAAATCTCAACTAGAATTGGTCATTCTATGGAACATGTATCGATCCTCTGTTATAATCCATGTTTTTATTTCTTTTTTGAATCTGGTCACACTTCTCAAATCCCTGATTTTCTGCGGCACAATTGCGTAAATTCTGGAAGCTATATAGGTACAACAACGTTGGCCAATCCTTTTTTCCCGCCTTTTTTCTTTCATAATTATTTTGTTTTTCTCTAGTATTATGTTCGTGCTCTTTCAATCTGATGAGTATTTTGTTCTGGTAGACATTTAATATAATTTTTTGGGCATAAATTTGTCTTATATCAAGTACCTTGGAAATTTCATATATTCGAGAACTCGAAAAGGTTATTTTTTTTCCATACATCACTTTCAATATACATTTCTGTAGAGTATCCAAGCTTCTCTTGTGAACATCCAAAATACCTTCCCATCCACCTTTATATTTCCTCTCTTCTGTGGCTGAAGATCTATATAAAATATTTCAATTGACCTTTGTTTGGGTTGATTTTCATCAAGAATAAATCAATAGGACTTCAACATTCGAAAGTATTATTTTTGTCTCAAATTGTATTATGAATATCACGGATATCTCCTTAGCATCCTTGTATAGCAGCGCTGACAATTCCCGCCACAAAAGAAAAAAAAATTCCAATTCCAACTAAAATCAGAATCAATCCGAAGTCGGATATCCGGGTTAGAAATCAACCCCTCCCACCCGTCGCTCAGGCTAAAAGATAATGAATAGGTGGCGCGGGCCCCCAAAATGAGCTTCCTCGCCTCAAATAAATCCAAAGTCAAACGTTCTGAATAAGAACCAATGAATATTCACAAGACGGAAAATCGGGAACGTCAAGGGGTTGTGGAAGGTATCTGGTCCAGGTCGACGACTCCCGTGAGCCTCCTTCATCCCTGGGGAGAGTGGAGAGGCTGCCGTTCGACTCCTCGCTCTTGGGACGCAGATTGACTTTCCGAGTTCATTATAAATGCAATCTGAAAAACAATTTTCACGGCTCAATATGTCGAGCATAGGCGCTGATACTTTGTTTTAATGTTATGCCGGGGTGTTTGAAAGAGGGAGGGATAGTTTTGTGGCGCCGTCTGGTATTGGTTTTGGGAGGATGAGGGGTATTGAAATTTTGAGTGACTTGATGAATTCTAATTGAAAAATAATGTTTGTTTTCGTTTGGAATTAATGTTAATAAAATATTGATCAAATGATTCTCTCCACGACTGTTATACAGGGTGGCCACTTTTTCAACGGGATTGTATTGGTAACTTTTAAACCATAAGAGTTAGAAGGTCGGTCAAATGGAGAAAAAGTTGCATGCATAGAAGCATTATCAAGCAGTTCAAACAAATCGAAATTATCAGGGCCGGTTATTGAGATATCATAGGAAAAGTAAATTCTGTCATTTTGATTTTTCTTTTTTTTCCACTTTGTTTCAAATATTATCAAAAACTATTACAGGAATTTTTTATTCGACAGTAAATTGTTCTCAATTTGACGTAATCAGATTTCGTATCCAACGTTTCGTGCTCTCTGGGCCACCCTCAACCTCATTTGTTTCAATACGGACCTGTATATTTTATGACACTTTTCGAAATAACTTTTAACGCTGAATTCAACGATATATCAAACAATGTCATTCAAAGTTGATTTTCAGGTGATTTAGACCCTTATCCAAATTTCTTTGGGTCGGAGCTGTATTATATTTAGGTACCTTTAGTTTAATTAACAACATGCAATACATTTCGATGAGAAAATCAACTTACTCATCTTGAACTAAATGGAACATATCAGAATCAAATCAAGAATCAAGTAATAATTATTTACATATTTCAATTCATAATAATTAAACGAATTATCATTTAATGAAAAAAAAATCGAATGATTATTCGAAAGTATGATAAATGAAAATGAATGAAGTAAGTGTTCGAAATGTCCACCATTTTGTAAAATGCACTTAACGGTTCTGGAACCCATACTTCTTATACATTTGCTTATTTCGTCTTCTTGAATACCTTCCAATACATTCTCAATCTTCTTGCGAGAAATCACTATTGTTGGATTTGTCATTTGTTCCGTTGAAACAAATTACAAAATCGAACTTTATTTTGATATCATTACGATATAAGTTTTGCAAAGCTTGGTATTCAAATTTAAAATCATTGTATTCGCGTCTCTTGACAATGTTATTAACAGCAGTTTTTGATAAATTGCATTCACTACAGACCAACACCCAAAGAAAATTTGAAACTCTGTGGTACTCAGAATAGGAAAGATAGGCCAAACATATGTTATATATTTGAAATCAGGGAAAAAAGAGCTAGTCAAATATAGAAAAATATACAGGGTGTTCCATTTGAAAAAATGAAGTTGCTATCAATATGTGGCCCACTCTGTATATATTTCGTTTTGTGAAATCATTTTAAAAAACATTAGTCGATTTCGTGAAACTTTTGTGGAAAACATTTTTTTGGTGGAAAACATTTTTTTGTACCTCTTTTAGTAACAAAGTTAAAGGGGGGGTCAAATTATGGTGAAAAACCCGGTACTTCTCATTTTAGGTATATTTGGGTATTGGTTAAATAATACAAGGACATACTGTATTCGAATCCTAATAACGAACATCATACACTTCTCTTTTTCATCTAATAACTCTGTTCTTCACCGCAAAACATCCTTTAGACATCCCAGACCACAGAACAAATATTCAAACGGCATTCGTTTTCTTTTGTTTGAAATTTTCATGAATATGTTTGTTCCGAAACTTTTCGAATACACTCGCAGACGTAGCGATATTAGGGCAATAATTTATGTCGGGAAATATAGATTATGCCCGGAACTGTGTTTAGGACGTGAGCAAGGGCCCGGAAGACATCGGATGGAAAAGGAAAACGGGCGATAAAAGAAACTGATAAAACTGAAATAAAAGACGGTTGTCGACGGCGTATCTGGGTGGGCCTTGTTTGAAACTACTGGAACAATCTTTCCCAATCTGAGTTTGGAAACTTTGATGGTTCACGGGGAAGAGGAATGGCTGGCTTCGCATATTTGGACGTGAGGGACCTCTCTGGATGCTGTGGGGGTTCCTTAATTGTCTTGGACTGACAGGGTGCTTCCTGATAGTCTGTGTTTGTATTTGATAGATTGGATATGGATACAGTATGTTTATGGATGTTTGGAGTTTATTGATAAATATGGGATTATGAATAATTAAAACATAACGTCGGGTTATTCGAATTATTCTACACTGCGCAAAAGAATTAACGCACATTATGGAAATCTCAAATTTATTCTACTACTGAAGGTGTTCTCAATGATATTTATTTTTATCAGAATTATGCATGCATATGTTATCCACTTTCAACATTTTTCTTCAATACAGATGTTTTTTTCCAGCAGGAATAAAAAAAGATGAGAATATCAGATTTTGAATGTGTTGGCTCCATTCTGAAATCAGTTGTTCTCGATCAATTCTAGTGATCAATAGTTTTTCTTTCGTTTGATTTTCTACACTCGATCGCTATGCAACGCGAAACACGCAATTTGACCAAAGCAGAATGTGCCCAAGCGGTAGTTTTGCGAGAAGAAGGGTGGACATACACAAGAATTGCAGAAAGGTTTGGAGTTTTCCATACACGTGTGTCCAGAATGTTGCAGCGATTCAGGGAGACAGGTATGATCAGGACAGGGTAGACCACGAGTAACAACTGCCATTCAAGAACGTTAATTGAGAATTTTTTCGTTGAGACAACGAACCGCTCGCCTCCTTCAAAATCAGCTTGAGCAAACTCATGGGGTGCAAATTAGCATTCAGACAATAAGAAATCGCCTCAGAAAATATGATTTAAGGCCTCGTGTCGCGGCAAGGGGCCCAGCTCTTACCCCAGCCCATCGAAGGGCGCGTTTGGATTTTGCGAGAGAGCATATCCATTGGGAAGAGGCTGATTGGGAAAGAGTGCACTGAGTATATCTTTCATGTGGACGTCTGTATACAAGGAAACGTCGATCACAATGGTAGAGGCAGAATCAAGACTCATCTGTGAAGACAACTCTTTCCCAATCAGCCTATTCAGAATCGATATGCTCTGTCGCAAAATCGAAACGCGCCCTTCGATGAGCAGCAGAGAGAGAAAATAATGAATAATCTGCTTTATAAATTCCACAATAGGAAAAATATCGGATTCCAAATATTCATATTTCATTTTTCATATCCAATCGAGAATCACTCAAATAAATATATTTCATTCAATATACATAATATACATTCATAATGATAGTGAAATTGTGGATTGGAAAATATATCACAATCCGACAACATAATCTAACCATGTTGGGGACATTAAAAATTGCGTCTACTTGCTCTATTTATTTTTATTACTCTATAGTAAATATAGACACAAAGTCGATCGAAGAAAAATAAACGACCAATAATAAAGCATTTTTTAAACATTTTCTTGCTTTGTGGTAAACGGGCAAGTCAAATGAACAGTTTAGTATAATTTTCCTACTATAAAAACATTGCTTGTTATCTGGCAGATACTTGCAACCATAATATAGGTTGGAAATTTTCACCACTCAAATATATGTGAATGAAAATATCAAAATTAAAGAAATATACATTTTCTTCAATCATTAACTCGAAAATATTAGGCAGATAATCTAGTTCTGTGGGAAATATCTTCTAGTTAAAAAAACCGCTAGTTCTTTACTATTGACGATAATGATTAACAAATATGTTTCTGACATACGTCATCTTATATCGCCGGATAACTAACCCCAAAGGGACTTTAAACCCATCTAAACGTTCTATTTATTGCCGCACCCACACGCCAACTATATTCCATAAACCGACGTTTATATTCCTCCACTTCTCTCCATCTTCTCCCTAGCTTCGTCTCGAAGATAAGACTTCTTTCAGCCGTCTCGAAATACTCTCGAGACTGGACCCTATTGACTGCATCGGACAGCTAGTGGACCGGCAGAGAGCCAGCTACATATTTGCCTCTCTGACTGGGGGCCAAATCGAATTGATTAGGATTAGAGCTCCAGTCGAACTTACCCCGGGTCTCGGCGATAAATCCAGCAACATATACTGCTGCAAACATAAATCAGGATGCTGAATTGGCGTACTCGAGTCATGTTCGATTCGTGTTTATTTATTCGATATATGCAGCGGACCGACCGAGAGAGGTGGGGGCGTGCCGCAAGATTGGTCCTTCTAGGCGGATTCATAATCCGGAACGGCGTTCACGAATTACTGAAGCGTAATAAAAAATATTTATTTATTAATTCACGTCGAATACATACGAGATGAGTATACTTCTTACATTTACCAATTTTTTACAGATTCGGCTCAGTTCTAAGCGTTGGATGGTTTCATAATGTGCTAATGAGCTTTTGTTCTTTCGTTGTTTGAACATCGAAACAACGCTGAACTCAATGTGAACTTTGAATTCTACAAATTAAGAGGATGGAAGGGTTTGAAATAAGTACATAGTTTCATTTTGAAAAGCCCGCTATCTAGTATGTCGTCTTTTGACATTTGACTTGTTAAAACTGCGCCATCACTCTAAACGCAACGATACACGTTTCAACAACACATTGACATTATTCATTTCATTCAGTTCATTAAAAACGATGTGAATATGTTGCACTCACAGTTTGCAAAACTAAAGTACTTTTTGGTCATCGTGAAGCAACTTGGCCTGCAATAGTGAAAGTTTGAACGGTTGGGATGAATAAGTGATGTGAAGAATCTAAACCGTGTGTGTTGCTCAAAAAGAATGGAGATATTTGCTACTGTATCCTGTAGTGTTAACAAAAACCCAGGTTCGTCGATACCTAGTCGATTTTGGGAATTAGGCATTCCAAAAATGATATTACAACGTATTTTGTATAAAGACTTAGTTTTAGTTATCAAGGCTCTTGTAGTTCAGTTAACACTAGAACTCATGGCAGTCGATCGTCAACAATTTTGTATTTTCGCTGAAGCTATGTAAATAAGCGGAATTGTTGCGTTTGTGGCTTGGAAAATCCAGGAATGATTGTTGAAAAGCATGTAGGATTTAACATATGCCTACTTATGCGTTTCGTCCCTGGCACACACACACCGGACTCATCAGTGTGACTTTGGTATATTTGTGTGTGCGTGTCACAGACGCTTGGGGAATTTATTATCATCGGGAGCCACCGGGACTCGAACCCGGCACCTTGTCGCATCTCGGTGAGTGAGTCTACACTCTTAACCCCTAAGCCACCGAGTGCTGTGTTTATTGTTGCTATGTGGAGCTTTTATGAGAAGCCGCCACATGCCTCTCCACCCTAAACGTGTTACTGCTTGTTGCGGCTGGTGGTGTAATGGGACCTTTCTTTTTCGATAATGAGGCTGGTGCAAAAGTTACGGTGAATCAATTACACTACCAAGCTATGATGATGATTTTGTTATGACCACAATTCGAAGATAGTGGGCGAATGAAGTTTATTTTCAACGAGACGGCTCTATATGCCACACAAGCAAAGAAGCAATAGTAATCTTGTCAGAGAATATTCTTTGGCCACCAAGATCTTGTGATTTAACACCCTCCGACTTTTTTAGGCCACGTGAAAGATTAGTTCCTTCTCAACGCTCCACAATCGATTCAAATCCTCAAATATGGAATTTGTGAAGTTATCGAGGACATATGGCCCAAATGTACAAATTGCTCATGAAAATGTTATGGTGCTGCAAAGGTAGCCATGGCGGCCATGAGGCTGATATCAGTCTCCATCATTAATGACACACCTTCACAATGAAATAAACATTCACTGATTTCTAGCTTTTTTAATAGATATCAAAATGAAACCTGTTTTTGGAAAACACTTCAATAGGTATTTGGATGAACTTTGCCAGAATCACGAATATTGAGTTCATATTTACTATAGATCACATTTTGCGTATGTTATATGCTCAGATGGGGTTTCAGACTACATTTCAATGTTTTCCCAAAATCAATCCATGATTGATACTTTGGCGAGGCGTTATCGAGCCAAATTTACAGAGGTGTTAGGTGCGCCCTCTTCCTTAGAATTATACGTGTTTCGTCCCGAGATTGCTGACTCCTCAGTTAGGCAATCCAGCAATCTCTGCCTAAGACACCCTCTCACACCATTGTGGTGAGATGACTCTGCTGCAACGCGGTGGCTCTCTTAATCCCGCCGGGGTCGCAATAAAGTGTGACGCGACGCCTATAACGCCACCTCTCGGGCAGACAGAGTCACTACAATACATTCATTTGCATGAGGTTCAGTAGAAGAAATTATTCAAAAATAAAAATAAGGTTTCTGATAAATGCACAAAATTGATTGATTCAGATGAAAAATAGTATTTTTTATTACGGAATATTTCTGAAGAATTACTCCAAAATAATTGATGTACCTGCTGAAATTCAGTCGAAATGCATATAAAACGTGGTGTTATGTTCTAATTATAATTTAAGTGACGGATAAAATTGTTCATTAAAGATTCCAAATTAAGAAATTATTATTTGTGTAATACGAGTAGGACTATTATTATCACATAATGTAATTCTTTAGCTCTTCCAGAGCTCGGTTCGTGATTATTCTTCGATAATAAAAGGTCATCATCATTGATTTGTGGAATTATAATCAATAATAAGAGTAGAATTCGATTATTATGGTACACGTAAATTGAAGAATTTTACTCGTCTTCGCAAGCTATATCCGTATCAGATATCGACCTATTTGAACAGTATTAATTCGCAACACGTCATGTACTCTCCTAATCCGACGTCCAAACTGCCGTCAGCCCCTCCCAATATTTACCCAACTGCGAAAAACTCCCTCCTTACACCCCCCGAAAAACGGCATCCTCGCTACAATAAACTTTCGCAAAACTGCGCACAGAGGGAGATAGTATCCTTTTTATCGTTTTTATGTGTATTTAACCCTTTTCCATCGCTTTTTTATTTTAATACGGTAGATAAACTTTTTATCCCGAACTGGGAAAGGTTTCGGCAAACACGTTAATTCAATCAGCAGCAGCAGGAAGAGGAAAGAGGGTCCCTGTAATAATTCCAGGAATATTTACTGTAATCTCGTGAAGGCTAATGACCCTGGGATTTGTCGGAGCAGGTGTTGTTCCCTTCGGAATCAAGGGAAAAAGAATAATTATGGATGATGATGTTTGTTCGAGGAGATAGTCGCTGTTTTCGCATCCGAGATGTGGGGATAGAGCTGCTGAGAGGAAGTAAAACGAATAAAGGGGATGCCAGGTTTTTCCAAGAACATTTTTTTCACAGTTAATCGTTAACTGATACTTCTATATAATGCCATAAGTTGTTTCCAATGTTTATGATATAACTTTACTGTCTTGAGAAATCGAAGTCAATTCAGAAAAAATTATTCCTTCAATTTGATATTTTGGCTCCAAATGACTATAATTAAAGAATTTTATGGTCGAAAAGTTCCATCTCTTAACTTTTTGTACGAAAACAGAATTTCCTTTTCTTTTATTCTTATCGAAAATATGTTAGAATAAGAGATACAAAGGAAAATACAGTGTTAATTCCCTTACACAGTAAATCCACTGATATTAACTAACTTGTGATTTGTGAATAGGTTTCACTAACAGACATCGACCACCTTATTTTCTCATGTTTTCTGTTCTTCATTTGTTCATTGAAAGTTCTCGAAACATTGTTCTCGATTCTGAGAAGTACTTGATTCTAATTTTGAAGTAACATACGATTTTTTTCCATTTTGACTTTACTATGTATTAGTAAGAATTCGACTGCTATCAATATTTAGATTATAAATTTATAATGAAATAGAGCTAAAATACTTTAGCTCAGCTTCAAAATGAAGTATTCCTAACAAAACAGAACAACACTATTACATGTTGCAATAAAAAATATGTATGCACTAACATAAATATCAAAATAATGACATAATTTCACCTAAACTTTCACTTTCTGATATATCTTTTTGATATATACTCAACTGTCTATAAATATATTACCAACAGACACAATATTAAAATCAACCAAAAAAAAGGTAAATCATTCAAAACTGGACAAATTGAGTAAACGGCTAATGAATTGAATAACTGAATTAACATAAAGATAGACGTACGTTTTTTCCTAGTATCTCTGATGAATTTTCGATTAGAATTATATTTCTAGGCAAAGAGAGTATATATCAAGAATATAAATCAGATAGGGAATGTTTTGGGATAATAATGTTATAATTTTGATATTTATATTAGATTGCCTTCATCTAGTTAACTGTAGATAGATAGAGGTCAAATGAGTTCTATCATTTAAGATGAAGTCAATATCAAACAAAATATAAAATTAAATTATCTCAAACTTTTATTTCAACTGACACAATTATGTTGATTTGCATATCCATTTCATAGCAGAGTAAGAGAGACGATTCCTCACTACATGTTGAGATAGCTATCTCTGTAAATCTCACCAGAGAAACTTTCCTTTCTGTTAGCCTACGGTATTCTCAAATATAAGATAGTGAAATGAATATACAAGTTCGTAAATTCAATAAGTTTCAAGTTTGAGACACTGATATGGAAAACTTGAATTGAAAAATATAAAAATTACGAAACGTAGGTCCGTTTTTGGTTTGATTTAGTCATTCATTTCATCAAGCATCAAATCAATTCGTATTTTGAATAATTTATTCATCTTTTGGTTGGTTTTGATATTTTATCAGTTGAAATTCAACTACTAGATCAAAATTATAAGAAAATTGCATCTAATAAGAGCCTGGTTTTTGAAAATTCTTAGGAATCAGTTTTGGAAAAAGTGTCAATTTGTGAGACATTATAATCGTATAAACTGTTTCTTTTCAAGAAAAAAATATAGTCCAGAAACAAGGTAGGTACTTATGGCCACTTACTGGATTCAAGGCATTGTTGGAATTTTCATTATAGAATAAATATATGCAGGATATAACTTTCCGAAGAAACATTTTTCTATTTATTTTTCACAAAAAATATTTTACAGAAAGTCTTGTCAAAGTCTGAAAAAACGGTTATTCTATAATCAAAATTAAAGACGAAAAAACGTATTTTGAATCAGAGGAACGTTTGAGATTTTTTCATTCATCCTGAAAAGTGGTGAGATATCAAAAACGTTGAACAGGCAGGAGTAGTTAAAGTTTGGGAGATCACGAGAATGCCACGTGGTATAAACCCCTCTCAAAAAAATCCACAAGCCAATCAAATGAACATCTTCGACCCATTTGTATATGTCACCTCCTTTATCAAACTCGCCCGAGGGTCGACATTCTTCATTTTTCCTCCCGTTCATAACCTCACCCCTCCAACTCTTCCTCTTTCCCCACTATCACCCCCTCATCCTGATCGATTGCCGTCTCCGGTGGGTCTAGACCACGGAAGGAATAATCCGGACTGACATGGAGAAATTAACTTGTCCGGGGATCGGACAACAAGCGCCTGCGATGATTTCATTATTTTTTATTATGTCGTATTTTCGATCAACCCGAACCAGCGACCCTAAATCGTAGTTAAGCCGCTATTTATTTTTATAGGTTCGTAGGGGAAATTATGGGATCTGGTTGCGCGAGGACTATGGTCAGAGGCGTGGGGGGAGGGGGAATGAAACATGATTTTTGTGATTGCGTTCTTTCGTTTCGATGAGGCGTGAAGTGGAGTTTGAGATGTTTTATGAGTTTTGGGGAATATTATCTCGATCTGTTGGAGGAGAATTCGGTGAAATGTGCAAAGAGGTTTATCATTTTAATCGTATACGTCCGTGTGCACTAAAGAATTTAAACCAAGATTAATTTTAACCCCCAAAAAAAACTTTTATTCACCGCTAAAATTGAAACTCTACTTCAATAACCTGTAGTATACAGCGTGCCAAAAAAGTAAAGAAACTCGTGCGTATTTCTTGTATGAAGAATTATTAAGGAAAATTCTGGCAAGCGTTGATTTTTCATTTCATAAGCAATTTATCATATGTTTTTTTTATTTCTCACCCCTACCCCTCGCACCCCTCTACTTAATTTTTTCAAATGGGTATATGTGGATTCTGATAAAACAAATGAAAGGTTATTTGATTACCTGTTCAGCGATGTGGCTAACGGTAGTATTACTTGTGCCGTTTTTTATTAAAATATTAGGAAATAAATAACAATTTGTGATTAGAGAGAAATTGCAATCAGACAATTCTTTTAGTAATATTTATTGAGGGAAATTCACGAATCCAGGGATTTTTAATTTCAAAAGCAGGTCTCCCTATGCTTTTCTGAATTTACGCTCCACATCCCTCTACTGTTTTTTTCAAATAGGAATATATGGTTTGTGATATATCAAATGGAAGGATATTCGATTGCACATTATTTGCGATCTAATTCATTAATTTGCAGCTGTTTTAAATTTTTGTAATTTTTTTTTCATCGTAACAGTTTTATTGCAAGAATTTTAAGGTGAAATTTTATTTTCGTTCACGTAACTGAATTGATCATCGAATGACCTTTGTTAGGATATATCACAAGCAATATTTTTCCAATAGAGAAAAATTTTATATTCCCATTTGAAAAAAGTGAGTAGGGGGTGCGGGGTATAGGGGTTGAGAACTATCAAATTAAGCAATGCGAGTGTGAGGATTTTCCTTAATAATTCTTCGTATATAAGAATTATTGACGAGTTACGTTACTTTTTTGGCACGCTGTATTTGTGTTTTGTCAGTTTTGTGTATGAAACCACAAGTTCATTCGATAAGTGAAAACAAAAAAAAGGATAAATATATTTTTCTTTTGTGGTTTTGACTATTTTTAACATTTATAGTCATTTTCATGTTTAATTCCATGAAATTTATAATGAATTTTATTCCCGGTATCAATAAGTAAGTCGGTGCACACGTCTGTTTTATTGACATTCATCACATCTCTAAATATCTATAAATTATTATGAAATTAAAAAACGACTGTTTTTGAGAACGGGAGATTGAAATTACAATTCCATCAGAAAGTGTAATTTTCATATCTTTCTGTATAAACCTACATAAATGCATTAGCTTTAGAAATTCAAGTTCAACACAGACAGAAATTATTTTTGCGAGCAGAATAATAAGTAATTAACACAAAAATTGACGTATGTTTTGGAAATGTTATATACCATATATTCATCGAATTTCATAAGATCCTAAAAATTCACAAACTTATCAAATTTCCGAACTAAAGGTTCGTGCACCAGCTCCATCGACATGAATATAAGACTAAACTAAAACTGCAATGTAGCAACCAATTATATTCAAAATTGCTCTATAAATTCATAGGAAATCTTTGGACTTTGGACGCATTATTTTTTGTAGGTATTTGGATTCTACACATTTTCAAAAGAAAAGATTTGAAAATTCCAGGAAATTGATTTTTTTTTCTCGAAAGGTAGCAAATTTTGACCATTGCAATTAATGAACCAAAACACAATACTTGATCGAATTCAAACCTCCCTGTACATGCTCAACGCATATATACATAGAAATTCATTCTGATAGAAATCAAATAACAGAATTTCTAATTTCACTTTTTATTATTTAATATAACCACACAGTAGCTTATTCAGATATTTGACATTTTTGGAAAAGTTGAAGTTATTCAAAAATAAAGAATATTTATAAGAATCTACTATGTAGTGAAACAATCGTTATATTGAGTAATATATTGATGTTTGCGATTAACATGATGAAATTATATCTGTCCTGAGCAAGTCTCAACAGTTCCTCTACTTTCTTTATTCCCTTCCATTCTCTGATATTTCTCAACTAAGAGACTTGTTTTCGGTCAATTCCTTTTCTTCCTTCTATCTCACCCATCAACATCAGGTGAGGGATAAATATAACCAAGAGAAAATAAAAAAAAGCTAATTTTGCCGTATTTCTATGCAGCCGCCGCACGCCACTGAAATTGAGATATGGTCCACTGCAGCGCGGTGCAGTTTTCCAATTTCACGCCCTGGCGCTTTTCGACCGCGTGCTCGCTGCTCATATTGATACCGAAAATTCATTACGATGTCATTTGTCCCAAGGGTCGTCGCGACGCCAGGCGCATACGGCGGCCGGAAAAAGCGGGCAGCGTCGAGCTACGTCAACTGAACGAAGCGGCCGACGCTAATTAGGCCGCGATTATCGGTCACAATGACTGAAAAAGTACGTTCCGCCCCGGCCATTTTTTTTTTCGGTCGCGTTTGTTCGCGCTAATCCGACGTGCGATTTCGTCGGAAAGGCCGATTATTTCGGGTTATTAGGGAAGCATTGTTGGATTTCGCGCGTCAGGGCTTTCCGACGGAGCCATTCGCGGTCTTTCGGGGATTTGTCGCGTATCGTTTCTATGATTGATTGCGCGAACTGCGATCTGTTGTAGTTTTATGGGCGTAGAGCGATGGGAGTAGGCATAGTCCCATTTTTCTTGAGGTGGTGGTTTAGGGCAAGTATGATGTCACCCTAACTCACGAGTTGGGAAGGTCGTAATATAACCCCCAAAAAGATAATACTAGTTCCATATACATCAAGACACTAATAATAAATGGGGTTGCTCTAACTCTAACGAACCATACTAAATATCTGGACTTTATATTCGACCAAAGACTCTATTGAAGTCCAAACCTCGAGGCTGTGATCAGTTTGGCCAGAGAGATCTTTTCACATGCCAGAGGATGATTGTAAAATTGTGGGAGTTGAACGAACTGGAACTGGCTTATTGTAAGCTATGCAGCTCTCATTTGGTGTCCATGAGCAAGTCTAGTGATGGGGTAATTGGCCTTGAAGAAACTATAACGAACAGCGTATCTATCATCATAGGGGCACCAAATTTTGTCCATCTACTGCGATGCAAGTCATCTTGAACCTGCCTTCTCTAGATATCTTTCTGAGAATTGAGAGACCCAGATGAGCTTACCGGAATTTGTCGGGTATCATTTCTATGATTGATTGCGATCTGTTGTAGTTTTATGGGCGCATAGCGATATGAATAGGCAGAGTAACGTTTTTTCGTGTGATAGTGGTTTGCGGCAAGCTTGATGTCGCCCTAACTCACGGGTGGTGTCTCCGAGAAGGTCTCAATATAACCCCCAGAGAGATAATAGTATTGCCAACAAACCACACTAAATACCTTGGAGTCCGCATCTCGAGGCTGTGATCAGAGCTCTCTTCACTTGACAGAGAATGATCAGAGGAAAGTGGGGGTTAAAACCTGAGATGACGAACTGGATCTTCTAATTCATTGTTCAGCCAATCGTTATCTATGGAGCTCTCATCTAAAGGCCAATGGCAAGACTAATGAAGCAAGTGATGTGGCAATTGACCCTGGAGAAACTACAAGAAACAGCGTTATTATATATCCATTGGGAAGAGGCTGATTGGGAAAGAGTTCTCTTCACAGATGAGTCTAGATTCTGCATCTACCATTGTGATCGACGTTCCTTTGTATACAGATGTCCACATGAAAGATATGCTCAGTGCACTCTTTCCCAATCAGCCTCTTCCCAATGGATATGCTCTCTCGCAAAATCCAATCGCGCCCTTCGATGGGCTGGGGTAAGAGCTGGGCCTCTTGCCGCGACACGAGGCCTTTAATCATATTCTCTGAGGCGATTTCTCATTGTCTGAGTGCTAATTTGCACCCCATGAGTTTGCTCAAGCTGATTTTGAAGGAGGCGAGCGGTCGCAAACCGTTGTCTCAACGGAGAAACTCTCAAGTAACGTTCTTGAATGGCAGTTGTTATATATATTTGTGTTGGATCTGTGAATATCACAGGTACATTACCGTAACAATATAACAGATACATCTAAAGACTATCAGCTTGCTAGCGTCCAGAGGACAAGGCACCATTTTAAGATTTGAAGATGCCTCAAAGCAACTTTCGATCGAAGTTCCGGAAAAAATGAAATTGAATTTTTGAGAATACCGATCAAAGATGAAAAGAAACCCCGTTGTCTACCCTGTCCTGGTCTTAGGACATTCATACCTGTCTCCCTGAAGCGCTGCAACATTCTGGACACACTTGTATAGGAAATTCCAAACCTTTCTGCAATTCTTGTGTATGTCCACCCTTCTTCTCGCAAAACTACCGCTTGTGTAAATTCCTCTTGCAAATTGCGTGTTTCGCGTTGCATAGCGATCGAGTGTAGAAAATCAAACGAAAGAAAAACTATTGATCACTAGAATTGATCGAGAATAACTGATTTCAGAATGAAGCCAATATATTCAAAATCTGATAATCTCATCTTTTTTTATTCCTGCTGAGAAAAAACATCTGTATTGAAGAAAAACGTTGAAAGTGGATAAGATATGCATGCATAATTCTGATAAAAATAATTATCATTGAGAACACCTTCAGTTGTAGAATAAATTTGAGATTTCCATAATGTGCGTTAATTTTTTTGCGCAGTGTATTTCCAATTGCATTTTACCTTCCAGATACTTGAACTGCCAGATTAAAGTCACGCAAGCCTTTTTGGATGAAAAATTTCTCTCAATCTTATGAAAGTAACAAGACAATTTGGCGTTCTTGTACTGTCTTCAACAAAGGTCTAATCGTGGATCCTTCAGAGAAAGTTCTAGGTTTGAATCTTCCTAGGGAAATTTGGTGTATTTAAATCGACTTAGGACTTGTCATGGTCGTTGCATAGTATGCTCTCCAAATGGCATTCTATTGAAAGCCCACTATACGAATGTGATGCAGAAGAAACCATTGACCACTTGGTGAATACTCTACCAATTTATAGATTTCATGGTGGTTTTCAAGTTATCCATTCAGGTTCAGATTCTTTTTGAGAATGGGTCGCTAACTTAAAATCAATATAATGAAAACTAACATTCATTACTTCTTTCTGGTTCTTTGCTTTTTTGTTTTCAGATTTAATTATAAAGTCGTCAACCGTTGGTGAAAAGATGGGAAAGATTTTGTTTAGATGAAGAAGATGCCTTCAATTTAAATATGTCAGCTCATTCTACACACAAAGACACAAACCAATCACTACACCTATACAGAGTGTTTGCTGAGGTTTTTATCTGTACTTTTGTAGCATACGTTGAAATGTATGATGCCCCGTTTACATTTCCTCTGCTAATTCTGAGAATACATCTATATATGCTTTGTTGTTTGAAGTTGGTAATTTTTTACTTCTAGTTTTGAACTTTGCACATTCCCAACAGAAATTTAACTGTGAACTATCCAATAATTCGTCTAATGTTCAGAAGAAGTACTTTTGTGTCACCTAATAGAGCTCAGAATCATCAAAACTACTCATCATAAAAACCGTATCAGACTTGTACCACCCCATCCATGTGAAATATACCCCCTGTCGCTCCGTTTGTGTAAACGTTCCTCCAAACACATCCTGCATAATGAAATGTTAATGGAAAGCCATAATGAATCTTCTCGCCGACCGGCATCTTGGGTGTTCTCTCCCCCCCTGTCTCGTCAACGGGATCCGCATTACCAATTCACAAATGTTATTGTTTTCCCTACGAACAAGACATTAAACCTGTGTTGAGGACCGGGGCACCGCCACCCCATAAATTTTAATGACGGTGTAATCTCCGAGCGCAGATACAACACTACGAAATATCCGGCGTGACAATAAAACTCAATCGCGTTATTGGTCATGATTTCTGCCGTGATTCCTCTGGAATGGGTGGTGGGGAGGTGGAGGTAGCAGGGGTAGGGAGAGACAGGTGTGTGGAATTGCGAGCTATGTCGACTTAGACGGAATCTTCTCGGAAAGTTGAAGATCAGACGTGCTGTGGAGGATAATTTGGGTTGTTAACATTGGGAGAAAAGCTGCTTTCATATGCTGCTGTGTGCTGGTGGAATTGTTTTATGTTTTACAACGTTTTTATTGCTTAGTTTTCTGTTATATGTGTTCTTTTAAGATAGAGCAATACAAAACTTATCAACTTCATACAAGAATGCACGTGTAGATGTCATCTTAGTATAAGCAGAGAAAACGTAAACGGGGCATCATACATTTCCATTTATGATACAACAGCACAGATGAAAACCTCAGCAGAAACTCTGTCTCCCCGTATCGGCGTTTTGACTGGTTTGTGTATTTGTTTACAGAACAAGTTGACATATTTATATTGAAGACTCTTCATCCCAACAAAATCTTCTCTATCCTTTCTCTTCACCAACGGTTGACAACTTTTTTATTTACTCTGAAAAAAAAGAAAAGAACCAGAAAGGAGTAATAGATGTTAGTTTCCATTATATTGATTCTAAGTTAGCGACCCATTTTCGAAAAGTATCTCAAACTGAATGGATAGCTTGGAAACCACCATGAAATTTATAAATTGGACAATATTCACCAAGTGGTCAATGGTTTCTTCTACACTACACTTACATAGTGGGCTATCAATAGAATGCCATTTGAAGAGCATACTATTATGAATATAACAAGTTCTGAGTCTTTTTTAAATACACCAAAGTTTTCTATGAAGATCGAAACCTGGAACTTTCTCTGATTGATCAACGATTCGACTTTTGTTGAAGACATACAAGAGCTCCATTCCGAACGCCAAATTTCCTTGTCAATTTCATTAAATTAAAGAAAAGTATTAATTCTTAAAGGTTTGCGTGATTTTAATCTGGCAGTGTTCGTATCTTGGTGGTAAGATACAATTGGAAATAAGTTCGGGTAGAAATGAAATTTTTCCCAAAATTTCTTCACCGAGACCAGTCTACGAATATGAGGCGGAGGTATAAGTGATAGCACTGGTTACCAATGTAAATGTGTAGATCTAATAGCTCCAATAATAATGCTCATAGAAACGTAAAGGTGAGCATCAACATTATTAACATGATTACTATTGAACCAAACACAATAACAGTATTCAGCAGCAGAAAAAACCTAGACCAAAGCTGCCGTACGAGGTAGTTCACCCATGATGATTTCCCTATCTTCTTCAAAATAAAAAAAAAATTTTTCCTCTATATATTACAGTTATGTGTCTTGCAAATGATCAATTTTTGCCTGAAAGTCAAGCAGTCAAATATTCCCGATGCCAGCTCCTCAAAGTTTCTAATTTAGGATTTATAGAAAGTTAATCATTACCAACCCAAAGTTGACTGAAGAACCAACACAAAAAGAAAATTCAGAGAATTCTCCTGATGGGTATACTCACCCAACATCGTGACAAAATCCTGTTTACTGAAAGAAGAATATTCAAAACCCAAGAATGAAAAAATTTGGTAATGATTTCTAATTAACATATAAGGTTGAGGAATATAGCAGAAGAAAGGAGTCAAATTGTCGTAGTGATTCTAGAACAGAGCCCAAAATGTATCAAATAATCGAAGAAAGATACAAAGAAAACGAAGCAATTAGACGGGTGCCTTTATCAGTTATTGAATCCCAAATGCTAATTATCATTCGAAAACAGAGTGGAATGAATAACGACATGGGTAATTCCAAACATTACGTATGCACGAAGTAAATGGCACAATGTAGAAAATTCCAAGAATAAGAGTACACCCAATAAAATGATGAGACCTGTCATAGGAGAAATATCGTATGGTGAGCAAACGGATAAGGATGTGATCTAAAGATTAAAACTATGTAAAAAATATTGAAAAACTAAGAGAAAGTCTATTGGAACAGATGAAAGACGATACAAACAACAAATAACACAGAATTTCTGGAGTGCCGGTCAAATTGACTTACAAAAAGACACTGCTAAGCAAGATGAAATGAGTGCAAAGAGCAATAGAAAACGCATACGTAGGAAGTTAAGATTACTGTGAAATTAACTGTATGAGAATGTACTAAAACCAGACAAGAACCATTTCAAAAAGATTGGTCCTATGGAAAAAGAAATGTTGATTGAAGAATGTCTACACCAGTAGACATATTCAAAGTCCAAACCTCAGCTCGCAACATAACGATGACAAGGTCAGTTTTCGACGCTTCGCCCCAACCCAATCAATTCTCTACTACCCTCCACTTCACCCCCTTTACGATGGACATCCTTCACAACTTGCCCCATCCCCCGAAATATGTAACAACAATAATCTCCAGTCCCCCCTCCCGCTTCACACATCAGGAATAGCGTCCCGACGCTTTCCGCTTCATTTGGCCCCGGGTCTCCGATGTTTCCATTGCACAAAACAACACAACCAAACCCGAAAACCCGTCGACAACGCGCTCAACAATCAGCCAATTCGTGTGCGCCCCCCCTAACAGACCGGGCGTCGCGCTCGTCAAACATCCCGGGGGTTCCCCGACGTTCCTTTTGTCGAGGCACGCACACAGGCTATCGTCAGAGTCAACTCGGACCGGCCACCTTATCACGGATGTGTAAATATGTAGGGGTGGCTGTGGCGGCCTTTGTATCGCTGCAATCAGGAGACAGGAGACAGTGGCGGGGTTAACCTTTGGTGAAGGTCATATTGAAAATATATATAGTTCATTCATAACATATTGACATCGATGTAGGCCTTGAACGTCTAGTCGCGGCTTTGTTCCTGATTACAAAAATATCACTAAAAATTGCTGAGATTCATCATAGAAACAATCAGTTTATATTATTTTCATAATTTTCGTATCGAAAAGATCTCAAATTTTCGAAACTAGGAAGCAACGCATACAGTCATGATATCATAAATTGGAATGGACTAGTTTAGTGATGTTAATAATACTATATTTGACACGATAGAATTAAAATATAGAGCAAAACTGATAAATCAGTGAAAAAATTTCGAAAATCCATCAATAAATGACTGAGAAATAGATTATTTAAATTTACGTATTTTAGCGCGGAACGTCTTTGGTCTCCGACTCGTCTGTGACGTCACGCCACTCGCCTGTGATCGCTTCACCATAAATTACGTTTAAATACTCAGCCGCGCCAAGGCTCTCGCGCCGTTTGTAGTTGTACAGTGTAGTTTTAACTCGAGTTTTGTTTTTATATCACCATAATGGAAGAAGGCTTCGTGAAAGGACAAAGTTATTTTTACTCAATAACTTATTTCAAACCAACATACACCTTAGTATTTTTATTATCAGAAATAGACAGCTAGTACTGATAGGTACTTACATCAAAATGATCTTCACACACATATGAAGTAGTTTTAGGTCCAATTAAGTCACGCCTCATTAATTTTCACCACTTCTTCCTTTGATTCATGTCATTTGGTACATGAAAAAACAATTTATTGGGATTGTCGTGCTTGCACACATAGGCACAATACAATATTTGTAGGATTTTTTTTTTATTTCAGTATCGAACAAAACACGACACGAACGGCACAAATGATTGTACACCAATGAATTCGTGAACACTCTGCGAATACCAGTAGCATTGTAACCAACTTATCAGCCGATGTGTAAATTACTTTCTCAAGTCACTATTTATTGAAACTGTTCATGACATGAATGATTGATTGAACTTGAAAATATAGATATTATTTGTACACTCAAGTTTTATCTGTTATTGAAATGATTTTATGTTATTTACTATTAAATTACATGACGCATTTTGCCCATAACGGCTTTGAGTCACATCAATTTACAAATGTTCGTAAGAGTCGTCAACTTTTATTTATTTATTTTATTTATTTATTTATTTAATTACTACACCCATCTACAGCCTAAGCCAATTACAGAATGGGGAAGAATACAAAATTACAATAAACAATACAAAATAGCATATATATACAGATAGCTTCTTAAAGAAATTGCGACTCTAAAACAGCCCTTTTTACATCAAAATGAGTACAACAAAAAATGTCTAAAATATTCTGAACATTGCAAAAATCTTGACACATTCTGAACAGAGGCGAAAATCGAAGTACGTTAGTACGCGGAAAAGGAAGGTAGAACGTGGTTACATTTCGAACAGGCAGCCTTGGAACGTGCCAATCCACTGAGGCTAGCAAGTAAGGGCAATCAATTTGAGAACTTACGATGTTATGTAGAAAAATAATTCTCAAGTAAACACGGCGCACTTCTAGGGAGTTCACATGAAATCTATTGAATAAATATTCCTGTGGTATGCCACGATTTGGATACATGCCATCAATTTTGAAACAAACGCACTTCAAAAATCGCCTCTGTATTTTCTCCAAACTATCAATGTGAACTTTATAACCAGGGCTCCACACTACACATCCATACTCTAGCTTTGACCTCACAAGCGCCGTAAAAAGGAGGAAAAGGGTTCGAGATTCGAACAAGTATTTGGAGTTTCTGAGTATGAAACCGAGAGTCCTGAGTCCCTCCGAAACAACTGCACTCACATGTGGCACAAAAGTCAGCCCTTGATCAAATAAAACTCCCAGATCTCTACATTCAGTCACTCTGTTTAAAACGCTGCCTTCAATGTTGTACTGAAAATGAATTTTAGATTTTCCACGACCAAAGGATATCACATTGCACTTTTTAATATTTAATGAAAGCAAGTTTCTTCTACACCAATCAATCAGCTTATCAATGTCGCTCTGAAGATCCCAACAATCATGGATGGAACCAATTCTGCGAAACAACTTACAATCATCAACATACAAAAGAAACCGGCAGGGCAAAAATGAATTCAAATCATTCATAAATAACATAAACAGCAGAGGCCCCAAATTAGAACCCTGCGGAACTCCATATGATGCTAAGAAATGAAATGACCTGAATCCGGAACACTGAACGAACAATTTTCTATTTGTAAGGTAAGATTCTAGAAAAAGGACGAAATTCGTTGTTAAGCCAAAAGAAGACAACTTTGTCAGAATAACTCCATGATCTAGCCTGTCAAACGCCTTGGAAAAGTCCGTATATATAACATCCACTTGGGAGGACTCATCCAAAGCAGTGCACAGATACTGAGTCAAACAAGTCAAGTTCGTTACAGTGGACCGACCTCTAATAAAACCGTGCTGACTATCATTTATCCTACATTTTACGTGTGCATAAACTATATCATATAATATTATATATAATAATATATATATATATAATAATATATATAATAATATTATATATAATTTTATGAAGACAACACTAGACAAAAAAGAAAACTATGCTCCAATTGTCTTTTTCAAAACATTTATTGGTACATGGTATCGAATGTTGTGGGTCCGAGATTTTATGATTTATTGCCAGATGAAATTAAAATTCTTTCTTTGCCTCGTTTCAAGAGAGAGCTCGAAAGTTATCTTTTGTCGTAGTGTATTCATAATCTGAATGAATTCTTAAGATGAGACAATTTTTATTTTTCTCTCATTGGGATTTTTCTGTATTGTAGATCAGGATTTTATTTTAGTTGCTCTATTTTAGTATGAATTTCTTTTTTTTTTTTTATTTTGACCATTCCTTAAAAAATTGTTAATCATTGTCGATTAGAAAAACATATTATTACATATTAGTATTATCCATACCGCAGCAGGAATATATATACAAAATCTGCAAGTATCAGAAACAATAGCCCTGAGAAAAGTAACAAGAATGCCACATCCAAATAATGTTCTCCATAATACCTTTAATCAACTTTTATATTAAAAGGGAGGAATTGAACAAATAAATGAACGAAACAAGAGATTCAACAAAAAGTTTTTTCTAAACTTATTGAACAGCACACAATACCAATACAATACCACGATGATGGAATAATAAGTCAACAAGAAAACACCCCACACAAACTCTTGTGAAAATGTTAAACGCCAATTAAATAATTATTGATAATAACTATAAGATATAAAGTGTATATTATTTAATTATTCAAAAAAATGTAAATTAGAAGACTGAAGAACCCTTTGTCGAAGGCTATTCGTGTAGAGGCATTAAATAACTGTTACTACCACTACTACTGAACATTATATTGAGTGCACATGCAAAAAAAAGGAATATAATTGAACGTTTAGAATTTGCAATACAGCATCAACTAAATTATTTGTGAAAGATATGGTGAAAATCAAAGTATGGCTTTCTTAACAAAAAGTTATTTGACATTCATAATAATAGTGAAACAATTCGACAATTTTCTCTCCATTTCATCGGTAACACAAAAAACACCCTTTGCGGAAAAAAACACGAAAAACAGCCTGATCTTGTCACTACGCCACTGGCAAATTCGGAAATATTCCCGTCTCGTTTGTGTTTGTGTGCTCCTCAACAACATCAATCAAAGAAGCACGTAGCTTCCCTTGCCGGAACGAAAGTAACTAGATTGGCGGTGATGGATCCTGTATTTATTATTTTAGCTGATGGGACATCAGCTCGGGACTGTTATCGCCGAAAACAACGCGCTGAATTACAAGGAGAAGGTCACTTTGTTTGGATTTAATATTGGTCACAAACTTTATGGAGGCCATAGCTACTGCTAAATTATTCTGGCGTATCCCTCCGGAATGCTGAATCTTCGGCAGAATCAATATATGCCACCGAAGCCTACTAAGCTCTAAAGAATAACATGTCCGATAAATACAGAAAGAGAAAAAATGATGATTTTAACATTATCCCAATGTTTCGAGTACTGAAAAACAGCAAGAACAATACTGATATGATAATTAATAAGTAATTCCTCTTCTTTATCTGCCTCGAATTCTTTCATCATAGAAGAATAAGGTCATATAGATCGGAAACTCCATGTTCTCAATCTTAGTCTTCTCCTTCTTCATCTTTTCGAAAGCCAAAGGCTTGTTCCACCTCTCTGGGGATCTCTTGAGATGCTGATGACCAGCTATCCTTCCATCTCTTCGAAGAGCGTCCTGGTGGTCTTCTCGTAGCTGGCTTGCCATTGCGTGCAATCTCAGCAAGTCTCTTATCGCTCATTCTGGAAACAAGTTCGTACCAGTATCTTCTTCTGGCACGTGAACATCTCACCACATCCAATATCCCACACTCTTCTCGATGTCCTCACTACTCCTGTGATCTCTCAAGGTATTACCTGTTATGGCTCTCAAGGTCCTCAGCCAATTAGTACGCATCATCCTATATGTTTCCGAGATGTCGGCTCTGTCACATATGTCATGATCGGGTGTACCCAAGTTGCTGAGCACGTTATCGTGAATATTCGTTTGGTCGTCGACGTGGAAGCATGGCCGGTATATTCCCATGATTTTCTGCGCTTTGGATTATCGTAATGACTCATTTTTCGTTTCCAGTTACAATACAATGCAGAAATCCCTTTTGTCTTTGCCTTGCAAGTAGCAAACAAACGCCGTTCAACATCTCTCGGCTTCAACTCGTACGGCACCCAATTTCCTTGTTTTTAATCATTCTCATCAATTTCAGGGGTTTTCAAATGGCTTTTTGCGTCACTCCCAATGATCTTGCCAATTCTTGTTGCGTTTGACACGAGTCTTGATCAAATAATACCTCCAATTCTGCATCTTCGAAAACCTTCTCTCTTTCACCGCCATGCTGTTCTTAGACGTCAAAACGTTAAAACTACTCTTGCCACGTTCTTTCATTGATAATGGCCTCGCCATAGGTATTTCAGATCATTCGATGAGCCTCAGCCGCAAATTTCTACATATTAAAGCAGAAAATTAAAACCTCCCGCAACCTCGAGAATTTTGGCTCGTAAGCTGAGATGTTCAATCCAGAATAACTTTGTGATGTAGACACAAATCGACTAATATTTCGATGGCGTTATGTTTACAAATACCTAAGCTTATTGTAGGATACGATCTATTTATTTTAACTACCACTTACCGCTTCAGCCATCTATTGCAAAACGGCGGAAGAGAAGCAATAACAGAGGTCCAAGGACTGACTCTTGAAGTATACCGGTTATCTATTGCAAAACGACGGAAGCAAAGTTGGACACCAATATATATCCTTTGATTATGTTGTGAATTTTCGGTTATTGAATTCACATTACGAGATGAAAAGAGAAATGAAGACATCCGCAACGAGTGTGAAGTTCCAGATATAGTTCGATGGGGGTCGCAATAGAAGATTATGGAATGCCCATATGGAAAGGATGGATGAAAAAAGAATTGCCAGAATAGTAAGGGATGGAAATCCAGGAACACGTCGACCGCTGGGAAGACCGCCTAAACGGTGGAAGGACTCGTGGACGTCAATCTCCCAAGAGGCGTAAATAATTGGGAAATACAAGCCACCGGCTTAAAATATGTAGAAGAAGAAGAAGAAGAATGAATTGATTTGATAATTTCAGATTGAATATTATGGAATTTCACTAATTTCAGATCTAATTCACTTGATGCATCCATTTTTGTTTGTTTCAAAGCTAAATATTGAATCATGTAATTCAAAAATTTTGTGAAACTGAAATAAACCGCAAGATTTTGTTTTACGAAGTATGGCAGGTGGAATGGATTTGTCACAGAATCAGAAAAACATAATTTCCGAAAGAGTTGGAATGTACTGTGATGGAAACGAGTGTGTAGAGCTAGTCTTTTAGGGCAGCCCTCGTAGCGAAGGTCCGCAGTGGAACCGTGTCGCGCTCGACATCCCTCAGCGCCTGCGACATGTATAATGCAAAAGAACAAAACATTTATTTAAATAATTAAAAAGTACACAGCAGGTAAACGAGCGGGCCTGATTTGCAGATGGTGCCTGCTGCCTGTAAGATAACTCCTAACTTTCCGAGTTTGTATGTAAATGAAATTATCCCTTTCTGGCCCGGTGGCTCGCCGTGGCCAACTGCCTGCCTCCTCGCTACGAAATTTCCCTCAACTCCAAAAACAATCACAACTTCCTTGAAAATTGCTCCTGCTCGAAACTTTTAATTATTTCGTTGCTTCAGATATTTTCAGTTGACTGATTAAGAGCGTCGTCGGCCGGATCCTAAACGAACGGAAACGCCGACTTAAGAATGCGAAGGGATGATTTGCATGGAAAAAGGAAATTAGGATGACAGTGCCGTTATCCAGTCAGGAAACAACAAACTCGTTCCGTCCGCTGACCACTGCAGGCAACGCTAAATTGGACTCTTATTCTCTTCCACGATAAGAAAATTGGCTTCGTTTTGGGTTTTGCACGGTGATTGATTTGGGATTCGAAAGTTTCATTTTGAGTTGGCAACAGTTACTGCCTCGATGGACCGAGATGAGATTCGAGGCACGCCCGTATTTTCCATTCTTTTTCCAATACTGCATAAGGAAAGAGAAGACGAAATAGCATGCTGAATAAAACTGCAGGCTTATTCAGGCATCACGAGTTTCGTTCTGTCACTGCAGCAATGGACTAGTTTAGTGATGTTGATAATACTTTATTTGACACGATAGAATTAAAATATAGAGCAAAACTGATAAATCAGTGAAAAAATTTCGAAAACCCATCAATAAATGACTGAAAAATAGATTATTTAAATTTACGTATTTTAGCGCGGAACGTCTCTGGTCTGTGACGTCACGGCACTTGCCTGTGATCGCTACACCATAAATTACGTTTGAATACTTAGCCGCGCCAAGGCTCTCGCGCCGTTTGTAGTTGTACAGTGTAGTTGTAATTCGAGTTTTGTTTTTATGTCACCATAATGGAAGAAGGCTTTGTGAAAGGACAAAGTGACGATTTGCCTAAAATAGATATATTTGCAGTGATGGAGTTTTTTTCTTCAAATCCATCTTATGTCAGTGCTGAAATAAAAGGAGTTAAACTTTTCAAGTAAGTATCTACTTTTGAGTTTTCTTCATCATGGTTCAACTTATAACGATGATTTATTTAAAAAACGTTTCATAAACACTTTGTAGTTGAGTATTGGTTGTTGAAGTCTATCAATGGCAAAACATATTTATGAGGAGTAAAAAGTAAAAAGAGAAAAAGGTAATTTATAAAGTATATAGTAAGTTATTTCAGCCATCGTGTAACGAACAAAACACGACACGAACGGCACAAGTGATTGTACACCAATGAATTCGTAAGCACTCTGCGAATACCAGTCGTCTAGTGTTTGACGTCACGACACTTACACGTACAATGAAATTATTCTTCCAGGCGCAACTTCAAAGTCCCATAACTTTTTCATTTCTAGAGATATTTCAATGATTCTTCCTCATTTTTGTTTCATTTTACTTAAATTTTTAGAATTAATCCTTAACAAAAAAATGAAAACTAGTCCATTGGAGTTCATTTAAATTCGCTTCCAATTAATACCTTGGTTTTTCCATAAAACTGTGGAACACTCTGATCTGATGTAATCCTGAGTACCCTTATACCCCTATGATAGTAATTGAGTTTTTTTGAGTGAAGACCTAGAGAAAGGCAGCTCACTTCTTATGGCCAATAAAATATTTGGTTTTCAAGCTCCCTGACCACATCTCTTCCAAGTCGATCATTTATTTCAATTTATACAATTTATAATTTCCTCGCTGAAAAAATTTTCCAATTAGAGGATTCATTTTGATAAGGGTATTTTTTGAAAGAGAATTGAATTTTGAATTCGTGGAAGAATATAAATGCCTTCTGATAGACTTTCGAATAATTATTATCCATGACTGGTATAGAAATAGAATGGAGCTCTTCTTAATTCGAATTAGATCACACGTTACTATTCCATCACTTGAACAATATTAATATTAATAATAATAATGATGCAACACTGACTGAATTTCATTGTAACGAGAGTTCATTAAAATTCGTGGTTAAGAGAAATTAGAGATGATTTTCTGTGATAACAAGTAGCGTTTAGCTTGTACAAAGATGTCTTAAGATCTGGTGTATGGAGTGATTAGATTTTGTTTTGCCAATTTTGAGAATATTAGTTCAGCTTCTGATTGGCAAGGATTGGGTTTTAATTAAGATGTCTAAAAACATGGTGAATGAACTCGTCAAGTTTTGAATGGAATGACATTCAACCAAATTGAAAATATTACTTTTATTTCGTGGTGGCGCCGCAATGTCATACCTTTCATTTCGATCTTTTTTCCTTTGATTTTGACAGGATACATCAATTAAAACCCAATCCTAGCCAATCAGAAACTTGAACTAATATTCTCGAAATTGGCGAAACAAAAGCTAATCAGTCCATATACCAGGTTTTTGGACATCTTAGTTTTAATTAATGTATCCTGTCAAAATCAAAGGAAAAAATATCGAAATTGAATGTATGACATTGCGGCGCCGCCACGAAATTAAACTAATATTTTCAATTTGGTCGAATGTCATTCCATTCAAAAATTGACAAGTGCATACACTATGTTTCTAGACATCTTAGTTTGTACTATATCACTTACATTTGTTTACATACTTCAAATCTAGGAACTACATATGGTACATATGGCTAAGCGCCACTTTTAATCACAGAAAATCAACTCTAATTTCTCCACAGCACTCCTAAACACGAATTTTAATGAACGCTCGTTATCACGGAATGAATATTATGTGATTACATCTCTATGAATTACATATTTCAATGACAAAGAGAGAAAAATCTATCTGTGATCGAAATTGATTGTCATATTAATAGTAGTTTTCAAAACGTCATCGGTATTCATGTGTGATTCAATATTTAGTGTTGAAACAAACAAAAATGGATGCATAAAGCAAATCAGATCTGAAATTTCGAAACACTCCACCTGGAATTATTGAATCTGCTCATAGACGAATATTATACTCATTTTATGGGATGAAAAGAAACAAAGAAGACAGTTTCGTTCTCGGAAAACGTGTATCTGGCATATTTCTTGAAGTTGAAGTTGCTGAGGAAATTCAATGTAAAATCGGATGAATGCAGCAAATAGGTACGTAGATCTTTTCAATAGCTGTATCTAGTCCTGTATTGAACAAGTCCTCAACTACAAATACCTATTACTTTATCTTCTGAAAAATATAAAATAGAGAATTCTTCACAAAATAAATCCGCTTAGATTCTCAATTTCAATAATTTTTGTCAAAATACAATAAATATATGTGTAGTCGTAAAATGTGTTCAACATGTTGGTTCAAGGAAGTGAGAACACCGAATCTAATCATAGGTTTTTACGTTTGTTATCTGTTCTTGCGTTTTAATGTTTTTGAAAGAAAAAAGGAATAGTTCTTTAAATTACTTCAACATTAGTGGAGAATATATAGTCTCTTATTTGGCTAAAATGAAAATCCGATAATTCTGATTTCACAGGTTCGCCCTCGGATTTTTATTATAACCTTGACGCTAATATACTACACTTCTGAAAAAAATTAACGCACATTCTGAAAATCTCAATTTTAATGGAAGTTAACTCTACATTGACTTCATAACTTATTTTTTATGTTCTCTCGAGAAGGTTTTGAATGAAATAAGACACATTAAATGGAAAAAAAATCAGGATTTCACCGAATCTTATGTGAAAGAAGAGAAATAAACAATTTTCAAAATACTGGAATGCTGATAAGTGATTTTATACTCGGTATTTCCACCCCTTGCGTTAAGTACAGCTCGGCAATGACGGTTTATAATCAAAATGAGTGATCTTAAAATGTTCTGATCTAATCCTTTTCAGATTTCTCTGAGTTGGATTCCTAAGTCATAAAGAGAAGCTGGATGATTTTCTGAACTTCTCAGCCTTCTATTGAGATTGTCCCAAACCTGCTCAATCGGATTGAGATCTGGACTTCTTGCTGGCCATTCCATTCGAGAGACTTCAACCTTTTCAAAGTACTCCTGAACGATGCGCGCACGATGGGGTCTGACATTATCGTCCATAAAAATGAAATTTTCACCAATGTATGGGGCAAATGGCACTACATGCTCTTCAAGAATGTTCCTTATATACCTATCAGTATTCATAGCTCCATTATCAACGACCACTAGGTCTGTGCGAGCAGTCAAAGATATTCCACCCCATACCATAATCGATCTTTCCCCGAAACCAGTAGTATTCAGGAAATTGCACTGAGCATATCTTTCATGTGGACGTCTGTATACAAGGGCACGTCGATCACAATGGTAGAGGCAGAATCTAGACTCATCTGTGAAGAGAACTCTTTCCCAATCAGCCTCTTCCCAATGGATATGCTCTCTCGCAAAATCCAAACGCGCCCTTCGATGGACTGGGGTAAGTGCTGGGCCTCTTGCCGCGACACGAGGCCTTAAATCATATTCTCTGTGGCGATTTCTTTTTGTCTGAGTGCTAATTTGCACCCCATGAGTTTGCTCAAGCTGATTTTGAAGGAGACGAGCGGTTGCAAACCGTTGTCTCAACGAAAAAACTATCAAGTAACGTTCTTGAATGGCAGTTGTTACCCGTCGTCTACCGTGTCCTGGTCTTCGGGCATTCATACCTGTCTCCCTGAATCGCTGCAACATTCTGGACACACTTGTATGGGAAACTCCTATTCTTTCTGCAATTCTTGTGTATGTCCACCCTTCTTCTCGCAAAACTACCGCTTGGGCACATTCCTCTTGGGTCAAATTGCGTGTTTCGCGTTGCATAGCGATCGAGTGTAGAAAATCAAACGAAAGAAAAACTATTGATCACTAGAATTGATCGAGAACAACTGATTTCAGAATGGAGCCAATACAAAATCTGATAATCTAATCTTTTTTTATTCCTGCTGGGAAAAAACATCTGTATTGAAGAAAAACATTGAAAGTGGATAACATATGTATGCATAATTCTGATAAAAATAATTATCATTGAGAACACCTTCAGTTGTAGAATAAATTTGAGATTTCCATAATGTGCGTTAATTTTTTTGCTCAGTGTATTACTCAGCAGTATGGTCACACATCAGCAAATCCTGCGGGAAAATTGTAGCGCTCAATAATGTCACTGATGTAAGTAACATCGAGCCAAGTGAACAAAACAAGTTTTTCTGCTTCAAAGCTACCATTCTGAATTCAGTCAAGCTTAATCAACACAATTTAACAGCTACCCTGAGTTGAATAATCCTTCATCAAGCCTAATACGCTTTTGTATTAGTATATGAAACATAACAAAGAACGAAGAAATTGAAGGAAGATTGCCTCAATTAAAATCAAAAAGAAAAGGAACCAGTGGTGGTCTTGGTCGAAATTATTCCCGCCATATGATCTATCCAAAATGACGTTCAGAAGAAGTCTCAATTTGAACTGTTCGACCCTCACTTACCCAACACAACGACATCCTTATCTGAAAGACATTTTTCGTTTTATGCATACAATTCGTCGTTGAATCGTTCAATAACTCAATGCAATTCGAATTGTGCATCTTAATGCGCGGCCGGACCGATAAAGGACCCCTTCGGAGTGGTCATCATTCACGTAGGACGGCGTCTCTTTGTCTCCAACGAATTACCATATCGGCTGCCACCATTATAAACAATATTATTTAGTGCGTCTGGCTGACGGCATCCGAAACGCAGTCGGCGCTGAGACAGATTTAATTAATTCCGCTCATTAACTCCATTTCTCGCATTCGCGACAAGGAAATGTCTTAATTTCCAGTGATTTTATGGGTAACGCGGTTCCATTGTTCTCGCGCTTTCATTCGCGTTTTGCCTTTCGAAACCTATAAAAGCGGCATTGATTTCGTATGATTACGAATAGATGGCGCCAGCTATATAAGCTTCGTTATTACTCCCTATATTATAGAATTTGATCGAAGTAACAGCCGTTATTCGCTATCGCTGAATTGGTGAAAAGGTTGAATAAAGGTATCAATAGAATGAAAAGAAGAATAAATATTTCGTCTCTATTAGTAAAAGAAACATTCCCATTATGGAACACCAAACTAAAATAAGTTTAAGAATATATTCAAGATCGTTACTGAAACTACATAGGCGTACAACATTGCTTCCGCCGTTTTTTATCCCAAAATCGAGGCTTTATTGTGAAAAACTGGTTATACATTTATGGATTGATGATTTGAAGTATTGTCCATGGCTGGCCACTACTTTCTGCCATCAGTGTTTGTTTGTCTTGACCACTATCGCAACATGGGGTCGAGCTTTGTCATGCTGTAAAATCACTTTATATAAAAATCTCGTTGTATTGCAGCCGTTTGTCTTTCAAAGCTCGGCGCAAACGCAATAATTGCGTTCGATAACGATCGCATGAAATTGTTTCAGTCGGTTTTAACAACTCATTATACACTACTCTGAGCTGGTCCCACCAAATACTGAGCATGATCTTGGTACCGGGATTATTCGGTTTGAACCGTCGACGTGGAAGCATAACCGGGATATTCTCATGATTTTCTGAGCTTGGGATTATCGTAATGAACCCATTTCTCGTATCCAGACACAATGTCAAAAGCAAGCAGATGAGTCTTGATCAATAAAGCCTCCAATTTAGCATTTTCGAAAACCTTCTCTCTTTCACCGAACCCCACAACGCCCCCCTGGCTACGCCCGTGGCTATAACCATAGTTGCTGAAGTTATTGTTGCTGCTGCTGCTGCAGCAATAATAATATCAATCAAAACAAGAACAGCAGCAGTAACAACTCTAGTAGCTGTAGCTGCATCTGCAACTGTTCGGTCAACCCACAGTTTTCAATGCAAAACCCACTAAACTATATTTATGGAAATATTTCATTAATTTCAATAAAAATTCAGAATTACAGAATAGTTATTTATAATACAAGTGCAGAAGGCATTGATATTCTTCCACGAGTTCAAAATTCAAAAACGAGCCACGAAGTGGCGAGTTTTGGAATGAACGAGTGGTAGAATGAGCCTTCTGTACGAGTATTATACATTATTTTCTCTAATTCATTGCATTTTCATTGAAATTAATGAAATATTTCCATAAATATATTTTAGTGATTTTTGCATCGAAAAATGTTGGTTGACAGAACTGATTTCTTTAAGGCAAATTGATAAATTGACAGATAAAGCCGTGGCGGAAAGTTCGGAGTACCAACATAGAATAATGAAATATAACCATGAAAACTGTGCGTTTCTGATATATTCTCGCACGATTTTGTTCTACAAGATGTGGAAGAATGAACGGAATAACCACAGAATTAGAGAAAGTAATGTACCATACTCATTACTTCGTTGCACGTTATTGAATTTTGAACTCGTGGAAGAATATGATTGCCTTCTGCACTTGTCTTATAAATAAATAAATAAATACAACTGAACAGACGGACTTCTTGGTAAAGCTGCGCAATACATTGAACTCGTTTTAATAGTCACAGTGTGGAGGTGTACAAGTGTACAAGGCAGAAGCCATTGAATGACACTTTGGATGATTCCATCATCTGCCATGATTTATTGATTTATTTATAATTCGGTTCTGATACGAGAAATACTCATTCATCCTTGCCGTACTTGGCCGATTCTGTTAAGATACCATATAATTTAAAGGCGATGTTTTGAAGGAAGTTTTTCATTTTCAATATGAAATTTTTGTTGGATAGCTTTTGACTTCAGAAAAAACAGCCCCAATACTTTCAGTCCAGTATAATAATGTATAACATCGTAATCATAAAGCTCGCGACAAAACTGGCGCCATAACCTGCTGTCATGACGTCTTACACTCGGAATAATTGAGTTCCAGCCATTTGGTTCAGAACACAGATTCCCGCCGCATACCGTACTGTACGGGAGCATCGAATAACGTCCTGCAGTCATCATCCATTGTGCGAGAGAACGTAATTAACGCTGAGAGATCTTGGTCCCCCGACTGGAGGGAATCTCTCCAATTGATGTATTCATGTTTGTACGTACACACACCTGTATAAATGAGGATTATTTAGCGCCGTGTTCCTCATCGCGGCGCGTTGCATTGTTCCCGCTTGTCACACTAACCTAGCTCGATGTTTTGTTACCGGCGGACTTGGAAACAAAGGACGGTGTGTTTGTGCGCTCGTGGGAAAATGTTCTTCATGACATGAGTCAACGGGAAGGCTGCAATTGTCGATCAATTTCGTTATGGTGTTTTGTGCAAATGAGAGGCGATCCGTTCGATCGGTAACTGCTTGGACGCCGAGTTAGAATTGTGGGAAATGGGTTAGTCTTGCCTCTTTCGATTGAGGGACACGAATTTCTGTGTTTCAGTTGATCTACTCGGGTCTTCATTAGGGACTGCATTTCGTTTTGTTTGGATATCTCAAAGGTCCTATAGGGAGTATTCCCAACTATTAATAATCATAAGATAGTTTATTGAAGAAAATAGCCTCCAGTCACAACAATAACCTCTATTACGATGTAGAGTTTACATCCTGATTATAAAGTATAGAATATTAACGGCACACAGTTCATGAAATTTTATCGAATTCAATTATAAAGTCCCTTGAATAGTTGATTGAGTTTGTAGATCCATGGACGTACAGAGTAAATTGGACATATGGGGATATTGAAACAATTAAATACAAACTTCTTGGCGAAACCCTGGAATGTAATGCCAATTCGATTTTGAAGTACCTTTTGAAACGGTCGCTGATGACCGTCTCAGTGCAATGAACTTCGTAAATCACTTGAACAAAAAGTCCTCCATATGGTATACCCATAGATCAGAATCAGAAAGACTCACAGATATTGGGCAGAAACGAGGATCTCTAGATCCCTGGGAAATGAGCACTTTAAATTGTAAAAGAGTGTATCAAAAGAAGCCTCAAAAGGGCGCGTATTTACATCACTACGGACATCCAGGCAACGCTTAGATCCCTGGAATCGTATAGCCTGGTGTCTCTACTGAGATGGGAGTTGCGCAATACCATAAAACAACAGGCCAGAGAAAAACAAGTACCTCTACTATGGGTACCAGGAGATTGTGGTGTTAGAGGGAACGAAAAACCCGATGAACGATGCGAAAAGGGCATCAAGATCAACCTGTTGTTGGTCCTGAGCTCTTTTGTGGGCTTGGAACAAACAATATAAGACTGTGTTTCAACAATGGTAGTGCGACAAGAGATAAACCCTCTGGAGAAACAACCCGGGTCTTGATCAGGCAAAAAAAAATGTGAGTGAGCTTCGGGTAACGGTGGGACTGCTGACAGGATACTGTCTGTACAAAATACTTTTTGTATCGCCTGGGTAAGACAGTAGATGAGATCTGCAAGCTATGTGGAAAGGAAGTAGAAACTGTCAAGCACGTGAGGATAAATATACATTATTATTAATACTATTATAAATAAACATATTGTGCAAATGTCCGCGGCTGACTGGCCTAAGATCTACTCACATGGTAAAGGCAGTTCTGAATACACATGAAGTAATAGCAAAGGCTCCTGAGAATGTCGTCGGTTTCATTAACCATATCAACGGCCTCCCTGGGTTTGTAAGAATAGGATGGGTTAAGAACAAAATATCATTTTGCTCCCAAAAGGCTAACAGAGCCACAACGATCCTGTTATTCAGTGAAAAATAATCGAATTCGTAGATCCATGTCAGCACAGAGCAAATTTATAGAAGAGGTACATCAAAAGATATAAAATTATCCCTTGACTCTGAGAGTAGGTTGTTCATGATAATTGACACATAACTTTTGAAGAATTAATTATTAAAAGTGAATTATTTATTTTCAAGACATGCGCTATGTAGTGTTCCTTTATGGAAGAGACACTTAAGTCTTTTGAGAGAGCCTATCATTCTAAAAGCTCTAGATGATACATACTCTATATGTTCTGCAAAACTCAAATCAGTATCCAGCATTATTTCAAGATCTCTGACTCTACTGACCGGCCTTAGTAGGCATGCGTTTACTGTAGAATTGAACAATATCATTGAATTGGTTAGGAAAAAATCGCATAGTCTGGTACTTGTTTATATTAATTTCTATTTCGTTTCGAATATACCATTCTATAAAGTTGTTGATATCTCTCTGAAGAAGTAGGCAATTTATAACCCGAAATAATCCAAGATCGTCCGCAAATAAGCAGCGATATAGGCGAACCCTGTGGAACTCCCGAACTCACTTCTTAAGTATTGAGTAACAAGATCGCGGCATTGTGGCTGAAAACTAGTAAGTCTTCTCGTTTACTGAGACACTTCATATTTGGATCTGATAGAACATCTGAGTATCACATTTTCTCAACTTCAATGAATCTAAACACAAAATCACACGGACTCCGGCTCTGCCCAGCTAAAGCTCAACATCCACCGTCAGCATCAACCGCCCCCAAGTCCCCATCTACTTATTCCTGATAGTTATTTATTATGCACGTAATGAATTTACCGACCGAGCCCGTAATTTAACACCTAAAGAGAGATTCCAACGTTGAAATAACTGATGTGTTGAATTCCCGAAGTTTAATTTCACGTTGGCGAGAGACGGCACGGCGTTGTCGGTGAAAAAGCCCGTCGAAGGTTTAGCCGGGAGCGAGGACAGTTCGGAAGGGCGTGAAGGGACGCCTTGTCAGCTATGAAATCTGATTGTTGCACGGATAATCGCGTGATCGCTCAGTTTTGGTGGAGAAGACGATGGATCCGGGTCGTAGGACACGGTTCCAGGTTGATTGATGTCTTTTTTTAGTTGTGGATTGGCTCAATTTTAGGAGTATTATGGAATAGATGGGATGAACTCGAATTTCGGAGGTTAGGTTGGTTCAAAATAGAGAAGATATCGATTTTTTATAAAAAAAAATTCTGAGCTATCAATACGACGAATGTAGTAAGTACAATTTATTTGAGTTTAGTGGATCCGATTAGTTCACTAATTGTTATATTTATGTGAGCCTTTCAGAAGTAATTCTTATGTAAAGGACAAGTAATCTTCACAATAATCAAAAGTTATCATGTGTCATGTAGTTTTTTATAATGTAATCTCAAGGGAGCATATTTGATACTTTTCCAAATTTGGAATCTTCAATCTTTTTTAGATTAGATGGTAGCTAGTCATAAATCTTTATGCACTGAATGTCAGTTGAATTTTCAAAGTTGAAGGTGCCTTGTCATGAGTTCGATAATATACCTTTGGTTGAATACACGTGAAAACTACCCATTCGAATGAATTTGGAACAAAGTTTTGTTGACAATCTTCTTGATTTTCGGAACTGAAATTTGGTTTTCGAGAGAAAACTTCATTAACTGTTGATATACGTAGAGCTTCTACATTTTCACTAGCACATATCCAACTGAAATTTGTAAATGAAACGATACTAAAAACAATATATATATGATATTTGTAAGATTGTTTCATATTGAATAATATATAGCATTATTCAAAACCACTTGCAAAACAGTTAAAGTCAGTAAACCTTAAAAATTTAAGTGAAAGATAAATAGAAATTTTAAAATAATCGTTTTATTAGAATGAGTCATATTATGCAATTATATGAACCCGGCACAGTTGAGATTTTCATACAAGATCACAATATTCACGCTTTCTCATAATGCACATCATTCTCTGCATACGCTTCTGGAGTCTCCGGCAGGCTACCTCTTCATCTTGTGATAGATAGATTAGCTCATTAGGACATACTTGATAATCCAGGGAAGGTGCCGACAATGGGGATTTAGGAACCATTGAGCCTGGTCCTCTCCGACCAATTACATACTATCAGGGGATTTCCCAGTGATGAGATCATAAGATGAGATGAGAAAACCTTCACAAGTAGAAAAAAAGATTGAGAAAGGGAGTCTTCAATCCCAGATCTCAAAAAGAATACCATCAATTAGTAAAACGTTGGTTCAAAAACCACGACGGGGACTGGAGCTGGAGTATCCAGGTCTGGCACCAAATACTCACCATGGTTAAGCCGCTATCCAAGTGTCTTTCAGGCAGAGATACTTGCAATCGAAAGATGTGTAGAAATGAACTTACATGATAAGAAACTATCAGAAATGTGATATAGCGATACATGCTGACCGTCAGGATGCAACCTGATTGAGTTTACATATCATCGATTCTAAGATAGTATTAGAGTGTCGACAAAAACTCAATGAATTAGGCGAGAATAACAAGGTATGTTTAGTCTCAGTTTCCGGTTACTCGAGAATTGAAGGCAACGAAGAGGTCAACACACTTGACATAGAGGAGCACAAAATCTCTTCATTCTGTTATATGTATATATACAACCATATATTTTTATATGGTTGTAAATGTTTGAGGAGAAGGAAGAAATAGAAACACTCTGGCAAATTTTTTTACTCTGCAAGATCTGAGAAGTATTTGAATGTCAGCAGTAATATGCTATACCTTTTCACTGGATTCCTTACAGGGCATCACAAAAAACACCTCATAAGTCTAGCAGAAATCGACGAGTGCAGATTCTGCAGGAAGCAGGAAAAAACTCCTTATGTTATGGTGACGAAATACCTCGTCAACGGTAGTCGACGCAAAACATACGAGTACTTTGAACAACATACTTGTAGAAGTGAAGAAATAACTTCCTGGAAGCCTTACCAGATACTGAACTTCATTAAAATTCTGGAACTATTCATTGATATCAACTTCCAAAATCTCAACTCCGTTGGTTTTGAGATTATTCTCCAGGTATATGGTTCTCGTTGAGTGATCAACATGGAATTCTATACTAGGTTTGAAATTTTCATTCTATCATACATCCAAATGTCATTCATTTGTTTCAAATCTGCAGTTTTAGAATCAGCAGAGGCAAAAAGTTTCCAAACCAGATTTAAAAGGACTGCGCAATGGTTAACACCATTGAAAAAGCGAAAACTTTTCGAACTGATAGGTCAAGGAAAGATCAGAGGACGAAAAAACATTTTTATACGCCTTAAGTCTAGGACTTAAGAACCTGAAGGACTGGTTTAATTGTATCAATGTTCACCTGTTCTGAGCTGAAGTCAAATGGATCCGGATTGATGTGATGATAGCTCACTTCCGATTGAAAATGCACTGCAAGAAGACAAAAGTTCTGATGGCTATATTTACGAAACGCCTTCTAAAGAACTTAACCACTGCATTTAAGATCAGAACCTACCTCAAAACTTTCTAGTAGGTATCTTCATAGATCCTTTCGTTCTAAACTTGATTCTCAAAAAAGCGGAGTTATACAATGATGTTGAGCCCTTAGAATATAAAAAGTTTTCTTCGACGATCGGTATGAATGCGAGACTTTAAATCAAATTTACTGACTATGGGAAAATCGGAGTGAACACTCATTATTAAATACAAGAAATTCTTATCGAATACTTTCCCTTCTTTTTTCAGTAACTCGGTTATTGTTTATTGTTTGAAAGTATTTTTGATTTGAAGGAGATATGAGATTGCAAGCAGATTTTTTGAAACGGCTAAGCGCAACAGTTTCAAAATTCTTTCTCCGACTATCCACATTCAGACACCCCCTTCGCACAACTAAACTACACTTCTCCCCACAATTCCAACTCCTCAGACGTAACTTGTTACATTCCCCGTCCCGTAGTAAAACGACGGAGTTCCTTCACTTTTCCGTCTCTCCCACCACCTCCTATCCAAAACTCCCCCCTGTCGCTTCCCGCCTGACAGTTCCTCCATCGGATTCGTCTCATTAACGGAACCCTGCGTAGAGTTTCCCCGCTTCGCCGAGAAATAAAATATGGGCACGTTAAATCCATGCCGCATCCGGTTACAGTTCGTTCTTCATCTGGTCGCGATCCATTTGGTACTTCGTCTCGCCGACTGAGCAGAATCGGTAATCCCGCCTCAGAAATATGTGTGTCGTTTTTGGGGAACTGGCTTGATGCAGATGCTGAGGAGCTGCTGGAAAGGACGTTTTTGAACGTTCCTTCGTTGAACAGATCGCTGACACAGTTTGTCAGGATTTCTGATGTATTGTCCGATGGTGTTGAGGTCAGTTCGGGAGTTCCACAAGGTTCGCTTATAACGCCACTATTATTTTAATGATTTATCAACAATATAAAAGTTGTTACGAAATCTAGTAGTTTTCTTCTGTTTGCGGACGATTTTGAATTATATCGGCTTATAAATTGCCTGAATGATTGCTTACTGCTTCAGAGAGATATCAACAACGTTGTAGAATGGTGTATACGAAATGAAAAAAAATTAATATGCAGACTATTCGATTTTTCCAATATATTGTTCAATTATACGCTAAACACGTGCTTACTAAGGCCGGTCAGATGTCAGAGATCTTGGAGCATGGTGGAAACAGATTTGAGTTTCGCAGAGCACATAGAGTATGTATCATCGAGAGCTTCTAGAAAAACATATGCAGGACTTTAGTGTATCTTCCATGAAGACAATGTACTTAGTGCATGTGAAAGTATTGTCGAATATTCAAGTGTAATATGGTCACCCCATTACATAAACAATCCATTGAAAGAGTCCAAAATGAATGTTTGTAGTGGATGAGATACAAATGGGGATTAACCTCTGAATATGTTCACTACGAAGAAATTTGAAACCTAACATCCCTGACATCCCTTAAAACGAGACGACATAATTTTGATATAATGCTTGTATAAAAGATTTTACACAATTACATCGACTGTCCTCATCTTTTACAAACAAAATATTTGAATGCTCCCAAAGGAATTTCAGAACTTGGGAACAATTCAGTAAAACATTTGGCAGAACCAACTACTCAATAACAATCTTTTCGATAGAGCATTCCTAGCTGCTGGTTTGATGTACATGTTTCAATCTTTCTTTTGAGAATATAATTCAAAGTGTTGCGATATATCTGCAGATATTTTTTCTTTTCAGTTTTGGTTTTTTTTTATATTTCTTTTTTTTGACAGTGTTGTTAATTTTTTTATGGCAATAAGTAAAATGGCTTGTCCGTGAATAACTAAAAGATGTTTTCAACCGATATGGTTCGACTGACAGATGACGAATGCATCCTTATATTCGATTCTGTTCTGATTGGTTTCGTGAATGAGCAAAATCGGACTCGAAAACTGCCAATACAACATTTCAGGCGGATGAGTTTGATGTAGAATGATAATTTAAAGCCACGTCCACAATTCTGAATTTTGATCGCTTAAACAGGACCATGAGGCAATTCAAAAAAAGAGTGAAAAAATACCAACCTTTCCGTGACCACAGAACAAACAGAGTTGAGATGAGAGTCGGAGGAATTCACGATATCAAGTCCCTTGCAGAATTTCAAGAGGATCATATTATCAGAACCATAATAAATGGAGAAGAATATTAATTATAGGTCCGATTGGGTTGAGGTTTCGCAGCGTCATCAAAACAATAGGAAGTCATGAATAATATAGAAAAAAATCTTATATCTTAATGTTAACAGATCTGAGCCTCTTTAAATGTTTGCTTCAAGATTAAGATTTGATTGAAGAGGTTCTGTTTCACTGCGATCTAATGGTCTATTGTGCCCCCATCAGAACTATTCTCGCCATAACGTGATCTAGAGATCGCCTTCCAGTTCCAGAGTTCTAATGAACTTCAGTATCTGGGATGGCTTCAAGAAGGCTAATTCCTCACTTCTACAAGTTTATTGTCCAAAGCAGATTTTGCTTTGGCTAGTGATGGCGAGGCATTCTGTCTCCAGGTGATCCGGAGTTTCTTCCTCCTTCCCACACAATCTGCACTCGTTATTTTTTGCTAGACCCATTCCCATAAAGTGTTTCCTAAGGCGACAATACCCTGTGAGGAAGTAGGTGTAGTATATTCTTGCTAAGATCCAGATACTTCTTGGATTGCATTAGGATGAATGCATAAAAAATAACAATTGCAAGCCTCCTGCAGAATTTCGTTCTGATAGCCTAATCAAAAATATACATTTTCTTTAAAATGTGTTAGATGAGGAAATGTTTCAATGGGGACAATTGACTCAATTCAACGTAATCAAGACTCATTGAAGAAGATAAGTCTGCAAGGATTTGAATGAATTGATAAACATACAAGGTTGAATCATCTAAAATTTTCATTTGAATTCTGTCAAAATAACTAAAATTAACAACACAGAAAAAGAACTCCAGGATGGCTGCCCAAGAGGTGCTATGAGATTTGGGCGTCAGGATCAACTGAGATCGACAGCAGAATTGACAAGACTAGTACTAGAACTAAAGTATAGAAGAAAAATAACACTTTCTTGAAAATTTCCTGCAGGCCATCATAGAAAGCGCTCATTGAGCTGATGCTTACACTAACTAATCACAAGCAAGGGTACATAAATTACAAGATCCAAAACACAAAACATCGAAAATCAACAATCTCTCATGTGGATCCAGAACCTAACATCCGAAATTCCACCTCATGAAATATTCCCTACGCAACCATCCAGTTACTCGGAGATTGACTGCAGGCAATGATTGAAACATAACCTCCTTCTCTCCGTATTCCGTCTTACGTGGAATTATAATGCCGCGGATGATATTTAATTTAATTACATAATAGATTATCACGTATAACCTCTAAACAGGTTTGTGTGTACCCGAGAAAGGGGGTGCTCAGCCGCCCCCCACCACCCACGGGGATGAAACTGCTTCACACCGTGCAGAATCCTGTCAGACGGTAATGAATGGCCGGAGCTTGATGAGCTCAAATCTAGGAGGCGACGCAAAACGGCGAACATCAATCAGTATAGCCTTGGAGCCGGAGCTTGTCACGATGTGATTTAGTGCTGGATGGACCACAGATTCGAACTGTCATATTATTGTCGATGGGTAGGTATCGTAACTTTTGATGGTGTAAGGGTATATAGTGTCGGGAAGCATCCATTGATTTTCGATAACGGTTTAGTTAGCACGATGTGTTCTAGTCCAAAAATAAAGCGCCTCAAGTTTGGATACAAAGACTAAGAGAGATATTTTTTCTACGTTCATGCAAAAAGCAAAAAATGATTTATTGAGGTGCGGCACTAGGTGTAGGAAAATGAGAAGCGCAACTTGAATACTTTATTATTAATATCGATTTGCATTGAAACAGGAACTAATACGTTACGAACAATTTAACTCAAACTTTATTTTTACCCTCAATGTTGAAAGTGAATGAACAATTGGTGCAAATTTCAATATGAATATTTCGTAGTGAAGTACTTTTTAAATCCACTTCTTGATTTGTTACTGCTGTAAACGTACTAGTACTTGGTAACTGTACATCGTTATTTCCTTCAGGCTGAAATATTTGTTTTGCAACACTGAGTTTGTTTGCATGTGTAGTGGGTTTGAACGTTTATGTTTGTCATGATGACAGCACGTTGAAGTAGAATGACAGATGAGTGCAATAAAAACTTTATTGCTCTAGTGCAATAAAGAACTTCTTTTTCCACTAAATATAGTTCAATAAAGTTTTGATTTTTGCATGAATATAAAAAAAAAATTACAATTACGGAACCCCTAGTCGTATTTTGCTAATTGTCGAACTGAACAGTAGAATTCAAGATCCAAATTTACCTGATAATTTCTAGCTTCCAGGTCTTCCTTGTGGACTGATATATATTTTTTCTTTCATTGAAGGCATCGACTGCTATGGTTATTAGCCTCTAATCTAGCCATCACCGGACATGTACAACATCCATGACCTAGCCAGGATTCGAACCCGGTACCTTCGGCACCATAGTCGACATATCTGTCCACTGCACTACCGAGGCAGTCTGTGGACTGATATTATTAGTAATATAACTGATATCCCTCCCTGACAATAGTCAAGATAATTTGATGACGATCAAAAGCTCGTTCTAAGAACCATGATCGTCGCTAGACAAATTGCCGCCCTAGACAGAGGCCCAATATGCCGCCCTAACCGTAGCTAACCCTGCAGAATGCTTAGAAATATTACTAGGTAATCGGGGTCGGGGTCTTCTAGCGAGCGATGAAAAAATTCTCTTAGTATCTCTTTGAAAAATCTTGATAATAACATAGGAGAATTATTCATTAACAAGAAACCAACAATTTCAAACGTGTACAAAAAATTATAGTATATCATTCAACGAGCGGTAATGTAGGTCATAACTCACGCAGATGGCGAGTGCTGTAATTCATCAAGTGAGTTATGACCATTACCGCAAAATTATCAAAGTGACATTCCTCCCCTCAATAACAATAATAATGGACTGTTCCCTTTCGGCCAATCGAATGGAAGCACAGAAGTATAGAAGCACAGATCCATCTTTTCCGATTTATTATAGTGAGTTATAGTAGTGAGTTATTATAACTCACGCGGTTTGTTAATAGATACTACTAATTGCTCGAAAGCAGTTGAATAATGAATATATTATTCAATAGGAGTAGATTCAAATTAAATGTATATTGATTTTAGTATTGGTATATAGAAAATAATATACATGAGGTCAAATGAATATGAATACAGAAAGTTCGTTTTCATATTGAATTGATGTCATTCTGAAAAAATTTGTTTTTTTTTTTAAGAATAAACCATATTATTATTATTATTATATTTTCATTTCGAAAAATTTCGTTATGAGGTCTTCAACATCCAATGATTTTGCCAGGCTCGACTTGCAAAAATATCCACCTGACAAGGAACTGCCTCTCCTCCTCGCCACGCTAATTCTACAGCAACAATCTAGTAAACTTCACTTATAAGGAGTATGCAGGAGTATTTTCATCCCATACCAATATTTTTTCGTAAACTTCAGATCAAATCAACGAAACTGAACTAGACTTACTATATGGATCTACTGCTTGTAGTTTCTTCCTGTGGCTGTTTTGAATACTATATTGTTAAACAGGTCAATTATAATTATATAATTATTATAGTCATTATAACAGGTGTTTTTTTCGAGATATATAACTTTAGGTTGGCATTACTGTTCGAGATGGTGACCGATTTCACCACCGTTACACCGTTACATCCAGAAAAACTGACTGTTTGGTGCGCTTTATGGGCTGGTGGAATCATCGATCCGTATTTCTTCAAAAACGATGATGGCCAGAACGTTACAGTCAATGGTGATCAGTATAGAGCCATGATTACTAACTTTTTCATTCCCGAATTGAACAACCATGATGTCCAGGAGCTGTGATTCCAACAAGACGGCGCAATATGTCACATAGCTCGTGCCACAATCGATTTATTGAAAGACACGTTTGGTGACCGCCTAATTTCACGTTTTGGACCTGTGAATTTGCCTCCAGGATCTTGTGATTTAACACCGCTAGACTACTATCTATGGGGCTATGTAAAGTCATTAGTCTATGTGGATAAGCCACAAACCCTTGACCATTTGGACGACAACATTCGCCGTGTTATTGCCGATATACGGCCACAAACGTTGGAAAAAGTCATCGAAAATTGGACGTCCAAATTGGACTACATCCGAGCCAGCCGTGGCGGTCATATGCCAGAAGTCATATTTGAAATGTAATGCCACAAGATTGTCTTGCGGATAAATAAAATTAATGTCAATCGAATAATCCATCGTTGTTTTATTGCAATTCAAAGTTCTATAGCTCTAAAAAAAACACCCTTCACTACTTTTCTTGCAAGAGTTTGCACGAAATGTACCATATGGTCTTCGCCGTTGCCTCTTTTAATTCTATTCTGTCTTCCTTTCTCATATTGACTTTAGAATCTTTCAGTATCAACAGTAATTCTTCTAAGCTTCCATGTTCATTCAATTCATATTCTTGTTCGCAGCAAAATTCCATAAACATTTTTCATTAGATTAGCGCATTTATACTTTGAACATCCGCATTGCCAAAACTTTCAAATTTATTTGAAATGAAGATGTCGAACGTAATTGTGTTGTCACGGTGATTGATAATTGCACTGAATGCAATAATGAGTGTAATGTTGTCATGATTGAATGAAATTGTTTAATGTGATACGAAATGACAAAATTTCAATTTTCAAGAATTGTTAGAAATTTTCAGAACATGAAGTTGTTATCAAGGCAAAATGCTTTATTGTCGACACTTAGATTCCAATGATAACAGCAAAACTTGGCTTTGAGAGGGACGTCTGAACCCAGTAGCATTCCTTTCAAGTAGCTAACGATTATTCACACCCAATAATGAAAAATTCAAAGATTCCAATTTCCCGATTGATTATTCGAAATCCAAGAGATCCCCAACTCTCCTTCAGCTCCTCGAGGACACCCTCTCCCTGCGCCCCTTGGACGTCGCAGCTCCCGCTGAAAGACGTCCTCGTCTCCTACCCATCTTCGCGGCGGCTGCCGACGTCCGCGTTTCCAGCGACGTCCGCTAGAGGCGTCGCCATAGGCGCAGGATTCGGCGTCGCACATCGACCCATCGGTAGGAAGTTGCTTTTTCAGCGTTTTAACTCTGTGCACTAGTGAGTTGCGAGACTCTGTAGCGGGTGGATCTTCGAGAACTTGGCCGATTGAGATAAACAAACCAGATCACATTGTTTGTACACACGTCGCACGCGTACGCAACACGAAATTTTAGGGAGACCCTTACTGTATCTTTCTCTCCGGTTCTCGGACTGAGAGTGACTGTGATTTTTGCGGAAAGTTGATAGGAAGTGCCAAAAAATCGGTAGGGACGATTAACGTGCCTGATCTGTGCTGTTTGGCCTTTCTTTCGTGGATGGTAAGTTTGAGTAGGGAAGAGACAATCATCCTTCTGGAAATTATGAGATTACCATAAAAATTAGGGCCGCTGAAACTGAAAACAGTCTGGTGACATAAACACTGCAGAATTCTGAGTTTATTATGCACTGATTCCACTCAAATCAAATTGGTTCAGTTGCTCCAAACTATGCAAAATTCTCTAAAATTTCTGCTGCATTAGAGCTAGATTGAAGTCTTTTCTAAATTCCTCACGTTTCTCCCTAATATAACAACGGAACCAACAATATTGAATAATCAGAATCCATGGTAGATATATTACTTAATGGATTACGGAATCGTTCTATGTATGTTATTGGTGGAACTGTTTCTGTAGAACTATTTCCAAAACATGAATGAAATCTCGGTTGTTCTTGATAAGATGACCTTATTTTCAAATATTGCTCTTTCTGGTAACACCAACATCAGAACTATCTCCTTCAACAGAAGCAGCAATTCTTTATTTTCAGTAAGATTAAAATTTTCCTCAGATCTTTCGAGATCTTCCAATCATAAAATGAGTCACGTGTAAGTTATAGCGGTGTGAAACCACCTGGACAATATTCGCTTACAAGATTTTCACGTGTTAAACTGCGGTTGTGATGTCAAACCGTATTTTATTGAGATGGAGACTTGCCAAGGAATAATCGAAGTTCAGTTGGAAAGCACTTACCTAGTACAACACATTCCTGAAACTTGATCGCGTACTGACATAGTCTAACGTCATCCTTTTCATAACTGTGAGTTGAAAGGTTTTGATGTTTTATGTAATTTCGTAGCTATCAGATGAATTACCAGATTTTCATGCCTCATAAATTTTAAATGATATAAAATTATGTTTTTGTCATTATATCAAGGAGAACAGTGGAAACCCAAAGATATATTTCAAATCAGACGAGTTGTTGTTTTGAATGATTTAAACGACAACAGACCAACACAAAATTGGTGCTCCTGAAATATTATAGGTACGTAGTGGTACCTTTCTCTAAAAATATATCATTCGTGAAATAACGAGAGCTTCTTTGATTGCAAACATTTTCATTTTGTAATAAATCTAGTTTGCTCAAAATTCAACAAAAAAATGCTAGTGAAAACATGACAGCGAAGCTAGATTGTTTTCATCTAATTCCATTGGTTCCAGTTGAATTCTTAGAATTCAATTCAGTTTGAATTCAAACTTCATGTATTATTCGATTGTCCTGGAGTATTGAACTTTAGACGCTTTGAAATTGTACAAATTAGGAAAAGCGTTTATGTTCTGTGTAGGCTTTGTTACTGTGTCCCAGCGCCCCTTCATTAGGCACATCACTGTTGAAAGAAAGAGCTAGCTACCTGATTATGAGCACCTTCTGTTTCGATTTCAAATAGATAAAAATTCAAAATCAAACTTATATTATGGCATTGGACTGAATTCATCAGCAATAATCACTGATCAGATAAAATTATAGATTCATGCTCTGTAAAAAGTATCGCTAACACTTAGTCATGTTATCAAGAATTTTCACAGATTTCAGCGTCAGAAAAATTGTCCCAGTCTTCATTATAGTAGAATAGAGCAATTATACCTAATGAGAACGGCTTTGTTAAGCATAATAATGAAATTTGAATAGGCAGAAAAGTTTCATCCAAAATGAAGAGTCATGAATTAAAAATACGAATCATTACAGTTATTGTGAATAGGTAATTCTTTTCTTCGAAAAACTTTTAGGTACTTTTCTAAAAGAAGTTTGAGCAAGAAACTTCGAGATGCATTATTTATCTGCAGTAGATATGAATAATGTCTTTCATATAATTCAGCTCAGAGTTGAATACAACTTCTATGAATTGTATTGATTTACTTTAGCGTCTTTTTCGGATTGATACTTTATACTATCGATCAGAATGAAACTAATTCAATTATATTAAACCAAAAACAAAAACAGATTTTGTGACAAATTCTTCAAATACTTGTTGATTGTCTATATTTTCGCACAGTTTATAAAAATAATATGAATCAATGCTTTTCCCAATTATTTGTATTTTATCAGTTTGACTGACCATGATTTTGAATAATTTGAGAATAAGATTAGTGAACATGTGAACATGTATGGTGTTAAAGTTTGAGAAAAAGTCAAAATATTTTTCATTTCTTCTAGGGTCTGAAAATATTTTTCTGAAATGTCCTATTAGAATAAACTGCGCCAATTTGTGCATTTCTATTTTTCTTGAATTGGGAAGATTTAAAAATTTTATATTTGTAGATTTTTGTGAATAGTGTTTGCTTTCTCTATTATCTCGAGAACAGTACATTCTATGAATTTTTTTTTTGTAAAACCCTTCTGATTTCAGAAAAGGAAAAATTTTCTCAGACAAAGAGAATTGTGTCCCAGATTTTCAATAGGAAAAGAGTCATAGTATCCCTGTATCTACTGCACTAGATAATTTTGACAGGGAGTTTTTTTTTTCCACTTAAAGGCATCGACTGCTATGGTCATTAGCCTTGAGGAGATCATTTCTCCCATCGTCAGAATTTCATATGTGGACCTGTAGCAGAGGCAGAAAGGGTTATTATCTAATTCAAAACCCTACATTATTTTGACTTCAATTCCTAAAAATCTCAACACTGAATGTAATAATATAAGAGTTTTATAAGTGAAAAACTAATTCTTTCGTTCGAACTTCAACACCTCAATCTCGAAAACGAAACATCTTAGAATATAATATGATTGTATGATTTTTTTTTCATAAAAAAAAATTGTTCTATCAAACTTATTGGAATAGAATCTAGACCACCCTGTATTTTTTCAGTATCCTTTCCAGAGCTTCACTGGATTTTTCAATTCAAAATCTTGATAATTGGAATGATCATTCAATTCAAATGTACATTAAATTAACCGTTTGGTATATTCAGAAGGTCCATGTTCTAATTAGTAGACTACAACCCTGATAAACAACAGGTTCTACCTCTCTGACAACATATCGACGCAAAACCGAATCCATAAGTTCGTTAAAATTGACATAATTGTGTCCATTAAACGGGCCATGGTGTTAATTATGTCCCATATCCGCCAGAGATCGACGAAGAACAAATTGTTGTATTATTTTGTTTCCAATGAAATTACAATGGCCAGTGTTCATCATTAATGCAAATTCAATTAGGCTGCTAAATTCGGTCATCGGTACCAAAATCCAATAATCTTGTTTTGTAGGTCAACATACAACAAATATTATATGCATGTCTGTGACATAGTTGAAGTTGGAAATTTAGTATGTCCCATGTGGTTGGTTGGACGGTGGAGAAAAGGTCATTCATTCAATTGGATCCATCGATTTACCAATGTCAATCGGCGTTTTGTTGAACCGTTCCATTTGCGGGATATAAGGGTTCGACCCTTATGTTATATGATGTGGTGGATTTGCGAATAGATTAGTAGGCTTATTCATAGTTATTCTGCGAATAATCATAGTTATTCTGTTATTTATTTCCAATTTGAAATATAGAAATGGAACTGGAACAAATTTGGAATGAGTTAAATTAGTAACCAATGGTAACAATCCAGGATTCAAATTAGGGGGATAAACCATGGTCGTTCAGGTTGTACATAAAGTAACAATGAATTACCCTAATTCCATATTTTTCATTTGTATAGGAATTTTTTATCATTGAAATAGTTATTTCAAGAATTGTAATGAATTCCTGCAACAAGCAACAAATTTAATGACGATTAATTTTTCTTCCTTTGGGGGGGGGGGGGGTTCCGCTGCCCCTTGTTGGGTACGCCTGTGGATAATAAATTCATAATCATAATATGAAAGGAGTCTGAAAGATTAATGTATTATTATTGCAGACCATAGTTTTTAGACTAAATACACCTTTTCCAATTTTAATTAAGAAAGCCTCAAATTTAATTGAGAAAAGCCAATGATCTGAGAAATCGAAGCACAATAAATTTTAATAAAAAAAGTAGATTGAATTTCAGAGGATCGAAATTGTCATTTAGAATTGAAAGTTGTTATTCAGAATGGGGAATTTGAAATTCATGAAAAGAACTTTATATTCAGAAACAGTAATTTATATTTCAAAATAGAAATATGTAATTCAGAAAAAATGGAAAAATTGATTTAAGCAAATATAAATTGGAATTGCGATTATCTAATTTGGGATTTAGAAATTGGAAATTGTTATTCAGAATTGGTTACATATAGGTACATCAGAATTAATAAAAATGAATCACATTCGGTACTGTTCATATAGTTACATATAGGTTCATCATCAGAAATTGAATTGATAACCTCAGAAATACAATTTTTTTTTCTGAAATATAATTTGCTATTTTTGATATTCAATTCTCGCTTCTGAATTATTATTGTTTTGTTGATTTTCTATTTTTTGTACTAGCCGGGTGCTAAATAAAATTTTATTATTATTATAATTACTTACGACTTTTGGACTTTTTTAGAAATCCAACTTCCTATTCTGAATTTCAATTCCTTTTTTTCGAAATTAAATTAGCTATTGGGAAATCAAATTTTTCTTCTCTGAAATATACTTTCCTATTTCCCCCTTTTCTGATTTTTCAACTACAATTGGAAAAATTGTGATCTGTCAATTTTAAATGTAATGAATATTCGATTTTTGATTTCAGAATCACAAAAGGTCATATATGAATTGTGAATTTATATTTGAAATATTTATTTGAAATGAACGTTTTTCGAATAATGATGAAAGATTCATGATATTCTCTTCAATCTTAGTTTTCAATATTTCTGATTTTTTTATTGATTCTATTATTTTATATTGTTCAAACAATTGTATTTTTCGATAGATAATTATTGCAAATATCAAAAAAACATTCAAAATTAAGGCGTTAAATATTGTAATAATTTAATATTCAAATTGACATGTTTGTTTCAGTTGAAATGCCTAACTCATTGAATTTTGACGAATGCAACTATTGAATGTCACAGAATTGCATAACGAAATTTTAAATTTTTCTTCCTTCTTATGTCAACAGTAAAATTGTCACAACCTATATTCTGCAATTTGAAATCGATTGTTGAAGTCCCATAACCTTAAAAAATAACGTATCATGACCTCTACTGTCGGATTATGACGATAAACATTCTGTTTTCTGCAAATGTCAGAATTTACGGAAAAAGTCCTAGCTGCCTACTCTATATTGTTGTTAATATTTGAATTTAAAAATTTTGTGAATTTTGCTAATTTAAAGATAGATATTCTCCTATTCAACAATTCAGCAAGGGCATAAATTCGACAAATGAAGTGAATTGTGCGTTCCAAATATCAATCAAATTTACTGGGTGGTTCAAAAGTAATAAGGAATTACAAATATTAGTGAACACAATATTGTCTTATACAATCTGTTATGTCTATTTTTTTTCTATAGGTTCTCTACTGCTTCGAAAATTATTTTGATTACAATTCAAATAAATGACAAACCATCGTGCAAATTCTTCTGTGTCAATATTCAAACGCAAAAGAAACCAGACTGAGATTCCCACATTTCTAAGTGTATTTTGTTTATTAGTCTTTGTGCAGACACAACTCGCCACTTTTTCATCAGAAAGCAACAACCCACCTCATAGAATTTCAATGAATCTCCTTCCTCGCACCCCCTGCCAGACGGCTATGAATTTTCCAACACGATCCGAATCTGTTTCTGGTAGCACTGAACAAATTCAGCCCCAGAATTGCACGTTGCATTCTCGATGAGAGAGAGCAGAAATTGCTATTCTAAAATCGTAACGTCTTCGCTGTGTATTTCAAGTTCAATACTCTGTATTTGCGTTCGTGTATCTGTTTAAAATTATGCAGATTGGATTTGCCGCTTGAAAACCCGATTACCGCTAAAACTGGGCATCGAAGATCCTGGCTACGTGAATTTGTTGATCAGGTGGTGTAATGGTCCATAGATAGTTCACAAATTTTGAGCGTTTGTTCCCCGAATATGGTCTCATCTTATTAGATCACGATGATTTTTCTGTGACCACACCGTCCAGCCGCTCAACATGGAACACGATCATTTCGAACGAAAATACCTCAAAACTGTAAATTTATGTAATTTGGAATTGAAATGGTCGGATCCGGAATACTGCAGTTAATTTTTTTAATAATCAAACTCCTCCAAGGTATTCTGTTCAATTATGAAAATATATTCTGGGTTTTTTCATGTCGCGGCCCGGATTTCACAGCCCTGTTAAAATGACATATGTCAAACAGAGCTGTCATGCGAAACCTCAAATTTGTAGTTAGCCATTTCCTAATATGGATCATTTATCTATTGCTGAACCTGTGGAAATTGTTATTATACTAACTGACAAAGAAATTGCAACACCGTGAAGTAGCTGTTCGACTTTTAATTTTTTTTTTTGAAAAACAGATAGTATACCAAGGAGTAAATGATTGAAATTCGGAGAAGAAATCGAAGGGTTTACATTGTTTTTTAATAAATTTATGTGATTGTTCACTGCTATTATCTATACACTCCCCAACACGTCTCGGCATTGATGCATAAGATGAATAAGATGTTCTATTTATATATTATCAGTGACGGAAAAACATCCATCTTACATGTGCATAAAATTGTTCAATGCACTTCCTAGTAATTTAAGAATTTCATGTAACCTGAATGTGTTCAAAAAAAGACTGAAAAACTCTCTTATAAATATTGAGCCATATTCGCTGAGCGAATACTTTGAAGCTACTAAACTCTTGTAGTTATATTTTTTTGTGACGTCTATTTCATTTGATCTCTGTTATCGTGAGGATTCCTTGAAATAAAGTTATTATTTATTTATTTATTTATTTATTTATTTATTTCTTCTTGAAAAATACTATCCCAAGCTAGCTGTACTTTATGTCTCAGAGCCGCCAAAGTCCATAGGGGCTTGGGTAAATTTCTAAGCTTTCTCTTCATGATGTCCCGAACATGCTCTATGGGCGAAAGATTGGGGGATATGGGCGGTTATGGCAAAATATTCACATGGGTCGCTACGAAAGAGTTTAAACTAATTCTGCAACATGAAGTCAGGCATTATCTTGCAGAGATATTGGACTCTCGAGCCGGTTAAGGTAAGGGAGAACATAGCTCCACTATTTCTTGAAGATATTGCAGCGTTATCATGTTACCTCGAATGAAGATTAAGGGAGACCTACTTGCATGTACAGTAGCACCTCATACCATGACACCTTCTCTCCTGTGTACATGACGCTCAACATCAAACTGACGTTCACGTCTTTCCCTCCGACGTCGTCTAACCCTTCTTGGGCCATCATCTGCACCCAATGAGAATCAAAAATCATCAGAAAAGACAATCTAATGCAATTCCACATTCCGCAATGTTGACTTTCTCTGCTCCACTCATCAGCTAAAGATCGAGTGGTCGCAAATCGTAATGATCGTGTTGATTCCGATAATCCTCAGACTATTGACAATCTGAACACCAACATGCGTCAATTTATCGATGAGATATTGCCGCAAATTTGCCGCCGAGTTATCAAAAATTACCTAAAAAGCATCGAATCCTGTGATAAATCATGCGGAGGACATTGAAATAAAATTTTGATCGGTATTTTAAGTAGGAGTGTTCGATTCACTTCACTTTCGGAACCACAAAATGGACTTATATGAAGAAATGATACTGATAATATTCAAAATGTTCAAAATCAATTTTTTCGTCAAATCAAGGAAAGAGCTATTTTTCTTAACTACCCGAGAAAAAGTCTGATCTTAGCTGGACAACTTTACTATGACAACCTTGACATTGAACCTATTTCTGTTTATGGCAATTGCTTGTAGATTAGTAGTTCAAAAATCAGTTTATAGTTTTATATTTTTTGATATTTCGCGTAGAAATGTTAAGGTTTGTCTGCAAAATAAAATAATCGGAACATGATCATAGACTTCCTTAGTTTATTGTTCGACTTGTTAATAGTTTCAACTAAACGTGTTATTATTTAAAAATTTATCTCTGCATTAATCTTCTCTGATCATGAGAGATAGTTTCCAAAAGAGGATTATTTTATATTCCCCAGTTTACCATCTAGTGATCCATCACGTAAGGAACCCCTAATATTCTCCCCCTCTATTTGATCGAAAAAACAAAATCCCGCATAATGAGCAAAGTAAATTCACATAGACGTCATTGATTGACACATACATTAAGCCCAATATTCTGTACAAATATCCATGTCATTGGCTGGAACGCGATATTTATTCGAAGTTAAATAGTGTGAAGTTCGAATTTTCTAGCGTGAGAAACGTATTGGACGTTGTAATGAAACAGGGGAACTAAGGGAATTGTTGAGGTCAAATGGGTATACTGTTCGTGTTTCTTGAAATATGTTCGGTATTTTATTACATAAATCCAATAACGAACTACTGAAACCAAATATGGAAAAAAATTCAACCTCTCTGCGAATATATTGATTTATTCGTTAACTTGAACTGGACGTAATTGAATGTAACTACTTTCCTAAAAATCAGCAGTCAGTTCTTCATCACTCCGAATATCATAACAATAATTATAATGATGGAAAGGTTTTTCCAATAAGAAAATGAGGGTTACATACAGATCTAATGATCCAAAATAGAATCCTCTATTCAATATTTGGTGGGTTTTGAAAAAAACTGGTATATTTTTATATAAATCAATGGATGCTTATTTTCGTGAATTCCATCCTTATTGAGTTCTAATCATTCACGTTGTTCCAAAAAAGTCTCAAGGTTCTGATCTCGGTGGCCTATTGTGATCATCACTTCGAAAAATAATACGTCCAAGAATTTTTTCGTAAAATTACGATTTTTTCGTGGCTTGTGTGGCACCTAGCGCCGTTTTGTTGAAAATAAACGTCGTCTACATCAATATATTTCAATTCCGGCCATGAAATCATCAATCATAATTTGGTAACTCAATTCATTATTCGTTACAGTTGCACAACCACCATATCAAAAAAATGTCGAAAAACAGTTTTGGAGAACCTATAACAGGATTTTTTCGACGAATCTGCAACTAAAAACCTGCGTTGAAAAATATAGGGTTTCCCATTTAAAAAACACCAACTCTCCTCTACGGGGTGGTCCAGATTTTAGTTCAATAACTTCGACCTCAGATAGCAGCTGTTCATGAAAAAAATCCATTAAACATATATCCCAACAAGCTTCGTTTTCCAGAGACAGGGTAATGAATTTGGAAAAAAAAATAGTTTTTACTTATAACTTCAGTATTATATTTCATCCATTGTTTTATTTTCAAGGTATTGAAATCTTGATAATGAAATGTTTCAAATTAGGTAAGTGTTTTCTGCCAAAATTATTTAGTGGTGTGGACATAGCTTTGCGAGAATCCTTTTCTTATTGAGAATCTAAATCACTCTATTCTTTTCGGAAAAATTTTTTCATTGAAAAAAAACAAGAAAGCTTCATTGAAAAAAAATTCTTCTGAATTTCATCATAAAATACACAATATTCGAGATAATCGAGTATAAGGCAAACACTATCTACAAAGATCTAAATGAATTAATTTTTCAAATTAGTGATAAGAGAAAGTACAAAAATTGACGTAGTGTATTATAACGCTTTCAGAGGGCATTTAATTGAACATTTCTGAAAGACACACACACAATAAAACATTTTTGTGAATAATTTTTATTTTTTAAGTGTCTAATGAATTTTTTATTTGAAATGTTCAATTGAATGCCATCTGAAAGCTCGATCTACCCTACATCAATGTTTTATTTTCATTTATCACTAATGGAAAAATTTGAAAAATTTATTTTCTCTATTTAAGTATCGTAATGAGATCACTACAGTTCTAAAAACAGTGCTGTAATGCACTCATTACAGCATCGTTATCAAGTTATATTTTTCGTTTTGTGGTTGTCTCTACTGCCTTCCAATCCTATCAATTTTCAACAAACGTCAATAATTGTCAACATAATGTATAATTTGGATATAGTGAAATGATTTGCAGCATTATTCGCAATTTCTCTCAATTCAGGTGGTGTTAAATCGATTTCGTCACACATAATTCATGAATTTAATGCGTAATTTTAAATTATTTGAAAATTCAAAACCCTCCTTCGTCGCTCGTTTTCGAATTTCGCATTCGTTTTGGAATAGAAGCCCATGCTGCAACTTGTTTCACAATATACTATATTGTAGATTTTTGTACTCGATTGTCTCGAAAATGGTGTATTCTATTGTAGTGACTCTGTCTGCTCATAGATGGCGTTATGAGATTTTCAGCCAAACATACTTTGGCCCTGGCGTATTTATAGGGATCATCGCGTTGCAACAGAGTCACCTCTCCACTATGGTGTGAGAGGGCGTGTCTTGAGCAGAAAAAAAAATTATCAGACCCCTATCTACGCCACTGAATAATTTTGGGAGGAAACACTTATCTAACTCGAAGCATGACATTCTCTAGACTTCAATCCTTAAAAATTAAAACTATGAATATAACAATATTAGAGTAAACACTGATTTTTTTAAACACCCTCGAAAACGAATCAATAGATCTATCACTTCCTGATATCTCATTAGTTGAAAAGAATAGGTCAGGGGGCATTAAAGACGTTTTCTCTGAGGCATAATAATAATAATAATAATTTTATTTAATCCTTCAAGACACTACATGGTGTATAGGACAGGTCACAATAAGAAAACTAAACAACTAAGGAGTCACATAAATACTCATTTACAGAATAGAAACCTTTTTTTAAGAGGAGGTTCTTGATTTCTTTTTTGAACAATTTTAAATTCAAAGACTTCACAGATGGTGGCAAATGATTGTATAACTTAATACTTCGGTACAATGGAGAGCATTCAAATTTATGGGTCCTATGTTTAGGTAATAGAAAAATTTACGTATTTCTAGTTACATAATTATGATGACTTGATAATTTCATCCATTTGTCTTCATTTTCCTTTGCGTATAGTAAGCATTTGAAAATGTATATCGAGGGTAGGGTTAAGATTCCATTTCCAATAAAGACTGGCTTACAAGACGCTAACATATTGAGGTTGAATATTGTACGTAATACTCGTTTCTGAGCTACAAAAACATAGTTCTCGAGATGCTTTCACTGATCATCGAATTCAAGACACCCTGTCCCCCTTCCATGAATCCTGCTGTCGACTATCCAGTTCGCACAAAACCAAAATCCCAAAGCACACCACATCAACTCGCGTCGTAAAAACAAACCTACTTCCACCTATTCAAGAACAAGCATCGTTTCCACACGTTTTACGGTTTCGGTAGTTCAAACGGGCCCTGATATACGGCCCCGCAGCCGCATTGCCACGTCTATTTATATCCAATTAATTTATTTGAGCCGAACCGAACTGGCAGTTTCTATCTAACGACACACTTAATAGCGCCACAAACTACGTGAGAAGTTACGGGATAACTTTTAAAGTTGCCGCTGTTAATCATGATTGCGAACGCCGCTGGTGCTCGCGCGAACTGCAGCCAAGGCTGCAAACTTTGCGCCGAAAGTGGAGTCTATAGGTTATAATTCATGGCGGGTCCGATTCTTTCCTGGGGGAGGTTGTTGGGTCATAGATTGGGAGTTATGTGCCTGTGGAGTTCAAGGATTTCGATTTTCGGGCCTGCCAATATTTGGATATGCTTGATAATAAGATATTATTGTTTTCGTGGTGGTTCCAGTGCTGGTATCATTTTTATAGTATATACAAAGTCACTTGGGGGAAACCAGAAAGTTTTGATTTTACAAGGCTTTTCTAGGTTTCCAGCAATTCAGGGTATTTATTGCTTAGCAGTACTGTCAAATAAATCCTGGTATTATAGCGGATCGTCTCTGGAGTAATAATGTGTAGATTTGGTTGTGTCTATTGGCTAATATATTCCACGTTCCACCGCATGCCGGTTTAGTTATTTTCATTAACTGCAGCTAGGCACATCTATCATTTCTCATTCGCCCTTCTTATGATTTGCATAGACCAGGTTTTACTTGGTTTCACTTCGTTCTGTAACTGATTTTTTTTATTTGGATGAAGTACATTCAAACTCAATTGAATGGCCAGATTATTTCTGATATTCAAGAGTTTTCCGAATAACCAGAAATTTATTCTCCCATCAGTCCTTCTGAATATAACACAGACACTAGTCATGAAAAAGTATGTGTCGATTTGGTCACTTTCATTGCCCGAAATAATACACGTGCTTTCGTGTATAAATTTGATCGCTCTTATTGGTGAGAGTTGTGCTCATCTTCTACATCTCATCTTTAGGACTGGTTCGGAGAGTTATTAAGTACCATTAAAGAAAATTTAATTACTAATGAAATATTCTACAGTCACTGAGAAAATGAGAGGTTTTCAATGATTTCGACAATGGTGTTTGGAAAAATTCCGTAGAATATGTTAAAAAACTGAATATGAATATTTTGCGATCAAATCTATTCCACCCGGTACTTTCAAAGTCGGTTATGTTTCGCATTTAATGACCCACAAACCACAAAACAAAATATTTTGGTGAAATACGAACAACACTAATTGAGATTAATCCATAAAATTTCAACCATGTTTTCTGATTAATTTTATCGATGTTTGTCTATTCTTCAGACAGATTATTTCCAATTTCATCTGAAACAATTTTGGGTACTTTCCATTCAGTTGCTACGGTATTACAAAATGTATGTTCCTTTTGGTAGCATGCCAACAGTGAAATGAAGCACATTAAAGTAGAACAAGTCGTCCAAATTCAGCTAATTGTGAATGAATGAGAATTGCACATCCTAAACAACAATGGAAATTGAACGAATACCTCTTAAAAACAACTGACTCATCGCTTGAGCTCAAGCTAATGTGCAGATAACACCAAATCTCAACACTGTCAATTCCAACTTAACAAGACGACATGATGATTTTATTCACATTATTCACACATTTAATTTGGCCTAGGAGAATTAAACTATAAATAAAAAAACAAGAGACTCATAAAACTCAAGGTTGTGCATGGGTGCACAGTGAATAATTTCGTTTGAAAAATTCTAGAAGCAAATACAATGCATAAAGGGATTGATAAGAAAACATACAACTGTGAGAGAACTTGTTTTAAAATAAAAAAGAGTAATTGATGGATTATATGAAATGATTTCTGAAGATGTGTATGGGAAGTTTTCATTTGGAGGACCTTCAACATTTCAGAGCATATATTCCGATAATCCAATTAACTCGTACAATCTCAGAACTTCTGAGAGGACTCACAGAGATCTTTTAGTGAGATAATGAACTTCAAGCAAATGTTAATAAACTTACCATTCAAGTATACCTACATATTACTCAGAAAAATGTTGCCCAATGAATTTGCTCTAGAAGTATTGATTACCGAAGGTAAGGTAGTATTTATTTGGAGGCCCTTTTGTATTGCAGAGCATACATATATTTCGAAAATCCATGTATTTCGTTCAAGCTCAGAGTTTGTGATAGACTCATAGATATCTTCTAGTAGGATAATAAACATCAAGCAAATGCAAAATACTCTATACTTATACCATTCAAGTATACATATTCTTCATCTTCGCCTAGATGGATTGTTTATATGGAATTATCTTTGAGGATTTGTACTGAAATTATTCATTTGAAGGTCCTTGAATACTGGAGAAAGACGGGTACGGCTTCTGCGCTTCTTCGTCGCTTGCTTGGACACATCTACAGCTACACGTTTCAATACCCCTTCCACTTCTTCGTTGTCAAGCTGAAGGTAACCATGGTCGATCGGCTCGAGGACGATTCTCACAGCCACTTCTCTTGCATTCCGGATTGTGTCGATGGCGCAGTAAAATTCAAACAGATTATACGCCATTTTTATGGCATTAAATGTCCTGCCTGTCGACGCGACGACCGAATGTACATGTCAGTTAAAACGACCGAATCGATCCCGCCGAGTTGAATGTACCGTACCGCTCGTGCGGTGCGTTTGTTTCCATTCTGTGGGCTCCTGGGACCTTTTTGGCATTTTCGTGGATGTGAAATGTCGATGACTTACAGTCGGAGCTGGAAATGCAAGCTGGATTGTCGGGGAAGGTTGCATTTGGAACGTTAGTCGAAGTCTAGGCATGGTATGATGATCAATCTTACTTTGTTGCTGTGCGGTAGGATAAGGTCAGTGGTGCCGAACCGGGTTTGGAATAGTTATTTATAATACAAGTGTAGAACGAGTTCAAAATTCAAAAACGAGCCACGAAGTGGCGAGTTTTTGAATGAACGAGTGGTAGAATGAGCCTTCTGTACGAGTATTATACATTATTTTCTCTAATTCATTGCATTTTTAATGAAATTAATGAAATATTTCCATAAATATCATTTAGTGATTTTTGCATTGAAAAATGTTGGTTGGCAGAACTGATTTCTTTAAGGCAAATTGATGAATTGACAGATATAACAATGGCGGAATGTTCGGAGTACCAACTTATAATAATCAAATATAACCATGAAAACTGTGCGTTTCTGATATATTCTCGCACGATTTTGTTCTACAAGATGTGGAAGAATGAACGGAATAACCAAAGAATTAGAGAAAATGTGATTCTAATCCTAGTTACATATCAGAATCTCGAAAGAGAAATGCATCCATATAAATATCAAATTATGTTCGTGAAATAATCAATATAAAAATGCTAACAGTTGAGGTACCTACCGTGTGTACATGTAATGAAAAATGAATTTATTTCATATAGAAACTAAGAGAAATTCCGGAACATCCAGAGGAAGAGAATACATCATTAACTCAAATCAGACAGAAAGAAAGATGTGGATCAACAGTTTCTGACTCATTTTATACCTTTTTTTTCACTATAATTGGAATTCTCGCAACTATAAGTGTTCTTTTTTCGATATGAGCAATCATAAATGGTTTCCTAAAAATTCTTGTGTATGTATTTTGTTTTAAACTTTGGGGCATCGCATTTTCGTGGAAATTATTAAAATTCTGATGGACGACAATCGAGAACTTTATTGTAGTACAGTACTTGGAAACATCCTTGAACACTCTACTAACTCAACTGGTCAACTGGTAACTTACTCCACTGAACTCTCCTTTTCCCAGTTCCATATCTGGGTTACAATCATGAAATCATATTGTACACCGTAAATTTCCTCTTCCTTTTCTTATTCTCTAAGTTGTATGCCTGCGCAATGGTATCATGGTACCTACACACTAATTAGCGTAGGGGAAAGATATTCTCTATTGTATTCAAATCAAATCAAATCAAATCAAATCAAATAATTTTATTCCCAAATCAATGTACAATACATGAAGAAGAACATGTCATAACAAAAATAGAATACAAGTTAATATAAATCAGCTATACTAATCCTTTACACTTACAGTGATCTAAATATTCTTGAACATTATAAGGTTCAGTTTCAATTAGAAAGTTTAATATTTCTCTTTTAAAATTTTTGAAATTATCGATTTGTTGAATCTTTCTTGGTGAAGAGTTATACAATTTCAGGCGCATATATTTGACATTTTTCTCAGTCAAAGTTAAAGAGTGTTGGGGAAAATGAAAGGGAATCATTTTCCTTGTACTATTAGTATTTCTGAATTTTTCGAAATAAGAACTTTGCTGCCGGAAGAAGAGTAGGCACTTTTTCACGTATAGCCCCGTCAATGTTAGTATTCCATTCCTCCGAAAAACACCACGGCAGGAATCTCTGTATTTCATGTTATTCATAATACGTATTGCCGATTTCTGTACAATAAATATATCAGATGCATCAGAAGCATTACCCCATATCATTAATCCGTATTGTAGGAGAGACTGAAAGTTGGCAAAATAGACCACCCTGAGAAAGGAAGAATCTACTCTCCTCGACAGTACTCTCATTGTATATATTACCGAGTTCAATCTTTTTCTCACGTTTAACACCTGAGAGTTCCAGCTTATATGGCTATCAAGGATTACACCGAGAAAGTTGGTTGAAGACTGGAACATCTTTCCGCCACCTTCCAGGGATACTCTATCAGGAAACGTCAGTTTGGAATTATGTGTCGTAAATAAAACACACTCTGTCTTCTCCGAGTTTACTATTATTTATTTATTTATTCAACTGAGAAACTTATGATTGAGAAAATTGTATGTACAAGTACCACAAAAGACTATTGCTACACTAATGCAGGAACATTTATGCTAAGTATTGTGACAAAAATTCGGCTAGACACAGAACTTATGTCTAATTGCTTTTTGTCGCCACAAATCAGTGAAAAGTATTTTTACATCTCTTTGTTTTTAACATTTTCTCTGATTCCTATTAGATACGTTATTCACTTGTTTGAGTTACGTTTATTGAAATTCGAATCATCAAATCACTGAATGAATTGGAAACTATCGAAAAACATCAAATTAAAATGAAGCATCATATTCAGAAAAAATTATTCAGTTTTATTTTTGATGTTCCGATTCAAAATATCTTATCCTTTGTTGTTTCAACCTTTTTGATATAAAAATGATGGGCAAACAAGAGAAACCTACAAATATCATTACATAGGATCTCCTTTTCCGCGACATTCTCGAATGTTTTTTAAACAGTTCCTTTTTAAAGTACAGCAGTAGTCTGCCATAATGTGCATGTATTATCATCTTCCTTGGTAGCTGTCCTTTATAACTGTAATCTCTTGGTGAAACCTTTCACCTTGTTTCGCATTCATGTCTCCTAAATTCAATAACCATTGCAACATAGTCTTGAGCTTTATGTTCGCCTAGAAAATTTTCTACAACTGCAACAAATGATGTCCAAGCTTATTGTTCAACTTGATTCATTGAATTTATGAAGGCAGGATCCCTAATTATTTTTATTTGTTTGTCGTGAAATATCCCTGCTTTGAGTTCATCTGTGCTAAACTGATGCATTTTTACATTTATATATGCAAAACATCTCAAGAGCCAATACAAAATGATCCATTAAGTCCAACTTCATATGTAACAGAGGAAGTACGATTTTTTTCTCTTACTTACAAGAGTTAGGGGTATGAAAGGGTCAGTTCAGGTACCTGATATACAAAAGTTCCATTATTTATAGATATAATCGGTTCTAAAACCGATTATATATATAACTGGAATTTACTCAATTCCAAACTGACAATAAAACCATTGTACATTGATGAATATATAGTAATTTTAGAACTCTCATAAATGGTAGATGAGTTGATGTGTCAAAAAATAGAGCTGATAGAGAAAAACGGATTGCATATACAGATTTAGCGCCCCTAATATAGTTAAAACCGGCTCTTAAATGCCAGAAACAAAAAAAATTTTTGTTGACTTGTGTAATTTATTGTAATTTATGTGCTATCCTCAAGGTTTTTAATATTGAAAAACCACCATTGAGAGTTAATCTCATTTCATAAACCGAATAATTTCTATGAAAATTGTAACGAACCACTGAAACCTAGTTGTTTCAATAATTTAATTTCGACATAGATCTCTTCACAAATTTCGAATCCTCCTCTCAAACCATCCCACTCATAATTCCCAACATCCATCCATTCAGAGCGACGCCAGCCCGTATGAACAGATAAGTACAAACGAAGACCTCATAAATCTCCCAAGCCTGACCAGCGACGGCATGCAAACCAATTTGGCCACCAATTGGATAATTGGCTTCTACATCCAGAACGACAGTTCGTTACTGGCTCTTGCATAGCATGAACTTTGGCCGGGGTCAGCAAAAAGAACGACCGCGTACCGGTCGGCATAATGAGTCTGCAAAAGTTTCGAGATTGCTTCTCTCTGAAGGATTGTTATTATGCAGATACGGCAGAAGTTTTTGGTATTGGCTCGTCTTGAACGCAGGATTATTTTTCTTCTTGTTCCTTATGCTTAGGAAAATTGCTTTTTTTCGTCTTTAATCATTTCAATATGAAGGTTATCACACCAACGGTTGAGGGTCTTCAGGTGCTCCTGGATATCTATCTCTCGTTATTCTTTTCTTTTTGTTCCATCCTATGGTTGATATTATGTTCATTTCATTTCTCTTTCGCCTTTAGCACCCAATCATTGACGTTATTGACTCCTCATGTTCTTCTGATATACTTCCTTCTCACAAAATCCATTAATAGTTTCCCTGCTTTCTTGCGCAGAACTCTCATTTCAGTTGTTTCCAGTATTTGAGCCATTCTGAAGATTCAACGTGTTAACAACTCAAAGGTGTCTAGATGTTAATCTGGACCTCTTTATATGTTTTATAGACTGTAGCTTCAGATAAGGTAGAACATGGCCAGCCTATGCATCCCCTTTACAAAAAAATAAATAGGCAGGACGCAAGTTTGAATTAAAATCTTTATTTCAACCACATGCCACAGTGAAAATTGAAATTCGAAGAAATTCGAAGAAATGAAAATGAAAAGAGGAGTCGAAAAAAATTGCATATTAACACCACAATTGTTTTATGCGTTATCAGAACAGATCATGTTCAAATCTCTGGAAAATGAGACTACCGGTAAAGAGGTCAGCGGAGTTTTGGTCAAGGATATCAGATATGCTGACGACACTCGAACTTCAAAGATATGGAAAGAGTTTTGATCACTATCCTCCAGCGTAATGTGAATAACTCTCCCTCAATAAAAAAGAAACAAAATTCATGAGAATTTGTAAGAAAACCAACACAGATGAAATTATAATGGTTAGAGGTCAGCAGGTTGGGAAAGTAAAAAGATACACATTTTTGGGAATGCTTATAAGAGAAAAGATGGACTAGTTGAGGGAAATAAAAACTGGAATAGCAAAGGCTCGTATCAACTTCATAAAAATGAAGAAAGTTCTGTGCAGTAAAGATCTGAAGTTAAGCCTCATACTAAGGCTGGCAAAATGATACGGGTACAGGGTGGGCAAATAAGCGAGGAAAGCGGCTATATCTCAGGATACACTCATCGTAGAGACTTGCGGTAAAAATTTTACCACTAAAGTGTACAAGAAAACACACTGGAGATTGTTTTGAAGTTCATAACTCTACCGCTAGAGGGCGTAATAGCTATCGTCGAGTAGAAAAATGAATTTTACTCGAAAATGTTTTATATGAAGTTGAAGAAAAAATATCATCACTGTAATCCTTGTAAAATTCTCTATCTTTTTGAACTGTCACTTTCGATTTTACGACATCAAATAAGGGTAGGTGAAAGGGAGAAATCTGACTGATTGAAGTGCCTGTAACTTCAGTTTGGCCCAACAATTTTGAGCAAACCAGATCTCGTCTGAAAGATAAAATCTTGTTGATTGAGGACAAAATATACTCATGATAAATTTGTTTTTGCTGCTTTCGATAGGGGGCGCTAAGTCATAAGTTCATTGTTTTGTTCATTTTACTTCGAAATTTCAAATCTAATAATAGTATTTTCTTAACAGAAACAGTAATTCCATCAAATATAAATGAAAAAACCTGCAGGTCGCAAAGCGATAGTTTCAGGCGTTCTGAAGTTATGGCCGAAAAAAGATATTCTTCAACTGATGCACGGCGAAAAACCAAATTTTGTCTTTAAGTTCTGACGGAAACAGAAATCTCATCAAATTTGTATGAAAAACCCAAAAGGTCGCAAAGCGATAGCTTCAGGCGTTCTGGAGTTATGGCCGAAAAAAGATATTCTTCAACTGATGCACTGAAAGACTAAAATGTGTCTTCTTTCGGCCATAACTCCAGAACGCCTGAAGCTATCGCATTGCGACCTTCTGGTTTTTTCATACAAATTTTATGGAATTTCTGTTTTTGACAGAACCTAAAGACATAATTTGGTTTTTCGCAGTGCATCAGTTGAAGAATGTCTTCTTTTGGTCATAACTCCAGAACGCCTGAAACTATCGCTTTGTGCCTTTTTTTCATGTTTGTTTCATGTGAATCTGATGGTATTTGTGTTTCTGTTGAGAAAATCCTATCATTACATTTGAAATTCCGGAGTAAAATGAATTGAACAATGAACTTCTGACTTAGCGCCCCCTATCGAAAGCAGCAAAAACAAATTTATCATGAGTATATTTTGTCCCCAATCAACAAGATATTATCTCTTAGACGAGATCTAATTTGCTCAAAAATGTTCGGCCAAACTGAAGTTACAAGCACTTCAATCAGTCAGATTTCGCCCTTTCCCCTACCCTTATTTGATGTCGTAAAATCAAAAGTGGCAATTTTAAAATATAGATAATTTTACAAGGATTACAGTGATGATATTTTTTCTTCAACTTCATATGAAACATTTTCGAGTAAAATTCATTTTTCTACTAGACGATAGCTATTACGCCCCCTAGCGGTAGAGGTATGAACTTCAAAACAATTGCCAGTGTGTTTTCCTGAACACTTTAGTGGTAAAATTTTTTACCGCAACTCTCTACGATGAGTGGATCCTGAGATATAGCCGCTTACCTCGCTTATTTGCCCACCCTGTACAGTGTACTCTACTATAAGATTGAATGCTGGATCCTCAATGCAGACGATGATACGACTCAACGCTAGAAATGTGGAACTACAGAAAAATTTTGAAAGTTTCAGGGGAAGATCGAGTCACTAACTAGAGGGATAGGTAAGGAAAGGAATGTTGAACTGACGATAAAGCAGAGAAAGTTGCAATATTTCGAGCGAGTCGTCAGGGATACAGTATCTTATGGCTTATAATGCAGTGGAAAATAAAAGGAAAAGAGCTTAGAAAGAAGACGAATCTCATTGGCAGACAAAGTCACTACACTTCTATTTAAAGCAACTGACTCAAAGGTCAGAATAGCTAGGATGACTTCCGATCTTCGCCACGGAGATAGCACTTGGAGAAGAAGATGTCTCTGGTCCGGTTCCGGTAGAGTAAGCACTAATGGGTATAATTGTCAATTTGAGAATCCAAGATTTTATTTCTGTACTTATATGTTTACTGTTCCAAATGATATCAGAATTCGTATGTTGACTCATCTGGATAACTCAACTAGAGGATGAATGTAGGCTGAAAATCCCAATGAGAAATTTCTTATAAAGATAAGCTCCAAAGACCTCCTATCACATAATGAACAAGCGGCAATAACTGAACAGGACATGTAATTCAGACTCAACATACTGCATGATTGAAAAATGAGGGTAATTTGGGAACAATACACCTGTCTGGAAAAGCTTATCGCAGATTGACATAGCCGTTATTGTTTCCAACAATGGCTGTATTCTACTTCCATCGAATGGAAAATGATCCATACGTCATTTGGGCTTTTTGTTACGCCTACTACTCTCCAATGTCGAGATGGGAAATTATTCCAGCTGGCCGAAAAAAGCATGTTGAATATTCCGATTACTTTGAGCAATCAAGAATTGGCCTATCCGTTTTTTTTTCACGATGGAATGCATTTCGAAATATCACGCTAATGAAACACTGTACAATTGAAATGCTTGAATTGTGTCTTTAAAAAGTCAGAGATTCAATTTTCCGGAAATCCCAACATTCTGCTCGAATCGCCTGCTGGTCACAGCAATATTGAACAATGAAAAATGTTCATGGAAGTGGATATATGAACAAAAAAGGCGGTATGAGTTTATGACCTAGATGATGGATTTCAGAAAAAAAAAACAACAAAATGATCCTACCACCTCTAGTGATTACTTCAAGACAATTCCGCAAAGGAAGCAGAAATGAACAGAATGAAATGCAGAGGTCGATAAATAGAATCAACAAAGTTTTAACAACATTCAGGATTGAGAGTTACCTGATCAGATCTCAGAAAGAGCGGAAAGGAAAACCAAAAGCTCGAAATAATGAAAAGTTTCACATTTCCATATAGGGGACGGAATCAGAAATACAAAATTTATGAGATAACTAATTCATGTACCTACAACATCGGAGAGTTCACATTCATCTGAGATTCAGAAGGATACCTATCAAATTTCCATGTGAAAACGAAGCTTCCCACAGTGTTACAATTTCGAAAGCTATTAAAATAACAGTAGCGTCTCGTGTATTCTCATCATGAGTCAATGGAAGGTTTCCATTCTGATCTTCTGCTTGCTTTATATTTCGCATCATTCCAATACTTATTCTTCATTAGAAAATTTATTCATCACAATTTTCATAGAAAGTCTAATATTTTCTTCTGATTTTGAAGCGATTTCATTTGAAATCAATCTAAACATGAATACTGTATGCAAGCATTAATCGTTTTAAGGACTCAAATGATTGAGGAATTATTGGGAAATGTACGTACCTATTTTCGACTTTATCCAATCAACTTTGTTTCATTCAACAAAGTGATTCAAACGAGAGAGTAAAATTTACTCGGTCATATTATTAAGATAGTGTAAATTGTATTTTTGTGTCTAGAACAAACATGGGTGTGATATATCCTAATCATTCAAAAAATACATTCCCTTTTTTTTTTCGTGGATGTCAACTTGTAATTTGTAATTTGAATCCAGAAATGATCTGTTAAATTTAACTTCAACATGGTAGCAGAGCATGGCTTCGATCCACAGACCTCTGGGTTATGGGCCCAGCAAGCTTCCACTGTGCAAGTAATTCAATCAGCTTACATTAAGAAGATACGGATCAATTTGGTATGTAGGATTGTTTCATCGCTTATAGTCGAAGAAGGTATTCAACTAGGGAAGGAAAATGAGAATGAATTGAATTGCACTGCTACTTATAGAGAAGCGGTCGGTGGTTTGATGTACCTGATGACTATAGCCGGCGACAAACTTCAGTAGCAATTTCTACCACATAAGCAGAAATAGTTGCTGCTAGTGGAGCCGCTAAAGAAATTGTTTGGCCCAAACATCTTTTCGAAGAAATCCGTGCCAACATTGATGCTTGATATCAAAGCTGCAATTAAGTTGACATAGAACCTAGAATATCACCGTCATACGAAGTACATTCATATTCGACATTTCTTTGTCCGTGAACTTGTGTTCGATAATGTGATTGAAGTGAAGAAGTTCTCATCAGAATACCAGTTTGCAGTTATTATGACGAACTATGTTCAAACCCAGACTACAAATCTTGAAAAATGCATTGACTGGAATGATTCGATGAAGGAAGGTGTTGAAGACTGAAGGGTTGAGATAGATTAGATTCAATTAAGGACCTGCGACCTAATGGTCTATTGTGTCCCCATCAGAGCTATTCTCTCCATAACGTGATCTACAGCTCGCCTTCCAGTTCCAGAGTTCTAACTAACTCCAGTATCAGGGATGGCTTCAAGGAGGCTCATTCCTCACTTCTACAAGTTGTCTAAAGCAGGTTTAGCGTTGGCTAGTGATGGCGAGAAATTCCGTCCTCAGGTCATCCGGAGTTTCTTCTTTCTCACCATAGAATATGCACTCGTTATTTTCTGTTAGACCCATTCTCATAGGGTTTAGTAAATGAATATTTCTCTATGTCGGCACAGCTATTTATCATAGTAGTTTGAAAAAAAAAGTTGTTAAATTTATTGTTTCCTGTCACATAACAGAACTAGCCTTTCCAAAATTATTGTAGTCCATATAGATTGGATAGATTAGAATATGCCTTACCTGAAACCTACCAGTGACTATTAAATAGATAACACATAGTTTCTAGAACCAAAGTAAACAATGCCGACTGTGACGGACCGCCACTGGATACCAGTCTCGTCGTTTCGATCCAGAAGGCGTGCCAGATCACCCGTGTTTTTTCCATCCACGAGGAAATAAAAATTTCCGCATCGTCGACGCTACTCCAAAATTCATAACCTCAAACCCGATTCGGACTGTAAGAATTCGTCAGGAACATGTTCGTGCCGGTATTTTAACGGGATGTACACCCCCACCACCCCCCACCCCGCGTGCATCGTTCTGTAATTACACCCTTTCCAGGTCTGACACGCGATGGGTTCTCATGGCACACTGCGACTCGTCCCGAATTCGATCAGATCCGATTAGAGTGTGCGGATCGAAGCGAACACCTGGCGGATACCTTGACGGCGGCGTTTCGCCGTACGTGAGGCGGCATATGGGGAAGGGAGGGGATAGGGGGTGTTTTAGTTTGATAAGCTGTTAATAACAGGACGGCTGATGGGTGCTCAGCATTGATGCATTCGCTGTCTGCGCCCGACGCTGTTACAGAATTGGGTGTCAAGATTACATTCTACGGAGACTAATTGCCGCTGCTTTGAGAGTTGCTTGTTCGACGCAAATTGGAGAAGGGGTTAGGGTCGAAGTGGCTTCGAACACTATTCCTTCGGAGACTATCGGAAAACGGTGCAGATTTGCATTTCAGCATTTTAGTTGGAGCAGAGCATTGCGATAGAGTTCTCTGGCTACAACTATGCCTAATCAGCCACTTTCAGTGAAATTTTTGCTTCAGAAAGCTCAATACTTCAACACGCAAATATCCATCACAAAAACCAAAACCCTCAGATGTAAACTTTCTCTGGAAAGTAAAACTAACGATTAAGTTATGTCATTCGACTACCTAGGCAAACCCAGGCTACCTCAAGCCAAAATAGAACGAATGAAGTAAATGAACAAGCCACTTAAGTCAGCCGAATATCAGACGTACTCGTGACATCATCTGAAAGAACAGTCAGCCGAATATCAGACGTACTCGTGACATCATCTGAAAGAACACATAATGAATAAAAGCTCAAAAGTTGAAATATACAGAACCTGTCAGACCGATATTGTTATTTAGAATAACACCAATAAGAATAAGAGCTCAAAAGTTAAAATATACAAAACCTCTATCAGACCAATATAGACATACGCTATAGAAACGAGAGATGACAACAAAAGAACAAAAATATACTACGAACAAAGGAAATGAAAATACTAAGAAACATCTCAGGGTACATATTAAGGTACAGGAAAAGAAACACGGACATAAGACACGAATGTAAGGTGGAAGATATCACCAGGTGGTGACGTAAACGTAGAAGAGCCTGGAATGATAACGTGGGTAGGATGAGTGGAGAAAAGAGATGGAAAAATTCGTGGTCTTCAATATCTCAGGAGAACTGAGAGTGGAAACATTCAGGTCTAAGATCTACAATACGTAGAGAAAGAGGAAGAAGAAGAGTAAGGTTTTCTAATTCCTGAATTAATAGAAATAGGCTTCTGAGCTTAGCATCAATAATCGTTGGGTACGGTGTATTTTGAATTTGGATCTACATATCTATATCAAAATTCTGACCAAGAATAACATCCTGGGCTAAATATATGATTGACTTTTGCACATTTTTAGTAGATTTGCAGTTAGAGTTCAATGGTATGATGAAACTATGCATATCATAATTGTGACAGATTCGTGCAACGAAGCCAAAATTTGCCTAATTCAAAGCAAGTTTGTATCAGTTTGGGATCGACCGACATTTTAATGGGTGGAATCCAACTTTGAAGAACTCTTTTAGCAGTGCATTACTGACCACTACATCACTGTTGTTATTTTCTCTAATTCTGTGGTTATTCCGTTCATTCTTCCACATCTTTTAGAACAAAATCGTGCGAGAATATATCAGAAACGCACAGTTTTCTTGGTTATATTTTATTATTATATGTTGGTACCCCGAACTTTCCGCCACGGCTTTATCTGTCAATTCATCAATTTGCTTCAAAGAAATCAGTTCTGCCAACCAACATTTTTCAACGCAAAAATCACTATATGATATTTATGGAAATATTTCATTAATTTCAATAAAAATGCAATGAATTAGAGAAAATAATGTATAATACTCGTTCAGAAGGCTCATTCTACCACTCATTTTGAACTCGTGGAAGAATATCAATGCCTTCTGCACTTCTATTATAAATAACTATTTCAAACTTGATGATATTGATCTTTCTCTCGAGAGTTGTGGTTAGCACCAGGTTCTTCTCTTCCCTCTATATGTATATCTCATATTAAGGGCCTGTTTCACCACATTCGGTTATTTCTTTCACAACCTCAGTAAAAAACTCCATATTCGAATCAAATAACAAGTCTACCCCACAAAACATGTTCATTGTAACAAAAATCATCACAGAGACGTGAATAAACAAGTAACAATGGCTCACCTAATGTTCCTTAATTATTAGACAAGAAAACAACGTACTCCCTGACTAAATCAACATGCATAACAGAATCATATTTCCACGATTAGGCCTAGGTTACCCTGAAGAAAAGGCTACTTGAGGGAGCAATTTTTAGTAGAGTTAATCAAAGAGCTAACTAACATCATTTAATAATAAAACGGGATCCAAGTAAGCCCTTTAGGGATGTAAAAGAAATGAGGTAACGCAGCAGACCATAATATTGATACAAATCAAAAGACATGAGAGATATATTATAAAGATGCTTCAACATATTTTGATATTCCTTCTTACTAAATATAGGCTTGAACACCTTTTATAGTCATTCAAAATAAGTTAGTTCTGATGAATTATTGCATCATCATCATCATCTGATGAATTATTGCATCATCAGCAAAGTTATCCTGATCTGAGCATTTCATGATTTTCGAATCCAGAGATTAAAACATTTCATCAGTTTGCGAATTGGAATCGTGTTGAGTGCGTGACATGAAATCGATTGCTCTAATGATTTATTCATTGGTAGACGTCAATCAATAGCAGGAAATATGGAATTGATGTAATGACAATGTGTAAGGAAGCTTAACAATTCCGGAATATGAATGCTGTCGTAATTACCATTCAAAAGACTATTAAGGGATTATTATGCAACAAGAGATAAAATATTTAACATGGTTATGCTGTGCGATAATATTAATAACTAGCTTTTAAACGCCCTTCCATTCGCGTTATCTGTTATCAGTGAACCAAAATCTCAGTGAAATTCTTTTCAAATGCAGTTGGTGAACCTGATTCTTTTGCAACCAGTACAATCTACCAACTCTGTTTGTTCAGTTACTAGTGTAGCTTTACATGTCATTTAGTTTTTATTGAAGTTGCTTCAACAATGAAAGAAATGTTCGAAAACATTCACTTGGCGCAATCTGCCAGGATGAGGATATTGAGATGTTACTAGTAATATTGTATGATGTTGAAGATTCCATGGATGGACCAAATTTCACTAATGAAGAGGTTTTTCGGAGATTTCGCTTTCTGACTTGAAATGCGTGTGGACACTTGTAGAAAAACTATCTTTTCCTACAACTGCTATGAAAAGTAGCGTATTCTCCACAGCTTACTCAATTCCAAAACTATGTATTGGTCATACTGTGGGAAATATTATTCCCCACGGCACTTTGCCACACCTCGCTTGGTAGACCAATGAAATTGGGCATATGAGTCGTTTCTATAGAAACGCAATAAATAAGCACATACTGTCAACGAAGCCCATTTTGATTTGAATCAAGTCAATTACTTGAATTATTGAAATTTGTGCAATTGTATGAAAAGTATAGTGTGCAACATGTGGAGAAAGTCCTTTTCTCGCTCGTGTGTTTGCGGCACTTGCCTTTCAGGCTCGTGCCACAAACTTCCACACTGGCGAGAAAAGTTGGACTTTCCCCACTTGTTGCACAATATACTATTTTCTCCTCCTTCTTCGTCTTATGTTAGGACTGGACTATATCCTGTTACTTTCCACTATTGTCTGTCCTAAACAGATAGGCAGCAAGAAAAGAAGAAGTACTTTGAAGAAAATCGTAATGAATGGAAAATCAAACCCTGCCAATATGAATCCTATATTTACGAATATTTCAGTATTAATTGTGATTAAAGAATAAAGGTTGGTGTATATATTCTTCGACGATTTCTGCATGAAATTTGGTCCACTCTTCCATATCTTCTTGTTTGAAAAAATGAAGACATTCGACTCAATGTAAAAAGCTAATTCTACGATAAAAGTATGTCAACTTGCTCAAATCCTCTGTCCTCTATCCTTTCTAGAACATGCATCCATATCACAAAGGTCCTCTTATATTAATAGCAACTCCAACGAAACTTTGTTCATAGAACTTGTACAAATTCAAATTTGTGTTCAGTTTTCGGTCAACTATGCCTATACTAGGAGGGGTACAACGTGTAGATTCCGATGTACTAGGGTGAATCCTCCCCAATACATCCGAATCTACTCATTGTGCCCTTCCTTCGCCCAGTGCATGAAGTTGATGTGTCACAGGGGAGGACAGCAATACACTCGAAACTAATTAAACGGTCATCCAGTACTTGCATTTCCTCCTTCGAAGCTACTTCGGCTTGTATACTCCGGAGGGCCGTCATCTTCAAGAAGACGCGCAGAAATGAGGATGTACCTCCTTGATGAGCGCGAGTCCGAATTACTTTATGGCTGGAGCTGTATAAGCTGCTGGATGTGATAAACTTCGGCGCCGTCTCCGAATTACACCACGAGAAGTTGGGGGTAAACATGGGGTCCCGCAGGATTTATCCGAAAACGGTGTAGTGGAGGTAGTTCTCAATTAACTAGGAACAATGATACACTTCGAAGTGACTCCTTAATGAGGAGAGGTCCTACGTTATTCCTGGGATGTGTTTGCTTTGAGATTGGGGTGTCAGGTTTCGATTCATGTGGGGTTTGATCAGTTTAAGGCATAGATATGTACACGGTGTTTCAAAATTAGACGTGAACCTTGATGAAGTTGTTAGTATGACTCTTTTCTGTCGCTTGAGTCAAAAATTTCTTACTATACTTCATTATTTGACAATTTTTTTCTAATTTGACCAAGCTTGATTTGAATTTTGGGTTATTATCATCAGACAAAGATATGATATGCTTAAAAAAAGGCGAAATGATGCAGTATTAGTATTTGAATAACAAACAGTATGATTTGAAAGTTGGTATATGAGAAAAAAATAGTAAATTTGCCTGAAACTTTTGAATTCCACAATTTATTTATATCAAAATTATTTCAAGAACTTGTCAAATTCATTCCTTATTTTCTAGAAAAATTTTAGTTAGAATGCAGGCACTAGTTTTGTTTCAACAGATTTTAATTTAAAAGGGGAAAGAAGCAAAGAAAGGAGAGTGATAAACTAAATATTTTTTTATTGCAATTAACTCGAAATTTCAGAAGAAGATGTATTCGTGAATTATGTTTGAAATGGCCTTCACCATTGCTTACACAAGGACGAGCCCTCTTTCTTAATTCTTCAATTGGTTACTGTTCGCCTGAAATTTACTCTCGATATTTTCGCTGCTTCGTCTGTTCTAACGATGTTAGGTCCGGACTTCTAGCTGGCTACGAAAATAATGCAAAATCATAATCAAGGTCAATGTGAAAAAAATTGACTGAAAGTGAAGTACGGTGAGAAAACACTAGAACTCTAATATCTCGTATACTGTATATTTATTTATGGAATTTTTGAAATAAACTATGATTATAGTCGCATGAAATTGGTACTAAGCTTGAAATTGTTATTCTAAATGTATATTTAGAATTCAATTCCAATAGATGTATTGTTCAGAAGATATTGGTCATTTCTTTTCTAATATTCTTCTTAACTTTTTATGGTTCTGAAGATGAGATTAGGTTGAAATTTTGCAAAAAATTGCTATTTCATTTCAACACTCATAATCTTAACTCTGACGTTTTGATAGTTACGGAAATATTAGAAAAATTTTCTTCGATACTGGTGACGTGATGAACTGGAGATTTTATATTGAGATTGCAACAGTTATTTCACTTCTAAATACACCATTTGATTTCAATCGAATATGTATTTTTGAAATTAATAGAAAAACAATATTGCTAACGGCCTTATTCATAAATCCTCTAGTGGGATGTTGCCCACGGCACTCAAGATCAAAACATAACCTAGAACTATCAAGACTCTAAGCATTTCTATGCGAAAAGTTGAGGGTATAAGATGGACAAAAGCAAATTTGAGGGTGGATACGGTATCAGTGAGTCGTACTTCATCGTTTTAGACCTCAAAATGAATATTTATAGGCGTTGTGTTGAAATGATAGAGAGATCTGTTCGGAGAACGACAGCTGACAAAAAAGAGCCACTGGAAAATGGCAAAAATATAAATTGAAATATTATTTGTACTCAATTCTTCCATCGATATTTTTGTGATATATTCATTGAATGAAAGGATCAAAGTGTATAAAATAACCGGCTTTTTATAATCTAATAACGAAGAAGCAATAAACTTCAATACTTCACCTACAACCTACATCCGTTGGTAGATTCATACAAGCGAAGTCGATGCCATAAACCTACAATTCCGTCAATGAAAAATGCAAGCTCTGACCCATTTTAGAAGCACGATCAATCACCCCAAAATAGAACTCGAATAGTGTACAAAACGACGTCGATTATTTTTTATTCAAAACACTGTCGAATTAACGGAATAAACCAACACAGTTGGCTGTTGTAGAAGCGTTTCCGATTTTCCTGAATAAAATATACGGACAACGCCGAAATTGTTAAAAGAGTAAATTCGAAACGTCAGTGGGTTTTGGCCGATGGCCAATCCAGTCGTGTGGTGGCCAACAACAGAGCCGGCCTCAACTCAAGTATAAGGTGTATGCTGAAATAGTTCATAGAAAGGCATTGATATTTACTAGAAAACTGTACATGAGTGTACCGAGCTTTAAAAAAAAAAGATCTACCGATTGTGAACTAGAAATATTTCATATTAAAATCTGGTTTTTGTCGCCGAGTCGAAAAAACTGTTGGGTGTACCATCTGATATTCAGTTGTTTCACAGTGCCCAATTCTTGCAATTCATTTCCTTGTCCAATTTCAACAATAGATAAAAATGTCTTAAATTTTGAATTGCAAATAAGATTTCGTGTGCCGAAAAGCAAACAAATGCAGCGCATTCCAATAAATGCAACATATTGTAAAGAAAATATATAAATTCTGATCCACGAAAATCCACAAAAAAAAATGAGGAAAGCTTTTGAGCGCTCGTCATTCATGAGCCAATAACGCCATTGGGGTTACATGTCTTGATATATAGGTATATATGTGGTCAGCTTAAACACCTTTAGTTCATGAATGAGCGAGCGCTCAAAAACTTTCCTCATTTTATATCATTTTTTTCAACTTCTTGGATTGTTTACGATTCAAATTACCCTATCAGTACGAAATTTTGCGAGCGACATGAATTAGTCTTCTTTTTCATATATACTAATTGACAAAGGAACAATTGCAACATTCAGAAGGAGCTGTTTAAATTTAAAATTTTCTTGTTGAATCATAGATAGTAGAGCAAGGAGTAAATGATCTCAGTCTCAGCTTTGATGCAGTAAGATGGTTTATTTCTTTTTGAGGGATACTATCCCAAGCTATCTGTACTTCATGTCTCATCATGGCTGAGGAAAATTTCCAAGCTTTCTACCGAGGATGTCCCAAACATGCTATATGGCGAAAAATCGGGGTATCTGGGCGGCCATGGCAAAAGATTCACATGGGTCGCTTCGAAGAAGTTTAAACTAACTCTGGCAACATGAGGTCGGGCATTATTTTGCTGAAATATTGGACTCTCGAGCCGGTTAAGGCAAGGGAGACAATATGGCTCCACCATTCCTTGAAGGTAACGCAGCACTGTCATGTTACCCCGAATAAAGACTAAAGGTGACCTACTTGCATGTGCAATTGCACGCCATACCATAACTCTACTGTACGGTGTACATGACGCTCAACATAATACTGAGGTTCAAGTCTTCCTCCCCGACGTCGTCTAACCCTTCTTCGGCCATCATGTGCACCCAAGGAGAATCGAGATTCATCACAAAAGTTGACCTAATGCCATTCAACATTCTTATGTTGTAGTTCTCTGCACCACTGTAATCGTTGCCTGCGATGCTCAACCGTCAGAGGTTACACAAAATGGGGTCGATAATGCTGCAGTCCAAAAGACCTTATCCTTTGCTGCCTAGTAAAAAAAAATTAATATTCCTATGTTATTGCTCTACGGCGCTTTTTCTCTCAAAAACTCAAATGACCAATTAAGAGCACCAGTTATCAGTGAAGTAGGTCTTATTTTTCACCTCCGATTCAGTAATTGTGATTGACAACGTGGCAGCAGATAGGTGTCAGTTGTCGGTAAAATACATGAAGCGAATCTGAGCCTAGAGGACCAAAAACAAAACTGAATAACTGAAGTTGATTTCTGGGATCATGCCTCAAGTAATAAGTAATATAACGAAGAATTCAATGTTTCATCAGTATCTTGATAAACTCATTATCATTAGGAAACTGTCATTATTTGTTTCAATTTTGACTTTGAGTTATTCATTCATCTTTGACTTTTATTCAGAAATTAAGTTTTTCTAACAATAAACTGGCATGCTTGGACCAAAAATATGAAAAAACTGTCATAGTTTTCTCCAAACAGGTTCTGTAGAAAGAATTGAATTGATAGAAAAACAAATAGTTACTAAACTAAGAATTCACCAGCAATGATATCCAAATATAGCCAAAGAATTGGAATGACCAATAACATAATCAATTTTCGCTGCCTGTATTTCTGTGTTGGAGGTCTGGAAGTCCGACCCTGACCCCAAGCGTCAACCGGGATCGATTCCCGGCGAGTCGACTAAGGGCACTTTCAACCCTCATATAGGATTTGCGAGGCGAGCTCACCAAAAATGTGATTTTCGCAGAACGACCCTGCCACGTCCTCGACAAAGATGACCGATAACGAATCAATCGATGGAAAAATTACGGCCTCTACATCATTCGAAATTACACCGTTTCCACTAAATCGAAAAGTTCAGAATTCTGATCGTCATCCGTTATTTGGACAGTATCATCACCACACCTCATTTCCAACGGATAATAAGAATAATTCAATCCGCATAGAACACGAAAATCCATCTAATATTCTTTCCAGTAAAATCAACACACTTTTGTAATGTTCTACCCAAAAATTGAAATATCATTCAAATCAAGGCTTCAGAGCAGGGTGAACCAATAAATAGGATATGCTCGATTTGAGCTACTTTTTAGAACAGCCAATAATGTACAGTGCTTCATTAGAAACAATAAAGATTATTATCAGTTTTATTATTATTATTCAGCAATGTTAGCTTTCCAGGAACTGCGACCAATTTGATGTTTTGTTTTTAACCCTACCCTATTCATACAAACCCAGGTAGGCCGTCGATACGGTTAACGAAACCGACGACATCCTTAGGAGCCTTGGCTATTACTTCGTGAGTGTCCAGAACTGATTTTCCCATATGAGTGGTTTTTAGGCCAGTCAGCCCCGGACATTAGCACACTATGTGTTCGGCTATTTCTACTTCCTTTCTACAGAGCCTGAAGATCTCTGAAGATCATGCTGACTTACCCATGCGGTACAAAATGTATTTGCACCAACAGTGTCCTGTCAACAGTCCCACCTTTACCCGAAGCTCAGCTCGTGGTAGCTTCAGAAGCTATAGGTCTGTGAAAGCAGCACAAATTTTTTTGCCTGAGCAAGACCTGGTGTTTTTCTCCAGATGATTTTTCTATTCTCCTACTCCCATTGTTGAAGCACTGCCTTATATTGGTCTTTTTCAAGCTCACAGAAGAGCTCAGGACTAACAGGTGTTAACTTTGATGCCCTTCTCAAAAATTCATCAGCTTTTTCATTTTCCTCAATACCACAATGCCGCGGAAGATTACCAGTAGGTATACTATTAGCAGCATCATTAGACAGCTGTATCTTGAACACTATTGCACATACAGATATTGTTCTGGTCTCGAATCATTGAGAAGGTTTTTACTGCTCAAGTGAAGTCAGAACGTTGGGAACTCTCACTCATATTGCAAACAGAATATGGTTCCTGGGATATGCGCGTCATCAACTATCATATTTTTTTACCTTTAACATTTAACAAAAGCAAAATAATAAAAATAGAATGTTGTGTTTGCAAAACAGCTGAGCTGTTACGTTTTGCGGCTAGTCATGTAACTCATAAGTTAAGACTTTAAATACCCCAAATACAATAAGAAACCTCGGTGATCACAGAAGAATAGCTCTTTTGGATGCAAAATAGCAAAAAAAAAACTATTCAGATTCATCATTGGTTCAAGAGTTATGATAATATTACGTTATAGCTTTTATTTCTGTCTACTTTGAACACCTTATAACTTATTCAATGCCCAGAAATATTATCAGTAGGTATACTATCAGCATCATCATTGAACATCTGTATCTTGAAGACTATTGCACCTACATATAGTGTTCTGGTCTCGAATCATTGAAAAGGTTTTAACGTTCAAGTGAAGTCAGAACGTTAGGAACCTTCACTTATATTGCAAACAGAATATGGTTTCTGGGATACGCGCGTCATGTAATTCATAAGTTAAGACGTTAAATACCCCAAATACAATAAGAAACCTTGGTGATCACTGAAGAATAGCTCTTTTGGATGCAAAATAGCAAAAAAAACTATTCATATGCATCATTGGTTCAACAGTTATGATAATATTACATTATAGCTCTTATCCCTATCCACTTTAAACACCTCATAACTTGATAAGCAGTGTTGAACAAAATTTTGTGATCAGCCTTTCTAATTGAGAGCATAAAGGTCTACAACAAATAATACCAACATTGGCAACATTTGAAATCGACTCCTAACCTTTTTTCATACATTCAGATTCCTGCCTGGTCCCTTCTATTTGGTATCCACTTGAACCTTTCAAATTCTAGTTCCTGCATTAAAAAGTTATATAATTCATTTCCTTAATCAATTTTGAAGGCCACTATATCTTCAACTGAGATCACTTCCGTTAATGATGCGAAATAATTCAACAAAGAAGCAATCACTCGATAGATTATATTCCTTTTACGTGAATCCCCTCGCTAGATCCTGGTATCGATCATTTCAGCCATTCAATTGAGTATCTACTGAAAAGCAAAACGAACTTATCATCATCAATGAAAATATTATCTCGTTCAAGGTTGTAACACTGGAGCGGAAGACTATTTTCATCGTTTCCTCTACGATAATGAATTAACGGATAATCTGAATCTCGGTCGTCATTTAGATCATTGTTCACAGTAAATTGTTAATGATGCTTAACTGCCTCAGTTAGACGTTCTTTCTTTTGTTGTATCAATGGGGCTTAGGCGTCGACAGGTCTTGATATGCATGAATCGATCTAACGAGGAAATTGGGCTTGATTAGAATTAACGCGTAATGCAGGTGATTAAACTGGCGAAGTTGGTATATTTGCCGAGTGAATTATTGAATACTTCTTCGATTGCAAGCTAGTTAATGACGCGGTGTAGCGAGTCACTTTCATGTTGGGCTATATAATGCTCCATTAACGATTCGTAGGAATGGAAAGAGCTCGTTTGCTGCATGGAGATAATTTGATTCTTTGCTGATGGGTGATTTGAATTCCTTTTCCTATGGGAGGTAGTGGAATTGTAAAATGTTAGACGAAATTTCTCTATGTTATTATATTTATTCTTTGAATTTTATTCACAATATTTTATACTGTCTTGATCAATTACTACTCTTTTTCATTTTACTTACTACCAGGAGAGAAGCTCATATGGAGGTAATATTGGTTAACAAGGAAATTGATATAGTTATTGCATAAAAAATCACATTCCTATTATATGGCGAATGGTGGCATTCGTTGTCGAATTTCCTTTCGCAATGTTAGATTTCTCATGATGTCTTCGCTAAATACGAATCACAAAGAGAGCCTTCTCAAGAGCCCACGACGTTGAAAGCTGAAAGTTTTTCTGTGCATGTCCCCTACACAGATTAAGAAGACCAGCGAGTAAAGAGTTTGATTTGGCAGGTAACAGGTATTGAGGGTGAATAAAATAGTAGTAACGTTTGTATTCAACTCATTACAATCGACATGATTCGCAATATTAGATGCAGTTAAGGCCGCTTTCACCACTTGTTAAGGGTAGTTTTCGTTTCTATATCGTGATATGGGGTACCGTCATCTGATGGTCTCACAAAAATAGCTCGTCAATATTTCCAGAGTAATGAATAATATTATTCACCTTTTTCATTGAAAGTATTTCATCTGGCACTTCACAGAGGGATTTTACAATACCTTTTTTGGTGAAAGTAGCTCATTTCTTTGGTTTGTATCTAAGATGCCTGAAATACTGGTGTGTTCACTAATAAGATATTGTTTAAGATAATTCTGATGACCAGGCTAGGCTTGGATCCCTTTTCTCTGTTCTTCCTTAAGGTGGCGCTATACAAAGAATTTCCATTTGTTTTGTCAAAAGTAGTTTATTATTGATTTAACCTAAAAACGGCATTGACAGAAAGACGACGTGAGCGCCGCCATAAGAAACGATGCGGAAATCACGTGAAAAGGGACCAATACCATTAAAATCCAAAGAGGTTGGTCCCTTCAAAAGTCGCCAATTTGATATTAAGATTCATCAAGAGTAAGTGAGCACACCAGTGTTTTAGACATCTTATTCGTATACTATAAATTGGCGTTTTACGTATGCGAATAACTTGGTATATTGGCTGATGTCAATATTGTCAATATACCACAGATCGTATCATTGAGTACACCGACTAAAGTGTAGCAAAGTTCATAGTTGTAGCTTTTTCACTAAAGTCCACCATTACGTTTTCAGTGTACCTTATAACTTTTCTTGAAAAACACCATGTGATAAAGAGTTCGAACTGCTTTTCCTATTTCCCCGCTACTTTTCTGGCAATAGATTTAATATCGCTACTTTAGCGACGCTTGCAATTTCAGGTGATGTACATGGATCATGATCACAACTTCCACTAATAAGAGCCACTTAATTGGCACGCGGCAGCACGTGTACTATTTTGAGCAATGAAAGTGACCAAATCGACACATACTATTTCGATATACAACCAACTAGCATACTGGAATTCATTCCAAATGACTGATGAAAAATCATTCTCTTCTTCCATTTTTGCTGCTTCACGCTCGTGTTTGGGATCAGAATGTTTCAATTTGGTTGTTTCTATTGGCTAAAATAGTTCAAGTTCCGTCCGGGTGCCTTCAGCTACGGATTACTTCTTGATTATCTTTCTTATAATTCGCATAGACCAATACGGCCCGTAGGAGGATTCAAAAAATGAGCATTTTCATTCGGTTCTAGTTCATTATGTGACTGATTTCCTTCTTTTTATTTGGATGAATTATATTCACAGTCCCTTGATGTATGCAAGGATATTTCCAATATAAAAGTGGAATCAGGGAATTTATTGTTTCATCAGTCATTTGGAATGAATTCCAGTATGCTAGTTGGTTGTATATCGAACTAGTATGTGTCGATTTGGTCACTTTCATTGCTCGAAATAGTACACGTGCTGCCGCGTGACAATTAAGTGGCTCTTATTCGTGGAAGTTGTGATCATGTTCCATATCTCATCAATAAAATTGTACTTGTAGTGGATGTTGAGAACTATTTTATGTTGACAATGAGCCAGGGCACGTACTACACAAAGTCGTCTGGGCGAAACATATACAAGCCGCAAGGGAAAGCGACGGATCCTTGTTGCGTCGAAGGCCGCACAATGGTCACATTTGAGGTTTGAATTATAGAAAGGGCGGGCAAGTGACCGCGGCCGCTTCCTCCGGCAAGGGTGTACTACGAAACCCGGAATAAAATATGGGCGGGGGGTCCAAGATGGATCGGCGGCGGTGGAGAACAAGAGCGGTGATAAACGCGCTCGCCGAAACCGCACAGAACGGCCAAGAATGATGCCTGTTGTTGGATCTGTGATTTATTCGGCCTCAGCCGGGCCGTAAACAGCTAACCCGTTTTAATGGAAGCCACCTCGTTTTACGCCGTTTCGATTTCGGGCCCCTGCTCTCCTAAATCAGGCCGGTCTCGACAATGGTTTGTTTTCGATGAGGTCGGGGAGGAAAATCATGATTTCGCTCTTATCCGAAAGGGGGGTGGACGCTGAAGGGGGGCAAGATGTAGTTGTGGAAAATTTAGGACGGTTCATCGGGTGAGGGATGGAGATCTCTTGGTAAGAGTTATTGGAAAAGTCTGTTCTGGAGGAAAAAGAAGTGGCTCAATTCATAGAAATACAAATTTTCGGTCAATCGTTACCAAAAGAAGTTTTGTGATCACTTTTCGTTTTTATAAAAATTTCGTTCTCCAAATTCGACATGCTCATTCGCAAAATACATTTCAGACAATTACTTTCATTTGGGACCAGGTAATTCATTGCCTAACAGTACATTCAAAAGAACCCCGGTATTTAGCGGGTCGTCTCTGAATATGTCGATTTGGTTATTTCTATTGGCTAAATAGTTCACGTTCCACTTTAGTTGGCTGCAGCTACACATCACTTCTTGATTATCGTCACCGTTTCGATTTCGGGCCCCCGCTCTCCTTAATCAGGCCGATCTCGACAATGGTTTGTTTTCGATGAGGTCGGGGAGGAAAATGATGATTTCGCTCTTATCCAGAAAGGAGGGGGGACGCTGAAGGGGGGCAAGATGTAGTTGTGGAAAATTTAGGACGGTTCATCGGGTGAGGGATGGAGATCTTTTGGTAAGAGTTATTCAAAAAGTCGGTCTTGGAAGCAGAAGGAGTGGCTCAATTCATAGAAATATAAATTTCCGGTCAATCGTTACCAAAAGAGGTTTTGTGATCACTTTTGGTTTTTATGAAAATTTCGTTCTCCGAATTCGACATGTTCATTCGCAAAATACATTTTAGACAATTACTTTCATTTGGGACCAGGTAATTCATTGCCTAACAGTACTTTCAAATGAACCCCGATATTCAGCGGATCGTCTCTGAATGTGTCGATTTGGTTGTTTCTATTGGCTAAATAGTTCACGTTCCACTTTAGTTGTTCGCAGCTACGCATCACTTCTTGATTATCTGTCTTATGGTTCGCATAGAGCAGTACTGTAGGAGAAATGAAATGAGCATATTCACTCGGTTTCGGTTTGTTGTGTGACTGGTTTTTCCTAATCAATGTCTCTTGAGATATGTCGGAATATTTCTAATATCGAAGGGTTTCCGAAGTTCTCAAAAATTCATTTGGGAGCAGGGAATTTATTGTCTTACTAGTCATTCCAAATAAATTTTAGTATGCTAGTTGATTGTCTATTGAAATAGTATGTGTCGATTTGGTCACTTTCATTGCTCGAAATAGTGCACGTGCTGCCGCATGGCAATTTGGTCATTTCATTTGGTGGGAGATGTGCTCATCATTCACATATCATCAATAGAAGTGATTTAGGGAATTATTAAGAGCGGTTTAAGAGAATTTGATCAAACACCAGCAAAGGATTCTGCAGTCGTCGAGAAAAACAAAGAAGTTTTCAATCATTCCGACGATAACGTTTGGCAAAATTCTGTGGCACACTCAAGATGAATATTTCGTGATCAAATCTATTCATTCAGTTACTTTCCGTTCTGAAGAAAATGATTTCGCATCCTTAGAACCGTCATTCCACTGAAGAAAATATTTTTGGTGGAATTCGAAAAAAACTAGGACAGATTGACCAATATTATTTCCACTGTATTTCCTTCAGACTGAACATTTTCGAGTTCATCTAAAACACTCTCGTGTGCTTATAATTTTAAGCAACGGTCATTTCATCATAGTTGATAATGTTCCTTGCTAGTATATTACAAATCGAGAATATAGAATAAACTAATTCTAATATTCAAGTTTGGATTATAAATTTCAGCCCTTTCAAATTTACGAAGTATGTGAGCACAATCTCGAAAATCTCGATACTTATTTGTCTTCTTTATATTGGGACTTTCTGCTCATGTTGTTAATTAATTATAATATCGAAACTATTGTTAATAACGAAAGATCAAATAAATTTCACAAAAAATTTGACATTAAATTGTCTTCAAATCGTTGTAACAAATAATATTGCATGTGAATGAACAATGTACAAAAAGTTCGTCACGTATGACGTTGCTTCGATCACAAAATTTGTATATCGAATATTTGAAATATTTTAGTTATTACTTATATCAATTTCGCTTAGACCATATTCCTGTCATTTAATGTAAACTTTTCACACTCAACTTTGTTCATAATCCTCGTTAGAATTCAGTTCCATTTTCTCTCAACTCATCGAATGGAATAACTAAATGACTCACTATCGAGAGGAATTAATCTGAAACATCTGTTCCTGTGTTGAAAGTCCTTTATTCACGAACTGTCTCAGGGATTATTTCCCGCGTTCTAGCCATCAATATTTATACCAACCTCATGAATTCAATGAATCATTTCATTTTCTGTCTCAATTAAAATTGAATTCCTCCGCACTGATTCTCAATTGAATATAAACTGCGTTCTTCTTGGAACCAATGTCCATCCGGTAGAATACGAATGGTAGAATTCGTTGTAATGAATAATGAAATGATAAAATTTATTTATTGCATTTGATGTAGCACGCCTCCAAATTTAATGCTTCATTTTACGGTTTCCGGAATAGGATCTTGAGGATTTGAATGCATATGAAGAATTGATGAATATCCTGGAAATTCCAGTCATTGATCCTGCTTGAATTTCCTCATGCCCTGTAAGCAACCCAAATAATATGCGATAAAATCATACATGAAAGTTTGTGGACGTAGCTAAGCTAAGCTGTATAGTCGATCTAATGAGTAGTTCAGAACTATATCAAATATATGTACAAAACTCGAATAATTCTTCGAGTGATTGGTAGCAAAGGATAGACTGGCTGAACGGTTTCTTTAGAGAGATTAAGTGATACTTTGCAAGCTTTGGACGCTTGTATTTGGTGGAAGATTCGTCGTAGTCGATGGTTTCTCTGACTAATCGGTTGGGGTATTTTATCGCCTTCCCAAGAGTATTTCATGAAGAAATTTCTTCAAATGTGGCAGGTTTGCCTCACGATGGAGTTTGTTATTGCGAACAAACCACGAAGGCGCGAGTTGAAGGCGATGGTGATAAATGTATTCTGAATGATTTGTAACTCAACTTTGTTGGGGAAGGCGATAAAAGCCAGTAACGGATTGAGGCATGAGTTACAGTCGGTCGGACAATGGCTCTGTACAAGATGAGACATGTTACTGCGACGAGAGAGCATCGAAGACAATTCAGCAAGCATCATTTTACCCTTTCAGGCTGCATAGTCCAGGTACTGGTTGAATGTGAGTTTATTTTCTAAGAAGATTCCCAACTTTTCAACTTGGGGAAATGACCTCTGTAGATTTGAATGTGGCCGAACGGTTTGACTGATCTCCGTGATTAGAGAAGAGCAGCGCTCTTCCTAGGATCACTTTGGTTAGCCATTATTTACTGATGCTGTAAATGTCTGATGGTGATGATTGGGTGTTTATCCCATTTAGATTATTTCCAAATGTTATCTCTGGTATTCAGGACATGTGTTGCTAAACATCAAAGGTAAAATTGTAGTGGAGATTTCTAACATTGGTCAAGTGACTTTGATTAAACCATAAGATTTGAATTTCCTTACATAGATCTAAACGTTTCTCCTTCATTGAAAATTTTCAAGGAAAATTTAGAACTCATTAATAAAAAAATTTATATTGATCTAGATCATATACCATATTCCGATTAGTACCTGACACATATTTGTTATAGATCACATTAATATGAAGAATGAAATTATCAGAAAAATATATAAGTATCAAAGTTTTCCTCTAATTTTCATATACTTATTTCCAAAAAGACCCAAATGAGGTTTACATTGATTCTGAGCTATATCATAAAACATATAAATGATGGTAATATTCACTTTGATGAACTTGATCCATTCAGAATGAACAAAGCTCGTAAAATCAGAATAAACAAAAGATTAAAATCATATTTGTGAGGGATATAATTCGTACTACATATCTGGTTTACTCAATTAGCTTTCTCGTATATCGATTGAAATCATCAATATTGAAACTAATATTGAATTAGAATATTATATTCTATGTAGTTGAAAACCGTATTATTGATTTTTAATTTTTTTTTTTCAGGTAAGTGGATTCCGATATCTAACTGGAGTATAAAAATGGAGTGAGTAGATGAATTATTCGAAACTGATTTTTGTTTCAATTATGTCCTCAAAGGATTACTGAAACGTTATCAATTTCAGCATGAATCGTATAGGTACACGATAATTTTCCGTGATTTTAGCCGTTCGAAATTCTGTTCTTTGTCAATTTCAAAACCTCTAATTCGATCGAAATAAAAATAAGCAGTTGGTTGTAAAATAACAATTTGAAGTTTTGTGCTAAATTTGGTCTTGATCGCATTATAAAAACCAGAGGCGTAACTAAAAAACACAATATGAACAATTGAAAGATTTTGATTTTTCAAAGTGGAGGTAACCTCATGTGTCAACTCTAGTTACGCCAATGATAAGAACCATGCAAAATTCAAGAAGAATATCGAAAAAAATTATCACTATTTCTGTGACCACAGAACCGACGGACCTCAGATTTTGAGTGTTGCTATTACAAAAATAACAATTTCAAGCGCAAAAAATTCGATAGCATCAGATTATCAGTACCATAGAAAAAAAGAATATTGGAAAAAAATAACCTATATTCACGAGTTCGATTGGGTTGAGATATTTTAAGTGTATATAGAATAACCATAATAATATTGTGAAAAAATTGCATGTTCATAGAAAACACAAGAATAATATCGAAAAAAAACTTATATTCCGCATATATGTAACGATCAGCTATTAAAAACTTTTTGCACATTGTAATTGAGATAGCAGCTTGAGAATCAGAAAAAATATCTGAAAAAAAGTTTGAGTAAGGCACTGGCCTGAAGTCAGAAGCTTTCGGGCAATTGTTTATTCATGCGCCAATTGCTACCTTGAAGGTTTCAAAAAGACAATTGGTGCATAAAGAATCGAGCTTGCAAAAGCTTTACTTAGAGGGTTTCCTCAATTTTATTTTGTCTTTCCAATGTTAATTCCAACTTGTCTCGAGGCCGTGTTTAACATTTTCAATACGTTCTTCTATACGCACCATCGAGAACATCTTTAATTCCAATTAAGCAACTAATGGCAATAATTGAGGCTTCTATCAACCCTTCTTAATAACTTCCTAGGGCTCATTATGGACTGATAGCTTTGAAGCTTTCAGTCAACTTATTATTAGATTCGAAAGATGGTTGCGGTAGAAAGATCGTTTTTTGCACGAAACTTACCCCTCAGAAGCCCCCCTCGCTGAATTTTTGCCCCTCCCACTGTGGAGGAGCTCTCTAGCTGTAAAATAGGATTGATCTGTTCTTTATTAATTCCAAAACCGCTCATTCGTTCGAAAGAGAAATGAGCAGTTGGTTGTACAGTTTGAGGTCTTATGCTAAATTTGGTGTCGATAGCCTTATGAAAACCATAGACGTTACGAGAAGGGGTTATTGGGGTCATAGCCCCCAATTGATTAGAAGAAATAAAAAATATCGTCTCCGAAACCATAAAAAAGAATAATGTTGAAAAAAAAACATGTATTTCACATGTATATAACGGTCAGCTATTACAAACGTTTTGCACATTGTGAAGATGATAGGAGCTTGTGAATCAGAAAAAATCAACCAAAAAAAAACTTGAGTAAAGTACGGACGTGAAGTCAGTCATGCGCCAATTACACCATTGGAGGCCACATAACTGAATATAGATATAATTAATGTGGTTAAAAAGAGGCAATTGGTGCATGAGGGAACGAGCAAGCAAAAGCTCCACTTAGAGGGTTTCCTCAATTTTATTTTGTCTTTCCAATGTTAATTCCAACTTGTCTCGAGGCCGTGTTTAACATTTTCAATACGTTCTTCTATACGCACCATCGAGAACATCTTTAATTCCAATTAAGCAACTAATGGCAATAATTGAGGCTTCTATCAACCCTTCTTAATAACTTCCTAGGGCTCATTATGGACTGATAGCTTCGAAGCTTTCAGTTAACTTATTATTAGATTCGAAAGATGGTTGCGGTAGAAAGATCGTTTTTTGCACGAAACTTACCCCCCTCGCTGAATTTTTGCCCCTCCCACTGTGGAGGAGCTCTCTAGCTGTAAAATAGGATTGATCTAATTATTTTGCTCAAACAAGTTTAGGCAGTTTTTCGACGAGAGACCGGCTGGAAATTCTGGAAAGTTAGGAGATTCGAAAGCAGAAGATCATTTCGCTGTATAATGTAATGGGGAACTTGCCGAAGAAGTTCAGAATTTGCGTTTAATTATGGGCTGAAAGCCGATGTTTGGGCACACGCTTATTTGAAAGGACAGAATCAATATAAAACACAGGAACTTCCCTCTGGCCTCCGTCGTCTGTCTACTTACCGATTTTTGTTGACAAGAAGACAGAAAATACAGAAATAATTTGAAAAACACTTCAAATTTTACGCTATGGTTAATTATTATTTATTATATAAAATTATTAATGTGTATTCTAACAAATATCCACCGTTCTGAAGTTTGAATGAAAATTTAGAAAATTCATAACTCTAATGCTATAAGAGCTAAGAAGAAGAAAAACTCTGGATGTTTTGTTGATTCGTCAATTCCAAAGCTTCATTTCCAAAAATAATGAATACGAATTAATAAAGAGAATATGATATACAGAATTAGAAGATTTCCAGCAGAAATTCATAGGGTGCTTGAGAAGTTTCGATGGTTTCTGTCTAGAGTTTGACAGTTGAGAATGTCAAACTACAATGACATTCCTGTTCAGTAAAGTTTGACAATTCTTCATGAATCTTTTATCGCCAGAACAAGGCTTTCAAATTGTGGAAATTTACTTTCTCTAATTCTGTGGTTATTCCGTTCATTCTTCCACATCTTGTAGAACAAAATCGTGCGAGAATATATCAGAAACGCACAGTTTTCATGGTTATATTTTATTATTATATGTTGGTACTCCGAACTTTCCGCCACGGCTTTATCTGTCAATTCATCGTCAATTTGCCTTGAAGAAATCAGTTCTGCCAACCAACATTTTTCAATGCCAAAATAACTAAATGATATTTATGGACATATTTCATTAATTTCAATAAAAATACAATGAATTAGAGAAAATAATGTATAATACTCGTACAGAAGGTTCATTCTACCACTCGTTCATTCCAAAACTCGCCACTTCGTGGCTCGTTTTTGAATTTTGAACTCGTGGAAGAATATCAATGCCTTCTGCACTTGTATTATAAATAACTATTCTGATCTGAAGTTTACAGAGTACTTCCTCTATTTTACGATCAACATAATCGGCCTAGTGAGCAACCAATTCGTGCGGTTATAGATCGTTTCTTCACTTATTTTACTATTCCCGATCAATATGATGCGGTTTACATGCTGGCGGCAACATAAGTCCTTATTTTTTTTTTTAATGAGGAAGGAGGTGCGGTTTTGGTTGATGACTTTTTTTTTGTTGCCAAAAATTAATCAGCTAAACATTTGGTCCCATCAAGACAGCACAACTTGCCATACAGCGCAATTCATATCGAAATGATTTTGGTGACAACTTCATTTCCAGAAGTGGTCCTGTCCTCCTGATCCCCTAGTTCATGAGCCTCTCGATTACTCCAATATTCAAGCCACCGTTGACGCCCAGATTTATCGGACATATGCAGCAAATCATATTTGGAAAATATATGCCAGGCAATCATCTACCAGATTATAACATTTCCGACTTGTGTTATTATTTAGTTCCAAAGCTCTTAGAAAAACATCCATTTTAGAATGTAAAATTGATTTAGTATCACGTACAGGTTAATATACTCTGTCAGTATATATTACCTCTGTGACAAACTATGTTTATTTGTTGAAGTTCTCGAATAAACTTTATTATTATTATTATTATATTATGTCAAACTGAAATGTGATAAAATATGCCTCTGTGAATTAATACTTTCAACATTTTCGATCTCCCAGGTCTTTGTGACATAAAAAAAATTAGGAAAGCAATGAAGTGATGTCAGGAGCTTTTGGTGCTCATTCATTCATACGCCAATGAACATCACAAAATTGCATTTAGGAATATCCAAGGGTGTGTATGACACATGTATAAATGAGCACTCAGAAGCAGCTGAATTCAGAACTTTCCTCATATTTTTTCGTTATTCTGCATAAATTTTCAATGTTTCTGATGACGCTATCGATACGAAATTTTGTCCGAAGCTTGAAGTTTTTTCGATATTCAGGAGAATATAATGATCAATGGATATCAAATATTTCAACAAAGTTTTTTGATCTTCTTGGGGTGGGATAGAGTTAATATGGACCAAAAAACCAATTTCGTTTCAAAATTATTATACAGGGTGTCTGGTGAGGAATGGGACAACGTTTAGGTGGTGATGAGGGATGTCTCAAGGAGTGAGAAAATGCCATTTGAAATCATCTGAGGTATATGGTTCCTGATATACAGGGGGTTTTAGAAAAAATGAGGAAATTTCAAATGACCATAATTCAGGAAATGTGAGAGCTAATCCGATGATTTTTCGTATGAACAATGATAGAGTGAGTACGAATCTGTTTGAACGAAAAATTCGAAATAAAATCAGATCCGGACTCAGAAATTTTAGTTTTTCTGAAATTAGGTAAAAACAACACCCTGTATGCGGTTTTCAATTTTTTTGACTTCAGATTCTGAGAGAGCAGGAAAAATACTTTCGAACTCAACTGTCATCCCGAATGGCACAAATTTTTCCTCGTTTCTATGACCCTTCGAATGTCAATCTTCCGATTTTCGCTCCTTACATATTATTTTCTCGACATTTCAAAAACATGAGATCTTAGATAGTTACTCATAAGTAAAAAAAAAAAGATCATAAACGAATCAAAACTTTTATAAAAACTATCAAAAATGCGAAAAACAGTTAACATTTGGAAAATTAATCACTAATTCTTCAAATATTGTTCGAAATGAAAACCGCCAACTTCTACACATTTATCTGCTCTTTTCATTAAGTTCAAAACTGCTTTCCTTATCACATTCTGTTTTGCTGGGAAAAGTACCATGTTGTTTCGTATGCGCAACAAGGCGGGCAAAAATTTTGTGATTTGGAACCCGACGATTGGGAAAACGTCTACGATACTCCCTTTCAGCTACTCTTCCGTTCATATCATATTTACCATACACCAAAAGCATGTCAACATACTCTTCATTAAAAAATGTGTGTGGCATGATTTTCAACAAATTGAAGTAAGATTGTATCAACAATTAAATCACTAGTTTGACAGATAACTAAATGCTCTATCTTTTCTCATCATAAATGATAGCACACCATAGAATTGACATAACTGGCAACTAGATTCAAGACTAATGATAGAAATATGTACATGACGAATGAAACTTTGGATATTACAGGAAAAAATTATCCAAACTCATCTGAAAGATCGACTAAGAGAAAAGAAGTTGACGGTTTTCATTTTGAACAATATTTGAAGAATTAATCATTAATCTTGTTCCTACTGAATCATCAATTAGTACTTCAGAAATAGTTCGTAAATTTTCCCAATGTTAACTGTTTTTCGCTTTTTTGATAATTTTTATGAAATTTTTGATTCGTTTATGACCCTTTTTTTTCTTATGAGTAACTATCTGAGATCTCATTATTCTGAAATGTCGAGAAAATAATAATATGTAAGCAGCGAAAATCGGAAGATTGACATTCGAAGGGTCATAGAAAGCAGGAAAAATTTGTGCCATTCGGGATGACAGTTGAGTTCGAAAGTATTTTTCCTGCTCTCTCAGAATCTGAAGTCAAAAAAATTGAAAACCGCATACAGGGTGTTGTTTTTACCTAATTTCAGAAAAACTGAAATTTCTGAGTCCGGTTCTGATTTTATTTCGAATTTTTCGTTCAAACAGATTTGTACTGACTCTATCATTGTTCATACGAAAAATCATCGGATTAGCTCTCACATTTTCTGAATTATGGTCATTTGAAATTTCCACATTTTTTCTAAAACCCCCTGTATATCAGGAACCATGTACCTCAGATGATTTCAAATGGCATTTTCTCATTCCTTGAGACATCCCTCATCACCACCTAAACGTTGTCCCATTCCTCACCAGACACCCTGTAGAATTACTGATATTGTGCGATCAAAAATATGTCATTCTTCGTTGCTATCTATAGCATTGGAATTTTTTCCTATGTACAACATTGGAATTTTTTTTTCGATTTCTAATATTAGGCAAAATAAATTAAACTGCTCATGGAATTCTCTGCTTTTTCATATTGTATAATACCAATAGCGTGAATTGTTTGTTGGATTTGGAATTTTTCATGAAACTATTTTGGAGGGTATAAATGAAAATTATAAAGCAAAACTGAAAGAATATTTCATTCGGAAATACGTGAAATTCGATCAGCTTGTTGTAGATTCATCAACAGGAAACAAAATATCCGGTATGCTGCATCAGATAATCTATATTCCATTTGAACTCGCACCAGAATATCGATACTTTGATAATATCGGCTTGCAGAGTTACTGCTGTGCTCCATTTATGTGCATCGATCTGTCTTCCGCAAGTTAGTAGTTGTTCAGGTTGTTACATCAATTTCTGACAGGTCGCTGCTCCTTGAAGAGGTAGGCCCTAATACGAGATTAATAGAGACATAATCAATGAACGTGTCCATGGTTCCATGATATGATGGTAAATCACTCAATAATGAATGAAATGAGGAAAACACTAGCGTAGAATCAGTAGCTTTTGAGCGCTCATTCATTTATGCGCCAAGTTCTGAAGTCCTCGAGGGCCAAATTGGCGCATGAATGACGAGTGCTCAAAAGCTCCTGACAAGTTAGTGCCTCCCTCATATTTTTGTTCGATATTCCTCTTCATTTTTTTATTGTTCTGACTTTGCTATTAACACCAAAGAAATATTGGATCAAGTAAATGAGTTTATTGGGTATTTCTTTTCCAATATTCTTCTTCAATTTTTTTTGTTATTGTGTAATAAGCTTGAACTTTTACACGGATATTGAAAAACGTCAACTCATTTGTATTTTTTTTTTGTTATTATTCTTGGATTTTCAATGGTTTCAATTTTTGATGATCTAATTTCCATCTCGAACGAATTTTAAATCTTCCGTCAGGTATCAAATTGCGAGCTTGAACTTTTGCACGGATCTTGAAATACGTCAACGTTTTCAAGTTTTCCTTCGAATTCAATCATCAATCTTATCTATCTCACAACATTTATGTTCCGATATTTCAGTTGTCGAGCAGTCTTCCTTCATAACTAGGTTGATTCTTTGTATGTCTATAATCTTGCAATTATTGAATGAACAATTGAATTGTTATGTTCATTAACATAACATTTCTCATTCTCTCCCATTTCATTACAACCTTTCATCTCATAAGTTGTCTATAATTTATATAACCATTCAAAATTGTAGTCGTATATTGCCTGACATAAAAAAATTCGTAGTTTTATATTTGTTACTCATGTTAAGTGCCTAATACTTGTCATTTTTATATTGCTTCAGTGGACGACTGATCATCTTTCTACTGCGCTTTTACGAGCTATTCCGGCTCAGCATAAATAATATCTTATAATTGCCTTAGTAGAATAAAGCTTTTTTCTCAGCGGTAGGTTTTTCTTTTGTTACGGTTCAACATTGTACGATTGAATATCTCGAATGTGATTTTATGAATGAATGAATAGAGAAAAATGTTTTCAGAACATTCTTATCTTACAAGAACATCTTACAACCATCATTGGCAGCTAGGCCTTTTTTGTGAATATGTTTCCTTGCTTGCCCTGCGAATATTTTGAGTCTAGGTGCCTCAATCAGAATAAGTGTTGTTTGTCTCTCTTTTCTGCGATTGTATAGAAGTCATTCTATACATTGCCTAGGCATTGTATAGAATGCCAAGTCAGATAAGATAATGAATTCACACCTAAATTATTTCTTTTCATTATATACTATGCCCAGAAATTGTAAACAATACCTAGGTAAAGTATGAAATTGTAGGATTTCACGTATACCTACTTATGCGTTTCGTCCCTGGCACACACACCGGACTCATCAGTGTGACTTTGGTATATTTGTGTGTGCCGTGTCACAGACGCTTGGGGAATTTATTATTATCGGGAGCCGCCGGGACTCGAACCCGGCCCTTTTCGCATCTCGGTGAGTGAGTCTACCTCTTAACATCTAGGCTACCGATTGCTGTGTTTATTGTTGCTATGTGGAGCTTTATGAGAAGCCGCCACAAAATGGACAAACGCATTCGTATTATTCCATACATTGCCTAGAAGATCCAGGCATTCTATACATTTCCTAGGAATTGTATAGAATGCACATTCAGATATGAATTAATTCATTCCTGAGTTATTTCATTTCACACATTTCCGGCGTCCGGCAGACCATCAGGCATTCGATATAATGCCTAGGAATTATATATAATGCCTAGGAAAAAGTGTGAAATGAACAAACGCATTCGTATTATTTTATGCATTGCCTGGAAGTCGTTATATACAATGCCTAGGCATTGTATAGAATGCTCATTCAAATAGGATAATGAATTCACTTCTGAGTCATTTCATTTCACACATTCCTGGCGACCGGCAGACCATAAAGCATTCTCTATAATGCCTAGGAAAAAGTATGAAATGAACAAACGCATTCGTATTATTTCATACATTGCCTGGAAGCCCAAGGCATTCAACACATTGCCTAGACATTTTATAGAATGTCCATTCAGATGAGGTTATGAATTCACACTTAAATAATTCCATTTCACACATTCCCGACAGACCATCAGGCATTCTATTAAATGCCTAGGAATTGTATATGATGTCTAGGTGAAGTATGAAATGGATAAACGCATTCGCATTATTACATTCATTGGTTTGTAGCCCAAGGCATTCAATACATTGCCTAGGCATTGAATAAAATGCCCATTCATATAAGATAACGAATTCACACCTGAATGAATTATTTCATTTTACACAGTACCGGCAGACCATCAGGCATTCAATAAAATTTTTAGAAATTGTATATAATGCCTATAGGAAAACGTATGGACTGGACAAACGCATTCGTATTATTTCATACATTGCCTGGAAGCCCAAGGCATTCAACACATTGCCTAGGCATTTTATAGAATGTCCATTCAGATGAGATAATGAATTCACTCCTGAATAATTTCATTTCACACATTCCCGGCAGACCATCAGGCATTCTATACAATGCCTAGGAATTGTATATGATGTCTAGGTGAAGTATGAAATGAATAAAAGCATTCGCATTATTACATTCATTGGTTTGTAGCCCAAGGCATTCAATACATTGCCTAGGCATTGTATAAAATGCCCATTCATATAAGATAACGAATTCACACCTGAATGAATCATTTCATTTTTCACAGTACCGGCAGATGATCAGGCATTCTATACAATTCTTAGAAAAGGTATATAATACCTAGGTAAAGTATGAAATGGACAAACGCATTTGTATTATTGCCTAGAAGCCCCAGGCATTCTATACATTACCCAGACATTCTATACATTGCCTAGGCATTGTATAAAATGCCTGAATTAAACACAATGCCGGTAACGGTTAATTGAATCAATACTACGTAACAATCTTTCACCACGTAAATGAACAAATCGCTTTCCTTTTGATCACTTCCCGAACTGGACACCCAATTTTTTTCTCCACACAATCCCCATGAAAAATATATCAACGAGAACGGAATTTCGCCGTCGATTTTACACAGGCAACAGTGCAGGACACGACAAGCGCCACGCGGTGGCCTTCCATTACGAAGGAACGCCGGATTCCGTTTTGTTTGTTTTCACGAAAATGTGTGCGGTGGAAGAGAGCGCTGCCAGGGGTGGGGGGACGGCGGCGGAAAGTTTGTTCGGTAATTCCCAGCAATAACCATTCATAACCTCCGGTTTTGACAAGCGTGACTAATAATTTTCGATTGTGGACGGAAAGCGGGTGCATTATGTTGTTCGCCTCTGTCGATCGTTTTTCTCGGATTGAAAGCCTTCGCGCTCGATAAACCAGTGGCGGGGGGATGAAGGGGGGACGGGACATCGATGATGATAAACTTGGTCGCGTGGGTGGACCCTGAACTCGAGTGGCGCGCGGCTATCTTAATGATGCGAATTGTCAGTGGTTTATTTATGGATCTGGGAATATGTGGATGAAATATATAAACAAGATTATATCTGGCGGGTTGGGATGATGCTTCTTATCCTTCCTTTTTCAAATTATTTCAAACGGTTTGAAATTTATGGATCCGATGGTGGAGCTGAAGGGAGATCGGTTCGATATAGCTAGCTATTTTTGTAACGAATTCTTTGCTGCTGCTACGGTTAAGAGACAAGATCTTGATGGCGGAATGCGTATAATGATTGGATAGAATTATGTTATTCGATTTTTGGCTTTTAAATATTTCAATGTTGGGAAATGCAAGGGGGTCCTTAGTTATTTTCATAGCTTTTGCAGGAATTTATAATTTATTATATTGATGAATAGTATCAACAGATGAATAGTGATGATGAATAGTATCAACAGATGAAATTGGGCTAGAGTACATACTTCATTCTTTAGGATGTTCCTTAATTGGGGGAAAAGGAAAATTAGAGTTTCTTTCGATAATATAAAGAAAAAATTCCTTGAACATGAACTCACAAACGCTTTTTTTTCGAGATACAGTATCTTCCTTGCTGTTTTACTTGTTTGTGATGATTATATCAGTTTATCGACTCTTCATTAATCTTCGCTACAGATTGGTGAAGAAGTACCAATACTAATAATCAATTCATTCATCACAGCTTACCAACTGGATCTTTATAATCAATTGGACTCTTCTGAAGAATACTAGAGAATTGTTTGAATGTTTTTTCTCAAAATCGGGAGCAACTACAAGAAACCAAAAAGTGTAGTACGGGATCAAAGTTTTTTTTTACATTTTTTTTTGGTTCAGCAAAATACAGTTCTGGTGAAAAGAAGCGAACACTGTTAGCATACCAATGATGAAATCTTCAAATTTGAATATATATGCCAAATTCATGTCAATCTTGTGGAAAGAAGGTACAATGAGAACAAAAACTTAAAAAAAAATCAAATTTCAGCACCCTGGATCCCGAAAACAAACCGTTTGCAGACCCATGTTTGAAAAACTTTTCTTCTCAAAATGATGCGAAGAATCTCTCATTTTTGTTTTACCTCCAGTGATTGTTTTCATCTTCAGATACTCAGATACCTTTTCAGACACTAAGGTACTTTGGCAGATACTGAGTTTTTTAGATAAGTACTAAGATTCTTTTTTGATTTCTAAGATAATATAAGTTTCAGTTACTATTTGTTTTTGAAAAGTAATTGAGACGCTAATTACCTACCTCTGCCAAAATCAGAATGAAATGAAATATAGCAACTTTATAGATATTTCAAAGTTACCATAAAGTTAATCATTAATTAAATTAAGCTATTTTTATGTATCTGATTCTACTATAGATCAAACCAAAACAGATTCAATTTGAGATTCTATTGAATTCAATCTTATAGGTTAGTTATTCATGCCTGCAATACAATAGGATCATTTGAGTTGGTGGGAACTTGATAAAAAATTTATCAGCACAATGTTGTGATATAACAACAGAAATAGCTGTTCTATTTCTAGTGTTCATTAAATAGAAATACATTTATGAATTATTTATTTTGGAAATACTTGATTATTTGTGTAATTTCGCTATATTAACTGTTAAATATAATCTTCAAAATTCCGATAAGAAAGGTTCTAGGACAAATCAAGGAAAAAGAATATTGGACCTGCCCTCAGGAGAAGTTCTAACCGTAGACACGTGTTTCGGGCTTTTGGCCCTCATCAGTACGGTGAAAAAGTGTTAGATGAGCAACACTTGAAGAAAAACAACAAACAAACGGAGTCCATAACAGAAGCCAGCCGTCTATTTGTGGTTTCCGCAGGAAGACCCAATGGGTTTTCGGAAAACAACCAACATCACCACGTGGGAAGCTATAGCTACCTGTGTGAAAACCTAGTCCTGGTGAAGATATCCTGAGGGCAGGTTCGTGCTTCTATCGAGACTCTATCTTATTATTTTCACTTCAACCAACTCCTGTTTTCTTATGTTTTCAACCAAATTTCATTTGATGTTGTTTATTTCGTATCAGAATCCAAAGAACACAAAATATTGAGGTGCCTGGAATTTGACGTTTGCGAATGACCAACGTAGATCCAGAGAAGCAGAAATTTTAGAAATCCCAGTTATTTTATGTTCTCGCTTTAGCAAGCCATACTAAATATACCAAAAAGCTTGAAATCACACTGAATCATTTGAGACTCGATCGGAATATCAGTATCCCTTGATACAGCTTCGAATTCGGAACAGTAAAGAGGAAGATATAAAATTAGTAATTCTAACTTTTCGCAAGCAAAATCCATACTTAAATTCGTATAAAACTTGAAGGGATTCTCAAACCATAATTCATTAAACTCGGATAAGCATTGTGGAAACCACATGTGTAACTAGAATTCACGAAGGCACAGACCTACATAAACTTGTCCAGAATCATCTGGCAGATACGAAACCATAGTTGCTTAGGGTGCTAAAAAATGCAAATTCCAAAGACATCGAACTCCAACGAACAAAACATCACTCAATCTCCAGCTCTGCAATGCATCATCGAAAGGAAACATCATTAACCCATATGCAAAACTCCCCGTATAACCTCCATAAAATAACCCACTCTACAATAAAGATCGCCAAACCTCCATCCGAGCGGTAATCAATCAAAGCCAGACGTCACAATGCGTGTAAGCAACACCCTGTACACACCACCTCGGGCAACCTCTAAAAGCATCTATTGTGCCCATCTCCGCACCGAAAAGGCCCAGAACCCGGGCCCGAATCAATCATCCCACCATCATCTTACATGACTAATGAAATATCGAAATGGCGGATCATTACTGATTAATGGACCTACGGCCCGAAAATGTAATCACGCCGTATGCCAGATGAAAATGATATTGTGAGCGACGGAAAGGACAAGGCGCATCGAAGAGGGTTTCCCATCAAATATTCCATAGAATTCTATATAAAGCGGTGAATGTTATACTCGGAACACCCAGCCGATAATACAGATCATCTATTATTGAGGCTCCCTCCATCGGCAGTAATGGTAAATAACTCATTAGCTACAAATTGGCTGAATGTTTAATCGGAAACGGAATGATTTTGTTCTTTCCGCGCGATCAGATTCTTGGGAATTGTTCTTTGAAGAACGAGGAGTTGCTCATTGTTAACCGTCTCATTTCACGATGAATAAAATAGTAGGCGTATCGATTAAACTATTCCACTACAATGTTCGTTACTGATCGGGCTGAAAGTTTCAAAGTTTCGGTTACCGAACCTGTTTCTCTCGGTTGGGTTATTTCGGAAATGGAGTTAATAGCGCGTTGCAAGTATGAAGTATATAGAGCAAGAGCCCGTGAGTGCCAGACCTTCGGATTTTCATAAAAGCTGAAAATTTTTCTATGTGTGTCCCTAGTACAGGTAAGAATGATCCCCACCCATGAAGCTGAGGCAGCGGTGGCTTTGGCAGGTAACAGGTAACAAAGGTGTATAAAATTCCATCTCAAATTTATCATAAAATAAAACTTAATTTTTTTATATTTGATTCATAATAATATCAAAACTCGCGTCGCTCATTGCCAGACAGTTAGTATGGTTGCAACCCTCTGCCGGACACCCTTAAACTATTATAATTTATAATTATACTTACGTTATATTATAAAATCTCAATTTTATATATAATTTTTTGGGGGCCTATTAATCTATGTTTACATGATAGCCGGACAGTTTCGACGGTTCTATCATCTTGCTAGACGCATTCAAAGTGAGCATTAGTTCGGGGAGCAAGGAGCGTATACAGTAACTAGTGCGAGTGAGACAGAGCGCTTGGTCTATTGCGGCCCTTTACTGCGCATCAGCTGTTGTTTATTGTAACTATCTGGTGAACGGCTATGCTCATAATAAATGTATTATTTTTCTGTGCAGTTTATAAAATAAATGTGATCAGTTGTAATAAAGTGCTATCATGAGTGACGAAAAAATAGTTTGCTTTGTTTGTAAGAAAAGTGATGAACACATAATATTATTTTCTGAAGAAACTTTAAAAAAATGCCAGACTATTCTTAAATTACGAAAAATACATAAGCTAAAATACAGAGACATTACTTTACCTAGTGAATACACCGAGAGTGGTTATCACAGAGTATGTTACAAGGTATTTACAGGTCTTATGAAAAAATATTTCACCTCTCAACCATTAAGTGCTGAAAAACAAAAAGGAAAAAAACAAGAGAGTTGTGTAATTACAAGCAACTCATCTTCAACCTTGTCGTCGATACGAGATTTGAGTTCCGAACTACCTGATCTACAATCTTCGTCAACAGAATCTTCATCTCAACTAATTTTACTATCCCAGTCCACAGAAACACAACCTTCGACATCTGAAAATGAATCTCATTTACAGTCTGTACCCTCAGAATCTCCCACGACATCTCAGCCAGCTCCAATTTGTGAATCAATAGGTCTACAATCTGCAACTCTTCGAGATATTGCTGACGTTTTCGAACCAGAAGTTATTGATAATAATTTTGTAACTCAAGATGTTAATATTTCGACTGATAATATTGCTGGTAAAAATGATAATGAAGTTGTTTGTATATTTTGTAATAAAAAGAAGAAAAAAGTGCGATCGAGAATGATTCTGCTTCATGCAGCTGATGTTCAGCAATTTAAAGATAGTGTCAAACCTAATATTGAAAGTCATGAAGAGTTTACAGATTTTTCTAATAAATTGGATAATTTTTCTGGCTCAAAAATCTATTATCATACTGAATGCCGAGTTGATTTTAATAATAAGTTATCTTCATTAAAAGCAACGCCTAGCAAAACGGAGTGGCATTATCACCGGGAGTATCATCAAACAGTTTTTAACGAAATTAGTACAATCATTAAAGAAGATGTGATTAAAAAAGGGCGGTGTTTTTTATTAGTGTATTTACATGAATCATATATCGATTTATTAGAAAAAATTTTTCAAGAAAATTCTATTCAAATGACAGCTACTTTCACAGCACACCACCTTGAAGAAAAAATTTTAAAAGTATTCTCTAAGGATATAAAATTCTTTACTGTTCGTAATAAAAAAATACTAGCTCCAAAATATCTAGAAGCCATCGATGATTCAGTACTGGATAATTTACAACAAGAAAACATTTTACAAAAATCTGCATTGATTCTGAGAAAAATAATACTCCAAATAGAAAAAAAAAAATTATCAACAAAAAATATAACATCACAGCATTTAATATCCGGAGAAGTTTCAATACCAGAAGAATTATCAGACTTTTATTCTACCCTTCTTGGTGGATGTAACCAAAAACGAAAGACTGGCCAAAAATGTTCTCGTCTAGTTCGTTCTTATTGTCAAGATGTTATTTTCGGAGTTCATGATGGTCGAGTTAAAACGTCAAAGCATATCATGTTAGGTATGACTCTAAAAAGCTTAACAAGCAGCAGAAAAATAATTGACATTATAAACAGATATGGACACTGTATTAGTTATCAAGGCGTTGAAGAATTAGAAACTGAAACTACATTTACATCAATGAAAAAGTCTAGCTTATGTCCAGAAAAAATAAAAAAAAAACCAGAGCTTTTTACTGGTGTGGCATACGATAATTTTGATCGTTTTGTTGAAACTTCTAGTGGTAAGGATACTTTACACGACACAGTCGGAATAATATACCAAAATATCGATGCAGATACAACTGACGAGCCTGAAATGTCCGAAGTTTCAAGTGAAAATACTTCGCCGAATAAAAAAAGAAGAAGAAGAACATTTGATGAAATAAATATAGATGAAATGCCATACCCTAAGAAACCCAAAATGACAAGTGAGTTACAATTATCAGTCGATGATATAGAATGTATAGACTCTCAAATAAACACGGAAATTGACAACATATGGATGATTAGTCACGCTTTAGAATTACCTGATGTACCTATGTGGGTTGGTTTCAATAGTCAGATTGATGATCAGGATAGTCCACAACAACATATATCTTACTTGACGCCGATAAATGCATCTCCAACCAGTACACCAATCGTATTAGAAACTATGAAACAAAGCCAAAAAATAGCTGAAGATTTACAGCAACCCTACATACAGGTAACCTACGATCTAGCTATAGCTAAAGTAGCGTTACAAATACAAGCTACAGAAAAACCAACATTTGATAATTTATTCATTCATTTAGGACCATTTCATATAATGATGGCTTACTTCAAAGCTATCGGTAAAGTAATTAATGATTGTGGGTTGACTACTGTAATGGTTGAGAGTAATTTGCTGGCAAACGGTTCAGTTAATGGGTTTTTAGAGGGAAAACACTTTAATCGCTGCAAAAGATTGCATCCTTTAGTAGCATTAGGACTAGAAATACTACATTTTAAATCATTTTTACAAAATGATAACATTACCTTAACTGAGGATATAATAGATGAAGTTAAAAGACTCCAAAATTGCAAAATTTCTTTGTTTGAAATTGAAAATGATGGCCTTAAAGAGCTGATAAATAACTACGGTATCTACAAACAACAAACCCTTAACGGGGAGCATGGTAAAACGTCACAATTTTATCTAATTTATATAAATCTTATACATCATTACTTGGACTTGTCTCGAAGTATTCGTGCTGGAAATTTTCAACTCTTTAAATCAGTGTTACCTAAAATTACAAGCATTTTTTTTATATTGAATCAACAAAACTATGCTAGGTGGAGCGTCAAATATTATGATAATCTACTGCAAGTTGACAAAACTCATCCTGATTTGTATGAAGGATTCCTAAAAGGCTGTTTTGGAATTAAAAGAACTACCAAGCCATTTTCAAGACAACCTATTGACCTGGTTCTAGAGCAAACTATAAATGCAGAAGCTGCAAGAAGGCTGACAGGTGTTACACACTTCACTAACTCAATTTCGGCGCGACAACGGTGGGCTCGAAACCATGATGTGAGATCTACAATTATAAGTCAAGTTTATCTTGAACTTGGACTACAAAAACATCAAGATATTTCAGCAGATTTGAATCCCCATAATATCAGGAAAAACGCCAAACAATTACAACAATTTGTCGCAACTTTCGATCAATTTATCAATCCTTTCAGTTTAGAAGTTCCCAAAGACCAATTAGTAAATATTTCATCAGGAAAGTCCGCATCACTGCCAGTAGAAGAATTTCTATTAAATTTAGAAGCTAACGGCGATAGCCTTCGAAAAACATTCATTTCTGAATGCCAATCTGATATTACGCGATTTGAAAAAGCTATTAAAAAAAAATCTATTAATAATTTTTCTAAAGATTATGAAAAAAAAAAAATTAAAGTCGGTGGACAAATTCAAGAAGTTAAAATTCAAAGGGATTTATTTGGACGTATGCTGGGAATCTCAATGGATTACAGCATTGACATTTCAAAAATCTTATCCTACCCGATTACTTCAGTACCGTTGTCAATGTGTCATTTGGATGGGACCGTTTGCAAGACCGATAAATCTGCTTTGATGAAATGTTTAGAGAAAGAGGCCGAGCATGAACAGCCATCTCAAATTGATATTCTAATAATTGACGGTTTTTTTTTGTTACATACAATGAAAAATGTTCCTAGAAAATTCGGAGACATTTCTAAAAAAATGTTGCAGATGGTAACTCAATTAAAAGCGTCAAGAATTGATGTCGTTTTCGACCAGTATTTTACCCCATCGATAAAAGGATACGAACGTTCTCTGCGATTTGAATCTGCACAATTGGAGTATACTATTGCTGGTCCTGAACAAGTCCGTCCTAGTGACTTTGTCAAAGAATTAAAAAATTCTAATTTTAAAGAAGCTCTAGTTGATTTTTTTATTTTACACTGGGCTTCTGACGAAATGGCGCCGTTTATTGGCAATAAAATGATACATATAAATTTCAGAAAATGTCATTCGTTTACTGTTAATGAGGCCAAAAAAGTGATGTCAGGTGTAAATGAGGAATTGTCTTGCCCAGAGCATGAAGAAGCAGACACCAAAATAGTGTACCACGCGTGTAAAATTAACCATGAAGCAAACATTGTGATTCGAACTGTTGACACCGATGTTGCTGCTATAATGCTAAGTCACATGCATCGTCTTAATGATGGATCACATGTTTGGATGCTTACAGGAGCTGGAAATAATTTAAGATATGTGGACCTAACTAATATACACGCCAAATTAGGAGAATCTATTTGCAGAAGTTTACCTGGACTACACGCTTTCACAGGATGTGATTACAATCCTGCATTTTACAGAAAAGCAAAATTAAAACCGTTTAAATTGTTAAAAAAATATGTAGAGTTTCAACAAGCATTCATGAAGTTTGGTGACAGCAAAATCATCGAAAATAACAATGAACAAGTATTAATCTTCGATATAATTCAAAGTTTTGTATGCTATCTATACAATATGAATGATATCAATGATGTTGATGCTGCTAGGCTACAAATGTTTATTAATTCGTATACAGTATCTGATGTGAACGAAGCTTTTAATCGAAAAAAGTTGCAAAATTTCGATGCTAGCTGTTTACCACCTTGCAAAAGTGAGCTATGGCAGCAATTTTTGCGAGCGAATTACATATGTAGCATATGGAACAACGCTCACTTACAAAAGCCAACAGCATATAAACCAGTAAATAATGGTTGGATACTGGAAAATGACCACTACTATTTTAAATGGTTTGAAGGAGATCAATTACCGACTTATGTCAGCGAATCTCTAAAAACAGTTCCAGGTATTTGATAATTATGTTAAATTATTATACATTAATTTTGGACTATTTGTAATTAAATTAACTTGGTTTTTTTACTATTGCAGAAAACAATGAAGAAGGCGATATTGAAGACGATCAATCCACAGAATGGAATAATAGTGACGAGGAATATGGATGTATTGACGACGACGATGAAAATGATGAAAATGTTTAAAGATTTTATTAAAATAAATATATTTTTCTGTAACTTTTTTATTTTAAAAAAAATTTGCCCTTTGATATAATAAACAATAAAATTTGATTTACTTTATTTAATTTCATTCATTTAATTCATTGGCTTTACAATTTTGATAGAATTGAAAATAATAAACTTCGTAAAAATGAAAAATAATATAAATAAAATTATTAGAGTTTCGATATGATTGGAGTTGTATTAGAACAATTTTACTGAGTACTGTTTTAAATATTTGTTATTCAAACTGTAAAAATTTATTTAATGAAATTTCTTGACTAAGAAAAAAATAAGCTGCACAATTTGAACTTGATAACAGTGGATGCGCAGTGAAGGACCGCAATAGACCAAGCACTCTGTCTCACTCGCACTAGTTACTGTATACGTTCCTTGCTCCCCGAACTACTGCTCACTTTGAATGCGTCTAGCAAGATGATAGAACCGTCGAAACTGTCCGGCTATCATGTAAACATAGATTAATAGGCCCCCAAAAAATTATATATAAAATTGAGATTTTATAATATAACGTAAGTATAATTATAAATTATAATAGTTTAAGGGTGTCCGGCAGAGGGTTGCAACCATACTAACTGTCTGGCAATGAGCAACGCGAGTTTTGATATTATTATGAATCAAATATAAAAAAATTAAGTTTTATTTTATGATAAATTTGAGATGGAATTTTATACACCTTTGTTACCTGTTACCTGCCAAAGCCACCGCTGCCTCAGCTTCATGGGTGGGGATCATTCTTACCTGTACTAGGGACACACATAGAAAAATTTTCAGCTTTTATGAAAATCCGAAGGTCTGGCACTCACGGGCTCTTGGACTAATAGAAAACCTACATTGGTACTCCAATTAAATATGTAGGATGGAAGTTCATATAAACTTTATTCCAAAAAAAAAATCGGGATGATACGATGCTTTCGTTTGCTTGTTTGTATTTGTTGCTCCCTTTAATTTTATATATGAGCCATTTCAGTTTAGTGATCCTAAAGATTTGAGATCATTAATATTATGATTTACATATAGAATAAGAGTTGAAACAATATTTTATGTGGAAATTTACTATCAATATCGTTTTTGCGATTTTCGATATTATAAAATCAGATAACGTTATGAAAAGGCACATTAAATTATACATATATTGATTAAAACTGGTATAAAATCGCAAATCGAAGCCAGTTTGCATTAAGATAAGACCTAGGAGCTAGAAGAATTTTGAACCTTTTTTTCTATAAGTGGGTAAAGTCTGATCTTTGCTCCATTTGTTTTATCCTCCGCGTTTTTTATATGGTTCTTCCATGTAATTATTTATCTTTTTTTAATGAACCATTCATCTACATCTTCTGCTGCTTCTTGCGCTCTTTTGTATATGACTTCTGTTCATCGATGTCTGGCAGCTGGCAGCTCCTCATCTGCTAATAGAACCAACAGATATTTTGTATTTTTTTGGGTGTTATATGTATTTATGTAGTTGAGTAGAGGTCGTAAGACTGAGCCTTGGGTCATTCCTATTGTTTCTGCTTGTCTATTGGTAGATACTGCTTTATCTATATCGAAGTTCCTGTCTTTCAGGTTGGTTCCCATTATTCTTAATCTTCATATTTTAGGCTAGTGCTTCGTTCCAAACTCGGTTGAAGGCTCTATTAACTAAGTATCAGATTTATTGCTTCTGTTTCATAGTTTATTATTCTTGGCCTTTGAATTTGTGGCTTATTGAATATAATAAATAACTTCCGCAGTTTTTCATATTTTTGGATAATGTTATGGTTTCACCAATCAAATGGCTAAATAAATAAGTTATGTTCTTTCTTTTCTGGGTATCTTTTGAAAATATATATACCTGATAATATTTTATTCTGAAGTCCAACACTGAGAATTTGTCCTCAAGAACATCACGTTGCGAAATTCACTGTACTTTTTACAAAGAAACTGCATTTTTATACTCAGAAACAAATTGGATTAGAACAGAAGTGTTACAAAAGCTCACAATTGCTTTTTTGGATATTTTGCATTTGAACAAGCGAAGTGAATTTGACAACCACAAATCCAATAACCGCAACACGTAATTTTGAATTTCTCCAAATAGATCAGCTGCGCTGGAAGTTTTTTTGAAAATTTGTGTATATTGCTTAAATGCGCATGTTTCATTCAGAGAAAATGAGTTTTTGTGACCTGAAAAAACTTCTGAATATTCAGCCTCGATTTTATTCAAAATAAAACAGTATCTCCTATAATCTTTCAACTATCGAATCGGTCAATTCATACATAGTTGCCTCTAAAAAACGAAACTATTTATCGTTCTCTATACTGCTCAAATTTGTCTTCACTTCGAACGGAAGCACTGTTTATACTGACGTGAACATCACATCGGTTACTCAGATCACATCATGAGGCCAATCGTTAATTCTAATTATTTATGACATCATTTGGTTGTAAACAAAACGAGGCAATTTGCTGTAAGCGTGAGGAAACTCAAAAGGCGTGACTCTTTACGAGGTTAGCACTTGATAGTTATTAATTGAATTAATAATTACGAATTCAGAAGTGAAACAAGTAGGGTTTCCGACGTTGAATTCTAACGGTTTTATTCTGAATGGATTTTCTGTCTCAGTTGATGTTGATGGAAAGCTAATACAGATGTTTCTTTTTTGTCGTGCAAGATTCTCGCAAAGTTATAAATATCTGAATCAACCCTCCTCCATATAAATCTCTAAATTTATCAGTAATCTATTCGATATTGACAGTATTAGACTGAAAGCAGGGTCTTTTTGTACCAAACTAATTTGGGAACTTAGTCAAATTTGCTCAATGAAAAATAATGTTGTTGCATAAAAATATACGTTTAAAATCATAGGGTCTGTTCCACCAAATTAATTCATTACTCTGGCTACACTACTACAAACATAATTCAATATAGAGGGTGTTTCAAAGGTGGTAGATTTCTTAAAAATAAACCATTTTCTTAAAAATCACTCATATAAAATATAAAAAAAAGGAGTTGAAAAAATCGTCGACAAAAAAAGATACTGAGGCGACTCTAGATTTTGTGTCATTTTCAACAGAGCATATGTATCACAGTGACGAAGTTAAGGAGTGAACAATTTTTCAAAATGAAACATTATAGTAACCTTAAAAACAATTATTAATTCAAAGACTTTTGGGGTATCGCGTTTTCGTGAGGGTTATTGAAACACTGATGGACGACAGACGAGAACTTTATTGTGGTGCAGCACTTGGGAATATCCGTGATCACTCTACTAACTCTACTGAAACTTCCATTTTTTCGTTTTATACCTAGGTTACAAACAAAAAAATCATATTGTACACCGTGAATTTCTTCTTCCTTTTCTTATTCTCTAAGTTGCATGCCTGCGCAATGGTATCATGGTACCTGCATACTAATTAGGGGAAAGGAAATAAATTTTCTATTGTATCTTTCTGAGAACCTTATAAATGAGAAAGACAATTGTTACACTAATGCAGGTAAATGTATATTTAGTAGTTCGACGACAAATTCGACTAGACACAGATATTATTTCTAATTGCTTTTTGTCGCCACAGACTCTTGGGTCTCATCGATATAATGAAAAAACGCCTTTTAACTAATAATTAATGTGAATATTTGCGTCTCTTCCATTCTTTTCATTATATACCATGAAATTCTGTATCTCGATGACCAGCCAAAAACGTCAGCCGTGAAATTATCTATCGGCTGCCAGTTCATCTATCATATTCCATGTGTGAAAACCAGTTCAGGAAACATAATGAACCCTTTATATCCGTTTTGAAAAGGGGCTGAAATTAGTGGTATTTAACATATTCTATGGAAAATAATTCATTCAAATAATACACTCTTTTGTGTACGTTATCACATGGTCAATTTTCGATCAATTTGATGTTAACACCGTTTATTATATAGGATGCTATTCATGCATTTGTATATCATATCGCTTCCCTGATTGGACATTATTTATTCGATATTTTGCAATATTTTGCATAGTTGTTTATTGAATATAAAAGAATTATGTTCGTGATTGGAAAATTACCCATCTTAATATTAACTTTCATTCGATTTCATTCTATCGCTTGAAAAAAAAATTGGGTTGACACTATCCATTATAAACTTGAATTTCAAGAGATATTTCTAATTTAGTTTGTTGGAAGTGTTCCATTTTATCCGTGCATCTCAAGTGTGGTTTGCAATTTCAATAATACATAAAATACATATCGAATAAAGGATCAATTATTCCAAATAGAGATTCATCAAGTCAAGTAGCTTGACAGTTCAACTAACTACTTGACTTGAAAATCAAGCTCATGAAAAATTACATACTTGAGCTTGACTTCACCTGATTCTAGATATTTTTTGTTTTACCTGATATTACTTGAGCTTGACGCGAGATTGAGAAACTATTACTCGACTTGAACTTGACTTGATTTCAAGTCAAGCCAAGTAGCTTGAAAATCAAGCCAAGCCGTGAATCTCTTATGCCAAATGTAACTTGGTGAGAATAGAGCTAACGCAAGATTGATAATAACTTACACAATCAACAACGCCAAATGTTTTCCTCTGTCGAAAATAATAAAGGTTTGATTCTATCAGTAGTGTCCGTGAATTGAAAATAAGTTCTCATTTATAATGAGGTAATTTACGCTCGAAATGTTATTCTCATCGGGCAACTAATTCAAAATTATTTTTAGAAATTCCGGTTCATCCACTTATTTCCGATCACCGAAATAGATCTACAACTTTCGTTGATAAAGCTCATATCGTCTACATTCAGCTTCCACGTTTATGTTAGAATATATGAAGTTGAATGGCATATATTTGTTCGCCAAATCTTTTGAGGATGTCATGAACAATATTTTGGAAGAACTCCAATATTATATCACAATATAATACTTCATCATTGCCGTTGTTTTGGTATCTTGAATGATTTTTGTTTCAATATGACTCAAGCAAGATATTTATATTTTATGAAAATAAGAGAATACGGGATCTGGGGATGATACAATGCGTAAACAAAGTGGCAAGTACTTGAATAGAAATGTACAACTGTCAAGGTATAAGTAGTATATGTATTTAATAGCATCATACGGTTACATTTTCGAGAAACGTATATGTGTTGTTATTCTATTCATGTCGTTTGAAACAAGGACGATATGTTTCCTGTATTCGAATATAACGAAATGATTTGCAGTGAAAATCATTTAATCTCAGCAAAACGACAAACTCCTTTCGAGTTCATTGAGCTTCTCATTAGAATGTGTGCGAAGAAATCATAAATTTCAAATGAAGAATAATTTTGCGGGCCCAAAATGAATGTCACCTCGCTTGAAGATTAATTAGGTCTCTAGATGACATCTTGGGGTTATAATTCTTGTACGAATTGAATTTTATAGTTGTGCAGCTTTACATAATTGTGCAAGATTCGGTGTAGCGATGATATATACACTTTCATTGCACTCGCACGCCTCCTAATGGACGTTTGGGATCATCACGAACAGACCGATTAACCCGTTTTATGTTCCCTAACCTTGGGAGCCCGGGTTCTGGTTATTCTATGGTTGAAACAGTCCTCCCAAACGTTTTCACTAATTTCCGAATGAAATTATTGTTTGTAGCATAATTTGAGTGATGAAAAACCTCGAACATCGAAGGAATTTCTTCGCGGCATACTAACCGAATAACGATTTTGGTCAAATTCGCGTAAGCACAACACGAGATCCGCTCCCGAGAAACACTCCATAGCAACAAGGGTCCCAAGAGCGGTTTTATTGCTGAACTTTCTTCTGAGGCATCTTCTACAAACCTTTACAGGGTGAGTCTTTGATTTGTACAAATACTATAAATGTTACTGTCAGGCATAAACCATTGGTTTAATTGACAGTATTTCTTGAAAATTACTGTACTAAATTTGGTGAAATAAATCACATTGATTGAGTGAAGATTCCTGAGGTTGAAAGAAAACTTCTTTCTCTTACCATTTTTTCCGATTCGGCTCGGCTAAAAAACACCGGCTGTTGAAAGTCGATGAAAAAATGTAAGTTTTTCTAAATCTCTTAAATGGATGTATCGATGGAAATAATTTTCAGAATATAGCTTTTCCTTGATGTTTTAAATATTCTCGGAACACAAAATTCCATCCACATCTTCGAATTTCCTTATTATCACCATTTTATTTCATGAAAATTGTTATTTCAATTGTGAATGACAATTTGTATATTTAGTTCATCAGAATACCAAGATAAACATCTATGACTACCTCATGCAATTGCTTTCTATGTGAGTCCTTACTAGAATAGCTGTTACGTTTAGGTAATTTGAAGTACCTCAATTGCAATTTTTGTGAAGTCGATATAAAGAGTGTTTTTTTTAGAGCTATAGAACTTTAAATTGCAATAAAACAACGATGGATTATTCGATTGACATGAATTTTATTTATCCGCAAGATAATCTTGTGGCATTACATTTTGAATATGATTTCTGGCATATGCCCGCCACGGCCGGCTCGGATGTAGTCCAATCTGGACGTCCAATTTTCGATGACTTTTTCCGAAATTTGTGACCGTATGTCGGCAATAACACAGCGAATGTTGTTTTCCAAATGGTCAAGGGTTTGTGGCTTATCCGCATAGGCCAATGACTTTACATAGCGCCACAGAAAGTAGTCTAGCGGTGTTAAATCACAAGATCTTGGAGGCCAATTCACAGGTCCAAAACGTGAAATTAGGCGGTCACCAAACGTGTCTTTCAATGAATCGATTGTGGTACGAGCGCTGTGACATGTTGCGCCGTCTTGTTGGAACCACAGCTCCTGGACATCATGGTTGTTCAATTCAGGAATAAAAAAGTTAGTAATCATGGCTCTATACCGATCACCATTGACTGTTCTGGCCATCATCGTTTTTGAAGAAGTACGGACCAATGATTCCGCCAGCCCATAAAGCGCACCAAACAGTCAGTTTCTCTGGATGTAACGGTATTTCGACATACACTCGAGGATTAGCTTCAATCCAAATGCGGCAGGTTTGTTTGTTGACGTAGCCATTCAACCAGAAGTGCGCTACATCGCTAAACAAAATAAAATGGACGTAGTGCGCGATACGTATTCCGCACAGAACCATTATTTTCGAAATAAAGTTGCACTATATGCAAGCGTTGTTCAGGCGTGAGTCTATTCATGATGAAACCAAACCAAACTGAAAATGAATCGCTTGACAGCTGTTAAATCGGTCGCCATCTTGAACAGTAATGCCAACTTAAAATTATATACCTCGAAAAAAAACACCCGTTACAAGTGGTGAGTTGGTAAATTCAGAAATTTTATTGAACTATAAGGCACCGATTGTTTCAGTCTACATTTGGATTCTTTACATTCCAAATTATGTTCTACGAATATTTTTCCTTGCTCAAACCATCCCGAAAGATTATCATTGAAAAAAAAACACCTATTAATATAATGACGCCTCACACAGATCCTCCAGAAGACAACCAACATCGAGAGAGGGACAAACGCCCGATCGAACAGATAAAACATCCCCCCGGGGAGACGTCGAAACTAAATTCCTGACAAATGTTCCAAATTATCTGGGTTTTTGCCGTCAGAGGGACGAGAGGGGCGCCCGCACCTTCCTGCGGGATAATTTTCGATATGTTCCATTTCCCGACTATTTATTTCCCTTTATCTAGAAGGTCTCGCGTTTATCATCGCCGGTACTAATGAAGTAAGAGGCCGGGGGTCATTAATCAAAAGCACCGCCGCCGCGGCGTTGGTCACCCCATCACTCATTCGGTAGGCAGGGTGGGGAGACGCCCGTGCCGCGGACCGTAACCCCGGCAAATTGCGGGGAATCGGGGCAGACGCCGATATTGGTGGGGTTTATTACAATTTCCCGTTCTTTATTCATGGTCCGGACGATCCGGTACATATTTCCGATGAATTATTCAACGGACGGGCGAGGGGCGTTTTCTGCATAAAAATAAGTGTAAGATTGTGGGAGATTATGATGTCGGCATTGTTGTGGATGCGATACATGAGTCACTGTGATGAGGCCGCTGGGTCATTGTGGCTATTAGTGGGGGCTGCCGATTGATTCTTGCCCTTCCGTGGTGATTTGGCGAAAGTCAATTGCGTTTATTGGTTTTCTCCTAGTCCAGATTTGCACCATCTGAAACGAACACTAAGATTATAAGCCAGCATTTATGTGGTTTATAGGCCTTACTGAATGAAGCCTTCGATAGAGTAAGACTGAATAATGTCAATATTATATTTATAACACTAACTGTTTAAAAGTTAAACAGATCGACCATTCATGCTGTCTTCATAGTCAAATAGATAATTGAAAAAGACATAGACTACTTATGGCAAACCTACATTATGTGTTTCATTCGACCAAAGCTTCCGACAAAGTAAAAATAAAATATGTTGGTAATATTCCGAAAAAGAACCTAATAGCTGGTATAAGAATATCCAAAGTCACTTGAACTACAAAGTACATAAAAACACTTGGCCAGATGTCCCTTTGAAGTGGATACCGTGGATCCGCTGAATACCGGGCTTCATTTGAAAGTATTGTTATGCAATAAATTCACTGGCCCCAAAGGAATTTCTGGAAGCTTGGACAACCCTTGTCTGATCGAAATATTCTGGCTTACTCCAATTGACTTTGGATATACTATACTATTGTGGACATTATAAAACAATTCAACCTCAATACAAGCAACCACATGCTATTAAACCAAAGATTTACAAAAGATGTTACAACAGCATCGGGAAATAGACGGGGCGACTGTTCAAGCCCTCAATTGTTTAATATCATCATGAACGAAATTATCAATCACATCATGTGCAGTTCTAATGAAATAAATAAATATGATCTGTAGATCACTCAATGATTATAGCTAAAATTGAGGATGACCTGCAGAAACTCTTGCACGGAAGGCTGCAGAATAATAATAATAATAATAATAATAATAACATCCATTTATTTCCAAAATTGTTATAAATAACAAAGAGAAAACAGGTCCATAATTCCTAATTCAAAAAAAAAGAGAAAACAACAAAATTCTAAATATACTTCAATATGCAGTATTCCTTGAACTCTGTTATAGAGTAGGGTTCACAATCCATAATCATTGAAAAAAGTGTCTTTTTGAAAATTTTGAAGTCGAATTTATTTCTTAGTATTCTCGGTAGATAGTTGAATAGTCTAAGGCACATGTAAAAAGTACTATGTTCAGTACTTGACAGTTTGTGAGGTGGAAAAAAATACTCGTATATTCTCCGAGTTGAATTTACATTCTTACAACTCTCGAAATATAATTTGTTCTTGTGAAAAAATAATAAGATTCTATAAATATATAGACCAGGCAAAGTAAGAATATTATTTTCTTTGAATACTCCACGGCAAGATTCCCTAAATTTCATGTGAAAAATTGTTCTTATAGCCAGTTTCTGAGTGAGGAAAACACGCTCCGCAGAAGAACTGCCCCCCCAAAAAATTATTCCATATGACACAATCGATTGAAAAATAGCGAAATATATCATCTTCAATGTGTTGAGATCCACTTGGTTTCTTAAAGCTCTTATCATATATATAATTGAATTTAATCTGGTTGTAAGCGTTTCACAATGTACTGACCAGTTCAAATGCTTATCGATATATACTCCGAGTAGTTTAGTTTGGGAGCCTATCTGAACTGTTCCATTATCAAAAGTTATATTGTCCGGAACTTTCAAGTTAGAACGACTACTCAAAAATATTACAACACTTGTTTTGTTCAAGTTTAGCCGCAAGCCGCAGTCATCACACCAGTTCTCGATCATAGACATAGATGTTGTTAAATTGGTCATCACTCTTTCAATAACTTTGGAAGATACTATAATGTTGGTATCGTCAGCATAAAGATAAGTATCGACAACTTCTTCGGCTGTCAGTTTGAGCTGTAGTGGCTGACTTTCTTCTTGTGGTTGAAAAATATTAGGTAAATCATTTATATAAACTATGAATAAAATGGGACCCAATATGGTCCCCTGCGGAACGCCCCTCACTATTGTCCCTTCTTGAGACATATTACATCTTTTCCCATTTCGCAATACAACTACCTGTTTTCGATTGATGAGGTAACTTTCGAATAGTTTAAGTGGCATTCCTCTTATACCAGATCTTTCAAGTTTCAATAATAATGTTTTATGATCGACACAATCGAATGCTTTAGAGAAGTCTACAAATAGTCCTGCAGGAATCTCCCCTCTTTCCAGAGAAAGTGTTATACATTGGAGAAATTCAAAAATGACTGTGTCTGTGCTTTTGTTTTCAGTGAAACCATGTTGTTTAGTAGTGAGAACATTGAACTTCCTGAAGAATTTCAGAATCCTATTTGACAGAATTTTCTCAAAAATTTTAGCGAATGAGGGGATAAGACTAATTGGTCTGTAATTAGATAGATCATTTTTGTCATTCTTTTTGTAGGAAGGCATGACAATTGATTTCTTCAGAGCGTCAGGAAATATGCCGGATCGGAAAGCAGAATTGATCAGAAAACAAACTGGCTTCACTATATGTATGAAATGGCGCTTGATCAATGTCATCGGAACACCATCATATCCAAAAGAGCGTTTATTATTCATCATTTTGACAACAGAAAAAATCTCACTCTCTGGGACTTCGAACAAACAAAATGAGTTCAATACTGTAGATTGTTTATTACAGTCAGTGGTAGGGCAGGCGTTAAATCCATGATTTGGGTTTGATATATTAATAAAGAAGTCATTAAATCTGTTTGCTAAAAGAAACAGTTCACGATCATCCTTGTCATTAACAGTAGGAAATACATTTTCCGTTTTTTTATATGTATTTGTTGCTTCCCTGACAACATTCCATGCTGCTTTAGATTTGTTTTCCGCTTTGTATATGATAGATGAATTTGATCTTTTCCTGTCTTCAACTAAAGAAGCGTCGTATTGGCGTTTTATATTTCTATAATCAAGTAAGAGTTCCGGCTTATATCTAGATAATATAAACAGTAAGTCCAAACGTTCTTTTATGGATCGAGTTTCTGCTGTAAGTACCGGTTTTTTATTTTTCTTAATTTCAATAGTTTGCACTGGAAATGATCTCTGAAAAGTTTCATCAAACCTGTTCCCGAAAAAGTTCCACATTTCATTGATATTATTAACAGGAATATCATAGAGTTTCGACCAATTTATGTCCGATAGAAGCGACTCAAAAACCTGATGGTTGTGCTCATTATATATTCTATTTGTTTTAGTTTCTTTTGGTTTAACTTCATTAATTTGATGAAAAAATGTGAAAATTTGTCCAGAGTGGTCAGATAAATGACCTTCAACTAAAGTTGTGATTCCATCAATATTTGAAATAACGTTATCTAGGCAAGTTGCTGAGTTTGGTGTTATTCTCGTTGGTTGCAATAAAGATACTTTCAAATTATATGTTTCCAAAATTGAAAAAAAAAGCCTTGAATCATTGGATACGGATAGTAAATCTATATTAAAATCACCGGAAATAATGACTTTTACATTTTCCACCTGACATCCGTCAAGCACTGAAATAAACCTTTCAAAAAAAATGTCAACATTACTTAAAGGGTATGAATTTGGGCGGTATATACATATTATCAAATATTTTTCCGAATCAATCATTATTTGACTGACACAGCATTCAAAACAACCAATAACACTTAGGTTCTTAAAATCTTTTCTGTGGGAATACTGCATACCTTTCTCCAAGAAAATAGCGCATCCACCATGTTTTCCTTTTTCTCTACAGTATGAAGAAACCAGAACGTAACCAGGTGGAGTATATAGCATCAATTCCTCTTCTGATTTCCAATGTTCCGTTATGCATAAGATGTTTATTGCTTGACTTGATAATATATGTTGTAATACAATACGCAAATATCTACTACAAAAACATCGCTAAAGTCAAAGCTAAAGAACTCATAATAATAAATGAACTATTACTTGCAAACAATCCCCTAGAGAGAGTACGATCCTGGGAGTAAAACTTAGCCACAGTCAGAACACCACCAATCAAATGAAAGACCAAGCACATATATGACAACACAATAGTTGATATAATGCACTGAGGCGAGTAATATGAAATAATAACAAGTACATGAGCTAAAACCACGATTTATAAGACCTGTACCTACCTGTACATACGACGTAGAAACACGAAAAGATAACCAAAGAACGAAAAAACATCCCATGGAAACCTTCAGAGGCGAAGCAGGCTACACTCTGAGAGATATAAAGCGAAGCTCTGACTTATCTCAAATCCTTCGTCATGAAAATAATATCACATCAAGCAAATGGTTAGATGAGGACGAAAGCGGTGACAAGAATGGAATGACCACGTAAATAGAATGGTTGTAAGCAGGGTAGAGAGACTTTGCATGAAATGGACGGCCACACAAACCCCTCAAAAAAGATGGATAAATTCTCGGACATGAATTTTACGAGATTATCGATCGGAACTTACAGACCTATGGCATGAATTAAGAAGAAGATAATCCACGTGGAAAGGATAACCTAAAACACAAGTTCAATGAAAAAAATCTTAAGTATACAGTGTAGAGACAGATTTTTTCAATGGATAATTTCCTAGAACACGATAATTTTCGACAAAAATCCATTTGATATGTAGGTAATTCAAGAGAATAATAACACTGTGATTAGCGAACTAGGAGAGTACACTCCTGTATACGTGCTAGAACCTATCAGATCGATATCTGCTGTTGTCACTTCGTTGAATCCAACTTATTGTGCCAGAGTCTGCGGAGGATGTTATAATATGGACAGTTTATTTAACATAACATCCCACATGTTCGTTGAGATTCAAATCTGCTGAACGGGATTTCCAAGAAAAAATGAACTTTTGCTTATTGAAGAAATTCTTTAGTTCGACGAGCAATATGTCCTACTCGACAATGTGAAAAAACCATCAATCATGACAACATCAGACCGTCTTTCAAAGCTACAGTTCTTAAAAAATGGCTCGAATGCAGTGATATAATGGGAACTCTTCATTTTCAAACTATTGATCAGTGATTTGAGGTATTGTGATGAAAATGTTCACGTCTGCTAGTCTGAAGCATCTATCTGCTGCTCTGTGGTATGCCTGAACTGGCAGCTTGATATTAGTATTGATTGTCTTTCTTCTATTCATTAAAACATTATTATAACCAATTTCACGAATGAAGATATCGTTCGTCAAAAGATCTAGCCTTAATGAAGTCATTTATATAGTTATGTGTTTTACGTTCAGATAGTTAACATCTAATCATTCTCGAAATAACTAGATCAAAGATTCAACCTTGATGTAAATATAGTTGCTTTAAATATATTAAATTTCCAAGAAATCAAATCGAATAGATAATTACTTCGGAGTATTACAATTCTTAGTGAGTGGGCAAATAATGAATACCAATTTAGAACTGTATTAGACAGATAACTACTGTAAAAGGACAATTATAAATTGCTATATAAACACAACTATAATGGATTAGGATGAGAACTTTATTTGACGTTAAATGCTTTTAGGATTAAAGCTTCATTTCCTTCTAGTTTACTAAATCTTATTCACAAAGTTTAATTGTTCTTCAGAAATGAACCTCCCATTTCCCTGCAACATACTTCCTATCTGGAAATATCGATATCGTATTTCTTAGTTACCGTTAAGTATTGAATATATTTTCTGCTGAGTCGAGGAATTCCATCGCATGAATCATCGTAAACTGCATGTTATCGAATTAATCGAATTTTCCCGATATTTATAAATAGAGGAAAACCCATTCGGTGAATGTCTGCGATCCAGACGCCTCTTATAACGCGTTTTCCTACCGGAAACATTATCCGGAAAAGCCGATAAATTTTCTATGGATTCGCGAGCCGGTTTTCCTTCGTGTATGTGTATATATGTGAATTCGTTACGTTTTCCGCTGCATCGGATGGAAAAATTAAATAACCAAGGTCGAAAAATTGAATTTTGATGTACGGGTTCCAATTCGTCGACTAGCTGCACGTACCGTTATGAATAATTGATAAAACGGAAATGAGACAGAGTTTCCGAAGCTACCTACCTATAAATAATTCGACGCGGTCTAGGAAAATGCTTTGGAACGCTCACTTTTTCTAAATCGCCATGTTAGGTAATTTGGAATTGAAGAGAATTTTAAAATTAAAAAATCTCTCGGGTGATGGTAGAATGCTCATTTCAAGAAATTGCTTAGCGATGCGAATTATAAAAGGTGTTTCTTGATGAAGCTTAGCGAATGGAAATAGCTTTCTATGAGTAATATATACTAAGCGACAAAAACTGCAAAACCCAGATAGACCTGTTCGAATTTTAATTTTTTTTTTGGTGACACATAGATAGTATAGTACAGCAAGGAGTAAATGATTGGAATTTGGAGAAAACATACTTTTTTTCAATAAATATGTTAATAATGTGTTTTTCCACCGTGATTATCTATACACCCCCCAACACGTCTAGGCATTGATGCAGTAAGATGGTCTATTTCTGCTTGAGGGATACTATCCCAAGCTACCTGTACTTCATGTCTCAGAGCCGCCAAAGTCCGTGGGGGCTGGGGTAAATTTCCAAGCCTTTCACCAATGATGTCCCAAACATGATCTATGGGCGAAAGATCGGGGGATCCAGGCGGCCATGGCAAAAGATTCCCATTGGGCGCTTCGAAAAAGTTTGATCTCACTCTGGCAACATGAGGTCGGGCATTATCTTGTTGATTTATTGGATTCTCGAGCCGGTTAAGGTAAGGGAGAACATATGGCCCCACTATATCTTGAAGATATAGCAGCACTGTCATGTTCCTCGAATATAGACTAAAGGCGACCTACTTGCCTGTGCAATAGCAGCCCATACCATAACGCTTACTATTCGGTGTACATGACGCTCAACATCAAACTGAGATTCTCGTCTTTCTCCCCGACGTTGTTTAACCCATCTTCGGCCATCATGTGCATCCAAGGAGAATCAAGATTCATCAGAAAAGACGACCTGATGCCATTCCACATTTCATTGTTGACGTTCTCTGCACCACAGTAATCGTTGTCGGCGATGCTCAACCGTCAGAGGTAACACAAGATGGGGTCGATAATGTCCGAATGACCTTATCCGGCTTTAAACCGTTCGGACATCTACAAGATTGCCTTTTTCTCCTAACCACTCATCAACCAAAGATCGAGTAGTCGCAAATCGGTCTCTAACGGCCATAAGTCTTAGACGTCGATCTTGAACTTCATTTGTGCCCCTTCGACGTCCGGTGCCTTCTCTTCTTCGATTTTGGGCATTATCAAACCACGCTTGACAACATCTCATAGGAGTAGTTGGATTTCTGTTCTTACGGTTAGGGATTTCTCGAAATGACAGCGCTGTCATTCCGTAGACCAATAATTCGACCTCTTTCAAATTCACTTAGCTAGCGATAAATTCCGCGTACACGTGCTCTAATCATTTTAACAACAACTAAACATCGACTTTGGATAACCTCGAACAGCTGGTTTGTAGTAAAATTAAAAAACTTGCAAAAGAGACTAAAATATTCAAGTTACAAGAAATGTTCCATAAGTTCACCATTTGACAAACTGTTTTCAAGTTTGCCCTTTTACACCTCGAAAACTCATGCAGTTTTTATGACAACACGCTGTCATGCAAAATTATCGGTAATTCTGATGCACTTGTGCAATTACCTACGAAAATTACATTTTTTTAACAGAAAGCATTCGTGCAGGTGTAGCCACCAGCATTCATGCTTCTTGTTGAAATATTACTCAGCAACGTGCTTCTTCAATTTTTTTCGGAAAAATCAGATGTCCTTTCGATATGACTTACGAAAATCGTCTTATGAAATTAAATAAGTGTGCAAGCTAGATTCCTGACACTTCTCAAAACTCAATAATCTATGAGCGATTGATTCAGAATGAGGCTTTAATGTTCATTGTACATTGATAACATTCAAAATTCCATAATACTATGTAGCCAATTTCTGTGAATATATAGAATAACCATTTCAAGCTTCAGACAAGATTCGTATAGATAGCGTCATGAGAACCATAGAAAATTCAAACGGAATAAAAAATATTATAATATTTTAGGGAAACAGGTATAATTGAGATGAGATTAGGAATTTATATCAAAAATAACAATTTCAAGCTGCTTGCAAAATGTAGTGTTGATGACGTCCTCAGAATCATAGGAAATTCAAGAAGAATATCGAAAAGGAAATAGAAAAGCGGAAGCTTTTGAGTGCTCTTTATTCGTTATTCAACTGAATATACCTATATGTATTTTTGTCGCTTCTCGATTTCACATTATATGTATGTATAAAAGAAAGTGACCCAACATGATTTTGATCAATACCTTTCGGAAAATATTGTATTTAATCCTCATACTGATTCAGCCTAAATCTGCTCAATTTTCGAATATGGAAACCTTGATTTCAATTCAACGTGCGTCAGATGGTACGTTGAATAAAGGAATAAATTCTAGTGAGTCATGTAATATAAATGAACTTTCATGGAATCATAAAAAAGTAAATTCTCTTTGTGCAAGCTCCGTGTCAAAATGGCATCTGTCTTCGGTGAATGTAATTCATGCAGAAGACCAGAGAGACTCCTCGTAAAAATATCACATTTTCCACGGTGATATTCCCAGAAAAATGTAACCGAATCCACGCGGATCTCGATAAGAACAAACGAATCCAATATTCCATCAGATGAGGATCTCAATCTCCCACGGAAAGAGATTTAATTTGACAGTCGTTTTATAGGTTTCCTGCAATGCACCACTGTCTAGATTTTGCAGGCAAATTTCTCTCAGGCAAGGGCTTGGCGCAGAGCTAGCTCATTAGGTATGTTTCATCGGATTCAGACTCTTCTAACGTAACGGTGTCTTCCTACCAATCCAGATATTTGCTCAAACTACGTGCCAAGATTATAAGTTCGCCAGATGCTGAGAAACGAGAGACGTTGCAGCGTTGTTCAGCTGTAGACTTATTAGGCAGATCCGTTTGTTTACATTCAAATTGGATTGGAAACCAACATCGAAGATCACCTAGAGGTACTGTACTATTCAAACCGGTTAATAAAAATGAATGTGAAACTAGGGTAAAACAGAGTAACACAAAGTAGAAAAATACACTCAAATCAGTGAGAAATGTGGACACTCTGTAAGTTGAAAAAATAAGCGTTGATTTTTTCCTGAATCTTCTTTCGCTTAATACATTGAATTAATTGTTACCATCGAAATCTATATTTTTGACACGTTTTAAAAGTACCAGTCAATTGGGGTGAGTCAATACGCTGGGGTGTTTGGATACGCTTTTAGGCATTACCCTTTCTTGATAAATCTTAAATATAGAGCCATGCTTGTCAACAGTTCATTAATTTGTTCTTTAATTGTCGCAAGCGACTATACTTATGTGAGTGTTTTCTTCTCTTCTTGGCGCCACAAAGCTAAAACACGTGCTTCACGTATTGGATTAAAGATCAAATCAATCAAAACAAAACAACGTCTGGTGGTCCATAAACTTTGATCTGTAGCAAAAGTGCTTTGAGTTTTATTTTCAAGAAATTTGGTCGTGAGTTAGCTCATATACCAGTTAGCAATATTACAAAGTTTCAAAGTAAAATAAGTAAAAATTAATAATTTTGCAAATGAAATGGAATATTTGGTTCCTGGATGGGGTGACTTGATATACATTTAAAATGCCAAGAGAATACAAATAGTACCTTGGGTCACGCAGATATGTATCGTATATATTCGATAGAAAATTTGAATAAAGCGTTGGCAGATGTTAGAAGCGGAGCATTGAGTTTACCAGGAACCAGTGGAAAGTAAAGTGTTGACAAAACGAAAATCCATAGCTGTCTGAAAGGAAGAACCAAAAGGAGTATGGGAGACAAATGGCACTCTCCGTAGAGGAGAAAAACTTGGTTATGTTATGTTATGTATATGACATAAAGAAGCACCACTCATTTGCAATGATATATTCAATATTAACTTTCTGAGTAATAGATTCACTGGAATGAATATATTGTTGCGTCAAGTGAAGTTCACACAAACTTTACGGGCAGTTGAATATTCAGAAAGACGCATTTAGGTCGAGAAACCAACCCCTGCAGGTACAGCGAAGGCTAAAATTGAAAAGGACCATCCTTGGCGCCACATTGGAGCTACATATGGTCATCCTGGAGTCAGATCGAAGGGCAAAGAACGAAGACCAATCAGGGACCTGGGTTGCGCTTTGGTATGCAGAATCCAAGGCGACGATTAACATCTCCAGGAAATTGAGGTACCATAGACCAGTACGCTCGTAGCTGTTACCTTGTAAACACATAACTTGTACAGGCAAATTCAATATATTAATTGAGATATCCGGTGTTTCATTATCCCAATTTAATAGAATGAAAGTTGATCGATTCAACCAAAAACATATATTAAAACGGAATCATTATTTTACTTATTAAGAAAAGATACATTTCTTTGTAACAACACAAATATCAAATACATAGATACTTATTTCATCAACCATGAAAAGTACAGACAATAGAACTACGAATAAATCTCAGATCTCTGACCCAGAGCAATGTTTAACTTGCTTCTGTTTTCTTACCAACTTCTGATTGCACGAAGAACAACATACAAGAGACAAATAAATTTGTAGGTAATAATGAAAAAAGTCATCAGAAAAGCAATGAAAAATTATAAAGCCAAGTGAAAATTATTATTGAGCCTTAGTGCGTCCCTGGCGATAGAGCTACGGAACGCTGAACTCTCCTGGAAATGCATAGCAGTTAAGGGATTTGCAGCAGTTTTCTCGCCGGACCCTTTTGTTGCATTTTTAGTTATGTATTGAATATATCCCAGAGCCATTCGCAAATGGAACTTTTCTTCCGGGTGCTCTCAGAAATGTCGCTTGTTCTTCACGGAAACTTGACGAGATAACTGGAATTCATGCCAGATTGCGCAATGAAAACTGCAGAAAATTTCCCGGATAAGTGAGTGAAAACGGTCTGGGAAGGAAACTCAGACGGCAATATCGGCTGGAAACAAGGAGAAGTTTCGAGATTTCCAACAGGGGATTGTTTCGATTCCAGAGGGTAATTTTCGCATATCGTTATTGTCTGTTTTAATGTCTTCTTTTTTACTCACGTTTATTAATTTCTTTTACTTCTTATGATTTTCGTTATTTTCATTATTATATCTCGTATGGCGCATAGAGTTGGTTTTCGGAAGGTAACAGGTACCCATGAGAAATAAGTATTTATCAACTGATATAAGGAGTGCAAAAAAGTTCCCGATGTTTTTTTTATGGAAGTGCAACTTTATTGTAAAAAAAATGGTTACAAATGAAGTATTGCTCGTTGTTACAGCTACGTCTTTTTCCCATTTTTCTGGTAGAGCTGAATACCGTTCGAGAGCTTTTTTTCTCTAATCGTGTATTCCACGCTTGGAACGCACTGCCTAGTGAAGTTGTATGCGCCCCGTCAATAAACGTTTTCAAAAACCGTCTTGATCATCATTTTACACTATCGTGATTTTCAATGTTAATTTGTTTGTTTTTTTTCCTGTCTTTTCTTTTTGATCGTATTGTTTTGAACTCCTCGCTCACTAGCAATGTATTTCTTTGAATTTATTTGTACCTGAGATGTATAGGCTTTTTCCTCTTTTCTTCTTTTCAATAAATAATAATAATAAAGTGTTCATCTTTTGAAGCTATGCACGAATCAAGTCATTTTTCGATGTCTTCATACGAGTGGAACTGTTGATGAGCCAGACCATGTGCCATCGACCGGAATAAGTAATAATCTGACGGTGAAATATCTGGGGAATATGGCGTGTGGGGTAGGCCGAGCGTTGTCAACCTGTAGAATCACTTTATCGTGCTTCTGCTCGTATTGTGGTCGTTTTTCGTGTAGTGTCCTGCTCAATCGCATCAATTGAAGTTAATACCGTTTCCCAGTTATGGACTCGCTTAGTTCCCTCAGCCCATAATGGGACTTGGTCCCAACATATACATATCATAACCTTTGCAGTGTGAATATTTGGTCGAGGCGACAACATAGAAGCATGAACGGGCAGTCCCCATGACCTTCTTTTCTTTGGGTTGTTGTAATAGATCCATCTTTTGGAAATGGCTTGGTGGTTTGATATGGATCCTCATCGAGCAAAACTCCAATTCAGCGTCTTCGAAGGTTTTTGGTCTTCTTTTACTCGGACGGTAGTCAACATCCAAATCTCCGTCTTTGAAGCGAAGAAACCAATCACAAGAAGTTGCTCCACTTGAGCAGCATCTCCTTAAACTTTTCAGAGCTCTCGCTTTGGTTGCCGTTCTCATCGAATGAAAAAAGAAAAAAAACACTCAGCAGATAACAAAATCACTAATGTGTTAAAACAGCTTGTTGACCATGTTATGTCTAAGCTTGGTACATGACGTTTTGGATATGTCGACCAGCACCTACTCCTGAAACCCTCATTAACAAACAGCGAGAACTAAGTTGTGCACCTACTAACAGCATGTATGAAAAATGCTCAAAAATACAAACATCGGTGAGAGAATATGCAATATGAGTATTCATGTATATATCGTAACAACTTTAGGCGTTATTTATAGAAGTTGATTCAATTGATGTACCAGGATTATGAAGTGAAATAAAACACACGCGGTGCCAAAATGTTTGCACTTCATTTAATAGACCTACTTATCAGAATAATGCCTCGAATTTATGTCTTTCAGAATTACAACATAACTTTGTTTGAATCAGGTCATAAATATATAATGATGTTTTCATACAACTCCTGAAGCATTGGAAGCCAATATTGAAACCACCATTGACGCCATACAGCCAGATTTATCGGGAAAAAGTAGTGCAAAATTGAACTAATCGAATTGACTATGTAACTCATTGTCGCGGCGGACAAATCCCAGAAATAATATTGAAAAAATGGTCTTCTACCAGATTATATTGATAAAAAATCAATTACAACAATTCCTGCATTGCTTTATTATTAAAAGTTATCAAGCTTCAAAACAAATACCCAATATATGTTGAATCTCAACTCAGTCGGAAATGTTGTTACTGAAATATAATTTTTTATTTATGATATTTCCTTTTTTTCTGTGGTTATCGATAAGCGATGAAGATCAAAGCATGCACTTAATGTAGGAAATGAAATGAACAATACGGAATATAACCAAACTGAAGAAAATTTGAAAGTCATTATCAAATTTCTCCCCGAACACCCTCCAAAAACCCATAACATTCTGCATCTGCACCGGAAGGCACCATACCCATGACAATTCTCCCCCTTTCGGGAAGAAGATTCAGCATCCGTCATTTATAGATTAGAGTGACAGCGACACGCTAAACCCTTCCCGATCTGTCAGACCGCTAATTAGGGGCGCCTTTTACGTCTTATTAACGATTTTCGTCGTAATAAATAGAGACTTACATTTGTCACTAGACGTCTCGACGCCGCGTCTTAGCGGATTTTCGGTCTCTACCCGTGGCTTTGTCAGTATTTTTAGACGTAACAGTTGAAAACGTAGGATGAATAATGAAAAAGGTTCACTTGCTACACAAGAACGTTTGAGACTGTGGAGCTTCGGGAAGCTCTTAGCGGTCGTTTTAACATTTGAGGGTTTCGTACGTATGGGCATATTTCGGTGAGTAGGTTCAGTTTGAGTGGGTAGATGGCGTTGGTGGTTATACCCACTTCGAACTACGCGATTGTTGACTTCATTACTCATCGGCGTGAGGGGTGATGAAGGAGAATAAGGAATGAAAATCTAGGGAAAGCTTTGGCGTGAAGTCATGAGCTTTTGTGTTGTCGTTTAATCATGCGCCAATTGAACCCTTGAACACTACATATATACCTATATGCAATTATGTGGTCTTCACGTAAAGTGAAATCATCAATCATCAAGTTGCAAAATTTTGATTTTCTGGGAATTTTAATGTTCTTTCGAAAAGCAATGTCCACCGATGTGACCATCCCCACTTCGCCATTGAAAGAGACCACCAATGTCTTCGCTTACTGGGTCTTTGAAATGATTCAAAATGATTCAAAATGAGCCGGATTTTCATCGAAAAATCATCTTCAGAGATGACGCCCATTTTCTTCTGCGTTGATAGGCAGAATTATCACATGAGGGGCTCGCCAAATCCAAAAATGATTATTGAATCCTCTTCATTCTCTAATCCCTTGACTTCCTTTTTGGGGCAACGTGAAAGATAAGCTGCATGCTTATGCTCTACAATCGATTCAAGACTTGAAATATGACATTCGAGAAATTATCGAGGACCAAATAAGCGAAAAATTTCACAGAAAATTTCATGAGACAGAAAATGATGCAGAATTCGTAACCATGGAGGCTATTTGGCTAATATCATTTTTCATCATTAATAGCATACCTTACTGTGTACAATGAAATATTCATATTCTTTTGAGATAGAGCAATACATAAAATTATCAACTTCAAACAATAAAAAATGTGTAGATGTAATCTCAGTATTAGCAGAGGAAATGTAAACGGGGCATCATACATTTCAACGTATGATACAAGACCAAAGATAAAATTATTAACAAAAACTGTCTCCCCGAATATATAGATGTAGTGCTTGATTTGTGTATTTGTTTTCAGAATACGCTGACATATTCATATTGAAGGGCTTCCTCTTCATCCAAAACGAAATTTTCTGCATCCTTTCTCTTCACCAAAGGTTGATGACTTTATAATTAAATCCTAAAACAAAAAGAAAAGAAATAGAAAAAAAAGATAAATGTTAGTTTCCATTATATTGATTTGAAGTAAGCGACCCATTCTATCCGAAACTGAATAGGACAAGTATTCACCAAGTTGTGAATGGTTGCTTCTACACCACACTCACATAGTGGGCTGTCAATAGAATGCCATTTGAAGAGCATACTATTACAACGACCATGACCAGTCCTAAGTTGATTCAAAAAAACACCAAAATTTCCTAGGAAGATTGAAACCTAGAACTTTCTCTGAAGGAACAACGATTAGACTTTTGTTGAAGACATTACAAGAACTCCATTCCGAACGTCAAATTTCCTTGTCCATTTCATTGGATTGAAAAAAGATATTAATCGATAAAGGTTTGCGCGACTTTAATCTGGCAGCTCTAGTACCTGGGTGGTAAGATACAATTGGAAATAAGTTCTGGTAGATATGAAATTTTTTCCAGAATTTCTTCTCTGAGACCTATCTACGAATATGAGGCGGTAGTATATGGGATAGCATTGTTAATCAATTTTAAAGTGTAGAACATGAGCACTATTCATTCAAATAAAACAGTATTCAGCAGCAGAAAAAACTAAGGCCAAGGCTGCCATACGAAGAGTGCTGGCATCAGCACCCCAATAACACATTCATTGATTTTTCTCGAAATATTCCCGTTTTTTTAAATCAAAATGAAAGTTCTTATTGTAAAAATCTTTATCCAAAATGAATTTTTATATTTCAGAGCTGATATCACTATAGTTTCATATCTCAAGATTTTTTTGTGAACTTGGCCAACTCCTTAAGGCAACCATGTTTTCAATGGCAGAGCATGCATTGCCTACATTCATTTAACCCGCTGAATAACCCGTGGTACGTTCGGTCAGTTATTACAATAATTCATCAAGTTGCGATTTATTAAATATTAAATCCAGCAGAAATGGGTCATTTTTCCACACGAAAAGCTATGATTTTCAACCTCACGCACACTCCCGCTGCGATACTTTTCCGATAAAAAGCAGAATTTTTAGTTATAATAATGTTTAATGTATTCGGTTCATTTTTGCGGAAAAGGTTAATTGCGAGGAAAATTCATTGGGGCATTTTCATGCTATATGTATCGAGCAATTACGTCAGCTGGAAAGTAGTTCAGTTTTTCAGCAGAGATATTTTTTTATTATTTCTATTAAAAACTGCCGGAAGCATAAAAAAATTTCTCCTTTATTTTTTTAGTTCTTGAAATCGAATAAAAAAGCAGAAATGCACTTACGTGAAATCACAAGCTTTCGCACGCTTCTCCAGATTCGTGATTCAGTCGAGAAATTTTGCATGCAGATTCTTGCTATAATAACCTTTTTCAATTGTCTCAGCTCAAATATGTAGACAAACCTTCATGTAGTGTGACATATTACAAATACGTTACATGGCGCAAAATCATACTTTCAACAAAATGTCATTCATCAGTTTGTCTGAATAATTCTATTGAGGAAACGAAAAAATATTTAAAAATGATGAAGGCATGCTTTGAAAGTTCGATTTTTCTTTTTCGATTTCTTCAATTTCATTTTTTCATGGGGTGCTGATGCCAGCACTCTTCGTGTGGCAGCTTTGGCCTTGTTTTTTTCTGCTGCTAAATACTTTTGTTCTGTTTCGTTAAAAAGTGTCCATGTTCATAAAATTGATACACAGCTTTATGATTCTATGAAAATTAGCAGTAGAACTATTAGATCTACAACTTTATATTCGTTACCAGTTCTATCACATATACTTCCGCCTCATATTTGTAGACAGGTTGCAGTCAAGAAATCTTGGGAAAATTTCACTTCTACCCGCACTTATTTCCAATTGTATCTTTCCCCCAAGATTGTAGAACTGCCAGATTAAAGTTGCACAAACTTTTATGGATTATTACTACTTATTTCCTTCATTCTAAAGAAATTAACAAGAGAACTTGACGTTCGGAATGGAGTTCTTGTAATGTCTTCAACAAAAGTCGAATCGTTGATCCTTCAGAGAAAGTTCCAGGTTTCAATATTCCTAGGAAATTTGGTGTATTTCAAATCTACTTAGGATTGGCCATGGTCGTTGCAATAGTATGTTGTTCAAATGGAATTCATTTGAAAGCCCACTTTGTGAGTCTGTTCTTCAAAAATATTCGTTAATTCTTTTTTGTTGTTCAGGAGCTATAAGCCGAATATTGGGATAACCCACTCCATCGTTAAACCCTATGAAAAAGCACATTAAGTTTCGGTGGAATCTGGTGAAACGACTTTAAGATTTTGAAATTCTACAAAAATATTTTTTTAATCACCTTATTATCCTCACAAAATTTTTCATTAGCATTCTTTCACTATTTTGCAATTAATCATTTATGACCTCAAATTTAAACGAGTCTAGCCCAATCATCAAAGATCACTTTCATCTCAAATCTAGAATTTGGCAGAATGATAGCCAGCTTCCTTGGATCATATGTACGAAAAAATCGAACATTTTAGCTTCGTTGATTCATTTCACTCAAAGTAAGTTTTTTATTCCGAAGCTTTCACATATGATTATAAACATAATTTCATAACTTCATTACATGTACCCGAAGATTACAGGTTTGAAGTTCAAAATAAATAATTTCAATATAGTTTTTGGACCTAGAAATGGCTTTGATATCAATGGATGATATTAGTGAGCCAACAGATCTACGAAAACGGTAGAATTCTATGTTTCTGACTCGACATTTTCCAATGCAAAAAACACTAAACGATATTCCAGTAATTTCAATGGAAATCCAGTAGATTGGAGAAAATAATTTATAATACTCATACACAAAGCACATTAAATCACTCGTCATTCGTTCAAAAAAGTTCGACAATTGGTGGCTTTCTCATTAGTATTTTTATATGTAGTTCAAACAATTCAATGAATTGACAAACTCATAACTTGTATATTCATTACAAATATTTGAGAACATCATAGGCTACCTGTAAAAAAGTTTCTCTCTCAGATAGCAATCTCAACAGGTATCTATAGATAAAGATTATATCTGTTACTATTCTGTGAAATGAATATGCAAATCATCATTCACAATTACCATAATAATTTCCGTTAAAATTAACTTTTTTTGAACTCTCTTGGTACGAAAATATTCCTTTCATGCACTTTCATCATTCTCAGAAAAACAGGAAACAAAACTTCGACATTCGCCACTCTCCACGTCTGCATTTCCAGAATATTGCCTTTTCTGAAAGTACCTACCACATCCCCTACACTCCACGAGAGTAGTTGATAAAGATACTACTCTCTTCCTGACATCGTGGAAAAATAGGAATGCGTGTTCCCCGATGCGCCAACTCAAGACTCTTCAGAGTTGACTGACCTGCTGAGAGCGGTGTGCACAAAGGCTGTTTCTATTAACGCTTTTTTTATATACGGGCATAAAGGCCGCCACGGATGAGCGGTTTTATATGGTTTTGTATACGGGAAGAGATGAATCGGTATTGAACGTTGGAAAAGTGTGCGAATTCTACTCATCGCTGAAAATGTGCAGCCTATTGTTGAAAATATTCGATACTAGAAAGTGGCTGGTTATTGGTTATGACAGGCTTGTAGTGAAGTGGGTATGGTGACAGATTCAATAACTGTCTTTTTTTCTGGAATGCATAAAAATATTATCTATTCCAATTCTCATTTGTAAAATTATGTTCATTTTATAGAAATGATGATTTTACACTTCTCTCGCTGAAATATATTTCTCAATTAGAAATATACAACTATAAATACAAATTCAAGAAAAGATTTTTCTAAATAAATGTTATTTTATGTCACTTACCGCTAATTGTTAAGTGACTTCACTTACACTTACTGGAGTTGATCATATTTACAAAGTTATTTATCTCGCAGAATGTGGCAAGTTATTCCATCTCAAAATTATAACTGTTTCTGATATAATGGTCAGTATATAGGATGACACTGTTATTCTTATTTCTTTAGCTTTGTTATCTTATTGAAATTTTATCTCATATTTACAAAATTGCTTTGAATTTTCTTATTATCGCCAGACTAATTATTGGCACAAAACGTTACAATTTATACCATTTCTTGATCTTGAAATTGTTTACCTCTTCAGCCCAAATGTTATGTTTAATTTCTACTTTGTTATTTTAACTCTTAATTATAGTCGATTGATGGAGTTCTCTTTTTTGGGGTTGATGAAAGGGTAAACCTTCACAAAACAACCATATTTTTGGAAAAGTGTTCAATTTTGCTGACTTCTATTCCTCTGGAACTTGATTCCAAGTATTGGCCGATAAACCATTTATCCCTTGTAAGGTTTATTTAATCTTTAAAATTTTCTATATTATGTATTCAAGATTTAGAGGCCTCTGACTATTGAGGTATTTCTTTTTTTTTCTTTCAGGAAAGTCATTAACAGTTTACTTATGTATTTGTTTCTTGGGATGTAGATTGATAGCTGTCCCGCCATCGTTTTGGGAAACGTCCTAAGATTCTTCTTCCTTGAGGAACCTTGTCTTTTGCAATATTAGATGTTCTATGTGGAATATTGAGGACTATTGAAGTGTTTGCAGTTTTTTTGTCACACTGAATCTAGGAATGTACCAATTTGGCAATTTGTTCGTTTCTGAGTATAGTTCGCTCATTGATGCGTTTGTTTTGTTTACAGCGTATTCGATATGTCTTCTCCAGGTAATTTCTTTATCAAATTCTACTCCTGGGCATTCAAGCTCACCCTTCTATTCAATTACAGTTTCATCCATCTCTGGATTTTCCTCCTTTTTTCACTGTCTCATTTTCAGTAGTACCTATTCCTCACGTTTTTCGACCATTTTTCTGAATTTTTATATTCATCGCATTTTGTAGTCTTTGGTGGATGACATCTGATGTCCACGTTATGTTCTCTGTGAACTTGGACAATATCTGAAATGTAATCACATGTTGCCCGCGGAATTTTAATATGCGTTCAACTTTGGTTAGACAACAATATTGATTGATATGGATCTTTGAATGTTTTTATGACGACAATTCCATTGTCGAAGCGGCGTAGGGTAAGCACTCCATGTTACTTCTGCTTTTGAATATCTTCTTCGTTTTTGTATATCTAAAATTTCAAAATACATGTAGGCTTGGTTAATCGATCGTCTAGAGGTATGATTCGATTACCTGGCCTTTCGTCTTTTTCTCCGTGACTTTGTTGGATTTGTAATAATTAAACTCTTTTCAATTATTAACATCTATTTACAAAGCCACACTTATACAGTACAAACTCAGTATTGAGAAGATCCTAATTACGTCTTAATTACAAGTTTCTCACTACGGTACTGAATTTCGTCTTTAACTCTAGTTCAATTACTCGAGACGTCTTCGTTTATCACGTCTTCGTCGTACTTCAAGTTTTCGGTCGTCTCGTCTTTAATTTGTTCGCGACTCGTCTTAATCTAGTCCGCGAACCGTCTTTACGTCTTACGTCTTAAGTTGACCGACCGAACTTGTTCTGTCTCCCGTCTTAGACTTAAGTTAAACTGTGCCGTCTGTACCCGTCTTCGGTTTAATTTTTAACTGTCCTCTCTGTCGATTGGAACTACCCTCTCGAACATCGACCTCCCTTCTTTTCGTTTTGGCCACACCCTTAGGGGAAAGTACCATCTCCTAGTCCAATAAGGGCTTTTGCCGTACCGCCCCCAAAGATCTTCGCGGATTCCTGGAAATCGAATATTCTAGAAGGACTAGAACCTGAGAAACAGATGTAACCATCTGGCACGACCGTGTTGTCTTCGAACCTTATCAACCCCCCCAATAAATATCTTCAAGATTTACAACTCTTGACATATCTTCGACACCTCGAAGAATAACACATCCCTTTTACATTATGTACAATAACAATTCGTTCCCTGTAAATCAATTGAAACTGTCATGCCCTCGACACTAAAAGAAACTAATAGGTCTCCAAGCATCCGGTTGACCATCGCAATTTTTTACAGGAAAACAATAAGTAATTGGATTCTACATACATTATCAGTAAAAATTGGAGTTTTCACGAATTTCCTACGTACTACCCAATTATCGATTATGACATTTCAAAAACGCCATTGACAGAGGGTTCTCTGTCAGGTCTATGGTTATAGACAGTTGACAGTCAGTTTTACCAACATATTTTTCGAAATCGATAAATCCTCGACGTCAGCTCGATTATTAACAGGTATCGAAAACAATATTTTGTATCACAGTTTCGCCTTACTTTCCATCCACCTTCTTCGTGTCTTCCAGCCAAGCGCCGGCTCGTAAACCTCGTCACGAAACCCATAATCCGCAACGATCGACCGGAATCAAGTCCCCACGTCGATGTACGACCTGTGCGGCCGCGTTGTTGTTGTATAATCTTCATCTCTCCTCTTTGTGGCCTTACGGGGTCAGGGATGAGGCCATCGGTGCCGCGCGGAAGCCAGATGGTCGCAATTTTCGATGGTTCGCCCCTATCCGGCCGATATTCGATGGCCAAATGGTCGGAGGCGGTAGGGGTGGGGGAGAAATATTACGTGGACCGATTTTTCGGTAGGAAATTCGGTCTAGTGACCTGGAAACGTCGTCCGAGGATGTCGAGCGGCAGAAATTGCCCGCGGATAGGTGGAAGGAAGTGCGTAGACGTTTGGAAAGCGCGTTCGGAGGCTTCCGCCAAGTTATAATTTCAAATTGGCTTCGGACGGCAGCTGCGGGATGCATTAGTAAGTTCGGGGTTGACAGGAGGATCCCATAAAAATTGATTTAGTGGTTTTTGGGCTGGATTTGGAGAACTGGTTATATTTCACAGATATCGGTATTAATTGAATCACAGAAAAATACAGGGTGGATCACTTAATCCTTTTGAAATCAAAACAAAGGGTATTGAATATTCTGTTCAATTTATTTTGTGTTTGTTGAATAAAATATCAATCAAGTACTGCTGTTTCTATCATTGCAATATCTGCATTTTAATCTGTCAATTTTACAAATGACTATGTTTACATCGGAGACCTTTCAAATAGATATAAGCAACATTTGAAAGAATTGAAAATACTACATAGCCATATCAGATTTTTTTCCAAAATTCAAGGCTTGTAGCGTGCTACATTTCAAATTTTATATATTCAACTGAGTCAGACAGTTGATGAAAATCTGGGCGTACGCCAATGCGTATCTTCGTGCATATGTACTCGATACTTCGAAATTATGATATCATTTTTCTTTTCTAGTTTCTTCGAACGTACATATATCGATAATTATCGCTGCAAAATAGTTATAATTGTTTTTCTCTAGTTCATTCATAAAACCCTGAAAAAAGGGGTAAGTTGTATATTTTTCTTATCGTCATTATTTGATTGTTGTATACGTAATATATATGAAAATTTTTGATATTCAGATTTAATTTGATAAAGGAATGCATCCGCCATTTTAACATTTCATCATTTTACGTGAAATGAAAATTTTTATTCTTTATTTAAATATAATTTATTATAATCAAATATTTTTTTAATACCTATTATTGATGTTTAAATGTAACTTCGTTTTAACTATCGTGAATTTTTATCTTAAATGAAGCATAATAAGTTATAACTCAGTTTATGAGTATTTTCACAAAACTTTTATGTAGAGGATGTTTTTCGTATCTATTATTTTTTACATTTTTCGTTTGTTACATTTTTGAAAGAGATCTTTTCTGAAACAATCTACATATGATTGCCTTGAGATCATCCTTTTAGTTTCTTATCTCATTTGGCAGTCATTTTGTTCAAGCGATAAAATAAGTACATGAGTATTAATATCTTTTATGTAAACTTTGGTTGTTTCAGAAACAGAAAAGCCATCACCTTAATTTGGCTTCTTATTAATTTCTGTTCTCTGATTTTCAGTTTTTTTTTGGTATATTTTCTTTGCTGAATTCCTGATTGGTTCTTGATAAACGTTGAAAGTTGGATAATTACATTGAGAGTTCTTCGTCTAAAGACAGCCCATCTTTGTCAATTGTCAACTTACAAGTCAAATTATTTACTCTCCTTACAATTGAAGAACTGCCAGACCTAAGTTCTTATCAACTTCGGTGGAGGAAGATTGGCTCAGTATAGAGCTAGGACTTTTACCTCTTCAGGAAAGTAATTTAGGATCTTAGAAAATTTCATTCTTTTTTTATACAATTATAAATTTCGGATTCACTTGTATATATTTTCATTTTATAAATATTGTATGTAAATTTTTCTGGTACCAGATATTTTAAAGATTCGGATTGTAAAATACTTATGTAATTATAAGAGGTGTTTGATCGACCTGGGTTTTTGTCCCTTCCATTTGGTAGATTCAGGGATCTGAACCACGACTCAAACAAACGACTGTTCTCGGGCATTTTGAGTTGTAACGAAGAGGTTACAGGCTTTATTGTGAAAAGTTGGTTTTACATTTATGATTCAAAATATTGTCCATCGCTGGCCACTTCTTTATTCCATCTTTCGGGTAGCGTACGAATCCCGCGTTGAAAATACTGGTCATCTTTTGAAACGATCCACGAATCGAACCCATTTTTTACTTCTTAATGAAACCGGAAGTGCTGGTCAGCCAAGCCGTATGTCATTGATCGAAACAAGTGATAGTCCAAGGGAGCAATGTCTGGAGAATCCGGCGGGTGGGGTAGTTTCCAAGTATGACCTGACACTTCTGCAACATGGGTTTGACCATTGACATGCTGAAAAATCACTTTATCATCTCTCTCGATGTATTGCGGCCGTTTGTCTTCCAATGCTGATTGTTTCAGTCGGTTTTAACAATTCATAATACACTACACCCAGCTGGTCTCACCAAATACGTAGCATATAACCTTCGAACCGTGAATATTCATGGTATGACCAAACAAATACACAAAATATCATTAAATACATATCAGCGAGAAAGAGGTGAAAAACACACAGAGTTGAATGTCAAAAAACATCAAACAAATTCCAAACTGGCCTAATTAGGAGGTACAAACGAAAAATGACAGGTTTATCGGATCATTTTAAGAAAAAACGTCCTTTAAACATGGGCCCGCAAATGCTTCATTTTCAGAATGCAGGGTGTCGAGGATTTTTTTATCGTAGCACAAGAAATTCAAATCAAATTTGCCAGTGCTCACGGCTTTCCTCTAGAACTCTTTTCTGGTGGGCCAACGGTAGTTTAGGAAGATTTGGTCCAGTAAAACATATTTTTGGTGTCTTGTAGTTTTATCGTATCTACTTCCTATTTCGAGAAGAAAATTTCGAACAATTCACTAGCAATTGTCAGGAAAATCCAAATTTTCATGAACATCCAGTTAGTAAGCTGCGATGAATAAAGTAATGACAAGTTTTGATACTCATTCACCCACGCTACACTGGAAAAATAGGACCATAAGAAACACCCTATATCTCGAAGAGTTTGAGGGCCCATGTTTATGGGATATATTTTTTATTTTTTTTATTTGAAACTATCCAACGTTTTTTAATTTTCCTTCTCGCCTATCACATTAATCTTATTCATAATACCATGACTTATTTGGTGAACCCCCTTATAAGGGTGGACATTATTATGGATGAATAACTCTGTGACACTAATCCCCAACAGGTAGGTTCTTAAAGAGCGTAATTCCTTTGATCCACTTTGTATAAATATACGAGCAGATGCATTATAAATACAGCTACAAGAACTCTGATGATACTTCAAAGACATTCACTCTAAACTTGCCTTAAACCCAATTGATTCTTCTGGGAAAACAATGTGGTAGAAGCTAATTTTCATCATTGAACACTTATATGGTAACCACATTCAGTTCTAGGTTCGTCCCGATCAAATACACTGATTGCAGATCAAACAGATGTGGCATGAGCAATCTGAGTGCGATTTGTGATTGATCAGTCGATGCATAATGAGATACTATACCAAGAATGATGCACCACTGCACCTGAAACTAGGAATCCCCATTAAAGTCCGTTAAAGGTCGAGGTCCCACTATCAATGTCCTCATAACCGGCAACTTCAACCTGGCTGAAGAACTCATCTTGACTTGCTCAGTGTCGGCGCGATAATTCAGATTGTAGTTATAAAATCGAAGAAGGCAAGACATATCATATTTCTTTCGTGATATGTATAAGGAAATCTGTATAATGTATAATGATGTCTTATTGTGTATATGTTAGGATGGTTACAATGAAATGCGGTCTGTCGTCTAATAATAATCTTAAATTTTTATCATTGACGATCATCATTTCTCAAAGAAATCAGTGAAAGGGTGTAACAGGCCAATTGAAAAAACCCCGGGCTACCATAGTAAAGCACATTCTTTGGCAAAATTCGATTTTATTATTCAACATAGTTGCCTTCGAGGGCGATACAGCGATTATAGCGATCTTACAACTTTTCGATACCATTTTTGTTGTACGATTTGTCTTTCGCTTCAAAATAGGCCTCTGTTTCGGCGATAACTTCTTCATTGGAGCTAAATTTCTTTTTAGCGAGCTTTCTTTTGAGGTCTGAGACCAGGAAAAAGTTCTTGTTGAAACAGCACCTTTTTTTTCTTCAAATGGCGCTGTTTTTCAACGATTTCATCCTTCAAACGATCCAATAACGCTATATAATAATCGCTGTTGATGGTCTGGCGTTTTTGGAGGTAATCAATGAATATTATACCTTGCACATCCCAGAATACTAATGCCATAACCTTGCCAGCTGACTGTTGAGTTTTTCCTCGCTTTGGATTCGGTTCATGATGTGCTGTCCACTCAGCTGACTGTCCATTGGACTCCGGAGTGAAATTATGGAGCCATGTTTCATCCATTGTCACACATCGACGCAATTCAGGTTTATTGCACTTAAACAGCTTCAACCACTGCTCAGAATCATTAACACGTTGTTGCTTTTGATCGATTGTGAGCTCGCGCGGAAGTCATTTTGCACACATCTTTCTTATGTACGAATATTCGTGAATGATATTATGTACACGTTCAGATGATATCTTCACAATGTCTGCTATCTCGATTAACTTCACTTTACGGTCATTTGAAATTATTTTATGAACTTTTTTTATTATAACGTCGATGATAGCGACGTCGGTGAGCGTCCACTGCTTTCGCCGTCTTCTATGCTCATTTCACCACGTTTAAACTCAGCATACCAAACAATTATCATCGATTTTCCTTGTGCAGACCCCGGAAACTCTTCATCAAGCCAAGATTTTGCTTCAACTGTATTTTTCCCTTCAAAAAGCAATATTTTATCAGCACACGAAATTCTTCTTTTCCATTTTTTTTCAAATGACAAAAGAAGCTACACTCACAACGTAATATCTCACAAACTCTGCTGTCACATTTTGACACGTATCGTTTGAAGGTTGGTACTAACTGAAAATCACATGGATTTAATACTAGCACCGCCATCTGTGCATCAGACCGGGGAGTTTTCAATTGACCTAATACTCCTTCTCTTCATTTTCGCTTAAGGTTCGTTTGCATTGTCCAGTATTTGGAAAAATTGAAGGAAAAGTCTATGAAAACTTCTCTTGGTGGAACCTTGTATATTAAATTATCTGGTTACATGAGATTATTCAGTATTTGGAAGTATGTCATGCTACCAAACTTTGCCTGAAATACTTCCAGCCTGTATAAACCGCTAAAAACTATTTGCTACTTGCAGAGAAGCACTTTCGATTACATTAGTCTTGTTCGTAATTTTTGGAGAAGTTCTTGTTGGCAAGTACCAAGTTTACACCTGACAAGTTCAGTGACTGAAAGTTGGTTTTTTGCACTTCTTAAGTTAACTAGCCAAAAATCAAGGAATCTCACCAGCAATTGGTTCCCGTTAACCGTTAAGGAAACCCTGGATAGGGTCATTGGAAAAACCTTAACCTATCCATCTGTCGAAATATCAGCCTACTGAACACACAACAAAAAATGAACCAAAAAACATTAAGAAGTAATCTAGTTGTTCTGTATAGCCGCCACTGTTGAAAAATCAGATGGTCGGTCAGGCGAGCGTAGCCCAGGCTACGAGCTACGACGTCTCCTTCCTTATTTAGACCTACGGTGCCATAACTCCATTCCGGGAACGAAACAATTCCAACTCGGTCCTCCGATCTGAATATCTTTCTCACAGCCTCCGTCCGTGAGATGCGGCAGTATTATCTTGTTTTCTTTGTGATCGCGAGCTTCGCTATTAGGTTTTTTTTTGCGCTCCCTGCCTCGTGTTTTTCATTGTGGATATAAATATCTTCCGTCGCTTCCTCTCCTAGAAAAATACGGCTAGTTAGAGGCTAACTAATGGGAGCTGCGAGAGGAATTGAATCGGAAAAAGTGGAATAATCAGGGGAAATTTGAATAACGAGTAGAATGGGAGAAAAGCGAGAAAAAAGATATCGGTTTGATTTAACATTTTTCTGTCAAGAGTTAATGAATGTGTTGAAAAAAATTGTAAAAAGCACTTGAGAGCTCGTCGTTCATTCTATTGTGTCTTCTCAGACCAAAGAACTGTGTAACCGTAAAATATAAAGTATTACATGAGTTCTTCGAGAGTTACAGGATTATCTCTGATTTTGGGTTTTGGGAATCAAAGTTTAGACCAAATGAATATCGAAACCATTGATAAAGAAGCCATATAAGAGGCTATAAGGTGTTTGGAGCCTAAAAAATAACTTGGTTCTGACAATATACCACCAAACTCATTCGAAGAATGTACTGAGAACTTGATAGTCCCTTACCTAAAGAAGCTGATACTGAAGATATCTCAGACTATGGACTCATCACCTTTATATGACTATCAGTGAAATTTTTAAAGTATATTATATCAAAGAGCTTTCGAACTGCTTGACTGCGATGAATATCATGGTTTTATAAAAACAAAATCTACAGTGAGCAATTCGATGTCTTTTTCTCAGAGTGTCAATGATGTCGATGGATGTCAGGATGTAATTCTCCCCAAGTTTAGTGAAATGGGCTTTTCTGGCAACTTGATGAGAGATTCAATATTTCATCTAAGGGGAAGGAACAAAGATGTGGTATCCATGTATTCTTTCAGGTTTGTGTTTTGGTGGTCTCACCTTTTTTTATCTGAAGTCAGCCCACAAGTCTCAGTGACACAAACATATTACTTCAAATCTGCAAAATTAGGACTGTGTCCCATCGATACTTCAGCTAAAGGTTTTTTCTAGGGTAATCCTGTACTAAAATTTTTGGCGTTATGCTGTAATAATCTCATCTCCTTATTTTTTCAAAAGAAACTATTTTTGTTGATGCTAATTACAATCAGCAACCGACATTCAACAACAATGTTTCGTAGATTCTATTGAGTTAGATTTTATGTTATTCAATTGATGGTTAACAACTAATGAAAGGTTTGATGACTTGGAGTACAGTACACACGTATTTATCCACTATACATCATGGTAGCTGCTCAAAAATGGTTTACATTGACGAGCGCTAGTTCATTGACGTTGAATTAATTTCTCAACTTCCTATTCTTTTTTAACTGGTGAGATGATGCAGCGGAATTCTTTCATCCACACTTTGAATATATTGTTTTGGAATATGATATCATGATTCCTTCAAGATCATTGCACCTACTGCTCTTTGTTCGATTGAAGATAAGTCACTTTTGAAGCATTCCAGGGCTTTCAGTCTGCTTACAGCGTCATAAGTCATTAAGAATTTGCGTTTCTTTCACTGTTGAAATTACAGAATATGAAAATGAGTTTTCAATGAATATCTAAGAAAAACCGTTCGAACTTTCAATCTTTTTGATCACCTGTTAATAAATCATTGTCGACAAGGTGATGCCCTCCATACCGATAATGAGAAATGGAAAACTGTTCCAAAACAACGCCGATCAATTTTCAACTTTCCTACAGCTCCTTCATCAAGTCCTTAACAGCCGTAAATATAAAGCTCGCGTAAATAATCCTAAGTCATTCTCTAAGCACTTTCTCATCCCTGCGAAGAGTTTCGGATGTGTGCCACGCGCTACAGGGAGCGCGGTATGACAGAGCAATCTTTCTTGAGCCCCCAGACACCTGGGTCTCTCTGAGAACGAACTCCAATAAAACGAGCAAACCCTTCTTGTTCTCGACCTATCTTTTATTTCGCGATCACAGAGCTTTCGTCTGATGACAAGAAAGTGACGATGAGGGGTTCTTCTCAGATTCTTCTCAGAATGGAATCATTAAATGCTTCCGACATTCCCACTATGAGGTTAGAACCAACTGCATCAGCTAGAACTTTACGTTTAGGACGAAGACGATCACTCCTAAAGAATAAGGAAATTTTCCTCAATTACTCTGTTGAAGAATTCGTAGGGAATATAAACTATCAGTTAGTTCTTGAATGTGTAAGGTTACAATTGCCCCTGAGACTCTAAGACTAATTTCTAGGGGTGGTTTGGCTTATTTGGCAACAAAACTCCCACACAGGTTTTTAAAAATTCAATAAAATTAAAATATACAAAGATCGATCTGTTTCACTCTTAACAAATAATATTGAAATAAAAACTTAACTAGAATCGGTTTTTAATCTGCTATTAGGATGGAACCTCTTCTGTAGATGGAACCTCTTCTGTAGATTATTTCAGCCTTCTGAACACCAGATGTTATCAGGTAGCTATAGTACTCCAATTTACATTCAGCGAAGTTGATGTAATAACGCCAGGTATTGGTATTCTCTCATTTTCAGGAACTAAAGTGGTTTTATGTACGAACTATTCCAAATTCTGTATCTCAAGGAAGTTCTTCTTGATATTTTTCAATCCCAAGAGAGGTTTCTGTTGTTCCAATCGCACGGGAGGTGCGAGAATCTCGACACAATTCTCGCCGATAAATCAAATTCTAAAACTAAAATTGAACTAGTAATGGCTGAAATCTAAAACAAGGCACGTATCTTTCCTGAAGTCTCGATTCTTATTGAAATCTTTCAGAAAATTCTCTCTGTTCCTTTATCTAGATACGCGCATCCGTTGGCGCTTCACCGGCGACCAATAGCATACGATTAATTGACAAATTATGCATCTTTGAAAAGGTCTATGAATGGTTCTGGCATAATATGGACAATAAAGGAGATTGTCTCTTCATTCCAAATATACGAACACGCGAACTGTCTAGTTTTTGAGGTTATATATCGAATTTTGATGACGACCACTTGGTTAGACTACGATATAACCAGAGAAAACTATAACACTATATTTTCAACAACACACACATCGTCAAAACATAAACATCGTAACAGACCCGAAGAGATTTCCAACTAGCTTTCGATCGTTGTGGTCGGTCTGATTCATGGTAGGGGCTTTTATTTTTAAATACGGAGTTTCGTAGGGAAGACAACCGGCAATAAATATTTCCCAACGATCTCGAACAAAGCATTTGAACGGCAGCTTAAGAGAACATTCTGCATTCTTATAGCGTCGTTTTTGGCTGAGTGACGGTCGATGTGTTTGTGGATTTAATGTCTCCTTAAAGGTTCTAAGTTTAACGTTGATGTTTGCGATGCGGAGGAGAAAGAAGTGGTATAGACGTCGATGTCGAGAACGTATCTGTCACAAGTACGTTCTAGAGTTTCCCCTAACGATTGTGGTGTTTTATAGAGTTTTATTTTTTTTGAGGATTCCTCTCGATGTTGTAATAGGTGTTTTTGAGAGATTGAGAACTTCGAATGATAATTCAAGACAGAAATATTGTTGAATTGAATTTTTAATTTCTATAAGCTGGTCAATAATTTCATGGCATTTTTTTTAAAATATGATTTCAGGCATATGTCCGCCACTGCTACAAGTTATATAGTCCATTCGATAAGTCCAATTTTTCTCTACCTACTGTTTCCAATAAATCCAGTAGTATGACGTGAACAGTGGCTTGAATATTAGCTTCCATTGCTTCAAGAATTTCTGGTATTCCGGTATAAATCAATGACTTAACATGGCCCCTTAATCGAGAGAGGCGTAAGGCCGGTGTTACAAAAATATTTTGTTGTGTCGATTGTACAACCATCGATTATGGACAAATTTATTTCGGTTGGCTACAATGCTCGTTCAATTCTGACAGTTTTTTCTTAGATTCCTTAGTCCGAACACATGAACTTGGTAAATCGCTTGGACAAAAAGTCCTACATATGGTAAACCGATGGATCAAAATCAGAAAGAGGCACAGGTATTTGAGAATATGGACCTAAAGCCCTAAAACGAGGATCTCTAGATCCCTGGGAAGTGAGCCCTCCATCTTGCAAATCGAACACTAGCTGTCTATACTTGCGCCTAAAAGTGTCCCAAAAGAAGCCCCAAAGAGGCGCATATTCACATCACTAAGGACAGCCAGACCACGCTGAGATCCCTGGAATCATATAGCCAGGTGTCTCTACTGACATGGGAGTGCTGTAATACCATAAAATAACTGGTCATAGGGAATAAACTATCTCTACTATGGGTACCGGGGCATTGTAGTATTGACAGAAACGAAAAAGCCGATTGAGCCAAAAGGCATCAATGTTAACACCAGTTGGTCCTGAGCATTTTTGTAGGCTTGGAAAAGACCAATATAAGGCATCGGTCCAACAATGGGAGTAGCAAAATAAAATAAACCTCTGGAGAAACACTCCGGGTCTTGCTCAGGCAAATAAATTTGTGGTGCTTTCACCGACCTATACCAAGAAGCTCCTGAAGCTACCTCGAACTGAGCTTTGGGTAATGGTGGGACGGCTGACAGGACACTGTCGGTGCAAATAGTTCCTGTAACGCATGGGTAGGTCAGCAGATGAGATTTGCTGACTAGGCCAATCATGTTGACCATAAAATGGACGAAGTGCTCGTTGAGTTTCGCAAACATATTTATCTTTTAAAAGTATATTTCCACAATTTGGAAGCGTCGTTCTACATGATATATTATCAAACGTTACTGAATAGGAATATCAACATATTTTGACATTCTCAACTGTCAAATCATAAACAATAGCAATCTAAAATTCTCATGGCACCCATTACATTCTACAGTTATTCCTAGCGATCATGCTGTTTCATTGAATTTTCTACTCTTCTAAGGAATCTTCTGGATATTGTATATGTTAAGTTTTTGGGATTATTGGCTCGAACTCAAATTTGAACTACATGTTAATTCAGAGGAGATAATAATTTCCAAGAAAAAACGTTCCGTTTATTCGAGTTAATGATCGACTTCCTCCATCTCGAAATTCCCAACAATTAGAGGTAAAATTTGATGCCACATAAATCCCCCGAAGTTCTCCCTTGAATTTCGGAGGAGGAATGCCTAATCCCTAATCAGACAAAGCTTTATAATCTCATTTAATTGATTCGCCCTTGTTCATTAATCAGAGCTGTATCTCGCTCATAAATCAGGACATCAGACGAGAGAATATCGAGGAAGACATTCCCTGGACCTTGTTCCCTTCATTTTCATTCATTAGATTGTAAGAAAAAATCATAGTCTGCATTACTTGATGGAAGTTAGTTTGTAGCTAGGTAGTTCTAGTTTGACTAAATCCATTAATTTCAACGAAAGTTCATGAAATTAAGGACAAAGTACGGCTCAAATTTAATCATATATTATGATCAAGTTCAAGTTAAATATGCATAGCTGAGAGCTCAGCAATCTCAATATTGACCGGATTAAATTAGTCTGAGGTAATCGTTCGATGTTCAAATCTACCAAATGTATTGTCTTTTTTATTTGTGTAACCTGCTGAAGGTATAAGAATATACTGCATGACATCAAAGGATATAAACTAAATTTCAATCCAGTCGGATTTATTGTTACGAAATTGTTGCCTGTTGGGTAGGTTCTGTTTGAATTTTCTATGGTTCTGGTGTAGCGATCTGAGTAATTTTGCATCTAGCTTGAAATTGTCATTTCATTCATCTACATGCCAAATTTCAACTCAGTAGGATCTGTTTCCACTGAAATATTAGGTTCCATTTTTCGATATTTTGCTTGAATTTTCTTCGGTTCTGATGGAGCTACTCATCAATAAAGGTTGCAAAAAGCTCGAAATTGTTTTTCTTTATATGACTACGCCAAATCTGAACTCGGATCTATTCTCACTTGAATATTTTTTCGATATTCTTCTTGAATATTCACCTGTTCTGGTGACCCAATCACCATTAAATTCTCGGTGCAGCTCAAGATTGTTGTTCTACTTCCAAATGCGAAATTTCATCTCAATGGAATTGTTAGTTTTGAAAGGGGGGAAAGAAATATTCAAATTGCCATATTCATAGCCGAATTTTATCTTTTTATCGCTGCATTAGAGATTTGAGCCTATCCTGAACATTTTGAGTTTCTAGATTGTACCATTAGAAAGTTATCGTGTTTACTGACAGCCGGCCGGACAGAATCGAAATCAACCTCTGTGATTGGTCATCAGTGGGTAGAATTTTATCGTTTGAGACTATTTCCGATTCAAAATTCGTAAAATGCAGATATCGTGACAAAAAGATCTAAAACATTGGATATTTTGGCAGTTTGACTATTATTTATTCACATCGCCAAGATAATGAGTTGAATTCATCCACACATTCCTGAAATCTATTGGGACAATTTTGACCATTTGTGAAAAAGCTTCAGGAGAAATTTTCATCTTCTATTGAACTTAGGATTTTTTCAACACATTTACCTACATACATTCAAACATATAATGACAGAATTTTTAAAACCTTATTTCCGTTTCCTAGATATTCATCGAGGAGTTCTCAACTAATTTTCACGGTGCGCATTCTCTTGAAAGAAAACAGTATTTCACACCGGAGGCACTGATGGAACCATCAGTGTGGCTACTCAGCAGTCCCTGCCATATACACCTTCCATCTCCATACAGGAACGTGGTAACTCAGACGTTTGGTTTATTTCGCAAGCGGTGCCGTTCGTTCGAGATTCGCGCAGAGTACGGTGCCATCTATCGAACTAGCAAACAGTCACCACAGCTTTAATCTATGGTTCCCTCAATTGACGTTTATTCCTCATCTTCTTCTCTTACAAATATTTCAGTATTTCCCGTTGAATTCTGCAGGTAACGAAATAAACAAAGCGAACAATAACGAAAAAATACACGACACAATTGGGAATTCAAATTGATCAGTGCTGACCGGAGTTCTAATTATTGGATTGGCTCTGAACCGTTGACATATCAGAAATATGACACGACGGCTTGTCCCATAACGGAAACGGTGTCAAAGTTCAACGTCGAGTTGAGCGCGCTCCAATTGGAAATGGTTGTGGCTTCTCTGTTCATAGAACAGTATGTTTACTTATTAGTCATATATTTATTGAGGCCTTGATTTGATTATCTCAATAATCAAACAGCGAGCGATTGGAACGAATGTGTGTGGTTGATCGAGGTGAGCCCGGTGATAACCTCCGGTTTAGAACATACGTAAACTTGTGCTTTGGTAATTGAGGTCCATATATTAATATAATTGCGTACTATAGAATATATTAATTCAGTCGCATAATTGAGTCATTGGAAAATTTAGCAGGCATTTCATTAAGATTTTCTGAATAGACGTTATGATGATCTTATTGTCTCGAATTCATGAAATGGACTAGTTAAGTGATGTTGATAATACTATATTTGACACGATAGAATTAAAATATAGAGCAAAACTGATAAATCAGTGAAAAAATTCTGAAAATCCATCCATAAATGACTGAGAAATAGATTATTTAAATTTAAGTATTTTAGAGCGGAACGTCTTTGGTCTCCGACTCGTCTGTGACGTCACGCCACTTGTCTGTGATCGCTACACCATAAATTACGTTTAAATACTTAGCCGCGCCAAGGCTCTCGCGCCGTTAATAGTTGTACAGTGTAGTTTTAAATCGAGTTTTGTTTTTATGTCACCATAATGGAAGAAGGCTTCGTGAAAGAACAAAGTGACAATTTGCCTAAAATAGATATATTCGCAGTGATGGAGTTTTTTTGTTCAAATCCATCTTATGTCCGTGCTGAAATAAAAGGAGTTAAACTTTTCAAGTAAGTATCTACTTTTGAGTTTGCTTCATCATGGTTCAACTTATAACGATGATTTATTGAAAAAACGTTTCATAAACAGCTTGTAGTTGAGTACTGGTTGTTGAAGTATATCCATTATCAATGGCAAAACATATTTATGTGAGCAGTAAAAAGTAAAAAAAAAAAAATGTAATGTTTACTGCCCGTATAATTTTTTTTTTATTTCAGCCATCGTGTAACGAACAAAACACGACACGAACGGCACAAGTGATTGTACACCAATGAATTCGTAAGCACTCTGCGAATACCAGTCGTCTAGTGTGTGACGTCACACCACTTACGCGTACTATGAAATTATTCTTCCAAGCGCAACTTCAAAGTCCCATAACTTTTTCATTTCTAGAGATATTTCAATGATTCTTCCACATTTTTGTTTCATTTTACTTAAATTTTTAGAATTAATGCTTAACAAAAAAATGAAAACTAGTCCATTACTGGAAAAATTGAGCCAAGATATTTTGCCTATATTTACACTTGTTCATTTTAATCTGAGATAATCATCCAAAAATTAGGCAATCTTCAATTATCCATTAAGTTTCAAGACAAAAGTATATTCCTACAAAATCATACTTTATCAACATCACATAAATGATCCATTGTAGTGGTCGATCTACTCTAGTGATTGAATTATTCTGTACCTGTTGATGAATTATTAGATAACTCAATAAGATCAATTCATATTAAATTCTTCCTTCTACCGTGCTGCAAGTGTATTGTAGGACAACTTCAAACATAAACGTAATTTATAATTACTCCACAAGAAAGACTGTCTTTTGTTTGGCTCATTTGTGGTCTGCGGTAACTTGAATTGAATTTGACCTTGGATTAGTCATCAGTGAATTGAACCTCATCATTTGAGATCTTTCGTGGTTTAAATGTTGATAACTGATATTGATTTGCGCGAACAGTGAATCTCTCAGAATGTACACGCATCATTGTTACTAGTCAAATGGCTACTTTCAAGAGCTTCACCAAAGATCACTCCACAACATAAAAATCATATTTTGGTAAGCTGTTTTGTCTCCAGGCATTATTGGACACTCTTTAACAGCGAACTCTTCGTGGAAAAGCATAGCCCTGAAATTTTTGAATTACAGTAAAATTGTGCGTCACTACAGATTTAATGTTCCCTGGCCAAATGATCACCTTGCATAGGCAGCTCCATTTGCCACTAAGCTCTCAAAATGCGAGCCCATGTGATTTTTAACTGTTAGGTTACCTGGAAGCCGAGTATTGCAAATATGCCCGTCAGTGAGACTTGAAAATTGCTTTTGAGGCAGAATCAAATTATTGTTTTTTCAATAGTCCTTTCTGAGAGCCCTTTAAAATGTGGAAATCCTCAGTGGCACGCTCTGTATGATAAATTTCGAGTGACGGATAATCTAAAATTCGACTGAATAGGGCAAAAGGTGAGCTAACTTCAAGAGGAGACAAAATAAAATAAAGATTCGCCCAGAAAAATAATCTAATACTAATGGCCTCAAAAAGTCGACTTGCGGACACAGATGATTTTTTATAATTTATATCAAACAATAAACCACTAGAACCTTTTTTGGGTTCACTTCTGTAAAACTCTCCTACCTGTCTAAATCCACATATTTAGAAATTCGTCCGAAGTTTTCCGTTTCTCGAATGTGGTTCCTTTGTTCTTTTATCTGCTCGCGTGGATTCTCCCTTTTTATTCTCATTTCTTTCCGGAGTAGCAAAGTTTTCAACTCCATTTCTAGATGCGGGCCGCTCTGCCGCTGAATTTATCGATAAGGAAATATTATTCTGCTCATTGGATATCAGAGGAAAAGTTTCGCAAAGGTTTTTCACGTTAGACGCATGCATGATTCGGATGAGACTCCTTTGAAGAGGGACTTCTCTTGGTTTGTCGATCAATAGATTTTGGTGGTATCTTGAGATATAATAATTAAAAACGCATTCGTAGCAGAAAATGAAGATAACTTACAACGTCTACTATATAAGATAAACTTTTCTGAAGAAAAATTTAATATGAGCATTTCAATCAACAAGACTCAATCAATGGTCACCTCAGAAAATCCTATTAGATGCAAATTGGAAGTTGATAGCGAAATAATAGAGCAGGTATCAAGATTCAATGACCAGAAGTGAATATATCGAGCTCAAGAAACCTGACAAAAGAAGCACGAACACAAGCTATAAAAGCATCCATAGTCAGCGGCTATCTGAAAGATATAGAGTGGAGAAACAAAGCGATGAGCTCACAAAGCAGACCAGAATCTACAAAACATGTTTGAGACCTATTCTAACATATTGCTGAGACATCAACAACAAAAATAATAATGAGAAACAAAGAGATGAAAATATTGCGAACCATCAAGTAAGTCACACTATATGGAGTACTAAGAGAAGAATTGGGAGTACAGGATGCGGTGAGATGGGTCAGGACACAAAAACATTCTGGAGGGATCTCGTAGAAAAAATGCCAGAAGACAGATGGGAAGAGTGGGCTAAAACTCAGAGACCGATCACACGCAGACCTGTAGGTAGACTCTTTCGTGCTTCAAATAGGTAAATGTTTGCCTCAGTTTGATGATTTAGCTATTGTGAAGTTATGAAAAAAGGATTCCTGATAAAACATACAACAATCAAATCAGGATTCTGCACGCCTATGGATGGATACGACTAGCTCCATTGTGAGTGGCGACACTAAACTTCAATCTCTCTTGAATTCGGGATCGAGCACAAATGTTTACTTTCCGTTCTTTCTATCTAACAGGCCAATTGAAAAGTCCCCGGTCTACCATAGTAAAACTCTTTTTTTTGACGATATTCGATTTCATTATTCAACATAGTTGCCTTTAACGGCGATACAGCGATTATAGGGATCTTCCAACTTTTCGATACCATTTTTGTAGTACGATTTGTCTTTCGCTTCAAAATAGGACTCAGTTTCGGCGATTACTTCTTCATTGGCGCTAAATTTTTTTCCATCGAGCACCTTTTGAGTTCTGAGAACAAGAAAAAGTCGCTGGAGGCCAGATCTGGCGAATACCGTGGATGAAGAAGCAATTCGAAGAGCAATTTTGCCATTGTTGTCATTGATTTGTGACACGGCGCATTGTCTTGATGAAACAGATAATTTTCTTCAAATGGGGCCGTTTTTCAACGGTTTTATCCGTCAGACGATCCAATAATGCTATATAATAATTTTATGATACAGCCATTCAAAACTGTATACAGACACGTGACATGAGTTTGGTCCTTGCAAAATGAGCTGAGTTGAAACTCACTTCTCAGTATTGTTATGGCGATTTGTTCAGGGGACGATCGCTCAAAAAAAAACCGTGTCTAATAGATAAGATATTATCCGTAGGAATAACGAAATGAATCATTAAACTAAAATATGACGGAAATCCAAGCTAAGCCCAAAAACGAACCACACATTCGATTATTGCAGGTTCAGGCACGCCATTCATTTCGGTTCCCTCTCTGCCGATATGAACATCTATCGGAGTCTATTATTCAAATAACCGAAAAGTAATTCCCTTTCAGACATTGTCTTAAGGCAGTCGTGCAAGTAGAGGGAGTGGTAGGCATCCTGATGCTCCCTTCTTCCTCCAACTCGGGCACGGAAGGGAGGTAATGGCTTTTTGATTACGAAGTTACATCGGCAGTGATTGCCCCTTCGTTGTCAACGTCCATTAATCTATATCAGCCTACATTGGGCGGGATGAGACTGCCGGATCAGCTCTGTGTGTGTGTGCGCGCCTTACCCGTATACGACTATCAATTTTCGATGTAATTGATTTTTTACCGGGCGAATTCGATGGCGGGTTTATGGAAGGTTTATTTATGCAGATTTGGCTCTGGGAAGACGAATCCATAGCTCGGGAATACTTCGATTGGCTTGGAATGAGATCGAAATCTATTTGCGGTTGGGGTGTTTACTGTTTTGATGAGGGCGGTATATGCATAGGAGCGAAGTATATTGATGCATCATAAGATGCACCAGACTGGATTTGGATGTTGGTGAATTCTGTCAAGAAAACATCTACGAAAATTTTACCCTATTTCTTATTGAGTTTATCCATGGCGTAGTCCAGATTTCACATACCTACTTCAATGACATATGTCAAACAAAACTGTCATTGGAAACGTCATATGCTCAGTTGAAAGTAAGATGCATAGAATCCCTGGTGATTCGATTTTGTTTCAGACTTTTTGAGATATCCACCTGTTGCTTTGGTGTTCTCCTCCACCAGAGTTCTGTAAGGTGGCGCTCTTCAGAAATTTTCGAATTCCCGCTGTCTGCCTAGCGCCGTTTAAAAATGAAACACCGATTTGAGATATTAAACACTTCCACAATAAATTACAATTCAGTTCCTTTCGAATTCTCAATCCTTATTATGTTCAGACACAAGAACTAGAGTCAGCTGACCATGTTATGCGTAGAACATGCCGATAGGGTGCTTCAACATCTGATGATGATTTCTAGCATCGAATTTTCTTCACATAGCCATATGAACAAGCAAAATTTTTGTAAGTAGGGCAGTGAGAATCCTAATGTGACTACTGAGTGATCATTACATCCGCAAAAAGTTACTGTATGTACCTACTGTACGAAAATTAACATCCGTCGAGTTATTGGTGAGATATTGCCCAGAATGTACCGGCGAGTCATAGAAAACTACCTCACAAGGATCGAGTTCTATAAGAGGTCACGCGGAGATCATTTAAATCATGTATTTCACACTTAACGCTTAGGTTTAAGCATTATATTGAACTGAAAATCTGATCGATGTTCCAAATGCAAGTGTACAAAATGGATAACCCTTTTTTATCAATTACTTCGATCCGTTTATATTTCTATTTTATTCATAATTATTGGGAACATACCTGATATTGGAACAAATGGATCAATTATTTAGGTTTTTATGATAAATACCAATTCAGATTACCATAGTTACCGTATTATTGCGAATTATTTTTGATTAATATTTTTCACAATGGATGGTGATTTCTTGGTTATTCATTGCCAAGTATTCATTTGCTTTATAACTACAGATTTCGGGTGATTCATTGTCCATAACTTCCAAGGTTCCACTTGCACTCTCCACGTCATTCTGCATATTATATGATGACTGAAACTGAACTGTATCAGGACATTAATATTTGGCAAAAACTTTGTCGGAATAACTCCCATCTAGAACTTCTCCGCCATTGCAATTTTTTTTTTTTATCCTATCAGCCTTACATGACAGATTCAAGTTCTTATTCAGCGTTGACAGGAAATGTTGCTGAAGATCTTCTCGTGTAATGTACAGCTTGGATTTTTAAGATAGGTATCCATCAATTTTCTCAAGTATTTTAGAAGGGAAGCGTTTAGCACAAGGCTGAATTTTGCTGTTACTTTTTCTATAGGATATTAGAGGCTATTTCGTGTAGGTAATACTAGAGAGTCAGAATGCAGTTTTCTGCGCAAGAACACAGTTAGATTGAAATTATTTCTATAGTTTGATCGAAATGAAACGATTAAAAGCAAGTTCTCAATTATCTATCTTATGGTTTCCAAGTATAATTTATTCAATCTGAAGGACAGTTCATCGATAAAAAAACGGGAGTTTTGCTATTCAGTTATAGTCGGTATAAATCCATATCCTAATCTTCTATTCTATCTTGAATATTGGATATATTATACAGGGTGGCCATTTGAAAACGAAACAGATGAGTAGTCAAAAATTATTCCCATAATTGTGCGACAAAAATCTGATCAGGTTGAAATTTTGCGTGTTTACAAAATAAATATATTCCGTTTTTGCCTTGCAAGCAGATGTTCACAAGCAAACAAACGCCGTTCAACATATCTCAACTTCAACTCGTACGGCTCCCAATATCCTTGTTTCTGAATCATTCCCATAACTTTCAGGCGTTTTGAAATGGCTTGTTGTGTCACTTCCAATGATCCTGCTTATTCTTGTTGCGTTTGACACTAGTCTTGATCAAGTCATGCCTCCAATTCTGCATCTTCGAAAACCTTCTCTCTTCCACGGCCCTGCTTATCTTCGACGTCAAAATCACCGTTCTGTAAGCGTTGAAACCACTATGGGCACGTTCTTTCACTAATAGCGGCCTCATCATAGGTATTTAAGAGCATTTTTGAGCCTCAGCCGCAGATTTCTTCATATTAAAACAGAAAATTAAAATTTCGAGAATTTGGCTCGTAAGCTGACATGTTCAATAGAGAATAACTTCATGATGCAGACACAAATGGACTAATATTTCGATGGCGTCATGTTTATAATTACCTAAACTTACTGTACGACATCTACGATCTATTTATTTCGACTACCACTTACCGCCATAGTCATCTTTGGCAAAACGGCGGAAGCATAAACGAAAAAGCACTTGAGACCAGCTGACGCTAATCAATTGAATTATTTATTTTTCTTTTTTCTTCAAATTCAAGGAGTTATCTCTATCACATTTCACTCCCAGCCGAAGCAGCCTGTACCTCTACAATTAGCATTCCTCCCATTCTTCAAGCGAATCGAATAGCGTCCATAGATCCTCCCAAGAAATGTCTTTCGCGACCGTATAAGTGATAGCGAAGTGGACCCTGAGGAACAATACATTCGCTATCGAAACGTCGACATGTAAATTGTTTCTTCAAGGTCCGAGACGTTCCAGAAGATGCATTTCCGAATGGCCCCGGGCGGGACACATCCTCCACATCCTCTACCTATAGAAAGGTATCGAAAGGTCTCGACAGGAGTGTATTATTGGGAATTCGGGACGTCTAGTGTGCGTTGGCGTAGACTGCGAGGAAAATTCAATTTCGCGCTAGATTCGATTCGGCACAAGCCGAAATCTCTTCGTTAATGCCGATTCTCGAATATGCATGAATCGGAGATGGGATTGACAGTTTTACGTCTTCCCAAGATCTGTTGGGAGTCTTAGGGAAGGTGGCCGCTGAGATACGGGTCGTATTGTGATTGGCTGGTTGTTATAGGGTTACAAGCTGAATATTGGATGGAATAGTTCGTTATCTTTTTAGTTCATATTAAATGGAATAAAATTTCTTCTTTATTGGATCTGTTGCCACTGAAATAAAGGGTGTTTCTTTTTTGAGCTATGGAACTTTAAATTGCAATAAAACAACGATGGATTATTCGATTGACATGAATTTTATTTATCCGCAAGATAATCTTGTGGCATTACATTTCAAATATTATTTCTGGCATATGACCGCCACGGCTGGCTCGGATGAAGTCCAATCTGGACGTCCAATTTTCGATGACTTTTTCCAACATTTGTGGCCGTATATCAGCAATAACATGGCGAATGTTGTCTTCCAAATGGTCAAAGGTTTGTAGCTTATTACATAGCCCAATTCACAGGTCCAAAACGTTAACTTAGGCGGTCACCAAACGTGTCTTTCAATAAATCGATTGTGGCACGAGCTGTGTGACATGTTGCGCCGTCTTGTTGGAACCACAGCTCCTGGACATCATGGTTGTTCAATTCAGGAATGAAAAAGTTAGTAATCATGGCTCTATACCGATGACCATTGACTGTAAAGTTCTGGCCATCATCGTTTTTGAAGAAGTACGGACCAATGATTCCACCAGCCCATAAAGCGCACCAAACAGTCAGTTTTTCTAGATGTAACGGTGTTTCGACATACACTTGAGGATTAGCTTCACTCCAAATGCGGCAGTTTTGTTCGTTGACGTAGCCATTCAACCAGAAGTGCGCTTCATCGCTAATGGACGTAGTGCGCGATACGTATTCCGCACAGAACCATTATTTTCGAAATGAAATTGCACTATTCGCAAACGTTTGTTAGGCGTGAGTCTATTTATGATAAATTGCCAAACCAAACTGAGAACAAATCACTTGACAACTTTTAAATCGGTTGCTATCTTGAACAGTAATGCTAACTTAAAGTTATATACCTCGAAAAAAAACACCCTATATTAGGGTTTTTCCGATATTCTGCTTGAACCTGATATGGTTCTGTTGATTAGAGCCACAAGAGATTTGGCTAGAATTACTGCTTGGTATTTCTGATATTCTACTTGATCACATCTAATGATGTGATCAGCTCAACTCGATTTTGTGAGCACCAAAATATTGTGTTATTTCAGTCGATATTTTTCTTGAATTTTCTTTGAGAAGGAATACCTCCACGTGACTGCTCAGTTCGAAACAAAATTGAAGATTTTTCTTCTTAAAACCAGCTATTTTCATGGGGTTTTCATATAATTTCTTCTAACAATAATCTACATTGTAACATGAAAAATTAGATGTCCTTAAGACATTATTCACGAAAATTAATATCTGTTTAGTCGCATACTAGAAAATTATTGAAAAAGGCTTTTCAATGCAAAAGCATTCATCTAACATTCTAACTATTTGTTGGATATTACAATAAGCTATTTCCTTCCTCGCTGATCACACCTGGGAACGAATGACCAATTCAGTTATGCTTTCTTTCATTCAGCGTTTCCCATACTTGATCTTCGACCTCGTTTGCTTTTAGAAGAAGTCCATATTGCCTATATTCTGATATACCAGATGTCCAGATCTCGAATGATCCATTCTTTTCTTATCAAGTTCACTCTAATCAAGGTTTCAGAAATTCCTTCACTTCTTATTGAATGCATTGTTAGCAACAGGTGTTATGTGTTTTACATCACCGGTAGGTACTTTTGCCGGTGGGAAGTATTACTTCTTCGGTATTTTCAGATTGTTTCCCATTTTAAGATGAATTCTGACATCGTCTGTTGCGTGCAGAAGAATTTCCGGTTTCTGCTAATGATAATTTCCTTATATTGGAATATAAAGTACTAGACGGCTGAGGAAAAATGAGAAAATTTCTTAAATCACCATTTTCGAATTTCAGCATTCCTACTAATAATTTTTTTAATTCTTTCTTAGGCAATAAAGTCCCTTGAGAGCACACATTGGAAAATTGAGTATCTTAAGTCAAAGCCAAAACGTAATACTTGATTCAGGTTCTGTTAGATTAGGCTAAGGTAACTGCGATTTGAGATATTCTGTGAATTGAAATATTCTACATATCATTCTATAATTATAAGAATGGTAAATCTTCTTGCTAAATTCTCGTTTTTTAATATTTCTTTTTTTTTTCAATACAATATATACAATACAATCAAATTAACGATATATCTAATGAATCAAAGATAGAGCTTCAAAAATATTATGTGAAAAATCGACATAATAATAGTCGTTCGATTTATATGGTATTGTCTTTGATATTTGAGCTCAAAGATGCATCACTTCATAATAATGATGAAACAATTGTTTTACCATTTTCCTGAATGATTTAATCAATACTAATCGATTTTTTCTTTTTTCAGGTGAGCAGTCTTTTACCGTAGTTTTCCTATGCTGGCATAAGTACAAGAGAACAAATGAAGTGAGTCGTTCATTCTTTCTTTATCGTTATAAAAACTCAATATGCTTTCGTAGATTTTATTTTTTCCTGCATTTAGAAATATAGTTATCAGGTCTTCAAGGTCTGCCACGGCAGAATCATCTTTTTTATTTGATATTACATCTTCGGAAAAAGAATTCTGAATCTTAATGTTTCCACTTAGGATTTCAACATTATACTCGTAACTGTAAGCAGGTCTCAAGCAACCACCGTATGTCCTTCTGACTAATCTACTTTTCAACCTACTTATAATTCTACGAATCAATCCCAAAATTTAATTTTATCCAAATATATCATAAGATTCCCCAACAGAATAATCCAATATCACCTAGAGGAAACCATTGCCATCTCATTCATTTAGTTTACAAACCTCCATTCTTCATGTCTTGGAAATAAAGACTAAGGTGCAAGCTGAAGCTTACAAAACTCAGCTGCGAGCATAGTTAACCTGATTGTTATCTACGATATCGTCGGCATACTCCAGTACTAATTCATCCCCAGCATCTTCAACTAATGGGAAAAGTTGTATGAGACCTCCTCCAATCGAGCTTTCTTTTTTTTCGCCTCCAGTTCTGTCCATTTAATTCGGGCTGCAGATACAACAGTACAGACATAATTTCCGCGGAAGCGCCAAACAATGAACAGGATATCCTGGAAAAGTTCATCATTACAGTAGTTTTGTTTTTAGACTGGGGAAAGATTCAAACTCTAGGTTTCTCTGTTATCCTCTTCAAGGCCAAATGAATAGACAGATTTAAATTTGACCAAGGATTCATCATCAGTTTGTCGAAAATTACAGACATCGTGACGGTATGACGTCGTAGAACGAGCGCTCAATCAGCAGGTCTGACGCAACTGACCTGACAGAAGTGATTGACCAACCACAAGAACAAAAGAACAACCATTTAATTCGTTACCTCATATATTATCAACAATTTGGGGTATCGCGTTTTTGTGAGGATTATTGAAACACTGATGGATGACAGATGAGAACTTTATTGTGGCACAGCACTCGGAAACATCCCTGAACACTCACTAACTCAACTGCTCATCATCTCATAAATTCCTTCCCTGAACTCTTCTCTTCCCAGTTTTATACCTGGGTTACAAACATAAAATCATATTGTACACCATAAATTTCTTCTTCCTTTTCTTATTCTCTAATGAATTAACTTCTTACATACATATAATCGTAAGAATCATTCCAAGAATTTAATTAGGTTCCAATAATTCGAAAGATTCTCCAACAGAATAATCCCATATCAGCAAGAGGTAACTATTGCCACCTCACTTATTTAGTTCACAAACCACTATTTTTCATTTCCTGGAAATAAAGACTAAGGTGCAAGCTGAAGCTTACAAAACTCAGCTGCGAGCATAGTTAATCAACCTGATTGTTATCTACGATATCGTCGGCATACTCCAGTACTAATTCATCCCCAGCATCTTCAACTAATGGGAAAAGTTGTATGAGACCTCCTCCAGTCGTTCTTCTTTTTTTTTCGCCTCCAGTTCTGTCCACTTAATTCGGGCTGCAGATACAACAGTACAGACATAATTTCCGCGAAAGCGCCAAACAATGAACAGGATATCCTGGAAAACTTCATTATTACAGTAGTTTTCTTTTTAGACTGGGGAAACGATTCAAACTCGTTAAATCCGAGGCTGCCGCGCCGACACTCAACCATCAAGCACTCAAAATACACAGCAAAACAAGTAATTAGAATTCATGGATAGCGTCGTAGTTTTTAACTGGCGGCAATTCCGAAAAGATTTGTGTTGAACAACGGAGATATTAAGAGAGAAAGCTTAAGTTCGAGATATATTACCGTCATGTTCGGTCCATAACTTGTTAGCAGCTTTGCGCTCGCATAGCTCACAGATTAACTTACATAAATTTCTCCCCGCTCGGGCCAAAGATGGCGTCGGTCTTAATTAATGTGCCTACGTGATTAAGATTACGTAATTAGAGAAAAATATGGTGGGGCGGGATGGGGTGAAGGGAAGAGGGGTAGGTTGTAATGACGGGTAAGTGGATTGAGGGGGGGGAGTACGTTGGCTTGTTTCAATATGGAGGAATTGGTTATCGTGAACCGCAAAGGATGAGATCGATAACTTTCGATTGTACTTAGGGGGGAGGACTCTGACATAATTTCATTCAGGGACATCTGTCATTTAGGCGATCAGTCTTATCTGTCATTCAGCTGTTATTTATTCGTAGAAAACAAAAAAGAGGAGCTATTGACATACATTTTTCGGCAATGGAAGTCTATGTTTCTGATCGCCGAATATTCCTGAAATTTGATATGAACATAGTGAATAGATGTGTCAGTAGAAAAGAAAAAAAAGTACAATTTCTAATAGTGTAATAATATCATACGATATTAATCATCTATCTGGTTAATGTATCAGCAAAATGCCATCAACATAACCATTGCCAGACAGAAGATCTCCACCCTATTACGTAGGAATCATAATCGAAAGTAACCCAAGGAGAATGCATGTCATCGAGGGAGAATCGCGATATTGGGTTACTTTCGATTATGATTCCTACGTAATAGTGTGGAGATCTTCTGTCTGACAATGGTTATGTTGATGGCATTAATATCGTATGATATTATTGCACTATTGGAAATTGTACTTCTTTTTCTTTTCATCATTCATTTCCAAATATCAGCCGTTTTATTTATTATGTGCTAATAGAAAGTTCATATGTAAAAAAGCAAAAACGAACCGCTTTTTATCGTAAAAATGTTTATTAATCATGAATAAATGAACTATTTGAAAAGTTTTTCCTCAAAAATAATATCTTCCAAATTTATACCCTCGCCTTTATGACACTAGATCTAGCTCTAAAATTCCTTAGGACAGCTTGGCATGTATGCTCTGTGATGACTCCAATTTCATGGCGAATATTTCATTTTAACTCGACCAGGGAAGTTGGTTTACTAACGTGAACTTAATAGATTCAAGGAAACCCCAAAGTGAAAGTCTATTAGCATCAAATCAGAGAGAAATAATAGTTGTTATCTCTCTTGGATGCCACATTGAACGTGCAAAATGTGGTGTGGCGATGATCTATGCACATTCAAAGCCTTTGCACGCTTCGGAAGAGGGAAGTTGGGATCACCACGAACAAACCACGTCCTCTTCTTTTTCACAATAACCTTAGGCGACAAGGTTTTGAACTGGTCTCCTCAAACTTTTTTCCATTTCAAAATGAAAGGTGTGCTTGACGTTTCATTGAATTGACGAAAATCTCAAGTATGGGAGAAATGTCTTCAGAATTACCATTCTTATGAAATTCTCCTAAACACAACGTGAGATACGTTTTCAAGAAACGTTCTATAGCGACTAAATTCCCAAGAGCTAGGCTACCGATTGACATCTCGCACGCTCGTGAATAGTTGAATTCAGGTTGTGAGCTAAACAAATATGAACTTTCGTTCGAGAAACCCTGTATTTTGGAAACATTTTCTGAGCTTGTTTTGGTCCAGACAGATGGAGAGAATTCAACTTGGCTACGAATTAATTTTGAATTAGTCAAAAATTACAGATATCGTTACAGTATGACGATGCTCTGTTCGTAGAAGTGACCTTCAGAGATTATCCGAGGACCATAAAAAAAACAAATAATTAATTATTTTCCTCATATCTATGTTACCTAGATCAGTTATGCATTACAGGTGAAGCTTTAATAGTTTCCATTAAACTCAGAGTTTGCGAAATAATTGTTTCTCATCAAGCAATATACTACCTCTACCTGATATGTAGGTAACCTGTACAGATCAACGAATCAATCGATTTTATTGTTACACCAATGCATAACGGTTGTTCGAAACTTGTAATTCCATTATAGGCAACGTAACAAAACAACGACTGGTCCGATTAATTAGAACGTAGGAGTATTATGCAACACAACCCTTTCATACCTCTCACCTTATTTCGGCATGCTCACATTCGGCTTTTATTCTCCTTGTATACTCAAACCACCAGTTGACAGTATGTGCCCAACTTTGACAATAGGAATGATTCATTGGTAGGAACTGGTATTATTTTCTTTGTTTCGTATGGTCCACAAGTTTATAACGACCATTCTATCGATCTCCGTATCCTTCGTCACCGAATTTGACCTTGAATTATTCGTACGCACTGTACAATTCACGGATGACGACTGGAACAGAATAGAAGAACCGCATAGAAACAATTGAATGTAAAAATTCACATGAATAACAGGAGAGTATCCAAATAATATTTTCAAGAAGAATTGATAAGTCAAAACAAGAAAAGAAACAGAAGTTGACATCCTTCATTGTATAATTATATCCAATTTCTAAAAATAAAGAAATGTTCATTTGAAAAACTGATAATACATACAGATTTTCAGAAAAAATAGAGTAAGAAACAGTAGAGTTTACCGCATCCACACACACCTAAGGACGCTAAAGAGGACATTTTATAACCTAGAATATGCTTCCTGAAAACTGTACATAGTATAATATTGAGATTTTGAATATATGATAAAAAGCTATAAGAGAAAACACTCACACCTCAAGAGGCCGAAGGTGGAGACTTTCTATAATCAAAATATCCTGTAATTATCATATGTACAGCTTTTCAGCAAGGATCTTTTGATTATCGAAAGTGTGCCTCTCGGCCCTCTTAAGGAGTAAGTAGATACGTTAAAAGCCACTGTTTTTGGCTAAGGCTCATTATTGAATTCTCAAAATCTTAATGCAAACCTATGTGCAGGTTTGCAGCGAGGATATTTTAGATTAAGTGTTCACAGAAAATGAGCATTGAAAAAACCTTCATTACGTTACAAAGTAGAAAAGAAGATTCGGAAGGAGAGTCCAGAATCCCAGTTTTCCAAAAGAAAATCATCAAATGGCACACATATGGTTCCGAAACCACGACAGGTACTGGCGCTGGAGTATTTGTAACTGGTACCAAATGCTCTATATCTTTAGGCCACTGCCTGAGTGTCTTTCAGCCAGAGATACTTGCAATAGAAAGATGTGTGGAAATTAACCTAGCAAGAAACTCAGAAATGGGATATAGCGATACATCAAGATAGTCAGGGTGCAATAAAGACACTGAGCTCACATATCATCGATTCTAAGATGGTATTAGAGTGCCGAAAAAACTCAATGAAATAGGCTAAAACTAACAAGATCTTTTTAGTCTGGGTTCCCGTCCACTTGGGAATTAGAAGGAAAGAAAAGGCCAATACACTTGCCAGAAAAGGAGCACGAAGTTCTTACATCTGCCTGGAACCTTTCTGTAGCATAGGCAAATTCACCTGCGAGAACGAGTTTCAGTAGAAGGAAAAAAACGAAAGAGAAACACTCTCGCGGAATCATCCTGATTTGGAAAAACTTTTTCACTGCGAGATCCAAGAACTATCTGGATTTTAGCACGAATATACTACCCCTCACTGGATTCTTCACAGGGCATTGTCGCCTTAGGAAACACCTCATAAGAATGAGTCTAGCAGAAAATGACGAGTGCAGATTCTGTGGGAAAGAGGAAGATACTCCGAAACCTCACCATCACTAGCCAACGCAAAATATGCACTGGCCAAGAAACTTATAGAAGTGAGGATTTAGCCTCCATGAAGCCATCCCAGATACTGGAGTTCATAAGAACTCTGGAATTGGAAGGCGAGCTGTATGGAGAGATTAGCTCTGACGGGGCCACAATAGAACATTAGGTCGCAGTGAAATGGAACCTTCTTTATTAAATCTAATCTCAAACATCATATGTACAGCAAGGATCTTCTGATTATCAAAAGTGTGCTCCCTCGGGCCTCTTAATGAGTAAGTGTATACGGTAAAAACCGTTGTTTTCGGCTAAGGCTGGTTATTGAATTCTCAAAATCTCAATGCAAACCTATATCAGGTTTGACACAAGGATATTTCAGGTTGTGAAAAATGTCCACTTTTTCCACCCTCTTGTGGTGTAAGTGTTGATCTATACATTTAATGTACAACTCGCCCTGTATACATACACCTTTCGTTCAAATCCTTTCATCAATTTCCCCAAGTACCTACCAAAGTTGCACCCACTCATTAAACGTAGAGATCTACAAGGCAGATGGCCGCGCAGTGCCCGTACCTCTGGACTTCTCCACTCCACTCTGAACTCACCAAATCAGCAGCCCGGGTGTGCAAAGAGAATTGGAGCTCGACGTTGAATTCATCACCGAGTGTGTCAAAATCGTAATATGCCCGGCACACAGCCCCGGGTCCGCGAGATAGAACGAGAGGGAGAGAGACAGAGAGAGGGTGGCGTGGGGCATGTGTAATTACACATTTGGAATATTTATAAAGCCCATTCTGAGATTGAATTATGCTGATGATATGAAACCGGCTGCCCGAGCCGACGGAATGGGTGGGCATATGCCGCATTTTCGGTTTTCATTCGCGTAAAGTATGCGGGATCAGGAGTTTGAGGTTTTACGAGGGGGCTGGGAGATGGATTGTGGTGGGTGTTTTAGGTTTGCCGTTTCCGATTATAAACTTTTGGGATGGTCCTCCGTAAAGAAAATATTTCAATCTGTCCTGGGATTTTCGGTGTATGGTTTTGGAAGGTGTGGAATATGAGAATTGAATTTAGGAAAATTTAAAAGGGTAGTTCTTGCAATAAATCTTTCAGTACCAATATATGAGTTCCGTATAAAGGCAGGGTCCAAATTTGACCCCATATAACCCCATACCAATCATTTGCTCGCAAAATTTCTGATCCGTAGAATTGTACTGAATTCAAAAAACTACACTTGTTTTCAAATGAAAATCAGGTTAAGACTCGGATCAAAATGTAGACATTTCTTATGTGCAAAATCATTCGAGATCAGAAAAACTTGATTATTTTCTCAAGTATGGAAGTTGCAGAGCTGAATTTTCGAATAACTCACTTCATGGATGGGAATAACGAAACTTTCAACTTTTAGTTTACTTTTGTGTCCGACATAAAATTAAAATCAAAATCAACTAGTTTACCGGTCGTACAGAAATTTTTCGAAATCATAATCTCCCAATGTCTCAATCCTGCGTCATTCTGCATGAACATTCGCTGAGCTATTTTGCAACTGATTCCTAAAATTTAGTGCAATGGGATTGATATTCCTTCTGTGAGCTATTCGCGAACTACAATTAGTACTAAATCTGTTCGTATACCGCATCGATCCTTCAAGGTCGAGAATATGTTCTATGATTTTTCAAGGCACACTGCTTCCCACCATCCCCAAGATTACTGACAGAGTTCTCTTGTTAGATTTCTTGTTTGAAAATCGAATAATTCCTGAGTGTTGTTAGTGGTATCCGTCAAAGCTCTGTTTTGGGCAATTTAGCCAATGAATTTGTATCAATCCTGTGGCATGATGACAGCAACCCCTCAAACCATGAATGGCTGAGTGATACCTTGTTCCGATGTCTTCTCAAAAATACCCTACACTCAATCTTTTCTGTACTACTTCCGAAAAATAAAAAAAACAATCTACATTTTTTTGCTCTAAAATTGTGATGAAGTTACTGAAATTTATTTTCAGTTAGTTATTGTTGAATGTTCTTCAATTTTTGCTAATATCAAAACGGTTCGTTTCAACCATTGAAAAGTCGAAGGTAAAGAAATAATTAGTAGATTTCTCGAGAAATCTGTAACCTTATTTTTATTATTATCGAGTGAACAATGATGATCAAACATTAAGATGATAAAAGCACTCCTTCCTTCTGTGTAGCGCTGAAAGAGTAGTATTTATTGTTATCATGGTAGATTTTCAGACATAGTGCTTCACTGTAGGAATGCGTTGTGGAAATTGCATTAGTTTTTTTTCATCTCTTACGAATTAGGCAACATCTTCAGTTTGCGGATAGCATTTTATTTATTGCTATAATGGTTGCTATAAAAACCGAATAACATATGACAATCAAACTCCGCGTGAATATGGAGATAAGTTATGCCAACTCCTGCAATAAAACGACGTCCTACGCCATCTTTGAGAGAGCCTTTAGTTATTCATTCTCAGTAGTTTTTGACAAAATATGCATATCGAAAAATAAATATTTGGATGATTGAAATATCGATTTCCTAACGAATTTTCACTCGCATAAACCCAAAACTAAAACGAATTATCTCTCTCTCATAATTGGAACTCCATCGGAACAATTTCGCAGAACGTCGACAATAGATGGCGTGTTTGTACGTCTTCGGCCAATGTCACCGGTAGGACCGGACCACAACCGAACAAATAATAGCCCATTCAACCCGCGGAATACGATCCGGGAATGCGTCCATGACGGTAGTCGAGGGGTGCGGCGTTATTAAAACGTCGGACTGCAACAACGACGTCCAGGAATTTAATAAACACGAATTTCGGATGTAGGTAACAACGTCGGAACGATGCGAGGTAAGATAAAGCGGTTTACAATTGTTGACGTTAATGGAAAGTCGCATTTCTGCGGCAGAGGCCAGCTATTCTGCCGATTCTGCGGTAACGACCGGTGCGAATACGGAGAAACGTGGTGTAATGAAGTCATCGATATCGAAACATGCATGATTTCAAGAGAAAATAATAATCATCGAAAAGCGACCAACATTAACATATTATAAAATGAGAAATAGGACATCATGATTAGCAGAAAATGAAATGAAATTGACGGTAGCAGAGACCAGATCGAAAAAAATTTACGATACATACAATATTTTTAGAAATATTTTTTTCCATGCTGAAGTCTCGCGTTGCATATCAATTCAACTCCCCTGATGTCTACTATTTCGCCGCTTTAAATCATGCCAGAAAAAAATCACAGAAAAAATACCAAACAGAGAAAGAGTTAAATAAAATAAAACGAATTAATTTCCACTATATTAAATATATATAATATATATATAATATAGTGGAAATTAATTCGTTTTATTTTATTTATAATGAATTTCCGCCAAGTAAGGACCGAATCCATTAAATAAAAAAGAGAAAGAGTTGTTCAATTAAAGGTAGAAACTTACTATAGACGCAACGCTGAAAAATCGACGCACAACTCCAAATATTCCATTCCAAGCGCACTACCTTTCTAGAAATACATAAGTACACAAAAAAAATTATATGAATTATATGACTATGAATAGAACAACTATCAACATAAAGACAGACGTAATTTCGAAGTTTTGTTTTTTCCTTGTCAATGTCTTATAGTTCAAACAACTTATTGAATTTACAAATTTACAACTTGGATTTACGTTAATTTCACATATATTTGAGAACACGTTAGGCTGGCCGAAGTGAAAGTTTCTCTCAACAGTTAATTATAGATGTCCCCTACTCTTCTGTGAAATGGATATGCAAACCAACATTTACAATTGAAAAAAAACAACTTCATAGAATTAAATTTTATTTTTTGTTTGATGCTGACTCTAATCAAAATATGATTGTAATTTTTAAACAAACTTTATGAATAGAAATTCACAACAACTATAAACCGAAGAAAAAGTTTGTAATATTCTATAATATAAGGAAATTTAATAATCTTGAAACATATCCTGACAAAATGGTAGTCATCAGAATAATAATGAATTTGAATATTAATTACAAAAAAAAATTAAGCCGAACCGCTTATCAAGAATTCATCACAAATCCCGCCGATAAATACATAAGTAGATTTCTAATGAATGAAGATTTCAAAGGATTACGTTTATTGCCGTTTACGGCGACACTGCCCTCCTCTGCTACTTCCATTGGTTTATATACCGCTGGCATTCCTCTCTAGAAGAAACTTCATCTTTCTATCGAGCTCTCGACGCGTCCGGTACCTACTAGAAAGACGCAGTAGCGTAGGGCTTGCGAGTTCGTCACAACATGTTAAAATTTGAAAATGGTCCCTGTTGCGTCAAGTAAATTTCACACAAACTTTACGGGCAGTTGAATATTCAGAAAAACGCATTTAGGTCGAGAAACCAATCCCAGCAGGTACAGCGAGGGCTAAAAAGAGAACCAGAACATCCTCGGCGTCAGGTTGACGACACATATGGTCATGCTGAAGTCTTATCTTAGGGCAAGGAATGAGGACGTAGACCAATCAGGGACTTGGATTGCGCTTTGGTATGCAGAATCCAAGGCGACGATTAACATCCCCTGGAAATTGGGGTACCATATACCAGTACGCTCGTAGCTGTTACCTTGTAAACATATAACTTGTACAGCCAAATTCAATATATTAGTTTAGAAATCCGGTGTTTCATTATCCCAATTTAATAGAATTACAGTTGAACAGTCCCTTTCAACAGAAAATAATCAATCGTATGAGGAAATCACTGACATGAAGTCAGGACTTTGTGAGCAGTTGTTCATTAATAAGCAAATTGCACTCTTGGAGGTCACATATATAAAGTTATCAACTAAATTGTTGAACTAAAATCTACGTAACCGGTCAGTGGCTCAACATTGATACAGGATAATTCCAAGTTTGTAAGTCTCGCAAAAAAAGATCTATAAAACTGCATAAATCTAGGAACCCAGCAGGAAAAGGACAGATTCGCACAAAAGTTTGAACACGGTAATTTTAAGCTGTCGGTATACTGGCAAATACTGAACCTGCTGAACAACAAGTAGTGAACGAATTCGCACTCCTCATAGATTGCTCTCATAAAGTCGAGAAGTTTGCGGAACCGTCGAATATTATCGCGAACTAAGTACGGACATCCCGTATGGAAATTCGGTGGTTTTGTACGTTTTCGCCAGACTTATTCCCATTTAAATTCAGCCCCTACACCCCTTCCGCCCGCTTAGAGGTCGAAAACTCAACGAATCCTGCTGAAATTTTCGCAGCGCGATGAGTTCTCCCCGCGTTGCATATTCAGCCGCGGATTTACATGCATCGTGTGTTTTTGACATTTGCACGCATATGCGCCGTCAGCTATATATGGATGGTAGGACTCACCTCGTCTGCTGATCGCGATGAAGTCATTGCTTTAATTCTCTTTTGTTGGGGGCCACTTTACATATCAATTAAGACTGGAATAGGCTTAATTTGTTTATTAATTCTGCTTATTGGGTAGACGACGTCCGTTCGTTGGGAACTGTCAACGAATACGGGGTCTTGGGTTCCGTCTTTGTGTCACTTAAATGTTTGAAGGGTTCAATTGGAGGGTTCGGGACGAATGAACGCCTGGGTGAGGATTTGAGGTCTTGAGAAATGTATTCTAGTGAGTCACTCTTTTTCGGTCCATCATCCATTTTCCCAATTCACCAAATAAATTGATATGAAAATCTCAATGAGATGTATGTTTCCATATCACTCCTGAAAAATCATACGTTACCTCCAGTTTTAGAACACTATCTCACTGAGTAAATGAAAAGCTTAAGCTAATAATTTTCACGATTCCAAAAATATTGTAGATATATTCGATCGTCGTATTCTCTTCTTGTTGGAAATTCATTCTAAAAAATTTTTGTGATGAATATAGGTGAAAATTAATATTGTTCAATCAGTTGGGTATATATTTTATCTCCCCATAAATATCTCACATCATTAAATTTTCAGAATATTCAAATGGGGAATATGCCGTTTAGAATGTAGCGTTGAATTTTAGTTTTATATTATACAGTTCACCATTCCTGGGAAAAACTTCGTGTTATTTATTTATATACCCCTATTTTCCAGATGCTCCTTCACATAGTCACGGCAACAATGTCTTCAAATTTTAATGGACAAATATTGGAAAAACTTTCTACAAATATCCACATACTCGGCATATTTTACTAAGATGGAGTGAAGAATTGTCTATATTATCAAGTATTAATTCTACTATAGTTTGCGACAATTAATTCTGACTGCAGCCTACTAGTTGAACAAAAAAATAAAAAGAAAGTTGCGTACTTAGACTCGCTATTTTTGTAGAGTGTGATACATTGTTGAATTTGTAATTTGCTTTATAATCCTACAAATATGGCATCTTTAAGAAAAAAAAAATTGAGTATCGCGTCTCTGAAACAATTAGAAAAAAGAAAAAAATATGACGATTTCATTAGAATCCCTATATCGGCTAATGGCTTCAAATGGAATTTCGTGAAGTTATCTCCAGAAACATATGAGTTATACAAGAAAAAAGAAAATCTCGATTTTTAGTTTTTTCGAGATATCTCAGGAACCATTGGAGATATTTCGGACCTGTTAACACCAACACACTCATCCCTAAATAAAGCACCTTTTCTGTAATTCAAGCCATCCTGTATTTCTATCAATTTTCGATATCCCAATTAGTACACAATTTTTATAGTTGTAAAATGTAGATACCAAAAGTACACAATATGTAACCTTCTTCTGAAACCTGATGCTTTTATGTTCCCCATAATATTAACGATAGATGATCCAGTCTATTCTATTTAATTATTTATAACTGCCGTAATTGTTCAGTAGAAACATTATGCTTAATTTATAGATCACCAGAAGGACAACACTCGATGCACAATATTCATTGTCTTAAGCTTTGAATAATATTGCTGCTTTGTTTTTATGCGAGACGAATAAATTACATATTGTATGATATGTTCGAATGGTTTGATTGAAAAATACTCGTTATTATGCTCATTAAATTAGGGGTTTATTATTTCCTACTTTTTCACACTACTTGCATCTCAATTCGTGTGAAAAAAAAAATTTCATGCATTAGGATGGTACTGAAAAATTTATGACTCAATGCCGTAAAGCAATTGATGTTTCAACCAATTGGAATATGTCAAGAATTATAACAATTATCTACATTATAAAGAAAACTATAAAGAATCTGTGAAAGAACTGAAACGACAAAGATCGGGAGGAAAATGTTATGAAGTTCAATTGATCTATTTACTTGAAAAACTCAACCATTCGAGGTAATTGATAAACTTAAAAATTCATAAAGCAATTCTTTAAAAATTCAAACATGGTTTAGTTCACGTCACCTGGAGTTGAATATTGGAAATTATAATATCAATGGTGCATTTAGTAGTATATTATTCAACGAACGGTAATGTCAATAATATCAATGGTGCATTTAGTAGTATATTATTCAACGAACGGTAATGTAGGTCATAACTCACGCAGATGAAGTTTGCAGCACGAGCCGCAGGCGAGTGCTGTAATTCATCAAGTGAGTTATGAACATTACTGCAAGTTGAATACTACACATTATCTACGACTATAACAATAAATACTAAAATACAAGAATAGACAAAGAACTTCATTGAAAAACGTTAAAAGTCACCTATAAACGTCAAAATTATCAGATTGACATTCCTGCCTTCAATAACAATAATGGAATGTTCCTTTTCGGCCAACCAAATAGAAGCACAGAAGTATAGAAGCACAGATCCATCTTTTCCTAGTGATTATAGAGAGTTATAATAGTGAGTTATTATAACTCATGCTCTTTGTTAATAGATACTAATAATGTCGCAGAAGCAGTTGAATAATGAATATATAATTCAATAGGAGTAGATAAAATAACTAAAGGCATCTACAAAATATATTCTGGAATTTTGAAGGATTTATTGCCTTTTTTTCATCTGAAAAATGCACTACATATGATAGAATCTTCTACATATTTGATTCTGACTTGATTTAAAACGTTGGGTTCCAGAAATTCCACGAGAATAAATGTATTGAAATATAGGTTATTCAGTCAGTTTCGTGGATGAAATGAACCTGGGGGGAATATTTCAATTTCTACCCTTGAGTAAACTGCACGTCTATCATTCCTGAAACACGATACGACTTATACATACTGTAACAACCCGATAAGGTTAACCAGACACCACTAAAACCCAATTACATCTCGAACCCATCCGTCAATCTATGAGTAGTTCGCCACATGTTCTCTCCCAATGCATCTTCATCCCCATAACGAGGAACCCCTTTTAAGATAACCCAGCAGACTCGGACCGTTAACCGTCTGCGGCATCGTTAAATAGATTAAATTTTTGGCTACCGCAAGCTCCCTCCAAAAAGTTCAATATTTGCCCAGCTAATCCCAACAATAACCGAAGAACATGAACAGGTGCACGGCCTGGAACTGTAATTGTGCTCCGATATAAGCAAGCTCGACAAACAAAAGTAAGAACGCCTCGACTTGGGTAAATAGGGGGTGACTTTTGTTCGGAGTAATACAGAACGTAGGCTCTTAATTGGGTTGTGGGATCATGATTCTCTTCCCCTCTCGAGATTTTAGGTAGGAATCATTTGCCAAATTGTTTCGACGGCGAAAATGGAAATGGGAGACGTAAAAATATCTGATGGTTTTGATATTTAATATGTAGTAGTAATGTCGACACTCACCACATATATCTCATTTGAATTTCTTATAGGTAGATAGTTACAATGAAGGCATTGAATGAAACATAAGAAATCAATAAAATGAAACAAAGTAATTTTTACTAATCCTTCAATGTTTGCGAGAATTGCTTCGCTAATACTGTGGCTTCATCAGGCTATATTTGATGACATCAGTTGAAGAGTCAAGGAGATTTTGCGGGTATATATAAAATAACCATGTTGAATTTCATACAAAATTTTGTGTGGATTGCATAATAGATTTAAGATTGAAAAGGGGGGTTCCATTTCTCTGCGACCAAATGGTTTACTGTGTCCCCATCAGATCTATTCTCGCCATAAAGTGATCTACAGCTCACCTTCAATTTCAAGAGTTCTAATGAACACCAGTATTCTCATTTTGTATGGCTTCAAGTTTCTTGTCTAAAGTAGATTTTGCGTTGGATTAATGATAGCGGAGTTTCTTCCTCCTACCCACAGAATCTGCACTTGTCAATTTCTTCTGGACCCATTCTCATGAGATGTTTCTTAAGGCGACCATGTCCTGTGAGGAATCCAGTGTAGTTTATTCTTGATAAGATCCAGATACTTATTGGATCTCAGTTTCGAGGAAACTTTTGGGAATGATCCAACCCAGGAAGATTGCGCACTTGTTCATTTCTGCCTCAATTGCCCTTTGAAGACCATATTTGAATATACATTTATGAAGGCGCCAAGGGTGCAATTTACGCATGAATGAACAAGCGATCAATAGCTCCTAACTTCACATCAGTCCTTCTTCATGAATCTGCCATAGTCCTTCTTTCTTCTTCCAGAACTCCTGGTCTGGAGTTTTTCGATTATTCAGTTTTTCTAGTGCTTTCTTTCCATTTGTAGTAGCTATTTTTATGTTGTTGTTCAGGTATATATTGGAGGTACTTTTTGCAGCAGCTCGTTGTTTCTACGAAGACTGAGAAAATTGATCCAGGTTTCTTTCTCGATCTAGCTTACAGGTATGAATTCATTGATCTCTTATTTTGACTTCTTATAAAGCGCCATATTCACCTCTGGAGACCGAAGAGGTGAACTTGTTAGTTTCTTCTCGAATATTGTTGTAGGTATTATACAACTCCAAAGATCGACTCGAGAAAGTACTTCTTCTTCCTGCACTCTATTTCTATATCCTCAAAAAACCAAGGTGTTTTATATTTTGCCATCCTTATTTATATATTTATTTTACTGATTCTCTCTTTGCTTCCCGAAGAAACTATTGAAAACTTCTACAACTTCAATGAAGAACGAGCAATACAATATTTGTTCATTTTTGATCAATAAGATCGTATGAACAAGATACAACATCAACTAATCTAATTCACCCATCATGATAAAACCGACCACCTGCCAAAAAACTACCTGGTCCACAAACAGAACCCTTCTTCTCCCCTAATTCCCTTACGACTACAACACATTGTCCTCCTCGTAATCAGTAAACAAATTTACAACCAATCGAATGTCGCAACACTCGATTTTCCGCGAACCCAATTTTCCGTACGTATCTTATTACCCCGCTCTAACCCGCGTTTATCTCCTATTCAAACAAACCTAACTAGGTACCGGAATTCTGCATCATATATAAATCGTATACAGGTCATATATACTTTGCATATACAGTATATACAGGGCCGTTCGAATCATCGACCCATCGACGTTTGTCCAAACCCATATATACTTTGTATATACAGTATATACAGGTCCGTTCGAAACATCGACCCATCGACGTCCTTCCAAAACCCATATATACTGTGTATATACAGTATATACAGGGCCGTTCGAAACATCGACCCATCGACGTCCTTCCAACCCCCCGAGGTCGACCCGGCATCCCCTTCCCTGGCCCGAGGGTCGGATAAATAGACGTCGTAAAATCTTGGACCCGCCACCTTACAAGCTGGATGGGATAAAGCGGCCGTCGACGAGCGTGCGTCAGTGTTGGCTCGGCCTCTAAGCTGAGAGGACAGACCGAACTTTTCGACGTGGGATCCGTACCGCACTTTCGTGCCTGTTCTCGCGGGGATTTCGGCTCGCTCTCTGTTTTGAAATCGGCGAAAGGGCTTTTTCGCGCTGTGTGTTTATACTTCACGTCTGGACGTATATATAGAGTGTGTTTTTTTATTGGGCAGGAAGTAAGTGGTGTTTTCTGACACGGCTGTTGTTTTGTGTGTTGAGCTGTTTTTTGGGGGATGTGTTTTGATGTACCAGGAATGATATGAGGGTGATCTACATCAAACAAAATTGTGAGGATTGGTTTTTGGTTTCATTTTTTATTTGTTTGCACGCACGGATACGATTGCAGCTTCAAATTTGCTGTTGTTGTGTAGCATGTTGTTTGAATGTGGATACGTAAATAATGCAGATTGAAGAAGTCAATAGGAATAACATTGTTACAATGTTTCAGCAATAACAAGTTCTTTAAAGATCTCTAAACGAAGATGAGTTGTTCGTCAAATTTTATATTAATTTCTGCGATCATCGATCTCCTGTCATATCTTAATTTGTTTATTGAAAGGTGGAAAATTATACAATGAAATAAAATCGAATTGTTACTTCAAGAAAAGTCTGTACTAAGACTTTCTGAAACATTTACTGTGAATTACATATATAGGCTTGTCAAAATACTCAAAGAATCAACCGAAATTTATTGAAAATCAATAGCCCTTTCAAACATTTGGAATTATGGTGAAAGTTCTGAGAAATTCTATATAACATGCAGCCATATGATTTTCCTTAACGTTTTCATCTCAGAAAACCCCTAGTTTCAAATGTTCTCAAACTAGAATCAATCAATGAATTTCTCTCAAGTGTTTTGTGATTTTTCTATCGAATTTCCTCTTACATTTGAAAATTCGCAGAAAAAGAAGTTCAAGTAATAGAGCGTCATACTGCATTCAACAATCAATTCGGATCTTTTGAATGAAATCAATAGGAAGCGATATAGGAACTCAAAAGACATCTGGCGATAGGATAAGTGCACTTGTCATGGGGCACAATTTTCCTGTTGAGTTTGCCTTCAATGGAAATTTTATAAAGACCAATCACTAAAGGAATTCAAGAGAGTAAAAGTTTATGTGATCACACAAATCATGAAACAAAAGGATACTTTCAAGACATGATAGAATTGCATGATTGTCAAAAAAAAATCAGTATCCAGAATGATCACATTGCAAAAATCTATCCGCGACTACACAATCCCAAAACCTGCTCAAAATAGCTCTTTTAAAAAGCTAAGAAGATCAGAGAAGTATCAGTCAGAGAGATTAATCATTCCGAATTAATCTGTAACAACCTTCCTATTCTTAGAAAAACACTTTTTTCGCTTTCCATTTCCCACCATGAAGTTATCTTGATTAACAGTCTCCGCCTCGAAAATGCTCCACTAGGAATCTTAAATTGACTCTTTTTTTTTTTTCGTTCCCGAATGACAAATGGGCTGTGAAATGAACTCCATCAATTAGATGGTCCAAAACGAAAAGGCAATCTGGAAACGAAGGCATCCGATAGACATTGAAGAGACGGAGCTTGTAATGGATGTGTTTTGGAATAAACAGTTTTCAAGCACATATACTTGCATTTCATTATTCAGAACATATAGCGACAATAACGTTCATGAATATTGCATGGGAATGAAGAACATAGTTCATGAGTAGGCGGTTCGTTTAGGTGAACGTTTTCAAATTGTAGGCTAGCCGTAACATTTCGAATAGAACCCGTATATCCTTACATTGGTTCTCATTGTTTCAATGATAAGTTCTGAAGTGCATGCCATGACCTTAGAACGTGAATTCAGGAATTTCAGGAGGAATTTGAAAAAATATATTCATTGCCATACCATTTAATTATCATGTTACTTAATGTTCATCTTTATAATCCATTATTTGTATTGTATTATTTCAGGGTACGAATATCTCGATTATGTTTGTTAATGAGCAATATGCATATAAATTTTTTTTTTCGATATTTGAAAAAATTACAAAAAATACAAATTTCCTTATGATCTAGTCCATAACAAGAAAACGTATCAATAATTTTCATTTATAATTCTCAATTAATAAAATTATCTTCGAAATTTTTTCGTAAAATATTTTAAGGAAGCGAAAGTAGCAAACTTTTAAAGCATGCTTTTCAAATTCTTATAGTTTTTCATTTACAAAGAGGTTTACATCAAGAAAGTTGTAACGAAATATTGATGAATGTGTATATTCTCCTGGCATGTTAATTTGGCAAGATGATCCAGATTTTCGTCATAATTCCAAAGATTCCGTTGTGAATTCCAGTTTTTTTTTTCCATTAATTTTATCAATTTCTCCCTACGTCGACATGGTTGCCGACATTCGGCAGGCATGTTGCAGGTGTAAAACATAAAATGCTCCTAGAAATGCTGGTCTCGACCCCAATTTAGGTTTATGATCGGTTATGTTCCCATTTATCGTTTGTTGTCAGACCGAAAACAAAGTGGGGGCTTTTACAAATCACCATGAAGATTAACTATTTTTTTTTTACTTTTCTCGACGGCCATAACTCCACATATATGGCGCAGTTAAACTCCATTTTTATACGGCTAGTTCTAGTTGTCATTCCGACACTTTAGCCAGAAGTTTAATAGTTATGGCTCCATAGAAAAAGTCGTTGATGTATCATTACAAATTTATCATTGTTATTAGGCGTATAAAAATAATAAGAGTCGTTTTCCATACCAGCGCAGATAAAAACATCAATCCACGTTTGAATATCTGATGCACTCTCTTTTATTGGTCGTTCCTGGTATTTTTGATATGACGAATCATGAAGTACTTTACTAAAATGGAATACTGATGATCGTCCAAATTCACAGAATTTGAGGGAAATTGAGTTGAACTCGAAGCGAATTGGAATTGGACGCATTACCAGATTCAAACAAAATTCAAACAGCATTTCGAAAAAAATACTCAAAGACAAGTAACAACAAAACCTACCAATTAATATTCTCCCAATAGATGAAGAATAATAGTGCCAGGCTTGCTATTGTATTGTAATATGTTCTGAAAGAATGAGCGTTATGAGATTGATGTAGATATTTTGTGCTTTATTCTTTATTCCGAGACTTTTCTGTCTTGTTTCCTGGATTCTCACTCTTTTGCACGCCGAGCAAATTTCTTTTTGCATTCTGTTTATAACATACCCACTGTTGTTGATAAATTTAATTAATGTCATGGTATTCAGACAATCTTTCAATTCTGAAAAAAGTACCTCCTTGTGCGGGACTCGAACCCGTTACCTCCGAATTACTAGTTCGAAGCTCTAGTCAACTTAGCCACCGAGGAAGCTGAAGATTCTTCGCAGTTGGCTAGAGCATCGAACTAGTAATTCGGAGGTTGCAGGTTCGAGTCCCGCTCGAAGAAGTATTTTTTCAGAATTGAAAGATTGTCTGAATGCCATGAAATCAATTTCAATGAAAAAATGAAATTTTTTCGAAAATTTCAGATAACATAAAATTAATGAAAACTTATGTCAAAAACATACGGCAATGCAAAAATAAATAATTACAAAACCAAGAATATAAATATTCCAAATCAAAAATTTACGCCCGCCTACGCCACTGGCTGCGTTCGCAGGTCCGTTAAACGATACGCCACCGCCGGAAATCGGAAGCTGGGCGAAAAAGCGTAGCCGCCGCCGACTCTGATCTCCCCTTCACCTGCATCCGATTTCGCGCAAAACGACCGAGTTTGCCGGCAGGTCCCTTCTTTATCGGCCGAATAACTTATCTCTACTTCCGAAGCCATCTACGGTGGAAAGTTTGCAACCGTAGTTTTCCGAATTCGGATATGCGGGGGACGGTGTTCCTGATTATGGGATATTCCTGTTAGTTTCTCGAAGAGTTTCCAGTTTTGGACAATTCTCGATGTTACTTCCGGTCGGTATAGTTGCGATAAGGCGGAATTTTATTCGGGGGTAAAAGTTTGGGGAGCCTTTCATGTCTCGTTTGTAAATGAAGAAAGGCTGTGAATTTTGAAATGTTTACCTAGTAGATATTTGTCTCATTGAACTCCGCTGTAACCGAGGCTGTAACGTAATTTGTGAAAAAATTAAATATTTATTCATAATTATCTTTTGAATTCCTAGAGATGAGTCACTTCTTGTTTGATCAAAATTTCCAGAAAGTTTAAGTTATAATTGTTTTTGGCGAAGCATCCTTTGCCAATTTCGGAAGGATTGCGATTTTTCATCCAGGGATCACTAAAGGAATCATCAGTTCAGCACTTAGTGATCCCTGCCAATTACACCTTCCATCTCCAGAGATTAGCATGGTGACTTTGCCGTAGAACAGTTGAGTTTATATATTAAACGGTTTTGAGAGATATGCAGCCTACGACGACATCTCTCGGACAATCAAAAGGTCACTAATATATATATATTCTTTTGAGAAAGAGCAATACAAAATATTAATTTCAAACAATCAAGCATATGTGTCGATGAATCTCAGTATTAGCAGAGGAAATGTAACGGGGCATCATACATTTCAACGTATGATACAAGAGAACAGATAAAAACCTCAGCAAAAACTCTGTCTCCCCGTATCGGTGTAGTGACTGGTTTGTGTAAACGTTTACAGAATAAGCTGACATAATTTATTTTGAAGGACTAGCAGAATCAATTTCGACATTTTCATGTCAGTAACATATGAAGTATTAACGTTACTACATTCAAATTTTTGATCACTTTCCTTTTTGAACTACTTCTAATGATTTTAAGTATTCTATGAAAAAGGAATTATGAATTTTCGGTGTTTCCCAATGTGCAATATTGAAAAAACTGATAAAAAGATGAAAATTTGCTGGAAACCGTCATGTTCAAGTGAATGCTAAATATTCCAAACAATCAAATCCAGTTTAAAATCGAAAGCAATACGGAAAAATTCCAATAAAGAACTGATACCATTTTCATGGTTCTAGTGACGCGGTCAACACAAATAACTTGAAATCGATAATGTTGATCGAAATCTCGATCGAAATGTATTTCGATAAACGAAATTTCAGGTCGATCGAATCTTTTGACAATGAAATATTGGATTCGTTTTTTCGCTATTCTGAATTCTGTATTTGATAAATTAATTCGGAAAGATAGGTTATTCAACTTTACTCCATATAATACGCAGGACAAAAATCAAAACATCTGCATGATATAAACAATTATTCTCCTTCAATGTCAAAGTGGGGATGGTCACAGTTGTGACCTATGCTAGCTCGCTGTGGCATGAATATAGTCGCTCTCCAATCGTGGTATGGGTTACGACAATTTTATTCCATTATTCATACTTTATCTGAGCTTAGTATTGAAGTTTGTTGTGTTCTGGTTCTTATGAACTTAATTAATTGTTTTTGCCTCTTGATTCATTAGGAATGTTTTATGTTAATGAATATGGCAGCTCTGCACGTTTCGCTTGATTGTTGATGACACTGAGCTGTATGATTTTTGAGGTAGTTTCGAATCATCAATTCATTTTTCTCTACGTTTGTTCTTCTGTCATTTTTGTGAAACGCTCGGTGAAACGCATTATCTATCAGCCCGTCTCTCCATTCATTTCCGTATAATCTTTCCGGGGGGTTTACATTTAACACCTTCAGAATATTATTTGAAGAACGAGTTTTATACTGCTCGTCAATTGATTATTGTATAATTCTAATGACTCATCGTTGAAATATCCCTTGAAGAATTCACCTAGACACCTGCAAAACGCAGGGTAACGTCCAACCATCACTCATCAACAGGAGAAAGTAGAGGACAACGAAATGGTGGCCGACCCGGCAGCCGAAAGTCGAACGACGCAACTCAGATTCCCAAGAAGGAAATCAAGTTACATCTCCCCGTCTCCGATTCCCGTTGTTTCCGTTTCCCTCTTCGCGTTGTGTGGCGCGACGGAGAGCCTGCATGTTTTGCCTTTGTTGGTATCTCTTTACGGAATGTATATATAACTTAATCTGACACAAGTGGGCTCTTTGTCGGCGTCTCGACTCGTCTAAATTCCAATTTAAGAATCCCGTCTCGCAATCATCGCGCCTCTCAAGACCTCAAAGCGTTACATCTTTACGGTCTAACATTACGCACACACAAACACACGTGTTTCTTCAAGGGTCTCCCCGACTGTGCAAGACATGCCATTCCTCGCTGTGCGCGACATCAAGAGTAGCAATAAAAATTTCATCGAGGCGAATTCGCCAGGGCATGAATTTTCCCCGGGCTCGCGTTGACGCTACGCGACCGGAAAATATAAATTTCTTTGTGTTTCGGTCGAACGGGAAAGATAATGAGTTGACGGTGTCGAGGGAGAGGGGTGGGGATGCCGTCTGCATCATGGAGTTATTTGTACTGAAGTTGCACTTAAAGAATACAGATCTCAGCAGAAAAAGCATATGACTTTTCCAGTAAGCAAATTTTGTCCCCAACATGAACTATCAAATTTGACATGAAGCGCGCGGAAATGAAAACATATCAGTGCTACGATATTTCACTCAATTCGCGAGTTTCTCCACGAAGAACGCACTTCTTATGTCCATAGTGAATCAGCGTTCTATATTAACTCGAAATATATTTAAATCAATACCTAAATATATCAGAAATTCAGGAAACAAACTTCAAGCGTGCCAAACGACGTGAAACAACCGATGACACTAGGAGAGCAAAAGTTGCCAAACCTTGGATATCAGTAGGTAGATACAGAAAATAATAAATATTCTGCTTATTATGAATTCGACAATTAGGAAAAATATCGGATTCCAAATATTCAAATTTTCATATTTAATCGGGAATCACTGAAATGAATATATCTCATTCAATATAATTCATTACGATATAGTAAAATTCTGAATTTGAAAATATATCACAATCCGACAACGTAATCAAACCATGTTGGGGACATGTAAAAATCGCGTATACTCCCTCTATCTATGTTTATGATTCTATTATACAGATCAAAACAATTAATCGGCAAAAACTTTGAATGTAATGCATAATGAGTATTGATTGGAAGGTGCAGAAGATGCGCCCTTTCAGATATTCCCAATTCCGATCTAGGTTCTAGATAGGAGAAAAATTCTGGTCAAATAAGTACCTACCTATAGCATTCTAGTAACATATTATGACGGCTATTATTCACTCATTCATTTAGTCGTATTGTTTACAGATCTACGTAAATATTTCCAAAAGTTTGTCTCTTCTATGGACGCTGCTCCTGATTTGAATTGCTTGGCATCTTGTAAATTCTTCCCATTTAATTCAAATATATTGGAAACAATATCGGCCCTAGCGTTGTTCCCTGTGGTACATCATATACTTTTTTTACTAAATGACACCCTATGTTTGAATTCAACATTTTTGCTACCTTTAAGCCATATATGATGTGAACCATGCTCAAACAGTACCCCTAATTCAAATTGTATCAAGTTTTTTGATAACAGGTTTCTGACAATTGTCTCGAAAGCCCTTTTGAAATCAATGAACACTACCAGAATCCTATCGTTTTAATCTTTTTCTTTCAACCATCTATCACAAACATCAACAATTGTAGTTTCACAAGAAAGTTTTAATTTTAAAACCTGACTATAAGAACATTATTTTCATTCAAATATTTCATCAATAGATCTCTTCAACTACCAATTGTGAAACTTCTTTTTCACCACTACACCATCTACAGCTTGCCCGAGAGTTTGACATTTAGTTTGAGAATTTTCATGAATTTTACAGTATCAACGATAGCTTCAGGGAGGTTACACTCCTAAAAATTTCACATCTACAGCATTTTTGTGTTGGCCATTGCAAGACATTCTGTGACCAGGTGATCGGGAGTTTCTTCCTTATTCCCACATAATCTGAACACATCAGTTCCTGAAGACTCTATTCCCATAATGTGCTTTCTGAGGCGGTAGGACACTTCAAGGAATTCAGTTAGGAGGTGTAGCAGTTATGTATGCTTTAAGATTTAAATCTCTAAATAAACTTTTAAATAATTCTATTTTGGGATCTTGAAGTATTAAATATCTAAAGGAACTTTCAAAAGAGTTCCTTCCCAAAAAGATTCAGTCGGAATATTAGTCTTTTGGTTTTCTCCTTCTCTCGAAACTCTTTCTTTTAGGTATAATGTAACCGAAGTACCAGTCGTTTCATTTGTCAATATGTAGGTAGTGTGCTCAACCAATTCCACATACAGGTTTTAAGTGTCATTAATCGATAAACACTTGGAATCAGGTAAACTACATCAACACAATCGCAATCTCACAAAGTTTGGATTGCAAAACTGAAACTCTTATATTCATAACTTTTCTAACTTTTTCAATGAAAAATCAGCCGGGATATATTTTCACTTTTCTTAAATCTTAGAGTCTACCGAAGAGGCTACGTGAATAGCAATCTTTTGAATTATCGAACAACTTGCTGGAGTAAATTGTTCTGCATAATGAAAGTTCAAACACTACACTAGTGACTTGTGACCTCGCTTGTGACCTACAAGATAGGTATTTCGAGAAATACAGTCATTACGTTATTTCTCATAAACCGTGTAATGAATGGGCTTTTTGTAGTTAACTCCAAATAGAAGTGGGATAATTTCATAACACAATTATCAGTAATTACTTCATTAGCCTTAAACGGCTATTTTTAAAGATGAACCTAATGACCAGGCTTCGGCTATGGCACACAAAGGAATAATCTTATCGTTGCCATAGTTCTGTAGTTATCTTCTGATTTATTGCGATGGACGTTATTTTAAATAACAATCTAATTGTGGAGACTGGAACGTTGACTTTACTGTGCTGGGTAATGTTCTTCGTTGTATTAGCAGCACTCTGTCTTTCGATTGATGTTGTCCAATTGAAGATTGGAAGAGAACAATTATAGGTAATGACTTCTAGCAGACTGCTAGAGACATTAGAGTTATGAAGTGTTTTGATAGATTCAAGGATGGTAGCATTTAATATTTTTTTTTTTTAGTGTTTGGAACACTTTCCCATAATTTCTATACCCATTCGATGTTTCGAAACCTTTCGTTTTGTGACAGTAAACAACAGGATATGTAATTTTTAAAAGTTATAAGTCTTTAAGAATCCAAGTCATGTTCAAGATTATAGGTTCTAGTTCAGGTTATAGGCCATAAACTTGGACAATGTCTAGTGGATCCACTACATATTTTCCAATTGTAATTCAGAAAGTGTAAAATGTAATTGAACAAAGCAAATTGAATTTCAGAAGATGAAAATTGCTATTCAGAATTGGGAGTTGACATTCAAGAAGAACTGTATGTAAAAATTGGCATTTCTGAATAGCAATGTGATATTTAGAAATGGAAATATTTCAATAAATATAGATTGGAATTGTGATTTGCTACTTTGGAATTCAGAAATACGAAATTGTATTTCTAAATTGGTCGAGAAATTGGTTATGTCATGTACTTCAGAATTCATGAAAATAAATAGACTGTATTGTATATTGTACTGGTACCTCACATTCGGTTCTGTTCTGAATTAAATACATATTACGAGTACATGTTCTGCAATTGAATTCATTTCCTCTCAAATCAAATTAACTATTCTCAAATCCAATTTTTCTTTTCTGAATTATACTTTTATATTCTGAAATAAATGTAAATGTTTCCTTTCATGAAATTGAACTTTGATTATCTGAACTACAATTGGGAAAGGTGTAGTATATGAATGCATCTAATATATCGTTACAATGAAATTCATCAACCAGCACAGTATCCCGAATAAACAAACATCGCCACAAAAAAAAAACTTCACATTGATTATCCATACACATAACGTACAATGACTTGTGGGAACAACTCGCCCAAAGTAGAAATTCGATATCTAGTTCTGCCGGTTTACATAACCAAAGAAGGGCTTCCTAGAGCCGTTGAAGGATTCCGAGAACAAAGACACTGTCTGATCGAATACTCCTATAGAAGGAAATGAGAGATCCGTTTCTTCAAGGACTAGATGAGTTTACGATCTTTTGTTTTTGTCGTGGCCCACTCCAAATTACTTATTTACAAAATCTGGGTGGTGAACCTGTCACTGTTTTGACTCACTAGATAGAGAGGGAGGGGCTTCAGTCAATTTCAGATTTATGTTGGCTTGAAAACGGGGTAACCTGAGATTATTTGAGGATGAGATGTGTTCGAGAGATAACGATGGAGTTAATTGCTTGTATTGGGTAACTGGTATGGCCGAAGAATGATATTAACATTTTAGATAGGGATCTGTAAAGTGAACAACTACATAGGTATCTTAGGAATGTTCGTTATCCCTTTTATTTCTTCATCTGTTCGGATATTGAAAAATAACATCAATCTAATACTTACGAGTATTAATCTGCCTCGAATTTTATTGGGATTCTTCTTTTAATGTTCATGTTTGTGTTTTATTAGTTTTAGAGCTGCTCTGGAATTATAGGAATAAAATTCGTTTATGATAATGAAAATTTATCAGTAATCCGAGATTTTCTTCATTGTTTTGTAGAAAAAACCTCTAAGCTTCCTATGACTTTAAGAATTTTGTGTAATAGGAGATAATATTATGTGAAACATCAAAAATAATAGTTTTTTGAATATTTGATTCGTGATGGTATTTTTGAATTTTTGTTATTTATAATTGTACCTGGGTACTAGTGCTTATACATTTGTCTTTCATTGTTTCTTGAATATATCCTCAAACCTATGGAATTTAGTGCGAATAAGGAATTGCTCCAGAATTTTCCCTTATTCTCCAACTTTTCTGTTGAATCTTAAGGGATGCAATTTACGACTTGTCGATCTAAGATTTATATTTTGGGTAGAGGTTTCGTATGTCATAAAATATATTGCAATTGGCGCCAATCTCATATGTAGTTCTAGGAAATGTTTCGTTTAGCCCTTCTTTCAGATTTTTTTATGGGATTTGCTATATTCTCGTATTTCTTATGTGGGTAATGTGGGCGAGTTTGGAAAAATGCTGCGTTGAAATGTGCAAAAATTATGGACATTTTCATGGGACATTTCTTTCAGATATGTTCATTCAATTTCGCTTGCTTACAATTTTTGAATGTAATTCATGAAATTTTCTATGTCAATGATTTGGATAGTCTACAATGTGTTTCAAAAAATGGTGACCCCGTCTCTAGGTGAAGTAAGGGGTGTTTTTTTCGAGGTAAATAGCATTAAGTTGGTATTACTGTTCAAGATGGCGACCGATTAAACAGCTGTCAAGTGATTTATTCTCAGTTTGGTTATGCAATTCATCATGACTAGACTCACGTCTGAACAATGCTTGCAAATAGTGCAATTTTATTTCGAAAATAATGGTTCTGTGCTGAATACGTATCGCGCCTTACGTCCATCCTCAAGTGTATGTCGAAACACCGTTACATCCAGAAAAACTGACTGTTTCGTGCCCTTTATGGGCTGGTGGAATCATTGGTCCGTACTTCTTCAAAAACGATGATGGCCAGAACGTTACAGTCAATGGTGATCGGTATAGAGCCATGATTACTAACTTTTTCATTCCTGAATTGAACAACCATGATGTCCAGGAGCTGTGGTTCCAACAAGACGCCGCAACATGTCACACAGCTCGTGCCACAATCGATTTATTGAATGACACGTTTATTGACCACCAAATTCACGTTTTGGACCTGTGAATTGGCCTCCAAGATCTTGTGATTCAACACCGCTAGACTTCTTTCTGTGGGGCTATGTGAAGTCATTGGTCTATGCGGATCAGCCACAAACCCTTGACCATTTGGAAGACAACATTCGCCGTGTTATTGCCGATATACGAACACAAATTTTGCAATTCAAAGTTCTATAGCTCTAAAAAAACACCCTTTAGATAACTAAAAAATGATTGGGGTTTGCTCAGTGAAAAATTTTCTTTACGCCATCTGTATTCAAGATAAAGGGCGTTGAAACTACTGGCAACAGCAAGTTTTGGCATCGAATTTTGTGATCATTACTTTCAATTTTGCAAATATTTTTTTTTAGGGTGATATGTTTATACCTGTAGAGTATTTCACGAAATTGAATTAATTTATCGAAATTAAACCGCTGAATAAACATGTAGGTTTTGTCAGTACGAAAAGTGTCGTTGTCATGCTATTTTGCCAGTGAATATAAAACACTGGACTCGAGTGAAATAGTCACTGAAATCTGGAATTTGCTGACGAATGTGGATCTCTTTCAACCGTTCTTCTACTACTACCCTCCTCGTTTTTGCCTCATTTAGTGAAAATCCACTTCCACAGATGGCGACACCGGAGGTATACAAAATGGAAGGGTTAATCGCGTGACACTTTTTCCTGTCGTAATTTAGCCAGACGGCAACCTTCAAAATTCGAAATGACGTACAAACTCGCAAAAACCTATACATACACAAACTGGAAACACAAAGGACCGGGTCGGCGGGGTACAGGAGCCGAGAACAGGGTATACAGTCTACAGTTTCCTGTTCGTCTGGCACCCAGGCCCGCGTTATGTTCTTGAATGTCATATTGTGTCGAAAACAATGGCCGCCACACTTAATTTCCTGGCGCGCTTCTAATGATTCCCTTTTATGTTTGTTCTTGCGAGTCCCTACCCTGTTCCCGAACTTTAGTTTTCCCCGGCCATGGGTTCAGCAGCCGAAGAGTATATATACGGGTATTGGACGCCATCTTGCCATTGTCATTAAGGAGATTGGAAAAACGCGAAAGTGCAAGATACATTGTCTGGGACGAAAGTTTCGCTTCCCGTGTATATTTCAGGAGATTGGATGCACACACCTGCAGGTTTTGGGACTGAGAAGCAGATGGCGGGGATATGGATATTCCTCTGTTCGATCGGGATGGAGATAGTTCGGAGGGAGAAAGATTGCCAGTGGCGGCTCGTCCTGTTCAGTACTGCCAAAATCGAATACCTAATTTTGTATTTCCTTACACCTATTGGTTATATGTCAGACCGAAGTTCATATTTTTTCTTGATAATAATTTTTCCAAAATAAATAACTAAGATTTGGCTGAAATATTATATCGAGATGAATCCCATATTTTGTTTGATATGATATTGTAACTACGTGTAAACATAACTGTCACTGACGAATATACACTGCGCAAAAAAATTAACGCACATTCTGAAAATCTCAATTTTAATGAATGTTAACTCTACATTGACTTTATAACTTATTTTTCATGTTCTCTCGGAAAGGTTTTGAACGAAACAAGACACATTAAATGGAAGAAAAATTCAGGATTCCACCGAAATAACCAATTTTCAAAGTACTGGAATGCTGATAAGTGATTTAATACTTGGTATTTCCACCCCTTGCGTTAATTACAGCTCGGCAACGACGGTTCATACTCGAAATGAGTGATCTTAAAATGTTCTGATCTAATCATTCCCAGATTTCTCTGAGTTGAATTCCTAAGTCATTAAGAGTAGCTGGATGATTTTCTGAACTTCTCAGCCTTCTATTGAGGTTGTCCCAAACCTGCTCAATCGGAGTGAGATCTGGACTTCTTAATGGCCATTCCATTCGAGAGACTTCAACCTCTTCAAAGTACTCCTGAACGATGCGCGCACGATGGGGTCTGTCATTATCGTCCATAAAAATGAAATTTTCAATGTATGGGGCAAATGGCACTACATGCTCTTCAAGAATGTTCCTTATATGCCTATCAGCATCCATAGCTCCATTATCAACGACCACTAGGTCTGTGCGAGCAGTCAAAGATATTCCACCCCATAACATAATCGATCCTCTCCCGAAACCAGTAGGTAGTATTCAGGAAATTTTACTGAGCATATCTTTCATGTGGACGTCTGTATACAAGGAAACGTGGATCACAATGGTAGAGGCAGAATCTAGACTCATCTGTGAAGAGAACTCTTTCCCAATCAGCCTCTTCCCAATGGATATGCTCTCTCGCAAAATCCAAATCCCTTCGATGGGCTGGGGTAAGAGCTGGGCCTCTTGCCGCGACACGAGGCCTTTAATCATATTCTCTGAGGCGATTTCTTATATTCTGAGTGCTAATTTGCACCCCATGAGTTTGATCAAGCTAACTATTTTTCCGCGATTTGAAAGGCCATTTTAATTACAAAAAAAGGAAGATTTGTTTTTGGCGAAATTTTGGCTGGGTTCAGGTTGGTATCTGTTATGGCAGTATCAAAGAATTATACTCAATTTGATACGCTTGATATATCAGTGGTATCGAAAAGATACAACGGTTAAAACGAACTTCCGACATGAAAAAACATGGGATAGAGTTACAAAAGATTATGATTTCCTTCAAGTTTTTGAGAACTTGGAAAAACGTTGGTAGATTTCCCGTTATCTCAATGTCATGATATGTTGTGAAAGTAAAAACACTGCAAATGCTGAACAATCAATGGTTTGTGTCTACATAATACATGTCACCTGTCAACATCCGGTCTTCTAATCTAACAACAACACAAATATCTCTTTTCTTCTCCCCACTTGCTATCAATTCAAACCGGAAGAATTCCGAAACCATCCGATTTCCCTGGACCACTTCCGTTCGTCGTCATCCTGACAAATGGCCCACGTGACCTATTTCGACTGATAATTCCCCCCATCTCTGAGGGGGAGAGGCCACCAACCCCCATTTACTTTCGTTTGTCTTCCCAAATCTGTCGACGGCGTCTCTCTAAGAAATTGCGTGCATCCCCTAATTTGCTCAAAGGATTTTGTGGGGTGGCAAATATCTGTATTTTCAATTAGGGACTCTCAGCCGGATCTAGGCCCGAAACTGGAGACTAGGTAGAAATTGGAGTATTAGGTGGGTCTCTCGAATCATACGGTACTTTAATTGGGGGATTCTCTGTAGGGTTATCTTTCCGTTTTCACTGATAATAAGAGGTTCTCTGTTTACGTTGCGAGAAATATACGATCGATTACAAGGTCAAGACAATATTTTGTTTGAGGTTCTGGGAAATTAGAATTAATTTTGAGAAAACTATACAGGGTGATTCACCGGTCTATTAGACGTTTATGGAAAAACTTATCATAATTTTGAGCTGAAAATTTGCATATCGAGGTTTGAGACAATGATCTTTCTCCCTAAAATATTTTCAGATCTCCACAACTTCCGGTTATACCGGAAACAGACTACTACTACCTTATTCCAAATGGCACACCCAGTATATTATTGCATCATTAGATAGTTTTTTGATGGCAATTTCGGCAATATGCCATACCTTGGGTAAAAATTCAACGGTTCATGAGTTATTGGGATTCTTATGAAAAAAATGGTGGCGATGAGGACTCACATTTTTTTTTATATTACCACAGAATGAGCTTTTTCCAAAAAATTTTTTTTCTTTTTCGATTCCGCAAATACGTAGTATTATAAGACTGTTTGCGGTTTGGGCCAAAAATGTACAGGGTGTTTATAAGAGGATCATGAACTTGGACAACTCAAATTCATCAAAACTCAAGATTTTCAAATTAGAACTTATATTTTTATTCTTTCAGTCGATACTACGTCCAAAAATAGTGGAGGTTACTTAAGCAAACCCTATACCTAAAATGAATACTTTAAGAGTTATCGAGGAAGAACTTTGAATGAGGAAAAACCGCTATTTATAACTGTGTGCAGTAGTCTGCGATTTCTGAAAAACACAGAAAGAAACTAAAATTCGATGTTTTCATAACTAAATTTGACATATCAAGAATTGTAATGAATTATTCGTGATTGAAAATTGTATTGGTTTATGGATTTCTCAACAATCCAAACGAAAAATTAATTAAAATTCATGAAATGTAAAATTTAGTTTATTTCTGTGTTTTCCGGAAGTAACAGACAGTTATTAACACAGTTATACATAGCGGTTTTTCCTCATTTAAAGTTCTTCCCCGATAACTCTTGAAGTATTCATTTTTAGGTATAGGGTTTGCATAATTAACCCCCACTATTTTTGTACGTAGAATCGACTATCTATGTCACTTTGACAAGTTAACAGTTTATTCGGGTTATATTCCCCCGAATTACACTCATGCATCAAAATGACCGGATAATTTCGCATTCCAGCGTGTTTTCTTTGAAAAACTGCATTCGGTCATTTTTATTTTTGGAGAAAGAACCCTCCACTTTCGGTGTCGGGCTTTTTCTCCAAAAATGAAAATGAACTCATGCAGTTTTTATGACAACACGCTGTCATGCAAAATTATCGATAATTTTGATGCACTTGTGCAATTACTTACGATAATACAATTTAACAATTTCTGAACATTGTTCAAGCGTATATTTTCATGATGAAATAACATAACCTACCAACCGAATAATAATGACATAAGAAATGTCACAAAATAATAATATACAATGTTGCCATTATAATCATTTTTAATTGTATCATTCCTATTGGAAAATCTTTCCCTTAAAAATGAAAATCTAATGAACTCATTCAGTAGTTTCACTGTCTTTGAAATCAGTTCAGGAATAAAATTTTACTCGTGTTATTTCAGTGAACCTTCTTAACAAAAAAAAAATATATAAAATATTTATATTTTCCCTACGTTCCGAAAGCGAACGTTCACTCTAGAGGAAATACCGAACGCAAGACTCTTTCTAGCGCTAATATCATCAAGACATCCGACCGTTCCATAATCTGGAAAAATTTAATTTCCCGATTTTCCCGCCGCGCGTCCGCGTTCCACTTCAAAGTGGCAGACGAGCCATAAATGCATCCAGAATCATCAAATATTTATTGGCCCAAATCCGCCGAGCGTGCCGCGCGGAAAATTATTTACGCCCCCCAACTAAAACGCTCGTTTGAAAAAAAAAATAATAAACCGACAGGAGCAGCCAGACCCGCAGGAGAAATTTGGGATTAGCTCGCCGACGAAATTCGGCAACGAATTTGGCGGTGACGACCGACGGAATATGAAATTTCGGACGGAAAGCGGATGTCGGCTCTGAAAGGGGTCGGACTGCATATTAATAGGTTAGGTTTCGCGTATTTAGGGAATTCGTGCACGAATTGTCAACAGCGCATGGTCGGGTTGTACAGATTGTGCAGAGATGTTTTCGATCATAAAATTTACGAGGTTTTGAGTTTTTGAGCTGTACTTATGGAACCACAGAATAATATATATTATACATGGTGTTCCCAAATCGGAAGTACAGAGAAAAATGAGAGATTTCTTGGATAATTCGAAAAAAGAAAAGTCCAATAAACATTAGCAAAAATTGAAGGAAAAGTCTATAAAACACTTCTGTTGTTGGAACCTTGTATATTAAATCATCCGGTCACATGTTTCGGCATATTCGCCATTATCAAACCAAAGATTCTGAAAAAGATTATACTCTTAGGTACAATAGATGAAGTTGAGCGAAAAACTTAAAGAAAAGGTGAAAAAAAGTGGATAACATAATTCTACAGTTTGGTTAATTGCTCACTGAAACTTACGATTTTAAGGTTTCATAGTCATATGGTAAAACATTGATAAAATATGTATAAGTCACAAATTGAAAATTGAAAATATAAATAAATAAATATCAAAAATACAATGGTCAAAAAGGCATACTGTGAAAAGTCAAATAATATAAAATGGCAAACAAAACATAAACAAAACAAAACTGACGTTTATGTTGACGGATTATTCTTCTTCCAATCAAGGTTGACTCAGGTGTTGAATTTCCCTAGGATTCGTCAACATGAACGTCAGTTTTGTTTTGTTTATGTTTTGTTTGCCATTTTATATTATTTGACGTTTCGCAGTATGCCTTTTTGACCATTGTATTTTTGATATTTATTTATTTATATTTTTTATTTTCTATTTGTGACTTATACATTTTTTATCAATGTTTTACCATATGATAATAGAATCTGTATAAACCTATTGCATTATTTCAGAAATAATGTTCTATTCAATTGAAATTCTAACCCATTTCGTATTACTCCAAATATGTGAATCAAAACGCACAGTAAGCTTAGTTATATAATAAGCCGAGGGTTTAAAAGCGACATTCTTGAGATCGCCTTCAGAGAATTCCGAGGGATAACCCAGCCTTTGGGGAAACTAGATTGAACAAACCCTCAGAACCGACGCTTCCCATTCCGATACTGGAATAATCAAAATTTAATTGGCGTCAAACTCCCTCAGCACACTTTCCCAAGAAACTGCTGACCCGAATTGGCAAGGAAATCCGACAGATGTATCGCACAAAGGATAAGTTTGTAAACAAGACTCCGATATTGACTCTGCATTACAGATTGGATGCGGTTTGTTTAGCAGATTACCATCGACCGGGGAAACAGCTCACAATTTAGAGCCTCACGATAATTATTGCGAAATTTCTCTCTACCCCTCTCTATCTCTCTCTCTGTCTCGCTCTCGTGCAACACGATTCTGTTGGCGGGATCAGGGGCGGCGTTGTATGTTTATGAAATAAGGGTTTTAGGATAGTTGTAAACCAGTAGATTTTCTCATTTCACATTGTGTTTTGAAATGTTCACAAATGGTTAAAAATATCGAAGGAAGAATGGACTAGTTTTCGTTTTTTTGTTAAGGATTCATTCTGAAAATTTAAGTAAACAGAAACAAAAATGTGGAAGAATCATTGAAATATCTCTAGAAATGAAAAAGTTATGGGACTTTGAAGTTGCGCTTGGAAGAATAATTTCATAGTACGTGTAAGTGTCGTGACGTCACACATTAGACGACTGGTATTGGCAGAGTGCTTACGAATTCATTGGTGTACAATCACTTGTGCCGTTCGTGTCGTGTTTTGTTCGTTACACGATGGCTGAAATAACTTACTATATACATACATATAAATTACTATTTTCTCTTTTTACTTTTTATTCCTCACATAAATATGTTTTGCCATTGATAGACTTCAACAACCAGTACTCAACTTCAAACTGTTTATGAAACGTTTTTTAAATAAATCATCGTTATAAGTTGAACCATGATGAAGCAAACTTAAAAGTAGATACTTACTTGAAAAGTTTAACTTCTTTTATTTCTGCACTGACATAAGATGGATTTGAAGAAAAAAACTCCATCACTGCTAATATATCTATTTTAGGCAAATTGTCACTTTGTCCTTTTATGAAGCCTTCTTCCATTATGGTGACATAAAAACAAAACTCGAGTTAAAATTACACTGTACAACTACAAACGGCGCGAGAGCCTTGGCGCGGCTAAGTATTTAGAAGTAATTTATGGTGTAGCGATCACAGGCAAGAGCCGTGACGTCACAGACCAAAGACGTTCCGCGCTAAAATACGTAAATTTAAATAATCTATTTCTCAGTCATTTATTGATGGATTTTCAGAATTTTTTCACTGATTTATCAGTTTTGCTCTATATTTTAATTCTATCGTGTCAAATATATTATAGTATTATCAACATCACTAAACTAGTCCATTATCCATTAGAATTTGAATCAGGTGGGTTGAAGCTTTGAAAATGATACATTATTTCTCGAATAAAATATAAAATTTATTTTGTTGAGGATGTTTTCGGATATATCACGATAAAGAGCAATGGACAAAAGTCCAACAACTTTTTTCGGACAACTGCCGTATTCTTTTGCTATTACTGAATCATCATATCAACTGAAATAGGCCTACTAAATAAATAAATAATAAATAATAATAAATGCCTAAGACATATATCAATTGGCAACCGGTGAGGAATACCATCCCCTTTGCCTCTTCAAAACAACCAAATGTGCCAAGGATTTACCAAAATTGATGCAGATAACTGGCGAAGGCGAAATCAATGTACTTTGTATGGGTAACTTGAAAAGTTTGCAACTATAATCGAAACTGATGAATTCCTCTTCTTGCCCACAATCTTTCCCTTTATCATGTTTAAAGAAATAGCGTCAAATTTGAAAATTTTCTGGACGGCATGAAACATATCTTCTGTGAAGTGGTTTGGGGTATCGCGTTTTCGTGGAGATTATTAAAAGACTGATGGACAATATACGAGAACTTTATTGCGGTACAGCACTTGGAAACATCCTTGAACACTCTACTATCTCAACTGGTCATCACTTACTCCTCTGAACTCCTTTTCCCAGTTTTTACCTTGGTTGCAAACATAAAACAATATTGTACAGCGTGAATTTCTTCTTCCTTTTCTTATTCTCTAAGTTGTATGCCTGGGCAATGGTTTCATGATACCTGCACACTAATAAGGGTTGGGGAAAGATATTCTCTATTGTATCTTTCTGAGAACCCTATGAATGAGAAAGTTGTATGCACAAGTACCACGAAAGATCATTGTTACAATAAAGCAGGTACATTTATATTAAGTATTGTGACGACAATTTCGGATAGATACAGACATTATGTCTAATTGCTTTTTGTCGCCAGAGTGGCATATTTTCGTCTATGATTTTGGTCATTTTATTATCGGGTATTTGGATTTGGCAATGTAACTCTAGACATAGAGCAAAAGGATATTGATACTGCCAAACAATCGGCAATGTCTTGGTCACTTCTTCATAGGGTTTATGTATTCACTAAATTATGCCCTTCTTCACTTTTCATCCACACTTATTATTACTCTATTATCCTATTTTCTGTCCAAAAACAAAACCCTTTAAAATAAAATCTTTCGAACTCACTGGCGCCCCTTTCCACAACGTAGCGTAAGCCACTGGATCGCATTTTCCAATTCCCGGATCTTTGTTTACATCGAGATTCAATCAGACAACCGGGATCTCTGCTTCAACTCATCATCGACATGGCAAACACGACATGTCAGATAAACATTGCTTCGGAACTGATGTGACGTCGCGACGTTCGGTTCCGTCATCTGTTCAGGGTACCGACGGTGGGCGTCAGATGTCCGATACGCGAGGTATCGACCGGTGCAAAAGGTATACGCGCCGCTGACTTCTGCCCCAATTATGGATGATATGCAGAATGGTTAATAGGCTGCTGCTATTGAATCTGGCTCGGGATGATAGCTTTTGCAGGTTTGATTGTTGCGTTTTGGAGATTTGCCACGTAGAAATTGCTTTGGGAATTTTAAATTAAATATAGGGATTCTCGATGGGAGGTTGCATATTGGTATTGAAAGAAAAAGAGAATATTTTAAGAGACATCAATCGATAATTATTTCATTATAGAGAGGAGGTTAGGTTATTAACGATAGAGAGCTATATCACCATATCTTTTCATGTACTTCTCCAGTACCAATTCTTAGATTTAAGGCTGCATCTCCTCGATAACTTTACAAATTCCATCGGTGAGGTCTTGAATCGATTGTGGAGCATTGGCATTATCTTTCACCTGAACCCAAAGAAAATACTATGAAGATGTTTAATCACAAGATCTCGGTGGCCAACTGTGACCTCTTCGAGAAATGACAAGGCTAGGAAATTTTTCTTGCAAAATTGCAATTGTTTCGTTGCTTGTGTGGCACGTAGTGTCGTCTCGTTGAAAATAAACGCCATTCACATCAAAATCTCCCACTATCGGCCTACAAAATCCATTGATCATAACGTCATTTTCTGATAAGTAAGGTTCAAGCACACCACCAGCCAATAAACAGCACTTAAAAATGACACATTGAGGAACCAGAAGCTTTTCATTCTCAGATTTTCTGACTGAAAATGCGAAAATTCTGCTTATTAACTTAGCCTCCTAGGTGAAAATGAGTATCATCACTGAAGAGGTCTTTGAGATGAAAAACCGAATTATTCTGATGAATATTAAGGATCCAATAATTGTTCTACACCTAGAACGTTTCCTCTCATAGGAAAGACCATTATATACGAGTTACTTATGTTTTTTTGCTCCATGGGAACAGCGGTTATTGTGACACACCAAGATTCTATAATAACGCTACGTAAATGGTACACCACACAACTTTGTGGAGTGGAAATATAAGATTTCTGATGAATGTGAATTCTCCTCGTTCTGAATAGAGATATTCAACCAAAAATCGTAAAACACTACAGAGTTGGATGTGCAGCCAACTCTAGAACTTGGTCTATCAGAATTGTCAATTCTACTGAAATTGTACTTTTTTTGGATGCATCTGTGAAACTTTCAAGATATCGGAATATTTCTGGTCTCCAAACACTGAACATGACCTTGGAATCGTGAATATTTGGTTTAGCCGTCGACGTGGAAGCATGGCCGGATATCCCCATGATTTTCTTGCAAGCAGCTGTTCATGAGCAAACAAACGCCATTCAACATCTCTCGACTTTATCTCGTACGGCACCCAATTTCCTTGTTTCTGAATCATTCTCAAGACTTTCAGGCGTTTTGAAATAGCTTGTTTCATTATTTCCAATGATCCTGACAATTCTTGCTGTATTTGACACGAGTCTCGAGTAAAGCCTTCAAGTCTGCATTTTCTGAAAACTTCTCATTCTTCTTCATCTTCGACATCAAAATCACCGTTCTTGAAGCGTTGAAACCACTCTCGGCACGTCCTTTCACTAATAGCGGCCTAACCATAGGTATTTGGAGGATTCGATAAGCCTCAGCGGCAGATTTCTTCATTTAAAAACAGAAAATTAAAACCTCCCGCAGATGACGTGAATTTGGATCCTTAGCTGACATGCTTAATCGAGAATAACTTTATGATGCAGACACAAATCGAATAATATTCCGATGGTGTTATGTTTGAAAATACCTTAAAAGCTGATTGTATGACATCTACGATCTATTTATTTCGACTATCACTTACCACTACATTCATCTATTGCAGAACGGCGGAAGCAAAGTTGTACACCTATACTTTCGTTTAGAAAATAATTATGATGTCACTCTTCTTATCTGAGTGTCTCAACCTCACTCCTAACAATGTAAGGAATTTCCTCATTTGGCAAAATTTACAAAGCGTGTCAATTCTTCATGCAACAAGGTTGCTATAATTGCTACCAACAAAACCAAACCAGTTTCTGCTTTTTATTCCCCAATCATATATTTTTGAATAATTCTTCTGGAATCCCTGTATGGCATTGATGATTGTGAAGTATTCCCCCTTAATGAACATAACTTAGGGCGTACGTACCTAACTTGTTACGTTTTCTTCCTCCCCCATACCATATCCATTCGAATATCAGCCACGCCAGAAGGTATTTGCTCGGCCCTCTCCAGTGATCATTTTAATCTTAATTTTTCTCATTCTCTGCGCAATCACGTACCGAAAACAACCCCTCGTATACCTCTATCAATTAATAAAATCTCGTTCCGAGTCCCCTGCACCGTATACCTTCACTATCTCGCGTTATTGCACCTACCCCTGCCCCATCCACCCCTGCCAGAAATAATAAAATTAAAGAGCAATCTTTTCGAATGTACACAGATATTATCTGGAGGGTCTGTAATGGAGTAGCCCGCGGCGCAAGGAAGACTAGGAGGGTCTTTATGGGGACCTTCTCGGCCAGGTCAGATTTCCAGGCTTCCAGCATCACTTTAACCCCCCGAATTTTTAGCATCTCCACGACGCTTGCTGGGGAAAATATGCACATGGATGGGGCGCTTATCGTGCCGTGGATGGGATCTGGAGTGGAAAGGCCGCAGTCGATGGTTTATGCGGAATTTCGAGTGAATAAAACGACAGGGGGTCGAAGACGTTATTGTAATGGATGATGGACGGTTTTTATGCGCTTTTTTTGGTCTCCCCCCGAGAAAAATCGGGTCCCTGTGTGTGAAGGTGGAGGTGGTTGAATGGGGGGTGTATACAGTGTGTGTAAATTTGAAAAGGTATCTCTAATATTTCGGTCCTCAAGCAAAAATTCAAAAAGAGATAAACTTTGCTTCGAAGGGGACATTTATACGATTGCTTTCAATCAATGTGGATCAACCCGGTGAGCATGATGGCAGCAACCTTTGAAGTCTTAAATGGAAAAGGGTGTTGAGAGACATCTTGTTTCGATGATAATTCGATGGCTTTCTCAGAAATGCCGTACATTTGACCTTTTTTGTTAGTACTTCAAGCCTGCAAGCCTTTCTAGGTTTGCTGTGCGTACTCTCAATTGATGTTTTCAAGACTACAAAATGATGGATAACATTTTGAAAATATTTTATAGTAAAAAATGTTTCATTGCTACTCCTTCTATTCTAACTATTCTACTCTTATTTTTGATTTTACTTACAAAAAAAGTTGAGTGTATGGCATTTTTGGAAGGGCAATCATATTGCCTTCAAAGCAAGGCTTCGTCTCATTTACAGTGTGTATACTGAAATATTGGAACCAACCGTTCAAAAAAAATATCCCACTACCAAGGAAAGTTTTCTTCTTTTTTCATTTTTTCTAATTTCACATGGGGGCCAAAATATTAGGTTTTGTATGTCTTCAAATTTACACACTATATTCAGAAATAACTATTAAAGTCAGTTCAATACTTTCAGAAGTAAACATCCATAGCCTCAGTTGCATCTTAACTTCGATAATTATTTATAGTTTTTCTCGAAATGAAATGGCACATACAGTAGTCTGCCATATCATTTGCAACATCAGCAACATGCTGGAAAAAAGATGATATCACTTATATTGGAATCAGCTCTTTAGGAGCCAGAAACACATTCTTCACGCTACATTAGACATTCTTGACTTCCCAATGTAATGTTTGGCGTCCTCCAGAAAATGTTCTAGATTTCAATCTATGTAGGAACATTTGGTGTATTTTAAATCAACTTAAGACTGGTCATGGTCGTTGCAATAGTATGCTCTTTAAATGGCATTCCATAGAAAGCCCACAATGTGAGTGTGGTATAGAAGAAACCATTGACCACTTGGTGAATACTAGTCCAATTCATAAATTTCATAGTGTTGCCTAGAAATCCATTCTCTTTCAGATTATTTTTTAGAATGGGTCGCTAACTTCAAATCAATATAATGGAAACTAACATTTATTACTCCTTTCTAGTTCTCTTCTTTTTTGTTTTTGGATTTAATTATGAAGTCGTTTAACGTTGGTAAAGAGAAAAAATGGAAAAGATTTTGTTTTGACGAAGGGGAAGCCCTTCAATATAAATTATGTCAACTTATTCTGTAAACAAATACACAAACCAGTTACTCACCTATACGGGGAGACAGAGTTTTGCTGAGGTTTTTATCTGTTCTCTTGTATCATAGGTTAGGTATGTGTAGTATTCCCAGTTTACATTTCCTCTGCTAATACTGACATTATATCTACACATGCGCTGTTGTTTGAAGTTGATAATTTTTTGTACTACTCTATCTCAAAAGAATAAATATATCAACCTTTTATGATGTGTCTCCGACAAAATGTCGAAAATACGAATTTGTCATTGTATCCGGATCTTTCGACCGAGAACGGAGGTACAAACATGTCAAGACCAACCGCCCGCTATACCGCGCTACAAACATTTCCTCGAAGTTTTCCTAAAAACCAATATCCGTTCGGTCCCGTCGATTTTTCCGAAGAAACACAACTTCCTCAGACCCCCTGATCCGGGAAATAATTCCCAGGAATCGAATCCGATAGAATCCGCCTGGTCGGAAACGGAAAATAATTGATTGCGGCGTCTCACTTGGCGGAGTCACATTTCGTCAAATATATATATCTATATATATAAATCCGGGGTAGAACGGACCGAAAACCCACCGCCAGGTCTGATTCTCCCCCCCGGGGGGATCGAAACGACGGCTTCTCGACCCTCCCGGGAGGAGCCGGGCGGGAGACATGAAACCTCCTTACTTCCGCTCCATCCGGTTTTCAATCAGCGATTCCAGAGGAATCGATACGGACGGGACGCCTCCGGCATTAGGAAAGCGACTTTTTTCGCACTTTTTCAGCTCGGAATTACGCTTCTGTCCATTAGAAACGGGCGCAATTACCAGAGGTTCTCGTTAATCCGGCCGGAAGGACCAAAAATGAAGAATAAGGAAGCTTACGGTTTTTGGGTCTCCCAAGGATATTTTTCTTCTTGTGTTGGAAGGTTGGAAGGAAGTCGATTAGGGTTGTTTTCACTTGCAGTTGAGGCTTCTCTGAGGATCCACAAGTAGCGGATCTTTGGGCTAATTCCTGAATGCATTTAACTGTTTTCAACATCGGGTTAATCTTTGCTGGTGTCCATTAGTTTTTCGGTACGAGGTTAATTCTTGTTCTGGAAGCTTTTAAAATATTCTAACATTAATAAAAAAATGGTTTGTGCTATTTTTATAAAGTAACATTTTTTTTGACACCGCCTATGAAATTCTGAGGAGATAAATGGATGTGAATATGTAATATTTCCCAGTCTGATAAATATCATATATGTAGATTATTAATCATCTCAGCTTGAACTTTTGTACAGGAATCTAAAACAACCTGCAACCTTTCAGCCTTAAAAGTTTGGAATCTCCATTCCTGAAATCCAGTTTGACATTGTCTATATCACAAAATTCATCCCATAAGATGACGAAACGAAAATCTCAAATCATTATCATTTCCAGGATGGAAATATATGTATACAATGCAATTATTATGTCAATCTATACAGGGTAATTCCCAAAATAATAGTTTGACAAACTGTGGATGGGTTCTAACTTTTTTCACCTCCGAGACACAGAGGGCGTTGAAGGATAATAATAATAAAAATAATCAGTTTATTGTTGAAAAATCAATGAATAAATACAATTAGTCTCAAATTCAAATCTCCCAATAAAATACAATAAACTGTAAAAAAAATGGTACATATACAATTTCACAAATATTGCCAGTCGAAGTCGAAAAGCCATGGTTGAACGAATTACGGAATTTTTCATCTCTATTGAAGGATCCGGCCTTGAAAGTCTCAGAATTATACTTCGATTGTTGTTATGTAGATTTCGAGAATGATTGATACATGACAGGTTTTTTTGATTCAAGCACATTGTTCGACTACGTACTAACTACTCATGAATAACATTCCATACATTTTTGAATATCAAAGTTTTTTGATATTCCATTTTTGTTTTCAAACCGTCCAGCCAACCCTGAAAACTATGTCAATATCGAATCTGTTCGTCAGGAATTATCAGTATGACTCTTCGATATCATTCTGCAATTCATGAATGCGCAACTACGGTATGTACCGTTTCGTTTGTTTCCGATTTATTCTTTCCAATAATAATCCTTTGAAATCGTTCCAACAAAAAATTATGTGCCGAACCGGACGCTTGTTGTTTTAATTTGGCCGATACAAAATTCAATCTGAATTGATACCCACTTTCCGTGGCGTGGAATGAATAAATCGACGCAAAAAGTCATTCTGTGTACATACTTGAAAACCATTCGCGAATGCATGAATTTTTATTAAAGTTCAATTTAATTTGCCGACCACATGTTGCACTTAAAATTGCGCTTTTCCAATTTTCCACTCTTCCAATTTCATAAAATGTACCGTTTAATATTCCGATACGGCCCAAACAGCGATATGTGGAAGATTATTTTTCTATTACAGTCTTTATTGTTATCCACTAATTTGTGGTTATGAGCGTTTTAATGTGTTCGAACAAAAATTCCACCATCTCTTGATGAAAATTCAATTAAAATAAGTATCGAGAACGGTAAGGATATTTTACCGATCGAAGACAATAGTATGGAGGAGGAGCGCAGCGTCGACTACATTGGTAGTCCTTAAAGTTCGAGATAATTATAGCGTGTTTTGCACGATAGACACACTTTTTACTTAAACTACTGAGTAATTATCCAAAAAATTAAAATAGTCATATGTGGATTTGATGTCAATACTGTGTAGGAATATGATAGAAGGCCTTGTTCTGGCGATAAAAGCTTATTGATTGTAGATTGACAAAGTGACGATAATCAACTGAATTTACTTATAATATAATTCGAGCATGAGCCATATCGAATCTTCTGAAGAGAAAGAACTTTGAATTTCTTACTGGGAAATCGGCTATTCTGCAGTTATTCCCGAGAAATCGAAACTTTGTTAGGAGGGTACATAGCAGACATTCGAGAAATTGATTGATTCAGGGAAAATGCTGCCAAATCAATGAAAAAGTATTGTTTGTTCATTTTATTCGAGGAATCGAAAACCTAAGGTCAAATTATTCGAGAATTATTTTATTATTTCGATGAATATTCAATCACTTACCGTTCGCTGATCGGTAAGTGATTCACTCACTGTTCTGTTTATCTCTGCAACTAGGATAATCTACCGATCTATCAACAAACGCGGTAACTAACAAAAGTCTTTCTATCGTGTAAAAAGTCTGTAATGGATCTATGCTCGAGATCTCAATCTTTTTCTCTACCTCATTTTGCTTGAAAAGGACATGTGAACATCAATCGTTATGAAGCATTAAACTAGTTTGAGGGGTGTCATCAATTTCATGAAACATTGCTGTCTTCCTCAAACAAGGAGGAATTATGATCGGCTAATATAGGTGATTCCCCCAAACCATTACTCAAACAATTCTATGTATAAACAAAAAAAAACACCAACACTATAACGATTTCCTATAACGACTTCGTACCCTTCATCAATGGCTATCGCTCATACAAAAAATGAATCTTGATTCGTCGCTGAAGACATTATATCATTTTACCTCCCAATGCATCTGTTGCCTGCACCAATGTAGGAAACAGTGGTCTATAGTCAAAAGAATATTGAAAATATACAAATTTCATACTATGGTTTATTATATACCCTTTCAGCGTGAAGAAGAAAAACAATATGAATGTAATCAAATTTCATTAAGTACAAAATTCAAATAAGAAATTTTTGGAATAATGTTATTATGGGAATAATGTTATTATGGGACTGGGCCAAATCCTAGGATCGATGCCTTATTCAGACACATACTTGCCCCTAATATATCTCCTAAAGTTCAGTAGCAAACAGTTACGCTAGATGCCTCTTAAATGTTAGATGCAACCAACGACAAATTCGACATCTGATATATCAATATATCTCAACAGTAAACACCAATAGAGTGTTAGCTGGTAATTGAACACAAATAAGCTAGTATATCTCTTGAGTTTACCGAATATGCTACGCATTCACAGATTCCACGTCTTTTATGTGTTAGATCTTAGATTTTCGGAAAAAGCATTAGTTACTTTTCAATCAGATCTTGGTTAGTTAAGAGCGAGGTTAAGAGGGAACACCACCACGTGATATTCTCGTGATCTCTCAATTTTTGCCCAGAGAAGGAGGTATCAAAATAATGTGCGGTGTTGCCAGAACGATTGAATGAGCAGTAGAAGTTAGGAATATAAAAATAATTCCAGTTTTCGTCGAATGAAGTATGAATATTCACAGAATAAGAGTTTTGCCTCTTTCGTAATGATTTTTGTAGGATTTTTTTACAAATATTTTCGAAATACATCAGTGCTCTGTAGGTATACAATGTCATCAATTATTTAGAGAGAAATGAAAAATCGTTGTTTTGTTAGTTCGTTTCGAACTTAACAGCCACGTGGTGTGTTCCCTCTTAAAGGGAATTATGAACACAGAAACTATTACATATATTTTATATTATAATAATTTTATATCATCCACTCAAAAAATTCCGAACAAATTATTTTCACCAGTTTCAGCCGAGATGTTCCAACATTCTCCGAGTTCCTTCCAGGAGATGATAAATGATACACCAACTCCTCCGAATCGATACTACCCTCTTCGCCCGCCCGGCCGCCCCTCAGAGACGTCCGCTCGCACCCTTCACCCCTTACTTTTTAAATCACTCAGGGTTGTTTCTCAAGGATCACTTTTTTAAATTTCTCCCGGCTCCTGAGGCCATACAACCAACACTCCCTTGCGTCCCCAACCCGCCAACCCCGCTGTCGGCGCTTTCTCGACCTATATACCGCTCAGGGAAGGTTTTAATGCGGTTTTTCTGCTTTCTCCGAAATTCGCCCTCATAGATTTCTTTTGTTCCCTCCGCCTCCTCCTGTTGGCAACTGATGGATGCAAAGGGTTTGGCTCTTGTGGAATATTAGCCAATTTAAAGGGAGAAAGAATTTTAATGGTTCTTATAAAAAAGGCGATGAGCTTTCGAAAGTCAATAATTTTTTTATTCAAATGTTTTGACAACATCGTGTCAAAATACATTAAACCTCAAATATATAAAAGCAAACCCAAATTTTCGAGGTATATAACTTTAAGTTGGCATTACTGCTCAAGATGGCCACCGATTTAACAGCTGTCAAGTGATTTATTCTCAGTTTGGTTTGGCAATTCATCATGAATAGACTCACGCCTGAACAACGCTTGCAAATAGTGCAATTTTATTTCGAAAATAATGGTTTTGTGCGGAATACGTATCGCGCACTACTTCCATTTTATTATGTTTAGCAATGAAGCGCACTTCAGGTTGAATGGCTACGTCAACAAACAAAACTGCCGCATTTGGAGTGAAGCTAATCCTCAAGTGTATGTCGAAACACCGTTACATCCAGAAAAACTGACTGTTTGGTGCGCTTTATGGGCTGGTGGAATCATTGGTCCGTACTTCTTCAAAAACGATGATGGCCAGAACGTTACAGTCAATGGTGGTCGATATAGAGCCATGATTACTAACTTTTTCATTCCTGAATTGAACAACCATGATGTCCAGGAGCTGTGCTTCCAACAAGACGGCTCAACATGTCACACAGCTAGTGCCAAAATCGATTTATTGAAAGACACGTTTGGTGACCGCCTAATTTCACGTTTGGACCTGTGAATTGGCCTCCAAGATCTTGTGATGTAACACCGCTAGACTACTTTCTGTGGGGCTATGTAAAGCCATTGGTCTATGCGGATGAGCCACAAACCCTTGACCATTTGGAAGACAACATTCGCCGTGTTATTGCCGATATACGGCCACAAATGTTGGAAAAAGTCATCGAAAATTGGACGTCCAGATTGGACTACATCCGAGCCAGCCGTGGCGGTCATATGCCAGAAATCAAATTTAAAATGTAATGCCACAAGATTATCTTGCGGATAAATAAAATTCATGTCAATCGAATAATCCATCGTTGTTTTATTGCAATTTGAAGTTCTATAGCTTTAAAAAAACACCCTTTACATGACTTATTTTGAACGGTCAAGGACAGCACCTCTGATTTTCAACTGTACTAGTGCAGACCGAAAGGAGGATCAATCCATCTGCTTCTGACCTTTGCGGTCTCGCCAAAAACTTTCCGCCCGCAACCCCTCCGAACGAATTCTCTTGTCCAGTTTCAATTCAATTAAATTCCTTCGAAAGTTCGACTCAACCCTGCGATACAATGGCGTAAGAAAGTGACAACACGCGGAAAAGATAAAAGAACTGTCACAAGCTGTGTGGTTTTTCCGTCCGGGGCCTTAATTCTTTATACTTGTTTCAAAGGAACGGAGGAGAGCAGCAAACAACTTCAACTTCGGAATTACATGCTCTGGTGCAGTCGCAGAGAGCTTCTCCCACTCTGTCTACTTTCCGGGAACAGGAAATAGAAATGCCATTACGGAATTCGCTGATTAGAAACTTTTCTTTCGAAAGTTTTGGGTCCGGAGTTTCCAGGCGAAATTAGAATTTTCAATCGCGGGTTTCCGCGAACCGCTCTGTTGGTTTTTTTTTTGCTCGTCCTCTTTTATCACCGAGACTATGCTCGAGTTTGTCTACGTTTCTAGCAGGCTGCCTCTCTAGTTCTGCTAGTTTCGAATGTCGGTTGTTATTCTGCGTTGAAAGTTATTGGGGAAGTCATCTTTTGTTATTCTTTGTGGTGTTATTCTGTTAACTAAAGTTTTCTACTCTTTCAGTTTGCACTTCAACTCGATGACTTTTTTGCCAGTAACTATTATGGTTTTCAATTCGCTTATGACAGGTTAATCATGGCATGATGTCAGAAAGTGAATTCTTTCTTTATTCTACCCGATTGAAATATGATGTATGGATCTAAGCACTCTCCTATTAGAGACAGATCTCTTTGAAGTCAACTTAAATATCTAATACACTTCATCCGAATCACAAGACCGCAGTGCTAGGCCAAACTTCTACAGTAATCACTAAACATTTCTTTCATCTTTGTTTTTGAGGTTTCCTAATTGAGTGCAAAAAAGCGTTTCATTTCAATTGCCTTTTGAATTTATCACATTGAATTAAATCATCGAACTGGGATTCAGTAGGTTGGTAGTAGAATTTGGCTCTGCCAAATGAATATCCTCAATAAAGAACTGAAATTATTGCACAGAAAATGACTATAGCCTTAGTTGCAGGAAAACCTCAGCTGAAAAACTGACGACGATATCTGAAACGCCCAGAATTTCTTAACTCTGTTGAGATGTTACGTAATGCATTGAAAAATACCTTAGTCCTAGAAAAAAGTTTCTTCATTATTATAGTCCATAGAAAATATGAAGAAATATCTATGGAAAATATAGAAATTCAGGTCAGAAAACGAGTAAATAAAGGTTTTCAACAATTGGATGTCTCATTGACCAATTCATTGCAATTTACAATTAACACTGTATTATATCACATTACATCGCTATCACATTCTGAAAGCACTAATTGTTCTATAGCAGAGGAGATAAAAGTCATAGAATTCTTTATAGTCCGATCCTGAGAACAATGTATTATGGTTATTAGGCCGATGAATCAAACGTATTGAAGAATGGTTCTCCTGTCGAACTGATGTTAATCAACTGTTCTACACATTAACGCTCTCACAGCATTCATAACTTCAAAGACAGTTCTGAAAATAAAAAACGATAACACTGAAAAAACAGATTTCTATCAACATGATATATAAAATCTGGAAGTTTCAACATCATTTATCGAATAATCTAGCTGAGTGAATATGAATCATCTTCAGACAGTTCAATTATTATTCCAAACATACAACTTTCAATAAAGAATTCACAATAACCTTGGTCTCTGTCATAGCCATTCTTGAAGCATGCAGATATTTCTTGGATTGTAGAGTTATGCTACTTTTGAGCTCAACAAGGATCCTATCTCGACAAGTATTTTTTGTGCTCTGACCACTAAAAGTTCGTTCGAGTATACGCTCAGGAATAAAGAACAAAGGGTTCAATTATTCGGTAACAATATCTGTTATAGTCGATTTTTTATGCGGGAAAGGTCTCATTCGAATCTTCATGCAAAATTACAAGCTGATCACATCATGAGACAAAGAAAATTGACTTGTGAATGGACAAGATCTCAAAAAATTATCATGTTTGCAAGTTTCCTTTAGTTTTTGCTACTTCCGCAATCTCGTCACATATATTTGCGTATTGCCATTTCCACTTATTCTCCTTGATAGTTAAAGGATATCAATCATGCACTCGGCACTTTATCGATTTGCATCTTTTCTCAATCTTCGATAGCCTGTCATTCCGTAAATATTTATCTAATTCTCTCGTTCCACCATTAATTTGTAATATTAGATCATGGGCCTAGATCAAATAGCACAAGCCAAATATAATTATCGGTTCGACTATCTTATCGAATATGCATTCATGCCGTACACAATCTGTGAAAATTAATAGTTTGTGAAGTGCATCAAAGTTATAGGGAATTCTTATATTTGTTCTTTTTTTGACAGGTATGTTTTCTCAGTCTGATGTTTGCTTTCTTTCGAATAACTGGGTCAGTAATTCAGCTTCTAAAATTGTGTCAGATGTGAATATTACGAATCGTCAGGAACATTCGAAAGAAGTCCCAATATTAGGCCAATTAAAAAGTCATCGGTCTGATGCACAGATGACGGTGTTAGTACTAAATACATATGATTTTTAGTCAGTACCAAGTTTCAACCGATACGTGTCAGAATTTGAGAGCAGTCCGACCATTTGTTTGTGAGATATTGCGTTGTGAGTGTAGCTACTTTTGTTATTTGAAAAAAGAAGGAAAATGAAGAATTTCGTGTGCTGATAAAATATAGCTTTTTGAAGGGAAAAAATTCAGTTGAATCAAAATCTTGGCTTGATGAAGAGTTTCCGGGGTCTGAACCAGCAAAATCAAACATCATTGATTGTTATGCTAAGTTCAAACGTAGTGAAATGAGCACCGAAGACGGCGAACGCAGTGGACGCACAAAAGAGGCAACTATGTTGAATAATAAAATCAAATTTTGCCAAAAAAATGTGTTTTACTATGATCGACTGAGGACTTTTCAATTGTCCTGTTAGTTTTTAAGTGGTTGTTAAAAGGTCATGGTGAAAATGTTTCTGGTTACGACGAAAGTGTTTCTCCATCAAATATATCAAATTGTCACCTCTGATGGGGAACTAGAAACAATCAAGGAGTCACACTAAAGGTTTATCGAGATAAGAACAGATGACCCTACAAGGAACTTTAATTTCCGAAAAGCCGTTAATAGAAATTCCTCTCTCGAGTTTTTACGTGATAACTAACCAATTCTTCATTTCTTTATCTTGGAACGTTCAACGCTGAATCTCCTAACTCCCACGTTCATCATCAATCTTCATTTCCGAGAATAGGACTTTTTCCCAATCTCCATTCAACCGATTACCATTATTTCTAATTAAAAAAATCTAAAGATACTCACACCTTCCCATCGAAGTAATTGATTAGAGAGACGATATTTATTCACTTTACAGTTATTCAGACTCATGCAATTAGAATGTACGAGTAGGACTAGGACAACACCGTTTCTATATTATCTTGACTTGATGCTCATTTAAAAGAACATGTACGGTTCGACAAATGAAAATACATGTCGTTATTTTTGTTGAGTAGGGTCTGCTTTACAAATTTTGGTTTTCAAGTGAAAAATGAATCGTTTTATTATACGTAGTAATTTTTGCACGTTAGGACAAATAAGAGAAAGAAATCTTCCGTTCAGGTTATCAAATCCGGTTTGGAATACAACCCCAATTCGAAAAATATCATAAAGATATATTATTGTGAAGGGAAAGGAGGAAAGGGCACAATGTTATCAATTTTTTATATTCATATGGAATTCACCTTCAGCAAGTCCTCTCAATGAACTTTGATAATTTTCAGAGTGATCATTATTAACCAAAGAACGAATTGAAATTTCTAAAATTGTTGTTTCGACTGTAAATGTCGATTTGTATATGTAGTTCACGAGAAAAACAAGAAAAAAATCTATGACTACCTGTTGTGACTGTTTTCCTTTCGAATTCTCTCTAGAGAAACCATAACGTTCATTTAGTTTAAAGTTCCTCAATTGCAATTGTTGTGAAGTAGATATACAAGTGCTGAGTTGGTGAATTCAGTAATTATTTTGAATTATAAGGAACTGATGAGGAAAAATTATATCATTAAAAACAAAAGTTCCGTAACGTAAATCTGCCTTTATGTCAATTTAGTTATTCAATTCGTTAACCGTTTACTCAATTTCTACCGGGTTTTTCACCATAATTTGACCCCCCCTTCAACTTTGTTACTTAAAGAGGTACAAAAAAATGTTTTGTACGAAAGTTTCACGAGATCGACTATTGTTTTTTAAAATGATTTTACAAAATGGAATATATACCGAGTGAGCAACATTTTGATTGCAACTTCATTTTTTCGAATGGAACACCCTGTATATTTTTCTATAGTTGGCTAGCTCTCTTTCCCCTGATTACGAATATATAACATATGTTTGGTCTATCTCTCTTATTCTGAGTACCACAGAGTTTCAAATTTTAAGAACCACCTGGCAAGCTAAGTAATAGGTTTTTCAAGTGGAAGGCTGCAATAATTCAAAATGCCCTTTTTTGAGTAATCTCAATATTCGATATATGATATACGCTTGTCATTGAATGAAACTGTTCATCGACACTACACAGAAGCGGAAAAATTTGAAATATTTTCACTTTATGTGAAGAACAATAAAAATAAGAACGATACAGGGAGAGAATATATGAAAATGAATCCTAATCATCCAATTCCAATTTATAGTGAAAAACGTATGTCATATCGTTGCCAACGAGATAACTCAAAAAAGGGCATTTTGAGTTATCCCAGCCTAACACTTGAAAAATGATTACTGAGCATGCCAGGTGGTTCTTAAAATTTGAAACTCTTTGGTACTCAGAATAAGAGAGATAGACCAAACATATATTATATATTCGTAATCAGGGGAAAAAGAGCTAGCCAAATATAGAATAATATATAGGGTGTTCCATTTGAAAAAATGAAATTGCAATCAATATGTTGCCCACTCTGTAGATATTTCGTTTGGTGAAATCATTTTAAAAAACATTAGTCGATTTCGTGAAACTTTTGTAGAAAACATTTTTTTGTACCTTTTTCAGTAATAAAGTTAAAGGGGGGGTCAAATTATGGTGAAAAACCCGGTACAGTAATAGTTATTTTGAATGATGTATCTTCTGGTTGGTTATCAATATTTTCTAATTTTTATAATTGGGATTATATTCCAAGAGCGAAATAAACCAAATATGTCATTAGGATATATTATTGTGAAGGGAAAGGACACAATGTTGTCAATTTCTTGATATCTATATATGAATCTCATTCCCAACAAAGCTTAACTAAAAAAAAAATCAAGACTCGAGTCTTTCTTTGAAATATCCTAACCAATGGATTCTGTAGATCACCCTGTATAGAATGATTCATTGAATTAATCATTTCACTAATGAACTGCACATGAAATTTTTTTTTCAGTCTTCTTCTCATTTCAAACCTTACAGTTCGATTTAGTTTCTCCACCGATGCTTGTTCCCTATCAAAACGCTATAGATATGAAAATTGTCGATAAGATCACAGAACCTTGTGGAACTCCCCTTTCCCCCGGACTTTAATTACCGAAATGAATCTAAATAGTCGAATAACTCTTGTTACAACATTCGAGTGACAATAACTCATTCGATAAAACGCTATCGCGATAATCTATAACGAGATCTGAAATCGTACGTGCTCACACGCCATTATCTCAACATAAATCTCTAATTACGGGGTGGAACGAGCCTGTGCGTTCTGTCGGGCGATAAAATGAAAAGTCGCGTTTTTAAATTCACACAAGTAGCCGGTTCACTCAACTTCTTGAGTAACTGCAAGGTACAATTAGCGGATGTTTATATGAAGTCCCCGGACTTAAGGGGGTACTAAACGAGTTGTTTTGTTTGCCATTTATAATGAGTAAACAGGCGTTTACGGCATTTTATCAGATTTTAAGTCTTCGCTGTAACGTCCCGTTTTCGGTGAAATATATGACGTTCTCGGGGCGAAGTCGCTGCGGCAATGGATGACGCTATAAATAACGTCGGCCGACGGTTGTTGACACGTTTTTTGCTACTTCCGAGACGTTACTCGTTATTTCGCGATTTCGGCTTATTATTTACTTGAAAATTCCCTGCAAATTCAAGTAACAAATATTTCAATTGCTTCATATAATAAGAAGAAGGTGTAGTCAGCACTGAGAATACACAAATTTCAGAAAATCTTTAGATTGCAATGGATACAGGCCAAGCTTTTCGAATTATTCTCACTACACAAATAAACGAAAAAATTCTAACTGACAAAGAAACTGCAACACCTAGAAGGAGCTGTTTAAATCAATTTTTTTTGTTGGTAAAACATGGATAGTATAGCAAGGAGTGAATGATTGAAATTTGTAGAAACAACGAAGGGGTTACAATTTTTTTTAATGAATTTGTTAATAATATGCGACTATCCATACACTTCCCACTCTTGATGCAATAAGATGGTCTTTTTCTTCTTGAAGGATACTATCCCAAGCTACCTGTACTTCATGTCTCAGAGCCGCCAAAGTCCGTGAGGGCGGGGGTAAATTCAAAAGCCTTCTACCCATGATGTCCCAAACATGCTTTATGGGCGAAAGATTGGGGGATCTTGACGGCTATGGCAAAATATTCACATGGGTCGCTTCGAAAAAGTTTTAACTTACCCTGGCAACATCTGGTACCGTATTCTCGACAAGTGATCTTTCAAAACGTATACGTTCATTTAGTGTAATTAGCACCGAAAGAACGTATACATTTTGAAAGATCACTTGTCGAGAATACGGTCCCAGGTCGGACACTATCTTGCTGGAATATTGGATTTTCGTGCCGGTTAAGGTAAGGGATCTGGGCGGCCATGGCAAAAATTCACATGGGTCGCTTCGAAAAAGGTCAAACTAACTCTGGCAACATGAGGTCGGGCATTATCTTAACATATGGCTCCACTATTTCTTGAAGGTAATGCAGCGCTGCCATGTTACCTCGAATAGAGACTAAAGGTGATCTACTTGCATGTGCATTAGCAACCCATACCATAACGCCTACTGTCCGGTGTACATGACGCTCAACATCAAAGTGAGGTTCACGTCTTTCTCCCCGACGTCGTCTAACCCTTTTTCGGCCATCATGTGCACCCAGAGAGAATCGATATTCATCAGAAAAGACCACCTGATGATATTCCACATTCCAATGTTGACGTTCTCTGCACCACTGTCATCGTTGCCAGCGATGCTCAACCCTCAGAGGTAACACAAGATGGGGTCGATAATGCTGAAGTTATCAGAGTCATACATCCGCAAATATGCTACTTGTTCATGCTGCAACAGTAGCCGTGGTCACTATTTGGCTGATATAATTTTCTATTGGTAATTCCTTGGTTTCTCTCAAAATATACCCATTTTTTAATCAAAATGTTGTTGCAACACCCTTTAGGTCAATGAGAACTCGAAATAGATCACTACTTTCATTGGAATTTCAGTATGCTATAAAGCAAGGGTGAATTTTTTGGGTTGGACTGGCTAGTCCAAGAGTTATTAGTTTGACAAAAGCTCCACAAAGTTGTTCCGGATGACAGTGGCATTGTTGTTATGGCCGTCCACATCCGAAGTGGATAGGTACTCAAACAAAAAGAAGATATTGAACAAGTCGGAATGATGATTTGATAGTACCGAATACCAAATATTTCGCCAGAAACACAAAGGTGTTTCCCAGTGTTAATCGAACCCATTAACAATCAAGACCTTCATCACGCCCCAGTCACGTCCGAAGAGTAGTGCACCAGGTGATGCTCCACCCACCCTCGCGAACGTCGATGGATTGTGACCGACTTCCCGAAATCGCCGGGAAGCAATTAATTTTCACTTTGGAAGAGAGTTCGACGTCCATCGCCCGCACTCGCGTTTTCCATCGAACTCCAATCATAGATTTCCATTAATAACAGACCGCGGACCAATTTATTCTCGCTTGAAGCCGTCCTCTCTCTCTCTGTCCCCCGTCCCCTCCGACTCGTAAATCAGTTCAAAAAGGGACGACGCGGACGTCGACGGACAGCAGCGAGACGAACGACGTCGCGTGACTGGCACGGCAAGCCCCGACTTGACAGCGAGCGAGGCCGGCGATGAACGCGAACCGGTGTTCGCCTGTTTATATATCGCCGATGCTGGGCCGATAATGAAGTTTGAATTATCGCTCGCCGGATCGGCTTGGTTCGCGGTGTCGTTCGTTTCAATTAGGGGGCGCTGATGGTCTGCGATATGGTGGAGAAATGGAGTTGATAAGATGGTAATGCGGCAGGTCGCCGACGGTTACGAAGAGTTCCGTTTTTGGTTGAATTATTTAGTGCAGTTTAACTTTTGGTGGCGTTCACTAAATGACTCCGCATCAAGGCGAATCTCATTTGCTAAGATTCGGCAACGACGCGAACCTCTCTGAATGTACTCGAGTTCAGTTAACGCCTTCACACCGGTTGAATCCAGTTAAATTCAAGATGGCAGATATTTAGCATTTCAAATTCTTCATCTGTACTTCCGGACATCAGTCGTGAATACAATTAGTCTTCCAACTTTTTGATACCATTTTTATAGTACGATTTGTCTTCAAAATAGGCCCCAGTTTCGGCGATTACTTCTTTATTGGCGCTAAATTTCTTTACAGCGAGCATTCTTTTAAAATCTGAGAACAGGAAAAAGTCGCTGGGGCCAGATCTGGCGAAGACGGTGGATGCAGAAGCAATTCGAAGCCCTATTCATGCATTTTTCCTTTTTGTTTCCATTGATTTGTGACACGGCGCATTGTCTTGATGAAACAGTACTTTTTTTTCGAATTCACATGTGATTTTTGTATTCCACCGAAAATCTTTTTTCATTGGTGTGAGGGTTCTTAGGATGCGAAATCATTTACTTCAGAACTTGATGTATCATTTCCTACTTTGAAAGTAACTGGGGAAATAGATTTGGTCGGAAAATATCCTCAGTTTCTTCAATATGTCACAAAATTTCGGACAAATTAACATCGAAATTATTAAAAACCTCTCTCATTTTTTGATGACCGAAGAATCCTTCGTCGGTTAGAAAACTCTTGAATATTAGAAATATTATGGCCAACTTTTCTAAATACCTTGAATCTACTTCATCCAAATATAAAAAAATCAATCTCAAAACGAACTAAAACCAAGTGAAAATGCTCATTTTATTGATCCATCTACGGAGCGCACTGGTCCACGCGAAGCATAGATAATAAAGTAGAGATGTGCGTAGCTTCAGTCAATGAAAGTAACCAAATCGTCATGAGGTGAAACGTGGACTATTTTAGCCAATAGAAACAGCCATGTCTACACATTCTTTATTTGAAAGTACTGTGCTATCTAACTACTATATAATGATTGTGATAATGATTTCCAAATCGGTTAACCTCAATCTAACACCACTGTTTATGTCAATTATTCAAAAGTCTCTCAACTACCACCGTATTGTCTACCTTTCATCCATTACGCAACACCATCAATATCCTTTTCTTGAAAATTGCCAATCCTATATTTTCTCCCCTGGAAGATAATCGATGATGCCCATTCTCGCTGAGCTATCCGGAATCCTTGTGACAACAGATCCGGATACGGGAGCCGGTGGGAACAGGAAACAGATAATAGATTACGCTCGCTTAAGGTCAATAATGAATCTTTACAAATGAAAGATGCGTTGTCGTTTTCCGATCGACAGGCCTTAAAGCCCGCGCAGGTGGCGCTGCAGTCGTTCTCGGTGTGGCGCATCATCCATCTTGTCTTTGTGTCAGATTCTCACCCTCGCCCTGTCCGCTCGCGAGGCCTTGATGGGCTGGAAAAATGACCAACAAAGAGTTTTCGAGGAACGCCGGAAGGTGAGATAATGAATCTTCATCGGGAAAAAGGATTTCTATTTAGGAATATCAGAATTTTTGCTTCGTACAGGTTTGGTTGAGTCGTTTTTTCTATTCGTGATTTGAGTACTAAGAAAGTAATCAGAGGTTATGGTTGAATATAGATATTGAAGTAATTTCACGGTATTCAGACAATTTTTCAATTCTGGAAAAAGTACCTACCCGAGCGCGACTCGAACCCGGAACCTCCGAATTACTAGTCTGTTTAATATAGAAACATGAGAAGAGCACCGATGTGAAGTCAGGAGCTTTTGAGCGCGCGTTATTTTATGTACCAATACATGTTTTATGACAAACTTTGACAGATAATAGTTGTTCTCATTCTGAACATTTTCTATGAACATAACGACGTCGAGCCTAGATGCTCAGATGTGTCGACAAAAAAATCCTTCAATCGGCCGTCCGTTTCGGCGACGCGTGTTCATCCCGACGGCTTAACGATCGCGTCGGTTTTATCAAGGGACTCGTTACCGCCCCCGTGTCCACCTCCCTCTCCCACCATCGCAGGAGGCGCAGGAGAAATTCCCGAAAATGAGATTGTCACGTACGATTGTAATGTGACCGGCTGAGTTCCCGTAAGGAAGAAAAACGCGGAGTTGGGGGATTTTCCCCGCCTCCCTCCGCTTGCCGGGAGCGGATACTATGATGGGGGGTACTTATGGGGTGGATGGGTGCCGTAAAACAATAAACTGCCGGTCGTATTCGTCGAGATGTCTGTGTTATTCGTCTCATCAGGGTGGCAAATCAATGTATGGTCGGGGTTGTGTTTTCTTTTAATTTGGATGGAGTTAGGGGTGTCTGGCGATTCGAAGGGGTAGGTTTGGCTGAATATGGGTCTTATTGATAGGATCATCAGTGTCGTGTCGCTGTAACTGTTATTTTCTGTTCTCCTGATCTTCAAGTTGGCAAGCATGAAATTACCATGTCGTTGAAGCCTGTAAAAAATACGATCTGAAACCAAATAAGCAAAGGCGACAAACCACAACATCTTCTTTTTCACGTACTATCTTTGTTCTGAATTCAGCAATCATCCATGCTCTTCTGGACACGGCAGATCTGAAAAGCTGGCTTGAAGAGCAGTTGAACCACTTTCTCAGATTTCACAGCTAGAAGTGTCATCATCTTTTCAGTATGCTTCGTCTTCCTTGAATTTTACCTTGCACTTCTCCTTCCTCATTCTATGCATAACAGTCTCGTTTGTCACTCTTTTCATTCAGCTCATTCTGTGAATTCTCCGGTACAACTACATCTTGAATGATTGCAATTTCCTCATCTCCAATTTCCTCAGTGTCCAGCATTCCATTCCGTAAAAGTGTACCTAGAACAAACATTGAATCGTAGTAATCTCATCTTCAAGTTCAGCGTGATGTCCTTTCTGCAGAATACTCGTTTCAATTTCACAAAGTTAGCTGTCACCTGTTCTGTTTTCACTTTTATTTCTTTCGAGCAGTCTTTATTTTGGTTTATCATGATAACATCAACTCACAGCAGATTCAGATCCCTTGGAAACAGTTAACAAAATGACATACTCAGTATTCAGATTGAGGAATGGGACTACTCACGAGAAGGAAAATGCTATATAGAGAAAGCGAGGGCATCTAAGAACACGACTCTTAAGATGCTATGAGTTTTCCTGTTTTCTATATGGAGTGGAGGTCTGGACATTAAAGGAGGCAACAAGTAAGAAAACCTTCGAATTTGGTACTACCGACGGATGCTAAGAAATTCGTATACCTAACATGTCATGAACAATACCATAATCTAACGGATGCAAAAAAAACCTGGACATCCTGCGAATTTTGAACATCGGAGAAGTGTCACATCTAGAGCATGTAATGCGCAATGAAAAAATGGCTTCAACTAATTTTGCTAGGCATAAGAGATGGCAGTGGACACGAATTTTGTCTATACAAATTTTCAGGAAAGCATTCAAGAACGTTACTTGGACAAACATGATTGCCAACATCCATGTTGGATGAGCACCAAAAGGAGAAAATTTTTCAAGTGGGCTGAAGTTGAAGCAACCACAATGTAATGTTTATAATCGTCTAACGAAGTTTATTAACTTATAAATGCTTACTATTTCAGTAGAATATTTTTTTCATCGGATAATTACTTCCTCTTATCTATGGGATGAAGTTGAATTGTGACCAGGTGGCATCACAACACCATTACTCTTATTTATTATATAATTCAATGAGCATGTAATGATGGCTATTACTCACAAAAGTCATTCAAGCGAGTAATAGCTATTACATATGAATGGAGTACTATTCTTCTCTACGTACAGAGAATGGTCACCATTGAATTCACAATCGATTCTATACAAAACAATCGACTGTGGTCTAAATAATGAACCGTATTCATTGTTCACACAAAATGATATGAGTGAATAGAAAGTATGAAATTTGTATAGGTAAAGGTAGAATAATCATTCAAATATTCATAGCGAATTTCAAAAGACTACAATCAGCCGAAACCTTCCTCTAGATCAGAATGACGTTATGGTTAATCACATCCCATATAATATATTCACATTTGGTACGACGTGAAACCTAGATTATGGTACCAATCAGGAACGCTGGAATCCTGAGGAAAATAATATTAGTGAAAATTAAACAACACAATCTCACTGAATATATTTGGTATGTGTCAATGGGTACTGAGCAATTCGATCCATGGATATAGAACTTGGGAAAAACTTCCTCTAGGGGCGGAAGAGTTTGGTATGGCATTCCCCGCTCGTAGAAAGACATCTCATATTCGTATTATACATCTTCGCAAAGTTTTCGCCGAAGTTTTTCGAACTTTCTCGACGTTCCCCAGATTTTCCAAATTATATTTATTTATGACCCTTCCGATCGAAAACTCCCTGGAACATACCTACTAAACTAAGTATCGAAAGTGTCAACTCGGTTTTACAACCTCAACCCTGGGTTATTATGGCAGTAAAAGGACGATATGTAATAATATCCGAGCAGTAAAGGCTGAAACATTACGAGTTTGCAAGTTTTTCGTATGCAGCATAAAAACAGTTTTCTGCGGTGCGGATAGAGGGAGCCTGCGGGAGAATGACAGGTTAGATTTTATTGAATTTCACTCTGCTGGGAGTTCTTGGTATGTCATAAAATTCAAATTAGTGTCACTTCGGCGTAGAAGTCAGTTGAGTTCGCTGTTATATACACGCTGTGTTCTATGGAGAATACGTCGTAAATCATTGTCAAGAAATTTGTTATATACAAAGCAATGATAAACATGTTGAAAAACGACGGGAATGAAACACGGAACTTTTTCAAAAGGAAAAATTGAGAGAAAATATTACGGAATTTACTCATATGTCAAAAAGGTACCAGAAATTGGAAGATATAAATTAATTGTATGACCTCCAAAGTAGGTCACATTCGAAATAATATACTCATCAATAAATAATACAATAATTAAAACAATTACCGAATACGTTTCAGTATTCGGCCAGTATCAACGCCAATATCCGACTAGGGGTTCCGTGATTATGGTCGTTCGAAATTTCGTTCTCCTGATTATTTCAGTTAATATCAGATACGATAGAACTGGAATTTTATTGTATTCATATGTGAAATAACAATTTTATGTAAGCGCCTCAGCAAAACCGAACAAAATTTAATAAAAACATCGAAAAAATGCCCAATATTTCCATAACCACAAAACCGACGGAGTTGAGATACTAGTTGTTGATAGAAGTAATAATTTCAAACTTCGTGTAGAATTCCTAATTGATAGAGTCTCTAGAAACATCGGAAATTAAAGCAAAACATTGAAAAAAGGCATAATTTCTCAATGAGTATACATAGATCCGACCTACTTGATATTTTGTTTCATGCTCGTAGCTGCGTTAAAACCATAGAAAATTCGAGTAGAATATCGATCAAAGAAAAATGAGAAAAACAGTGACGTGCAATCAGGAGCTTTCAAGCACTCGTTCGATACATTTCTTTTGAGGTGAGATTTACTGTAACAAATCCTCCTAGAAGACAAATTTAGAAAATATGTATAGGACGTGAACATATTATGATATTCGATTGAAGATTTGTACTGTATATATTCTCAATGAAATGCGCATCAAGAGTAAAGTAATGAATTTCATTAGTTTCAGTTGATAACGATTTGAAGCCTTACGTTTGTTATGCAAATTCTTACAAAGAATATCTAAAAAACACATTTCAAGCTTAAAAACTCTTGTTCGTGACGCGATAGTTGTTAGATTTTAACTGACACTATTTCAACACTCATAGAGGCACTGCTCGCGATTACGTCTTCTTCCTTCCGAGGTGGGAAAATTGAACATGTATCAACTCGTTTATTCATTTCACTAACTTGCATTCGCAAACATTGTAAATAAACTGAAAGGAAAGCTTCTCTATATATGTTTACAGAGATATCAATCTCAACTGAAAGTTTTAGAATATTTCTATTACTCTTCTGTGAAATAGATATGCAAATCACCAATTACAATTGAGATAATTTTATCATTTTTTTTGACGCGTTGACTCTGATCAGTTCACGATCCTTTCATATCATAAAGGTCAAAATTTGAGCTGTTAGGTCAGGTTAGTAATGTATAAAATCGAAACAGAGTCGCTCAACGAAATCCCAGGTTTGTTGAATCCTCGACGATCATGGGAATTATGGTATTCCATATGGGCAAAATTGAAGAGGTGATCACATGAAAATTAACTGAAATCTGATGATATAACTCCTTCAAACTCTTTTTTTTTTTGATACACGAAAGAAAAGGTCTATGCCAATAATCTGATAATCTACCTTACAATACTGACAAAAAAATGTATATCTATGTAGGCTTGCTTAATCGATCGTCTAGAGGTATGATTCGATTACCTGGCCTTTCGTCTTTTTCTCCGTGAGTTTGTTGGATTTGTAATAATTAAACTCTTTTGAATTATTTACATCTATTTACAAAGCCACAATTATACAGTACAAACTCAGTATTGAGAGGATCCTAATTACGTCTTAATTACAAGTTTCTCACTACGGTACTGAATTTCGTCTTTAACTCTAGTTTAATTACTCGAAACGTCTTCGTTTATCACGTCTTCGTCGTACTTCAAGTTTTCGGTCGTCTCGTCTTTGATTTGTTCGCGACTCGTCTTTGATTTGTTCGCGACTCGTCTTTGATTTGTTCGCGACTCGTCTTAATCTAGTCCGCGAACCGTCTTTACGTCGTACGTCTTAAGTTGACCGACCGAACTTGACTCGTCTTCCGCTTAAGTTGAACTGTACCGTCTGTACCCGTCTTCGGTTCAATTTTAACTGTACTCTCTGCCAATTGGAACTACCCTCTCTCGGTTTGACTACACCCTTAGGGGAAGGTACCATCCCCTAGTCCAATAAGGGCTTTTGCCGTACCGCCCCCAAAAATCTTCGCGGATTCCTGGAAATCGAATATTCTAGAAGGACTAGAACCTGATAAAAAGATGTAACACATCTGGTTCAACCGTCTTGTTCTAGAACTTTCCCAACCCCCGTAAATCTCTTAAGTTTTACAACCGACATGACACATTCTTCGACACCCCGAAGAATAACACATCCTTTTTACATTATGTACAAAAACAATTCGTTTCCTGTAAATTCATTGAATTTGTCATGCCCTTGGCACTTGAAGAGACTAATAAGTCTCCAAGCATCCGGTTGACCATCTCAATTATTTACAGGGAACAAAAAACTGGATCCTACATCTATATTTTCCAGATTAACCGCGATGCAATCAAATCATCCATACGACTCCATCAACACAAAAAATCGTCCCTTGCTCCATCATCGTTCAACGATAAATCCAAACTTTTATTCCTACCAACCCCGCCGCTACACGGATCAAGGCAGCATACCAGATCAGCGTCGAGGCACGCTCTCGACGAAAAATTCCATCGGAGAGAGGGAAAACGCTCGGCCTCCCGCTATAATAACACACATTATGCGGTGAACATTCGACAAGCTCCGAAAATGACCGGAATTGATTATCCGTCATGACAATGAGGAATCCCTTTTCCGTCCCTTTCACGTCCTTTCATCCCTCGACGTTCATGTAATGAATCGTCCCCGGCTTCGACGGTTCGGGAACTCTGCGAATTAATGGATGGGGATCAATGGGGAATTTCGGACGTTTTCCGCTTCTTTTTTTTACCCCATTTTGCGGGCCGCTGAAGGCTTGCCGCCGAAGCTCTTCGGCAGACTGAATGACCGGACGATATTTACTGGATAAATGGAGAATTCGCGAGTCATACCGAGAGGAAAAGCTGGCATCCAGCTTTTTCCAGCCGTTTCTGTATACGCTGCTCAGCGAAATTTTAGTCTTGACACAACAAATCTCGAATGAGTTTCGTCGTTTTTTGACTGATAAACAATGTGTTGAATAATTTCATCCTCAGATTAATAAATATGGATAGAGGGAGCATATATGATATTTTCAGTAAGCGAATATTGTCCCCAACATCAACTATCAAATTTGACATGAAGCGCGCGGAAATGAAAACATATCAGTGATACGATATTTCACTAAATTCGCGAGTTTCTCCACAAAAGACGCATTTCTCATGTCCCAGAGTGAATCAACGTTTCATATTAACTCAAAATATATTGAAATCAATACCTAAATATGTATGAAATTCAGATAACAAACTTCAAGCTCGCCAAACGACGTGAAACATCCGATGACACTAAGAGAGCAAAAGTCGCCAAACCTTGGATTTCAGCAGGTAGATACAGAAATAAATAAATATTCTGCTTATCACAAATTTGACAATTAGGAAAAATATCGGATTCCAAATATTTTTTCTGATTGTCGAATTGATAATATGCAGAATATTTATTATTTTCTGTATCAACCTGCTGAAATCCAAGGTTTGGCAACTTTTGCTCTATCATCAGTGTCATCGGTTGTATCACGTCGTATGACGCGCTTGAAGTTTGTTGTTTGAATTTCTGATATATTAAGGTATTTGTTCCAATATATTTTGAGTTGATATGAAACGTTGATTCACTATGGGACATATCGTATCACTGATATATTTTCATTTCCGCGCGTTTCACGCCAAATTTGATAGTTTATATTGAGGACAAAACTTGCTTAGAGAAAATAACCTCCCTCTAGATAGAGGGAGACTGACTCTAATCTTAGAGTAATGAACATAGATATGTTTATTACTCTAAGATTAGAGTCAGCGTGAACCAAAAGATGAAATTGTTTCTATTTCAAATGTGGATTTGCATATCCATTTCACAGAGGAGTAAGATGAATAATCTATGATCACCTGTTGAGATTGTATTACCTGTATATCTTACCAGAGATTATCAATTAGCCCTATGGTGTTGCCGAATGCAAGTTAGTGAAATGAATACACAAGTTGTAGGTTCGTAAATTCAGTTTTTTGAATAATATACATAACACTGATGAGGAAAACTTTCATTGAAAAATAAGTACATTCAGAAACTTATTTTTATCTTGATTTTGTACATCTGGACAATGAATTCCCGCTCTTTCTGGGCAGAATGTTACCCTAACAACCCCTTCAACGAAATATTTATAGAAATTACTTCTTCTTCTTGGCGTGCCCTATCCGTTCCGGACGTTGGCAATCAACATGGCAAGTTTTATCTTGTTCGCTGCGTTTCTAAAAAGTTGTATGGATGTCTGGCCAAACCACTTCCTGAGATTGTGCAACCATGAATGTCTTCTTCTACCCGGTCCCCTCCTGCCTTCCACTTTTCCCTGTATTATCAACTGCAGTACTTGGTATTTGCTGTTCCTCATGACGTGTCCGAAGTATTGAAGCTTTCATTGTTTTATGGCAAACACAACTTCCTTGTTCGTTTTCATTCTTCTCAATACTTCTTCATTTGTGATGTGATCTATCCATGATATTCGAAGAATTCTGCGATAAGTCAACATTTCGAATGCTTCCAGTCTTTTAAGCAGTGCGCCAGTGAGGGTCCAAGCTTCAACTCCGTAGAACAGTACCGAGGAAACGTAACACTGCGATAGACGGACTTTCAAGGAAATGCTAAGTTCCCTGTTAATAAAAATAATAGAAGTTACATGAGAGGAAATTATTACTTAAAGTGTAAAATTCGCACCGTACTTCTCAATTGTCGAATACTTCCCGAAGATACCATGTCATGAATCCATAAACGCCTCACTATCTCGTATAGTTCACCTCGGTAAGTCGAACCTTCAATCGATGAAGAAACGCGAAATTTCGAAGCATGCTACAACTTGTTCCTAGACCCCCTCCAATTAATAACCAGAGAGCGTCCTGACTAGCACAGCCATCTCTCCAAGTCGACGCCGAAAATCGATCCAACAGTCTTCGCCCCTTCGGGACGACTTTCTCTCCGAGAAAGAAACCGGAATTTCCACCCTAACGTGTCCAAACATGACTGACAGCGCCGGTCGCATGCCGACAGATTATTACCGAACTATCGCGTGTCGACGTTTCTAAATCTGGCATCGTAGCAATCACCTCTTCCCGTGCTAGGGGCAGGTATTGTTTAGTCTGACGGGTCTAGATCGCGGGCGGGCGATAAAATACCACCCCCTAGACCACGGTTCGAGGTAACCGGCGATCGCTACAACCACTCGTCATGTCGTTTATTTAATCGTTGTTGTAAATGTGTAATCGCAGTTTAGGCCGTAATTTGTGAGCGAATTGAAAAGGGGTCTTGACTGACGGCCACTTTTCATTTCTGTATATCGACGGTTTGCTCAGATTTCGCTGGGTGATTAAATATACATTTTCTACGACGGTTACGACGTCTTGGACGGTTTTTATTGGTCGGTTGAGCGTTGACATATATATGGAGCATTGGTTAGAGCAACAATCACTTCTTGTTTATTCGAACACAAATTGGTACTCACATGAATGATAAGAATCTTGTGCAAGTTTTACTGCATCCCTACGCTGAAAATGTTCAGCAATTTAAATCTTTAAAATAGACCCGTTTAAAACTGTTGAGAGGGTATATACCTCATGCCATGTCTTGAGCTCTATTGCGCCCCCATCAAAGTTCTTATGACTGCACCATCTACAGCTCGCAGCATCTGGAATACCGTCGAGGAGAGGTTACATCTTCTCGCATGCAATATCCTATAACTAGGTGATCAGGAGTTTATTCTTCAGTCCTTGTCAGTTACTGACAAGGCAGTTCTCGACAAGGAAGCCAGTGATTTGGTGAAGCATGTTCATACTTCTTCTCCTTTCTTATATGAGCTGGTAGTTCATATAGGTAGGCGTCTGTTGATAAGTAGTCAGCCTCTTCCGACGTAGACTTCTAGTATTCTTTCCAACGTTTTGTTGTTCTTCCCTGGGTTCTCTTCCCTGTGGTTTGTTCTGCCTTGAGCCTTTTACCAGTCTGTTGTCCGGCATCCTCTCTATGTGCTTATTCCAGTATTCATACTGAGGTCCAAATACTTTTTAGGTGTTACAGTATTAATATTCCGAAGACATTTGTAGGAGTAAACCATACCTGGATGATGACATTGTCGAGTGAGGAAGCACCTCATGAGAATGAGTCTGACTGAAAACAACGGGTGTTGATTATGTGGGGAGGAGGAAGGAACTTCCTATTATCTGGTGAAGGAATGCCTCGCCACAGCTAGGCAAAAAATGCTTCGGACAAAGATTTGAAGAAGTGAGGCAGTAGTAACCTCTACGAAGCCATCCCAGATATTGGAGTTCATTGGAACTCTGGACCTGGAGCTATGATGGGGGCACAATAGTTCTTAAGGTCGGGGTGCAATGAAACGCCGTTTTAATCTCAATCTAAAATTCCTGGAAGATTCTGCCAGAATTTTGGTTCCCTCATCTTCTCGAAACTCTTCGTTATAAAAATTATTTAATTTTTTTGAAAACACTTAAGTCAAGTTTCGATCTGATTCTTAGGTAAATTATTAAGATTGGTTTCTATTTTGGAGATGCCGAAATATTTGGATGAATATATTGTATTTCAGTGACCAATTCCATGTACTCCACTTACTGTGTCGAAAATTTAAGAGCTTTCAAGGTTTTATTAGTCAAAAGTTTATGTTTACGACAGGACTATTGAATAACATAGAATTTCAATCGATAGCATTAGCAAATAACCTATACAAACTATGAAATTTAATCCTTATGTTTCAATAATTGGAAACACACGAAGGTGAAATAATAACAAAAGAAGAAATTTACTCAAACAATAAAATATATGGTGTTCAAATCTGTGCTAGTCTGCGTTTTGTTAAGTCCAGAATGCAGAATAAACTTCTCCTTGAATAACTGAATAAAATTGTCCATTCTTCAGAAATCAGAATTTTCCACAAATTCATCGATAAGGATACACTATCCGAGCTTAAAACACTCATCAATAAATTCGAAATATCAAGATTCGGAAAAAAATTGTAAGAATTGACAAACGACCGCATTGAAACAATTTGGAAAGTGCTCAAAATAAAATGATGAATATTTTAACATGAGCAATTTTGCCTTATTAACAGGTTAAACAGATAAAACCCTTTTCGAATACCTATAACCGCCTTGCCTCATTATCCTAGCAAACACTATTTCAACCTCGGTTTCAACAATTTATGAATTGGATATAGCTAGTACGTATTCTGATATGAGGTCTCGATAATGATCGTTACCTAAGTGTTCATGCATTTTGTACGAGCCAACTGATGAACGATAATTTACATTTTCAAGTCAGAGTAATGCAGGGGTTCACATTTTATCAGCGATAGAGCATAAATTCGCAATCTGTGGGTTTGAGATTGGAATTGTGTGGGTTTTCACATCCGACATTTGCGGCATAAATACTAATATATTTTTTTCTTTTTCAGGTAAGTTGACAACAACATTGTTTCAATCTGGTGTTGGTGCTGGTGAGTCAATAATGAATTATGGATAGAGGACTTTCTTTATCGATGAATGAATAAATTCTTAGACGTGATGTTATTGATTGGAAACCGTGTGAAGTTCGGGATCTATTCCTCTTGGGAATTTCTCATTTTTTCATCAATAAGAGACACGTGAATCATTGCAATGGCATTCAAATGTTTTCCGTAGTTAGTTAATCGAATACTAAGTGAGTAAACAACTTGAAACCGACTGCAATTTCAACGGTCAATCCTAAATTTCTAGACTATATAACGGAATATTTTTTTTTTAATTTGAAGGATATGCGAGTCTTTTTACACACTTTACCTATGTGGCATGCTTGAATCGTTTTAGATATTTTACAACTCACATGACTCAATATATATCCCAAAAAACATTTCAATGAAAACAGCAATTCATGATAGGTGAAAGTATTACGAATCTTAAATATTTTTTCGCGTTTCCTTGAATTCCTATCTAATTCACATTTCTAAAAAGAGCAAAACAGCTAATTTTCATAATTTTGTTCAATTAATGTGCATTAAGTAAAACATTCTTCAATTTCTACATTTCTTAATATGTATATATATAGAAAACATCAATAACATGATCATGCGCATGCTTCAGTTTCAATGATATCACATGAAAATTCAAATTTCTATTGAAGAAACATTCATTGTTTGAATGATGAACATTATGGTTTGCCATTTTTTCATTCATATTGAATTTTCATCGAGTAAAAAGCGAATCAATCGAAAATTTATGGTATGCAATGTTCATTTTCTTCTGTAGTTAACCAATCAAATATTTAATTTCGACGATTCATTATAAATTAAATATTGTAGTTAGGAATACATATATAGGTACATACTTTTTTTCTGAAATATGCTTTCATTCGAATTATTCATATTATGCTAAATCAATAAAAAATTTATACATTGCAATGGGGGTCTCTAAATATAGGTATACGCATTTAAATTTTCGAATTGAATATTATGTTTTGTTATTTCAATTTACGCTTGATAGCAGCCAAATTACATACATTCAAATTATATTGATGATATACTTCATTATTTGTACAAGTAGGTTTAAACCCGAAAGCTTGATGTTTTTTCTTTGTCCAAACAGATTAAACAATCTTTCAATCAAAAAGAAATGAACAATTTCGTACTTGCATCCAGATTGAAAGAAAAGAATCACTTTATCCAGGAACCAGTACTAGTACTACTATACAGTGATATAATATTTTATTCGATATATAGTCTTGTAGATAACAATTGAATGTTAAGGGGAAATACCACCACGTGACTGCTCAATTCAAAACGAAATTATAGATTTTTCCTCTTACAACTACCGATTTTCATGAAGTTTTCATATAACTTCTTCGAACAATAATCCACATTGTAGAATGACAATATTTTTAATTTGCGAATGAAAAAAAAATCTACTTTTGTACAGTGCTGTCCTCTACTTATATGCCTCGTAAATAGAAAGAAGATAAAGTGAATGTACAACTTCTTACACCGTACAAAGTTTGGTCATCGTAGGAACGCCAGGGCGGAAATAAATGGGAAACTAATGTTTGACTGATACTCGAAAGCCACGTGGTGGTAATCCCTTTCAAATGAAAATATGCACTTGAGTTATTCTATACTCTAAACCGAACAGCAGTCACTTCTCGAATATGCAATAAGTGCCTTTCATCTTTCGAACTGTAGATTTTCCCGAAATCTGGTCCCAATTATGAGGTATGTGAGCAACTCCAAGGTTCATCCTGTAGAACCAATAAAACCGTTCACAGAGTTCGAGAAAGCGTTTCCTTCGATCCAATTAACGATCAGATCTTATAGTTGCACAATGCACGACGGTATCGGGGACTCATTATCCAAGTTCTTCCCTTGATCGTTGTCTTTGTTTACCATCGGATCAGAGCCGGGTCTTTTATCGAAGGTCCCTAATGGGGGCGAAAGGGGACCCACTGCGGGGATCCGAAAGCGAGGACGAGGCGAAACTTTCAGACCATAATTGTCTGCACGAATTAATGGTTAATTGAACTGGATGATCGAAACCTTATCCTAGAATTTTGGAATCTGGAACACGTCCGCTTTGAGAGCTTCGTTTGGATGCATAAAGGCGTTTTCGAGAGCTTTTCTGGATGCGGGTGAGAGGGGAACACGAGAGCTAGACAGTCTGCACAAAGATTTATTAATTCGTCTCCTTTATCTGACGTTATACGTCAATTTTAACTAGAAGTATTCTTCTTTGTACCAAAATAAATAGAAGGATTAGACTATATATTATTTCTTTATTTCGTTTCACCCATTGACAGGTTTCTAAAAATATAAAACAGTCCCCAAGATTTAATTAAGGAGATTTCGTTTCACTGCGACCTAGTGGTCTATTGTGCCCCATCAGAGATATTCTCTTCATAACGTGATCTACAGCTCGCCTTCCAGTTACAGAGTCCTGATGAACAATATCTGAGATGGCTTCAAAGAGTCTTATTCCTCACTTCTACAAGTTTTGTGTTCAAAGCAGGTTTTACGTTGGCTAGCAATGGCGAGGTATTCCGTCATCAGGTGATCTGGAGTTTCTTCCTCCTCTCCACAGCAATCTGCACTCGACATTTTCTGTTATAACCATTCTCATGAGGTGTTTTCTAAGGAGACAATGCCCTTCGAGAAATCCAGATAAGAGGTGTAGCAATTTTTACTAAGATTCAGATACTTCTTGGATCTCGTAGAGTCAAAGTTTCAAAGAAACATTTTGAAGTGATTCAAACTAGGAAGATTCCGCCACAGTTTTTCTCTTTCGCTTACTTCCTTCTCCTGAAACTCTTGTAGGTACAAAAACAGTCCCTATCAAGTTTCTCAAATGATTGCACAATATGAATTTCACCACTCTTTTCTGAGTAAGCATGTTAACTTATGAGAGATCATATTCTACAAGGAAAATCTACAAAGATGGTATTATTACATTTGGTATATTGTCTTATCGACTCTTCAGATGATATGGAGAAAGTGATGATATCCAGCATGAACAAAGAGGCGTTCGACTCATTGATCATCAAAGGTTGTTGCTCAATTTGCTGGAGTCAGTGGGTGTCAGAGACTCTGTACTTCAACTCAAAGTATCATGGAACATATATCGGGTTGAAGACTGATGGAGCGGTACATCCTCTAGAGATCAAGTCAAATACGGCTTACCACAGGGTTCTATCCTTGGTCCAATATTGTTCATACTATATTTGAAAGACCTTATGGTGAATGATATTCATACTAATTTGGCAGGGTTGTTAGTGGATGATTCAACTTTTATAAATGAACCAAAACACAAAAAAATTTTCGATAAGGAGCAATGAACATCTGAACACATCTGGTTCAGCAGGAATAGTTGATATTTCTTAAAGCTTTGATATATTTTAGTTGGAAGAGGAAAGAAAAATCCAGATTTGTTGTGGTTTTCACATATTTTCAAACACATATCCAGCCTATTAGCTATCAGTTTTAATTTCGATGTTTTGCGCTTTGATCATCATGCTCATATGTCATTCTCAATTTTAACAAGATTGACTCCACTGCCTTTCATATTTCCGAGAAATGCTGATGTACGACCCCACCTCTTTATATTTCATTACGAGAACGAAGCCGAGGCATCATTATCGATGAATATGAACCAAAGGCAGGATCTCAGGACGGCAAGTTCAGTTCATGTTAGTTCATTATTTCCAATTATCAACCTTTGTCACCGTTCGCAGATTTTCTTAGAATTCAATTCATGAAATTTCTGTTGATTGCTGTAGCACAATATTCACGGGGATGAACGTTAAACGAGATGAAAGCCTTGTGTTGGCATTTTTATGATGAATATTTCACAGACGTTGCCCTGCCAGAAATTTTCTCGAAAACGGTCGAATATTTCAAGAACAAATTCACATAATCTCGAATGTAGATTTGAACACGTAAGAATATAACATTATTTCCGTTCTCAAGATATTCGGGAATTCGTAGATCCCTCAGCTAGATGAGGAAAATAGCTTTATTCGATTCCCAGAATACTTATCTCCAGCAAAACCGATAAACAAGAATGAGGAATGCCTCTCAGTCCCAAACACCGATTGTGGTACACCCACCGAAATATGCCACCAACATTCCATAATTTTCTTTCAATAATGAATCTTGAGCCGTTTTATAATCCGGGAGTCGTTTTTATCTCGGAAATTTCAATCATCCCGTATAATTCGAAGATCAGTCACTAGCCTCTTTATCTACATTCGGGGATTTTCATTTTTTTCTGTTGTCGGTATGAGTACCTTCGACGCCAGGCACTTTTTATAGACATTCCTTATCTGGAAGGCGAGGTTTTGAAGAGTACATGTTGGTTACTACGTTTATGTTCGAGCCTACCGCATTATTATATATTCTCGTACTTCATAGATGTCAATTTGAAATGTATCTACTATTTGGATACTTTGTCACCATTGAATGAATTACTACAAAACATCTTATGCAATTGATCGAAAACAATGATTTTGTTTCTAACTGACATTGACATTGTAAAGGGTTTTTTTAGAGCTATAGAACTTTAAATTGCAATAAAACAACCATGGATAATTCGATTAACATGAATTTTATTTATCCGCAAGATAATCTTGTGGCATTACATTTTAAATATGATTTCTGGCATATGACCGCCATGGCTGGCTCGGATGTAGTCCAATCTGGACGTCCAATTTTCGATGACTTTTTCCAACATTTGTGGCCGTATATCGACAATAACAAAGCGAATGTTGTCTTCCAAAGGGTCAAGGGTTTGTGGCTTATCCGCATAGACCAATGACTTTACATAGCCCCACAGAAAGTAGTCTAGTGGTGTTAAATCACAAGATCTCGGAGGCCAATTCACAGGTCCAAAACGTGAAATTAGGCGGTCACCAAACGTGTCTTTCAATAAATCGATTGTGGCACGATCTGTGTGACATGTTGCGCTGTCTTGTTGTAACCACAGCTCCTGGACATCATGGTTGTTCAATTCAGGAATGAAAAAGTTAGTAATCATGGCTCTATACCGATCACCATTGACTGTAACGTTCTGGCCATCATAGTTTTTGAAGAAGTACGGACCAATGATTCCACCAGCCCATAAAGCGCACCAAACAGTCAGTTTTTCTGGATTTAACGGTGTTTCGACATACACTTGAGAATAAGCTTCACTCCAAATGTGGCAGTTTTGTTTGTTGACGTAGCCATTCAACCAGAAGTGCGTTTCATCGCTAAACAAACTAAAATGGACGTAGTTCGCGATACGTATTCCGCACAGAACCATTATTTTCGAAATAAAATTGCATTATTTGCAAGCGTTGTTCAGGAGTGAGTCTATTCATGATGAATTGCCAAACCAAACTGAGAATAAATCACTTGACAGCTGTTGAATCGGTCGCCATCTTGAACAGTAATGTGAACTTAAAGTTAAATACCTCGAAAAAAAACACCCATTAGTTATCGAAGCCACTATGACATTGATAGATGACCGTCGTCAATTAATCGGTATATGATAAAGTCTCATACTCTTCCAGCACTTAATATTTATTCCCATATCAGTATATCCTATTAATCACGAAATTTTCGGTTCTCACATAAATGACACTTATGGTCGATAATCCGTGTAGGTGAGTCTGAAACGCAGTCGCCAGGGTTCATCTCCTGCCACGGTCAAAGGCACATTAGGAACTAGTATTTAAGTCCGATAGGAATGGGTTGTGCCGAGCGTAGGCGAAAGGCCATTATGGTACCACATGTAACATAGTACCATAAAGTTACAGCATTCACGGATTTCGATGCAAGTTGCCGCCCCATTATTATATGATTAATCGCTGGGAATGGTGGAGTTATTGTCTATCTGTTTGTCACGGTTGAACAAGTGGGGACAGATGGAAGTCTGTTCCCGCGTCGATGGACAGCGAGATGAGATGCTGCAGGAATGCATGTAGGACAATTGATCTGCATTTGCGATGTCTACTGTATTATTTGATGTTTCTTTCAATGAATGCTATCCTTCTTTAAAACTTGTTTAATGGCTTTATCGATCTGGTGAATAAATAAGTTAGGAAATTGAAATAAAATTTTTGAATATTGAAATAATCCGAAACCATCTTGTCTAGGCTTCTGCATTGAAAGGTAATATCCAATATTACTTTCAATTTCGTGATCATATGTCAATAAGGAAGCGAATTATTCAGCATGGTTATAATTATGATTGTAAATGAAAGTGCAAAAAGTGTATTATAACGCTTTCATATGTCATTTAATTCAACATTTCTGAAAGACACTCAAAAATTGAAAATTTTGTGAATATTTTTTATTGTTTGAGTTTCTCACAAAGTTTTTTTCTGAAATGTTCAATTGAATGCCATCTGAAAGCGTTATAATGCATTACGTCAATTTTTGTACCTTCATTTATCACTAATGGGAAAATTTGAAAAATTATTGGTGTACGCCACAAGAATTGACAGAATCATTAAGAATGACGCAACAAGCCATTGCAAAACACCTGAAAGTCATGGGAATGATTCAGAAACAAGGAAATTTGGTGCCGTACAACTACAAGTTGAAGCCGAGAGATATTGAACGGCGTTTGTTTGCTTGTGAACAGCTGCTTGCAAGGCAAAGAAGGATGGGATTTCTACATCGCATGGTCCCTGGAGACGAAAAATGGTTTTATTACAATAATCTTAAGTGCAGAAAATCATGGGGATATCTTGACCATACTTCCACGTCGACGGCCAAACCGAATATTCACGGTTGCAAGGTCATGCTCAGTATTTGGTGGGACCATCTCAGCGTAGTGTTTATGAGTTGTTGAAACCAACTGAAACAATTAGAGGCGATCGTTGTCGAACGCAGTTAATGCGTTTGAGCCGAGCATTGAAAGAAACGAGAGACAATATAAAGTGACTTTACAGCATGAGAATGCTAAATCCCATGTTGCGAAAGTGTTCAAGACATTCTTGGAAACGTTGAAATGGAAAACCTACCCCCACTTGCCGTATTCTCCAGACGATGCTCCCTCAGACTATCATTTGTTTCGATCAATGGCACACGGCCTGGCTGACCAGGACTTCCGGTCTTATGAAGAAGTAAAAAATTGTATCGATTCGTCGATCGTTTCAAGAGATTACCAGTTTTTTCAACGTGCGCTACCCAAACGATGGGAGAAAGTAGTGGCCAGCGATAGACAATTCTTTGAATCATAAATGCATAACCAGTTTTTTACAATAAAGCCTCGAACATAGGAAAAAACGGCGGAAGCAAAATTGTAGATGTATAGGCTTATTCAATTTTTGTAGATTTTAGTGGATAGTCTTTTCTTTATACTAGATTATCTCAAAAACGGAATGCTCTATGAAAATAATCCAATAGACTTTTTTTTAATGGATCTCTGTTGATTCCAGAACTGAAAATTTTTTTTCAAAAAAAGACATTGGTGTAGATTTTCAATGAGAAAAGGATCATCTCACCCCTATATCTACGCCACCAGGATGAGTTCGGCAGGAGACAGTCACCTAATTCGAAATGTTACATTATCAACACTTCAATATCTAAATATCAAAACATTGAATTTAATAACAGTAGAGTTACGGGTATAAGTAAAAATTGATTTTTTCCAAACTATGGACCTTGTATCTTGAAAACTAAGCTTGTTGGGATAAATTTTTATAGGAAATTTTTTCATTAAAACAGGTGTTCTATCCGATGACCATTGCACCAAAATCTGGGATATCTGGGAAAAGAAGTAATTTCATAGAAAATGATAATATGCGACGCAATAATACAACTGAGATGAAATACAATCGTTTTTCCCATCATAGAAAAAAAATTGAGTCTTCTGTTCGTGTTGATCCTCTACAAAAATCCAAACGGCAAACCGAGCCGATATCGCCTTTTCAGACGTTGGAAAAAGAGCCGATTGGGTGTAGAAATCGGGGGGAAATTGGAATTGGTCTGGAGGCAAGCGTGTTCCGTGTGGAATTACAGGACGGAAATTTGAATTATACACATTTAACCGGAGGAAACGTCGGAGCCCTGTGAACGCATTGAAAACGCCGGTAACAACGCCTCGTGTAACGTGAAGACGCAATTCCGGCAAATCTCTCGCGAGATTCTATGGTGAAACATGAGTTGAATCAGGGTCCTAGTCGAGGGCCAGGTAATTGAATATTTCCATTAAAAGTGTCCCGTTTCCATTTATCACATGTGGGGGAGGTGTGAATGCGTAATGGGACTTTGCGATATGGAAATTCGAGGTGAAATTCGTGTTTCCGGACGTGTGATCGAATGAGAAAAAAAGGAATTTTCCATGGGAAAAGTGAATTTTTTCGCTACCCTCCTGATTGATGAAATAGAACTGCTCTATTCTAAGATCAACAATCTCTTTTGCAATCGAAGATGAAAAGAGAATAATTTATTATATTTCAATGACTGGAAAAACGATTGACTACTTTCTTCTCCAAAAGAAAAAAATTAATATGAAGTATAGCAACAGTCCACATGAGAATATGTATTTATTATAAAAAAGTTACATTCCTATCGTCTCAGAAGTTTTGTCGTCCGAACTAAAATCTAATACTTTTTCCCTTGTGTAATAAATTACTATAGATTTTGTTTGGTATGAATAAAAAAATCAATAAAAGTAAACAGTTACAGTTAGTAAACAAGAAGTTCAATACTATAGAACTAAGATCACGAGTTACAATTAAGGACCTAGAAACATCTGAAGATTCTTACCACAGTATTAAGCGAAACATCAGATGAAAAACCTATTAAGTTGTCAAAAAATCCCGGGTTTTTCAAAATTTCTCATAAAGTAATTGGTTAGAGAATTTTTTCTCTATGTTTTCTTCCTCTGATTTTATGTGCACCATTTTCACTGAAGAGGCACATACTGACTTTCAAATATTGTGTCAATTGACCATAACATTCGTTCATCAAATGAAAACCATATGATTGCTTGTTATTCTGCGAGAAAAAATAATGATGGCATTTCCACAATACTTTACTCGTAAACTCAATAATTTCTCTTGTGTGGTTTTTGGGTTAGTGATATATCTGGACCTGTCTCATTCGAAAATGGGACTATTGCAATATTACGGTGAAAGGATTGCGCTCACAAGCTATGATTAATGATTTGCGAGAAAAATTTCCTGTCCTTCTCGAAGAGGTGATCGAAATTGGCCACCAAGTTTCCGTGATTTTGCGCCTGTAGACATTTTTATTTTGACCAAGTAAAAAATAAGGAATGATGAGGGTGGTGAGCTAATAAATCACCGTGTTCTAGTATCATAACGGTAGTTTCGCGGAATTTTTCTCAAACCAGATAATACTACCGTCGAATGATTCTCTCGAAATTAGGTCAAAATCAGGTGTCAAAATCATAGAGGTCCAGTTTGGGGAATTTTATTTCATAATGCTCTGCGTTTGGCACGTGCCGCATGTAGATTAAAGGTGCCAATACAGAATCTTTCTTCTTTCATTATCGGTAGTTCAGGAAAATGTAGGTATTTATACTACTTCTAATATTTTCTTCATTGATTCTTTAGAATTGTAGGTATCATTCATTCCTCGTGAAATGAGCTACTATTGAATATCTCGTTCCACAAATCAATTGTAGAAGAAAATATTGCTCAGAACTCAACAACACCCGAATTCTTCCTATCTCTAATCTCCTGCTGCTTATCTCTTAGCCACACCTTCACGGAAACCCAAACAGAAATACCCGTAAATATTGAACGACACCAATACCTACCAGATTTATGAAATCCTAGACGAACGCATAGATGACACTTATGGCCGCTCCTGTAAACAATATGGGAATTGCTGAAAAATCTCCGATGGTATTATCTCATCCGAGGTACCGCATATTTTGTTTATTCTGCTCCCGGGCAGCAACGTCCTACGTCACATGACCCTACGCCAGTCACGAACGGCAAAGAATAACAAAACAGTCACAGAATGTTTACTTATCTAATGCAAATCACATGTACGCCGCATGCGGAGAAGACTCCATGTCTGCCCGTGAAGAGAAAAGTGTCGTCACCCCCGCATGGTCGGCAGCTGTTCTTTGTTGTTGCTGGGGTAGAATAATTAACTTTCTGTTCCACACACGACACACCTGTGACGGCCTGATACGGCTCATTACTAGTTTTTTCTTTATTTGTCGTAGTTGACGTTTCATAAAGTCCTCCGCGTGTTCTTTTTGAACGTAGCCGGCTGTCAAAATAACGAGTAAAAAAGGCTAGCTGAGAAGGGACTCTCAGCGGGCGCTGTTTGATGATGTAATTGGCTGATAGAAATTTAATTATGGCTGGCATATCCTGCCCTATACAAATTGTTGATTGTTTTTGTTGAGACCCAAATGTGAGGGTAGAGAAAGGGGTATCATTATGAAATTGAGTTGGTTGCCTTATGTTGTAACGGAATGATATGAAGCTCGCGCAGAGTTTTAATTTTCAGGTCAGTGCATCTGAGCATCATAGAAATGATATGGCACCATATACACTTTCAAACAAATGCGATAATTACCATTTCAGATCCAATGAAATCTCATCATGAGATGAGGAGATAATTTTACTACTGTCTAAAGTATTTCGCATGCAGAATGATCGATCCCGTTTCAGCTCTAACGTTGACTTGAAAACAAAGGCCATTTGAATTACGAAAACAGAAATAATTCCTTTTGATTGCAGTATCAAAGTATTGAAAATTGGGATGCTTGATATTTCAGTGGAATTAAAAAGACAAAACGATTGAATTGAACTCCTATCCTTCTTCTTCGTCTTATGAGCCAATGACTGAAGTATATCCGGAGGATGACAAAAAAATTAATGACTTTATTGAAATTTAACTAAACATAAGGTTCGTTGCTGTTATTTACTACAGATGATCTATTATCATTGCATCGTTAGCATCTCAGGCTGATTTAAATACTATATTGTTAAACAGGTCAATCAAAATATCATAGTCTTTATTGTACTTTTTCCAAGAGTTAACACAAAACGTTCCACATTGTCTTCACCGTTGCTTCCGTATATTCGGTTCCGTCTTTCTTTTTCATATTGACCGCCCAATCTTTTAGTATCAACTTCAATTTTTCGAAGCTCCTATGTTCATTCAATTCATATTCTCGTTCGCAGCAAAAATCCAAAAAATATGTCCCAAGTATATTTGTGACTGTATGTTGTATTTCTGGAAATTTTTCTTTGATTTTCGAATTTATTCTTTGTTATATATCTATATTCGGTTTGTTTGAATGTTTTTGCCTCAAATAAACAAGTTTGAGTGAAGAAAATCAAAAATTATCTGATAAAATTTGAAGAACCAGTTGTATTCGAAAGGATTATTTTTTTCAACAATATTAGTGTTCAATATTTCATAATCCCTAATGATTGACTGGAATAATGCATTGCTATTAGTTGAAATCACCAAAATGTCAGATTTTGACATGTGAAAAAAATAATCAGTGTAATGTTGACATGATTGGGTGAAATTGTTTCATATGACACAAAACGACGCATTTTATTGGTTGTTAAAATTGTCGAAAAATTGTCACTTCAAGGTATGATGAATTCTCTTTAAGTACCAATTTCAACGATGGCATGATTGATTTCGACGACTGACAAATGTTTTGAAACATTATATTACCTGAGTAATTGCTCTAAGGAAGCAGAATAAATCACAATTTATTCGAAATAATCTCTCATTCACATAAAGTTAACACTGTTGACACACACTATAAAACCACATATGCATATACTGAAAGGACTATTTGGTCGGAACCTTCCTTTTATTTGCTAACTTCTGAAAATTCTTCAGCCGACAAATTGTAGAAATTCATCTCATTTCTCTTCTGCTCATATCGATTTCAAGGAAAGCACTTCCTTAAGCCAATATGTTCGACCTACAAATTTGGTAACTGGAGAGGTTTAGAGATGTTTCATCATCAAGCATATTGTCCAGAGCCAAACAAGGGCTTCAGTTATAAATATTTAACGTTTCGTATGAGATTTTAGAATTAGGCAGGAATTAACTACAAATGTGGGGATTATTTATAGAAAATTATAGAATAAAGTCGAATAGTATAAGATAATTCGACAATATGTCTGCTAATAAGAAGGTTGGTGCGAGCGATGCTCTTCAAATTGAATCGTTTAAGTGCGGTTCTTGCAAACAATCGTTAGTTAAAGTTGGTTTCAAATGTAACATTTGCCCCAGTGTATATCATCCAAGATGTGGTTCGAAGTTGAAAATATGCTGTGGAGAAAATTTGATGACTCCAATCTCGAGCCAAAATAACACCTCGAGTATAACAAGTGAATCAGGCTCTGAAAATCTGCAGTTCTCAGGTGAGCCTACCTACCAGGATCTTCTTCTGAAACTCGTAGAAGAATTAGAATCCAAAAACTCGATTCTGATTGAAAATTCGTCATTATTAAAAGATAAAATCACGTATTTAGAAAATGAGTTATCTGAATTGAAAAAAAAAGTACACATACGAGAGGATACAATAACAACAAATGAAAATAATAAGACGAAACATATGCAGAGTAGGATCAACGCGGCTACTCCCGCGTATGGGAATGGGAATATCAGTGAACACAAAAATGTGGTTGCAAATGATCTCAAAAAGGAAATTTCTAGTAAACCTAAAGTCACTAAACCGATTATCACTTTATCAGACGTGAATAATGCTATGAAGACAATTAAAACCCCAATTAGTAGTAAGGAGGATACCACCGAACTTCGTCAAAAGGTGAATGAACCCTTATCGAACACGAATTGGCAGACTGTGACACATAAAAAGAGCAAAAAGTCTTCTCGACGGGCTTTGGTGGTTGGGAACTATTCAGGAAAATCTTCCATCGAAGGGATTGAAAAATTTAAACCCCTTCATGTAACAAACCTGAAGCCGGGGACTACCCCTGAGGATCTTTTGACCTTTCTGAAACCCAACTTCACTGATGTGAAATGCGAAGCTCTAAAATCAAAATATCCGGAGAGTTACGCATCATTTAAGGTATTAATACCAAAAAGCAAATTTGATAAAGCATTAGATGCATCTTGCATATCGATTTCAAGGAAAGCACTTCCTTAAGCCAATATGTTCGACCTACAAATTTGGTAACTGGAGAGGTTTAGAGATGTTTCATCATCAAGCATATTGTCCAGAGCCAAACAAGGGCTTCAGTTATAAATATTTAACGTTTCGTATGAGATTTTAGAATTAGGCAGGAATTAACTACAAATGTGGGGATTATTTATAGAAAATTATAGAATAAAGTCGAATAGTATAAGATAATTCGACAATATGTCTGCTAATAAGAAGGTTGGTGCGAGCGATGCTCTTCAAATTGAATCGTTTAAGTGCGGTTCTTGCAAACAATCGTTAGTTAAAGTTGGTTTCAAATGTAACATTTGCCCCAGTGTATATCATCCAAGATGTGGTTCGAAGTTGAAAATATGCTGTGGAGAAAATTTGATGACTCCAATCTCGAGCCAAAATAACACCTCGAGTATAACAAGTGAATCAGGCTCTGAAAATCTGCAGTTCTCAGGTGAGCCTACCTACCAGGATCTTCTTCTGAAACTCGTAGAAGAATTAGAATCCAAAAACTCGATTCTGATTGAAAATTCGTCATTATTAAAAGATAAAATCACGTATTTAGAAAATGAGTTATCTGAATTGAAAAAAAAAGTACACATACGAGAGGATACAATAACAACAAATGAAAATAATAAGACGAAACATATGCAGAGTAGGATCAACGCGGCTACTCCCGCGTATGGGAATGGGAATATCAGTGAACACAAAAATGTGGTTGCAAATGATCTCAAAAAGGAAATTTCTAGTAAACCTAAAGTCACTAAACCGATTATCACTTTATCAGACGTGAATAATGCTATGAAGACAATTAAAACCCCAATTAGTAGTAAGGAGGATACCACCGAACTTCGTCAAAAGGTGAATGAACCCTTATCGAACACGAATTGGCAGACTGTGACACATAAAAAGAGCAAAAAGTCTTCTCGACGGGCTTTGGTGGTTGGGAACTATTCAGGAAAATCTTCCATCGAAGGGATTGAAAAATTTAAACCCCTTCATGTAACAAACCTGAAGCCGGGGACTACCCCTGAGGATCTTTTGACCTTTCTGAAACCCAACTTCACTGATGTGAAATGCGAAGCTCTAAAATCAAAATATCCGGAGAGTTACGCATCATTTAAGGTATTAATACCAAAAAGCAAATTTGATAAAGCATTAGATGCATCTTGCTGGCCAAAAAATGTGAGTGTCCATCATTTTTTTCAACGTCGAGGTCCACATCCGACGCAAGTATAAGTGAATTTCATTCTACCAAGGTTTCCCAAAAGGTTCAGTTGAGAATTATGCAAATAAACATTCAGTGTATTACCAACAAACTAAACAATCTTGAGGTGTTTCTATCAAGGGAATCTGCGGAGATCATAAGTGTCGCTGAACACTGGTGCAGCAACGAGAACATTGGTCTGATGGTGCTTCCAGGATATCGGCAGGCTGATTTTTTCTGTCGTCCCAACAGGATGCACGGTGGTACGGTGTTGTTTGTGAAATGCGACATTCAAGTGAAGAAATTGCAGGTTTCCGGATATTCGGAGGAATTGAATTTCGAAGTTTGTGGTGCGAAAGTGCTGTGTCGCGGTGTGAAAATAGGGATCATCAGTATTTATAGGCCCCCAACAGGAAATTTTGAAAAATTTCTCGAAAAATTAACTGCTGTTTTGCAATTTTGTAGTAGGTTAGTAGACAACTTATTCGTATGTGGTGACATTAATGTTGATTTTCTAAAACCTGATTGTAATATGAGGAAACTACTTTCTGATGTATTTAACAGCTTCGGTTTGCATGTAACATCTCAAGAAGCGACAAGAATATTCACCAATGTTTCCGGTAGAACATCATCCTCAAAACTTGATTACATTTTGAGTGATGTTGCCATGGAATATTGTAAATCAAGGGTCATAGAAGCTAACCTCAGTGATCATAAAGTTTTATCAGTAGACTTCAAAATTCCAGTGGATCGTTTAAACATGACGAATAAAAAATATGTTAGATCCTTTTCTGAACATAGAATTAAGAATTATGTGACAAATCTCTCTGTTGTTTGCTTCGATGAAATTTATCTAAGCAGTGATGTCGATTCATGTTTTCGAGCATTCGTGGATACTGTTACTCTTTTGATTCACGAGAATTTTCCTGCCAAGCGCATAGTCACCCAGAGTAAAAACTGGATAACACCAGAAGTTAAGCAGGCAAGTCTTCATTTGAAGAATTTATATTGGTTACATTCTGAAATAAAATCTGAACAGTCTTCTGAGATGTATAGTAAATTCAAGAAATATTATAATAATCTATTAAAAGTAACGAAATCTAACTTTTATGCAAATATTATTGAAAATTCACTCAACAAAAATAGGAGTGTCTGGAATATTGTAAACCAGGAAACTGGTAGGAAAAATATGAATCAAAATATCATGTCTCTTAATTTGCATGGAAGTCTCTGTTCTGAGCCTCCTATTATAGCTGCAGCTTTTGCTGAATATTTTTCTAAGATAACAACTGTAAGCCTTCAGCAACACTATGGAAATACTATATCTCTCATCTGCACAACATCTAAATTGATGTCTCATACTTTTTACTTCTATCCAGTGACTATAGAAGAAGTCCTAAATGTTATAAATTCGTTAAAAAACAAAAAAAGTACTGGTACTGACTGTATATCTTCACGAATATTGAAAGTTTCTTCAGTGTACATTGCAGGTCATCTTGCTCACCTGATAAATCTGTCAATATCAACTGGCATTTTTCCATCTTCACTCAAGTTGAGCACCGTTATTCCTGTACATAAACGTAATGATGTAAATGAAATAGTCAACTATAGACCAATCTCAATTCTTAGTTCTATTTCCAAAGTTATTGAAAAATTGGTATTGAAGCGTATGGTAGATTATTTAGATAAGTTTAATATTATCACAAGTTGTCAACATGGATTCAGAGCCGGTTGCTCAACTGAGACGGCTGCTGTTTCATTTGTCGAAAGTACCTATAAGTGGTTGGATGATGGTCTATGTGTCGCTGGTCTGTTTTTCGACCTATCGCGTGCATTCGATTGTTTATCCATACCATTTATAATGGATAAGTTATATAACTTGGGTTTCAGAGGAATCTTCTTGGAGTGGTTGCATAGCTTCCTGGTGGAGAGATCAATGGTCGTCAGAGTGGGCGACTCATATTCGAGCAAATTTAGTATCGATATTGGTGTCCCTCAAGGATCGGTATTAGGGCCTCTTCTGTTCATATTGTTCGTTAATGATTTACCTGAACATCTTAATTCTTATGAATTTTTAAAACTGATTTTATTTGCCGATGATACATCTATCGCCATTGCATCTACAAATAATAATGAACTCCTTTCTTGCTGCAGCATACTGATAAGGAGCTTCATGGACTGGTGTAGTGCTAATGCGCTCATTGTCAATGTGGAAAAAACTAAGATCATTTCTTTCGGAATCAGAGACACTGTTCCATTGACCCTCCAGTTGGGAGACGTGAAAATTTCTTCTTCGGAAAAAGTTAAGTTTTTGGGTGTCCATCTCGACAGTACTTTGAGATGGTGTGAACACATTGAAGTATTGAGTAAAAAGCTGAATGCATCCTATTATGCTATAAATAAATTAAAAGCTTGTTTACCATCCAAGTCAATTTTAGATGTGTACTACAGTTTGGTATACAGTCATTTGCAATTCAACATCTTGTTATGGGGTGCTTCAGTTGACGTAAATAGGATATTTTTAGCACAAAAAAGGATAATGCGATTGATCTTCAATATCAGCCAACTTTCCTCCTGTAGACCGCTCTTTATCAAACATAACATTTTGACGGTCCCTTGTATTTATATTTACAAATGTCTGTTGTTTATAAAACGTAACATTGGAAATTTTATTGGACTGTCGAACTATCATAATTATTGTACGAGAAACTTTGAAACATTGTGTTTACCTCAACATAGGACAACGAAATTTGAACTTTCCCCATCTTATAAGGGCATAAAAGTTTTCAATAATTTACCAGATGAAATCAAGAGATTGAATGAATTGAAATTCAAAAAAACTATAAAACGCATATTGATTGAAAAATCTTATTATAATATAGCGGAATACTTTGCAGATGGCCATTTTGCATAAATTTTTTTGGCTTATTTATAGAACTAGTTAATCACATTTATTTTGATCGGTTGTTTTTATTTTTCTTTTTACTAGGAACTTATCTCATTTTGACCTGTCCTATATATTCTTTTTGTAATGTCGAAGGGATTAATAAAGATTTGTTATTGTTATTGTTATTGATAATATGTAGAAAAAATTATAATTTTATCGCAATTTCGAAATTATTGGCAAAACTTTGTATTCTTATGAGTGCTCATCCTCTAACTAGATGAATCAATTATTTTGTCAGAATGTCCTTGACTCGGTCCTTGATATCAGAATTTGTAGACTGAAATGGACTCCCAAATGATAAATATCAATAGGAAAAAAATCAAACCTTCCAGGCATGCATTTATTATTTCCGATATTCTTTAAAAAGTTTTCTGCTTTTTACTTTTTTAAAGTAACACTTAATTCTATGGTTTTATGACATTCCACATATCAAATTGTAGGTACGTCAAAGCAGAAATCTACGTCACGGTTATAGAAGAATGTTTGGTTAATACGCGCGGAATTTTGCGAAAAAAGGACATAAATACTAATATGAACAAGCGCCCAACAGCCCAAGACTTCACGTCGGCGCTTTTAACTTTATTCCACAGTAAAAACTGCCTCGAAGCATTCAAACATCATTCTTCCTCCCCGCCCTCACAAACCGCTCCCAACTATCCTCACAACGGTTCATTAACTCCACTTCCTAACGCCGCCATCATAATTCGTTATTATTTTCACGCCAGTCCGTTTCGACCGTCGCTCATTTGGCGCGAACGTCGAAGAAAACCCGAGCCGTATAATTTTCCCACCGTCGCACAATCCAATTACCTAGGCCAAGAACAAAAAGGGCGAAGAAGAAGAAAGAAGACGAAGAACGAATCGTGTTCTGTGCTCCGGCATCAGAGCGCGCGCCAAATGATTACGCACGCTCGTTAATTAAGGCCCATCGGCGTTGCCTTTTAAATTATTCGATTCTGACGCCAACGCGTCGGATTCCGATGGAACGGGACGTCAACTCGATTAATTACTGGTTATCACGTTACTTGGACCGAGCCCATGGCGATTGAAGAAGAGTTCAACGCGGATCCTATTTGATGCGTGACGTCCGGCGAACATCTGAGAGTTTTTTTGAAAGTTTCAGCGGTTTTTCAATTAATTTTTATGTATTCACACATTCTTAATATAAAAGTGAACTCGGCTTTAGAAGCAAAGTGAAGAGATTTTTATAATGCTGTAATAACAGGCCAATTGGAAAGTCCCCGGTTCACCATAGTAAAACACATGTTTTTGGCAAAATTCGATTTTATTATTCAACATAGTTGCCTTCGAGGGCGATACAGCGATTATAGCGATCTTCCAACTTTTCGATACCATTTTTGTAGTACTATTTGCCTTCAAAATCGGCCCCAGTTTCGGCGATAACTTCTTCATTGGCGCTAAATTTCTTTCCAGCGAGCATTCTTTTGAGGTGTAAGAACAGGAAATCGTCGCTGGGGGTCAAATCTGGCGAATACGGTGGTTGGAGAAGCAATTCGAAGTCCAATTCATGCAATTTTGTCATTGTTTCCATTGATTTGTGACACGGCTCATTTTCTTGGTGAAACTGCACCTTTTTTTCTTCAAATGGGGCCGTTTTCCAACGATTTCATCCTTTAAACGACCCGATAACGCTATATGATAATCGCTGTTGATGGTCTGGCCCTTTTGGAGGTGATAAATGAATATTATACCTTGCGCATCCAAGAATACTGATGCCATAACTTTGCCAGCTGACTGTTGTATTTTTCCTCGCTTTGGATTCGGTTCATCATGTGCAGTCCACTCAGCTGAATGTCGATTGGACTCCGGAATGGAATGATGGAGCCATATTCCATCCATTGTCATATATCTACGCAAAAATTCAGGTTTATTGCACTTAAACAGCTTCAAACACTGCTCAGAATCATTACCACGTTGTTGATTTTGATCGATTATGAGCTCGTGCGGCACCCATTTTGCACACAGCTTTTTTATGTACAAATATTCGTGAATGATATGATGTACACGTTCAGATGATATCTACACAATGCCTGCTATATCAATCAACTTCACTTTACGGCCATTCAAAATTATTTTATGAACTTTTTCGATTTTTTCGTCGGTGACAGCCTCTTTTGGGCGTCCACTGTGTTCGCCGTCTTCGTTGCTCACTTCACCACATTTAAACTTAGCATACCAATGATGGTTGATTTTCCTGGTGCAGGTGCCTGGTGGAAACTCTTCATCAAGCCAGGTGTGCCCATATTAAAAAAGGGGAATAGATATAGAAAGATAATATTTCTAAGCTCTATATCTAAAAATTATATTTGAAAATATCAAAACCAAACTACTTTTCTGCAGGACAGCAAGGTTCCAGGCTGAATTTCATATTGGTTAGATTGAATAACATTATTATGATATCGAAGAAAAGAAAGGTAGACAAAACAACTCAATCAGAATAAATGAACTAAAATCAAATCGTCAGAAGCTGTGCATATGAAATGCAACACTATTCATTCTATCATTGTTTCAAAGGAGCTCATTAAATGCATACTTGCTGTCGATAATAAAATTATGAAGCAAGTGATGAGTAGGAACTTTCAAGTGACAGAAACCTCATAAACGAAGCTTAAAAAGCTAGCCAATTCTGGATAGAGTGTGAAATATGGTTATCAAAGAAGAGTGCGGGATTCAAGATGTGGTAAGGTGGGCTAGAGCGAGATGTAGGGGGTGCAGAGATCATAGATTGCATGGATTACCAAAATGGGCTGAAGGAGAAAAAGCACCAGATACTAGACGACGACCAGAATGATCATCTAAATTTGAGATGATCTTCTATGTTTAAGATTTTAAAAGATGGCGAGAAAGTTGAATCTCTACGCCCCAAAAAATAGTGAACAGGCAAGGCTTGTCATAATTTTATGATAAATTTATCAGGCTCGTATCTTGGTAACAGGCGAAAGTCAGTTTCCCATATTCTAGAACCTTTGCGCAACAGAATAATTGTTCTGGGTCTCAAATTATCATTATTATCAATAATTATCCCAAAGTTTTCAAGTCCAAACTTCCAATTTCTCCGCGACGCCCTCTACAATTATATCCGTAAATAGCGGGAATGTCACCGTGACTTGCGATGTGTTAACCTATAATTGGATTAACAGTCCCGTGTTGTGAGAACACGGTCTTTCCCTCTGTGATACAAGCCGTGTTAACCCCATCTCGACATCACGACTATTTTCCCATGTTTTTATTAAGTGATAGCCCGATGTACTCTTCCGCTCTAACGACTACCGGCACCGAATCTCACTATAATCGACTACCGGAGGCAACTGACGACCTCCCCCGGCGTTGTCCAACTAATTAAAAGTGGCCGAGGACCCCGAACCCTTCTCCCTCTCTTCTCTTTTACTTCTTCACGGCTAATGAGACCGCGCTGCCCGGACCCACTCCAGGCATTGACATTTGTTGGCCGAAAGTTCAAAGTCGCAAGTATCAATTAGCGAACGGTAATGACCTCTACTTTTGCCGAGCGGCTGAAAGCCGAACCTTACGCCGCTTTTAATTCGATTTCCGGGGCGAAGGACCATTTCGCCGTCGGAGATCTGGTTGGCGCTGGTGGGACGTCTTCGCCACGGGAGGATTTGCGTCAGGGACTCCTGATGCGACGAAACTGGGTCACGAAGTACAAATGGTGGTGTCCGGGAGCTATTTATGATTTCGAGTGCGTTGACGTGTTTTGGACTGTGGGAGTTTGAGGTCCTACCACCTTTGTAGGTATTCATTTTTACATAATTGAAAATCTTATAATCAAAACTTCATTATTTGGATGTTACCGACAATTTTTGATCACTCGTTCTTAGAGCGGAATAAAAATTTGCAGTTGGATCTATACTGACCTCAGAGTAATAGATAGACGGAGCTTATAAAGGGTGTTTTTTAAGAGCTATAGAACTTTAAATTGCACTAAAACAACGATGGATTATTCGATTGACATGAATTTTATTTATCCGCAAGATAATCTTGTGGCATTACATTTTAAATATGATTTCTGGCATATGACCGCCACGGCTGGCTCGGATGTAGTCGAATCTGGACGTCCAATTTTCAATGACTTTTTCCAACATTTGTTGGAATGGCGAACGTTGTCTACCAAATGGTCAAGGGTTTGTGGCTTATCCGCATGGACCAATGACTTTACATAGCCCTACAGAAAGTAGTCTAGCGGTGTAAATCACAAGATCTTGGAGCCAATTCACAGGTCCAAAACGTGAAATTAGGCGGTCACCAAACGTGTCTTTCAATAAATCGATTGTGGCACGAGCTGTATGACATGTTGCGCCGTCTTGTTGGAACCACAGCTCTTGGACATCATGGTTGTTCAATTCAGGAATGAAAAAGTTAGTAATCATGGCTCTATACCGATCACCATTGACTGTAACGTTCTGGCCATCATCGTTTTTGAAGAAGTAAGGACCAATGATTCCACCAGCCTATAAAGTGCACCAAACAGTCAGTTTTTCTGGATGTAACGGTGTTTCGACATACACTTGAGGATTAGCTTCACTCCAAATGCGGCAGTTTTGTTTGTTGACGTAGCCATTCTACCAGAAGTGCGCTTCATCGCTAAACAAAATAAAATGGACGTAGTGCGCGATTCGTATTCCGCACAGAACCATTATTTTCGAAACAAAATTGCACTATTTGCAAGCGTTGTTCAGGCGTTAGTCTATTCATGAGGAATTGCCAAACCAAACTGAGAATAAGTCATTTGACAACTGTTAAATCGGTTGCCATCTTGAACACTAATGCCAACTTAAAGTTATATACCTCGAAAAGAAACACCCGTTATAATGCATTGAAATAGTTAAAACAAATCTTAATGTGTATTAGTAGTGAGATACAATCCCTCCTTCCTTGGAAAGCATCTCAAGTTGGCCAAGAGAGATCAATTTCGACTATATTACAGGTTGAAATGTCTTCGATCTTCAAATGGTTCCTGACAAAACATGCACTTGAGTTTGCAATAAATAACTACTCCAGCAAAACAGCCACCAACGCAGTGAAAATCCCATCATAAGAAAAACAATTTCCACGGCGCTTTTCATACCAAGTGGGTTTTTTCCGTTCCAATTACCCGTGAATAATTTCATCCCGCGCAAACAGCGCCCTCCTCGCGAAGTTTTCGCGAGGAGAAAAAACTTTCGTTGCCGCTGAAAAAGGGTAGCTGTAATCCGTCGAAAGAAATGGAAAAGCTGGCTGCGCACAGGGGAGCTATAAATTGTTCTTTTCGAACATTATATTTATCGATGAAATTTCGCAGTTTTATTAAGGGTCACGGCATTTTATTAGGGATGGATTGGCGTTGTTTTCGACAGGTTCCGGAGTTTTCCTTGCCTCCGGAATGTTTATGTTTTTCTGTATAGCCGGCGTAAGAAATGTTTTTCGGGGTGTATCACCCTCGGTTTATTATTTCCAATAAAATCCTTTCGGGATCGTAAGGAAAAAATTTGATTAAGGCTACTGTGGATTTTCATTACTTTGGCGAACTTTAATCGGGATAAGAATGTTAAAACAAACAATGTGAGTTTTGCAGAATTACATGAAATCGTATCTCAACTTGTCCAAAGATAGATAGATGAACAAAAAAAATAGTACATTGTTTTGTCTACGATTGCTTCATTTTGAAGCTATTTCACCACTGAATTTGTTCCATTTGCTTTACGGAATGGAACTCATTACATAAAGAAATTGCATTACATAACGCATTCATCTGGATATTAAAAAACTCAAACTCAACCAATTACAGGCACTGCTTTTTCTATATAGGTTGGAAGTCTTTTTGAATCACTCATTCCGATTAAACACATCAAATACCATCACAAATTTTCACTCAAATGGCATTGTTTACTTTGCTTCCGCCGTTTTGCTATAGATGGCTGTAGCGGTATATGTCATAAAACAAGCTATTTGTGAACATAACGCCATCGGAATATTAGTCGATTTGTGTCTGCATCATAAAGTTTATCTCGATTAAATATGTCAGCTTATGAGCCAAATTCTCGTCATTTGCGTGAATTTTGATTTTTCTGCTTTGATATGAAGATATCTGCGGATGAGGCTCATCGAATGTTCTCAAATACCTATGGTGAGGCCGCTATTAGTGAAAGAACCTGCCGAGGGTAGTTTCAACGCTTCAAGTACGGTGATTTTGACGTCGAAGGCCAGCATGTGGAAGAGAGAAGGTTTTCAAAGATACAGAATTGGAGGTTTACTTGATCAAGACTCGCGTCAAACGCAACAAGAATTGACAGGATCATTGAGAGTGAAGCAACAAGACATTTCAAAACACCTGAATGTCATGAGAATGATTCAGAAACAAGGAAGTTGGTTTCCGTACGAGTTGAAGCCGAGAGATGTTGAGCCAGCAGTATTTAAGACCTCCTTCATTCATTCACCAATTGCACTCTTGGAGACCACAAAACTGTATATGTTACTTCAAAGATTCATTTGTCGGATGAATTACTTCACATCTGTACTTTCCCCATATTTAAAAATGATTTTGTCGAGTTCGAACTGAAGGGTTTTTTTAGAGCTATAAAACTTTAAATTGCAATAAAACAATGATGGATTATTGGATTGACATGAATTTTATTTATCCGCAAGATAATTTTGTGGCATTACATTTTAAATATGATTTCTGGCATATGACCGCCACGGCTGGCTCCGATGTAGTCCAATCTGGTCGTCCAATTTTCGATGACTTTTTCCAACATTTGTGGCCGTATATCAATAACACGGCGAATGTTGTCTCCCAAATGGTCAAGGGTTTGTGACTTATCCGCATAGACCAATGACTTTACATAGCCCAACAGAAAGTAGTCTAGCGGTGTTAAATCACAAGATCTTGGAGGCCAATTCACAGGTCCAAAACGTATAATTTGACGTTCACCAAACGTGTCTTTCAATAAATCGATTGTGACACGAGCTGTGTGACATGTTGCGCCGTCTTGTTGGAAACACAGCTCCTGGACATCATGGTTGTTCAATTCAGGAATGAAAAAGTTAGTAATCTTGGCACTATACCAATCACCATTGACTGTAACGTTCTGGCCATCATCGTTTTTGAAGAAGTACGGACCAATGATTTCACCAGCCTATAAAGCGTACCAAACAGTCAGTTTTTCTGGATGTAACGGTGTTTCCAAATACAATTGAGGATTAGCTTCACTCCAAATGCGCAGTTTTGTTTGTTGACGTGGCCATTCAGCCAGAAGGGCAATTCATCGCTAAACAAAATAAAATGGACGTAGTGCGCGATACGTATTCCGCACAGAACCATTATTTTCGAAATAAAATTGCACTATTTGCAAGCGTTGTTCAGACGTAAGTCTATTCATGATGAGTTGTCAAACCAAACTGAGAATAAATCATCTGATAGCTGTTGAATCGATCGCCATCTTGAACAGCAATGCCAACTTAAAGTTATATACCTCGAAAAAAAACACCCGTTACAAGGCAGTTTGTACTTTTTCGGATCTATTTATGAACTGATTTTTTCTTGTTTGATATCTATCGACCAATCCATTTTTCTCGAATTCATCAACTATTACAGAGGTTCAAATGAAAGAGAATTCTCGAAAAAATTGTATGTAACCTATTCGTTTGTAGTGTACAGCAACTTTTATCATCTAAATTTTCCTCTCTCCATAATATAAATACCACCATGAAATCCTCCGGTGAAAAATTGCGGCTCGAAAATATATCGAGTTTTCCGCTGTAATCTCCTCCACGAAAGGAAGTCATTATTCTCGAAGATGAGGGAAATTCCCGAAAATACGTAGAAAGACCGAAACCAAGCGGCGCAGCAAAGAAAACCGATGGCGGTATCCTACGACATCGATAAATTACGATATTCGTGCAAAGCTGAATTTATGAGACAACGGAAAATATCTCTAGGTCTCCTGGAAAATAAAAGGGAAACAGGTCCTCCTACGGTGATCAATGATGAACGATAAATGTTCGTAGATTATAGGGAGTTATATACAGAAAATGTGGATTTACGACATTGTCGCCTCGTTTTTTGCTTTGGACGCCGGTGAAAAAGTTTTGGGGAATTTCATCGATTTCGATTATGAAAAATCAAACAACTAGTATATCATAAAGTAAGGGGAAGTCGAAAAATACCCAAGCATCTTAATATTCTTCAGACGCATTTTACAGGAATCAAATTCAGTTCTCTCTGTCAATTCTTTTTATATTTTCTCTCGACTAGAAACTGTTACTTTGAATAAGTAATAGTTATTTATAATACAAGTGCAGAAGGCATTGATATTCTTCCACGAGTTCAAAATTCAAAAACGAGCCACGAGGTGGCGAGTTTTGGAATGAACGAGTGGTAGAATGAGCCTTCTGTACGAGTATTATACATTATTTTCTCTAATTCATTGCATTTTCGTTGAAATTAATGAAATATTTCCATAAATATAATTTAGTGATTTTTGCATTGAAAAATGTTGGTTGGCAGAACTGATTTCTTTAAGGCAAATTGATGAATTGACAGATAAAGCCGTGGCGGAAAGTTCGGAGTACCAACATAGAATAATGAAATATAACCATGAAAACTGTGCGTTTCTGAAATATTCTCGCACGATTTTGTTCTACAAGATGTGGAAGAATGAACGGAATAACCACAGAATTAGAGAAACAATTTTCTCACATATCAATCAGCGAAGTATTACTTTTCCTGCCTAGGCAGTAAAGTTACTACTTTCCTGCCTAGACACCAAAGTACAACGACTCGGCTAGGAATTCAGCCAAGGCAATCAATCTACAAATTTGCTGCCTCGTAAAACAAATAACTATTATTCATTGTAAAAATAGTGAAAATGAACTGATATTATAAAGCATAAACTCAATTTCAATTGACGCCCTAACTCTTCCTCAGTTTGGTTAGTAGTAATGTCAATAAAACGTACTTTGACAATACCATGTATACTTAAATCTTTATTAATAACATCATAATTGATTATATCGAAAAGTTATGTAAATAATTTGTTGTTATGTAAATAATTTACCTGGAAAAAACTCGAATTATTCCTGCATTTTTTTCCTGAATAAAATAAAATATACTACATGCATCGAAGTTTGTTGAGTCAAACGTTCAGGTACTTTGCAGATTCCGAATTCGAAAAAAAAATTGAAATTACATTATAAATTATATCGCCTTTACTGTGGAATCAGAATCAAATTAGTTAAGGTCATATTCACAGGATCTTTTGTGTTTATAATGCTGTTACGAAAACATCCAAGAGAACAGCTAGGTGTATACAATTGCACTTTAACAACCATTTATTATAAATTATAAAGGTCTTTCATAATTCAAAATAAGCATTTATTGATTAGGGTCAATACCCACCAAAAGATTCAAATAAACTCTATAAAATTGTTATTTCAATTGTAAATGCCAATTTGTATACCCACTTCACAGAAGAGTAAGAGATGAGATCTATGACGACCTATTGAGATTGCTATATATGTAAATCCGTACCAGAAACGTCCCAAAAAATTCATGACTCATCCTCTAAAAACACCCTCTATAACAATATCAGAAATGTAGGATTGTCTCAAAAAAATGTAAACATACATTTATGCACGAAATTTCAATCTTGTGGCATTCACCGTTCAAAGTTATGCCCACAAATGTTTTAAATTTTATCAACTTTGGAAGGATATATGTCTCTTAGTATGCATTTTGGGCCATAAGTTTATCCATCAAACTATACTTATTTTCTAATGTACCCCCAGGAAGGTCCGTACAGATTTTTGACACGCCCTGTACATCCATTACAGGATTAAATTACACAAACTTCTGTGAAAAATCCTTGAAACTGTATGTAGAAATGGAAGTCTATTTGAGTAAAGAGCTTTTGAAAATCAGTGTTCAATTCGTAGCAACATGATGGATGCTAAAAAAAGTTTCAATTCTCCGAGCATCCATCATGTAGATTCTTTCAAAACACGAAGGAGTATTAAAAGATACTCCAATAGCCCTTTCAATTGGTATCATTGCTATTTTCCACCGACTTAAGACTGATCTCATAACGCAATATTTCACTTCTCAAGAGGGTTAACGAGCTGCCTTTTCTGAGCAACCAAATTAACACCACTCCCCAGAGGCAAAAAGAATACAGCATCATCCACGACAAGATTAATCGATACGTGCGTTTTCAGCTCTCTGATTTATTCGTCTCACTCAACGTCTCTTTGTTCTAGGCTGCGTTTCCATAATTTTTACGCCGGGTTTCCATCGCCAGCCTCGCTACCGGGCCCAGTTACCTAGAGCTCTTTGATCTCTAGCCAGCGACGCCAAATCCGAACCTCATTAGCGGAACCTTTCTTCTATATTTGCATCCGGCAAAATGCGCCGATTCACCAGACGAAATTGAAATAGGCCCTTGACCGGTCGAAACGAGAACGAGTGAGATGAACGAGGAGAGTACGTAGCGATAAAACTTTCTGACTTTGTCGGTTTTGAAGTGTCGATAGATAAAATTGAAGTCGTCCATCTATTTCTTGTAAATGCAAAGACTTGAAATAATGAGGCTGTATTATTCGAAAGTATGCGAGTTATTTATTTGTTTATTGCAATCTTTAGAAACACCATCTAGACAGTAACTACATGTCCAGTTTGGATTATGGATTAGATTTGGTATTTGTGTTATAAAATAACAGCAGTTATTATATTTGCTGAGTCTCTTCATGAGCCCTACAAAATGATAAAGCCAATAAATCAGACTCAGTTGTTATTTTCTCTTATTCTGTAGCAATTTCGTCCATTCTACCTTAGCTTGTAGAACAAAATCGTGCGGGAATCTCTCTTTTTTACACAAATTTCATGGATGCATTTCATAATTGAAGTGACTGTTTGCGACTTAAAATCTGTGCGAGAAAAGGGTTGAAAGCGCAAGTTTGTAAAACATAGTATATTGTGCAAGAAGTGAGGAAAGTCCAACTTTTCTCACTCGTGTGGAAGTTTGTGCAGCACACGAGTGAGAAAAAGACTTCTACAACTGTTATGAAAAGTAGCGTATTCTTAATAACTTACTCATTATATATATTACTCATACTGTGAGGAATATTATTCCACACGGTACTTTGCCCACACCTCACTTAGTAGATCAATGAAATTGGGCTTTTGGGAAGTCGTTTCTATGGAAACGCAAAAAATGAACAGATACTGTCAATGAAGACCATTTTGAATTGAATAAGTACATAACTTGAAATATTCAAATTTGTGCAGTTAAGGAAAAAGTATACTGTCCAACAAGTGGGGAAAGTCCAACATTTCTCACGACTGTGGAAGTTTGTGGCACTCGCCTTTCTGGCTCGTACCACAAACACACGAGTGAGAAAAGGACTTTTTCCGTATGTTGCACACTATACTTTTCCTACACCTGCACAAATTGAAATAATTCAAGTAATGTACTTAATTCAATTCAAAATGGCCTCCGTCGACAATATCTGTTTATTTATTGCGTTTCCATAGAAACGACTTCTCAAAAACCCAATTTCATTGGTTCACCAAGCGAGGTGTGGGCAAAGTGCCGTTTGAAATAATATTTCTCACAGTATGAGCAATACATAGTTTTGAAATTGAGTAAGCTTTGAAGAATACGCTACTTTTCATAGCAGTTGTAGGAAAAGTATAGTGTGGAACATGTGAAGAAAGTCCTTTTCTCACTCTTGTGTTCCCACACTCGTGAGAAAAGTTGGACTTTCCCCACTTGTTGCACAATATAGTATTCTCCACATGTTGCACACTACACTTTTCCTACAGCTGCACAAATTTGAATAATATTGCGTTTCCATAGAAACAACTTCTCAAAAACCCAATTTTATAGGTCTACTAAGCGAGGTGTGGGCAAAGTGCGGTGTGAAATAATATTTCTCACAGTATGAGCAATACATAGTTTTGAAATTGCGGGAAGACATTTGGGCGTCGGTTTTGTGGTCATATTAGATGATTTTCTTCCATTATTTTTTTATTTTGTATTTTTCTAATTATGTGATCAAAATAAAATTTCGTAGTAGGCTTCAAATTGTAATTCTACATCCCAATGCATATATATATCTCGATATTTATAGTCGGATTTTGCCCATTTATAGGGTCATTCGAGATCCAAATCCACCCTGATGATTTCAAGTTTCTAGGTCTAGTTCAAATTGTCATCAGTGAGTTGAGACCATTTCCTTCTCAAAATTTGAAAATTTTAAACATTGTGATGAAATGATTAATTTTTGAGCATGGAAAAAGTTGATTATAAAGTTTTTTTATAGCAATCACTTCCATGCTCAGCTGTCTCTCCTCCAACATCCTGGAGTCCATTATATATGCCACCTTCTGCGTTTCGCGTGTTTGAGCCTACCAATTATCCATTATGGTCCAAAAGTCAGAATGACAAATCAATCACTGGTGGAAACGGATCGAAAAAAACTCCCCGAAACTGATCTTCCGTCTCGAATTCCATGTTGATACAGATCCGAACGATGTTAAAAATGATAAGTGTCATTTAATTCCCGTTTCTCAGACAGGAACCTTGCTGCCGACTCCAAATTTATGTGCCAATTAAATCGACCATCCGATATCTGCTTCCTCCACCTCTTCGTAACATCTGGCCGGTATCTCCCAGACTAACACGGTTTTTATCTTCTGACATGCCGGTCTCGGCGAACCGTCCCATCCTGTAGGAATGCCCAGAATTCCTCCCATTATTTTTACATCTTGGTCCCTCGCATATTTCATCGGGAACGAGGGAAGGAGGCGGCAATTAGTAAAGACACGAGGACGTCACTTCGAATCCCAGCCACACACATCGTGCTTCTTGATATACGAGGGCGATTTAGAAAGTGGGGTGGCTGATGAGTCAGAAGGTGACGTCTTGAGGAGATTCAGGGAAGGATAGTTTTCGCTTTTGATTTTATTAATTAACTTCAGATAATGGTGGTCGTGGACCATGCAGGCTTTCGGTGAATTTGATCGAATTATTATATGTTGTAGAAGTCGTCATGTTGATCAAATGTCTTCATTGCAAAATCGTTCTATATTCAACCGTTGAGATAATATAGAATGCTAAAAAAAACTTTTCCTAGTACTGCTATGAAGAGTAGCATATTCTTCATAGCTTACTGTATTTCAAAACCATGTATTTCTCATACTGTGAGAAATATTATTTCTCACGCCACTTTGCCCACACCTTATTAGATAGGCTAATGAAATTTCGGCTTTTGAAATTTGTGTCTATGGAAAAGCAAAAAATGCATAGATACCGTCTACGATGGCCGTTTTGAATTGAATAATATCGGAAAAGTCCAACTTTTCTCACGGGTGAGAAAAACGGTTTTCTCCACATGTTGCACAATATACTTTACCTACAACTGCTATGAAAAGTAGCGTATTCATAGCTTACTCAATTCAAAACAATTTATTGCTCATACTGTGGGAAATATTATTTCTCACGACACTTTGTTCACACCTCGCTTGGTAGACCAATGAAATTGGGCTTTTGAGTCGTTTCTATGGAAACGCAATAAATTAGCACATACTGTCAATGAAGGTCATTTTGATTTGAATCAAGTTCATTACTTGAATCATTGAAATTTATGCAGTACATTGTGCAACATGTGGAGAAAGCCTTTTTCACGCTCGTGTGTTTGCGGCACTTGCCTTTCAGGCTCGTGCCACAAACTTCCACACTCGCGAGAAAAGTTGGACTTTCCCCATTTGCTGCACAATAAACTATTTCCAACAATTGCATAAATTTCAATAGTACAAGTTATATACTTGATTCAATTCAAAAGGGCCTTCGTTTTTCTATTTTTACTCACTTGATCTATGACTATAACAATAAATAGAAAGATACAAGTACTAAGAAAGAAGTTTATTGACAAACTTGTTGTTTTCCTTTTTTTGACTACATTTTTCTGATCGACGATTAAGAAACGCACGTAATTTAAAAAAATTCTCTTTATTGTTTCCATAATCAATGTTGAGTGTGCTTCTTAGCATGGACTAGAAGGTCCAGAGAGACGATGCTTTATATTTAGTGCTAAGTTCACTAAAATATGCCAAAAGAACATTTTCTGTAAATGACAACTTTGTTCTTACTGCTACATCAATATTGAAAATTTTTGTAAACATTATTACATTTGTTTTTCGATATTACCAGGAAGAATTTCTGTATGGTAACATTAGCTGCTTGTCTTATTTCTAGAGGTGTATATTATATTTCATCTTTACTATCTGAATTAAACTTTTTTAGCAAAATATTCACAATGATTAAAGTGTATACTGATTTATTTCATTTCAAGGTTTGTAGAAAATTATGTAGAAACTGAATTTATAAAATTTGGTTGATTGATTGATTGATCAACTCACTTTGAAAACGTCAAAATTATTAAAGTGACATTTCTCCCCTCAATAACAATAATGGAATGTCCCTTTTCGGCCAATCGAATAGAAGCAGAGAAGTATATATAAGCACAGATCCACCTTCTCAGATTCATTATACTGAGTTATTATAACTCATGTTTTTTATTGATAGATACTATTATTAAGTATTTTTGGAGCTGGCCTTTCAAGCTTAGAATAATCAATATTTGGGGAATAGAACTCATATTGTTTGCTCTATTGCTCAAAAGCAGTTGAAGAACGAATATATAATTCAATAAGAGTAGACAAAATAGTTTAGAGCCTTACGTCTGCGAGCATTCTACCTTGTCGCTCAGCTGTTACAGATCACTTTCTTGCTCGATATGTAATATACCTGAGCCTAATCTTCAAAAATGGTTCATGAAAAAGTGATTCATCTGATGAAAGGAGTATTTGATATAATTCAATATACAACTCATAGACTCACTCTGTATAAGGTATAGCAAAGGATGTTGAACATCAGATCGATTAGTTATCAACCTAATATATCTTTATAAGAAATTCGGTGATGCCTTCAGCATCCGAAAAAGGTTCACATACGAACGAAAGCAAGCCAAATCTCTCCCGATATCTCCCACGCAAAACTCCGAATCTCAAGAACCATAGAACCGGTTGGATAAACTTTCACTGTATACGATCTCAGTTCGTCGAAATATTCAATAACGAGGTTTGAATATTTGCTTATCATCGGCCCCAGTTGTAATCTATCTTTCTCTTGTCGTGCTCGGATTTTGAACCTCCGCTTTATTACGATCGCTTTCCGGAAAGCACAACGGGCAGACTGCGATATATGGCAGCTTTCGATAATACGACATGTAATTATTTCGGCCATTATAGGAACCAGCGTCTAGACGCCATCAGGCCGTTCGGACGGAGAATAGGAATTAGAGGATGGATTCATATTTGTCTATGTTCCGATGAGATGCCTTCCATTAGGAGGGTATACGGGTAATGCCTTGTGGCTGCAGCGATTGGTTACGTCCAAGTGATCAACAAGGTATCAGTCGATGGACATGATTAAATGCAGTGTGATTGATGGCTTACAAATAATGATGTTCAGAACCACTTGAGATTACATTAACGTCTTTCCTTAAACGCTAAGAAATATCGACTTCATTAATGTCTGTTCATCATGTTGACGTTTAACAGGCGCCATTTTTTTATCTGGACGTGAGAATATAAAAAACTAAAAAAGACATGACAACAATTCGACAAGCAAATAAAATACTACTTAATAAATATAACCTTTTCTGAGCTTGGGATTGTCTTAATGAACACATTTTTCGTCCCCAGTCGCAATGCGATGCAGAAATCCCTTCCGTCTTTGCCTTGTAAGCAGCTGTTCATAAGCAAACAAACGCCGTTCAACATATCTCGACTTAAACTCGTACGGCACCCAATTTCCTCATTTCTGAGTCATTCCCATGACTTTCAGGCGTTTTGAAATGGCTTGTTACGTCACTTCCAATGGTCCTGCCAATTATTGTTGTTTGACACGAGTCTTGATCAAGTAATGCCTCCAATTTTGCATCTTCGAAAACCTTCTCTCTTCCACCGCCATGCTGGTCGTCGACGTCAAAATCACCTCTTGAAGAGTTTAAACCACTCTCGGCACGTTCTTTCACAAATAACTTCACCACAGGTATTCGAGAGCATTCGATGAGCCTCAGCCGCAGATTTCTTTATATCAAAGCAGAAAAATGAAACATCTCGCAAATGACGAAATGTTTTATTGGAAGACCTTTTATGACCAGGAAGTTTTATTAAAAGGTGACTCTCATTGTTATGGTTCTGCCTAATTTTTCATTGTTGGGTTCAGATTAATTTGCCCTGAAAATGGCCATGTATATGACCGGAAGCTAGGCCAAATTTAATGAAGAACTTAATAAGATCTTTGAGTGACTTTATACCTAATACATTTATCCCTTTGATCTTGTTACAAAGTCGATAATTCTTTTCTTGCATCTTGTGACGAGACTTTGGCTCATAAGTTGACATGTTTGATCGAGAATTACTTTATGAATCAGTTTACATGTTTACAAATACCGAAACTTATTGTATGACATCTACGATTTATTTATTTCGACTACCACTTACCGCTAAAGTCATTTATTGCAAAACGGCGTAGCCAAGTTGTATACCTAAATTTTCTTTCAACTTCATAATCTTCCCCTTACTTCATTGTTTGTTGGATTTCTTTTCCAGATGCTGGACCATAAAAAGCTATAAACGGATGCAGTTAATACTAATTGAAAATAATTGAACGCCCAACTAATCAAGCTTGTTAATTATATCTCTTTTCACATCATTGTTGCCCCAATGATGTTCTGTCCTATGCAAATGCTCTTCATTACTTAAGTGAACGCAATTATTGGAATTAGAATATGTGTTTATGGCATTAATACTATTTGTTCGGATGTTATTACTGCTATTTTCCATATTAAACTTTTTTTGCTAGATGTTACACATAAGAGATCATTAAAATTTCAATTCATTTGTAATGATAAGTGTTTATTTCCCAATGACTATGCCTTGAATAAAATTAACAAATTACAGTGATCTTATTTCGGCTGCCTGATGAAAGGAAACAGAACTTATTACTCGACAAATGTACCTCGTTTATTTATGGAACTCCAGCCTTACGATCAATGCGCGGCAGCCCATCTCTTACCTGAAGATGTCGGCAGTTAGCGAAACGTGTGTATTTAATTGCAGCACGGAGGCGCAGCTATCTGTTATCCAGCATCAATTGCTGTTAATTCCAGGGGGTAGATACAGGGTAATTATAACGGAAAGGTCTTCTCCCCTACACCCGGGGAATTTTAACTACTGCGAAAGGGGGGCTTAAGAACGAATAAATTCAAGGTAACCTTGGAAGAAATTAAAACGGGGCGAGAAACGCCCCACAGACAGGTTGAAAAGCGGGAAAATTCAAAGCCCTATTAATATGGACAGTCGTCAGCAATTAACAAGGAAGCTGCACCCATTGTCTCCGCTAATGCTCTATTAAGTGAGGAAAGCGGGTCTGATAACTGCCGGGCTCCTTCTCAGGCAGTGGTGGCGTGAATTTCAAGTTGGGGCTGGAGCGACATCTATAATAGACCTTCATCCGATGAATGGTTGATATACAATCTTTCTTCTGAATATTGTTATTGTAAATTCGAATAGGAACCGTACTCTATATATTCCATGCAGATTGTCTGTTAAACTATGAATTTGTCTTGAGAAATTGTGGGGATTTTCCGAAGATTTGACAATCTACATTAAGTGTCGTCTTTCAATTCATTGATTAGTCAGCTATTTTCAATCATCCTTCACGAAGGTAGAATAAAGTGACTATTTTCAAAGGAACCAGTCTCATTTGCTTATGCATCATCTTCCATCATAATCATCTACTAGCAAAACTGAAGTAAACATCTTAAATTCTTTTTCCATTTACTTCCGAAGACTCTATGGTTATGTATCAGAAATATTCAGTTACTTTCGCCTTCTAACGTTATTAGTTGGCATATTCAACTCCCAGACCTACGCTTGATCAAGCCAAGTAGCTTGACATTTTAACCAACTACTTGACTCGAAAATCAAGCTCATGGAAAATTCCCTACTTGAGCTTGATTTGACTTGATTTCAGATATTTATTGCTTGACTTGATATCAAATTACTTGATATCACTTGAGCTTGATATGCACGCGTCGCACGGCATATATTTCTGCAATCTCGTGCGCGCTTAGTAGAGAGACTGCAGCATTTGCCAGTGTGACCTTATTAGTAGTTTTTTTTACATTTCTATGAAATCTATTGGTAGATTTTGGTAGTTTCAGAAATATCTTTCTAAACTTGGCCAAAATGGCCAAATAAGGATTTTTATGAGTGCCAGCATCTTCAGCTTATGTTGAAAAACAATTTTACAGAGCTGCTCTTATAGTTACAAGAACTCACAATAGGTTATGCGACAAATTTATAAGATGCCTCATGTGTCTTTGATTCTGGATGGAAAATTAGGAAATCAAACAATGCCTGGAGGTTTTTCAATTAAGAAACATAATATCTTTTATTGTGTTATGATTTATAGTGATTTAATTTTTGTTTCTATTTCAAGAAAATGATAATTTTGGTTCTTTCATACAATAAGTTTAATAAAAATAAGTGTTTTTGCAAGATCTCTTCTCATTAAATCATTTTATTATTGACTTGAAATCAAGTCAAGCGTAACTGAATAGACCTACTGACTATGAAGAACTACCAACATATAGCTCAACATCAGAGATCTAATGATCTGTTTATAATTCAAAGTTCATTCCTGCAGTCAAGTTGAAGATATATCCATACAAGTGTTTGCACTTTCTAGAACATGGGATGAGGCATTCCTCAAAGACCTAAGTCAAAGACTGCTGGAATCCTGCAGTTGAATAAAAATCAAATAATCTCAATAAATTAATTTGACGAAAAACGATTTGCATCGCTGAAAACATAAATGACCCTTAAAACGTTGGTCATAATTCATAGAACTTTGTCATTCCTCTATTGCTCCTGGAATAGTGCTTATGCTAAAGGGTGTTTTTTTAGAGCTATAGAACTTTAAATTGCAATAAAACAACGATGGATTATTCGATTGATATGAATTTCATTTATCCGCAAGATAATTTTGTGGCATTACATTTTAAATATGATTTCTGGCATTCGACCACCACGGCTGGCTCGGATGTAGTCCAATCTGGAGGTCCAATTTTCGATGACTTTTTCCAACATTTGTGGCCGTATATCGGCAATAACACGACGAATGTTGTCTTCCAAATGGTCTAGGGTTTGTGGCTTATCCGCATAGACCAATGACTTTACATGGCCCCACAGAAAGTAGTCTGCGGTTTAAATCACAAGATCTTGGAGGCCAATACACAGGTCCAAAACGTGAAATTAGGCGGACCCCAAACGTGTCTTTCAATAAATTGATTGTGGCACGAGCTGTGTGACATGTTGCGCCGTCTTGTTGGAACCACAGCTCCTGGACATCATGGTTGTTCAATTCAGGAATGGAAAAATTAGTAATCATGGCTCTATACCGATCACCATTGACTGTAACGTTCTGGCCATCATCGTTTTTGAAGAAGTACGGACCAATGATTCCACCAGTCCATAAAGCGCACCAAACAGTCAGTTTTTCTGGATGTAACGGTGTTTCGACATACACTTGAGGATAAACTCCACTCCAAATGCGGCAGTTCTGTTTGTTGACGTAGCCATTCAACCAGAAGTGCGCTTCATCGCTAAACAAAATAAAATGGACGTAGTGCGCGATACGTATTCCGCACACAACCATTATTTTCGAAATGAAATTGCACTATTTGCAAGCGTTGTTCAGGCGGGAGTCTATTCATGATGAATTGCCAAACCAAACTGAGAATAAAACACTTGACAGCTGTCAAATCGGTCGCCATCTTGAACAGTAATGCCAATTTGAAATTATATACCTCGAAAAAAAACAGCCGTTAGTTCGAAAGTTTTGCTATTTTCTGTATCAACTAATTGCAGTTTCAACTAATATAGCCATATCGATCTCAAGACCCTCCTCACCATCAAACTAACTCCGGGTAAAACAGCCTGTTATCCACCTCCCCCACCACCATCGCCAAACCTCGCGACTGATAGAAACCACGTTTCCGGGCCTCCCCCTTGAACCCGCGCCCCCCTCGCGCTGATAAATTAAAATTAAGGCTCCCTCTAAAATTTATAAGTCAGAGTTGTTGCGGAACCCGCTTCGCAATATCCATTTATCAGGGGTTATGAATGGAGGCTCCCGGTTTTACCTCCGACGACTCGAGGAGTCTTTTCATTTCTACAATACGTGCCCCGTTTATAGGTGTTTTAACCCTCGTAAAGTGGCGGGGTCTGCAATTAACCTGCCTAGATGAGGGGGCTTAGATGTATGTAGCGGCAGTCGCGGCAACTCGGGCGCGGGAGGAGTGGATTCCGCTTTTTGGGGGATATTAATCTGGAATTTAATAGGGAATATTTGCAGTAGAGAACGTGAGATTGATGTATCTACGTTGTGGAGGTGCAGCATTTGGTCTGGCAATGCTGCTGAAGGTGTATGAATCATTCCTGAATTCATTTCCTCGCATTGAACTCGGCTAGTGCTCAATCAAGTTTAAATTACTTAACAGTATTTCTATTTTGAGAGCAACATAGGATTCCTTGTTGCAGCAGCTACATCACTGCAACTAACCAGTTGTTGAAAATCTTCGAAATGAAATTTGAGATCCTCAAGGTCCCTTCTCAGATATTTTGCCTAGATATCTATGTTACATCTTATTTCTTATACAACATAGAACAACCAGAAAAGGAGTGACTTCTCTCATTGGCTCTGAATTTTTTTGTGGTATAAGTAGATGTAACTACAAGAGAGAATTTCAGAAGAAGGAAAGAAACGAAAGAAAAACAGTCTGACAGAATCTTCCTGGGTTAGATCACTCCAAAAGGTCAATTAGGAACTATGATACTGCAATATCTTAGTATCTGGAGCTTAGCAAGAAGATAAACTGAATAATGCAACTAACCATAATATGTTGAAAATCTTCGAAATAAAATTTGAGATCCCCAAGGTCCCTTCTCAGATATTTTGCCTAGATATCTATATCCCATCTATGTTACATCTTATTTCTTATACAACAGAGAACAACCAGAAAAGGAGTGACTTCTCTCATTGGCTCTGAACATTTTTGTGGTATAAGTAGATGTAACTACAAGAGAGAATTTCGGAAGAAGGGAAGAAACGAAAGAAAAACAGTCTGACAGAATCTTCCTGGGTTAGATCACTCCAAAAGGTCAATTAGGAACTATGATACTGCAATACCTTAGTATCTGGAGCTTAGCAAGAAGATAAGCTGAATAAACTGCTGGAGGAGAAGGTAACTCTAGATCGCCTGGTGACCGAATACCAAGCCATCCCTAACCAATGCAAAAAATTCTTTGGACAAGAGACGTGTAGATATAGGGAAGTAATCTCCTTGGAGTCATCCCAGATACTGGAGTTCATCCAAACTGTGGAACTGGAAAGCGAGCTGTAGGCTCTGACGACTAATGGTGAAAACAGATTCGCAGAGCAATGAAACCCCCCTAAAATCTAAATATAATCTGAATATATTTGTCGATTAGGGATGTTAAATATCCCAGTAATCAATTCGCTATATAACTATAAATATTGGCTTCTGAGTCTAAGGAGAGTAGGAGATTTGGGATCAGTTATGATCTCTAATTTCAACTACTACATTCTAATCTATTTTGAATAACTTTGGTTTCGTGCATCAAGTGTATCAGTTTCTTTGTAACAACCTTAATTTCTTCAATCTTCATTCACTTCTGATAAAGTTCAATAGGGATATCACGTTCGAGTTGCCAATGGACCTATAATATTTTATCTCTTCAAATATAGGGTGCTAGTTGAGCATGCTCAAACTCAAAATTTTCAGGACCTTCTTCTACAGGTTCGTCCCTGTTCAGTAAGTGTAAATTTAAACACTTTCGAATATATGGAGCGCTCTACTGAACAAATTAAAATGATCGGGATCTCAATATTACTGGTTCTATTGGTGAGATCCCCTTTTTGATGAAATTTGGTATAGGTATTTGGGTTGGACATAAAGGGTTCCACGAAAATTTTAAATGTACCTTTCATAAATTAAAACATAATGTAAGGACTTATGAACAGAGATCGAGTAAGTAGTGTGCCACATAAAATGGTACAGCTTTATAATCATAGTTATATATTATCAATTTCATGGAAACTCGTGGAAACCAAATTTGTTCAATTCTTCAACAAGAGTTCCAGGAGAATGAAAATAGTAAAGCTGGATGACTATCACAAAAATGATAACATAGCGATCTATCCTTCAATTTTGAGATCTACATGAACTTCATTATTCCTGTCAAGCTTAAGTATCGAATTCTCATGGTTGCCAAAATGGGTAGCTCTTACGAAATTGCTCTAGACGCACAATAGAAGCAGAAATCACCAACGATATATCATCTTCATGTACACACGTATAGAAAAGCACAAAAATCCATCTGTAGGATGTGTAGTTCGAATAACCCTTTGCACCCCCCACCCCTTCAACCCCTTAACTCGCATGAAGACCGGTTAAAACGTCGCGTACGAAATTAATTTTTTTGCCCGTATTTTCCGCATCGTTTCAACGTAATTCATCTCGTGAAAACGACAGCGGTCCTAAGGAAAAAATCACGCCGTCTTTTTCCCCCACGTCAGGACCGGCCCCCTCGCGATCTGTCCCCTCTATCTCCCTCTCTGTCTCGCCCGCGCGCGGGTGCGGGTGACAGCCGTAATGAACGACGTGGAAGTTATGAATTTTCTGGACAGTACGGTCGTCGCACTAACTTGTAAATGAATTATATATGACGTCGGGAAAGCCATTCGTCCAACCGCTGACACACCGACAGAATATGGGTCAGATATGGTCTCATGGAGATGGACGGATGTGCAAGCCTGCCTTTTTTGGACGTTAATTGGCTTTTGGCTTGGTGAAAAATGGCAGGCAGATTGTTATTTAGCGATTTGGAGGGAATGAATGGACTCTTTCTTGTTATTTGGTCCATTATCTTTGGATGGCAGATGGTTTTACGACGTCTAACGTTCCGAGAATATTGCAGACGTTGCAGTAGTCATATCATGGTAGTCACTTGAAGAGTGGTGAGTCGAGTGAATCCAAAATTCAGTCCCATATATTTGAAAGAAAAGGTGGTCCAATGATGAGATCTAAGGCCTATAATAGAGATATATCTCACGGAATTAGCAGTCAAACATTGGATGCTTCATGTCATACTTTTAAGTATGATGAATGGGGAGAATTGAATTTCCAGTTAATCAGATTACAATCAATTCTTTCAATACAGGGTGGCCATTTGAAAACGAAACAGACGAGATTACAGACGAAATAAAGTTTTTTGATAGAAATGCTCGGACAGGTCGATTTCAACTTCGAGGGGGACAACTTAAGATGAAGGTTACGGACGCATAGCGCTACAACCCTTGCTGCTACAACCCCCACCCCCAATTTTTGAATAGGGAAGATGGGGTGAGTGATACCTCAATTTAAAGGTATTTTTATACTGATTTCAGCACAGTAATTGTTTTTTCATTTCATGCATTAGTTCTCGAAATATTCATGCGTTAGTTAGTTAGGAAGGAAGCCACAATCATGCTTGTTTTGAAGCTCAAAATATCGATTTTTCACAAAACACTACAAGTGCCATGAAAACACCACTTCATTTTCAAATACTTAGTTAAGAATATTTCGAGAACTAATGCATAAAATGAAAAAACAATTACTGTGCTGAAATCAGTATAAAAATACCTTTCAAATGAGGTATCACTCACCCCATCTTCCCTATTCAAAATTTGGGGGTGAGGGTTGTAGTAGCAAGGGTTGAAGCGCTATGCGTCCGTAACCTACATCTTAAGTTGTCCCCCTCGAAACAGAAATCGACCTGTCCGAGCATTTCTATCGAAAAACTTTATTTCGTCTGTAATCTTGTCTGTTTCGTTTTCAAATGGCCACCCTGTATAATATTCAAGCTTGGTTGAGTTCTACAAAACCTTGAAAATTGAAAAGCAAACCATAAAACAAACAAAAAAACATTTCATTAGTGTATGCAGCGCAGATCAATGTATTCTCATCATCGGTTGCATCTTCATCCTTACCACAAAAAATTCATTGTATCGTTATATATTCTTTGTGAGTTCAGTTCTTCTTTCATCAATGCCTCTTCTGATTCCCTTCTAAATTGGTTATTCAACCATTCCATCTGAGAAATCTTCTTAAACACCCTTTATCGGTTGTCACCAACATCTTTTCTACACCTCCAGTTGCTCCATGTTTCACGCCATAGAGTGCTTCACTCTCTACATCATTCAGCTCAACTTTCAGGTGTCTTTCATTGATTACTACCTAGCTAGGAAAAAACAGACACAAAAATAAGAACAAGAAGCTATATATGATGACCAAGATGACCATTTTTTCTAGGAGGGTTGTTCCGATTCATTGGAGTTTCTTCCACTTGATCAATTGATCATTGACTTCAAATGACTCAAAGATTCTGAGAGTTTCTGACCAAGGAAACAGAAGATAATTTTTTTATTTGAAACACTCTTCATTCTTAAACATGTAAATATCAAACTTCGTGAGCGCTCGTTCGAATAAGGCTTCATTCTCAAATTCGATTCTGCCAGTCTGTATACACGATTACTTTCGAGAAGAAAGACTTGCCAAAGTTAACTTCATTAACAGGTTTAATATTACTGCGTCAGTAAGGATAGCGGTTAAAATTTTTTTTTTCTATTAATTTCAAATTACCCACTCGATCGACATGAAATTTTGTATTCAGATGTGGAATACGAATTTCAAGCTGATGTCATAGAGCCATTCTGACCATAGTTGAAAGCTCATTATGAGGTATGCCTTTAAACTCACAAAAGTGGTACAAAATATACTTACAAACTAGTAGTAGTAACTGTTGTTTATTGCCTCTGAACGAATATTACTGATATAATACAAAGTATTATATCAGCAAAAAAATGAGTGCTAATATAAAAAAAAAACAAAGATGGAAATATTCAGATTAGTCTACGAGCTGTGAAAAATCAAACATGCGTTTGTCAAAAAAATACTGCCTCTATATGGTCCTAAAATTTTCTACTTTCGTCTTATCAGCCTGTCCATGCAAAGCTTGATCAGTATTCATTAAAAATGACTCAGATCAATTCTTGATCTAGCTTGGCCGCTGGGAACCACAGGGCAGACGTCTAGCTCGACACTAAACATTCTTCAGTGTTAACAACGATTTGATACCGGACGCCATGTAGAGAATCAGCGGACAAACATCTTATAAACTGTATGAGAGGTCGCACCTTCCAAAAGCCTTTTGTATAAAAAAAGGACCACTTCCCTAATTATTTGCTTCAAAGATGGGGTCTGACGATCAAATTCTTAGCCGCTAGCTACTATTACACCAAGAACATAGAGTGTCCTGATAACTGAAAAAGAGTGCCTATTCATAAGATAGGTATGGTCGACCTAGATTTCGAACGTCGAGTGCAAAAAAAAAACTTTTCTCAAAGTTTACGGACAAGTGGCATTCTTCACACCAACTCATTAAGGATTCGAGATTTTTGTGTTATCATTTGGAAGCCCCAATTGGATGATCTTAAAGCTTAGTACCATCCGAAAATTAAGAACAAAATAACTTCTCGGTCTCAATCGATGGAATCAAAATGCAAAATCAACCGCTAAAGATTCATTTCAGAAGTATCTTATATACATTCTGATAACCGCACTGATGGCAACCGCCTTATATGGCAAACCCGGAGTAGTTTTTCTGTTTCCTTTAATTGATACTCGGAGAAATACTGATGGCATCTGTTCACCTGAAACTTATAAACATTTACAACCATATTTGGTGCACAATCCTGGCGCTAATTGACTTTGAAAAACGTGCCCTCGACGAGATCCCATGAAATATCTGATGCCTTAAGGTCCCGAAACAAAGAAGGTTGACACATGCTCAATCCCCAGATTAAACACGATGATCGATCGTCGACGTTTCGAGATGTGTGTGTGGCATCGTCAGAGGGCTTCCTGTGACCCCTCTCGAACATCTGCATTAATAATAGAAGATTTATTTAATGGATTCGGTCCTTACTTGGCGGAAATTCATTATAAATAAAATAAAACGAAGTAATTTCCACTATGTTATTTAATTGTTAGCAACAATTGTTTCGCCACACTGTGGCTTCATCAGGCTACATTTCTGAACTGATCAGTTCAGAAATGTAGCCTGATGAAGCCACAGTGTGGCGAAACAATTGTTGCTAACAATTAAATAACATAGTGGAAATTACTTCGTTTTATTTTATTAATAATAGAAGACGTTAAGAGATTTTAATACTGCCACTCTGTACGTGACTCGATTAACAGACGTGGCGAGGAAAGAAACGGAGGAAGCCTGGGACACCACCACAAATTACTCATTCGTCTCCGTGGCTTAATTAGTACGGTCCCGGTCAATGATTTCAGAACGGATAAGTTCGTTCTTTTTTACGTTTTATCGGGCTGCGGAATATTAAGGACTGGATGAAGTTGAGGCATGAAAAATTGTTGTGATTATGTCTGATGCAATTTGAATGAAAGCTTTCTAGGTTGGTGTTTATGTGGATGGCTTTTTCGGAATTGGTTTGTTGGAGGAAGATTTGTAATGAAACCTTTGCAAACTTGATTTTTTCTGTTTTGGTCTTGAACTCTCCACATTTGATTCTTCTTTCTCTTTCCGTTTAGTTCCAAAAAGCAGTGATTTTGGAATAATTTCAAAGACATTTCTATTCATGTTGAATTTGCTTATAGCTATTTTATTTTTTTTTTCATTTTTATTTTATTTGCTTTGTTTTCAAGATATAGAGTGTTGAAGTTCGATTTTTCCTCAAGTTTTTTTGTTATAGCACTTACCCCTCACAAGATATTCAACTTGATAATTTGGCATAGATATCCCAATTTTTGTTGTTGAACTGATAGATGTGTAAAAGAAAACAGTAATAGATCTTGTAGTTTGAAGAAAATTCCAAACATATCTTAGTAATCTTCAGAAAAATTCAAATTATTATAAAGATCCACGCATAAATAAATTATAAGTTTTGGTACTTATTTATCCAATCTGAAGCTAAGATAATAATAATGAAGATTCTATAAACTGGTGTAGAAGCAAGTAAGTTAATAAGAATATTTCATTTACTTTTACACGTCATATTAAATGTAGTACCTATATAAAAACATAACATAATAAACTATTACAAAATTTAGACAAAATCAAAGAAAACCATACACTTGGTCATATTTCTCATCAAATCGAAATAATATTCAAAAAGCTTCTTTTCAAAATAGATTAATGAATTCTTTTCTGAATTCTTTCATTTCCTTAATTTCCATATGGCTTGGTAAATGGTTATAAATTTTCATCATATTTATTCCAACACTCTTGTGAACCATAGTTTTTGTGGTTTGCGGAGGAAACAACAGTCTTCTCGAATATCATGAATTTGGGATATTCCATTCTGTTTAAAAATATCTTGGACTTCACAAACAATGCATACTGAAGAACATACAAACAAGGCAAAGAAAGTATTCTATTCTCCACGAATCTGCTTTTGCAACTCTCTCACTATGGTAATCCGAACAAGCATCTTACACACTCTTTCTGCATCCTCAACATTCTCATGATCTCCAAGAGGATCCCGAAAACATTATGCCATAGCTCAGCCTAGATTGAACATAGCCATAGTATGCCGACAGAGCTGCCTCTGCATTCACCACTCTCTAGATGATTCTGAGGGCACAACAGAATGAATCGATTTTGGCAGCCATATCATCTACATGGGCTTTCCAATTTAGATGACACTCGATACAGAGTCTAAGATACCTGGCCTTATGGGAAGAGTTGTCATTGCCATATCTCAATTCAATTGGTTCCCTCCTTAACTATCCAAACTGCAACAGATTGGTATTTCCTATATTAAGATTGAGGTCTTTTTGTCTACACCAAGTATCGAATTTTTTTGACGCCAAAATTATTTCTTCTTCTACAGTGTCCTTTTTTGCTTTCATGACAGCTGCTGCATTATCGACCTACAGAACTGTTTCACTAACCACCTAAAAAAGCTCATTTATATTATTTAGAAATTGTAGAGGCCCTAGAATCGATCCTTGAGGTACACCTCTCACTATTTCCTCAGTGTCCGAAAATTTTGTCACACCAGTTTTCACACCTTTAAAGGCCAGGCGTTCACTATTCTCTCCTGGAGTGCTTCAATTACACTCAAAAATTGTTCAATTGAAGTATGTATAAAAGAGCGCTTAATAGCTCTCGAGATCAGGTTAGTGCTCCTCTCGATATTTCGAGATAAATAATATATGTATATCAAACTATTATTAGTCATTGTTCATCTTTAGACCATTTCACTGGTTTTCTTTTCAAAATTTGCACAGCGCATGGTGATTACTGAAATGAGTGTGGTCATTACGTGAGTTTTGAAAACCCCATGAATATTCTCCCTACTGCGTGATAAAATTAACCCGAAAAGGATTGCTATCACTCCAACCGACATATAAATCACTTGACCTTCGGGAGAAAAGGGGGCCGGAGAGGGGAGAGAAGGAACGCGCGGGGGTGGACGCCGAACCGAATCATTTAGTATACATAGACCTGGACGGTGCGGTCTGGAGACCTGGACGAGGTCCCCCGAGAGGCCGGGAGCCTCCAACCGAGACTCCCGGAGAGAGCCCTAACTCATCCCCGATAAGCCGGCCTGCGGTCGAGGTGTCCGATCTTGGAGGGCCATTGATTGGCAAGAAATTACCCCTTCGGAACCCTGCGGGAAAAGAGGGGCGCGAGTTCGAGGCCGTTGAACGGACTTTGGTCCTGAATTTTTTATCGAGTTCACGCGTTCGCTTTTGCGATTTTGGAGGTGGAATTTTGCGTGGTCCAATCTTTCTGAATGAGCTTATGGATGAAGGTGCAGCAGAGTGAGTAGATCTGCTTGAGATTAAAAAAAAGTTCAGTCCAAAATACTATTATATAGTATAGATAAATGTAAAATTTCGGGAGAAGGTAAAAATCGAAATCTTCTTGGGTTGGATCATTCCAAAGAGTTCATTCGAAAATTTGATCCTAGCTGCTACACTTCTTGACTGTATTCCTTACAGGGCATTGCTTCCTCAGGAAGTACCACATGCGAATGAGTCTAGCAGAAATCGACGAAGAAAGATTCTGCACAGAGGAGGAAGAAACTCCGTATCGGTTGGTATGTCTTGCCATAGTTAGCCAACGCAAAAAATTATTTGGATAAGAGAACTGTAGGATTGAGGAATTAACCTCCTTGAAAGCATTCCAGATACTGGAGTTCAATAGAACCGTGGAACTGGAGGGTGAGCTGTAGACTACGACGACTTATGACGAGAACATCTCAGATTGGGGAACAATAGACCTTAAAGTTGTGGTTCAATGAAACGCCCCTTTAATCTAAAAACAAATTTAATCTCCCATATCTATTGCCAAAAAGGTAGGTTCTGTTAATAGCGGCAAGTCAGATGCATCGGTTGAAGCACTAACCTTCGCTTTTGACCTATCTGTTGCAAAGACACTAATCTATAGCTTGCCCTCCAATCCCAGAATTCTAATGAACTCTAGTATTTTGGATGACTTCTGCAAGTCTCTTGTACGAAGAATGTTTTGCGCGAGCTAGCGATGGAAAGCCATTTCATCACGAGGTGATCAGGAGTAATCTTCCTCCTCCTCACAGAAATCAGCACCCTTCGTTTACTGCTAGACTCATTCACATGGGGCGACAAGGCCCTATAAGGATTCTAGTGAAGAGGTGTCTTGCTAAGATCTAGTGATACTTCGCAGTATCAAAGTTTCGAAAATATTTTTTGGAATGATCCAACTCAAGACGATTCCGTCAAAGTGTTTCTATGTCGTTTCCTTTTGTTGTCCTGGAGCTCTTTCTTTTAGGTGATATGTGAGCTTAATTCTTTGACTGCAGCCTGTCAGAATGTATTGCTATATTACATTTCTGTCAGTTTCTTACTAGGTTAATTTCCACATATCTTTCGATTGCGATTTCCTAAAAGACACTTGGACAGCGGCCTAGCGATATTGAGCTTTCGGTTTCAACCCTGAATAACCCAGCGCCAGTCCCCATTGTGATTTCAGAAACATCTGAGTAGGTACCTTCCGGAACAGGATGAGAAGTTCTATTCTGGATTATTAGAAAGATGTAACCCCTATTCGATAAAATAGTATAACCTACAAGAATTATATTATGATAACACTTTACTTGTGATAATTTACACAACTTTTCATACACTCTTCACAGTTTTACAAAAGGATTTCAACTTTTTCAGTTTTATCCTTCACTGTTCTGTCCTTGCCTAAAAAAAATTTCAATGATTCCCAACTTGAATTTGCGAAGTCCATATTTGATTTCGTTTGGATTTTACCCCCTCCCCTTTCCCAAGGTCAAGGTGATTCATGAATCGGGCGGAATGAAAACAACCCCTTTCCGGGGAAAGTTTACGGCACATAAGGATATTCATGATTCGCAAACGTGGGAGACTTTATGGCCGCTGTCGGCCGTTTCGAAGACTTGGGGTTGTTGTATTTCGCGTGCAGCGCCAACTCCTGTCGGCCGTAAGGTACGTGCGACTTGCGGCATCGGATTCCTTCGAATGGCTCCCTCCAGTTTTGAATATATTGCTCGACAGAGTTGAGTTAGGGCTATCGTGGATTTGGCGTGCCTAGATCGTCTAGGGTGCGAAGAAAGCGCAAATGAAGGTTATCCTAATGACAGATAACTATTAGGTTGGTAAACATGCAGAAAAAATTTAGCTACCGATTGAATCCTGGTATGTCAAGATGCTGCACACAAACTCATTTTCAAGGAAGAAGTCCATATTCTTCAAGAGGAGACAAAATGTTGATTTCAGGACATTCGTATATATCATCCGCGTAATATTGACTGCCTTGTAAGAGTTCTTTCCTCATTCGATCATTAAGAAATGGAAGCAACGCTCTTGGATTTTGGCTGCATGGTTATTTCAAGTTGTGACTCGATAACAACACAGTCATACTTTATCTTTACTTCAAATTCTATTCAAAAGTTGATTCAAACACTTCTGAATAGAATTTGAAGCTGACAAAGTTGATTCAAACAACTTCTGTGTAGAATTTGAAGCTAATATGAATTTGAACCGAAAAAACTCAGGAATATTGAGGCTGCTTGAGCAATGAATGGTGTAGAGACAGGGCAATAAGTCTTATACGGGGTTTTTCAATGAGAGATTTCATTTTGAAAGAACATTGCATTGAAAGTGTTAAAATTCACTGAAAAGTCGTGAAAATCATGCAGTTACAGTTCGCAAAACTAAAGAACTTTGCGAAGCACCTCATTGGCCGGCAATCGTCCATTTAGGGCTCAGAAAAACCCAAGAATGATTGTTGAAAATTCTCTTCATCGTCAACGTGTCACTCTTAAGTGCAATTCTTGGGATGTTGGACCTTATTCTTTCTAAAATGAGGCTTGTGTAACTGTCTTAAGGAATGGATCGAGCTAAGGATATCTGATGAATTATATTTTTGGCTGGAATTGAAAGATATTTATGTGAACCATGTTTAGGCGATACTACGTACCACACAAGCAACAAAGCAATCGCAGTTTTGAAAGAAAACTTTCCTTGATCTAGTGATTTGACACCTTTAGACTTTTTTCTATATCCAGAGGAGCTGCAATCCGTAAAACACTACTCACGATTCAATCCGAATAACCTAACCTAACCTAACCATCCAAATTCCCGTCAATCTCGAGATATTTGGGTTCTAAGAATTTCACGTTTTCAAACGTTCAAAACGCAGCCCCTTCTACGGTGATGAAGTGATCAAATGTGTATCAGAAGATTTACGACACAATCCAGATATCCAAGACAAATGTCATCGAAATGGATATGGATTGTAGAGAATTAAGACTTTTAAAAGGAATGATAGGCGCACAAATAAAGAGTAAAACAGAGAGACATGAAACTGAAGTTGTTGAAAATTGTATTAAATGAATATTGTGTGGGCAAATTTAGAATTAGAAGTCCTAAAATTTGTTTCATCTCGAAAGTTGATTACTGATTACTTAACCTCAAAGTTTAGTGTGCCCTCATTTCTGGTTCAAAGCATTTTTGCATTGGCTTGCAATAACGGGACATTCTGCGATCAGAGTCAAGAGTTTCTTCCTCTTCCTCTCAGAATCTAAAAACCCTATTCTCATTAGGGACTTGACCTGAGCTGGCAGTGCCCTGTAAGGAATTCAGTGAAAAGGTGAAGCTTGTTCTTACTGAAATATCCGAAAATTATACTCGAAAGCAATATAACTGTAGTTATGTAAACAATTAGAAGTAACATAGCCATTCTTAATCGCTACGCCAATGAAGATGACGTCAAGCAATAAAATATAGGTGTGTATAGCCAACCTGTGTTTTTTCACCAATATCCTGTCTACAAAACCTCTCTAAATCCTAGATAAAGCAAAAATTCCGAAAAGTGGGACAACGATTTATAACCACATACGAATCGTGCTAATTGACCAAGAAACTCACGTTATCTACATCCCATTTCATGCAAGTGAGTCACGAAGTATCTTTCACTTCAAACATTGCCCACCGACAACACCCCTTCTTACATAACCTCTTAGTCTTACACCACACCGCACGTCCATTGTCTCCTTACCTCCGGGGCCCACCCGGACAGTCGAACGCCGCCACAAACAAACTTTTGTCATCTTATAATAGGTGCAATAAAGTACCTGAGACCCATATAACCCTCTAGCCCGTAGAAGAGTGTATATTATCGACGCCAACGCTATCTCGTGGAACGGACGCGTTTCCATTGTTCCCGAAAGGCCGAGATATTGCATTGCCGCCTACGATCCGCGGGTGGAGAGTCTCTGCCGGTCTATTTTTACGTACCGGAGAGCGTATGTATGTTGTTATCCCTCGCTTAATCTGTAACTGAGGCATTTCACATGCGCTCGACCCACTCGCGCTCTCGGTGCGGAGGTTCGTGATTTATATATAGGCGATCGGATGAGGGATACGCGCTGGTCAATATTGCGTGTGGACACGTCGTTTCGCGCCCTATAAAACGCGGATCTGGAGGTTTGGAAGGCCATGAGTCGAGTGGGGTCCATCTGTTGGAATTTTATTGGCGAGGGGTGGGTTGGGTTAGTGGACTTTGTGATTTCAGGTTAGGCGAATTATGTAGGCCAGAAGGTATTTCGGTTCACCGCGAGCAATGGTTTTTAACTGATTTCGATTAATAAACTTCTGAACTATCAGCCGCGGCAGCAGGGCCCCCGCAAGGGTCATCAACGCCCGCGTGCCGAAAATATTTTGGCGCCCCAAAAAGGGGGGAAGTGGAGAAAAACGTCGCAGGATAATCGGCAAAAAATGTTTCAGTTTTTGTTAGGAATTTATTTGTAGAAGGGTTAAAAAAACTATCAGCAACCTTTATTGAATGCCTTGAGAACTTTATGCTGTCAGTTGTTGCATAATACATTTTTTAAATGTTTCATTATTTTATCCAAGCATTCGATCAAAACTGCATTTTATTTTAATTTTGTAATGAAACTGCAGAGTTTTCAAAACCTGAGCTTTATTCTTCTTTAAATTATTCATAATGTTATATTAAAATATTAATATTATTATTAATAATTATTGAATATTATTATTCCATACTCCCAGCCATCTTCTCCTTTTGTTGAAGTCTAGCTTTTTTTTGCTCTCGAAATTTTGCACCAGAAGGTCGTTTTCTCTTGTATGGCTCCTAGAATTTAAGAAAAACTTGATCCAAAATTGGTAAGGACATTCACCCATGATTTACTTTGCGCCATCCCTTTGAGAATAACCCGTATGTTTTCATTTTTATGAATTTAAACCTTAAATCCGAGCCTTTAAACCTAAACGGAGTTAATATTAATAATAATAATAATAAGTTAAGACCGATCTGAAGCACATACCCTGTTCCTGTTATAATAATTAATTTTTGGCAAAGGTGAAATATAATTTTTTTAGAATGTCAAACAGCTACGAACATCAAATAAATAATACAGATCCAGGGTGCATATTAAAAAAAAAATTAAGTATAATATGATGGTGGCCCCAGGTAACAAATTCAAAATATCAAAGTCGATTCAAATTTTTCACGATTATAAACAATACTTCCCTATTTGAAGCAAATAAAAATAATATTATAGTATATAGGTATGGGCTAATTTAGGATGTGCAGCATTTTGAACAGAAAAAAAAATATCGAATTTTATAGACTAATAGAAATGCTAATACTGTATGTGGATAGATTAGGTTAGGTTAGGTACTTACCATTTCATAAAATTTATTTAATCACAACAAGAAACAGTAAAACAAACCACAATTACACAAAATACAAATCTTTCCAATTATCTGAGTATTTTAATTTTTTGCGTCTTGACCTCAACCCCTAAACATTTCGAAACAAAATAACTATTCTTTGGATAGGTTTCTGCTGTTATAGCATAGCAAGCAGATTTTGGTAGTTTCAGAAATTCTCTGTAACATGTAGTATTTTTCTTACAGATGGTGGCAAAAGTTTCAGTAATTCCCCGGGCTAAATGCTATCGCTTCGGTATTTATGATTGTTTATGTATACCATATGCGTTTTAGTGATGATCGAAGAAATGGTGTCCGGTGCAAGGTGGTCCATAAAGAAATCCCGTACCGACAAAGGGATGATTATTTATGGTTTGTTTACTCGAAAAGAATCGTATAATTGCAATCTGTGGCCGAGGTTATTTTATAGGGATTGTGACGTTCGGGAACTTGTTTGGATGTGTAAAAGATGTCTTTGAACGTTTAAAATTGTTGAAAAAATAAAAAAAATTTTTTTCAAAAACCTTTGGTCTTTCGGATTTTCATGCGGTCTATAAGAGATTTTGGCGCCCCTTAAGAGTGGCGCCCGCGTGCGGTGCACGCGTTGAACGCGCGGTTGCGGGGGCCCTGCGCGGCAGTCAATCTACTAATATGCTTTCTAGTAAAACGATTTACTATTTCAATACTCCTTCCTTGGCTAACCCACTTAATTTTTCTAAACCATTTCACTCATGAAATGTATTGTGGCCTCATTTCCTAATTATGCTATTGTCGATATCATATAATTGTTCATTTTGTGCTGAACCTCTTTGGAAATAGATCTAGTTTCTGTTGATTATTTTGAGTAATATATAAAATGTTTTTTTGGGAGTCTTTCTCGAGCCAAATCACGACGAGCGCCTTCTCTCAGGGGTTTGGTGTTTCGTCCCGAGATCGCTGGTGGACTCTTCAGTTAGGCTATCCAGCGATCTCTGCCTAAGACACTCCCTCTCCTACCAACGTGGAGAGGTGACACTATTGCGTTGCAACGACCCCTTCAAATCTGCCGGGGCCGAACTAGTGTGGCGCGAAAATTCACAACGCCATCTGTGAGCATATGGAGTCACTATAATTTGACAATTTTGAAATTTTCATAGTATTTGTTTTTTAATGTATGGAATCTGAAAATCAAATGAAATTGAGAAGTGATCTCTTAAAGTTGTCAGAGCACTGAATGATCAATTGTCGAGGTTAGGGTCTAAATCAAAGTACATGAATCAAACATTCAAAAAGTTATATCTTTATAAATTGATTAAATAGAATCATGATTGTACTCAACATAATACTTTTTGTCCCGATAGTTCCAGATAATTTTTCAATAGTTACCTCTGAATATATCAGTGTCAAAACCTAGTTCTACATCAACTTCTAATGGCTTAGTAGGTAGAGCAGAATCTTAATTCACTTCAATTGAAAAATCATTCGTTTTGGAAGCACGAAATAATAAACCATCCTGTAAAATTTACAGTGTTTACTATATCCCAGTTCGTAATCTAATTGTCTTCACTATAGAAAGGAAACAGGGGTAGAACGCTGATGGCTTTACTATTAAAAACAATTATTCAAATGAGTTTTCCGAAGAACCAAAATGAGACCTCTTCGAGGGCCACCCCGCGACTAAACAACAGACAGAACAAACAACCCGAACCGAAAAGTCCGCCTAACGATTGGACGATGAAGTCGCTCTCAACCAAAGTACTTCTGTTGAATATTAATTGACGGGGATTTTCACCGATCCATCAGGACATTATTTGCCCATATTTTTCGAATTTATGTTCCGACGTCGGCGGCGGAACTCCCCTCGTCGAGAGGGGTTAAAATCACCAAAGTCGAAGTGATTAATAAGTGCGTTCCCGAACAGCAGCAGACGATGAAACGTCGAGAGCCCGCTCCCGAACTTTAGGCTGTTTGTTTTCTAATAATTGATGTTCGGCTGGTGTATTTTCGAGTATTATTCAGAGTCTAAATTTTAATAACGTCTGCTAATGTTATTTCGCTGATGTGGGGTAATGTATTGGAAAACGTTCTACGTCCCCCCCCTCCCCGTTCTGCCACCCCCAGGCTCGTCTGGTGGAAATTAAGGGAGGGTGAACACGGCCGCGCTTGCCGTAATGAGAGAAGATCGGCGACGCGGCATAGTTCGGAGGAACTCCAATTAAAATTTCGAATTGTTCCGGTTCGCTGGCGACTATATCAATATTATATGTTGTTGTTGAAGGAGGCCCTTGTCGAAGATTATATATGGGAGATCATAGAGTGGGATACCTACTTGTGGAGGCAGGGATATTCGGCGTTTCCGGGAAAATACACAGTCGAACGAATTAGATCGGTGTTTTCGATAAAGTAAGGATATGTTTTCGGAAGTGTCTTAGTGATTTAAATCGGAATGAAAGGAAACTTTTCTAAACTAACTCTGGCAACTTGAGGTCGGACATTATCTTGCTGAAATATTGTATTCTCGAGCTGGTTAATGTGAGGGAGAACATATGGCTCAACTATTTCTTGAAGGTAACGCAGCGCTGTCATGTAACCTCGAATAAAGACTAAAGGTGAGCCACTTGCATGTGCAATAGCACCCCATACCATAACGCCTACTGTCCGGTGTACATGACGCTCAACATAAAACTAAGGTTCACGTCTTTCTCCCCGACGTCGTCTAACTCTCCTTCGGCCAGAATTTGCACCCAAGCAGAATCGAGGTTCATCAGAAATGACGACCTGCTGCCATTCCACATTTCAATGTTAACGTTCTCTGCACCACTGTAATCGTTGCCGGCGATGATCAACCGTCAGAGGTAACACAAGAAGGAGTCGATAATTCTGCAGTCCAAAAGACCTTATCCGAGGATAAACCGTTCGGAAAGCTACAGGGTGGCTTTGTTCTCCTAACCACTCATCAGCCAAAGATCGAGTTGTCGCAAATCGGTCTTGAACCTCGTTTGTGCCCCTTCGACGTCCGGTGCTCACTCTTCTTCGATTTTAGGCATTAATAAACCACGCTTGACAACATCTCATAACAATAGTTGGATATTGGATTTCTGTTCGTAGGGTAATCGACAACCATGTCTCCCGTAGACCAATAATTCGACTTCTTTCAAATTCACTTAGCTGGCGATAAATTCCGTGTACACGTGATCTAGGCATTTTAACAACAACTATACATCGACTTTGGATCTCCTCCGACAGCTGATTCGTTGTAAAAATTAAAAACACTTTCGAAAAACTAATGCATTATTTAAGAAACAAAAATTTTTCACATGAAAAACCTTCACGATTTCTTTCTCCACATTGAATCGCATTTACTCCTCACTATATTATCTATAAATCACCAAAAAAAATTTAAATTTACAGCTCCTTCTGGGTGCTGCAGTGTTTTGTCAGTTAGTATATCAATCAACAATGGTATACTTAGTAAGGAATTTGAAAAAGATGAAACAATAAACCCAACAAACCACGTGGAAAGGCAACTCTCACTCAAATGCGTCATTCTGAATTTGTTCGTTGCTCAATCTACTGTTCATTCATGTTCCAACTGAATCAATTCTCCAATTGAATTCTCCCCATACCACCGATTCTGGACGAAACACCACATCACCGTCCTATTTTTACCGAATATCATTCTTTCAAAGCGATATTCCTCTCTATCCTTTTGCATTCTTCATCTTGCCTGGATGTGTTTTCCATTAAGCGATCCGCGTCCGATAATTCATTCGCGGTAAAAATAACCCCGAAACCGAACGCGCCAGAAACGGTTTCTTTCCATTTGGGAAAGCGTCCGCACGGTGAATAATTGGCGTCGCTGCGTCCATTCCAAGAGACACCCCTTAATTAGCAAGGGAAAATATATTCCCTTTAGCGTCGAAAACTGGACAGCGGTTATCGGTTCCTCTGTTTGTTTTTCGTCTCAATCCGACGTTGTTTTGACAGCGACCGTGCGAGTTACACTCGTGAATTATGTTCTGGTTTTGAACTCTGGTTTGTGTTTGGGAGATTCTGGTGAAAAAAAAAGTTTGGGAATAAAATGGCTGATATTCTTTGAGAATCTGTAATTGGGATGATATGGGTTGGTTTTGTATTTTTTAAACGCTCGTTCGCTTAACAGATTGCTAACATTTTGTCACTTGTGACGAATCCGTTGTTTGTTCATGACTAAAATCTGGTAAGGGGTTTCGTTAAGATCAATAAGAGATTAAGATTTACTTAAGAAGTTACGTTTCACTGCAACCTAATGGTCTATTGTGCCCCCCATCAGAGCTATTCTCTCCATAACGTGATTTACAGCTTGCTTTCCAGTTCCAGAGAACTCCAATATCTGGTAGGGATGGCTTCAAGGAGGCTAATTCCTCACTTCTACAAGTTTCTTGTCCAAAGCAGGTTGTGTATTGGCAAGCGATGGTGAGGCAGTCCGTCACCAGGTGATCATGTGTTTCTTCCTCCTCCCTACAGAATCTGCACTCGTCATTTTCTGTTAGACCCATTCTCATGAATGGGCGACAATGCCCTGTGAACAATCCAGTGAGGAGGTGTAGCATATTTTACTAAGATCCAGATACTTCTTGAATCTCGTAGAGTCAAAATTTCGAAGAAACTTTTGGTGCAATCCAAACTAGGAAGATTCCGCCAGAATATTTATCTTTCGGTTTCTTCCTTCTCCTAAAAGTCTTGTAGACACACTTGTCTACGCCACAAAAATATTCCAGGCCGATAAAACGAGTTTGTGCTCCCTTTCTGGCAAGTGTGTTAGCCTAAACTTTGGATAAACCCGAGGATTTACCTATGCAGTATATTATATATTATCCAACAGTGCATTACTTTGGCGCATCCATGAACGGCCCTCCTGAAGATCCTAACTTCAAACTAGTATTTTCCTAACTTTTATCGTTACTTATTCGATGGACCTTCATCTTGAATATTATTTTGCAATGGAAACACAAGATATCCAGGATTTTTCTACTGTGTCTACTTCGACGAAAAGTGAGAGGAATCTTTCATATAATTTTTATTTCGCTCCTCCAAGATACCTGTTGAAGTTAAAAACGCTCCAGCAGAAATGAAAATAGAAAAAAAAACAAATTTTTGTTGGACAAAAACAACCAAGATTGAATTTCTCTTATAGGTTAGTAAACTAACCATTTTAAATTGAAAAGCTAAAGTAAGTGGCTTCACCAGAACCATGTAACCATGTTCAAGCATAATTGATTTTGCCCCCTCAAATGAATCTTCAATTTGTAAAATTATTAAGTCACAAAAGGATTTCATGCAAAATATTGAAATGTTTTATCTGATCCTATCGTGATTAAATTTCTGAATAGAAAAGAGTATCAATGACAGATATTCATCTATAGTTAGCTGACTATTCAATTCCATTCATCTAAATTGTTCCCGAATTCGAAGGATCATAACTTGAAAGGAAAGGGGTGAAAAACTATATTAACGAGTCCCCTAATTCTTCGTTTGAATCAATTCATTAACATCCTGTATATTTCTGGGGAATAATATTTATCGAAGAAAATAAAAAATTACTGATATAAACAGTGTAATTATTCTAAAACGTCAATCGTAGTGCAGAAGAACCGTCAAAGATAGACAAAATGGTTTGAAAACCTATGATAATACCCTAAATATATAAATATTTATGAGGAATTCATTAAAACCATGTGTCTGTATATTGAACAATTTCTTAACGTAATAAGCGATACAGAAAGGCGATACAAAAAAGAGTGCTTGGAAGCATTTTCTGATTTTTTTTCATCAAACCAAATGAAAATAAAAAGTTATCTTCATTGAAATACCTATTGACTTCCTGGAGACTGGAGTATATCCTAGTGAATGAATGAAAAATCAAGAATTAAATACTTCAAATTTCACAACACGCTTCTACCCCCACCTCAATTATAGAGCGTTCTAACCGAAACACTGACAAGCAATTCACTTCCTCCAATAAATCCCGGTTTCAGATTTTGATATTTAACCACAACAATTTGTACAAAGAGCAAACAGCAGAATCCCTGTCCCGATTATAAGACGGGACCTCTATTCCAGAGAACGGGGTGGCGTCCCCGCCCACTCTAATTTCTATTATTAACTGGACGCTTGTGGCGTCTTCTCCAACTCCGCAAACATCTACGAACTTAACAAATTTCTGAACAATTCCGAGCCTCGGGCCGGGTATTTCAATTATCGTTAGATAAATTCTGAGTGAGGAGGCGATATTGGAAGTTGCCACAGGACATGGACCGCTGTCTGAGCATCAAAATATTCATTAATTTCTGGAGGGATGTTGATTTCCGGGAGATTCGAAGGACGACTCGAAATTATTTTGGGGGAACTGTGTCTCGTCTCAGATTGAACATTTCGTTCTGTATATTGACAACAATGGTGACTGAATTGTGACACATGATTCTGGAGGGATCACAAAATTTTCAGTGCTCTAGACGATGATCATCTCGCCATTTGAGGAGCCATTTCATTATTATGTTTATATTATGAAGAAAATTCGAATATTAATGAATAATATCTGATGTCAATTTAGTAAGGCTAAAATTTTTGTATTTCATTTTAGCCCCACGTTGGGCGCCAATTGTTATGGATCTCTTCATATCATAATTTTGAAAATTTTCTATTTGAAATAATTCTGTTTTCATATTAATTTAGTTAATCAATTCATTAGCCCTATACTCAATTGTATTTTTCTTTTAGTTTGTTCTAATGTTTTGCCAGTCGAAATAATATTTGGAAACGAAAAGTATATATCAAGAAGATATATCAGATAATAAAGTTTTAGGCACAATGTTATCATTATTTTGATATTTATATGAAATTGACTCCATCAAGTGCACTCATTTGTTCTTAATAATGTTTTTATTATCATAATACTCTTATATCGCCACATTTTCATCCCTATAAAATTTCCAATAAAAAGTTATGAATGTTTCCATTTTTACAAGGTTCATTCATTAATCAACCTAATATATCAAAATAATTCGTGAGCTGGGCAAACCTAACACAAATAATATAATAGTACAGTTGACATATCAATTAATATACCTTTAAATTATTTATCTATAGTATTGAACCTACGTGCATGTGTAGCAATCAAATTGATTTGGATTGTTGTCAGTGTCAGTCAATGAGTATTGTAATATTTATCGTTACAGTAATATAATGTGAACGAATTGATTCCTACTCTAGATTTTGACTTACGGGTGTTCAGACGAAATGAAGAGAGTGTTTCCTTTAACTTTTTACTTTATATCTTCATACTCATTGTCAAGCTACTTTGCAAGTCAATTAAAATCAGAATTTCTTTTTCTCTTGATATTATACCCACTTACAGGGGTTGTGTGGATTTATGAAGAAAAAAAACAATATTTTCTTCATCTCTGAAGAAAACAGGTTCTTAGAACATTGTTGTTAATTTTCTTCGCAAAATACACTCATAAAACATTTCACACCAGCTTCAAAATAACTTCTAAAAGTAATTATTTCTACATTCCTCCCCTCTCAAATCGTGTTCATTCAAGTGGAGCCCTGTATCATTTAGCCACTATATTGTGGATCATATAATAACAGAACTGAGCTATGAACCAACAGGGTTCTCCTTCATCTCCGTGATACATATACATGTGTGAGTTATAATGAAATTCCATACGACTCATTTGTTGCAAGCGTTCACTAATTGATCATTTCTTCTGCACTGGGGTTCCACCCTAGCAAAAATCAGCCAAATGTCAGCTGGATCGAAATTGAAGCGGTAACGTATATATCATTTTGCGCACAGTCGATTGGCTCTCATAATTCGATTATGGCCCAGATGTAGACGTCGATATATTTCAATTCTGTAAGAATTTATGTTGGTGAGCAATATTTGGATACAAAAGAACTGATCCCTTCGCGTAGTATCAACTGTTATTATTATTTATTAAGTTTTAAGCAATGTCTAAACTAATGTATCACCCGTTTTGACAATCTGTTTTTTTTTTTTCAGGTGAGTGAGATAACTAACCCTTCAACACATGATCTCACATCACTATGAGCTATTCTCAAGGTTGGTACCACTGAAATGCTAATCCTGCATGGACATCTGTATGCAACAGGCATCTGTCAATTCTTCAAATAATGTGATTGGTATTTATGTAGGTACTGAATGAAGTGAATGACTCCAAACAAATGAAAGATCTAGTTTATTTAGATCCATCAGTTGTAGCTTGTGCATGACCATAGAAGCATGGTCATCGTTTTCGCTGTGCACATAGTTCTTCTTAAAAAAGAAGAAATTTAGAACGTAGTTATATGATAGTCGATGTATATTGCGTAATGGTTAACTATTTAGTGTAGCATGGCCATTCTTCTCTCATTCTCTATAAATCATTCAAGTTTTCGAAGAGCAACTGCAATAAATTTCAATTAGTGGCAGGAGTGAATTTGATATATGATCTATTCAGGAATTATTGACATCGACCTAGGCCTTGAACGTCCAGTTGCGGCTTCATTTCTTGTTACAAAAATATCTCTAAGAATTTCAGTGGTTTCATGAAAGAAATAACCAGTATATATTTTATTCTTATCCTTAACATTTTCAAAATTATGAAGAGAGGATACAATCATGATTTCCTTTATGGGAATTCAGGTTGGATGATGCAGAAATATAGTGAATTACTTCCAAATTTCAAGGAACTTCAATGAAGAGATATCCATTCATATAAGTCACCCATGAGAGACCCCATTAAGACCATGTTCCTTTCTAACGAAGGCTCTTCATTAATTATTGCATTCTTGATGGACACCGGGTAACTTTGCAAAATTCGAATCATATAACTCTAACCGTGTTATTTTATCCCAGGATTTGAGGGTCATTTTAGTGGTAGCAAAAACTGGAGAAGAAACCAAAAAAAAACTGGTAATACTTTGAACAATGTTGCCGAGTTAATGGATTGAAAAATCATAATAAACCATGAATAAAATTCAGACAACCAATTAAGTAATTGGTAGTTGTACTGTAATTTTCAAAATTGAAACCAAATTGACACTATTCACTGTAATACTTATTTATTTCCTCGAGTTTCCAACCTTTCAACTATTATAGCAATGCTTTTATACCATTTGTTACTAAATTACATTTGGTTTTTCGCCAATTACAGCTGTGATTGACAGATATAACAATATTCAATTCTCAAATGAAATATAAACTATAGATTTGAAGGCCAAGACTTATCGTTTACAGATCTTATTTATATAGCTTGAAGTCGCCTTAGTTGGTTATCTGTCTAACAATTTTTCTATCTATTCCACAAGAATCCAGACTTCGATCATTCTCCAAACAGTTCTTGAAATTCATTAATGAGCAGTGAACTAACACTTTTTGTACCAATTATATGCATCTCTATTCATAGCTCTGTGGTAATTCTCATGATCACCACTGTCAAGGTAAAAATCCATCAATCATTTCAGCATTCAAATATTGCATTTTTTGCCTTCAACTGTGATTATACTTGGGAAACTGTTTAATTCTTTCTAGAGTCCACTGCCCAATCTGAATTCCATCCTGGTAAATTCCAGCCAATTTTGACAGCAAAAGACTGAAGAATTACTCCAATCAACTAATCGATGTGTTTTTGAAATGGATTAGAATTATTGTCTCAATTTCTTGGGTCAAAACAAAACCAAAAGCAGAAACAAACAAAACCAAATTTAAAATATAAACGTTTCTTTTGTCAATGACATTTCCACTACCAATTCGAATTCTGCAAATCAAAATATTACTGAATGAGTCAATACCAAATTAATTCCGATTTTCCACAGCCATCCGGGATGTCAATAATTTCTGAATGAACTGTGCATCATATTATGTGAATACTGTTTCGAAAGATGATAACTTCGAGTAAGAGGCTCATGTGGTTGATATCAACGTGTCTAGGAGATGAGGAAGATATCCAAATCCTCAATAGGATTAAGAAAAGCGTGACTTTTCTGGTATTCTCACGGTAACACGAGATCCTCTCATAATCCACGAGGTGAAAAAAACGATTATTCATGCGGCCGCAGATTAAAAATTGGATACGGTTCCTTCGACTCTCCTCAAGTGTTCAACAGGGGGATTAAATGGGATTATTTTTGGATCAAAATAATGGGCACAGGTGCGGGAGATCCATGAACACTTAAAGTGTCGTTGGATGTGTTTATGCAACGTCGGTTCTTCCAACCCACTCGATATTTCAGTTCGTTTCTGATTGATTGTTGGAGCGATGCTTTTTGAAATTTACCTGGAATGTTACTCGCGAAGATTTACAAACACTGTGTAGAACAGGAAATGTTCCTTAGGGAATTTATGTTGGTCTTTCGAATTTTGTTGATGATGAATCTAGAAAAGGAACGTCTCATAAATATCAATCGGTGAATTAAAATAAATTAAATTTTTTTCGAATCTTTATGATCCTAAGGCGATTACTAGAGAATTGTTTAAAATTTTCCCTTCGAAATCGGAAGCAAATACGACAAAACTACAAGAAACCAAAAAGTATAGTACTGGACCAATACTTTTTGAATATTTTTTTAAACTACCAATGGCCATCCAAAAAACTAGTTCTGTAGGAATGAAAAGGGCACTGTTCCAGTAAAAATATCATCTTATAGATGTGCATTCACGTTGAAAATCAAAACTTCAACACCCTGCATCTCGAAAACAAAGCGTTTTTTTCTTCATAAGTCGATATTTATTGAAAAATCATTGGATTCGAAATATTGAAGATAATAATAATAATAAAGGTCTTTATTCAATTCATTTCTTGAAAAATAATAATGAAAACTCAAATAGTTACTGAAATAATTGAATATCACTAAATCCTCTGATGTTCACAGATGAGCTATCTATACAAAGCATGACATAATATGAAAAGGATCTAAGGAATAATTGTGTTCTAAATCCTGTCGATGTAAAGGGTCCATTGAAACATATGTTTAAATTGTGGACATGAGAACGAAATGTTATTTTATTATATAGCTACGGAGGAGTTCCAATGATTAATACTTTCATGAACAATAATGTAGCATGAAGAGATCTTCTCTTTCGATGTTGGGCCAATCTATAACGCGTAGGGTATGATTATTCATTCTCTGATCCCAAAGATCAGGCGTAGACAAGAATTCTGTAGTTTTTGTACCCGTTGTTTATCAGAGAAGTTCAGACAGGGACCTTAAACACAATCGGCATAATTAAGGTGTAACAGAACTAACAAATTCACATAGCAATACTTTAACTCAAAGGTTAATGCTTATCTCTTTCTATAAAGAACCCTTATCATGCCATAGGCCTTTTCAATTTTGACACACTACCACATCCGATCCAACTTAATGGCATTACCGTCTTCCAAAAATTTAATTCTGTCTCTTTTCCTACCGAATAACAACATGGCAATAGCCTTATTTTCATTGAACTGCAAACAATGTTTAGTTGATATATCATCGATAATATTCAAGTCAAAATTTAATGCTGCTATAACCTGAACAGACTCATTTGAAAAGAAGGAGATATCCTTCTTACAGCTGACAATCACCTGCGTAATTGTGCATCGAACAAGAAGAAATGAACTTCACAAACTGAGAAGAATACATTATAAAAAGAATAGGCCCTAAAATTGACCCTTGTGGTACTCCCCAGTATATTTCAAGAAACGATGACATCTTACCATCATATTAAACCGCTCGAAACCGTTCCAGAAGATAAGAAGCGAGAAGAAGAAGAATAGCCAAGATGTACTAATATGGCCTCAAACAGTTTGTGGTTGTGACAAATTCTTCAGAAAAGAAGAAAATAATACTCTATCATGAAAAATTTACAGTTTTCCTCATTATAAATCGATTCCTCTTTGCAACGTGACAAGTACCAAGACTCGTCCAAATGAGAACAGATCACCAAGATGTCTCCAATCCCACAGAATCGAATGAAATTTGTGCGGACCGCTCTCCCAGTAGTTCATCGACGCAAAGAAGACATAAAACCAGGCCCGGCCGACCGCCAACACTTTGCTACTTCGTCCCAGAAACATACCCGAACTTCCTAATCGAATTCCGGACAGTGAACGGTCACGTGATCCGTGGTTCCCGGAAATCAAGTCCGTTTCACCGCACTGCATCTGTCAGATCGGTTTGCTTCACCTGGGAACCTTTCCGTGCAGAGAAATTGCCGTGTTGTTTGTCCGCCCGGACCCCAGGGGGCGCAATACTCGCTGCAGGAATTTTCAATTAACCGAAGAAGAAAGTGCGGAGGAATGCCGATAGGGTTTTTTTTCTTGTCTGCCGCGACCGGATTATCTCGGATGGGATACAGAAACGTCAATTGGTTTCTCTTGAATTGTAGTTGGGGGATGAGTTCCTTTGTTTGTGAGGAACGTCTTTGATGGGAAAATATCAGAAAGAGTCGAGGAAATGGTCGAGTTCTACTTTTTCTCTGAGTAAACTTTCTTTGAAAGCGGCGGTTGAAGTAGTGATTGTATTGAATTGGATGCGAGGTTGTCTTTGTTCTAAGAGATGTTTAATTTCGGATCATACGAGAAAAAAATTCTCTTCTCGTTGTTTACTTACATTGGTGGTTTGTATAGTGGGCTGGGAAAAAAAAATTTGGTTGAAAGGGACCATTCAATTTCACGTTAGTTTCAATGTTATTCATTGTTGGGTCAAAAATAAACAATATACGGTAACAAAGTCTAAACAACTAGTTCTCCGAAGTGGTATAAACGCTGAGATTGTGAGAGTTCTCACAGAGGCCTGGAGAAAACATTATCTTTATTACGTTACGGCTCTGTAAGTATATCGGGAACTGAGGCCAAATTAAACTTCTGTTTTTAACAATACCGTTTCATACAAACCCAGGAAGGGCGTCGATGCTGTTAACGAAGCTGACGACATTCCTTTTACTTCGTTAGTATACAGAACTGTCTTTCCCATGTGAGATGTTCTGAGGCCAGTTAGCGCCCTGGGTTTTGCAACTATGGGTTCGGCTGTTTCTACCTCCTTTCCACAGAGTCTGCAGATCTCATCCGCTGACCTTCCCATGCGGTTCAAGAGGTATTTGAACCGACAGCGTCCTGTCAGCAGTCCCACCATTACCCGAAGCTCAGTTCGTAGTAGCTTCAGGAGTTTTCTGGTATAGGTCAGTGAAAGCTCTACAAATTTCTATGCCTGAGCAAGACCAGGAGTATTCCTCCAGAAGGTTTTCCTATTATCCCACTCCCTTTGAGAAATCATTGAAACTAATATAGAATTGAACCTTGAGCTGTCAATAATTTTTTGTTTTCAAGCGCTTGTTCAAGACGAAAATTGTGAGAATTCTACAGTCACAATTCGCAAAACTGAAGCACTTTTTGGTCACCGTAAAGTACCTTCTCGGCCGGCAATAGTGAAACTGGTAGAAAAATTTGAGCTATTGGGACATTTCAGTGATGTGAAGAAGCGAAACCATGTGCATTGCTTAAGAACAACTGAGAATATTGCTGCTGTAACCCGTAGTTTATTCTGTATAAAGACTTAGGTCTCAAGGCTTCTAAAGTTCTGTTAACACAAAAACTCATATCGATTGATCACCAGCTCTTCGCTGATTTGATCCTTGAAATGCACCAAAATGATCTGGATTTTCGTCGAAAAAACATCTTCAGTGATGAGACCTACTTTCACTTCGGAGGTTACGTTAAAAAGAAAATTGTCACATTTATTGTTGTTAATGATTGTTAAAATGTTATTCCATCCTCAACGAGTCACTGTTTGATGCGGTTTTAGAGATGGTGGACCTTAATTTTTCGGAAATAAGACTGGTGCTGGTGTTTGAGTGAATGGATTGCTCTACCGAGCTATGATTTATGATTTTTATGGACGAAATTGAAAGATATTAATGTGGACGACGTTTATTTTCAACAAAACGGCACTGTATGACACATAAGCAACGAAACATCACAATTTTCTCAGAAAAGTTACATGGCTGAAACCTTAAAGATGGAATTCGTGAAGTTATCGAAGACATATAGGCGGAAAAGTGCGAATTGGTCATGGACAATTCCATGAAAAGGATATGGTGATGCTACTGTGGACGTGTCGGTTTCCCATTAATTATGATTACTCTTTAATATTCACCTTTTTTCCAATATATAAATGAAACTTCTCATTGGAAAACCCTTAATATTAGAAGCAATGTCTTCAATTGTGATTTCTCAGACTTTTTGCTAAAAATCTGCTCAGCTATTTCATATCACAAAGAGGTGTGCAGTCCCATTTGATGCGGGTACAATATATCACCCAAGAAAACACCCCCCTATCCCAGACAGAGTTTTTCCCTCGCGACGTCAGTGAAAAAAAGGAAATTCTCCCAATGGCGCGGTAGCCGTAAGTAAAACAAAACAGCCAAAGAAATGGGTTACATCAGAAATGCACATACGGAGGTGGAAAGAGGGATGGGAGGTCATAAAACGTCGGGAAAACAAGGAGGAAAAGTGGAAAACGCGGAAAAGACCGGGAGGACCGTCGCGTCTACAACGTCTTGCAAATGAAGAAATATGAAAGACATAAAGTTAGCGGAATGACTTTTCGCGGCTTCGGAACGCTTTTCCAGTTAAAAGCAGCCGGTTTTTGCGAGGAGGCGGCTTGCGCTCGCAAGTTTTTCCCAGTCGGGAGATCGAATAAATCTTTCAGGTTAATTGGGTGACTTTGATTAAGCGCACGGTTTCGAGACGACTTGGTACGTGTTCTGATGAACAGATGGAGTTTAATGATATATAAAATTAGAGGAGGGGTCGCCAAAGGGTTTTAGATATTTCACGGGTTCGCTTTAAGACCATCTAACTCATTATTTTACTCATAATATGACGTCATTGTACAGTGCATCCCATTTTGGGTGAGACAGCCAGGTTTCTCGCTTGTTATTTAAGATAGAGCCTTGCGGTTTTCACGTTCCTGTCCTACTTTTTCGTGAAACTCACGTTGGTCTAATCAGATTTTGCATAACTGTTTCCGTTCGAAAGATACAGGGTGATTTTGGAAATTGATACTTTTCGGACCCCTCCTTTATCTCCGAAATTATTAAAAATAATGCTGAGCTGAAAACTACATCTGAATCAGAATTCTGCGTAGAATCCAGTGGCGTACTTAATTTTTTTTTTCGGGGTATGGTTTTGAAGATTCAACACAAACCTATATTTTTTTTAATGGAACACCCTATATATCATTACTTCGTTGAATTCGTTATTTTTTTCCCTTCAAAATGATATATGATACTATGTAGGTAGGATGTTCAGAAATGTTAAAAATCACTAAAACGTCAAATTATGATGATTTTTTGTAAATGGGCCATGAATTTTCTATGTTTCAATAAGAGGATTATTACTTTCGATTTTTAAAAGTAGTAGGTCATTGATGACACAAACATCCTTGTTGTTATTATGGGTACTATGCATTTGGGAGCATTGTTTTATCAAGTAGGCATTGGAGGGAAAAAACCAATCTGATCTAGCTGTCATTGCTATAAATTATTGTTATCATTATTGATTCTTTTTTTCTATGGGAAATCCATTGCCTATTAACAAAAAATCATCATTATTTGATGTTTCAGTGTTTTTTTAACATTTCTGAACATCCTACCTACATAGTGTCATATATCATTTTGAAGGGAAAAAAAATAACGAATTCAACGAAGTAATGATACACATGGTGTTCCATTAAAAAAAACATAAGTTTGTGTTGAATCTTCGAAACCATACCCCGAAAAAAATATTGAGTACGCCACTGGATTCTACGCAGAATTCTGATTCAGATGTAGTTTTTACCTCAGCATTATTTCTAATAACTTCGGAGATAAAGGAGGGGTCCGAAAAGTATCAATTTCCAAAATCGCCCTGTATCTCTTGAACGGAAACAGACCAACTTGAGTTTCACGAAAAAGTAGGACAGGAACGTGAAAACCGCAAGGCTCTATCTTAAATAACAAGGGAGAAACCTGGCAGTCTCACCCAAAATGGGATGCACTGTACTTTGTATCTATACAGCATCATTCGCAAAAGTTTAATCATTTGTCTTTTCTAAAAAACCCAATGGAATTAATTTCTGTGAATTAGATGAGATGGTTTTAGCACGCGAATTCGGCAGCTATAATATTTTCATTTTTGTGGAAGTTGTATATCCCTTTCTTATTTCAAAGGGAACACTATGCATTCATATCCACTTTAATGAATTGTATTGTCAGATAAATTTGAGGACTACTTGTTCGAAATACTTTTCGTATTGTCTGTAGTTTTTGAAGTAATTATACGCTTTTTTCTGAAATTCAGATAGTTCAGACCAACAATTCGATGAGGATTATGCTTTCATTCAGAAAATACAATCATGTCACATTTTTACATGGTAATTTAATGATTATCCAAAATGTGATTTCTATATTCGATGCAATATACAGGTTCATGGAAAATAATTTCTGAAAATGTCATTTTGAAACGCGATAAATTGATGTTAATTTACTGAAAATCTATTCATTATGAATATATTTTATGAAATTTTGTTTTGTATTGTTTGTTGATGATTGTATGTAGATGCAAATAGTTTTCATTTAAAAATATTGATTTAACATGTTAAATTTTCAGAAATTATTTTCAATTAGCCTGTATAATATATCTAAATTATCTTTTGAATAACCTTCAATTTTCTCTTATAAATGTGATACATTATCATTTTATGATACATCAGTAAAATATTCTTTTCAAACTGACATAAGCTGTCAAAATTTTTGAAAAGAAAAGTTATGAAAAAAACACTATACATATAAAAATTTTCTAACAAAACTATCGTCTTTGCCCAGTGGCAATCCGATTCATAAATTTTGTATCTAGATATTTTGCGTAGAAACAGGTAATAATAAATCATAAAAGCTTCAGTGTACTTCTGATTACGGGTATGAATTTGACACAACTGTCTTTCAAATTTAAATGTCCCCAATTATTTTCTTTGCAATACATAATTCTGATTATACGCTTCAACTGCATTTTGCCATTTTTATAATAGATGAAGGATTATGAAACAACACATTTAAGTGTTGAAAACGTCACGTAAGTTGTCGAAAAGAACTGAAAGGAATCATATTTTTTGCCACGGCCATTACTTCAACGCACGATAACAAATTTCTTATCAAAAACTCAATTTAATGAGTTTCTTGTAATTGGCAAGGAAGAGAAATTACGATATGAACTGGATTCAACACTATCCATAGAACTTTATTTAATAGCTTCAATAATCCACGAATTTCTCATCATAACAGAACAGGTTTGGATAAGGATTAGGCAGAGATTATTCAAAAAGTTTAGATCCTAATAATTATGAACTGGAATCTGTTTTGGGCTTTGGAATGGGTATAATTTTTGTTGGGTTTCTCCATTGGATTTCAACATAAGAGTAGGGTATTTCTTCGGAAACAATTCTCTATCAGTGATTCTAACCGAAATAGAGAAAGTTCCTGAAATGGCAGATCATTTGCTGGATATAATTCAACAATCATACAGAAAGAATAGTTAGGTTCAGTAGTTAACAGCAAATACCTAGTATTGAACTTTCGCTTACTAAAACTAGTGCCGAATTTGGCACTAAGAGCTAGGCTACAAGATGAGAATGGCTTTATATATCACCGAAGCCTGCAAGACAATAAGAAACTATTTAAGAGAGAGAATGATCAAGTCAATTGCAAGACCTCAACTGACATGAATCGGCAGCCTGGGGAAATATATCCAAAACCCATATCTTCAAGATTCGTGCAACAGAAGGTAAACTGTTAAGAATTGTTTGTGAGCAACAAGAAATACATTAAGATCTAAAATGAGAAAAGTTCACAGGATTCGTGAAAAGAAAGGCCGAGAAAGATTCTTGAAAAAGCAAGTCAACTTCCAAATGACAAGCTAAAGCGACTAGATGTCGAAGATGTGATTAGGATGCCAACATATCATGAAATTGAGTAAAACTTAAGTTCAAATATCAAAAAGAAGGGACTCTTCTATGAAAGACATTGGTATAAACCAAAACCAAGCGACAGAAATCCTGAAAGAGATAATATAGTTAAGTAAATAAATTCCTGGGACATAAAAGCAGCAGGTTAAGTTTAGTGGGTAGTTCCCACACTTTTCGACCTTTCGTAAGGTACTTCGTCAATGAGGATGCCCCTACTCAATAAAAAAAAACCTTTCGCATATTGAAACCAGATGTACGACATCTGCGCCAGTTACAGAGACATTTAGAGAATGCAGCAAAGGGAATAACAAATCAAAGGATGGTTTGTTGAACTTTGCTAATCAGATTTCGTCCACACCCTTCGCACACCTACCTTTCATTCTTGCACCAATTTGCACTTCACCACCACTCTTTTTTCAATTTGTATTCCAATTCGTTCTCTAATTGAAGCAATTTTACGATTTGGTTTTTTTCTTCGGAGGAGTTTGAGCAAACGGTAAGTCTGGCCTTCAATTAACATTCCAATTAGAATTGAAATTTCCTACGATTGAAGCTGCAGTTTTTCCAAGTCTCCAATTATGCTAGCTGACGGCTCTTACTGCGACGCAGATAAACTTTTGGATTTTAATTCATTTCCAAATTTTTTCCTACTTCACTTCGTCGTTGAAAAGTACGAATATTTCAGGTTTTTCCGTCGATAACTGCAGGTTCAACTCCTTCGCTACGATTGGATTGCGAAACTAATGAAGAGTTGAAAGTTTTTCTTCGGGAATGATTCTGAATGTTCATTAGAGTAAATATCGGAATTGAACTCGGGTGGAATGGATTCGAGGTCTAATATTTCTGACAAGAACAAACCAAAGAGGACGATATTATTATTCATCACTCCTTGAGTGACTCCTGCAGTTAATTATTTAGCTAGCTTTTCAAGTGTAATATTGTTACTCTGACAAATTAATTCATTTTATAGAAAAGCGAGAAACAATAAAAATTGAATTTCAGTGCACAAATGAATGAAATGCAATGGAAATTACTTGGTTGTAATACTAAAGCAAAATAAACTCGTTGTTGGTGTGGATTAACTATGTTTGTTATATACTGATGAGGTAAAAAATTAATATTCAACTTCATTCAACTGTCTTCTTATCATTTTGGATTTTGTTTCTTATATGGTACAACTTCTGTTAATTATGACTTGTTTGAGTTTCATGGTTTCTGTTCAATATTAAAAAACATAGCTTTATTATGATTTGTTATACGTTAATATAAATTATTTTTCCTTGATGCATTGAAATTTTTCTAGGAATCCTAACTGAAGTTCTTCTAGCCTACTAAGGTACTGTTGGTAATTTGTTAACAAGAAACTAATCAATATATTTTCTACAACAAATTCAATAAATATATGAATGAAACTTTGTTTCCTTATTTGGAAAGCCTGCTCACCACAATTATGTCATTGCAGATATTTCTGAAAAAATTTGAAACACGTTTGCACCGCATCAAGATACATTTTCTGATGTACAAACAAGTTGTACTAGTAGCGTCTGTATGTGTTGAGCATTGAATATTTTCTAAAAAAAAATGGAATGACACTGCTTTTTCTTAAATTGAAAACTAATTTTGGAATTCTCATTCCCTTCTGAACAATTTTGTACTCTTGGTTTTTCTCAATCCAAGGAATGACTTTATTTCAGGGACAAATTGCTAAAAATGTCAGGGAGTATTTTTTATGGAGATTGTATTTTGGTCAAATTCATGAGTTTCGTTCAATATTGAATGATTAATTCGGATCAAAAAGTGAAAAAATTGATTTTTTCAGCAATCATGTGTATTTTTGAACCAATTTGAGCTCTCAATTCTATTTTAGATGATACGGAAACAATATCCATGGAATAGTAGTACCATGATACTTTTAGCAATTTGTCCCCGAAGTAAAACGATTTTTATTTTTTTAAGCGGCGAAGAAGGTTAAATGAAGAGAATTTGTTCAGTTTTGTACCATTTTTTTTTTAATATTCAATGCAGAACCCAGACGCTACTGGTAAAACTAATAAAATTGTGTATATAAAAAAAAGTACCTTGATGCAGTGAAAACATGTAAGTACCTAATTCAATTAAAATATCTGCAATAACATCATAGTACTTATAACAAAATTATTCCTATATCTCAAAAGTAAGATCTTCTGATACTTTCATCTGAAGTTTTTTTCTCAAACTGGCTCCAATTCAAGAATCACCCCTTAAATATTAGCATATCATTGAGAGACATTAATAACGGTAAGAAACAGCCTGTGCATTTGTAAGTAGCATTAGGTTACTCGATTATGTGATATAAATAAGGACCTGACTATCCTGCTACCACACAATGACTTTCAAATTGTAAATTTCACTTTAGTAAATTGATCATACATAGAAGGTGCTGAATAAATAGCAACTGATGGTCCCGCGAGACTCCATCAGGTCCATCTCCAACCCCCAACATAACTAGATTACAGATCATAAGTGTTTCATTTACGTGACACACAAAAACGATTCGGGCGGCCCCCGCACTGACCCCTCCCGGACCCCTTTCCGCTCTATCGCGTAAGAGCCATCCAATCTTAACCCCATAAATTTTGCAACACGACATTCAATTCGTTATAGAGAACGGCGGGGCTCATAATTAAGTTAAGTCGGGATAAGCCGGGCACAGAAGTCGAGGAAGCCAGTCGATAAGAGTCTCGGGCGATACAGCGGAGGCCCCATTGTTGTGTCGCTCATCCCCAGAGGTACACGGGCGTAAAATTAACCCATTTCCTTAACACAAAAGCTCAGATTTAATCGGGACCTGGATCAAGGCGGCCCTTCTAATCTGGACCGAGATCTGACGCGTTTCCCATCTGTGCTCGGCTTGCTGCGATCTCGCCGTCATCTTAACGGGATGGTTCCGCAGGTTCGTTCTTGGCGTTCGCGCGAACCCTACGAAGGACGTCGTCGATGCCCGATACCGAGGTTTATCGGTTGCTAAGATCTTCGTGTGACTGTGAAGGTTTTCGGTCGATTATCGTGTTGGGTCGGTGCCACTTAATGAATTTGGGAGCGTTTTTTGCTGAACTCAAGTTTTTCACGACGGTTCATTACTCGTATAATGAGACTTTTACTTTCGAAATGAACTCTCAATGAAATTCACAGAAACTCATAATTTCGAAGCCTTGTAATTGAATATTGCAATCACGATCATCATCACGAAATTAGTATTTTGAAATACTATTCTTAATTTGTAGCCTCTATAATTCATCGATCGACCTATCGAACAACAAAGATCAATACGGTGGATTTTTGTGTGAAAAACAAACCCTTTATCCATGGTGACTTCTCCAGACTAGCCATCAACCTAGATCAGATCTAGAGGAAACGGATCCAAAGCAGATGTAGCTTAGCCCTTCTAGGATTATCTTGCAGAAAAAGACATAATAGTCATTTAAAGCTCAAGACAACGATATATATTCCGTCTAACTGCTGAAAAAACCAATTTCAGATCAGTTTTTATGTGTAGGAGCATAAAATGTATTCAACATGGTTCTATTTCAAATTGTTGCGCTTGAGTAGTGATCTGACACATGTTTCCAACAGATGTAATAACTAACATAATATTGCATCCTGATTGCCAATGTGCCGTTTCATTCTACTTCTTTTTTCAGTTCTTCTATTAGACCTTAAGGTCTGTTTGTTGTGAAGGTTGCCTCGGTGGGATGGAGCTTCCTGATAGATAGAGAGATAGAGCTGCAGCATGATGGTCTCCCTTTGTGGTGGATTCTTTCTACGTGGTCTCGCGAATACCTTCTCCTTCTCACTACATCTTTCACTTTACAACTAGAACTTATATCGCTATTTCTCACTATATCTCTTAATATTTTTCCGGCGATGGTTCTCAAAGTTTTCATCTCTGTTGTTCTTAGGATGCTTTTCGTTTTATTCGTGTCAGCTGAAGTCTTGATGCCATAGGTAAAGACCAGTCTCACACAGGATTTATATATTCACACTTGGTCTTGTTTGCCCAAACCACATCTCTTAGATAGCCAGATATTATTGAGGCTTTAATGACCTGCGATTTGATGTCTTCTATTCATATCTATAAGGATCTTCTTATTCTCTCCATTCCATAACGTAATATAGCAAGCTTTTCTAGTAGTTTTCCCTTTTTGTGTAATTCGATTTCCGCCTTTAGTTCCTTTTTTAAATCCATCTATTTTTCGAGGCTTGTCCTCCACTTTTGTGAGCTGTGGGCGTTTTTAACTTAGGCAAGAAATTAATCTTACCTAAGAACCTTTCTCCTTTGTCCGGGCTTGGGACCGACAGAAACTTCAACTGCACTACTCAATCCTCCCAATGTCCATTGCTGGCGGAGTTTTCTACACCAGCTGAAACGTTAACGATAATGGTGTATCTAATGGTCAGAATCATCTATTTGTTTGATAATTCGGTGTTATTTCTATTCCTGGACCTTATTGTGTCTGAATATAACACTGACATTACAGTTATTGGAGTAAAATAAATACAGCAGCGACATTTGCAACATCTATATGTTGTATATAGGACAAGCCCACATTTAGATAGGCATCCACCGAATTCTAAGAATTTGGTTGCGTTTGAACCCGTAGAAGGGGATGCACTGTCTGAAAATATTTGCACCAGTCAGCTCTCATAAACCATAATTGACCGAAAAAACTGAAAGATAAAATTTTTTATGCAAAAATGTATAAAAAATGAAACGTTGACATTTAATTCCTGAAAATGTAATTCTAGTAAGACCAGATGGTAATGTATTTTCTCTATTGAATTCTTTTTCAGTTCCTCAATAGAGCTTCATTTGGTGTAGATTAGCAGTGAACTATACTCCAATGAAATCCCTTCATTTCTAAATTTGACGATCATCTACTGATGAGCTCCATGCCGGCTTTCCTACAATAACGAAGCTTCACTATTGAAATAAGGGACCACAATAAAATAGATTCTCAATATTTCAAACATTAGAGCCACTAATGCGAATTTCCTCATAATTGGTTTTCACAAAACTCAAAACTCATTTATTTGGTGTCAGTAGATCCAGCAAATTATACACAGAGATATCACCTTCTCACCTACTCCTTCAATTTCAATTTAGGTTTTCTCAAGACAAGTGAGTTGGAAGACAACGAGCAATACTCCAAACGTGCGAAACCCCTTCATCTCCGAATTTAACAGCCAGAGCGGATGAGCTCTACGCCAGCGTCGCGCAACAAAAACAAAGCTTCGCGCGACAGTAATAACGGTCCCGCAATAAAGTAGATTCTCAATATCTCGAACGTTGGAGCCGCTTTAAATGCGCATTTCCATATCATTTGATCGTTCGGAGGCCGCCGAACGGTCCTTTTTGTCACTTAGTCTGAATTTATTTGTTTTATATTGTTCGCGGAACACTCGGCGTCGCATTAAAAAAGTTTATAGTTGGTCTAATGCCGCACGCCGTCTGCGGAAGAGAACCGGGATGCTGCTGTGTAGGTGATTCCCCGGGTGTTGTCGTTTAATGTACCCGACGACGGTATCGTAGTAGTTAGTTTCGGGGCGTTAACTGTTTCGGAAAGATGAAATGTTTGGAAGCGCGCGCTTTTGCCAGTCGTTACTGCGACTAATTCGGAGCGTGAAGGCGACTGAAAGAACATGAGTGAGGTGGATATGAAAAAAAGTTGCCTGGGAAAGGATATTAAGGCACCTACTTCCAGAAAAAAAGTTTACAACTTCGTTTGGTGGCATGTCGTTATAATTATTAGGCCAATTGAAAAATCCCCGATCTGATGCATAGATAGCGGTGCTAGTATTAAATCCATATCATTTTAGTTAGTACCAACCTTCGAATGATACGTGTCAAAATTTGACAGCAGTTCGATCATTAGTTTCTGAGATGGACGATGGAAAAAAACGAATTTCGTGTACTGATAAAACATTTTTGATGGAAAAAATTACATTTGAAGCAAAATCTTGGCTTGATGAAGAGTTTCCGGGGTCTGCACCAGGAAAATCAACCATCACTGATTAATATGCTAAGTTTAAAAGTGGTGAAATGAGCACCGAAGACGTCGAACGCAGTGTACGACAAAATAGGCTGTCACCAATGAAAAAATTAAAAAATTTCACAAAATAATTTTGAATGACCGTAGAGTGGAGTTGATCGAGATAGCAAACATTGTGAAGATACCATCTGAACGTGTACATCATATCATTCACGAATATTTGTATATGAGAAAGCTGTGTGCAAAATGGGTGCCGCGCGAGCTCACAATCGATCAAAAGCAACAACGTGTTAATGAATCTGAGCAGTGTTTGAAGCTGTTTAAGTGCAATAAATCTCAATTTTTCATCGATGGGTGACAATGGGTGAAACGTGCCAGACCATCAACATCGATTATTATATATCGTTATTGGATCGTTTAGCGAATGAAATCGTTAAAAAACGGCCGAATTGGAAGAAAAAAAGGTGCTGCTTCATCAAAAAAATGAGTTGTGTCACAAATCAATGAAAACAATGGCAAAATTTCATGAATTTGGCTTCGAATTGCTTCTGCATCTACCTTATTCGCCAGATCTGGCCCTCAGTGACTTTTTCCTGTTCTCAGACCTTAAAAGAATGCTCGCTGGAAAGAAATTTAGCGCCAATGAAGTTGTAATCACCAAAACTGAGGCCAATTTTGAAGCGAACGACAAATCGTACTACAAAAATGGTATAGAAATGTTGGAAGATCACTATAATCGCTGTATCGACCTCGAAGGCAACTATGTTGCATAATAAAATCAAATTTTGCCAGAAACAAGTGTTTTACTATGATAGACCGGGGACTTTTCAATTGTCCTGTTAGTAGTTAGTTCCAGGGCGTTAACTGTTTCGGAAAGATGAAATGTTGGAAGCACGCGCTTTTGCCAGTCGTTACTACGACTAATTCGAAGCGTGAATGCGACTGGAAGAACAGGAGAAAGGTATATATATATGAGAAAAAGTTGCCAACGAAAGGATATTAAGGCACCTAATTTCAGAAAAAAGTTTACCAACTTTGGTCGGATGTCGTTCTACATATAATTAGGTTGAAGTTTTGTCCTCGCTTTCTGCGTTTATTCAGACTTCTATATCAAGAATAACGGAGCTACATTCATTCAAAGTTAGGATGCTCTTCTAAGAGCCTTGATTAAATATTTAATCTTTCATTGTTTGGGACTCAAACGAACTAATGTTCATTCATTGTCAAATTGCGTCATCAATGTCAACACAATTAATGAATTGTCATTTATGATGTTCAATTGTTACGCAGTATATTTGCCGTCTTGGTCTTCTGCCCTTAATGGAGGTTTATAAGAAAACGCCTTCTAGGCGTCTTTTTTCTTTGACCAGTTGACCTTTAATTATTATAGAATGAAGCTCGATGCTCATTCTTCAGACATTGAAATGTGTAGTTTTCAGCGATAGCTGGTGCTGTAAACTGGACAAACATTGAGGTATATTCATGACATAAGGAAAGTTATCTTCCTCTCATATACTCCATTCCTACCACACCCGCCCTATTCTCCAGACGTTACTTCCTCGGACTATCACTTGTTTCGAGCTATGGCACACGGCTTAGCTCAACAGCATTTCCGGTCTTATGAAAAAGTGAAAAATTGGAACGATTCGTGGATCTCTTCAAAATATGGTCAGTCGCGGGATTCGTACGCTGCCCAAAAGGAAGTAGTGTCCAGCAGTGGACAATAAGTGTATAATCAATTCTTCACAATGAAGCCTAGAATTTCGGAAAAATGGCTGAAGCCCAACTTTCATTTTTCTTTGTACCTTCAATTTAGGAACACTTACACATGTTAATCAAGTTTATTTTGAAACATACTGTATATTATATTAACTTTTTACTTAGTCATGTCGCCAGAATGATGTGAATTTCTTTACATTGAGTACCAGAAGGAAGATTCAGAAAAATTGAACAGTTCAGAAAAAATCGATCAAAAGAGACTATAAGCAACAAGATAACTTCATTACGTTCGTCACTACAATACATTTCGTTAATTTGGAGAATGTTTCTCTATTGATAACTGTTAGTTACTCTAGTCGAATTTCACTGATCTGAAGATAATGAAGATAATGTAGGTACTTCATTGTTGTATTGTATTATTGACCATTAATATCATCAAAACCACTAGTTCAGTAGCGATCTCAATAAACCTGCATGTAAACAAAGCAGCATTTATTCCGTTAACAATACCAACAACCCATATAGCCTACCGGAAATCAGCCCAAAATGTTATACGCCAATAGAACACCGTAGCAACACGAAGATTATCCCTTATATCGCCCGGCAGCCCGTCGATGTCCCGATTGCCGAGGTAAATATTCATGGAAGACTCCTACAACCTAAGCGCAAAGCCACAACACAGCACTAATGAAGTAATACACTATTTCCAAGTCCAGGACTACGTTGCCGGCTTCGCCCCTTGTCGCATTTGCATTCCCATGTTTATAAAGTACAACTTCGGCGATGTCGTAATGGAATCAGTAATCAAATTGCCCTTTAATATATGCAAAACGCGGCGCTTGTGGAGCGAGCTACGGCAAGCTACTTTTTTGTTCCTGATGGGGACCCACGTCGGTGAACAGGCTCCTACCGGTATCTGATGATCTGGTTAATTGACAAGTTACGCAAGCGAGGAGTACACGTATCGGGTATTAGTCGTCGAGTTGCATTACTGGATGGGAGAATGCTCGCCGTTGATGGGATTTGGCGCTTGCAGGGTGCCTTTTTGTTCGTATACGGTTTGATGGGATTTGGTGACTTGACTTCTCTTGATGAATCCTTGGATGGTTGTTTAGATTTGGTAACATCGTATATTCATATATTGGATTTTTCCTCAATTCGGTTTTAGTTCCAATTTCTTAGGCCTAGTTTCACCAAACAGCACTTGATCCCAGATTGATTAAACTCCGCTTGTTACTAAAGCAGGCTTAACAGTGTTTTCTGTTTCACCATGCATCAACCCGTCCGAAGATGATCGCGATTAACCAAATCGCGATTGAATAGTCAAACCATTTGGCAACGTTGTGAACAAGAAGTTATATAGTGTTCTGTATCGTATTAGCAGTGATGACCACCATTGGCGCTAGGTGTCAGGTGTCATTCATTCATAACTCATAACATTTCAAAACATTTGTCATCTTGTAAACAAAAAACAAAGTTAATTTTTGCCGAAAATGTCGAGTGATGTGCTTCGAAATGTCGGAATCTTGCAGAAGTTAAAAAGAAATTATCCCATTTCACAAAACCACACATTCTGGAAAAAAAAACTATATAAGTAATTTTATTAACTTATTTATTTTTATTAACAAGTTTAACTGCTTCTTAAATAATATTTCAATCAAACATATCAATAAATTATTCTTTGCAATAAATTTCATAAAACACAAAAACAAAGTTTACGTGTATTTTAAATGGGAAATATTGAGCCTATACATATAGTCATATTTTGATAAAATTGACCCAAAAATTAGAAATTTCCGGAAAAATAATTACATAGACAAGAGTTCCATACTGATGAATAATTATTAATCTCAACTTGAAAGGTTATAATCCTCCGAAAATGGCCGATTAGTGCTAAATCGCGATTGGTCGATTAAATGGCGCTTTGGAATGTGGTGAAACGCTACATTACATTAATCGTGATCTAAGGCCTCACTTAAGAGCCAAGTCAAGATTAAAGCGTTTGGTGAAACTGGGCCTTAGGGCCTAGAATATTCCCCTGTTGAAGCCCGACCTGGCAAAATTATACAGCAAATGTCCAAAAGTTGTGAGGATTATTCCGTGTGGAGGTTTATGCATATTTATTATTGAATTAACTTGATTTTTTGATCGTCATTTACTTGGATTTTTCCAAAGCATTCGACCTGGTTCCCCACAGACGTCTCTTACAGAAGTTGGAACATCTTGGATTGCAAGGAGATTAATTGCTTTGCATAGAGGCAAAGTTTTCGCTTACGAGTAGGTGAATCGTTTTCCGATGCGAGGAATACAACTAGTGGAGTTCCCCAGGGATCAGTGTTTGGGCCACTTTTGTTCTTCTTATACACATCTAACCTCCCCAGTAATGTGGCTCTTCATGTTTGTCGACGATGCTAAAATTTTCAATAAGGCTCTGGACTGCGGGCAAGTGTTGCAAGATGATCTGAACACCTTGTTTCTCTGGTCCCAAAAGTGGTGCTTCTCGAGGGTGTACAGCAACGTGCGTCACGCATCCCCTACGGTTTACACGCCCGTCTTACGGAGAAAAACTGTCTATTCTAGGTCTTCTCAGTATCACAGAGTAGACCTGTCGACCCTTTTCCTACTCAACAACGATTCGCGTCTTCTGAGACACCGATTGAATTTGCGAAAGAACAATTTTCGAACGACTCCCAGAATAAAATTCCTTTCGAATAGGATTTTCAAAAGATGGAATCGCCTTCCTGTTGAACACTTCACAAAACCGACTTGACGTATTTTTTTAGTAACAGACTTATTTTGTAGTTTTTTTCGGGTATATTTCAGTGTAGCATTTTTTGTTTTTTATGTTGAGTTCATGAGAATCTTGACTCTTATTGTATAATAATAATAATAATACGAATTTGAACAAGCGCGCAAAAGCTCCTGTCCTCAATTCAGTGTTCTTTCAATTTTATTGGTTTACTCTAGCTAACTTGGCGACTCTCTTATGTTGATTTTCTCAGCTTTCTTAGGCTTTGCTGATACCCATTTGTCCATAATCCTTGAATATGATATAGCTGGTCCATAAAAAAGCCATCTATTCTTTCCGCTGAACTGTTGTGCTTGGTTATTACTTCAGACCTAAAGATATAAACTAACAGATTTACAGTTAGTTTCAACTAAATGTCTTTATTTGTGGATGTAATATTAGCAAATGCATGTGTTCTGGAGCATGTTTTTGAAATCATTATTTCCATTTCATTCATTTTCCATCCATCACCACATCAGATAACTTCCTATACTAACATAGATTTTTGTTTCAGGTAATTATCCCATATTCTAACGAATTCGCAGTGAGTAAAACAATCCAATGTATGTGCGTTCTGGAAATCCACATTTTCCAAAACTTTTTCCTATTCGAGACAACCGGAAACCGGCCCTGCAACCTCGAACTCCTGCCACACATTGTACAGCATGGAGCCGTTTCATTTAGAAAATATTCCAGGAGATATTTCACCAGTTATTTTCCATGGAAAAGACCGTAAATATCCGAATGATGCATGGCCCGCTGCGATGAGTTTCAGACTCGGTAATTTCGCTTCGAAAAAGTTGAATGAGGGTTTGAGCTTTCGGGAAAACGCGTTCGAGTTTTCATATCGCCCTCGATTTGCGATCGACTTACACCGAAATTTCTATGGCCAGAGTTTGCTCCGTTTAATTCTGCACGCCCTATGAATTCGAGGGATTCGACAAAAAGGGAAAAGAATTTTTAATGAGGTTAGGAATGAGCATCCGTCGAATTGCAAAAAGTGATGATATTGTGATTTTAATGAAACAACGGAGCGCTGTTCGTACTGTTTCTGATAGGTTGGTATGGTGGATATAGGGTGCTCACGTCAATTTTTTTATATGTGCAAGGGTACAGGGTCGCAGCATGACATTTAGGTGCGCCGACAAAATACAATTTCACTGCTCTAATTCGTAAATGTCTAATTTTAATTCATTGACTGCTTCAAAATTGATATGTTAGTCAAAAAATGGTTTTTGACTGTTGAGGGCCCTGTAGAACAAACATTTATTACTAAATATTGCTCGATGTTTTTCGATTCAAAAACGCCATTAGAGACCGATTTGCGACAACTCGATCTTTGGCTGATGAATGGTTAGGAGAACAAGGCCATTCTGTATCTGTCCGAGCGGTTAACTACCGGATAAGGTCTTTTGGACTGCAACATTATCGAACCCATCTTGTATTACCTCTGACGGTTGATCATCGCCAGCAACGATTATAGTGGTGCAGAGAACGTCAACATTAGAATGTGGAATGGCATCAGGTTGTCTTTTCTGATGATTTTCAATTCTCCTTGGGTACACATGATGGCCGAAAAAGTGTTGAACGACGTCGGGGAGAAAAACGTGAATCTCAGTTTGATGTTGAGAGTCATGTACATCGGACAGTAGGCGCTATGGTATGGGGCTATTGTCCGTCCTCATGTTGCCATGTTTAAACTTTTTAGAAGCGACGTATGTGAATCTCCCTATATTTCGCCCATAGAGCATGTTTGGGACATCATGGGTAGAAGAAGGCTTGGAAATTCACCCCTGCCCCCACGGACTTTGGCGGCTCTAAGACAGGAAGCACAGGTAGCTAGGGATAGTATCCCTCGAGAAGAGAAAGACCATCTTATTGCATCAATGCCCAGACGTGTGGGGAATGTATAGATAATCGGGGTGGACAAATACATCATTAACAAATTTACTAAAAAAAAAATTGTGAACCCTTCGTTTCTTCTCCAAATTTCAATCATAAACTCCTTGCTATCCTATCTATGTTCCACAAAAAAAAAAAAAATTTAGCTCCTTCTGGGTGTTTCTTTGTCTTCTTCTTCCAGTGCCTATCCATTCCGGATGTTGACTATCATACATGCCATCTTCACCTTCTTGTTGAAGTTTCTTCGTCAGTTAGTATATATTCCCTGGTTCAAAAGTTAACTAAGTGCGAGACTAAGTGTATTACATTTGTAGTTCTTCTTGTTGTCTACTTTGAACTTGACCAAAGTCAGCTTTTCTTATTAAGGACATAAAGCTCTACAGAAAACAATACTAACATTTGAAATTGACCGGTAAACATTTCTCGTACAGGTGCCTGTTCCTTTGAAATCACCGAATTTGATTGGTCAATCAGAATCAAGGTCAAGTTTAATTCGAGCCTAACTAGAGCTTCTGAAAGATTTATTCGGCAGTGCTTGGAATAGTCACTAAAATATTAATAATGTCAAAACGATTCCAATTTAGGAATTGAAATTTTCCGTTCGTCGATTTCCTTCCAAGGATTCTGGATTACCGGCAAAACACACGATGAAACAAACAAGGGAAATCCTGGAGCCGTTGTTTTCCACGGGACCCTGAACCGACGACTCCAACAACAAAAGTCATGATGAAGCAGTTGAGTAAACACGCCGAGGAGTTTAATCAATTTGATATATCGCCCGCTGAAAGTTACAAACATTATAACGTGTCATAATCGCCAGGACGGTCAGAACGTCTAATCCCCCATTTTTGGGGAATTTATTGCCTCGGTTAGGGGAATTAAAATGTCATGCTCGCTAAGCAAGATACATAACTTGGTCGTTTTGAAAATGTTGCTGCGTTGTTCGTCAGGAAATCAGTATAATTGAGTAGGTAGCTAGGACGGTGTATAGAGCGGTGGATAGGGTAGATTTAGGGGTGTTTTAACTAGGGAAGTCGAGTAGGAGAGGAAGTGGCGACTGTTGTGTAAATTTAATTCATTAATTTTTCATACGGAATGCTCTAGCGATAAGGGTTTCGAACTTGGTGAAGGGAACAGGAAAATTGCCATCGTCATTGTTATATTAAATTCAATTAAAATTTGAATACAAATTATTAGTGTTGCAAATTTATTTGTTATGTACGTTCATATTGCAAATGTCATTTTCTATGAAATCATAGGTACTGTCAAACATCCGTATTGGCAGTAATGATTTCAACCTATTACAACTCAAAATGGTGATTATCACCTCTGTTTCCCTTCCAGAATTTTTCATGGAAACTAGAACAGCATTCTGCATGACATCTGGTACACGAGTCAATAGCTAAATCATATGGAACCTTCTAGCTCGAAATGACTTTTCAAACCAAATTTCAAGGAGAAATAAAAAAGGGGACAGTTGTGCTAGCTTGCAAGATTAGTAACAAAGACTCATAAAATAGCAAAATAGTTAGATTTAAAATTTAATTGAGGAGTTTCCATTTCACTGCGACCTAATGGTCTATTGTGCTTGTGCCCCCTATCAGAGCTATTCTCCTCATAACGTGATTGACAGCTCGCCTTCCAGTTCTAATGAACTCCAATTTCTGGGATGGTTTCAAGAAGGCTAATTGCTCACTTCTACGAGTTTCTTGTCCAAAGCAGGTTTTGAGTTGGCTAGCAATGGTGAGGCGTTGCGTCACCAGATGATACGGAGGTTTTTCCTCCTATCCACAGAATTTGCACTTGTTATTTTCTGTTAGACCCACTCTGATCCAGTGAGGAGGTGTAGCATATTTTTACTAAGATCCAGATACTCGATTTTTGAAGAAACTTTTTGAAGTAATACAAAGCAGGAATATTTCGCCAGAGTATTTCTCTTTTGGTTTCTTCCTTCTCCTAAAACTCTTTCTTGTAGGTACATTTGTCTACGCCACAGAAAGGTTTTGGTCCGATGAAAGGAGGTTGTGCTCCTTTTTTGGCAGGTGTGGCCTCTTCATTCCCTCTAATTCCCGAGTGGCCTGGAACCGAGATTGAAAAGACCTTGTTTTTCTAGTCTATTTCATTGAGTTTTTTTCGGCACTCCAATACCATCTTAGAATCGATGATATGTGAGCTCAGTGCTTTGATTGCAGCCTGACTATCAGAATTAGCAAAATAGTTATATAGTCTTTCGAAGTTTAAAATTGAAAATGATGTTGGTTGGACTACGAGACCCTTTCATCTCTTAACCTCAACAAGCTAATTCTATCCAAACAAACTATTCAATCTGCAGAATATTCAGTTACGCTGAACCCCGTTTTTACAACTATGTTGTCATCATCAGAAATCAAAAAATAGTGCTAGTAACTTTTAATAGAGTAAACCGATACATTCCGAAAACCGCAGAAATCAACATCATAGCAATATCCAGTAGGCACAAAGCGGATCCTGTCCTGAATTAACTAAATGTTTGCATAACACATGTTATTTGATATCGCCCGAGGTCTTTCGAGTTATGGCGGTCAGTTTGTGAAACGAGCGGGTATCTGAAATTTCTCACGTTAAAAGCAAACGTTACACCTTCAATTTTTGACGCCCTGTTCAAGAAAACGATACGATTTAAACGATTACAAGCGTCCGAAAGGTTTATTTTATGCCTATCAATCAAATATACCGAGTGAGTCTTAATGTAGAACTTCAAATTCAACTATTGAATCATCATATCGAATAAAACACTTTTCATTTATCACCTATTGGAAAAAAAAGATTTTCTTTGTAGCTTTAACACTATCATTCAAATTTAAATAAATTAAAGTGTTAAATTTGCTATGATTTAAAGACATAGCCTTCAATTTAACCTTTGTTCCTTATGGTTCCGTGGCGACTAATTACAGTCCAATTGAAAAGACCATAGTGAAACACATTTTTTTGTCAAAATTCGATTTTTTTTTCAGCACAGTTGTCTTCGAGGGCGATACAGCGATTATAGCAATCTTCCAACTTTTCGATACCATTTTTGTAGTACGATTTGTCTTTCCCTTCTAAATAAGCTTCATTTTCGGAGATTACTTCTTCATTGGCGCTGAATTTCTTTCCAACGAGCATGCTTCTAAGATCTGAAAACAGGAAAGAGTCGCTGGGAGCCAGATCTGGCGAATACGATGGATGCAGAAGCAATTCGAAGCCCAATTAATGCAATTTTGCCATTGTTTTCAGTTATTTGTTACACGACGCATTGTCTTGATGAAACAGTATCTTTTTTTTCGAATCGGGCCGTTTTTCAACGATTTCATCCTTCAAACGACCCAATAACGCTATATAATAATCTTTTGGTCTGGCCCTTTTCTAGGCAATCAATCAGAATACTGATTGCATAACCTTGCCCGTGCTTAAAATAAGCAGTTACTGATTATACGAATTTCATCAATGCTCGATTTGGTAGCGTTATCGAGCAATAACGTTATCCTCCTAGTCATGTAACTCATGAGTATAAACGATAAATAACCCCTAAAAAATTGAAAATCCTTGAATACCAATGAAGAATAGCCCTTTCAGCAGCAAGGTAGCGAAAAAACTTTTCAAATATGTTTCCTGCTTTAAAAATTATGATAATATTACATTTGAAGATTTGTCAAATCGCTCTGTCTACTTTGAACACCTTATAACTTGGGTAACAGCGTTGACCACAATCTTCTGATCAGCTTTTCTTATTGAGAGCAGAAAGATCTACAAAAAGCAATACTTACATTTGGAATTAACTGCTAACCATTTTTGCATACATCCAGGGGCCTGGTTCTTGTTCTGGTACTTGTTATATACCTGTTATATTCTGGTACTTGTTATATACCTTATATGTTGTTATATTCATATGACGTCTTCCTATATCTTTATATAGAGAATAATAAATTATGATTATGATAAGCAGTAGGGATTCACGGCTTGGCTTGATTTTCAAGCTATTTGGCTGAAGCTCAAGTAGCTTGAGCTTGACTTGAAATCAACTCAAGTTGAAGTCAAGTAGTAGTTTTTCAATATTGAGTCAAGTATTTTTTGAATGAAAACTTGACTTGACATTGAAAAACTACTACCTGACCGGAACTTGAGTTGATTTCAAGTCAAGCTCAAGCTACTTGAGCTGGAGCTTGAGTCCAGTAGGTTGAATATCAAGCCAAGCCGTGAATCCCTAATAAGCAGTGCAAAATGTTTTATGAGGAAGGAAAAGATTCGGAAAAGTAGGAGAATGGAATATTCTCAATCACCATCAATACTGATACAGGGACAAACATAAAATAAAATATGAAACAAAAAGTAAAAGCGGTATCTTTGGGGAAAAAAGGAATGTAAAATAAGCATTACCCTCTTTTTGAAAATCGCCCATAACAAAACGCATCAGTATAGGACCCAGATGGAAAATACAATATAGAGCAAAAAAAGTAAAAGCGGTATCTATGAAGAAAGAGGGAATGTAAAATAAGCTTTTTTTGAGAGAATGGCCCCTAACTAAACCCATCAAACATTACGAGATAACACCAAATGAATCCGAAACATAAGCCTCGACGTAATCAAGATATGGATCCCCGAAAGTTTCACATCATAAACTCCGATTAACCAAGCCGGATTATGGCGGAAAAAATGTAGACTAAGGGAAAAAAGTTAATTCAATAGAAACGGCCGTTTCCGCACGTGTGCAGACCGTCGATCGACGAGGGGTGGCATAGACATAAAGGTTTCAACAGATTCCCTAATTTCGACGGGACACCAGCTCCCCGGGGATCGAAGCGAGGCACTTCAGACGAATATTGATACTAACGAAGATTAAAAATATGCATATTATGCCGGGAGTCAACGTCTTAACGGCACTTCTGGGGCCCTTTGCACACGCTCCGCTGTTGTGGAAAATGACGGATTCGACATTAATTACTCCTGAAAATTTCAGTCGGAAGCGGGTGGTGGGGGTATTGTTTTGGAGGGGGGGGAGAGCATTCCGCGTGGGGTCGATTGGGAAGAGTTGTGGGGGTTGTTGGGGAACTCGGTTTGGGCTTAACAACGACGATTTGGATATCGTTTTAATGCTCAGCGCTGGCGAAAATGTATGATAATGAGTTCTAGACAGATTCGTCAACAATTATCAACGCTTCTTCACACTAATATATTCGATACTTGTTATGTTTGTTTGAAAGCAGGTTTTTTTCGGGCTTTGTTAGGAATTCAATCGAAAAAGAGAAATTTTGTTGCACCAGTAAATATGTTCTCGTTAATGCCAACAGTTTTCCAATTTACCTATTTCTTCTTCAAATAAGAAAGCAAGAATTAGTTATGATGTAACAATTTAATTGTTTTTATCATTAGATCGATCAATTCGAACTGACAAAAGTTTGTTCTAGAACAAGTTTCAGAATGCGAAATTCCAACGCATGAGTGTTGGAATTGCCTTCTGCAAGGAGTATTAGACGATATTTTCTCTATTTCAGTCAAGTTTCGTGGGATATTGTCGAAATTCAATGAAAAATTCGGATTATACATTCAAGTGACTTTTGTATTGTATCTTGGCAGTTGGTGTGACTGTTACAAAAATTGACAAATTATAGAATTTGACTTTGAATCCTACGTTTCAAATTTTGAAAAAAATTATAATTACGCATTGAATTCGCTAATTATGTCTGACGAAATCGATTTAACACCACCAGAATAAAGAGCCATTGCGAAGAATGTTGCAAATTATTTCGATATATCCAAATTACATTATATTGACAATTGTTGAAATTTGATACGATCAGAAGTCAGAGTAGACAACCTCAAAAAAAAAATATAACTATCAGACTATGAATTACATAAATATAGATTAGGGATTTCATGAAAGAATCAGTTCAAAATTTTCAATTTCATAGTAATAATTTTGATTAGGATAAAATTTTGCATTTTGAAGCAGAATAACCAGAACCAAAGAAAATTCAATAAGAATAATGAGAAAACCTATTTCCTTCATCAGAAAATATGGGACTTTCAATCTGATCACATCATCACAACCACAAAAACTCAAAAAGACTATTGGAAAAGAAATACCGAATATTGCCGTGACAATAGATTAAATCGGGTTGAGCTTTCGCCTGCATAGTCAAAAAACAATTGAAACTTCGTGTAAAAATTTGTGTAGACAGCTTTATCAGATCCATAGAAAATCCAAGCATAAAATCCAAAAAAAATGCCAAAGAACAAAAAAAAGTAACAAAAAATCCGACCAATTGTCAAGAAGCATCTGGCGTGGCATTCCATGTATTCCAACTCTTCCAAACTGGTTTCGAGTAAATCAAATAACCCTCTATTTCAAAGAGTATGTTTCTGTTAACTTCAAACTCCAATTGTTATATTTAAATCTGAACTTCCTTCCTGCTGAAAAACAATTTTCGGATGTCTACAGTCTACACGCTCGAATTGGAACCCAAAAATAAAAATATAATATCAGCTTTACCATTAGTATACAATATATCATCTTCGCTATTACGTATTCTAATGGTCCTAAATTGTGGGTCTCCAGTTGAAGCATTGATCTATAACAGTAATCAATTTAAAAAAACGTTTTTCGGCATCGGGATGATTGATGGACTATCTTGGACTGTATGGGAATTATCAGGTAGTAAAAAAATCATGAATTTAAATCGAATAATTGATGAGATTTATTTTCACTGACAGAATATTGAATGTTCGACCGACGAGTGCTATCGAGTGCATAGTGTTCAAATGAATAAATTGAATCCTCGGATACAAACAATCAAAAGGGCTCTTCCGGTCAAACGGACCGAATAATTCATTATATTCACGTTAATTATTGAAACTTATCTATTGTACCTGCACCAAATTTTATGACATTTCAATGCGATAATTGCATTCGCAGACGGTTTTATCGATCATAAAACATTCCTCCACAGTATCCTAATACCTAAGCTGCAAGCGAAACGTCAAGTCGTAAACTGACTGCACCACGGCTTTAAAAAGCATAGTATTTTCCAACTCTGGTGACTCCTAATTAAACCTTCTAAGGAAATCCTCTTTTAAAATTGAATTTCTTCTTCGAAGAAAAAGAATTTTTTTCTCTAGTGTTTTTATTAATGTATAGATCTCATAAAAAAGACTCAAAACTATATGAAGTAGATTAATTACTCCAATTTAGAATTCTGGTTTCCTCTCGGATTTCCTATTTTGGATCCTCCAAATTGGGTAATGGCTATTTTCAATCATTTATGGAACTCTTTTCGGTATAATGGTTAAATTAACAAAACGAAATACAATAATCTCAGATGAACTTTGAAACATAATTTCATTAAAGACATATTAGGTCCTAGGTCTACTTAACAGTAGGCCACTAAGCGATTTGAGTCTGAATTTATCGCTTACTATTGGTCAAGAATATTCTTACATCTTATATATTATAATATATATATAAGAATGTAATCAATTCTTATTTTTATAATCAAAGAAATAGACGATTTGATGTCTTGAATCTGTAAGATTTATTTTGTTTAGTTTAAAATATAACATAATAACATACAAAAAGAAATAATATTATATAAAGTAATACAAAGAAATAAAATGAAAATAAATAAGAAGAAATAGCTTACTAACCTGTAAGAAATCAAAAACAATGCCACTTCTTCGGGATTCTAAAATAACTCACAAATACCACATGAACTAGTCTTAAGTTAGAATCTCAGACATAGAACGTAGATCATAGAACATAGATCATAGAACATAGTTGTTTTCCCTAAAAACAACAGTCTTATTTTTACATATATTCTATAGGACTCTGTGCTAACACCACCATGGACGTGTCATTAGCAAATAAAAGTAGGATGCTTGGAACAATATTATTCAGAAAATCTTTGAATAAAGAAATAAGAGTGGTCCCAGCTCAGAGCCCTGCGGAACTCCTAAATCAATGTTACACCCAATCTATGAAACATCCCAACTTGGACCTCGGATGGCAATTAGTTTGGAATTACATAAGCGCTTCCGCCTTTTTTTCCGAAATTCGAGGCTTTATTGTAAGATATTGGTTACACATTAATGATTCAAAGATTTGTCCACCGCTGGTCTTTACTTTCTTCCATCTTTCGGGCAGCGTACGAATCCCGTGTTGTAAAAACTGGTCATATTTCGAAGTGATTCACGAATCGATCGAATAGGCAGTTCGTCTTTCAATGTTGAGCTTGAATGCATTAACTGCGTTCGATAACGATCGCCTGCGATTGTTTCAGTAGGTTTTAACAACTCATAATACACTACACTAAAACCTCTCGCAAATGACGAGAATTTGGCTCGTAAGCTGACATGTTTAATCGAGAATTACTTTTTGATGCAGACAACAACAGTTACCAAATACCAAAACGGCGGAAGCAAAGTTATATACCTAATATATAAATGACAGACAACGTGACGAAATTATATATTGCTCCATTCGAGAAAAGAATCCCAAAAAAAAATATACATATAGAACCGTATAGAGCCAATAGAAACGAATGAAACCCCCGCATTTCCCCCGTTTACCGAAAAAGAAACGGCCCAAAACCAATCTTTCCATCGCGCCCGCGTTCCCCCTAGATTTCAATCTTCGTTCTGCGCCTAATATCCGAACCCTATCGAAAGCATAGTTCGCTCTAATTCTCACGGGGCAAAACCAATAAATTTCCCGGATGAAATATGGCATGCATGGCGAACTGCGATCTGAATATTTATCGTCGGCCGGATCGCGCGTGAAAAACACGACGGGGTGAGGGGGGCCAGGGGGGCGGCGATCGTCGGAAACGGAAATTAACAGCGAACCCTCCCCCGTTTCTTCTGCACCGCGTCTTTACAGGTGCGGATTCGGGCAATTGTGCCCGTCGGTTTTGATAGAGGTGGGTGCGGTGCCACGACCCACCCTTTCGGTGGGTCTCGTGAGAAACAATGTGGATCGTAAGTTCACAGAAGGTGGGTATCAATTAATTTTTTTCGGCTATTGTATCATGCGATCTAGCTGGAATGAGATGTAGGGTGAAAAGTGAAGTAGAAAAGGATTTCTTTAATTCTGTGGTTATTCCGTTCATTCTTCCACATCTTGTAGAACAAAATCGTGCGAGAATATATCAGAAACGCACAGTTTCCATGGTTATATTTTATTATTCTATGTTGGTACTCCGAACTTTCCGCCACGGCTTTATCTGTCAATTCATCAATTTGCCTCAAAGAAATCAGTTCTGCCAACCAACATTTTTCAATGCAAAAATCACTAAAATATATTTATGGAAATATTTCATTAATTTCAATGAAAATGCAATGAATTAGAGAAAATAATGTATAATACTCGTACAGAAGGCTCATTCTACCACTCGTTCATTCCAAAACTCGCCACTTCGCGGCTCGTTTTTGAATTTTGAACTCGTCGAAGAATATCAATGCCTTCTGCACTTGTATTATAAATAACTATTCTCTTTTTCTACTTCACTTTTAACCCTATATCTCATTCCAGCTATATCGCATGACACAATAGACGAAAAAAATTAATTGATATTAAAATTATCATTCGATAATTTCAGAAATAAAAATCAATTATTTCCAATATTAATAATAATCATTAGGAGAAAATTGAAAATCATATGCAATAGAGTTTATTGACATTAGAAATATACATTATACAAATATGAAGAGTACATTGTTTTTGGTTTTAGAATTATTTGATCTCAATGCAAAAGCCGTTTAATAACAATTTCAAGCTTCATGCAAAATTTGATTCGATCGCATAACTCCAAGCATAGGAAATTCTAACGAAATAACGGAAAAAACACAGTTCGTACTATGTTAAAATTTAGTTTGATTATTCAAAATATCACTCGAATGTTGTTGCTGAATTTGTGGAGTATCGTATCATCAGAACTCCTTATCTAAAAGGTTTTTCCATTAAGAGGTTTCATTTTAATTGAAAAAAAAAAGATTATATTCAGAGAGAAATTAATGTGTATTCATTGCAATTTATAATGGAAAACGATATTATCTAAATGGCCACCACAGCTACGGTTGCAGCGCCTTTTCATGAAAGTTTCAATGACCAATATACACAGTTGTGACTGTCCTCGATAACTCCACCAATTCCATTAGGTTCTTCAATTCAATTAGGGTCTGGAATTGATTGTGGAGAATTGGAATGGACCTTGTCTGGTCCTCTCTTGGATAAATAAAACGGCCAGAAGAATTTTCTTGCAAAATTGCGATTTTTTCATTGCTTGTGTGGCACGTAGCGCCTTCTTAATGAAAATTAACGTCGTCCACATCAATACCTTCCAATTCTGGTCATGAAAAACATTAATAAAAGCTTGTCAGCGAAGATATGACGTTACTGTTAATCTTTTGCTTGAGTTTTTTTGTATTAACTGAACTTCAAAAGCCTTGAAACTTTAGTATAGTGTAATGTCTTTTGTGAAATTCCCAATGCCTCAACGAAGAATCGACAAACCTTGGTTTTCGTCAACACTACGCACTTCGGCAGCACTAACTTGTTCCAACAGCTCAAATTTTATCACCAGTTTCATTATTACCGGTCGAGAGGGTGATTCGCGACGTCCCAAAAAATGGTTTGCGTGAATTTTTTTTATTAGTAATGACGTAGTTTTCACTCATCAAATAGTAAGGGATAGCTGGCTAATCAAAATGAGACTACTTATTGCAAAACCTTCCAAGTCATTGCTTTTCACGGATTCATTTCAATTCCAAAGCTAACGTATAATTTTCATTGGTCCATCGAGTCGGATAATACGTCCACAACCACAATTTCCCTTCACCCGACCATAACCTTCACCCCAACAGGATCTCCTCGTTTATCATTGAGATCCAATCCAAAGAAACCATACCACCGGCTCGACTGGCCTTTGGACACCCCTATATCAGTCCACACAAAACATTGATGAATTCCGCCACGCATTTCCTTCCGCTATAGCGTTTCTTTAAGCGTCCCCACACTTCTTTTCGGACCGCAACAGACGCCTTTATGTACGGTCACCGTTATAGGCGTCTCGACGCTGAAAGACGTCCATATATCAGGCCCGCGTCTTCGGCGAACTAATGTCACGTGGCGTGCTCCACTGATTCTCAATAACTTAGGAAAAACATCGAGATATATAACTCGGCCATTTCTCACTCACTGGGTAGTCGAAGGATGGATAACCGAGATGAATAGGCCAGACAGTATGCGGGGTCTGCGGGGGCAGGGTAGATAGATGACGGTTATTAGGAAAAGCAATGTTCGTGATTGGAAAATCTTGTGGGAGAGAAGAGGCCTGCAGCTCAGTTGAATGAGGCACTTTTCCGATAAATTTCAGTTTCGACCTGGTGAGAGATTCCATCAACTATCGGCAATACAGTCATTTTGAGTAATAGATATGAGAAACTCTGAAAATTGTATTATTCCCTCTCATCTTACAAATTCTCTCCAATCATAAAAATAATATTTCGCTATGGAAAGTAGCGTATTCTTTATAGATTACTCAATATCAGATCTATGTTCTGCTCATACTGTGAGAAATATTATTCCACACGTCACTTTGCCCACATATCGATTGGTAGACCAATGAAATTAGGCTTTTGAAAAGTCGTTTCTATAGAAACGCAAGAAATGAAGAAATACTGCCAACGAAGGCCATTTTGAATTGAATTAGGTACGTTACGTGAATTATTTAAATTTGTGTAGGTGTGAGAAAAGTATAGTGTGCAACATATGGAGAATAGTATATTGTGCAACAAGTGGGGGAAGTCCAACTTTTCTCATGAGTGTGGAAGTTTGTGCCACGAGCCTGAAAGGTGAGTGCCGCAAACAAACGAGTGAGAAAAGAACTTTCTCCACATGTTGCTCGCTATAGTTTTGCTACAACTTCACATATTTAAATGATTCAAGTAACCTAATTCAATTCAAAATGACCTTCTTTGACAGTATCTGTTCGTTTTTTGCGTTTCCAAAGAAACGACTTTTCAAAAGCCCAATTTAATTGGTTTTCCAAGCGAGGTGTGGGCAAAGTGTCGTGTGGAATTATATTTCTCACATTATGAGCAATACCTAGTTTTGATATTGCGACTCACTCCTTCAGAAATAAGGAAGGTGGCAAAAATATTGATCGTCAGGAAATGTCGAATGTTTTATTGATATTGAGAATAATCAGTCTGTTGCCTAGGCAGGAAAAGTAATACTTTGCTGATTGATATTTGTCTGCAAAATATTATTTGTTGTAAATTGGAAAAAGAAATTCATCTTCGATCATCTCCGAAGATTAATCATTAAAAATAATAAACAAAGATACAATATTTTTACGCACAAGCAGTGCTTGTTTATGTTCTCTTATAATCACGAAAGCAACGACTCCTAAAATCTCAACCTCCCATTTTCATGGAAAACAGGTACAAAATCAGGAAGGATAAGCGTATTTCATAATCAACGAAATCGAGCTCCGCCTTCAATCCCTTTCCCTCTTCAACGGCAGAAACTACGACTGCACAACCCCGGCATAAACAGGATCAGCCTTGGCCGGCAAAGAGATTAAATCTCCCGCTTTTCAATGAACTCCAAAAACGATATATGCCATACTGCTGATAGGAAAATCCGAACCTGATGATGAGATCCTATCGAAGCTCCAGATATTCGGGACCGGACAAAAGGGTACGGCAACACCGTAGGGGGGGGACCCTGGCACGTGACTTTCATTCCGAACTAGTTTTGTTTCTTTACAAACTATTTATACGAAGTGATAACAATCGGGCAGGCAGCATGTTGGGACGATAAGTAAGCTACTGTTGAAATTAATTTGGGACACATCGGCGACTCCCCTCTCGTATCTTACATAATGAAATGATTCCAGACCACCCCTCTCCTCCATCGGAAGATGATCGATACACAATATTACTTTAGGGTCGCATGTAGGGAGTTTTAGAGGATTAATCCACTTTCTTCCTGCCTTTCGCTAATGACGAAAACTGTGCGTTATTGCGTGCTGGGGGCTTTACGATTAGTTATGAAACAAAACATTGTGGTTTCCTAGAGAATCCATATGATCTTATTGATTTCAATTTGACTTCAATTTCCTCGATGTTGTTGAGGAAATATTGATACTAAACAAGTGGATTTATCTCGCAACTGGGATCAAATGAACTGTTTAGGTTAGCGTTCTTTCAAGCACATATCAGTGTAATAGGAGATTGATATTTGCCTTCCGGTTACAACCAAGAACACTGAATACAAGATAGTCGTTAGACGAAATGATTATTTTACTCATGGTCTTGTTACTGTCAACGACGAAGAAACAGATCATAGAATATTTTACAAACTTCTAAAGAAGTCACTTCTACTTCACTTGATATTTTACGCAAAAACGTTGCCTTCTGATTCTGACTCAAAGTTTCCGGAAAAATTGGCACTGTTAGCTCAATGAATATACATTACTTACGACTGCTTCATTACAAATGTATACATATATGTATACAATCAACTCAACTCTATCAACTCCCAACTTGTTGAATGTAACATGACAATTTTTCGTGTGGGGAATCTTATCACTTAAATGAATTAACCAGCAAAAATTGTTTCTTGTTCGAGAGGTGTATTCCGAGGTAATCAGTTTTCGGCGAATAACAAAAGTAGTAATATTGAGAATATTCTGTGAAAAATGCTAGAACATCCAATTCCTCCTCAGTTTGACCGGGCAAAAATATTACCCCTACATCAAGAAGCTTTGTCGAACCACAAGATTGTGCAACGTTTGAAAAATCCATGGACTTCACATAAGGCACATAGTGACCCTTTTCTTGGAAACTGGCAGCGTTGCCCGGAGACCGGTACCTGGTCGGTACAGAGTAACATCTACAAGGGAAGACCATTATATCGCAAATTTTACTAGAACTTAATGCCAACTTTAAGTTGGCATTACTGTTCAAGATGGCGACCGATCCAACAGCTGTCAAGTGATTTATTCCCAGTTTGGTTTGGCAATTCATCATGAATAGACTCACGCCTGAACAGCGCTTGCAAATAGTGCAATTTTATTTCGAAAATAATGGTTCTGTGCGGAATACGTATCGCGCACTACCTACGTCCATTTTATTTTGTTTAGCGATGAAGCGCACTTCTGGTTGAATGGCTACGTCAACAAACAAAACTGCCGCATTTGGAGTGAAGCTAATCCTCAAGTGTATGTCGAAACACCGTTACATACAGAAAAACTGACTGTTTGGTGCGCTTTATGGACTGGTGGAATCATTGGTCCGTACTTCTTCAAAAACGATGATGGCCAGAACGTTACAGTCAATGGTGATCGGTATAGAGCCATGATTACTAACTTTTTTATTCCTGAATTGAACAACCATGATGTCCAGCAGCTGTGGTTCCAACAAGACGGCGCAACATGTCACACAGCTCGTGCCACAATCGATTTATTGAAAAACACGTTTGGTGACCGCCTAATTTCACGTTTTGGACCTGAGAATTGGCCTCCAAGATCTTGTGATTTAACACCGCTAGACTACTTTTTGTGTGGCTATGTAAAGTCATTTGTCTATGCGGATAAGCCACAAACCCTTGACCATTTGGAAGACAACATTCGCCGTGTTATTGCCGATATACGGCCACAAATGTTGGAAAAAGTCATCGAAAATTGGACGTCCGGATTGGACTACATCCGAGCCAGCCGTGGCGGTCATATGCCAGAAATCATATTTTAAATGTAGTGCCACAAGATTATCTTGCGGATAAATAAAATTCATGTCAATCGAATAATCCATCGTTGTTTTATTGTAATTTAAAGTTCTATAGCTCTTAAAAAAACACCATTTATAAGTACCCATAAAATCTGAAATTGTAGGTTATTTAAGTAACTTCCGAAAAAATATTCCTCCAATGACAAAAACTTTGCTTATAGAAAATCCCCTATGAGACATTCCCAAAGTTATTAATTCTAGGGTCAATTTATGTCTTAAGTACGAGTATTGGAACTGAAATTTACATAAGTTGCTTGAGCAACTAACAAAAACACATTGTTTTATTTTAACCCCTCGCCATATTGCGTAGTCCACTAATTTTTCCCGATAAATCAACCTTCGAATGAACACACCGCTACGCCAGCAGCTTCATAACCATACCTTTCCGAAGCAGCCCTTAGGCCCAGTTCCAACCCTCTAATTCCACATCGCACGTCACCGTTCCATACTTTATCGTTTTAATATCAACTAGTACGCGCCGTAGATCTACCTTGTAGGTAGATCAATATATCCTGTAGATCTACCTAATAGGTAGATCAATGTTGTCCATAGATCTACCTTGTAGGTAGATCAATGTTGCCCATAGATCTACCTTGTAGGTAGATCATCATAGCCCATAGATCTACCTTTTAGGTTGATCAATATAGCCCATAGATCCATATTTTAATTCATTCATAAATACTTCCATATCTCCTGTAAAATCGATATCGCACTGAGATAAAGCGAGATACTAAGGATTCATGAATATACGTGTGAGTAACCCGCATCTTGTATGTAATTTGAGGATGGGAATAATATCGAATAATTCCTATCAAGTGACAATCAACTCGACCCTTTATAAACTGTATATTTACATGAAACATCCTGTATATAAATGAAAAAAAACCTGAAGCTTATAATCCGATGGTTCAATATTTCACATTTCTGCATAAAAATCTAATTGGTACTCGAAAATAATACACCCTGTATATGATCGTCAGTCGCTTACTGTATATCTTCAACAATTATGCAAAAAAAAAAAATCCTGGATCTAAGATCTCAACTATCAGATTTCAACAGGTTTCAGTTCTCCAGAGTCGTCCAATTGGAGGTCGAAAATTATGGACTCTGTATAAAAAATATTCATCGCACGTTTATCTTCGCAAATTATGCAAGAGAAAACAAATCTAAAGCTCTTATTCCAATTTTCAGATTTCATAAGGTCTTGATTTTCCAGAAATGTATAATTGGCGCTTGAAAATTGTACACCCTGTATAAGATGGGAAGGAGGGAATCCCTATTATTTTAAAAAGACCACTGATTTCCTCACCCTGTAAAAATTTTAAATATATGGGTACTGCATATCTTCACGAATTATCTAAAAGTCGACTAACACGAAACTGTTAATCTAGTTTTCAGATTTTATTGAGTCTAATTTTTCACAAATATCGAATTGGTATGCCGAATTTTTACTCCCTGTATAATTGTTAATCAATTATTAAATATTTCCTCAATGATTTCCTCCATGAGAAAGAATACCTGAACTTCTAATTGCCACTCGAAAATAATACACCCTGTATATAATCGTCAATCCCTACCTGTATACCTTCAAGAATTATGCAATGAAATGATAACCTATAGAGCTAACATGTCAACTATAAGAAAAGTTTTCAGTTCTCCAGAGACATCTCGGAAATTGGTACTCGGAAATTGGTACTCGGAAATAGTACACTCTGTATAAACGTTAATCTAGCACGTATAACGGAAAAATACCATCATAAAAGGGCGGTACATACAGTTCCAGTCTATTATTCTCTTGAATATCTCGTTTAAAACTCCTCAAATATCCAAATGACTCCTGTACCTAGCGACTTCTGTCAAACCAAGCTTTCCACTGACACAAAACGATTCCTCTTGAAAATATCATCAAATATTCATGGAAAAAAGGATAGAAATCGTATCTGAATTATCTTTTCTTGAATATTTCCTCTCGATTCGTCCAAATTTCAACATTTCCATTAAAATATCATCTGACGTTTCATTAATGATTTCGACGATTTTATGAATAAGCACAGAATTGGTTGAAACGCAGAATATTTCGAATAGATTATTAAATAGAAATTATTCACACAGTTGACTAAAAAAAACTTTGATCCATTTCATTATTCCAAAGCATTCACCGCCAAATAATAAAAGAATTAATAACTGGAAGAAAAATAAAAAAAAATATATAGACCGGCTGAGATTTGAACTTCCAGCGCATAGATACCACTCCACGACGGTCCGTATCCCTAACCACCCGGCTACAACGCCATTGCTCAATTAGGTGCATTTGTGCTTCTTATAGGAATAATGTCAAAATAACTGGTGACAGAGATTCTATAAGTTGATGAATTTTCATGAATTTCGTTTAAAAAATTGTTAAATATAAAGGAAATCGAATTAAAATATCTCTACCTACCGATTTCCTTGCCTTAAAATGCTGATATTTGTTCAAAATGATATATTTACGTATGTCCTTGACAATTCACATGAAACGGAATGCTTCAAAATTTGACGAATTTCCATGAAAATCTCAACAAAACGTAAAAATACCATCATAAAAGGGCGGTACATACGGTTGTAGTCTATTATTTCCTCAAATTTCTCGTTAAAAACTTCTCAAATAACCAACTGACTCTTGGTAGAGGCTTCTGGCAAACCAAGCTTCCCACGGACTAAAAACGATTTCTTTCGAAAATATCATCAAATATACATGGAAAAAGGGATATAAATCGTATCTGAACATCTTTTCTTGCATATTTCCTCTCGATGCGTCCAAATTTCAACATTTCACGGCATGAATAAATTTTGACATTTGTCGTCTTCTGTCCAAGTATTGACTTATTGCAGCTTCTAAAATTCGAAAAGCATCCATCGGGGCATATTTAGTATCGATATTTTAGTCAAATATGGAATTTCTGTAATTGAATCGATATAATTAACTGAATTGATCATTATTTCCGGTTCGATCGACAATTAGAAATATTCTAGAAACGTCAATTGCCGCGGACGTTGCTAGGCCCGTTGCTACCCAAGGACATGGTAGTATTTTCCTATTGGTCGTTCACGTCGACGTGAATCTGGAAATTCGTCGGGAAATTTCCCAAACTTTATCCGTTCATTCCCAGGTAATCCCGAAAAATCGGGAAACGGGAATATCCGCGTTAGTTAATTCGACATTTTCTCTTTCTTTCCGTACTTTTAGTTTTTCTCGTATCTCTCCCAGAGCCGAGAACACTCGACCGCAAAATCGGTCCAAAATCGTTCGATTTTCGGTGGGAGGAGCGCTTACGAGTTTAATATAGTATAGACAATCTTCACGCACACTCCAGAGCAAGCAATAAACATAATCCCGTTATGTATTTATGTGTCTGGCCAATTTAATCAAGTACCCCAATTCGGAAATCGGCTCCGCACATATTTCCAGAATTTCCCAAGTCGGCATCGGCTGCGGCACGGCCTCCCTTGTTTTTCCATCTTGATCGGGGACCGCTTTATTGCGTTACGTCTTTGGCTTTTTCCCCGTTCTGTTTTATTTCCATTTTCCGGCGTTGCCTGGGAGTCCCATTTTTACCGACGTAATTCTGATAAACGGGTATTTCAACAATCGAAACAAAACATGTGGCCCCGAATAAGGAATGAAAGTTAAATATTGCATTTTCTCGATTCTATCCCGCGAAATTGGGGGGGTTCCCCTCTGGGAGCGATCGACGTATCAGTCAAATCTTGTTTGCTTTGACACGGGGATCGGAGTCTTCCTGTTGTAAGTACATTCTGCGTTGTGGCGGGTGATCTTTTGGAACTCCTCGACTCCTATGGCAATTGCTTTGTGGAGGTGCCCTTAACAAGAGTGGAATTGATACGTTTTATACCTTTTGACTGGTGGAATACATATTTTGTTCAAAAAAACTACACATTATTCTCTTCACCTCCGGTTCGCTAAATGTCACTGGCAACTCGAATAGGATAGCTGCCAAATATTTATGGGGCTGGTAGCCAAATTCATCGTTCTCAATGACATTGAACGAATCATTGAAGAGGCTGATTGGGAAAGAGTTCTCTTCACAGATGAGTCTAGATTCTGCATCTACCATTGTGATCGACGTTCCCTTGTATACAGACGTCCACAAAGATATGCTCAGTGCACTCTTTCCCAATCAGCCTCTTCCCAATGAATATGCTCTCTCGCAAAATCCAAACGCGCCCTTCGATGGGCTGGGGTAAGAGCTGGGCCTCTTGCCGCGACACGAGGCCTTAAATCATATTCTCTGAGACGATTTCTTATTATCTGAGTGCTAATTTGCACCCCATGAGTTTGCTCAAGCTGATTTTGAAGGTTGCATACCGTTGTCTCAAAGAAGAAACTCTCAAGTAACGTTCTTGAATGGCAGTTGTTACCCGTGGTCTACCCTGTCCTGGTCTTCGAACATTCATACCTGTTACCCTGAATCGCTGCAACATTCTGGACACACTTGTATGGGAAACTCCAAACCTTTCTGCAATTCTTGTGTATCTCCACCCTTCTTCTCGCAAAACTACCGCTTGGGCACATTCGTCTTGGGTCAAATTGCGTGTTTCGCGTTGCATAGCAATCGAGTGAAGAAAATCAAACGAAAGAAAAACTATTAATCACTAGAATTGATCGAGAACAACTGATTTCAGAATGGAGCCAATAAATTCAAAATCTGATAATCTCATCTTTTTTTATTCCTGCTGGGAAAAACATCTGTATTGAAGAAAAACGTTGAAAGTGGATAACATATGCATGCATAATTCTGATAAAAATAATTATCATTGAGAACACCTTCAGTTGTAGAATAAATTTGAGATTTCCATAATGTGCGTTAATTCTTTTGCCCAGTGCGACGAGTGCATATCAAGCTCAAGTAATATCGAGTAGCTTGATATCAAGTCAAGCAATAAATATCCAAAATCAAGTCAAGTCAGGCTCAAGTATATAATTTCTCACTAGCTTGATTGATAGTCAAGTAGTTGGTTAAAATGTCAAACTACTTGTCTTGACGAGCGCTCAAATAATCATGATTTCACTCCAGTGCTCTCCTCATTTCTCAAATTTTTCATCACCAGTTTCACCACAAAGAAACCATGATGAATGAAGTATGAAATAGCTCTTCTCTCATAACACCTTTCCTTCACAAGATATTAAACTGAATGTTGGCATAGATATTCCAATGAATGAATGAAGCACCTACATAACTGCTTCTCCTGCTACGATTCTCCCTGAACATTATCCACCAAATTTTTCACATAGTCCAAACATATTTCACGTAAACCACCTCTAGTGTACCACTAATTAGACAATTTCCGTGTGCAATTTATTACCTAATCGAACAGTTAGTTAACCTGATGGTATGTGCTCATCAGGATTGACATGTGGCTATCATCGAGTCGACTGGGAATTTTCTGGACAGCTAACATTGACTTGCTACTGCCTATCGAGGCGTGAACTGCACTGATGTCCAGATCATTAGGGCGATTCCGTTAAGCCCAATTGACCCTACAACTAATTATCCGTCGAATCATGCTCGAGGCCAGGTCGAAATTGATCAATCAAAGCTTTCGTTATATGTCTTGTTTTGGAACAGGAGATGGAACGTCACAATTCAGGAGATTGAAAATCTGGAATCGCGGTCTTCGATCGATTTCAATATTATGAACTCCCGCAAGTCTTGAAAACTTTCCACTAGAAATAATGGTAGCTTTAGTGTGTTGTATTGAATCCTCTATTCAGTACTCGAAAAAGTTTTTCCTATACAGATCGTTATGAAATATTGACATATTGTTGTTCTTCACTGGGAATAAAAGTTGGATAGTTTCAGTCATTAGACATTATTCGTAATTTGAGAAAAAACCTCTTTCGTATGTATTTTTGTATGACTTTCTCTGTTATTGAATTGACTCTCAATCAGATTCAAAGAATTGAAAGGGAAATATCTAAATTTTGTAATGATGAATTGACACGAAAAGTACCTTCAAATGATTAACGAAAAATTGAATGTGTTTTCAGTTGGTCTTACAAACTTGTTCTTTCATTCTTTGATTGGCAGCTTTCTGTTGAAACGGACTTCGGTTCTCAAATTGTTATATATCTTTTAATTAAATTCCTTCGAATCATGTGTATTTATCAGAGAAAATTCTCAGTAAGTGTGTTTACGTCTCAGGTTAATAGTTTTGTTGATGAAGATTCAATTGTAAATTTCATTTTCATATTTCACACTTTGTATAAAGCCTTACCACTGGGAATTGCCATTTTTCTATTATTCTCTCACTGGGATCGGAACTTTCCGATTACCCACCAACTTGGATTGGTAGTTTCACCACTGAAACTATAAGTTGTGCATCAATTTCTCCCTTGAAGAATAAGAAGAATTCTGAAACTTGAACAAGTGGATCATTACTTTATCGATAAAAAAAATCTCTTGACATTCATCGAATGTGATTTGATATTGATGCAACTTGAATTGGAAAATCTACCTACATCCATCGATATTTCAGATATATCTATTCACGACTATCACTGTAAAGAGAAAAACCATTTAAACTCCGATAGGAACCCATTGGATTATCTGTTAATATAGGATAAATCCTTTTTGTATAGAATGAAAGGGTAGAACATTCATAAATTCAGTTTAAATGAATTGTAAAGGCTTGGAATGGATTTTCTGTTGCTGGGGTATTCAACCACCCTTGAGAAGAAGCTTGGAAGATTGGAATTCAGTGTAGACAACCACCAAACGAAAAATATAACTAAAAACAATGCTGTGATAAGTTCATTACAGCACTGTTTTCAGTACTGTAATGAACTCATTACGACACTGCAAGAGAGAAATAGTATGATGTGCCAAGCCTTCTATTTTTAGTTAAACATCTCTATATTTCGAAGCATAAAAAGAGTATTCAACAAAAAGAGTTTTCTGACAAAAAAAACAGAGGATATTCTTTATTCTTACGTTTGCCATAAACTCATTGTCTCACAAAAACTTTATCTTTTCAAATATAAAAAAAAAATTAAAACTAAACAAAACCTTGTTCAATTGATGTATACCCCTGTAAAAACCCTATTACTCCCCAAGCCAGGTGGCTGTTCACTCCCGCCCCACGTCCAATTTCAAACCCAATTTAAAACGAGAAAAAACACCGCGAGTTCAGCTCTGCCCCATATCGCAACCCACCTTCCCAAAATGCGAGGCTTGCTAGCGTGCAACGTCATTCCCAACGCCAGCGGGGGTGGAACACTATTAATTTATATAAACCAAACACACCCAACTCCCGAACGGCGGTGGATTAACAAAACAGGGGTTAGAAATAACCTTCCGGAAGGTTGTTACAACGAACGGGGGCCTCTTGTGTAGGAGTCACTTTAAACTCGATCGTAGAATAAATTGAATACTGATGGCGATTATGGACACCGATCGAGGAACACCCCCTGGGTGGCGGAATTTCGGGGGTCCTTTCCGGCGTTTTATTGCTTTCGTAGTAGACGTCAGAGGGCTTGGATCAATGGGTCTGGTTGTTTTAGCGGGATGACGGGCAGATCAAACGGAATTTATTGTTCGCAGACAGATGGCTGATGGAGAACTTGGAAGTTTGTGACGATGGTGATCGTAATGTTTATTAACGACTTCCACCAGAAGGTTGATCTGTTTTTCAAATTGTGAGATATAAAGGGTTGTTCATTTTGTGGTTCCGAAAGTAAATGTGAATAAAATACACATCCATTTAGAATATCGATCAAATATTTGTTGTCCTCCGCTTGATCTCTTACAGGACTCGATCTTTGTGAAATAATTTTCGATGACTCGCTGGCACATTTCGGGCAATAACTTGACGGATGTTGGTTTTCAGATTGTCAATAGTCTGGGGATTATCGGAATAAAAATGGTTGTTTGCATACAGAAAAAAACTAAAGGCGATAAATCACAAGGTTTTGTTGTCCAATTCACATCGCCAAACTAGAAATTACGTTTCTTGGAATGAAGACAAAAAGGGTCGTGTTGTGTGGCTTGTTGCACCATCTATGGCGATGAGAATTGACTGTTTGAGTGACACCTCCTTTTTCGAAGTATGGACCAATTACTCCACCAGATCAAATAGCACACCAAACAGTTATTTTTTGTAGATGTAATGTTTTCTCAACAGTTACATGAGGATTTTCACTACCCCATATGAAACATTCTTGTATGTTTACTTAGCAACCAAATGAAAAATGTGCGACATCGCTGAAGAAAAATCAATGCGAAAACTCATCATCAAAACATTGTTGTGCAAGCACCTTATCAGCATATGCTCTCTTTCCATGTTCAGTTGGCTTCAGGGTTCTTGTGTCAACTGAACGTTATAAATTTGAAGATCCAGATGCAAAATACACCATAGTGTGCCCTTAGAGGGGTCAAATATTGTGTGCGTCGAAGAATGGAGAAATTTGGATCTTCTTCAACATTTTCGCCTACAGGAACAATATTTTCTGTTGAGCACTCATATGGGCCTCAAGTGATCAATAACAGATCCATTTTCCTTTTCTTTTTACCACTTGTATGCTAAGATAGACGATTATGTCAACCATAATCTACATGTAACCAACGAAACATACTACAGAATAATTATTTTTGTAGTAAGTCTTCACAATGTTCACACTCGCAGCAGTAAATGACGATCCATATTGTTAAATGGATAACCTTCATCTAAGCATATGACGCTTCGGATGACATTTCTACTTAACATTGAAAATTCAAGTAGAACATTGAAAAAAATTCGTATAATATTTCCTTGACTCCAGAACCAAAGCCGTTGAGCTTTTCAGTTGTGATATGAAGAAAAAATTCCAGCATGTTCGAAAATTTCAAGTTGATCACATAATCATTTCTATAATATCAGATCTCATAGGGTTGAAATTTTACGTGTACCTATATAATTAATAAAGAATAATCATTTTATGCTTCGTGTAAAATAACTTGAGAAAAGTTTCATCAGGACCATAAAAATACAATTAGAATATAACAAAAGAGGGAAATCACTGACGAGAGTCAGTATAAGAGTTCCTTCATTCGTTTTTGAAAGGAATTAATATGAAATGAAATGACAGTATTTAACAGTAGCCTGCATCTCTACTTTTCAGAATTTTATTGTTTCAGGGAGTATTCAATAATTCAATAATGAGTGTTATGAAATACCTAAAGAACTTTACTATTATCATTCTTTTTATTTTCATAGCTAGTGAAATTTGTATTATTTCCAACATTGCTATACTCAAGTGTGAGACCATAACGTTGTTTGAAGTATCGCGTTTTCGTGGGGATTATTAAAACACTTATGGACGACAGACGAGAACTTTATTGTGGTACAGCACTTGGAAACATCCTTGAACACTCTACTAACTCAACTGGTCATCACCTTGTAACTCACTCCCATGAACTCTCCTTTTCCCAGTTTCATAGCTGGGTAACAAACATAAAATCATATGGTACACCGTGAATTTCTTCTTCCTTTTCTTATTCTCTAAATTGTATGCCTGCGCAATGGGATAATGATACCTGCACACTAATTAGGGTAGGGAAAAGATATTCTCTATTGTATCTTTCTGAAAACCTTATGAATGAGAAAGTTGTACGCACAAGTACCACGAAAGACCATTTTTATAGTAGTGCAAGTACATTTATATTAAGTATTTTGACGACAATTTCGGCTAGACACAGACATTATATCTAATTGCTTTTTGTCGCCACAATTGCTATTGGTAACCGTCGTATAATGTTTTCGAAATTCCAACCAGTAACTGGAATACCCCCTCCACACACATTTCCAGGTATGGCCCCCCCAAAAACCGATCTTCCCAAATCGAATCACGCAGAGCGCGACGATCCCAAATCCTGTCTAACGCGCCGAGAAATGATCAGATATATATTAATGAGATTAAACACAGAGGTCCTTGCAATCCCGGACGGGGATAAAATCGCCCTTCCACTAACGCGATTTTCAATGAACATCGAAATTGATGAGGTCGTCCGAACGGAAATCCCCCACAAGATGGATCCAGACGGCCGGTCAGTGTTATAATTTCAATTCGCACGGACGCACGGATTCCCATTTCATTATGGGGAGAGATGACGGGATTTGACAGATGAGTCCCCTTTCAATTTGAATATGTCGATCGTTTCAAAGTTAATTTTTGCAGTCGATGGGCTGTACCTTCTGAAAGATTTGAGAGAACACCACTACGCTACTGCTCGGTTTGAAACGAAATCAGAGATATTTATTCTTACATTGAATTTGTTAGGTATTTGATTATTTGGGATGATCGTTCACGAAAAACTTTTTATTTTGATTCTTAAATGGTTACAATTATACAAACGTTTGGAATAGAACCTGTTTTCAATGTCTAAAATAATAATAAATTAGAAATATAATACAATCGCAAAACAAACAGATAAAGATCCATTACCTCTTTGAGGACTATAATAAAAATAGTTAATGGATCTATATCTGTTTGTACGCTTGATTGTATAATGTATTATTATTATTATTATTATTTGCTCTACTTCAGTACCGTAATGAGTTCATTACAGTATTAAAAACATTTCTGTTATGAACTCATTTCAGCATTGTTTTCAATTATATTTTTCGATTTGTGGTTCTCTATACTGACTTCCAATCCTATCAAATTCCAACATACGTCAATTGTCAATATGTAATTTGGATATAGTGAAATGATTTGCATCATTATTCGCAATTTCACTTAATTTTGGTGGTGTTAAATCGATTTCATCACACATAATTGACAAATTCAATGCGTTATTATAGACTATTTCAAAATTCGAAACGTTCGATTCAAATTCAAATACCGAAATCTATCAATCCCCGTAACAGTCGCACAAACTGCCAAAATTTAATACAAAAGTCACTATAATCAGAATTTTTCATCAAATTTCATAAAAATTGAATGAAATAGAGAAAACCTCGTCTAATACTCGTTGCAGAAGGCAATTCCAACACTCATGCGTTCGAAAACTCGCTCATTTTCGAATTTCGCATTCGTTTTGGAATATGAACCTATTCTGCAACTTGTTTTAGAAATAGTATCAGACAATTAGACATTGAAATAGGGTACTACCGAAATGTTTGTATAATTGTGACTGTGATAAGAATCACAATAAAAAGTTTCAGTGAAAAATCATCCCAAATATTCAACACCTAACAAAATCCATTATACAAATAAATGAGATGAATAAGTTCAACAGAAAAAAAAATTTAGCCTATTTTTATGGAGTGTTCACATGATTTCTCTAAGCAATAATATATATTGTAGTTAATATAAGTTTGGTAACTTTTTGTTTTTCGCAGAAGAATTGGCGATGTAGGTATTCCTACAAAGCACTGACGTCTTTTGAAAATATTCTTGAAAAAATCGTAACAAAAGAGGCAAACCTCTAATTTTTCAAAAATTCAAAAAAAGACTCGTAAACTACTTCGTTTCTTTGAAAGTTGGAATTATTGTAATATTCCTACTCTCTACTGATCATTCAATCATTCCGGCAACACGCCACATTGCTTTCGTCCCTGCTCTGGGCAAATATTGACAGATCACGAAAATGACACGTGGTGGTATTCCCTCTCAATACCCTGAAAAAACCATAAACATAGACATTCTGTGATAATGAAAAAAAATGATGATCAAACTAGGTACATAATAAGGGAAGTCAGTATAAAATAATAAACGGAGAGAACTTCATCCAACAAGTACTTATTGATAAAATTGCTGCTGAAACAGAAATTGTGCGTTTACTTCCGAAGTTCATTCAATATACAAAGTGTGACGAAATGCCGGATGGGATGCTCTTAGTTTTCTTAAGTTTTTGTTATGGAATTGTACTATTCCAGAAAAACCAACAGGCATACTATCATTTTTACATTATAAAGATTACAAAACTGAAGAATTTAGGATCTTAATCCTTTACCCAAAACTCCTCCTTAAAACATTGTCTTGAGCCACATCTCTTCGCATGTACCACAGCTCCTTTCTATTCAGCTTCTCCCTCTGCAAAGAAGAAGATGAAACTTCCATCTTAGACCCAATTGGACAAAGCCTCAGTTCTCAATAGTTTCAAGACAACCAAACTCCAATCCTCAAGGGCACAATATCAACTACTTGAGAGGTTTTTGCACCATTGAACACTCTTCTCCTCCAGGTCACTGTCTTCCTCTCAACCCCTCGTGCCCCCAAAGGACCCCACATTGATTCCTAACCTATAAATCACCGAAATACCTCCGCAAATCATCCTTTTCCCCCAGAAATGGGAAGACGGAAGTGTTGCCAACGTAGAAGTGTCACCGTAATGGCCGACATGCATAGTCGGTCGTCCAGAAAATGGGCTCGCTATAAATTATGGTCCTTTATGCCGAGGGCGACATTTTCAATTGGACCATATTCCTCGGAATGTCGAGCTTTGACTCAGAAGTGCAAATAAAAGGAGTGTTTAGGGTGGAAGTGGACACGTTTTGGGAACGTTGATTTGTGTTTTTGTATTCTTCGGGGTTTTAGTCGAGCGTGGTCGTCGGTGATCTACTGGCTTGCGCTCCGAATCAGGCTGTATTTGTGCGAAAAACTCTTGGGAAATCAGGGACGTTTCGCAGAATTTTTTGTGGAAGAATGTCCTGGAGTGTGTGTCATCCTTTGATATTAATCTTAGGAAAACGAAAACGAGAATTGATTCATTTTAATGATCATAATATGTGTTGGACTTATTTCTTTATAGTATACTTTCGTAAAGTATCTCGTTGCAAGTTTCTGAAAAAGTATATGAAGTTACTTTGATTATAAACAACTTTGCTTCTGCCGTTTTTTTTTCCTGAAATTCGAGGCTTTATTGTAAAAAACTGGTTAGACATTTATGATTCAAAGTATTGTCCATCACTGGCCACTACTTTCTCCCATCTTTCGGGCAGCGTGCGATACTCGCGTTGAAAAAGCTGGTCATCTTTTGAAGCAATCCAAGAATCGCTCCAATTTTTTACTTCTTCATGAGACCAGAAGTGCTGGTCAGCCAGTCCGTGTGCTATTGATGGGAACAATTGATATTCCGAGGGAGCAACGTCTGGAAAATACGTCGGGTGAGGTAGGACTTCCCATTAAAACGTTGTCAAGTATGTCTTGACCCCTTTCGCAACATGGAGTCGAGCATTGTCATGCTGTAAAATCACTTTATCATGTCTCTCGTTGTATTGCAACCGTTTGTCTTTCAATGTTCGGCTCAAACGCATTAATTGCTTTCGTTAACCGTCGCCTTTAATTGTTTCAGTCGGTTTCAACAACTCCTAGTACACTATGTCGAGATGGTCCGACCAAATACTGAGCATGACCTTGGAACCGTGAATATTCGGTTTTGCTATCGACGTGGAATCATGGCCGGAATAAGCCCATGATTTTTATGCGCTTGGGATTTTTGTGATGAACCCATTTTTTGTCTAGAGTCACAATCCGATGCAGAAATCCTTTCGGGCTTTGTCTTGCAAGCAGCTGTTCACAAGCAAACAAGAGCCGTTCAACATATCTTGGCTTCCATTCGTACGGCTCCCAATTTACTAGTTTCTGAATCATTCCCATGACTTCCGGGCGTTTTGAAATGGCTTGTTGTGTCACTTCCACTCTCGGCATCTTTTTGGAATTATATGATCCACTTCCTTTGACCTTTTTATGAAAAATTGCAGCAAATTGAGAACATAATAAAGATTTTTCAGAATAACTATTTCTGTTTCCATACTCGATCTATTTTGTTATTTCAGCTGTGATTGAACCACTCAACACTACAAATTTCCAAATTTTTTGAACCTACAAAGTTGCATTCCATCAAAACATAAAATAACTAACATAACGTAATATTTCGAACACAATGCAATGCAATAGAAAAGCAGTGATGACATTTTCGTGTGACATTTAGACTCACACTTGAAGAGGACACCTTCCAACAATCGTAACTGTGGAAAATTTGAATAAATTCTAATCGTTGGCTGAAAATTTTTCGCATGCAAACGGAAAATTCACGCTTTGAGATGTACCCTTCGAGATTTCCTCAAAATAGAGGAAAAGGTGACCTGGAAACTTTCCTCCGCTCTCGATCCGGCAGGCGGTGATATGTGAAGACGAACTATTCGATTTTTCCCTGTCTTTCACTTTCTGGGACGTCTTCATTTGCATATCTCGTGTTTTCCGGCTTATCTCAGAAGTTTTGGCATAAGAAAACCTAATTTTCCCAGCCGAACCTCCGTATATTGTCAGATGGAATCGGACGACCTCGAATGGAAATGAAACGAGCGGTGTGTCCTTCAGACCGGAGGAAAAGTCATGAGAAATCTTTATCTGTCACGATTGTCGGTGGTTGACGTAGACAGCTGAATTGATTTCCTGCGAGATTCGAATTGAAATGTAGAAACGTTCTTGTGTTGTGCTTTTCATTTTGTATTAGATGTGGGTCAGTGATTAGTTTCGTGTTTATAGTTTTTCGTTGTTTCGTATTTGCGCAGTCTCAAAACTACTAACCTCAAAAATGTTACTTTGCTGGAATTTTTAAATCTATGAGATGCGTTGGAGTTTTTTGAAGATGTTCTCTTTATACTAACGTTGAATTACGTTTACGATTTATTTGAGGAAGAACACTTTTGTTCATTCACTTGCGAATATATTGAAAAAGTTGAAACGACATTTATATACAAGGTACCTATCTCAAAGGACAGTTCATATTTCTTCAGCCTACTGCGTGAACGTAACGTTTCGGAGTGGCGCGCTTTGCGGCGTTTTTCGGCAGCGAATCTCGCGTTGTGCGTATGTGAATTTTTCAAAAATGATAATTCTACGACTGTAACGCAATGAGGTGATTAAGAAGTGTTGAATTCCTTTTTCTCTTCATATTTATCAGAATCTGCACTGCCAGGTGTAGGCAATACGCAAAGAGATTATTGCTTTCAGAAAATTTCGTTTCAGTATTGAAGAATTATTAGAGGTGCGTTTTATCAGTTCTTAATAAAAATTACGAAATGGTTTACACGTTGAAGGAGAGAAAAGAAGTGTTGAAAATTTATTTCCAGAACAATGACTTTGCTAGGGCTACTATGAGGATTTATGTAACAACTGAATGATAAATGAATGATGAACATTTTCATCAGGATGTAGTTCATCAGAAATCTAGCAGTAGCCATAGCACAGTCATTGTTCTGGAAATAAATTTCCAACATTTCCTTTCTCTCCTTCAACGTGTAAACCATGTTGTAATTTTTAAGAACTGATAAAACGCACCTCTAATAATTCTGCAATATAGAATACTGAAACGAAATTTTCTGAAAGCAATAATCTCTTTCAGATTATTCCAGATTCTGATAGGTATGAAGAGAAAAAAGGCATTTAACACTTTTTAATCATCTTATTGTTTGTTTGTTTTTGCTTCGTATTCGAACGAACGATAAAAACGGTTTAATCGCTGCTTCTAACGGTAGGAAATTTGAGAATTTTTTATCAATACTGTATGTTGAAAATATTTTCCTTTCAATAGAAATTATACGATCAATGGGAACATCCTGTTTCATTTAGTTTTATCGGGACCTTAATTCCATAAATGTAACAACCTGTAATTTTGTGAATATTCACTTTCTAGAACAAAAACTGCAGCTCATACAAATTTGAATCCATGCATACATTTGTGCTATACAAAACTACCCTCTTTCCCTATTCAAATTCCTGATGGGTTACAAACCCACTCTCCAGGGTGTGCTAGTAGAAACAAGCTTTGTATCCCAGATCATGTCATCAAAAATTGAACTGTCTGAGTGTTTTCACAAATTCTGATTCGTTGTTCAGTTATTGAGGGTGGACACTCTTAAATGAGACACCCTGTATATCTGATCAACTTTTCAATACTCGATCGAATCATTCTCCTCATAATTTCCTCAAACCGAAAGCACTCATACGGAACAGGATTCAGTCGAGACGACTCCCATTCCATCCAGAATACATCTGGACCACATCGAATATCACGTCTCCCGAACTCCCGAGATGGGATAAAAGCCGATCAGGGAGGAACCGGAATCGCATCTGGGGGTAGATTTGAAAGGAACTGGTCCACTCGACTCAAGCGATCGGAAGGAATCCTACTTCTTCCGAATAGAGATTTCCCTCAAGCTTTCCCCGGGAATCATACATAGTAAGAAGTTTTCCGCATTCCACTTCCGATAATTGATACCCGGCCATCGAAATTTCCAACGAAATCTCGACTCGAAGGGGACCAGCCCGACACGGCCCTTCGAAGACATCCGAATGTTCCCGAACCCTCACGGACTTCTTGGTCGTCCCTAGATCAATAAGTGGGCACGGGGACACAGGCCTACTGCAATCCACTGCAAGCCGACTTCGGCGACTTCACACGGTGACCCGAAAAGCCGCGCCGTCAGCCGAAAGGAATTTCCCGGAGGAAAATCGCTAGTTTTACTCGAAAATTTACGTGTAATTCCGGTGAATTATGAATCAGATGCTAGTTCTGATTTATATTTCGAATCTTTTGTAGGGAGTTCATGAAATTCTTCGAGTTTTTAGTAACTATTTCAGACGAATGTTTTATGTTGGTAGAATACCATGCCACGACTCTTTTTTAAGGGGGAAAACTCTTCCTCATGTCGGAAAAACCGACATGATGGTTTTTTAGCGAAAAAATTAGAATAGATTAGTATGTTCTAAAACAAGTTGCAGAATGGGCTCCTATTTATGTATTCCCAAGCATAACACTAAAAAGTATTAGTCGTCACCTACTTCCACGGGAATTAAATTATATAATCACTTGCCTAAACATTTTAAGAGACTTGGTGAAAAACAATTTAAGAAAGAAGTAAAATCAATGTTGATTGACAATTGCTTTTGTAATATTCAAGAGTTCTTGACTAATTCTATCATTTAAGACTTTTTTAATACTAACTTTTGCCAACATTGTTCTCTTCATATTTTCAATATGTTGTTATTTTCTTTTTTCTTGTTGACTATTTCTATACATTGTATGATGTCTTAAAGGAGGAATAAATTATTATTATTATTTTTCCAACATAAATGAGATATTCGAACGCATGAATATGTTGGAATTGTCTTCTGCAACTAGTATTTGAAGATATTTTGTCTATTTCAATTCAAGTTTCGTGAAATATTGTCGAAATTCAAAGAAAAATTCAGAGTGAACATCCTAGTGACATTCGTATTTCACAATTGGTGTGACTGTTACGAAAATTGACAGATTACGGAATTTGAATTTGAATCGTATCTTTCAAATCTTGAAATAATTTATAATAACGCATCAAATTCGTGAATTATTTCTGACGAAATCGATTTAACACCACCAGAATTAAGAGAAATTGCGAAAAATGTTGCAAATCATTTCACAATATCCAAATTTTATTATATTGACAAATGACGTGTGTTCAATAGGATCGGAAGTCAGTGTAGACAACCACAAAACGAAAAATATAACACAAAGCAATGCTGTAATGAGTTCATTACAGCACTGTTGCCACTGTTTTTAGTACTGCAATGAACTCTTTGCGATTCTGAAATAGAGAAAAACATTTATCTAATTATATGGAGATTTCAGGGTTATATTTCTTTGTAATGTTCATACTCGGATCTCTCCTGTGATGGATTTATCTAATATCTGCCAAATTTTTGATACAGAACAGTTCTGCCAACCAACATTTCACAATTCAAAAATTGCTAACCGATATTCATGAAAATATTCCATGAATATCAATAAAAATTCAGTGAATATCAATAAAAATTCAGTGAATGAGAGAAAATAATGTATAATACTCGTACCGAAGGCTCATTCCAACACTCGTTCATTCGAAAATTCCCCACCTCGTGGCTTCTTTTCGAATTTTAAACTCGTGAAAAAATATTAATATGTTTTCTGTACCTGTATTATAAATAACTATTCTCTAATTCGCAGAATTTTTGCAAATGTGGTTAGCAGGACAGTTTTCTGTATCACAGATTTGGCAGGTAATACAACAGATAAATCCGTGGCAGTAGAATTCCGAATGCAAGCATATAATAAAAAAATATTACCATGAAAACTGTGTGAATCTGAGATATTCTCGAACAATTTTGTTCTACAAGGTGGGGCTGAATGAACGGATTAGCCACAGAATTGAAGAAATACTTATATTTATAAATAAAATCACGAAATGATATTCCATTTATTTCTATAAAGATTGAGTGAATTGATGAATAAAATGTGTAATACTTGTACCGAAGGTTCATTCTTACACTCGTTCATTCAAAAACTCGTGACTTCGTGGCTCCTTTCTGAATTCTTCTGAAAATGCTGTAAATATTGTGGATTGATATGGAAATTAGAAAATGTGCTAAATTTTCCGAGGAAACAAAATTTTCAAAAATTGCCAGAGAAAAACTTCCCGATAAAGTAAATTTCCGATTTTCCTGCAAATAACAAATTTTCATTAATTTCCTCGGCCAAAGGTCATGCTATCGATTTTCCAACGTAGGATTCCATCGGGATAAGAACGTGTCCCGAATAGAGGCTAAATCTTGCAATCGGGTGCAAAACACGTCCCTGTTCATAATGGCAGACGGTAAAGGTATTGTGTACTCAAAACTCGTGGAAGTTCGTCGAAGTTTGGCCAACTTCGATCAACAATGACTCCGGCTTCTCCACTCCAACGTACATAGTTTGCTGTGAATGGATATTTGCCAAGAACAACAGGAAGTGGATTGTAGCATGCGTTTAAACTTTCATTAGCAGCTTGTTATGTTGCTCTTCAATTCTGGATTAGAGGGAAGGACGTCCATTTCATATCACGTGCTTCCGATTAATTCTTCAGTAGGTAGGTCGGTAGGAACATATTCATGAAAACTGGACGTGCGTACATGTCCTGTCGGTGGTTTACTCGTATATGGTTTATGAGGAAATATATATACAGAGTTGCGTAGAAATGTTCGTCGAATTGTATGCTACCAAAAATTCTTCTAGAATCCTTCATTTCATTTTTTCATTCAAACCTGACATTTTGAAACTTCCTTAATTATGTAGACCATTTTCCTCGTCCTTTCACCACCTCAGAGTAATAAGCATAGATAGAGGGAGCATGTCATATTCAGTAAGCAAATTTTGCCCGCAACAAAAACTCTCAAATTTGACATGAAACGCGCGGAAATGAAAACATATCAGTGATACGATATTTCACTCAATTCGCGAGTTTCTCTTCCAAGAACGCACTCTCTATGTCCCATATTGAATAAACGTTTCATATTAACTCCCAATATATTGAAATAAATACCCAAATATATCAGAAATTCAGAAAACAAACTTCAAGCGTGCCAAACGATGTGAAACAACCGATGACACTAGGAGAGCAAAACTTGCCAAACCTTGCATTTCAGCAGGTGGATACAGAAAATAATAAATATTCTGCTTATTTTAAATTCGGAAAAATATCGGATTCCAAATATTCAAATCTGAATATTTAATCGGAATCACTCAAATAAACATATTTCATTCAATATTGTATACATTCATAACGATATACAGGGTGTTTCCTAAACATGCGGCAAAAATTCAGGGGGTTGTTCCTTGGACTATTCTAAGAATATTTTGTCCTTTGATGATTTTTGGAAAACCTATTTGTTTCGAAGATATAGGGGAAACAAAATTTCAGATAATAACATTTTATTATGAAAAATTACATGAAAATTCAACTCAACCTACAAAAACTGTTGAAAATGACCACCTCTAGCCAGCATACAAGCATCCAATCTTCTCAAAGATAAAATGTTAATTGCTAATACATCACAAAACGAATTCAAATGAAAACCGTGTTTAATCTGTATTCCTTTACCATCTGCACTTATCAATTTTTAGTCAAAAAACTGGCCGTTTTTAGTAATTGGAATGTTGTTAAACAAATTTAAAAATAAATTGTACCTACTTAGTAAACACAGTGCGGTACGCATTTTTATTTAAACTATTATTAATTTTAAAAATATGAAAAATGTTGTTCGCCCTGTATCTTCGAAACAAAGAGGTTTTTCAAAAATCATCCAAGGACAAAACATGCTTAAAATAGTCCAAGGAACAACCCCCTGAATTTTTGCCGCATGTTTAGGAAACACCCTGTATAGTAAAATTGTGGATTCGAAAATATATCACAATCTTTAAGAACCAGTAATTATGGACCCATGAAATAATCTTGTCAAATACCATTCGCATTTTATACAAAAAGGATTCGTGCAGGTGCAATAATTCTCGTCTTCGTCTTCTCGTCTGGATAATCCATCTTTCAATATTTCATCATTCATATTCTTCCTGGAGTATCTAGAGCATCTGATTAAAAACTATATTTTGTTAGTGACTATCCTCTGTGAATGCTGGCAATCATGTTATGCTACATAATTTCATAATCAGCTATTCTAAAGACCTGTTTGATTGTTATTCCTATCCATTGCCTAATATAACTGTTAGTCAGGACTTTTGTCTAATACTTTGAGACTACATATCTTCTTACTTGCTTTGCAAAATCAGTTGCTGATTATTCGTCGCACATCACCTGTACCGGATATGAAATTTTTCTGATTTTAACACTCCCGTCAACAATTGGTACTCCTCAGTACCTCATTATGATCGCATCTGATACCTTCATCTTATACCTCAATCTGTCACGTATCAGTATACTAACCAGAGAAGATCTAAACCTCCCCTAACCCCATAATCGCCACCACTGGCCTCAAGAAGGTGAGGACTATGAAGTGAGGCATGATTCAGTTGTCAGGCAATCAGCTGAACGCCCCAAGGGAGACATTACCCGCGTCATCCTTCATCTCTAGGTTGCAGGATCGTCGTCTCTTCAGAGCCTTATGGCACGCACGTCGTCCCGACGGGACCGACGCCGACGTAATTCGCAGCCCCGGAATATCCCACAGGACGCGCCATGATTGCCAGGAGATGCTACATGAATACAGCTGGCGCGGTTATGCCCATTGTTATGCAAAATTTGCCGGAACTCGTACGTACGCACCTTCTATATCAACTTCTTTCTGCGGAGTTACACATGTTTTCGACGCGATGAATACGGGATAGGAAGCTGATGGTGGTCTCTTTGTATGGATGCAGAGTGCTCCTTTTGTTGGTGGAAAATTGGGACATATCCGCGGTTTGCATACTGACTGCAGGTTTTTCAGGAAAACTCTGCGTTTTAGAAGGGATAAACGTGGTTCTGAACTTCGGTACAGATAACACTTCATGTCAGTGTTTGTTACACTCAGTTCCTCTCTAGATAACTAAGTAATATAAGGGTTGTACTCAGATTGTAGGTCGATATAAATATTCTTTTGAGAAAGATTACAAAAAATTTTCAACTAAAACAATAAAGCCGGTGTGGATGTAATCGCAGTATCTTCAGAGGGAAACATATATTTCAACGTATGATACAAGAGCCTAACCGTATAGTTGTAGTAATTGGTTTGTGTATTTGTTTACAGAATAAGCTGACATATATTTAAGAGCTTCTTCTTCATCCAAACAAAATCTTATCCATCTTTCCTTTTCACCTAAAGTTGACGACGCATATTATAATTAAAGTTGAAAAAAAACATACAGAAACCAAAAAGGAGTAGAACGACCCATTCTTGAAAGGAATCTGAAACTGAATATATATATATATATATATATATATATATATATATATATATATATATATATATATATATATATATAGCTTGGAAACCACTACGACATTTACAAATTGGACAACCATTCACCAAGAGGTCAATGGTTTCTTCTACGCCACACTCATATAGTGCCCTTTGAAGAGCAAACTATTGGAAAGGCCATGATCAGTCCTAAGTCGATTTGAAGTACACCAAATTTTCCTGAAAACCTGGCAATTTCTCTGAAGGATCAATGATACGACTGCTGTTTAAGACATTACGTGACTTTAATCTTGCAGTTCTAGTATCTGGGAGGTTGAACATAATTGGAAATGTGTTTGATTAGAAATAAAATTCATCTTTAGATTTGTTGAGTGCAACCTTAATCTGTCTTCAAATATGAGGTCGAAGTAAAAGTGATAGCACCAATATGAAGGTGTATATGTAATAGTTCCACTGATTTTTATCATTGAAAAGTTAAGCTGTGTAGTAGTTTATTAAACATGATATTTTCATGATTCATATGCTTCAGTTTTTTTCAATCCTACGATCAATCGGAAAAATCCTTAATTTATTTTATTTAATCTACTCCTATCGAATTATATATTGATTATTCAACTGCTTTTGAGATATTGATAGTATGTATTAACAAACAGCGTCAGTTATAATAACTCACCACTATAACTCACTATAATCAATAGGAAAAGATGGATCTGTGCTTCTATAATTCTGTACTTCTATTTGGTTGGCCGAAAGGGAACACTCCATTATTGTTATTGAGGAAAGGAATGTCACTTTGATAATTTTGACGTTTATGAGTAACTTTTGGGGTTTGTCAATGAAGTTCTTTCTCTATTCTTGTATTTCAGTATTTATTGTTATAGTCGTAGATAAAGTATAGTTTTCAACTTGCGGTAATGGTCATAACTCACTTGATGAATTACAGCACTTGCCTGCGGCTCGTGCTGCAAACTTCATCTGCGTGAGTTATGAACTCACCGCTCGTTGCATATCAATGTCAACAACAATCATTGAAATTCCTGGATTGGAGATAAAACGCGGCAAATATTCTATTTTACCCCGATTGCCTATCTGGATTTAGAGAAAGTGGCACGCCACTGTGACTCTCCCCCGCACTTAATAAGCCCGTTATCATGTATGGAGGAAGAACGGTACAGTGAAAATTTCACTTACCGGCTTTTCAAAGGGAAATGCAAGCCTTCCCACGGGAGCTGATGTCTTCGTCGATAGCAGCTGATGCGGAAATATTACTCGGACACATCCGAGTGTAAAATGCAAATGGCAGACAAAACAGACGGCTGGAACTGAGTCGCGAGGGTGGAAAGGAACTTCGCTCTGTATAGGAACGATAGTGTCGATAGAAATTTTCAGGTTATATTGGAAAGTCCATCTGAAGATCACTCGGACGATTCCAAAAGGATATATTATGGAAATTAAACTATCCATGACATACCTTTCTGCGTGCTTGTTGCTGAATTTTGATTGAATTCAAATTGTTGAGATCAAATTCAACCTTTCTTTCCAGTCAGACTTTTCTCTCAGTTTCCCTCAGTTCCTTTTGGTACTTTTCCTGGTCCTACAGTAGGTTATTAAATGATAACAAAAAAATCTTCATTGGTCCTTTAAGACATTAATATTGCAGGATAAGTCAATGAAAAGAAGGAAATAAATATGATTTAGTCTAACTTATATCATTCGATTCACTCATACATTATAATAACTCTTATTTATGGTAATATGGAAATGACACGATGGAAAGTTTTGGTATATTCATGTGAGTTCTATGAAAGTAGAGGGCAGGATGTATCAGCAGCAGACTGTGAGAGACAGTCAGATTTCTGAAGCCCTATTTATGGATATATTCATTTTATGAAAACTTGTGTTCTGAATAAACCTCTGAGCAATAAACACAGCTAGAGGGAGGATACGTCATTTTCAGTGAGCGAATTTTGTGCCCAACTATCAAATTTGACATAAGGGACGCGGAAATGAAAACATATCAGTGATACGATATTTCACTCAGTTCGAGAGTTTCTCCAAAAAGAAAATACTTCTTACGTCCGATAGTGAATCAACGTTTCATTTCAACTCAAAATTATTGAGAAAAGTATTGAGATAAATACATAAATACCTATATCAGAAATTCAGAAAACAAACTTCAAGCTCGCAAACTAGGTGAAACAACCGATGACACTAGGAGAGCAAATGTTGCCAAATCTTGGATTTCAGCAGATAGATACAGAAAATTATAAATATTCTGCTTATTATTATTTCGACAATAAGGTAAAATATCGGATTCCAAATTTGCATATTTAATAGGTAATCACTCAAATAAATATATTTCATTCAATTTAATCTACATTCATAATGATATAGTAAAATCGTGGATTTGAAAAGATATCACAATCCGACAACAACATCTAATTATGTTGGGGACATCTAAAACTGATTCAACTAAAATTTATGAATCATTGGCAAAATAGCAGAACGAATCAGGAATTTTTGCAAGGTGACAAATTTCATGAGACATAAGACGCAGTATTATTTTAATAAATGAGTAGAAGATTCAGAATGCATTGTCCTTGGAGGATGGCATATATCAAAAACGAAATAATTGAACTTTTGATGTAATATATTTCATAATGCCTTTTCATTCGCTAATAAATGATATTGTGTTGAATGTTTTATGTTTTCATGGTAATCCACATAGCAGAAAGATTAGGTTTCAGATTGTTGTTCAGAAGATTGAGAAATTGAATCAAAATTGTGCATGAAAAACTACTTGAATACGAATTCAAACAAACGTGCAAAGGTTACTGGCTTTACTTCAATGTTTTCCTCATTTCATCATACAAAAATTCTTTTACTTCTCGATTTTGTTTCTTTATATTTCTCTACAAAATCAGAATGATCAATTCTATTATAAGGAGTACTAGTAAACCGAAAAATGTTGAAAAAAACTCGACTTGTAGATAAAAGAGGAAATCATAATAATTGATGGGACTGTAAACCAGAAATCGCTAGCAATTTTCGGCTAGTACCTGTCAAAAAACCTAATCTATGAGCCATTGCAATCTTCCACACTCATCATTTCGTTTTTCACTCGAAATCTGCCCCATTCAACCTTCCAATCTGTCCCGTTTGGGATCTAAATCCGCGGTTAAGAGACGTGATACCGTAATAATGTATCGTTAATATATACCTCAATAAAGCACCATTCACATTTACGAGCCATTCGGCAGACGAGTTTCCTGGCGAAAGAACGTCAAATAAGGCAATCTCTTCCCTAATACCAGTTCCTGGTATTAAAAAGATTTTAAAAATGCAGACCGCGTCATGTTTCAGTAGTTCAGTAGCGTTTTAATGCATAATTCACAAAATGTTCCGTGTTTACAGCGCCACTCGCCGCAATTGGCCAATCAGACCTGGCGGAATAAGTTTCGAACGATCTAATGCTGGATCATGTGGAGTGCGCTCTCTCTCTCAGATCCAACTTTACAATTCGGTCGTCTATGAAGATCCAATTTTCCGAATTTTACTTTTACTAGCACGAATTTTCTTCGTTTTACTGACTCATTATTTTCCGGATTTTCATGGCGTGTAATGGTTGGAGAAACGAAATTAAAAATCAGACTTCTCTCATGTTGAACGATAAAAACTATGTTATATCGAAGAGAATTCGCCACAATCTGCCTCATTCTGTAACTGTAAATCGAATAGGGATGGTATGGATCGAATAGAAATACATCGGAATCGTTTCGAATTGATATTCTGTTACTATTTTTTCCTAAATTCGAGGCTTTATTGTAAAAACGTAGTTATACATTTATGATTCAAAGTAGTGTCCATCGCTGGCCACTATTTTCTCCCATCTTTTGGGCTGCATACGAATCTCACGATGAAGAAACTGAATCTCTTGACTCGATCCAATTTTTTACTTCATAAGACCGGAAGTGCTGGTCAGCCAGGCAGTGAGCCATTGATCGAAATAAGTGATGGTCCGAGGAAGCAACGTCTGGAGAATACGGCAGTTAGGGTAGCACTTTCCAATTCAACGTTTCCAAGTATGTGTTTACCACTTTGGCAACATAGGATCCAATAATCCAATAAATTAGTGAAATAACTTTATCAGGTCTCTAGTTGTATTACGGCCGTTTGTTGTTCAATGCTCGATAACGATCGTCTGTGACTGTTTCAGTCATTTTTAACAACTCATAACAATACGCCGAGCTGGTCCCACCAAATACTGATCATGTTGTTTCTGAGTCAGTCCTATTGACTTTCAGATGTTTTGAAATGGCTTGTTGCGTCACTCCCAATGGTCCTGCCATTTCTTGTTGCGTTTGACACGAGTCTTAAAAAAGTAATGCCTCCGATTATGTACCTTCGAAAACCTTCTCTCTTCCACTGCCATGCTGGTCTCCGACGTCAAAATGACTGTTTTTGAAGCGCTGAAACCGAGGCTGAAACCACTCTCGGCACATTCTTTCACTAATAACGGCCTTGCCATACGTTTTTGAGAGCATTCGAGGAGCCTCAGCCGCGAATTTCTTCATATTAAAGCAGAAAATCAAAACCTCCCGCAAATGGCGAGAATTTGGCTCGTAAGCTATCATGTTTAATCAAGAATAAATTCATGATCCAGGCACAAATTGACTTATATTCCGATGGCGTTATGTTTCCAAATACCATAGCTTATTTTATAACATCTACGATCTATTTATTTCGACTACCACTTACTGCTACAGTCATCTATTGCAAAAAGGCGGAAGCAATGAAGAATTGACTGGCAAAAGTTGCATACTTTCTTGGTAATGTTAATGTCAAATCTCTTGAAAATGGCATAATCAGAGTTATTTAATCACATTACCTTTCTCTACCTCTATCAACTTCCTAACCCAAGCGATGACCTTCCCAGTTGATACAAATCTTTCTGCCTTCCTGTAAAAGCTGATTTCGACCGATTATTCTGCCAGAATAATAACGGTTGTACAAGAATTAACAAGGAAAGTTTTAATTTTTGTTAGCCTTGTTTAGGACACCCCATCTCAGGGTAATTGTTGATCCAACGCCTAAAACCCAGGCAAATTGATAATCAACCCAAATTTCAATTAATCCACAACCCATCTAATTGCCCCCGACTCGATTCATTTGGTATTCATAGAATAACGATGAGAGTTCAGTTAGGCGATAATATTCTGTGTTGGGGCCGCGTTCCGTAACGCCGTTATTATCACTTTCCGAAACTCCATAAACACATATAGTCTTTCTGATCGCAATACAAAGCTCCGGGGACAATAACCGTCAAAAATAAGCCGTCCGTCAACAATCTAATCGCCAAAGCGGGTAAAAACGGAATACAGAATCAAGGGTCGCCGCCACCAGCCATTAAATTTATACAATAAATTCCCGTTCGGGCTTATCCGGGGCGGCGTTGCAGCCCCAGCATCATCCTCCGGTCCGGCGATCATCCGAGAATCCGATATGAAACATAGAGTAAATTAATTAAAAATTTCTGATCTTGTCTTCCTGATTATCGACGGAGTCGGAATTAATTAACAAATTCCAATTACGTTCCGTACTTGGGCGATAAAGTCTGGCGTTTTATATCGACGAACGAGGACAGAGGAGCCGAATCGACGGGCTGGAAGGGTTGTAATTGGAATTTGATGAAATCCTATGCTATGACGACAATGGGCGAGATTATCTATAGGTATGTGTGTCAAGGGGAATCCGGGGGATTGCATGGAGCGTTTTCGCCGAATTTTTCTACCATATAATTCCGTAATCAACAGATTTCCCGAACTGAAAGGGTTTACTCTTGTACGGTTCGGACTCAACTTTATTTTTGAAGTGAAATTTTCATTCAACCTATACGGCATATTGAATATATTAATCCCTGAATTCACCCTTGGCTGAGTTAAGAGGGGTTTATACCGTTTCAGCGGTCTGTTCGAAAATAAATAAGCTATGTTTTACGCTAGAGCACTCAAAGAAATTTAGCAGCATATACAACAGAAATTCGGTGATTTCTATAGGAAGTTCCCCCTATATAGGCGACAGCAGAAATATTTGTTGAATTTACGTGACAATTCCTGTCGTTTGATTCTTGTAGAAATAATTAATTAGTTAGTTAATGCAACCATACTGTAGTTTGTCATTTCAACAGGACAATAATAATGTAACAAAAACCGGAATATATGCATGACTATTTACAGGATCCTTACATTCGATTTAACAGGAATTTACTGTTAACTGGATAGTTGTATTCCAAGCTTCAAACTTCAGTATCTACGATAATTTTCAGTAGTGAACCCCGAAGTGAAACAGGAATTTTTACTTATAGCGAAATTATATCATTTAACAGAAATTTGCCGTTGAATTGATGAGCTTTTTTTGTTCGAATTATTACACGAGATTATCATTGGAAATAATAAATCGCAATTGATGTTATTACATTTTGAAATATTTTTGTATAACAATTTAATTTAAGAAAAATAACATTTCTATCATGAAATTGTCTAGCAGCATATATTACAGGAATTCGGTGATTTCTGCAGGAAACTCCCCTTATATAGGCGACAGCAGAAATATTCGTTGAATAGACGTGAAATAGTCGTTTGATTCCTATAGAAATGACAAGTTTTTCAAATTAGTTAATGCAACCATACTGTAGTTTGTCATTTCAACAAGACAATAATAATGTAACAAAAACCGGAATATATGCATGACTATTTACAGGATCCTTACATTCTATTTAACAGGAATTTACTGTTAACTGGATAGCTGTATTTCAAGCTTCAAACTTCAGTATCTTCGACAATTTTCAGTAGAGAACTCCAAAGTAAAACAGGAATTTTTACTTATGGCGAAATTGTATCATTTAACAGAAATTTGCCGTTGAATTGATGAGCTTTTTTTGTTCGAATTATTACACAAGATTATCATTGGAAATAATAAATCGGAATTAATGTTTTTACATTTTTGAATATTTTAGTATAACAATTCAATTCAAGAAAAATAACATTTCTATCATGAAATTGTCTAGCAGCGTATATTACAGGAATTCGGTGATTTCTACAGGAAACTCCCCCTACATAAGCGACAGCAGAAATATTTGTTGAATAGACGTGACATAGTCGTTTGATTCCTATAGAAATGACAAGTTTTTCAGATTGGTTAATGCAACCATACTGTAGTTTGTCATTTCAACAGGACAATAATAATGTAACAAAAACCGGAATATATGCATGACTATTTACAGGATTCTTACATTCGATTTAACAGGAAGTTCCTGTTTAATGAACCAACTAGATAGTTGTATTCCAAGCTTCAAACTTCAGTATCTACGAGAATTTTCAGTAATGGACTCCAAACTAAAACAGGAATTCTTACTTATAGCGAAATTGTAGTATCGATTTAACAGAAATTTGCCGTTGAATTAATGATCTTTATTTGCTCGAATGATTACACAGGGTTATCATTGGAAAAAATAAAGTGGAAATAATTTCATTGCATTTCGAAATAGTTTAGTATACAATTTAATTTAAGAAAAATAACATTTCGATCATGAAATTGTCTAGCAGCATATATTACAGGAATTCGGTGATTTCTGCAGGAAACTCCCCTTATATAGGCGACAGCAGAAATATTCGTTGAATAGACGTGAAATAGTCGTTTGATTCCTATAGAAATGACAAGTTTTTCAAATTAGTTAATGCAACCATACTGTAGTTTGTCATTTCAACAAGACAATAATAATGTAACAAAAACCGGAATATATGCATGACTATTTACAGGATCCTTACATTCTATTTAACAGGAATTTACTGTTAACTGGATAGCTGTATTTCAAGCTTCAAACTTCAGTATCTTCGACAATTTTCAGTAGAGAACTCCAAAGTAAAACAGGAATTTTTACTTATGGCGAAATTGTATCATTTAACAGAAATTTGCCGTTGAATTGATGAGCTTTTTTTGTTCGAATTATTACACAAGATTATCATTGGAAATAATAAATCGGAATTAATGTTTTTACATTTTTGAATATTTTAGTATAACAATTCAATTCAAGAAAAATAACATTTCTATCATGAAATTGTCTAGCAGCGTATATTACAGGAATTCGGTGATTTCTACAGGAAACTCCCCCTACATAAGCGACAGCAGAAATATTTGTTGAATAGACGTGACATAGTCGTTTGATTCCTATAGAAATGACAAGTTTTTCAGATTGGTTAATGCAACCATACTGTAGTTTGTCATTTCAACAGGACAATAATAATGTAACAAAAACCGGAATATATGCATGACTATTTACAGGATTCTTACATTCGATTTAACAGGAAGTTCCTGTTTAATGAACCAACTAGATAGTTGTATTCCAAGCTTCAAACTTCAGTATCTACGAGAATTTTCAGTAATGGACTCCAAACTAAAACAGGAATTCTTACTTATAGCGAAATTGTAGTATCGATTTAACAGAAATTTGCCGTTGAATTAATGATCTTTATTTGCTCGAATGATTACACAGGGTTATCATTGGAAAAAATAAAGTGGAAATAATTTCATTGCATTTCGAAATAGTTTAGTATACAATTTAATTTAAGAAAAATAACATTTCGATCATGAAATTGCCTCAGAATCTCGATTCCTAATATCCTTTCCTTTCCCCGATATTCTTCAGAAGCCAGCAATGAAAATTTCCGTTTTGACATTCCTCCTCCTTTCAGACGACCAGAGCAGATCCCGGGGATACCTTGGCAAAGCGAATTAATGAAACTTACGGTAAAATTCATAAGCGAAAGGTCAACTAAGGCCGCATACGACATCAAAGGTGAGCGTTCCTCAGACCAAACATGCAGTATTTATGCTTGAGGTATCGCAAAATGAATTTCGGCATAAATTAAAATATCGTAAACATCAAAAGAGGAATGCTCGCCAGTTGGAGAATTATTCAAATTGAAGTATCCATGCCGGACTGGGCTTCACCGGTCAAATTGAATAATGTTTTCTCCAGGGCACACTCGATTCAGAATCAACGTCTGTGAGGGCCAAAATGAAACATTCATCAAAATTCAAAACTATAGAATATAATTATGCCAAAGTATGGTAGGGGCGTATTTCGAAATTCTGAATCTCTAGGGTCTTCGTATACCTTTGTATCAAGCCATACGATCCAGGAGAGACCTTTTCACTTTACAGATCAGCTCTGTACGTTTTCATTCGGGCTCAGCTAACGGTGTTTACTTCTGGATTCAGTCAATCCAAATGGATATGCTTTCAACTAAATATTATCCTTCGTTTTCAGGCAAGGGTCGTCTGTACCCTGCATACAGTCTGAGTGGTTCTGAGGGTGAAGACTCTCCTAGACGAAACCAAAACAACCACACCTATCAACATCCAGTGTATCAGCAACCCGCTGGTCTCAGCGATACCCCCACCTCCGAGGAAAACGGATCTGACGCCACTTTGACTGACTCGGAACTGGCATTGGCTAGAGATTCAACTCTTCTTGTGCATAACGGTAAGTGAAGTTGATTATTTGAGGATTTTTTGATTTTTTTCAAGGTATGTGCTCCAATCGTATTTTTCTATCACTTTCCGCCTGAAATTTATTCTCAATCTTTTCGCTGCTTCGTCTATTCTAACGGTGTAAGGTCTGGACTTCTCGCTGGTCAAATTAGAATCAAACTTGATCTACGTAGAAGAATTCAACGAAAATGAAGCGAGGTGAGAAATCTTTTTGAAATCACAAGAACTCAAATATTTCGTAAGCTGTTGATTGAGCAAATGAGTCATGCTTACATGTCCTCCAAGGTTCATGTCTGTTTTGGAAACACCCTGTATATTCTACCGTGCTTATAGGTCCCACAGGAAAAACGCTCGAAAATCCCCAGAACTATACAGTGATGCCGGTAATAATAGAACATTGACTTCCATATACAGGGTGAGTCACTAGTACTCGATCGGTCGATAACTCCTGTAAATTTTGGGCTAGGAGAATTTTGACAAATTGACAACATGAATACATAAGCTTGAATTATTTTTGACTCTACTGGCTGATCCGAAAGCGATGAAACATGATACCACCTTGTTTTTTTCTTTAAAAGGGATTGCCCAATTTTTATATCATACTCATAATCTGCATAAAATTCTGATTTCGTAATACCCCACCCTCATCATTTATTTGTGATATTTTTTGACGAAGGCCACGTTTTTCAAAAAATTTCATGATTATAATAGTTAAACCTAAAGATCATATCTTGAAAGAAATTCGAGATGATTGTACAATTTATTTCTCATTGAATTTTTCAAAGTCTTCTGGCCAATTTGCGGATAACTCTATAGGCAGTCCTAAAAAGTCTACAAGTTTCAAAAAATATCCTTTACAAAATGTTAATAAATCCATTTTTTCGAATGGCATTCCTTTTTTTTTGTGTGAGTAGTCTTCATTTTTATCTAGACATGTTGAGCATGAAATGAATGATTTTCAAAATGCTTTGCGTTTCATATTTCTCACTGAAAGTGGCAGTATACTTTTTACGCATACAATTTCGAAATAATAAGATAACTCAACTCTACTTAATACCTACTAGTATTATGTATTAAAGGTAAGCCAAATTGAAGAAGTTATCAGTGAAGAAAAACAGGAACATAGTTTGAATTCTTTTAAGGAGTTCAAAATGACCATATGAGCGATAAATATTGCTGAGACTTTTTCAGCTGAAAATATACAGTCATTTCGAACTCCTTAAGAGAATTATTCGGACTATGTTCCAGTTTTTTTTCACATGGTCCCCATTTCATTTTATCGAAATTAATGTTTTCAACCATCGGCATCGGTTATAGCCGAATTTATTTCTGTTCGCTACACTGCTCGTTCAATTTCGACCGTTTATTCTCAGATTTCGTAGTCCGAACAAGACAGAAAAAAAACTGATAATTCCATATGCCTCAATTTCTATAACCTCATATTTATTCGTTAACGCTAGGTTGAACTCAACCGACGGTCAACCATGGTTTATAAGACTGGCACTGAATGAGGTGAAGGAGGCTGAAAAGGCGCATAAATTGACGACTGCTCAAAGTTCTCTTGTTAGTGCTTTCCTTATATTTTGAGCTTTTTTCATTTATCTTTCCCGTTGAAAAAATTAAGTGAAATGGGAGAAAATATCGAACCAGTAAGAATAATTAATTCCTTCAAATCTGTATAATTATCTTACTCGGAATTGATCCTCTACTACACAAGCACTCCTCCGAACGCAGCCTCATCTTCTTTCCTCGAAGACGTTAAAACTTTTCTAATCTTTCCGTTAATATTCCTACCTCCGCAGGAATAATTTTTTTTCTTTCCTCCCTCAGGTCCGGAACCGCGATCCTCTTCCCATTCGCAATTAAAATACTCCAAATACTGCCGCCGTTTCATAAGGAATTAACGTCGGCGAAGACGCTTTTGCCTCCCGAAGATCTTATTATGCATATTCCCGACTTTTTATTGCTCGCCGCCTTCCGGATAGCCTCTCGACGGCCGATACAACGAATTTTCATATTTCCCGGTCGGCTCGAATGAGAATAAACGCGCCCGTCCAAGGTCTTAATTTGGACGCGGATGGAAAAGTGGTACCCCCCTCCCGCTCGTATTTGCATGATTGGATTCTTACGTTTCTTCGGGCCTTTCTCAATTTTTCCAGCTACTGCGGTATTATTTTGATTAGAGGGTGGCTCTTGTATGAGGGGGGAGAATTATTTTTTAATCGGGCGTTTTGTCTTTTAGCGGTTTTGGGGATCTTGGTGGCGGTTTGAGGAGGAGTAAAAGGAGTTTCTCTCAGTTAAACTTCTCTGTATGTTGTATATATTATCATTTTTTTTATATATTTCTGTACTTGTATATATAACGGGTGTTTTTTTTCGAGGTATATAACTTTAAGTTGGCATTTCTGTTCAAGGTGGCGACCGATTCAATAATTGTCGAGTGATTCATTCTCAGTTTGGTTTGGCAATTCATCATGAATAGACTCATGCCTACACAATGCTTGCAAATAGTGCAATTTTATTTCGAAAATAATAATGGTTCTGTGCGGAATGCGTATCGCGCACTACGTCCATTTTATTTGTTTAGCGATGAAGCGCACTTCTGGTTGAATGGCTACGTCAACAAACAAAACTGCCGCATTTGGAGTGAAGCTTATCCCCAAGTGTATGTCGAAACACCGTTACATCCAGAAAAACTGACTGTTTGGTGCGCTTTATGGGCTGGTGGAATCATTGGTGCGTACTTCTTCAAAAACGATGATGGCCAGAATGTTACAGTCAATGGTGATCGGTATAGAGCCATGATTACTGACTTTTTCATTCCTGAATTGAACAACCATGATGTCCAGGAGCTGTGGTTCCAACAAGTCGGCGCAACATGTCACACAGCTCGTGCCACAATCGATTTATTGAAAGACAAGTTTGGTGACCGCCTAATTTCACGTTTTGGACCTGTGAATAGGCCTCCAAGATCTTGTGATTTAACACCGCTAGACTACTTTCTATGGGGCTATGTGAAGTCATTGGTCTATGCGGATAAGCCACAAACCCTTGACCATTTGGAAGACAACAAATGTTGGAAAAAGTCATCGAAAATTGGACGTCCAGATTGGACTACATCCGAGCCAGCCATGGCGGTCATAAACCAGAAATCAATAATGAAATGCCACAAGATTATCTTGCGGATAAATAAAATTCATGTCAATCGAATAATCCATCGTTGTTTTATTGCAATTTAAAGTTCTATAGCTCTAAAAATTACACCCTTTATTTTGAAATTGTACTCTCTTCTCTTCCAGTAATTTCTTTTTATATGTTTTTATATATTTCAAACAATTTTCTATCTGTGCTTGATGTTGCAATGCCTTAGCATCTCTTCAGCTAATGACCATAGTTGTCGATGATGAATTACTGAATAGGCGAACCAACTAAACTGAACTGGCGAGTAGATGCAGTAACCAAACCTACGCAGAGCACAATACATTCTCCTACAAGCTCTAAGATTCTGAGACTCTGAGACGTCGAACAGAGGGTTAGGAGAGCCGGAACATAAAACATTGAAACAAAGCATTTTCGCAAAACTCCGATCCACGCACATATACCAAAATGCCAATAATCCCCTAGAAAGTGAAGAAATTTGAAGGGAAGAATGGCCACTCTCCCATTCCTCTTAGCCGTCTCCCCAAGTTATGGCCTAGTTTTCATTACGTCCCATCCACCTCGGGAAAAATACGTTCTGGGCCCCTCCGGCAATAACCATTCACCTTAAAAACTCACCGTTTCCCATTACCCTCGTCAAATTTCGCTACCGCCCAATTTAGAGAGTGGCCTCGTAAAGTTCCTCTTTATGTACCCGTAGATGGAGGTTGATAACAATCTCGGAAGGACTATTTACGTCTTACGCGTCATGTGGAAGACGTTGGCGATGGCGCTGTTCTTTTCCCGTGGTCTCTTAGATCTCGCAGATTACGCCGTCGAGGTAACATGAGGTAGCTGTTGGGATTAGGTAGATGTTTTTCTCGGGCTTAACCGATGCGATCCTGTTGAAACGATGATGGCTGTTGGAAATAGAGAGATTACGGCATGTGGGAAGGTCGATTCTTTCCATATCGTTTAGCATAAGGGAATGTGAATGCATCAAAACTTATGTGTTGTTGTTGCCAGTGAAGATGTATTTTAGATAAGGAGTTATCGAATGGCCAATATTTCCCCATGAAAACTACAAAAGAATATCAATGGTCGACTAAAAAAATACGGAAAGCACTAACGTGTGCACAGGAACTTTTGGGACTTGTTCATTCTTGCGTTGATTGCATTTTTCGGGACCACAAATTTAGCTATGTAAAGTACCGAATGTGATCTCCAAAAGCGCAAGTGACACATGACTGATGAGTGACTAAAAGCTCTGCACTCAAGACAGGGTTGTCCTCATGTTTCCTTTATATATTCAGCTTGAATTTTCTGTTATTCTGATCTCTACTATCAACATGAAATTTGCAAAGGAGCTTGTAGTTGTTATTCTATAGAATATAAGTCTTTGATTTGCACATATATTTCAACAATAGATTCTTGAGATCGAAAGGAACCCCTTTCACCATTTGGTCTAGATGGAAAGAAAAAGCCAATTTCAGTTCTCATAATGAACTATGCCACCTCTGGAAACCTGCACACTAAAGTTTTTCGAACTATAAGATATATTTTCAACCTCGGGAATGAGTACTATATTAGAAACACCATCTTACCTACCAATTTAGGTATATGAACATGTTCATTTTCTTTCCATACATCTTAGGATATGCATGTCATTCCATTTGAAAGAACGCACTTTTCATCATTTCAATATGTCTCACTGAAGCATGTGATTTCGAACAACCCTGTATGATTACAAGTAAATGGTACACGGGATATTGGTAATTGGTAATTTCTGCTTTCTAGGAAACCAACTACCAAAACTGCTAGAGATAGGAACAAGCAAGTTGATATATAAATAATCAAGAGGCTGTGGCAAACAGCTATAATATACAGAAGGGTCTACTTGAAATATCGAAGTGGTATATTTTGATAAGCGGCATCACTGCAGCGCTGAGAATATTTCAGATAAAAAGAGCAGTGGTTCCTACTGAAAGAACCAAATTTTCAAAAAACCGTACTGTTTTCCGTAAGAGTCAAGGGTACCACCGACCAGCTGGGGATTCACAGCTTGACTTGATTTTAAGTCAAGCTCAAGTCAAGTAGTAGTTTTTCAATCTCAAGTCAACTATTTATTTTATTTGGTACTTGAATCGTATCAAGCGATTTGATTTTTAGAAGTTTTATTTAGCATTGTCACATCAATAAAAAAAAATGAAATGACAAGGAACCTTGCAAAAAACATTTTTATTTATTAAACCTATTGTATAAATGAACCGAAAATATAAACTTTTTTAAATAGAAACATAAATTAAATCACTATAAATCATAACAAACTAAAAAAAAATTTAAAAATTAAGTTTCCAAATATTGAGAAACCTCTAGGCCTTGTTTGATTTCATAATTTTCCATCCAGGATCTAAGACACATGAGGCATCTTATAGATTTGTCGCCCAACCTATTGCGAGTTTTTGTAACTATAAGAGCAGCTCTAAAAAAATTTCCTTCAAAAGGGGCTGAAGATGCTGGCGTTGATAAAAAATCCTTAGCTATTTTGACCAAGTTTGAAAAGATATTTCTGAAACTACCGAAATCTACCAATAGATTTCATATAATTGTGAGAAAACTACTAATAAAGTCACATTGGCGAAAGCCTCAGTCTCTAGGCGCTTGAGGAATCCCCTTATTTAGTCTAAGCGCACACGATATTGCAGAAATATATATGGTGCAACGCGTGCATTTCAAGCTCAAGTAATATCAAGTAGCTTGATATCAAGTCAAGCAATAAATATCCAAAATCAATTCAAGTCAAGCTCAAGTATGTAATTTTTCACGAGCTTGATTTTCAAGTCAAGTAGTTGGTTAAAATGTCAAGCTACTTGGCTTAATAAATCCCTACGACCAACAATTGACCCATGAATAAACAAGCACTCAGAAACTCCTAGTTTCACATCGGTGATTTCCCCATTTTCAAATAATAACCTTTACTTTCTGCCAATGCATCACCTCCACAATTCTTTCTTCTCAGTGGCTCCATCTGAACGCCAAATCCACCCCAAAACCGTTCACAGGTACACACAAACCCGCATCATCAATGAGCTTTCACTTAACTCAGACGGATCTCCCAGAATGGTCGCAATATCCGTTTTGATCTTCGAAATGGCCTCGACTAGATGAATCCCGGATATCCCCCGGGCACATACAAGGTGATCCCGATCCGAACCGGCCCGAAGTAGGCTGGATGTTCAAACACTCGATAATCTTAAGACGGCTCCTCCGTGCGCATCTGATATGAATGTAAATAACAGTCCATTATTTCAATCTAAAGATGGTAGAACGTTGAGCAAACAGTAATTTCCGAACGAGCCGGCAGTTTCGTCTGCTCGTTTCCGATTCCTTCCGGGTAGAGGGGGTCCAGGGGGTGGGTCGAAGGGGTGGAGGACGTAGAGGTTCAATAGAATTCGGCGATAGCCGTTGGGTAGGAGGATATTGTACCTTTTCGCGGATAACGTTTTTTTTTTTAGTTGGGTGATGTTTGACGTTGGTTATTGACTTGTTATTCAACTCAATCTGACTTGCTTTCGTTGATAAAAGGGGGTTGGAATAGAGGATGAGGTTGACATATTAATATATCAAGAGAAACATCAAATGAAAATCATACGTCAACATTTTGCACTGCTTCCGAAGTTGTGTTGAGAGGGAACACCACCACGTAAAATTATCATGATCTGTCAATATTTGGCCAGAGAAGGGGGGACTAAATTATGTACTGTGTTGACAGAAAAATAGAATGATCATTAGAAATTAAGAATATTACAATGTTTCCAAGTTATATCAGCGTTTTGTAGGGTTATCATATCATCAGAATTATTATTTTTTCATTCATAAATTAACAATATTGAAATACTACAATAAAGACTATTGTTTGAAGAAATTATTTGAAAACCCCCATGAAAATCGGTGATTTGTAAGAAGAAATATCTCTAATTTCGTTTTGAACTAAGCAGTCGCATGGTAGTGTACCATCTTGAGATTTGTTCTTTTCTCTTTTATTAAGAGGGAACATCACGACGTGGCTGCTCAATTCAAAATAAAATTAGAGATATTTATTCTTACAATTCACCGTTTTTCATGGCGTTTTCACATAATTTCTTCAAACAACAGTCTTCATTGTAGTATTTCAATATTGTTAATTTATGAATGAAAAAAATTATAATTCTGATGATATGGTATCCCTACAAAACACTGATATAAGTTGGAAACATTGTAATATTCCTAATTTCTAATGATCATTCTATTTTTCTGTCAACACCGTACATAATTTTGTCCCCCCTTCTCTATAACCTCAATTGTTATCAGAGAAACCATCTTAGATTTCAAGATGAAATAATGAAAGAAGTATAAAATATTCATGTGATAAATGATAAACCCTACTAACCCTACCTAACCTAACCTTCTTGGCCTGGTTTTTTTATTTATATTCGATTCGCATGTGAAAAGGTCAATTATATTAGGTCAAGTGATGGAAAGGGAGTGAAACGACCTCAAAGTTCACCGTGATATTGTGAGGGAGCTTTTGTATTTGCGTATAATTCCTTTTTAGCAATGATATTTGTGGAATATTACTGTCATTTGAATCTTTTCAATTCTTGTGTACAATCTTTATATAATTCTATATCAAAAATAATAAGAAAAGTAACAAAGATCTTTCAGAAACATATCGATAGGTATATGTTATCGAGCAAGAAATAGTAAAACTAGTCCGAACTTTGATAGAAAAAAATCACTGCAAATTCAACGATTGGTTTCATTATGTCTTCATAGAATATCTGAAATAATTCAATGGCTAACAAAATGAAATATATCGAGAGATTGGTGTTTAGGAAAAGTTTTATTTGGTTTCAAATGAAAGGACGTCTGTATATGGTGTATTATACATTTATTACTATTATTATACATAACTTTTTGATGCAGACACAAATCGACTGATATTTCGATGGCGTTATGTCAACAAATACCTAAGCTATGTATGACATCTACGATTCATTCATTTCGAAAACCACTCACGTTACAGCCATCTATTGTAAAACGGCGGAAGCAAAGTTGTACACCTAATATATGAATATGTGTTCATAAATTGTTTTTTCGAAGAAGAAATTTTATGATGGATTAATATTTCTAGCTAGCAGGATTATTACGATGAAGAAATTGATTTTCATATCAAAATTTAATGCAAATTTCTTCTTTATAATTTACAAAGAAGCTCTTCACGGAAATATGAATTTTTATTTGACTTTGGGACTCCACACATTCCAACACTGAACTTTACCGATGGGTTTAAAATTTGACCTATTCTAATGGTTTAATACTGAAAACCTGAAATTGATATTAAAAGATTTGATCTTTCACTTTTATCTGGTTTACCTACTGTGAATTTTATTCCTTGTGAAGTTGCTAACGATAATAGTTATCTATGCAACAAGTGCAAAAAGTGAATGTTTATTGCACTCGACGTGAAATTGTCACGTCGAGTGCAATAAACAATTTTTGCACGAGTTGCATACAACATTTTTTCTACGTTCATGCAAAAAGCAAAAAATGATTTATTGAGGTGCGGCACTAGGTGTAGGAAAATGAAAAGCGCAACTAGAATACTTTATTATTAATATCGATTTGCATTGAAACAGGAACTAATACGTTACGAACAATTCAACTCAAACTTTATTTTTACCCTCAATGTTGAAAGTGAATGAACAATTGGTGCAATTTTCAATATGAATATTTCGTAGTGAAGTACTTTTTAAATCCACTTCTTGATTTGTTACTGCTGTAAACGTACTAGTACTTGGTAACTGTACATCGTTATTTCCTTCAGGCTGAAATATTTGTTTGTCATGATGACAGCACGTTGAAGTAGAATGACAGATGAGTGCAATAAAAACTTTATTGCACTAGTGCAATAAAGAACTTCTTTTTCCGCTAAATATAGTTCAATAAAGTTTTGCTTTTTGCATGAATGTAGAAAATAAATTTAAATGAAAAGGAACAAATCCAGACTATCTAAATCAGCAGTAACTCCTTAAAGCAAACGAAAAAAAAAATGTCAATCGGGCCCTCCCCCTACAAGCGCGACATCTACCACGTCAGATTATAACCTAATTTATGTTTATCTCACAATATCACGAGAGACACGCGTGTCAGCTTGCCATGTCAATGTGTTACAAATCAACGGCTCCAGGCAGTCACGGGTCCTCCTTATCAGACTTCCGTGTGCCTTGCTTGTTAGGGTTACGAGGGGGCCCGTAATATATCATTAAACTCATCCAGTCAGACCGCCGCCGCCCGCCGCCACCCCCTTTCGATTCGTGGCGGGTGTGTGGGGTGAGGGGGTCTTAATAAATCGGGGATGAGATAAGAGTGCGAAAATTTGTTCGATGTCTAAACGTGGAAATCGTCCATTATTATTGTCGGTGTTGGAGCGACGGAACCCGGAGGGGGTGCTTCAGGGATACTTCCTGGGGCGATTTCAATTTTATTTTCAAACTCGCTGCTATGCGTATTTCCGTATATTTTTTTCTGAGTTCATTATGCTTGTTTCTCTCTTCAGTAGGTTCGACCCTTTGGGAAGTCAATGCCATAATGATCGCTATCTATTTCAGTATCGTAATCACTAATCAGTCCATTACAGTACTAAAAAGTGTGCTGTAATGAACTCATTAAAGCATTGTTTTCAATTATACTTTTCATTTTGTTGTTTTTCACAATGACTTCCGATCCTATCCAATTTCAACACACTTCAATTGACGATATAATATAATTTGAATATAGTAAAATGATTTGCAACTTTATTCGCAATTTCTCCGAATTCTGGTGGTGTTAAATCGATTTCGTCTCAGACATAATTCACAAATTTAATTCGTAATTATAAATTATTTCAAAATTCGAAACGTATAATTCAAATTCCGTAATCTGTCAATTTTCGTAACAGTCTCAGCAACTGCCAAGATTTAATATAAAAGTCACTAACTAGGATGTATAATTTGAATTTTTCATTGAATTTCGACAATATTTCACAAAACTTGACTGAAATAGAAAAAAATATCGTCTTATACTCGTTGCAGAAGGCAATTCCAACATTCTCCTCTACCGACTGAATATCTCAGTAGAAAAAATTTATATTTTCACATCAGACAAACTAGATCTTCAAGAACTGACAGCTTAGGCTCTTAAGAACATTGTCAGATATATTAACATCTGAGTTGTTAAAACAGAAAATCAATTCTCTACTGATTATCGTAGCACTTTGCTTCTTCGTCCATCACTTGAAAAAAATCAGCTCTCTCAAGACTGTTATTTTTGTGCTCATAACACTATTATCTACTGAGAATCAGATAGATTTCAGGGCTTTCATAAGGATTTTCGAAAGCACTGACCTACAGACAGTCGTAAAACCAACATTTTTCAGAACCAACTGAAAGTAATTTTGCGAATGGAAATTTTAGAACCAAAAATGATTTTTCTCAAGTAGCAAAGAGGCACTCTTTTATAAATGGTGTTTTTTTTTTAGGGCTATAGAACTTTAAATTGCAATAAAACAGCGATGGATTATTCGATTGACATGAATTTTATTTATCCGCAAGATAATCTTGTGGCATTACATTTTAAATATGATTTCTGGCATATGACCGCTGGCTCGGATGTAGTCCAATCTGGACGTTCAATTTTCGATGACTTTTTCCAACATTTGTGGCCGTATATCGGCAATAACACGGCGAATGTTGTCTTCCAAATGGTCAAGGGTTTGTGGCTTATCCGCATAGACCAATGACTTTACATAGCCCCACAGAAAGTAGTCTAGCGGTGTTAAATCACAATATCTTGGAGACCAATTCACAGGTCCAAAACGTGAAATTAGGCGGTCACCAAACGTGTCTTTCAATAAATCGATTGTGGCACGAGCTGTGTGACATGTTGCGCCATCTTGTTGAAACCACAGCTCCTGGACATCATGGTTGTTCAATTCAGGAATGAAAAAGTTAGTAATCATGGCTATATACCGATCACCATTGACTGTGACGTTCTGGCCATCATCGTTTTTGAAGAAGTACGGACCAATGATTCCACCAGCCCATAAAGGGCACCAAACAGTCAGTTTTCTGGATGTAACGGTATTTCGACATACTCTTGAGGATTAGCTTCACTCCAAATGCGGCAGTTTTGTTTGTTGACGTAGCCATTCAACCAGAAGTGCGCTTCATCGCTAAACAAAATAAAATGGACGTAGTGCGCGATACGTATTCCGCACAGAACCATTATTTTCGAAATAAAATTGCACTATTTGCAAGCGTTGTTCAGGCGTGAGTCTATTCATGATGAATTGCCAAACCAAACTGAAAATAAATCACTTGACACCTGTTAAATCGGTCTCCATCTCGAACAGAAATGCCAACTTAAAGTTATATACCTCGAAAAAAAAACACTCTATATTTGTAGTGCGAGAACAAAATGAGCTATTTCATTTCATTCAATATGCGTGCGGAAGAAAATGAAGAGAAAATGTTGTTTTAAACTCTTGCAAAAAGTTTCTTTTCCGCACTAAACTGCTAAAAGGGTAGTTTCGTGCCACTTTCCGCACTTGTTGGAAAAATAAGTACATATTCATTTCAATGCTAGTTCTAGATTCAGCACCTATATTCGGAAGCGAAATCGGCTTCAATTCTGAGAAGCCGAATCATAGAAGTCCAGCCTAATCATTATGTTACTCATATTCAACATTACGTAAATTAATGAAGCGTTTCACTTTTCCGGAGAACTGATGAAAATAATCAGGCACTTAATTCTCCAACCGGTATATACGTTACAAACATTCCCCCTCGCTGTACTAAGAGCTGACAAGCCACTTTTCCAAATCCCCTAGTAAGCGTCGTTCAAACACGAGGCTTGCAATAAAGAATGCCATCAATTGACTAATATGATACAGAATGTCCGGCATCGGAATTTTCTTCCTCTGTCCGGTCTTGCGGAAGTACCGGAGGGAGCAAAGACAAATAACTACAATCAATAAAATCTCCAGCCTTATAGGATTACTATCCCTTTCAATCAACTTTATAGATTCTGGGATTTGACTGGTAGGGTCCAGCGCAAATATTTGAGCTTTATTTCCTCCGTTTCGATATGTCTGGATGGGGAATCTTGTGCGGGTGGACGTTTTAAAGCGATAATAATTCGGAAATATTGGAATGTCAGATCGGTTCAATAGAATTCGATTCAATTATCATTTCGAAATAACTGTTGACGAATGAAATTAGGAGAGTGAGGTTGGCAGCAATATTCAGAGGCTGGTTATTGAGATGGAAAAAATAAGTCGGGAGCCTTAAAGTGCTAGTTCATTCATACGCCAATTGTGCACTTGGAGACCACATAACGATATATGGTAGCAAATGGCGCATGAAAGAATGTGGGTTGAAAGCTCCTGCATTCCTGTTTAATTTGCGATATTCTGCTGTATTGGACTTAAATATTTTTGATTTGCAGATAATTTCGATAATTCTCCGTTTTTCGCAAAAAAAAATTGATGATATGGTATCCCTTCAAAGCAATGATGTATTTTCAAAGTATTCTCAAGAAAATCCTACAATAAATCATCACGAAAGGGGAAAAACTCCAATTATGTGAAAATTTATAAACAAACTTCCTTTCGACGAAAGTTGAAACTATTGTAATATTCCTAACTTCAACTGATCATACAATCGTTCTGGCAACACTACACATTATTCTCCTCATCTGGGCACATATTGACAGATTCCGAGAATATTTCGTGGTGGTATGGCTTCTTAACCTTAACCAACCTCGAAAATTTTGAGTTGCTACGTCAGTTTTTGGGCGGCTGGACATTCTTGGTTTAAAACACAAATTCATCATTGTAAGGCGAACATTATAGTCTGAGATCATCCTTGGTTCAAAATTGGAAAATGAACGACATAGTGACGAAATTTTAGAGCGATGTGTTCATGAACAAGCGCTCGAAAAAGAGCTCGCACCAACCCTGTTCCCGAACGAATGGAGTTGGGAGATTTGAGAGCCCATATTATTTAATAACAAACAAGAACGAAATTACTTTTTTATTAGGGATTCAGCCGTAAATTCGTCGAATAAAAGTTGATATTGATATAAAATATATTGGACATGAAAAGTCCCGTGGTAGGACAGGTTGATCTCTAGCCTTTTGAATGTTCCAGCGCGGAATTGAATCGAGTGAGCGTAATGAATGCTGTTTCCGAACTCTCCGATCGCTTTGAATTAGAAGATGTCTGCTGTTTTGAACGTCATTTAGAGAATCGGAAACCTTTGAATATCACACACCAGAAAAATAAGTGAATTCGTATTGTCTATATTTTTGTGTGAATTACTTGAGACGTTTGAGGCGAATTGCCAATCGGAATGCAAAAAATTGAATTTTAAATGCTTTGAAGGTTCAATTCTTCTCTTTTGATATATGCCATCATGAAGGGTATTCCATTAAAATGTTTCATTTTGCATAGCCCGTTACCTGGAGAGCTGTCACTTTTGAAGCTCTCATCTTTTGACTTTTGACAAGTAAATACTACGCCATTCCTGAACATGGAACGATATACGCTTCTACAACTCATTGAAATTGTTGAAAGTCAAAAGTGGAAAAAAATGAGCTGTTACGATAATTAAGTGATGTGAATAAACGAAACCGTAGCCTGGAGTGTTATGGTGAATGGATGGCACTACAGTGATATAATTGATGATTTTTTATGGCTTTTAATTCTTCATCATTGAACAGAACCCAATCGTTTGAGATCACATAAAATTCGAAAATTGCAGATTTTTGGATGAAATAATAGACATCTGTTCTCCAAGAAAAATGCGCCAAGATACTCAGGTATAGTACCTATATCCAGTCACTTGGAGGAAGCCAGAATATATTGATTACACAATGGTTTTTCAAGTTCCGAAAAATGCATTGAGGGCCAGTGAATTCATTGCCTAACAATACTTTCAAATAAATCCCGGTATTTAGCGTATCGTCCTTGGAGCCAGAATATATCCATTTGGTTGTTTCTATTGGCTAAAATAGTTCATGTTCCGCTTTGGTTACTTTCATTGGCTTCAGCTACATACATCTATCACTTCTCAATTATTTTTTTTTATGATTCGCAGAGAGCAGTGCCGTCCGTAGGCGGATAAGGCATTTTCACACGGTTAGTTGTGAGACTGTTTCCTCATATTTATTTGAATATTCGAAGCCACTTCAAATATGCCAGAATATTTGTAATATACAAAGGTTTTTCAAGTTCCCAGAAATGGATTGGATCAGTGAATTTATTGTCTTTCTAGTCATTCTGAGTAGATTTCAATATGCTAGTTGATTGTCTATAGAAATAGAATGTGTCGATTTGGTTACTTTCATTGCTCGCAATCATACACCCACTGCCGCGTGGTAATCTGGTTGCTCCAATTGAGACAACAAAAGGTGTTCACGTCGCGAATTATCTGAAAGAAGCGACATCTGAGTTCAATACAATCACGTAAATATTATTTTCAACTTTGGGCAAGTGTTTTTATGGAGTAGTTCGAGTAAGACTGGGAGCACTAAACACGTAAAAATGAAAACGTCTAAAACCTACAAATTTTCCATTCCACACGACTGGAATAAGCAGATCCACCGCAAAGACAGGCCAGATGGAGGCTAAAGGAAAGGGGGGGGGGGAGATCGATCGCGCCCGCACCGATCGCAAAAACCGCCCGGCCGGGCGCGATTATCTCTCCCGAGCTTCAAAGCACCTCCGTCATTATATTCACGTTCGAGCGACGTCGGCGGCGGCGACGGCGAGAAAGCGGAGTGAAATGAGGCAAAAAGAGTTGAAACGGATGCGAAAAACCTAACAGAAAAATGTATTAAATCGCCCAGCGTTCCCCGGAGAGAGAGCACACTCCACCGGACTGATATATAGGACGCCCGCATCTGACGTAGAACATATTTGTAAAGGCGGGGACCGACGGCGCGAGATGCCCGAGGTAGACGACAAAGGGAGAAATCTATCGTGCTACGTATTGAATTGGGTATTTTCTGAGAGCGATCATCGGAAAAAAGGAATGCACTTGGAGAAATTAGTCTTTTTGTGCGGTTAGATTTTTTAAACGATTTTTGAAATTAACCCAGATTATAATGTTGGAATTAAACAAGGATGATGTCATTGGCGAGAATGAGTGATGGAAGGTGAACGAAGAGAGTTGTGGAGTGGAAACCTAGATATGAGGCATATAGAAGTAGAGGACGATCTCCTAGTAGGTGGACAGACGATATAAAAAGAGTAGCTGGAAACTGGATTCAGACGGCACAAGACCGAAAAAGCTGGCTAGAGTTGAGGGAGGCTTTCGTTCAGCAGTGGACAGGATAAGCTTTATGATGATGATGATGATGTCATTGAATCGCTGAATTTTATACAAAAACCATGTTAAGACTTCTGGTGAATTTCAAGTAGAGAATACCAGATTCTTCAAGAATAGTTGTTGAAGAACCACAATTTTTAACGCTCTTTGCCTGAATGTTCATTCGACACATTGTCAGTAATTTTCGAATTTTGAGTCGAAGATGGTCCATAACAATTAGGTTCGACTTATTGATTTCGTGGCCAGATTAATATTGTTTGTTCGTTTAGCCCTGAGCATGATCAAAAAAACCAAAAAAATTAAAATTTTAAAGTTAGGTTCGGATCACAAATGCCACGGTTGAGTTCTCTGATGGGCGTAATTCTACTAGGAGTTCCTTAATATAACCGTTCAATATTGTGTTTTCCTGTTGATTTAGAAAACTGCAGCGTTAATGGTGATGAAAATATGCATTTGTATTTCAAACTTAGTCCAAACTAGTGTTGATAGTGTCAACAGAACCAGATAATTGAAGCAGGTTATCTAAAAAAACAACCTAATATTCCAGTGACAGCAGTCACTAGAATAGATTTGGGATTCTCCAAATATTCACAAATAATTCAAATGTAAAATTTTTGCCTTGATCGCGTAATCAGAATTAAAGAAAAATTAAGCAGAAGAAATTGAGATGAAGAAAGTAGGTGATAACATAAAGTTAGGTGCTTTTTAGCGCTCGTCCATTTATGCGTCAATTGCAACAATCCCACCGCAGAATTTGAGCCTCAATTCACTTCAGTTTGTTTACAATACCTCATCTTGTTGGTTGTTTCACTATTTTTAAAATGAACAGAAGTTTTCAACGAAGAATTGATCTTAAACTTTGTATGGCAACTGGAATTTCTTCTTCCTGGGCAACAAAATGAAGAATTTGACGAAAAAGATTAGTAAGTAGAAAACTGCTTGTCTAAAATTCTTTTGGATACGGTCGTCTTTTCCTTAGTTGGCATTTGCCAACTATTGTTTCTTTTTGAATTTAGGATTATCTCTTCTGGGCGTTTAAAGTAGCATATCAGATTATTACGAGAAATTAATATAAAAAAAAACGCTTCGTTTAATCACTCAAATCATGATATATGAATATCTGAAGAACCAATATCTTCAAAAAAAAAAATGAAATTGTCTTGTTATATTCATTGATTTTAAGCTATTATCTCCATCTGTTGGTTATCGATAGTCTTTTAAAGAATTACGTATGCATCAGATACCGTAAAAATATATCGCTTCCAAAAACCTAAAGACGCCCACACACATAGAGGTCTACCTCCCCAAAAACGAAAGTGAAACATGCATCAAAGCGGCGCCGAAATCGCCTTAACCGGAAAATGAGACGTCTCCACGAATACCCCATCAGGAGGGGCTCAATGAAATCCCCCCCGAACTTCCAGAATCATCATTTCTCCCGTCGATAATCGAATTTCTGGCGAAGATGCGCACATCTTCTCTCGGCCGTGGATTCTGCATGAACAGTCTGGATCGGGATTCCGGTTCTTTCCGATAAATCATGAATAGAGGGCGATCCGGGACCTCGCAAGAAGGGACAAATATTTCCGGTTCGAGTAAAATCAGCACGCTCCGTCGATCCCGTCCAATTTTGGAGCAAACTTAGTTTGGGGGGATAAAAAGTTTAGAATGAAGAGCGGGACGAGGTACCTAAAGCGAAATGAATATATGGAGGAGGGTTTGGAGGCGAGGAGGAGAGGGGGCCGATCCCCACGGAAAGAGAAAAGTCTTAGGGATTACAATCTGGGATTCAAAGTGAAAGGGACGATCTGGAGAGGAAGGCTGGGTAGGGCAGTAGGTCGGTCGGGTGAGCAAAGAGGCGCAAGAGGAAGTTTTTCCAGCGGATATAATCGGTAGAATCGGAAAAACGTTTGGAATGGAAATATACAGAGTATGCCTTTGACATGTCCATTATTTCATCATTAGATTGATCCATCCCGAAAAAAAAACAAGTAGGCATGCTCGAATTAGAATAGTCTAGATAACAAATTTTGTGTTATGTTTTGTAGCATGCTACATTTCAAATTAAAATATATCCAACCGAACAAGACAGTTGAAAATCTGAGCGTATGCCAATGCGTATCTTCGTGCATGTGTACCCGATACAACGAAACTGTCATTTCATTTATTTTCCTGGTTTCTTTGAATAACTGTCATCGATAATTATCGCAGCGAAATTTATAGAATTGTTTACCTCTATTATATTCGTAAAACCCTCAGAAAAGGTTTTTTTTTTGTATTTTTGCATGACTCTTTATCTCAGGGTCGTGGCCCCACGTTGGGCGCCAAAATTATGTGTAACCTCTTTGTGACAACTCAAAATTCCCGAGCCCAGTCTTTTATTTTGAGTCGTAGTCTGATCTCTGAATTCACCACAATGGAAGGGGCACAAACCCAGGTCGATCAAACACCTCTTATATTCACACAAGTATTTTACAAACTGAATTTTTAAAATATCTAGTACCAAAAAAATTCACATACAATATTTTACAAAATGGAAAATATATATCAGTGAATCCGAAATTTTTATACGTACAAAACTAAAGAATGTAATTTCTCAAATTCACAAATTACTTCTCTGAAGAGATAAAAGTCTTACCTCTATACTGAGCCAATCTTCCTCCACCGAAGTTGATAAGAACATAGTTCTGAGAGTAAATACTTCGGCTTGTAAGCTGAGAATTGACAATGATGTTGGGCTGTCTTTTGACGAAGGACTCTTAATGTAATGATCAAACTTTCAGATTTTATCAGGAACTCGAATCAGGAATTTAGTACAAAAAAAAATACCAAAAAACAAACCTTTCTTGGGTGTTTTACGAATATAATAGAGAAAAACAATTCTATAGATTTAGCTGCGATGATTATCGATAACATTTTTTTAAAGAAATCAGGAAAAGAAATGAAATGACCGTTCCACTGTATCGGGTACACATGCACAAAGATATGCATTGGCGTACGCCCAGATTTTCATCAACTGTCTTGTTCAGTTGAATATATTTAATTTGAAATGTAGCATGCTACAATTTGTTATGTTTACAGATACCCAACCTTATTGTATGATATCTACGATCTATTTATTTCGACTACCACTTACCGCTACAGCTATCTATTGCAAAACGACGAAATCGAAGTTGTATAGGGTGTTTTTTTTTCCGAGTTATACGACTTTAAGTTGGCATTACTGTTCAAGATGGCGACCGATTAAACAGCTGTCAAGTGATTTATTCTCAGTTTTGTTTGGCAATTCATCATGAATAGACTCACTCCTGAACAACGCTTGCAAATAGTGCAATTTCGTTTCGAAAATGAAGGTTCTATGCGGAATACGTATCGCCCACTACGTCCATTAGCGATGATGCGCACTTCTGGTTGAATGGCTACGTCAACAAACAAAACTGTCGCATTTGGAGTGAAGCTCATCCTCAAGTGTGTGTCTAAACACCGTTACATCCAGAAAAACTAACTGTTTGGTGCGCTTTATGGGCTGTTGGAATCATTGGTCCGTACTTCTTAAAAAACTATTATGGTCAGAACGTTACAGTCAATTGTGATCGGTATAGAGCCATGATTGCTAACTTATTCATTCCTGAATTGAACAACCATGATGTCCAGAAGCTGTGGTTCCAACAAGACGGCGCAACATGTCACACAGCTCGTGCCACAATCGATTTATTGAAAGACACGTTTGGTGACCGCCTAATTTCACGTTTTGGACCTGTGAATTGGCCTCCAAGATCTTGTGATTATACACTGCTAGACTACTTTCTGTAGGGCTATGTTGAGTCATTGGTTTATGCGGATAAGCCACAAACTCTTGACCATTTGGGAGACAACATTCGCCGTATTATTGCCGATATACGGCCACAAATGTTGGAAAAAGTCATCGAAAATTGGACGTCCAGATTGGACTACGTCCGAGCCAGCCGTGGCGGTCATATGCCAGAAATCATATTTAAAATGTAATGCCACAAGATTATCTTGCGGAAAAATAAAATTCATGTCAATCGAATAATCCATCGTTGTTTTATTGTAATTTAAAGTTCTATAGCTCTAAAAAAACACACTTTACAACTTATATAATAATCATTCCAAGCTTCCGGCAGAATCTCTCCTCCAGATTCCAATGATTTTAGATCGGCAGTCGGGAAAACAAAGGTTGGGACTTTTTTTATATTCTACGCGGCATCTTTAGGGGTTCGTGATACTCTAGCGATACCAAGAAATAAACCAACAAGCGGTAAATATCCAGGATTTTCGGAAGAAGCACCGTATTATCCTTCAGGATAACGAACAACTCTCATCGTTCGACTTCTTAAGCATCTCCTCCCTTAATCCCTACCTTACATCACAGCTGCCACGACAGAAACGCATCATTTTCTCCGCCCTTACCTCCATCTCCACCGGTACTCATTTTTTCCGGGCGCAAGACGGAGGCGGCCTAATTGAACCACTTAAGAACCCACTTCGGCGGACAAAGAACCCATCGGCTGCTGCGCCGCGCCGATCCGGATCGTCATTAGAACCGTAATGAAATTCCCGGTCCCGAAATTGTGTCTCCTTAGCCGCAGTAATGAGTTGCCGCGGCTAAGGCCCCTCCGCCACCCATTGTGTTTACTTGTTCCGATCGTTAATAAGGAGAGAATCGAAATTGCCGGATGGATGACGCGTCGTTTGCCGCAGAGCGCCGAGTCCCGGTAGGCTGCGGCGATCCCGATGTTTATGACGAATTTTTCTCGATTATCGGGCCCTCCTCCGATAATGGACCATTTGTCACCCGGGGAAACAGTGAATGGGGCCGATTTGGACGGGATTGTTACTTCGCGGGCGAGCGACAGCGAGATGGATGAGGTTATTTTCACTTGCGGAGGTTTATTCTCGAATTTTAGCGATGGGAAGTGGATGAGGACGCGTGAGAGGTATATCGTGTGCTATGTTGTGAGTAGCGCCATCTAGTGATATGAATTATTACTAGAACTAAGCTGGGGTGAAGTCTTTCAAAACCGTCTAGTCGCTTCATGAGATAATATAGAGAAATTCATGCACCTTATAAAAGCCTTAACTTTTGGAAGCTTTCATATATACCAGTTCTCAAGAAGGAATACCATTGTAGGATTTCACATATGCCTACTTATGCGTTTCGTCCCTGGCACACACACCGGACTCATCAGTGTGACTTTGGTATATTAGTGTGTGCCGTGTCACAGACGCTTGAGGAATTTATTATTATCGGGAGCCGCCGGGACTCGAACCCGGCACCTTGTCGCATCTCGGTGAGTGAGTCTACACTCTTAACCTCAAGGCCACCGAGTGCTGTGTTTATTGTTGCTATGTGGAGCTTTATGAGAAGCCGCCACACCATCAAATGGTATCTAATTGTGGTTCTGAAACCAGGACGGGAACTAGCGCTGGAGTATTCGGCATTGGAACCAAATGCCCACTATTGTTAAGCTACTGCCTAAGTGTCTTTCAGGCAGAGATAATAGGAGTCTAAAGATGTATGGAAATGGGTCTAGCAAGAAACTATCAAAAATGTGACATAGCGATACATTCTGACAGTCAGGCTGCACTCGAAGCATTGAGCCCACATATCATCGATTCTAAGATTGTAATGGAGATACTTGACAACAGAATTTGATACAATAGCATAAATATTATTTTCAAATCTAGGATTTAAAAAGAGTGCGCCCATGGTTGGAGCATGACATCAAATGAAAATCTGGACCACTGTTTTTATAGACTCTTTTCAGAAAGATTGGATGAACAATACTCGAATCTATTTCATTAATCAGATCTCAAAAACTCTGCCAGATGTTGATACATTTAAAATTACTAATATGGTCTTCATTTCGTTTATGTTCGACTAGGATACTACCTGAAAAACGTCATGAGGAGTTTGATTGTAAATGTCATGGACAAATAGTTTTTTTTCGATTTCAAAAAGTAAAGCGAATGAAGACGCTACGAATGTTTTTTCCAATAAGTAGTGTTTTCAAATTATACCTTTTCCTATCATTTGATTCTTTGAGTCTATTGTTTTCGATTCCGTTGTCAACTATGCGAAACTGTTATCAAAAGTCTAGCCAAAAACTAACTTATATGCTGTATCAGTCATTCACTAGAGATTTCCGCTTCATAACTTATTGAATGAACAATACAATCCACTACTACAGAAAATCATGCTTTATTCTTGTGCTCGAACCACACACCTTATGATCATCTAACGCCCATATCTCAATCGATACTACTCGTATGGCTATCGAGTAGGCCTATTAGGGCCGATTTTCCCTAAGGAAAACACGATTACATTTTTCTCGAGGTCCCCGAGAAATCAATAACTGGGTAATAAACCCGCAGATTAGCTCTTGAAAAATTCACCGGAAGGCCGATCCCTACGATAACCTCACGTCTATAACATCTCGTCGTTATATCTTCCACCGAACGCACCTTCTGGGTGATCCAGAGCAATTTATGGTCTTCCAGCCGTAACGACGACTTCTAATAGTTAATAAATCCGAAGGTTGTATTTTCCGAAAGTGATATTTGCGGCCCTGCCAGCCAGAACGGTTATATATTTGGACCCCTGATTTTGGCAAGACCGCATTTAGGAGGATAGTTAGCCCGCGGATGTAGTACGTGCCCGAAATGCCGATGTCCTACCTTTACCGCTTGTTAACCGCCATCATCTCGTATGCTGCTGGCGTCCCGGTGCGTTTACTGAGGCCGAATCAGATGCCAGCGACGGCTTCGGCTTATTCTGGAACGAATTTCTCCAGGTATTTTAGTGGTCTATTTTACTTTCTGCCGGGGAGTCTCGAATAACAGGGAAAGGGCATTTTCTCGGGTTGTTCTAGGAATAATTCGTGACACATGAGATGTTTTACTTTAGAGTCATGGAAAACTCAGTTGGATATACACATTTCAGTAGGCTGGAAGCGATTAGACTATGGATGTGAGTATGAACATTGAAAATAAATTTTTTTATTTCAGTATTGTAATGAGTTCATTGCAGTACTAAAAACAAAATATTTTTCGTTTTATGGTTGTCCACACTGACTTCCGATCCTATCGAATTTCAACACACTTCAATTGTCAATATGATATAATTTGGATAAAGTGAAATGATTTGCAACTTTATTGGCAATTTCTTTTGATTCTGGTGATGTTAAATCGATTTCGTCAGACATAAATCACGAATTCAATGCGTTATTTTAAATATTTCAAAATTCGAAACGTACGATTCAAATTCAAATTCGTGACAGTCACGCCAACTGCCAAGACGTCACTAGAATCTTAATTTTGCATTGAATATCGACAATATTTCACAAAACTTGACTGAAATCGAGAAAATATCATCAAATACTCGTTGCAGAACGCTGTCCTTAGGATTCGAAACCAATTTTTTCAGAACTCCGACTCTGAAGTACTGGAGAAGTAGACTTGATCGCAAAATATTCATTTTCAGTTTTGTCGCAGAATTTTGCAAAACATCATCGTAGAAATCATTTAAAACCTCACTCATTTTTTGGATGACCGTAGAATAATTCGTCTGTGTTTGGTTAAATTTTCTTAAGCTACTTCCCAAATCAGTTCTATTGATGAGATGTGGAAGACGAGCACAACTCCCACCGATAAAAACGACCAATTCGCCACGCGGCCGCACTTGTACTATTTCGAGCAATGAAAGTGACCAAAGCGACACATACCATTTTGATATCGATAATCAACTAGGATACTGAAATTCGTTCAAAATGACTAGAGTGGCAATGAATTCTCCACTGCCTCATACATTTCTGGAAACTTGGAAAAGTACTTGAAAGAACTTAATAGTAAACTTGGACACCTTCGTATAATCGAAATTTTCTGGCTTCATCCAAGTGTCTTCGGATATACTAAACCAGAATCGTTATCCGTTCTTAAAATAAAAAAGGGTGATTCAATTTAATGAGTTATTCAACTTGCAAATTGCAGTGTTTTGTGAACTATAAAAATGAATAATAAAAGTGAATATATACAACTGCTTTTATCTCACGAAGCAACACATCTATGATATTTCTTATCATTATGAAATACAGTCTTGGTTATGGTCTGCCTCAGTCTTTAGGAAATGTTATTTTACTGAAACTATGTATATAACAGTAACACTTTGAACCTTAGCATTGGATTGAACCCTTTACAAAATCGAACGGCCGCAAAATGGCGCATAATCCAGACTATCCGGCGTGAAGGGCCAACGTGTGTCGGTTACATCGATAAAACGTTAAAAGCAAGAGTAATTCGGTATTAAAATTGGAGAGAGGCGGTGCGAAAACGTGCAATAATTTTCCGTTCATTGTTCCCGGTACGGTTGCATTTTTTATTACCTTGAGGCCCCCTGCGTTATCGGGGAACCCTCTCAACCCCTTTATTGGAGTCATAAAATGCGCGCGAGAGTTCTGCTGGGTGCTGTATGTGAATCTGCCCGCCCTCCTTTAGTGCTCGACGCTGACGCTCCAACCATATAATGCTGGAATAACTTATGTTGTTCGGGGGCGAAATGACCTCCGTTAAGTTTGTATGTTTTGTTTGTTCATTATTTTCAATAATAAATCGTTTGTGTCGTGAAAATTCAAGCACCGATGTCTATATTCAGAAAGTAACAGGTTCGGCGCTACTGGCGAATATGGGGACCACAAGAGACATGACATAATTTCCCTGATAACCGTGATTAGGTGAAATATATTATTATGATTTTACAATAAAAAGTTTCATTTTGTAATTGTAATAGCCTAGACAGCTGTCTTCTTTCGGCATTTGAAAAGTAAAAACTATGCTACCACTGAGAAATAAATATATACGTGTTTCAACAACGCATTGAAATTGTTAAAGTTCACTACAATATGGTGAAAATGTTTGCAGTCACAGTTCGCACAACTAAAAACTTTTGGATCGTCTTGAAGCACCTTCTCGGTCGGCAACAGTGAAACAGGTGGAAAAATTTGAGCTGTTAGGGCAAGTTAATGATGTGATGAATCGAAGACGTATGCGTTGCACCAGAACAACTGAGAATTTTGCTGCTGCAGCTTGTAGTGTTGACAAAAACCCAGGTTTGTCGATTCCTCGTCGAACATCAAGTCTTAGGTATTCCACCAACGATATCATACCTTATTTTTCTATCATGGTTAATGGCATATCTTCCTCTTTACAATGAAATGAACATTGCAACGAATTTGTACGCTTCAGTTCATGTTACGCTACTGGAATTTCCAAAGACGAGGTGGTTTGTCGATTCGTCGTGTGTGGTAAGTTGCCGATGAAGCACAATTGATGCGCGTATCTAGAGAAAGATACAGAGAGAGTTTTCTGAAAGATTTTCAATAATTATCGAGACTTCAGGAAATATACGTACCTTGTTTTAGATTTCAGCCATTACTAGTTTAATTTGAGATTTAGAATTTAATTTATCGGCGAGAATTGTGTCGGGATTCTCGCACCTCCGGTGGGATTGGAACAACAGAAACCTCCCTTGAGATTGAAAAATATCAAGAAGTACAACCTCCCTTAGGATTGAACAAAAGAAATCTCCATTGGGATTGGAATATCGTGAAGAAGAACTCCCTTGAGATATAGAAGTTGAATAGTACATACGTTAAACAACTTCAGTTCCTGAAACTGAGAGAAAACCTGCATAATACCTGGCGTTATTACATCAACTTCACTCAATGGGAATTGGAGTACTATAGCTTCCCACTAAGATCTGATGTTTAGAAGGCTGAAAACAATCTACAGAAGAGGTTCCATCTTAATAGCACAGTCATTAATTTAAAACTGATTTAAATTAAGTTTTTATTTCATTATTATTTGATTAGAGTGAAAAGGATCGATCTTTGTATATTTCAATTTTATTAAATTTGTAAAAACCTGGGTAGCAGTTTTGTTGCCAAAATAGCCAAACCATCCCTATTAAAACTCAAGGTAACGTTGTGACGCAACCTCACCACCTTAATTATAATCGTGTGTTTTCAAATATTGAAATTAAACCTTTCATTGAAGAATCCTTTACAAAAATACATCATTTATCGATTCCTGTCTTCCCACATGCCCAAATCAACAATAAAAACTATTCTTCAAACAAAACTACTCCAATATATGAAGAAAACCCAATTATCTCTATGAACTCGGAAAGTTAGGTTATGGACCATAGATTCGCATCGACGGAGAACGGGCACGTTCCCTTCCGCGACCATCGAATCGTGACCGGGCCGAAGCAAATCATCCACCTTCTTGAACGATCTATTTCCGTCTTCGAACCGATCGACCGTCTAGTCGGCGGCGGGAAAACAAAAGAAAGAGAAGGCACGAGCGCGCGCGGGGGGGTATAAAATATGATTGCAGAGTGCGGGATTGTCGAAAACTAGCGCTCGTAACGTCGAACACTCCTCAAAATTAACTGCTAATAAATAACGGCGCGGAGTTTGAGAGAGATCGATCGCGTGGATTCTATTCGTTTTACGACCACGAAGGGCTGATTTATTCCTTGTTCCGACAATGACGACCGGTAAAGCCCCGTAATTAAGGGGGTTACGGCCTCCATTCCCAGTTTTTCGATGGAAATTTCGCGAACAAGCGGTGGCTACTAACTAGGTGTTGCCGGATCCCGCGTTTTCGTCGTGATTACCGTGATATTTTACTTGTTGCCATGCCGGTGCTTTTTGCGCCCTCTTTCGAGTTGACAGAGCACTCATTAGTCAGTTCATTGAATATCTGTAATTTATGCATTGCTAACTATAATGATCTATACCTTTCGGAAGATGACTACTATAGTTCTCAAAAATAAAGACTTCTGACCTTTTAAAAGAGGTTCACGATCTGACCAATACTGCTAAAATTCAAATTAGAATAAGAGTGTACATTGTAATTAATGAAATCATCATTTCCCTCAAGCTTGTTCATTCAACCTTATCGAAAAACTGTGCAGTTAATGGTTCCCTTAAACTTCTGAACCTGGTTATTCATTTCTTTCATATATTTGCAATCAAATGTCGTTTCTATCGATCGGTACTTTCAATTATACTTACTATAGTTCTTTCATTTGGATGGAACATGCGATTTACTTTGTTTATATTGCTCCGTCTGATATTTATGAGACGGGGCAGTATAAACGAAGTAAATCGCATGGTTTACGCATAGGACAACTGTTATAGGTCGAACGGTCATAAATCATATCATTTCTTCGTCCCTAACTGACTTCCAGGTTTGTACTCATTACGGAATATGAATATCGATTATAAATTTATGATTTGTATATCCATTTCACGGAAGAGTAAAATAGAAAATCTATGGCATCACTACCTCTGAAAAAAAAACGAATTTTTCAATTTGAAAATGGTTGTTGATCTTCGTAAAAATGGCGCCGAAGATGATATCGGATCAGAATTGATGTGATTTTTGTTTTGGATCTTGTGATATTTTCTCGATTTAGAATGATTTTATTTTTTTTCACGTCATATTAGATTTCGGACGTTACCTACATATGTTACCATGTTGTTATTTTCATCAATATAGAATTGAAGAATCTCCATTTACATAACGTAATGTGTAAATGAATATTTCAAATTGAGACGTTTTGTATATTTCATTTGTAGAATGAGTACAAACTGTACGATCATATGAATTAGTTCGACTTCGGACCTCACCCAGATTCATAACCACATTGAATGAGTTCGACTGCAAAATATTATCAAGTCGCCACATGTTTTTTTCAACCTCTTTTACGACGTGTTTTAAGCATTTCCGCCATTCCTTGGCACTAATAGACTGATTTTTTTCTTAATCTTCTATAAAATGGATATAAAAATCGTCAATTTACAATTGATATCTACATACTGTTGCGAGAACTATCATGGGAGGCTGTTTGACCAATAACAGTAGACCTATTCGCGAACCATACCATTTACTGCGTTTATATTGCTCCGTCTAAGATTCATAAGACGGAGCAATATAAACGCAGTAAATGCGAATATGAATCTTTTCAAATGAAAAGATTTACATTCGGAATTTTTATTTTGAAATGAGATATTTTTGATACTCTACTCAAATTTGTATGCCATGGTAGAAATATTATGTTGACAAATAACGCGCACAGAATTTTGCTGCAATTGACTGCTTGCCCCAATTTCATTACCCCTCGTTCAGATCAACGGCATTCGCGTGCGGAAAAGAATCACTTACCGCACTCGTTGAGAAAATAACTATAATCGCATAATGAAACCTGAACCTTCGCTTCGGAATCATTGACAGAAGTTTACGAGAGCGAGGTTCTCAACTTCTACGAATATAATGGCGCAATTCACAGATTTCATTTCGAAATAAAAACAGCCTGACGGACGATAGCGAGCAGTTTTATTTTACCCGAAGCTGATACACATTCATCCCGCATTCTTTGTCCAAAAAACACGCCTTTAAACAGTGTCGGATAGATCTCCTCTCTCTGCAATTTCCCGAGTCGCTTTTAATTCGCGTCTCTTGTCTCGAAACGAAGAGGAGGCACTTTCCATGCTCATTTCTCATTATGCGAAAAACGGAACGCTCCACTCATCCCATACACGAACTTGAATGAGTCATTACCGCTGAAAATTCGAAAACGCCGAGCGATCTTTTCAGCCTCGGCTGCGCGTATTGAAAAACTGAAGTGCTCCAGCCAGTGGGCAGGTTCCGGGAACGCCGCGTTCTTTGTGCGGCAGCAGCACAACGATATAAATTATTCAAGCATCGCAAACCGCACTGCTTTCATCCAAATTATCACTTTGCGCCATAATCTCCTGAAAACTCGGCGCGCCGGTAGATCAGCGTGCCCCCCTCGCCGCGCCGCTCACAATAAACACATCATTAAAATGGGTTTTAGCCCGCTGGAAATCCTCTCCAGTCGCGGAACACCCTCTCCGCCCCCCCTACCGCTACTCCTTTGGCGCTCAGGTAGGCTACGTGCCTTCCCCTTGTTTTCGATACTCGTTATTTCGGATACGAGTTCTCGGGCGCCCGCTGATTTGGGGAAAGCGCGAAGCTCGGGCTGAAGAACCATAAAAATTTCATCGCTCCCGATTTTCCACCCACTCGATCACTTGTCTTGTTATTTATTCATACGTATCGGAACAAGTGTGCACTGCGATGGTATAAACGTGTTAGGCGTTTGGGAGCGTCCTTTTGTTCTTCTACGGGCGAGAAGAACCCTACTGGTGTGAACAGCTTGTCGAATGTGGGGTTTTCACGAATAGACAGGATCTGAACAAAGAATAACTAAATACATACCTGCTTTGGCGGTGATAAAAGGAATGTTGCGGTATTTAATTTCGACTGTGATATTTAAATAATCAGATAGAGCTTCACTAAATAATTCCCTGACTTAACAGTAAAAACAACAATTTGACTTAATTTTTCTCAAAGTGATCTTACATTCCAATGCTCCTCTGGCTTTTCAAAACAGTTTCTGTAGAAAGATTCGTCTTTGCTTTCGAAATAGGCAATCACTCCTTCATTACAACCAAATTTCTATCCAAGGTCTATCTAGTCTGTGTTCATGGTCACTCGAAAATTGAAGGAAATGAAGACGCCAACACACTTGCCAGAAAAAGAGCACAAACTCCCTTCATTGGCCCAGAACCTTTTTGTGGTATAGATATGTGTACCTACAAAAAGGGGTTCCAGGAGAAGGAACAAACCAATTCTGGCTGAATCTTCCTGAGTTGGATCATTCCAAAAAGTTCCTCCGTAACTTTGATACTGCAAGATCTAAAAAGTATCTGGACCTTAGCGAGAATATGCTGCTCCTCTCTACTGGATTGCTTACAGAGCATTGATGCCTCAAGATGCATCTCATAAGAATGAGTCTAGCAAAAAACGACGAGTACAAATTCCTTGAATCTTCCTGCGTTGGATCATTCCAAAAAGTTCCTCCGTAACTTTGATACTGCAAGATCCAAAAAGTATCTGGACCTTAGCGAGAATATGCTGCTCCTCTCTACTGGATTGCTTACTGAGCATTGATGCCTCAAGATGCATCTCATAAGAATGAGTCTAGCAAAAAACGACGAGTACAAATTCCTCGGGAAGGAGTAAGAAACTCTGTATCTCTTGGTGACGGAATAGCTCGCCTTAGCTAGCCAACGCAAAAATGCTTTGGACGAGAGACGTGTAGTACTGTAGTAGTGGATGAAGTAGATCCTAGATACTAGAGTACATTAGAACTCTGGAACTGTAGGGCGAGCTATAGACTAAAACGAATACCAAATAATGGCTTTGCCTGCACAATATTCAGGTGAGATACATTTAGGTGAAAAATGAGAAATGCACTGACATGAGTCAGGGCTTCTGGCGTTCTTTCATTCATGCGTAATATTCGATATTCTTCTTGAATTTTCTATGATAATTATGTTGTGATCAACACGACATTTAGCATAAAGCTTGAAATTGTTATTTTAGATTCACTTGAAAAATGTCTCCTTGGTGGGTTCGGTTGTCACTGAAATAATAGTTTCTTTGTCGAAATTCTGCTTGAATTTTCAATGATGATGATGGTTTCAATGACACTTCGAACTGATATTCCAAATATACACGCAAAATCTCTTGTAACAGAAATATCTCAAATTTCCTATGGTTTGGATGATGGGATGTCATCAACTCCGTTGGTTTTGTGGTCACGGAAATATTGGGTAATTTTTTTAATATTTTTTTTTTAATGATCTGGGGTTCTGATCACGCAATCACTCTTCACAAACCTTGGTCTTTTCCCATCTTTCTAAAATTTTCATTTCAATCGAATCGTCTGTGTTGAACCAACAGAAAAACAAAATTTCGAACAGCCATCTTCACGAAATCCCTAGACGTATTTTTTTCATTAATAAACTTGATTTTTGAGTTCCGAACCTACTCTAATAATCTTAAGTTTCTAGATCTTTTCATTTGGGAGTTATCGTACCTAATGTTGGACGGACTACTGGACGAAATAGCTTAATTGAATTTCACCACAAATTTTTAATCAGTAAGACCTTACCTTTTGGGATAATATCCGACTGAAATTACAGACATCAAAATGATGGAGAGGTCTGTATCTTTCCAGCTGCCTGTGAATCCTTTCCAAAACAGCCATTGCTTCTGTACCCTAAGGAACTTTCCTCTCTATAAAACAAGATATAAAAGTGGTTCGTCTATCAACCTTATTGTTTCAAGAGAACACATGTGTGCAACTTAATACAATTAGTGAATGCTGAAGGCATTCATGAACGAATCGTTCAGCAGAACTATAAAATTGCAGTGTAGATGGTTTTTCACACGTTTTGGCTATATTTATAGACTTCTGAAAAGTCTCGCTAAGGGATCAAACAGTAAAGCCTTTGGTCAGATTAACGATTTTCACTTGGCAAACTTGCCCACAAAAATCTACCTGAATTATCTGCTTCAGTGACACTCCTACTCCTGGAGATAGACAGGATGATAACCCCTTCACATGTGTCCCATTCACCCCTCCAACGTATCATCCCAAAGGATGGTCCATTTGTCAAAAGGAAACGCGTACCTACCCCTTTCCAGAAAGCTGATTGGAAACTGCATCAGGATTACGGACCGGTTCCATAGGTCTCATTCATCCTTGGAAATTACAAACCCACATTATCCCTGGAAGAACCTCCAATAATGGAGAGGGAGAGACGGGAGAGCAAGGCAATATATAATGAAACGTACGGAATCCTCCCTGATCCGTCATAGGATGTCACCTCGAAAGAAAGCAATTTGGCCCGTCAATAGGTTCCGCACATATGAAAATCGGGAGAGCCTCCGTTATGAGATTCCTGTCGAATTGCGTACGTCGATAATCCTCCTTCTCAATGGCATCCTGGGGGACTATAAGGGATAAATCTGGATTCATTAAAATGCGATTCGACTTCCAGGCAAGGGCGGTGAAAATTGCAGATTGATCCTGCGAAGCAGCAAGGACTATTTTTCGTTCGAGGGGGGATATCGGGATGTTGCTTCCTAGCATTCGCGTGAATTTTGTATGATGCGTGGGAAATTTCGGATGTATCGAACATAGCCATTTGAGGATTGGTGAAAATTATTTACGTTATAGTGAGAAAAAGTTTTTGATCCTTTGGTAAGTTCCATTTTGAAATATTCCATTGAGATATGAGAAAAAGCTAGTATAAATCGCATGTAATCGGAAATACAGTATGATGATCTCTTGGAAGAACCTGCTGCTCTAATATCTAACAATATGACCAGATTTTTCGATTCAATAATACCACTATGTCACAAAAGTTCTAGGATTCCGTCATTGAAAAGCAAAATATGTATAAGAGTTCCAGTTTCAATGTAAAGGGTGTTTTTTTTAGAGCTATAGAACTTCAAATTGCAATAAAACAACGATGGATTATTCGATTGACATGAATTTTATTTATCCGCAAGATAATCTTGTTGCATTACATTTTAAATAGGATTTCTGGCAAAAAACCGCCACGGCTGGCTCAGATGTAGTCCAATCTGGACGTTCAATTCTCGATGACTTTTTCCAACATTTGTGGCCGTATATCGGCAATAACACGGCGAATGTTGTCTTCCAAATGGTCAAGGGTTTGTGGATTATCCGTATAGACCAATGACTTTACATAGCCCCACAGAAAGTAGTCTAGCGGTGTTAAATCACAAGATCTTGGAGGCCAATTCACAGGTCCAAAACGTGAAATTAGGCGGTCACCAAACGTGTCTTTCAATGAATCGATTGTGGCACAAGCTGTGTGACATGTTGCGCCGTCTTGTTGGAACCACAGCTCCTGGACATCATGGTTGTTCAATTCAGGAATGAAAAAGTTAGTAATCACCATTGACTGTAACGTTCTGGCCATCATCGTTTTTGAAGAAGTACGGACCAATGATTCCACCAGCCTATAAAGCGTACCAAACAGTCAGTTTTTCTGGATGTAACGGTGTTTCGACATACACTTGAGGATTAGCTTCACTCCAAATGCGGCAGTTTTGTTTGTTGACGTAGCCATTCAACCAGAAGTGCGCTTCATCGCTAAACAAAATGAAATGGATGTAGTGCGCGATACGTATTCCGCACAGAACCATTATTTTCGAAATGAAATTGCACTATTTGCAAGCGTTGTTCAGGCGTGAGTCTATTCATGATGAATTGCCAAACCAAACTGAGAATAAATCACTTAACAGCTGTTGAATCGGCGCCATCTTGAACAGTAATGCCAACTTAAAGTTATATACCTCGAAAAAAAACACCCATTATAACCTTTAAACACTTACGTCAACGTATATTGTAACCAAAAATAATCAAAGAAAATTCTCTGAGATCGAACAAAAAAAATGTTTTGGCTAATACCAGCTTTCTGGGTCACCAAGACGTTCTTGTTCACCTGCAAAGGCTTCGGTAAGTAATTTTACTGATGCCTACGTTACTTACCTACGTCTCCATAATAATACGATGATCTCACAGAAATAAAGAACTCCAAATGAGAAAATTTCGATATTTTGATAAAAATTACTACTCAAACATATGAGATAAAAACGTATAAATAGTACAATTGTTTATGACAATGCCTTGTGTATTAATTAAATTGATGTAGCTGAAAAATAACTTATATTCACTTTTGACGAATAAAAAAATATTAGTATTGTGTAAAAAAAGTTATAAACATCATGAACATTGGGACATACTGATCTCCGACAATAATTTTCACTAGGCTTGTTCACCAAGCAATTATCTTTCATGAATACTAAATATATTATTATATGTTTCTCTCGATACTTACTATTATCTATGTCTAGGATTCATCAAATGATAATGAAAGTATCATATCATTACAATTGTGGGTTTCACACCTTAATGCCATATAATACCATTATTAAGTTGATTATTATATTGACTCATAAGTAACTATTAAACGCATTTTCAGGAATCAATTTAGTTAATACCGCTAAAGTCATGTATCTATCAACTGAAAACGGCTATATCGAAGTGTTAATTTCAGCAACAAAGTGTCATTCAATGAGATTTGAAGAGTTTTTGATCATAACTTCTTCATATTAGCTATGTGATGCAGAATCTACGTAAGATATATCCCTGGGTACATCGATGAATATAAGAGAAGATCCTAAATTACATTGATGATCTTCGTTTATCATATTAATAAATATATCAGACATGTTCTCAATGGGGATGCAAAAGTGTATCTCTATGTTGATAGGATTCAACGCATCCATAAAAATCAGAAACTGCTGTCTCTCATTAATATATTCATCGTAGTCTTGTCTGATGCAATCACTTGAAAGAGGGAACCCAATAGAAAAAAAAAGATCTTCAGTGAATCAATATACTTTGGAAGAAGCAGAAATTCCTTGCCATTTTGTAACCAAAAGAAATTCAATCAAACCTGTAGGTTCTCTAGGGGTTCAAATACCTTCAATCGAAACAGTTATCCCAAACCCTTTCGATATCCTCTTCGCTAATCCGTACCTTCGAAGTAACTCAACGAGGTACACTCCTTCATCCTCCCCCATATAAACAAATTATTTCCCGGACCGAATCCGATCTGCAACCCTTCGAGACCCTTTATTTCTCAACCAGGCGGGGCAGTAGGCTTACTGCGTGACCGACCAGCCGAAAGATCGGGTTTTATCAATACCCGGCATCCTCGTAGGAAGAAAACGCACTCTCAGCCAATATTGGTTTTTTCGAATCGCGCGAATTTGTGCAAATGAAGACTGAATATTCCACGGGATTGATTCCATCAACACTGGCAAGTAATTCCACGTAATATTTTACTTATGCTCGCTTATTTTGCTCATTAGTTGTGACAGAGATGGAATAACAAACCAAAAATGGGGATTGTTAGAAGCTTTCAAGCACTCGGTAATTCATTTCGCCCTTGGGAACCACATAACTGTATATTATTAATTATTAATATTCAATATTAGTCCAGACAATAGTATTGACCAGAGGAACAGGGCTTCAACGAAACATCTGCGTGATATCGAATAAATGAGTGTTTTCTATCAATGGCAGAGTGGGGATGCTCACAGTTGAGATCTGCTCTAGCGCTGCGACTTGAATATTAGTTGCTTTCCAACCGTGGGATGGGTATTTCTCAGAATTTGCTTATGTTTTTCATTATATAATTTTCAAATTACTTATAGCGGATATTTTTCTCAAAGAAAATTATTTGTATCATTCAATGGCTCTAATGAATTCTTATGATTCTGATGATGTCAATATTATATTTTGCAAGAGGCTTGAAAACGTTTTTTGTTCAATACAAGCGAAGTATCAACCCGGTCGAATATGTTGTCACTTAAATATTGCATCAGAGAACAAGAGCTTGGAAACAATTTCAAACTGTACATGTTTCATAGAAAGTTTGAGCAGGATATCGAAAATACTGACGAGAAGTGATGAGTTTTGAGTGATCCTTCCTTTTCAATAGCAAGTATGCACAAAATTGTTTCACTTAATTCACAAGACTAATTTTACTCATGTGTCCTTCAAAATAATGTGTTTCAAAATTTAGTTGAAATAATGATTCAGTCATTTCTATTTATCACTACGTGTTAACACATTTGAGGATCAAATATTTCAAATTTTCTCATCCTACAGTGTTCATGGATTATTAGTTTTGACCTTAGACAAAAATAAGTCACCCATTGTCAAATAACAAGATCCTGGTGATCAATGAACAAGACCAATTCTGAACATAACTTAGCTCAAAAATGAGCAATCAATTTAATTTTATTGATGTATTTCAATGGTGTATACATACAATCTTTCATCTTCTATCGAATGCCTACCATTGAAGAAACTCCATCCAAAATTTAAGATATGACATCAAAAATCCAATCGAAAAGTTGAACCATCATACAATACCCTTTACTCACCAATAAAAAAATTTCGATATTCGAATTTTTTACTTGTGCATCTGCCCGAAACCATAGCAACCTACATCCTGTACACTCTCAATTTTTCGCCGAGTTCATCATTCTGCAAAACCCCCTTCCGTCTCCTCGACCGGATAACGTTTAAATCCAATTACCCCAAACAGATGGCGCGATGAACCTTGTCGCTTGCATACCTCCCCGCTACTGGAAGCAAACGCGAAGTTTGTTATTAAATTTCCATAGACAGTCGACAGTCGCGAAACAGCCTGCTGGGGTTCGCATTCGTTTCAGAGCCGGGGCTGCAGTTCCGGTACAGCATCGGTTTCAGCTTCCGGTGGAACGGCCACATCGCCGAATGGCCAACAAGAAGAAGTGATTGCCAGGCGAGGTGTGAAGTCTGTTGAATCGGCTCATTCTGGAGTTGTTAATTTGAGATGGTAGACTTCCGGATTATTTTTCAATTGAAGAAGAGAATTTGAGGTGTTGTTGTAGAAGAATTTCTTACTGGCAATATTAATGTCGTAAAATTATCGACGAGAAAGTTCATACATACACCCTATTATTTTGTTTCTGAATCATGACTTCCAGGCGCTTTAAAATGGCTCTCTCAATGATTGTGCCAATTCTTGTTGCGTTTGACACGAGTCTTGATCAAGTAATACCTCCGATTCTGTATCTTCGAAAACCTTCTCTCTTTCTCCGCCGTGCTGATCTTCGACGTCGAAATCGCCATTCTTGAAGGGTAGAAACCTCTCTCGGCGCGTTCCTCCACTAATAGCGGCCTCACCATGAGTATTTGAGAGCATTCGATGAGCCTCAGCAGGAGATTTCGTCATATTAAAACAGAAAATTAAAACCTCCCGCAAATTACGAGAATTCGGCTCGTAATATTCCGATGGCGTCAGGGTCACAAATACCTTAGCTTATTGTATGGTATCTACGATATATTTATTTGGACTACCACTTACCGCTACAGCCATCTATAGCAAAACGGCGGAAGCGAAGTTGTACACTCAAGATATTCATATATTAATTCATACCACCAGTAATAACAAGAAAGAACATACATTAGTGGATATTCAAAACAAAAGAAGAAAAATGGGGAAGGCACTGACTCGGAATTTTTGTGAGCTTCTTCGAATTTGTATGAACGAAATTTTTTCATGAAATTCCTGTTTAAATATACTGAATTACGTCTTCTGAAAATAAATCCTGAGTTATAACTTGCTTATTCAGCGATTTCTGAATTTGAGTGCCATCGGTAGGGATTCATGGCTTAGCTTAATTTTCAAGCTTTTTGGCTTGTCTAGTAGTAGTAGTAGTAGTTTTTCAATCTCAAGTCAAGTTGATTATTTATTTATCAAGTACTTGAATCATATCAAGTTACTTGATTTCTAGCAGTTTTATTGTGTAGTGTCACATCAATGAAAAAATGATGAAATGAGAAGGAACATTACAAAATACACTTTTATTTATTATGCTTATTGTATAAAAGAACCGAAAATATCAACTTTTTTGAAATAGAAACATCAATTAAATCACTATAAATCATAACAAAATCAAAAATAATAAAAAAACAAAGTTTCTCAATATTGAGAAACCTCTAGGCTTTGTTTGATTTCATAATTTTCCATCCAGGAACTAAGACACATGAGTCATCTTATAGATTTTTGGCCATACCTATTGCGGGATTTTATAACTGTAAGAGCAGATCTGGAAAATTGGCTTTTAAAAGGAGCTGAAGATGCTGGCGTTGATAAAAAATCCTTGCCCATTTTGATCTTTCTGGAACTACCAAAATCTAGCAATAGATTTCTTAGAAATGTGAGAAAACTACTAATAAAGTCACACTGGCGAATGTTTCAGTCATTCGGCGCTCAAGGAATCCTCTTATTTAGTCTCAGCGCGCACGAGAATGTAAAAATATATGCCGTGCGATGCGTGCCTATCAAGCTCAAGTAATATCAAGTAGCTTGATATCAAGTCAAGCAATAAATATATAAAATCAAGTCAAGTCAGCCTCAAGTAAGTAATTTTTCACGAGCTTGATTTTCAAGTCAAGCAGACATGATGAATCCCTAGCCTTAGTTATTAAGCAACAAAATCATATGGGTTTAACCATATGGAAGGAGCTTTAAAACCTCGATAATAGATTCCGTTCGATATTGATTTCTTCATCAATCATTTAAGACCTCTCTTTACTCGTAATTAAAAAACTGCCCACCGTTTGGCAAAATGCTGCTGTTTGTTGAAGAAACCGTGTAAAAACAGTTCGAAAATCACCTCCAGTTTTCGACAACATTTTCCACCGATTAATAACAAACTTTTTCATTCAATTCTCATTCGATTCATCACCGTAAAATCTAATTATATCAGGAGGGGCGTCGAAATTTTTCCCTCCAACAATTCCAAAAAGGCCCCGAAAATTATCGGCTTTTCCGTCCGAAAGTCCAATCAACTTTCATCATCGTCGGGAAGACCGTTGTTTGTGCCCCGGAAAAATTGAATTCCCGGAATTCGGGTCACTCCGGCGGGTTCATTTTTCCAGTTAGTGACTTCGTCCGCTGCCTCGAAAACCCGTTAAAGCGGCAAGGGAGAGAGCCTCTATTAGAACAAAAACGCAGAATGATAATTCTATTTAGCGGAGCGGCGAAACTGAAATCTACTTAATCCCCCCGATGGAGCCGGGGATCCCCCGCAATAAAACTGCGAAATGAGCATAAAATTTCATTATTTCGATTCCGATTATGCTTACACGCGGTAAAAACTCGTTTCCCGTCAGAGCAAAAAAGTAGAGTTAATTCGTACCGTCCATGCGATATTCAAATTTTACGCGAAATTGAATGCGACACGAAACGTTTCCGAAGGAATTTTCGTCGTTAATTTTTATATTTTCCATCGTAAAATTGGCTCGGAGCCGCTTATCGAGATCTGCCCAAGCCATCGGACGTTCATAACTTGGCATAAAATGCAGAGAATGTTCTCCCGACCACTGCGAACTAACCTGACGCGCTCCTCTATTGCCGTTGAGATTTTTCAGTGGTCGTTGAATTATGTCTGCTCTATGGAATATTTGTGGACACAGCAGACGTTGTCCTACTCGATGACTATGAATGAAGTTTAAGAGGAAACACCACCACGTGACATTGTCGCGATCTGCCAATAATTTCCCAGAGTAGGAGGGACAAAAATGATGTGCGGTATTTCCAGAACGATTGAATGATCAGTAGAGGTTAGGAATATTACAATAATTCCAAATGTTGTCGAAGGAAGTAGTTTTTTCACAAATTTCGACAAAACTGATTTTTTTACTCTTTTGTAATGATTCCTTGTATGATTTTTTTAATATTTTCAAAATACAGCGAGTGCTTTATGGGGATACCATATCATCAATTCTTTTGCGACAAACGGAAAGTTACCAAAATTATGATTGTTTTCATTCGCAATTTGAGAATATCGAAATATGTACTACAATTTAGATTATTATTCGAAAAAATCGTGTGCAAAGTCCTTAAAAATCAATGGTGTGTATGTAGAAATATCTCTGATTTCATTTTCAACTGAGCAGTCACATGGTGGTGTTTCCTTTTAGGTGACACAATTATTTCTAAAAGATGAGAAGCATGTAATTGTCATAGATTTTTTACAGTTGACTATCATTATAACATAAGTTAGGGAAATCATATTAGATCTACCTTTTATACACATATTCTAAAGAAGAAAACTGGAAGGACTATAGGTATACATCGACTTCGTAGGTTATAGAAATTTTTTTATTATTTATTTTATTTATTATCATTATTTTATTTTATTTATTATTTTATTTTTTTGATGAGACTTTGGTCGACAAATCTCTCGTTTCTAAATCTAAATTGCAACTTCGAGGCAACAATTTTTTCATTTTTAATGGATTCAGTCCTTATGTGATGAAAAAACATTATAAATCAAATGAAACAATAATTATTTCAACGATACTGTGGTTTCCCAGAGTATTGGCGAAATAATTGTTCTGAACATCAGAATAATTGTGGAAATTAATTTGTTTTATTTGATTAACCATGGTTAGTTGATGAACGATAAAAAAAGGAATTCTCAGGGTAATGAAGTAGATTCTTGGACATGAGTTTCAAGATTGTCACATATACTGAAGAGTTTGTCAACAGAGATTTCATTTTGAATAGTCCGCTATCTGGACACTAATCACTTTTGAAGCAGTTATGTTTTGACATTTGACCACGCCTTCACTAAAAATGGAAAGATCCAATATCACACTGAAATTGTTAAAATTCTCTCCAAAAATTGTGTCTCAACTAAAGCAATTTTAGGTCATCGTGATGCACCTTTTCGGCCGGCAATAGTGAAACTAGTGAAAAATTTAAGCTGTTATGGGACGAGTAAAAGAATGAAGAATCGAAACTGGGAATTAGCTCTAGAAGAACTGTGAATATTGCAGCTGTAGTATTTGGTGTTAACTGAACCGTTAACACAAAAACTCAAGCTGGCTGATCAAAGAAACAATTGCAATTCTGCTAGAAAAGTTTTATTTCTCGAAGAGCTGATTACAATTGGCCGCCGAGATCTTATGATTTAAAATTTTTAGAATTATTGTTTCTTTGAGGCTACGTAAAAGATGAAATACTTGGAGTTATCGAGGACGTACAGCCACAAATATGCAAATTGGTCATGGAAAATTTCATGAAAAGTATATGACGCTGCAACCGTAGCCATCCATTTAGTCGATATAATTTTCTATCGTTACTGGTATAATTTCACAACGGATAAACCTTTAATTTTTCTCAAAATATACTCGTTCTTTTTCAATATCAAATTGTAACTTCTATAGGAAAAGCCTTTATAAAAGAGAATTCTCAGGCTAGTGAAGTTGGTTCCTCAAATAGAGGAATTGTTTCACATCTCCGGAAAATGCCTAGAGTTCTGTTCAAATTTAAAAAGATTTAAACCAACTGTTCACAAAAAAAAAATAAATAAATTCGTTGAACCGGAAAATATAATGAGACAACTCGTGCAGAAACAATATCCATCCATAAGCATATAAGCACTCGGTGAAGAAGCATATATATCATCTCGCGGGCTTGATTCACGCGACAAAGCCAACCGAAAGAAAAATATTCACCCGACACGACTGTCATAATTTTCTATGGCAACGGGTGCGAAACAAGCATAAAATTTCATTACCCAGACTCTGATTAGAAGACGCCTTCGGCAATATACGAGAGGGCGACAGAAGGAAGATCATTTGTATTTTTCAAATCAGCTCGCCTCTTTCCGTTATTATTCCTTCTGCTTCTGCGAAATAAGCAAAATACGACCAGTGCTCATTTTGCGAGTTAAATAAAATTTTCGTAACAAACGAATCGGATTACTTGGTATTTGTAAGGGGTGAAGCTTTTGTCGAGTTTAGATTTAAGAAAGAAAATGCAACTGTGAATTCATGCAGAACAAAAATTACGAGAAATTCAGGCGGAGATTGTGTTGTTACAAAAGTGAGTTTATTTCAGGAGAAAAATCTAACTGCGAATTCATTCAGAAAGAAAAACTATGCTAATAGGAGTGACACTATGTTCCTTGTCTTTCCCTTCTGAAAAATTATTCTGCACAGTGATTCTCCGATTTGGATACGCTGAGAAGTCATAGTTTCTACATGCATACCGTTTTTTCGACAGAGCTGATATTTTTGAAAGGTTTTTCAGTAAGTGGTTTCATTTAGATATTAAAAAAACGAGTATATTTCAAGAGAAATCGACAGATGTTTATTTCATTGTAAAGAGGAAGGTATGCCATTAACGATGGAAAACAATATCAGTCAAATAATTGTCGCAACTACTGTTGAATCATGTTTAATTCTTTTCATAAAATTTTCCGTGACTAATTCCCAAATATGCGGCTGTATGTAGGAATTCATCAAGCCAAGAAGCTTGACATTTTAACCAACTTGACTTGAAAAACAAGCTCGTGCAAAATTACATACTTGAGCTTGACTTGACTTGATTCTAGATATTAATTGCTTGACTTGAGATCAATCTACTTGATATTACTTGAGCTTGATATGCTTGCGTCACACGGCATATATTTCTGCAATCTCGTGAACGCTTAGACTGAATAAGGGGTTTCCTTGAGCGCCGAGAGACTGAAGCATTCGCCAGTGTGACTTTTTCAGTAGTTTTCTCACATTCCTATGAAATCCTTGGTAGATTTTGGTAGTTTCAGAAATATCTTTCCAAACTTGGCCAAAATGGCCATGGATTTTTTATCAACGCCAGCATCTTCAGCTCCAGTTGAAAGACAATTTTCCACAGCTGCTCTTACAGTTAAACAAAAACCTGCAATAGGTTAGGCGACAGATCTATAAGATGCCTCATGTGTCTTAGATCCTGGATGGAAAATTATGAAATAAAACAAAGCCTGGAGGTTTCTCAATATTGAGAAACTTTGTTTTTCATTATTTTTTATTTTGTTATGATTTATAGTGATTTAATTCATGTTTTCATTTGAAAAAAAAGTTAATATTTTCGTTTTTTATACAATAATTTCAATAAATGAAAGTGTTTTTTGCAAGGTTACTTTCTATTTCATCATTTTTTTATTGATGTGACCCGACAAAATAAAACTGATGAAAACAAGTAGCTTGATATGATTCCAGTACTTGATAAATAAATACTTGACTTGACTTGAGATTGGAAAACTACTACTTGACTCGAGCTAGAATTGAAATCAAATCAAGAAGCTTGAAAATCAAGCCAAGCCGTGAATCCATACCTGTATGTCCTGGATGACTTCACTAATTCCATATTCATGGTATTGAATCGATTTTGGGGCATTGGCATAGAACTGTACTTCAAATGCCTAAAGAGGGATTACCACAACGTGGCTTATTGCGTATCTGTCAAACATTAGGTATACATTCATTTCCCCTTTTGTGCTCCTGAGAATCTCTTCCCCACCCCATTTATTGAAAGAAATACAAAAAAATTCTGAGTTACAATAAAAGATTTTGCTTTATCTGTGTGTAGGTAACCTCCACATGAGTCAACTCTAGCTACGCCAATGCATGTAACTGAAGTTTTTCTGAATGGTTTGGAATGTTATTTCGAAATTCCGAAATCTATAGGAAAAATGTTTCTCATTCCAAAAATGATCAGAAAGCATCCCTCGACATTTGGTTTCCTCTGACTAAAAATCGAGAACTGCACCGAAATCTCTGTAGAGCCCTCAGATCCGGGTCGTTTTTCGCGAACCGTTCCATCAATCAATTCTTGTCTGAAACACAGATTGATTACATCGAGAAATTCTGAAACACTCCCGTTTCAAAATAGATTCATCACTCGGCTTGTTTAATATTCACCCGGAGCTTTCAGCATTTTAAAATACCCCGGCCGCATCATTATGACGTCCCCTATTAATTTCGGCCTAAACGCATTCATTAAAACTTTTATTTTAATTATCGGTGCGATATCCGGGCAAGATTGATGTCCTCCGCGAAGAAAACAGCCGAAATGGAATTAATTAAATCCGCATCCTGCTTCCCCGTGGTCGAAGATCATTTCTGCCAACGTGAAAGGCAACCGTGGTTCGGACGGGATGTCTGTGCGCGTTGCAGAATTCTGTCTGTGTTCGGGTAAACGTTTATTTATTATACCTACACGGCGTTATATCCTGGTTGGGATTTTCTAGTTTGAAGAACTGTGTATATGAGATACGTTTCTTTTGCTTTGTGATTCAGTTGGTATAAATGACGTTTTTGTACAACTGTCAAATATTTTGACATTTTTGCATCTCTATTGATGCTTAAATGTTTACTTGTTTAGATATACTGGCTACTGCTTCAGAAGAAGCTCTGCCACTTTCCTAGCAGAGAGTGGCGCTGACATTTTAAAATTAAAGATACATGGAGGTTGGAAATCTAGCTCTGTTGCTGAGGGATACGTTGAAAATTATATGAAATAAAAAATCTTGTAGCGCAAAAATATTTGGTGAAACATCTAATGCAAACTCGAGCAACAAAATAAGTATGTCGTCGGGAACTTTGCTTCCGCCGTTTTGTAATAAGATGGTTGTAGCGACAAATGGTAAATAAATCGTAGATGTCATACTATAAGCTTAGGTATTTGTAGACATAACGCCATCGAAATATTAGTCTATTTGTGTCTGCATCATAAAGTTATTCTCGATTGAACATGTCAGCTTACGAGCCAAATCCTCGTCATTTGTGGAAGGTTTTAATTTTCTGCTTTTAAATGAAGAAATCTGCGGCGAAAGTTTATCGAATGCTCTCTCATAGCTATGATGAGGCCGCTTTTCGAGAAAGAACGTGCCGAGAGTCGTTTCAACGCTTCAAGAACTGTAATTTTGACGTCGAACACCAGAAAAGGTGGAAAAGAGAAGGTTTTCGAAGATGCATAATTGGAGGCAATACTTGATCAAGACTCGTGTCAAACGCAACAAGAATTGGCAGGATCATTGGGAGTGACGCAACAAGCCATTTCAAAACGTCTGCGAGTCCCATGATTTTCAGACGGATTCAGATACAGAAACAAGGAAATTGGTTGCCGTATGAGTTGAAGCCGAGAGATTTTGAACGGCGTTTGTTTGCTTATGAACAAGACGGAAGGAATTTCTGCATTGCATTGTGACTTGAGACGAAAAATGGGTTCATGACGATAATCCCAAGCGCAGAAAATCATGGGGATATCCAGGCCATGCTTCTACGTCGACGGCGGAACCGAATATTCACGGTTCCAAGGGCATGCTCAGTATTTGGTGGAACCAGCTCGGCGTTGTGTATTATGAGTAGTTAAAAACGGCTGAAACAATCACAGACGGTCGTTATCGAATGCAATTAATGCGTTTGAGCCGATCATCGATAGACAAACGGACGCAAAACAACGAGATACATGATAAAGTGATTTTACAGCATAACAATGCTCGACCCCATGTTGCGAAAGTGGTCAAATTATACTTGAAAACTTTGAAATGGGTAGTCCTACCCCACCCGCCGTATTCTATAGACGTTGCTCTCTCGGACTATCATTGTTTCGATCAATGGCACACGGCCTTGCTGACCAGCACTTCCGGTCTTATAAAGAAGTAAAATATGGATCGATTCGTGGATTGCTTCAAAAGATGACCAGTTTTGTCAACGTGGGATTCGTACGCTTTCCGAAAGATGGGAGAAAGTAGTGGCCAACGATGGACAATACTTTCAATCATAAATGTATAATCAGTTTTTGCAATAAAGCCTATTCATTTCAAATATTTCCAATAATTGTGTTAACAATATTTCTAAAAATTAATTAATTTATAAGTCCCTCACCTTGTGTTGTATAACAGTTAAAAAATATAATTCTTTTTGTCACTATTTATGAAATCCAATATTCGTCACCAATTAGTTACATAATATTTCTCTTTATGCAACTAGTTAGAAGAAGTAAGACGTTTCATAACGTCAATCAGTTTTAAGTGTCACTTTATATGTCAAAATAAGCAAAAAATCACATTTGCCACCGTGGAAAAGTTAGGGTAAACTGGTCGGCCGGTCTGTGGGGGGGTTCCAGACGTCTCTGAGCTCGGGCAAAGCGTCAATTTGCTAATGCCGCCGTCATGATATCGTTCTGAGTGAAAGCAAACACACAAAGTTTCCGAATATTAGGGAATTGGATGAGGAAAATCATTCTGCCGGATTTATTACGTCGAAACGCTGAAGGAGCAAGCAGTACCGTTTATTTCATTAAGTTGATTAGAGCGAGAGAAAAATCAATTTCGGGGTTGTTGATGTGTTCTTTGATTTCCGTTCCGTTGACAAAGTACATCTACGGTTGGGGTTGGCTTGATCGAGTAAGGGAGGCCTAATTGATCTTGATAAGTTCCAATTTTCTGATTGGCGTTCTGCAATTTTTCGAGTTTGTTGCATGGGAATTACTTCTCTTTCAGGTTTGACTTTCACTAAGGGATTTGTTATTCACCCTTCTGCTGGTGACATTTCGGATTATTAGTTCTAGAAGGAATATTTTACACTGGCTCGTTATATTCTTTATTTGATTTTTCTGTGCTTAGTTTCTGAAAACAATAAAATAATCTAACATTCCGGCATTTTGATAACATGATATATTTTTTTCGAACATTACACTCAATATTCTCTTTTTTTTTCAGGTGAGTTGAACATCTTAGGATTGAAGAAAAATTTGCTAATTGGTGAGTGAGATTTTAGTAGTTGTGCTACATCCGTTTCTAGGATCATTAGTCGCTGTAACGACTTCTTATTTCAACTTTGGAGTATGGCGCGTTTTCGTGGGCATTATTAAAACACTGAAGGACGACAGACAAGAACTTTATTGTGGTATTGGAAACATCTTTGAACACTCTAATTATTCAACTGGTCATCACCTCGTAACTTACTCCACTGTAGTCTCCTCCCAGTTTTATACCTGGGTTACAAATATAAAATCATATTGTACATCGTAAATTTCTTCTTCCTTTTCTTATTCTCTAAGTTGTATGCCTGCGCAATGGTATCACGGTACCTGCACACTAATAAGGGTAGGGGAAAGATATTCTCTATTGTTTTTTCTTCTGAGAACCCCCATGAATTAGAAAGGTTTATGCACAAGTACCACGACAGACCATTGTTACAATAATTCAGGTACATTTATATCAAGTATTGTGATGATAATTTCGGCTAGACACAGACATTAGGTCTCATTTCTTTTTGTCGCCACACTACTTTCTTGCAGTTGGATAATTCATTATGAATAATTATGCATTTTGAGTGCCATTCCTAGATCAGAGCACTATATTTATTCTTCACAATATGTCAATTTTTTTCAAATTTTGGTTCGCAAATGGTTCATGAATATTTTCCAATCGTTTCAAAGCTGTGAATTCGATGACGATGAGCTTTGGCATGAATGTAGAATAAAAATTTCGAGCTTTATGCAAAATTTGATTTCATTAGGAGAACCAGAAAAAAATCAATATAAATATTGAAAAATAATACTGATTTTATAACTGTTTTGATGAACCCATTTAATTCGTAAATTATTCATAGTTACCTCGTATTGTAAGTGGATATATCAGTGGATATAAATGCAGTGCTTTGGTTATAGTTTGAAATTATTCGTCATATAATACCAACTCGAGCATAGACCATATATTTCGATTATACAAACCTAACTCGACGTAGTTCGCGAATCGGTGTATAATCGAATATTGTCTATGCTCTTGTGATATTAGAACTAAATATTCAAACTTGATACAAATTTTAATTTGGGTCGCCCTAACAGAGATCGAAAAAATTACTCAACATGAGTAATCACTCGAATGTTCGTGGCGAATTCAAGGAAGATCGTCTCCAATAAGCGCATGAATGAATGAACGCTCAAAAGCTCCATACGACAAGTCAGTGCTTCTAACGAATTTTTCATCACTATTTCTATTTTCATTAAAGAAGTTATATACAACCCTTCCTGCATTGAATCGAATTGAAGACAGCGTTGAATTTCTAGGGTATTTTCCCTAAAAGCATCTCCACCCCTAAAATACGTCGACGGGAATATTACAAATTATGCCGAATCAGTGATCATCCTTGAATTTATCGAGGAACAGACAACAAGGACGTTAGTCAAGCGAAATTACTCTTTTCTCTCGACTTAACGAGCAGGATGCATCTCGGAGGAGAGGGTTGGTCTCGAATTGAATCAAAGCCACCGACTAATTATATTCAGGATTAATTGTCGGTTGTTTTTCAAGTCTGCATCCTCCCCAAAAATCGATCCTTTTGCTCGTTTTGCTTGGAGAATCAGTCTTAGTCCGGTTGATTTCGACTGAAATTCAAGGTCTAATGAATGGCAATGATCTGAAGGGATTTTAGGTTCAAACTATTGAATTTTTGATAGATTAATTGACTAATCACAAATAAAAATTAATATTCAGAACTTCCCTTCCACAACTCATCAAAAAGGCCGCTTGAGGGATTTGTTGAATTTCATTTTTCTAGAAAACTATCCTTCATGTAAACATCAAATTTGAAGATCATCTATAATTTGATTTGTTCAGATTGCTTCAGTTTGTGATGAAAATGTGTTTCTTGCTTTCTAATCAATTAGAACATCAAACATACAAGGTGATTCACCGCGATGGCCTATTAGACCTATTAATTCTGTGCTGAGAACTTGCATGTTGGGGTTTGAGACAATTATCTCTCTCCTTGAATTATTTTCAGATTTCTACAACTTCCGGTTATACCCGAAATAGACTACTTCTTTCTTATTTCAAATGGCACACCCAGTATAATATTGCATCATCAGATAGCTTTTTTGATGACAATTTCAGTAATAAACCATACCTTGGTTGGGTATAAACTCAACGATTCATGAGTTAATGGGATTGTTATGAAAAAATTGTGGCGACGAGGACATTTTTTTTATATTTCTGCAGAAAAGTTTTTTCGAAAAAACCTTTTTCATTTCCTATTCTGCAAATACATACTATTATAAGACTGTTTGCGGTATGGAGCAAAAATTTACAGGGTGTTTACCAGGAGATCATGAAGTTGAACAACTCAAATTCATCAAAACTCAAGATTTCAAAATTAGAACCTATAGTTTTTATTATTTCAGTCAATTCTGCGTATCAAAAGATGAGGGTTACTTCAACATATTCTTTACCTAAAATGAATACTCCAAGTGAACCCCTAGTTGAGTATTTCAAGAAATTTTGGAATTAATTTCGTTATTGCCCGAATTTATTTCCAATTTTATCTTCCGTCCCTGGTATTAGAACTGCATATTTTGTAACAATTTGCCAATATTTTTAAATTATATGAGGAATCTTTTATTATCCTTCGTACTTTCAATTCAGAGACAGACTGTATATAATTATTTGGCGAGTCGTTCTCTAGTCAAGTTTGTGTAGGTGCGCCCTCTCCCAGGGAATTTCGGTGTTTGGTCCCGAGATCGCCGGTGGACTCATCAGTTAGGCAATCCAGCGATCTTTACCCAAGAATAACCCTCTAACACCATTGTGGAGAGGTGACTCTACTGCAACGCCGCTACCCCTATAAATCCGCCGGGGCCAAAGTAAGTGTGGCGCGAAACCCATAACGCCATCTGTTGAGCAGACAGAGTCACTACAATAATATCCATTACATTAACGAGTGCTTGAAATCGCCGAAGCATCGTCCTCAATTTCGATGATATCTTCAACCTTCCCCTCTGCACATCAATCCCCTTCAAGAAATCCCCGATAAACCGAAACTTCCCCGCTCTAGGAAAGAACAAGAAAACTCCAATTTGAATAACGTTCCGTGTTCCGCGATATTTCAAACCGGCCGGATAAGGATCTGGTCGGCGTTAGGGCCGTATAGCGGAGGGAAAATCTCCGGAGCAGCGGCTTACATGAAGTTGTGGTCTAGGTCATGGTATTTTCAGGATTTGCGAAATCCGTCACGGGGCTGCGTGCGGCATGCGATCCGCTAATGCCGTCAAAGGGCAGGAATTTTGAGCGCACCGGCCTGGCCTGATGGCAAGAGAACCAGCCGTATCTGATACCTTACATCATGCGAGAGAGACGTTTTTAAGGGCTTTGCGCCTGACGTCGCGAGGCTATTTTCGGAGAGAGAAATGGCCGTTTCAAGGAAAATTGCCGTATTTTCATTATGCAGCGCGCGCTCGCTTATCAATTCCTCCACATCGCCGCGAGCGTGGGATCGCGCGCGGAATTTTTTATGGTTTCATTATTAGCTCCGGTGCTGCGGTGGTCGTCTAGAGGTTTTGCGACCTGCGGAGTGACTAATTTTGATCGGTTAATTGCCGCCCATCGATGAGCTTAATGGTCACTTATATGAAGACGCTGTGGGTCACGTAATTTGTTTCGATGAGTATCGAATAAGTAGAAATGCTCTTGCGGTTTTTCGTGGACAAATTGTCGAGGCTATATTTTGGTTTCTTTATTGATTGCACGTTTACTTTCTTATCTGTGAATTTCTTACTCATTTGATGCATATAAATTATTCGACAATTGTTTCATTCCTATTAAATATCATAATAATAATGCTATATCTACAATTTTTTCTCATGCCCAGTCAGCTGTAGCGTGCAAGGGTTGTTCAACCATTCTCTGCACATCCACTGGTGGTAAAGCTAGGCTTACTGAAGGTTGCAGTTTCAGGAGGAAGCCCCATTAACATGTACAAGTAATAAAAAAAAAATATTATAATAATTTGAATTCACTGTGTATAAGTTGTTCAACATTAAAACACTCTAAATTTTCTCTATTTCAGTATCGAAATGAGTTCATTACACTACTAAAAACAGTGCTGTAATGAACTCATTACAGCATTATTTTCAGTTATATTTTTTGTGTTGTGGTTCGTGGTTGACTACACTGGCTTCCGATCCTATCAAATTTCAGTACCTACACGTCAATTGTCAATATAATATAATTTGGATTTAGTGAAATGATCCGCAACATTATTCGCAATTTCTCTTAATTCTGGTGGTGTTAAATCGATTTCGTCAGACATAATTCACGAATTTAATGCGTAATTATAAATTATTTCAAAATTCGAAACGTACGATTCGAATTCCGTAATCTGTCAATTTCGTAACAGTCGTACCAACTGCCAAGATTCAATACAAAAGTCACTAAGATGTATATTCTGAATTTGTCATTGAATTTCGACAATATTTCACAAAACTTGACTGAATTGAAAAAATATCATCTATTACTCGTTGCAAAAGGCAATTCCAACACTCTTATGAATTTCGCATTCGTGTTGGATTAGAATGAAAATTGGATAAAAATAATAAGAAGTATTCAACATCATATGTGAAGAAAATATAGAAAAAATCATTCGGAATTTGATTCGCTTTTGTTTTCGGTATCAGTTCTACCAAGATTCATAACCACATTTCCCATGACCGACTACATAATGTTATCAAGCCGCCACATGTTTTTCAACCTCCCTTACGACTCATTTCAAGCATTTCCGTCATTCCTTTGCTCTAATAGACTGCGTGTTTTACTCTTCTGTGAAATGGATATACAAATCATCAATATTGGTATTGCCCACATTATTTTGCGAGGACGAGAGGGACCGTTCGATCTATAATAAGAGTTGCCGTATGCGCAAGCCATGCGATTTACTCTCTTTATATTGCTCCGACTCATATCTGAATGGACTATAGAAGCACACTTGGTTTTTTCATTCCACCAAGAATTTCGAATGATTCTGAAAATTATATTGTTAAATTCTCAATATTTTTTCTTCCAGCAACAAATTATATCTTCTGATATATCAGATGCTCTACATTTTTTTTCCTAATATATGTAACAACCGTTTAACCAAACGTATTCACAAAGAATAAGAGATTTCAAAGAACCCACTGACTACATACAAAATAATTCTACGAATAAAATACCCCCTTGAGAACTGAAGTAAACACATCGATCCCTAATATTTTTGCACAGCCTGCCACCCGCTCTAAAACGTTGACAAAACCCACGAACGCCGCCGTCACTTCCACCGGAGCCCCTCTCTCCAACACAGATGCTCCAATATATCACGAACCCTCCTCCCCCATCCTCCCATCGTTTGGAGTAAGGATACATAGATAATGGTTAACTTCCGCCTCCACGAACCGTCGAAAAGATCTCACCATTAGTCCCCCGAATTTCTCCCAATGTAAATAAACAAAGCGGGGCCCCGCTGTATAGGATTTCCCCTAATTTATTCCGGGGGCCCTCAGAAATAAATTCCGGAAGTGGTAAGATTCACAAATTGCGGTTAAAAGTTTCCCCCGCGCCGGGGGTTGCCAGGGAAATTTTATCGCTTAGTTTGCGCAAAGTATAGCAAGTTATCAAATGTTCCAACTTCTGCCTAATTAACTTCCAAATGAATCGAGGAGCTTCCATGCCGCCCCCTCACCCTACGCGGGACCGGATCCGGTATCTCCGGGGAGTGAGGATCCGGCAGTCCGGTTTTTGGGGTTGGGAATTGGCGGAGACGGGGAAAAGATGGCCTGGTGCTGGACTGGAGAGCGGGGTTGAAAAGGAATTAATTTATGATGGACATCGTTGGTCTTCCGATGGTTCAAATCTCTGTTGGCGATAATTTTTCAGACAATATTTTTGGCACAGCCTTTGTTGAGCAGATACAGTTATTCATCCCGAGAGTAGTTGGCCTTGATTCTTGGTATTCGAGAAGAGGAACAAGTAAGGTTTAGTAGGCATGTCCTCGTGTTTGGTATTATTGATTCGCATGGTAGTAAAACGGTTATCCTCGAAGAGAAGATCTTAGTACAAGGTGTCTCAAAAGAAAGTTTCATGGAGAAAAGCTTCTTCTTCTATTAGACCTTGAGGTCTGTTCATTGTAAAGCTCCCCATTGTTTGGTCTTCCAAATGGTCGTTGGCTTGCTAGTTTCCCAACCTTAGCGATGTATGCTAATCTGTTGTGGTCTTGCCAATATATTCTCCGCTTCTTTCGCCACCACCACAATCAACATCCCTGTTCTTGTTGATCCAAACAACATTTCTCAAACAGCAAGTTTTTACTGAGGCTTTGTTGACCTGTGATTTGATGTCTTCTATCGGATTGTTATTGCTGGATATGCCGTTCTTAAGTAGAGGAACTTCATGACTTGTTCAACCACCCTATCATCTGTAACGACTTGACGACTTACTGGCTCCTTCGAAAATGTCAGCTAGTTCATTTTTTCAATGGATATGGACATGTTATAGCTTCTGCTGTTCTGTTAGGACTTACGTACTTATCTTTGAGTCGGTTTCTGCTAGGATAATTGCGTCATTCGCAAAGCATACCATGTTGATTGGTTTGCCGTGTGTAGCCCTTGTTCATTGATATTATTTCCTGTAGAATTTCATCCATGACAAAATTGAAAAGGAAAGACTGATCCTTAGGGGTGATTTGGCTTATTTGGTGACAAAACTCCTACCAAGGTTTTTACAAATTCAATAAAAATAATATATACAAAGATCGATCCTTTTCACTCTAAACAAATAATATTGAAATGAAAACTTAACTTGAATAAGTTTTTAATGAATTACTCTACTATTAGGATGAAACCTCTTCTATAAATTATTTCCAGCCTTCTAAACACCAGATCTCTGCAGGAAGCTATAGTACTTCAATTCCCATTCAGCGAAGTTGATAAAATAACGCCAGGTATTACGCAGGTATTCTCAGTTTCATGATGCCCAGTTACATTTCCTCTGCTAATACTGAGATTCATCGACACATATGCTTCATTGATTGAAATTGATAATTTGTATTGCTCTTTCTTACGTTACGTATTTCTCCTGAAGTCTCGATAATTATTGAAAATCTTTCAGAGAGAATTATCTGTTTCCTTCTCTAGACACGCGCATCCCCATCCCGACCAATGGCATACGACGAATACGCTCTATTAGTGTGACGTCACACTCCGCCATTTTTGGTTCTCCTGTCAGTGTTCGGAATCCAAACAAATAAATTGTCATTCAAATTAGTACGGTGTCGTTGAAGAAATTGGCTTATTTTCATAAATAAGAGTATTTGAGGAACGATTTCAGTATTAATTGATAGACAGAAGGACCGAGGTAAATAGCAGTAAGTTTGAATCCTGTATCATTCCCCAGATTTTGTAAAAAGCCGTGTTCATTAGTTGAACTTCAAGTTCGAACTTACTGGCATTAATCTCGTGCCTTCTGTCTATCAATTAATCGTAAAATCGTTCCTTAAAGAATATTATTTATCAAAGTAAGCCAATTTCTTCAACGACAACGTACTAATTTGAATGACAATTTGTTTGTTTGGATTCCGAACACTGACAGGAGAACTAAAATGGCGGTGTGTGATGTCATCAGTAATAGAGCGTATTGAAAAAAAAATTACCGCGTCTTTGAAAATTCCAGTAGCGTAACATGAATTGAATCGTGCAAAATCGTTGCAAAACAATGGTCTAATTGTTGATTTGCATGGCGTATAATGTGCTATATTCTATGTTAGTCGACTTACAGATCTAGGTTAAAATGCTTTTTACAAGCACATTGTAAATCCTTTATTCCAAAAATAATTTTTTGAACCTATATACCTAACTGACTCCCACCTATTAATAACCATTAACAAAGTTACAACCAAAACCAACAAAAGAAAATTTCCACATCCAAAAGACAAACAAGAACGTGTACAACCATCCTAAACGACCGCCACCAACCGGGGGGTGTATCGAGAAGCCAACTTCACACGTCGGAATTCCCGAAAATCCCCGCTAAATTACCGCGCGCGCCGTTAAATTAACCCCCTGATCGCCTCAATAGCCGCAGCTCTCCGCTATTAAAACAAATTCAGCATTACAACGGGTACACGTCGGCGGTAACTTCGTGAACAAGGGTTGCCGTAAAGTTGGAAATCCCCAGGCAAGCATAAAACGCTCTCCCGTGGGACGTATCTATTTCAAGCCGGATAGGACGTTAATATTACATAAGACTCTCAACATGCAAAGACTGTCCACACGCTGTTACCTCCAACAATGGTCCGCCGGGCCGACAATGTCGGGAATTGTATTAACTATGAGGACGTCACTGCGTTCAGACGCTCTGTTTTCGGATTTATACGGCGTTTTGGGCGACGCCTTTTATCGCCTCGGATAAGGGATGATGTGGGTTTTGGTGGTGCGATGAAAAATTCATCTTATTCGAAAGGGTTGGTCGGCCGAAAATATCCTGAGAGGTCGGGTCACTTTTTATGCTCTGGTAGAATATTTCCTGTGACGAATTTTCTTCTGTTGCGAACATGGGTTCCATTCTGTATATTTCCTGTAGGTGAAGATTTACCACGTCCAGTCCACTTAAAACTGAAGATCAAGATCCTAAGGCAGCCAGACGTTACTAAATTTATGTCATACAAGTTTGTCATTTATTATATTATTGCTTAGTTACCGTTGTCATTATTGAGTACCTATATTACGCTGATAACTTCAGGTGTCCCTCCAGGTTCCATTCTTGGCCTTCTGCTATTCCTTGTATATATAGGTAGCTGATATGTATGAGGTTGTTAAGTTTACTGACATCTATTTTTATTGCGATGACACTAAGGTTCACCATTCTTTTATCCCTTTTGTCATTTCTATAGCTGTCGAATGGTTAAAAGAAGATTTGTCAAGCATTGTGCAGTGTTGCAGAAGAAACAATCTGAGAATAAACGTTAAAAATGTTTCTATATACGCTTCTTTCCGAGAACGTTTCATGAGGAGGTTGAGGTTATGATAGGTGTTGGGAAGATTCCATTCTCCTCCTACTGTAGGAACCTTGGAGTCTTTTTCGATTTTTGACTGAGATTTAGGGAGCATGTCTCGATGCTGTTGAGAAATTCTTTTCTGGCACTATGTTATTTCTATCGCCAGAGACAGTTTTTAGATTTCCATTCACGTAAGTATCTCTGCGAAACACTTGTGCTGTCCAATCTGAGCAATGGTTTGACAGTTTTTTACCTTGTCTAGATTCTGTCGAGAGATATAGGTTACCAAATAGGTGAATGAAGTATTCGTACGGCCGCTAGGTTCTAGGTTTGAAAAAGTACTATTGGGGGATCAGTGAAGAAGAAAAACCAGACTCAAAAGGAATACCTGCAAAAGCATTCTTGATACCTCATTTTTGAAGATATACTGTTTTTTTATATATACTTCAGCAACAAACGTGGGTACTCTTCCAACCAGCAAACGTTTCAGTATAATTCTACTGGCTCCAGTTCCTACCAGAAGTGTTGCTAATGTTCGACGCATATGGTGACCTGTATATTTTTCAGGATCTCACAAACCCAAATATTTCACAATGCTGCATGGGATTTCGCCAAATGTGTATTTTTCAACTGGCTATATCTGGGTAAGTCAGAGGAAACCTTCTTTCGAGTCAATCAGGTGGGCGTAGAGATATGCATTCTCTTATCTTTTTTAAAAGTAAACAATTCATTTCGTCTTCTTTTACAATCGTGAAAACGTAATTTCTTCAGTTTTGTCTATGGTTCATTTTTCGCAAGAACTCATCTTCTACGTGAGTAACTAACATATTCACAAGTTCTTGCCATCGGAATCTACCAAATACACCAAATACTGATGCAACTTTGTACATCAGAAACTACTCATTCGGAGCGTCATGAATACATTTCAGAACTTTGAACTTTTTAGCTGCTTTGCTTCACATATTCAATCTACTTATGCTATGTACCGAGGTTAATATTTTTATTTAGCATCAAAGTCTTCTTCACCATTGAACATTTGGACCATGAAAAACTTGGAGAAAATATTTCAGTGAAATCGGTAAACTAGTTGAGGAAGAAAGTTCTATGAATGAATTCCACGCAATTGAAAAATGAAGATGGCCTGGGGCGATTTTCAAACCCTCAGGACAGAGGCCTGGTACATGGTATATTATCTTAATATCTCAAATTATAAAAAAACCATTTACCCTATATAAAAATAAGTTCAACTCCCAGTTGATTTGAATCTAGGTCTACCAAGTCTTAGGCGAGGGAACCAGTCAAAAAATCCTAATTTTCCCAAAAAATGCCAATTCAAAGCTTACCAATTTTTGGTTCTTGTTCGACATAGTTGGTCGTATTCGAATAAATTAACAGAGATAGTCCCCATACAAAAGAATGTTTTTTTCATGTTTCCGGTGTTCTTTGAATCAAAATTAACGCATTTCATCGTTCAAAAGTTATTGAGGTGATGTAGAACAAAAAAGTCTTACCTATGCTATACCATAAACCGATTATTTTATTAGGACAGCACAAAAATTCCATTCGACGCAAGAATCCGATTCTATCTGTACTTATACAGGTTTACAACTGTTTTATGCTAAACGGAAACAATTTCATTCTAAATCCCCAGGTGCTTGCTACTTCACCTGTGACACTGCCCTAGGTGAAATATTTCTTCAGGTAGTCGCATTGTTATCTAAACGTTCATAGCCACTAATTAAAGCCTAAGGATCGTTGTAACTAGTGGTAAAGGTGTGGATTCAACATCCTATTATCGAAACCCTCAAGCACCTGTTCAGGCGTCAGATCCGAAGAAGTCATTATTGTTATCGACGGACAAACAGATCTTAATCCGATAGCATCAATCGTTTGAACTATGTGGCCGAATATTCGAGGCGTAATAGGAAGCCAGAATGAATGATGTTAACAAATCATAGAAGTACGCCAGCAACCCAAATTGGAATTGATACTCTCGAATGATTGGAAGGTAAGGAATTTTCAACCTCTGAATCGACTCGAACTCATTATACTGAACGAAAAGCATGGTGGATATATTTTGAACAAAGCTAGTGCTATACACTATATGTACTCGAGTATTTTCTCCGATAACCATGATATAGTAGAAAAAGCAATTCATTGCATCAATTAACAAACTGAAATAGTATGTTCTTAAACAAGTTGCAGATGAATGGGCCTTCTGCTACGAGTATGAGACGAAATTTTTTCGCTATTTCAGTCAAGTCTTGTGAAATATTGGCGAAATTCAATGAAAAATTCAGATCATACATACTAGTGACTTTCGTATTGAATCTTGACTATTGGTGCGACTGTTACGAAAATTGACAGATTACGAATTTTCAAATTGAATTGTACGATTCGAATTTTGTAATAATTTATAATGACGCATTAAATTCGTGAATAATGTGTGACGAAATCGATTTAACACCACCAGAATTAAGAGAAATTGCGAATAATGTTGCAAATCATTTCACTATATCCAAATTTTATTATATTGACAATGGACCAGTTTTCATTTTTTTGTTAAGGATTTATTCTAAAAATTTAAGTAAAATGAAACAAAAATGTGGAAGAATCATTGAAGTATCTCTAGAAATGAAAAAGTTATGGGACTTTGAAGTTGCGCTTGGAAGAATAATTTCATAGTCTAGTGTGTGACGTCACGCCACTTACACGAGGCGACTGGTATTCGCAGAGTGCTTACGAATTCATTGGGGTACAATCACTTGTGCCGTTCGTGTCGTGTTTTTTGTTCGTTACCTGATGGCTGCAATGAAAAAAAATTCTACAATATTGTATTGTGCCTATGTGTGCAAGCAATTACTTTAAATTCACACACAAAAAACAACATACTACACCACTGACATTGCAAACTATATAACTTTTAAAACATGAGGGAGACCTTATGTTTTAAAACATAAACAAGACGATATGACGCCCGTCAATATCAAGTCCACTTAGATAGAATTGATTCATACCGGATTTTATACGGGCAGTAAACATTACTTTTTTCTCTTTTTACTTTTTAATCCTCACATAAATATGTTTTGTCATTGATAATGGATAGACTTCAACAACCAGTACTCAACTACAAACTGTTTATGAAACGTTTTTTAAATAAATCATCGTTATAAGTTGAACCATGATGAAGCAAACTCAAAAGTAGATACTTACTTGAAAAGTTTAACTCCTTTTATTTCAGCACTGACATAAGATGAATTTGAAGAAAAAAACTCCAGCACTGCGAATATATCTATTTTAGGCAAATTGTCACTTTGTCCTTTCACGAAGCCTTCTTCCATTATGGTGACATAAAAACAAAACTCGAGTTAAAACTACACTGTACAACTACAAACGGCGCGAGAGCCTTGGCGTAGCTAAGTATTTAAACGTAATTTATGATGTAGCGATCACAGGCAAGTGGCGTGACGTCACAGACGAGTCGGAGACCAAAGACGTTTCGCGCTAAAATACGTAAATTTAAATAATCTATTTCTCAGTCATTTATTGATGGATTTTCAAAATTTTTTCACTGATTTATCAGTTTTGCAGTGTATTTTAATTCTATTGTGTCAAATATAGTATTATCAACATCGCTAAACTAGTCCATTGATGTGTGTTGAAATTTGATGGGATCTGAAGTCATTCTAGACAATCACAAAACAGAAATATAACTGAAAACATTGCTGTAATGAGTTCATTACATACTGTTTTTAATACTGTAATGAACTCATTACGATACTGAAATAGAGAAATTTTTTCCTGAAAATACAAAGGGAAGACAAAATTTCGAGTGAGGAATATCTATCGGAGAGATTCTAACCCAAAATCTAGCATAATAAATATAAGGACTTTGTTTAAAAAGAAGTAGCAATCCTTGTTTTCAATTTCATGATTATTTCAAATTTTTTTAATGATTTTTTTTGCTTCAAAAATTGTCTTCTTGTGCTAGTAAGATCAATGATTATAGTAACTCCTGAATTTCGTTCAAATAGCTCTTATACTTCACGAGAAATATGATAGACGATAGACGAATTTTTTTTTATTTTCTTTTCCGATTCGACACATTCCATAGCGCGAACTGTGAATTTTTGACATTATGTTTTCCTCGACCGATTGCAAAGAATCATTATCGAAAATAAAGAACCAAAATCGACAGTTTCGACTGAAACACTTCCAACGCCACCGAGTAAACATTCATTGGTCCTCCGACCCGGATCTGCGTGGGGTTTTAATTAATTCCGAAACCAGCAGGCCACTCTGGCTCCGGGACCGAAGACCCAAAAATACTATCCGGTTGCCCGTCACTGCAGTCACCGGAGCAGGGCACAATAGACGAGAGTCGCACAATATGGAGGATTGTATTAACTAAGAACTTCGCATTTCAGGGTTCTCCGATTCCCATTTTACACGATTTGACGTAGACGGCGCAGATCCGGAGAACAATGGCCGTGGGCGGATGATAACTCGGAGGATTATACATTCATCCGAATGCCTTTCGGACACACGTCTCTGCGATTTTGTGTACATGCCTCACTTGAACCAATTTAATGACCTCCGCACCAGCGAATTATCTAATTCATAGAGTTGACGTGGTCCTGGAAAGCGTAGTTGGAAAGTTTTGGTAGGGATGTGAGCTTATAAGTTAGTAGAAGGAGATCTTGGCATATCCTATTCACACAGTCCAACATTGAAACCTTTTTTTTCAATCTCAAAACAAACGACAATTTCTCTCTTTCCATTTCACTTTTTCACTTTCTTTTACTCTGTTTTTCTTCTTCCCCTTTTTCCGTTTCTTTCTATATCTCTTTCAATGTCTATATTTCTCTCTGCCATTATTTCGCCTTATTTCATGTCTATCTGTTTCTCTACGTTGCTTTCTTGTTCTTGTCTTCTTTATTCTTTTCTCTGACTTCTTTCTATTTCTTTTTCTCATTTTTCTTATCGTTTGCTGCAAAATTCCGTTCGAAGCACTTGATGTAATCAAAGAAGGATAATTTCAAACATTTTCATGGATAGTTCTCTCAACACCATCTTGGCTCATCCTAAAAAATTAGTAGAATTGGATTAGAGAGGGAAACGGACAAAATCTTAACGATGATTTTAGTCCATTTCCTCTTGAACCCTTTGCCGGATTATTGCAATTATTTTTCTGAATTTTAGCTTGATTCCTCGGGAACAACTACTCAGATTTCCTTTTTTTTGCATAAATAATGTATTACTGTTCATTTAGATTGGCCGAAGTAGTTGATGTATTACTTTATACATCTAATGAACAATGTTCTTCTATGCAATGAATATTTCAACGAAACAACGAGAACACATCAATTTTAGAATAGTGGAATTCGTAAACAGGAATTCATAGTATTAAGAATTACATTTCATTATATTGATCAGAAAGTACTTTGTATCAATGAAATCAAGATGAAGATTGCCATTTTTCTGCCAGTGTACTGAAACCATTCATATTATTCTTCCCAAAATTGAGATATTGCAATTACCAATATAAAAGTAATGTTCATAAAAGATGAGGCCACATCGGAATGTTCTTAAACATTCTAAACAGTCAACGATTCTCTGCACTGGTGTTCTGAATTGAAGCTTATTTTTCACTCTTTTTGTTCATCCTGGCATATAACAAAACACAAAGTAACTGAGGACGGCATCTGAACCAGTCATGTTTCCGTAAAATCAAGCTACAAAAAATTGCTAAAATAGGCCAAATTAAACTTCGTTGAGATTTTGTCCTTTTCCTCAATTTTGCCGGTGTGTATATGAGACGACAACAAAAACACTGTCCACAAAATTCAACATTGGAATGAAAAAAGGGTAATGAAAAAATATTAATTTCGAGCAAAAATATTTACATTTTTTTAATATTTCAGAAGAAATAACAATTCAGCTTTTTTCTGTCTCTTTATTTCTTTTCTAATTTCACTTGTTTCCTCTTTCTTTCTCTCTGTTTCTTTTCCCCCTAATTCAACGTCTTTTTCCTTATCTTTCTTTTTCGGTTTTCTCTTTTTCTTCCTTTTTATTGTCTTCTTTGTTTTTCGTTTTCTGCAAAATTTCGTTTGAACCACTTGACTCAATCAAACATTCCATCATACCACCAATTCACCTGATTTGGAGTATTTGGATTGAGTTGAACTAAAATCGTATAGGGAACAAACGCAAGTCATAAACTATCTTTAATCGCATCAATATATATTCAGCTCCGAGCATGAGTAACTGTTACTTACACATCCAACACCTGAATAGCGCCACCCAGGTTTAAGTGTATGTAATTTTATGCATTAAACTAATTTTCTTTCCCTACTTTATATTCATGCCTTTTCTTTCCTTGACTTCTGGTCATTTAGGAAAGACGCCGACAAGAAGCTGCCGTCGGAGCCGTGGGTTATAAAAGAATAAACAAAGGCTTTCAACACCTGACGAGCCCACTCCCTGCGCTGTTAAAAAATGAATATATTACTCGTAGTCTTCAATCGATTACGTGATGAATTCGAGCCATTGTGAGCCTTTTTCGGCGGCCAAAGAAAGAACGCTCGACATTGTGGGGCATTTCTCTGATGATCCGTGAGGAACGTGAACTTTTTACTTAGACGACCACACCCAAACTTGAAGAAAACAACTCTTATTTTATATTTAGATACGAAATAGCTATGTGAAAATATTCGAAGATTTGATTTTTTTCTTTTTGGGACTCGAATTGATTATCTCTTAGAGTATATATAGGAAGAGGAAGTATACGCAATTTTTACATGTCCCCGACATGGTAAGATTACGTTGTCGGATTGTGATATATTTTCAAATTCTCAATTTAACTTTATTGTTATGAAAGTATATTATATTGAATGAAATATATTTATAAAAGTTTAATGAGTCTTCTTGATGAAGGATATTTAATATAAATCAAATAATTTGACAACTTTGTGTCTAATCCTTCACAATAATATATCTGTATGATATATTCAGTTTATTTTTGTCTTGGAATATATTCCAATTCTAAAAATGACAAATTTAATAATCAAAGTTGATTATTAAATTTGTCATTTTTAGAATTGGAATATAAACTGAATATATCATACAGATATATTATTGTGAAGGATTAGACACAAAGTTGTCAAATTATTTGATTTATATGAAATATATTTATTTCAGTGATTTCCGAATGAATATGCAATTTTGAATATTTGGAATCCGGTATTTTTCCTAATTGTCGAATTTGTAATAAGCAGAATATTTATTATTTTATGTATCTACCTGCTGAAATCCAAGGTTAGGCAACTTTTGCTCTCCTAGTGTCATCGGTTGTTTCACGTCGTTTGGCGCGCTTGAAGTTTGTTTTCTGAATTACTGATATATTTAGGTATTCATTTCAATATATTTTGAGTTAATATGAAACGTTGATTCACTATGGGACATAAGAAGTGCGTTCTTTGTGGAGAAACTCGCGAATTGAGTGAAAATTAGTATCACTGATATGTTCTCATTTCCGCGAGCTTCAACTCAAATTTGATACTTCATGTTGGGGACGAAAATTGCTTTCTGAAAATGACATATGCTCTCTTTATCTATGTCTATTACTCTGAGAGTATTTTGACAGAAGGCTCTAAAAACCTTAATTTTCTCTGGAAAAAACATCAAGGACGTTGAAGAATGAAATGGTTTTCAAAATTATCCTACCTCATTTCAAGAATACGCATGCTCCTTCAATATTCTATGGTTTCATCCGAAAAGACAGGAAGTGAAAGTTGTTCAGTTGATGCTTAAGGGTGTTCAATACCTTGTTCATACCACTGCTATTTCAGTGCTAATTTCAGTGCATTCCAATTCCAAAGTACAGGTCGGATTCATTTCATTTTTTGAGTGAACAATGACGTGATATAGTGAACTTGAAGATCCCGTCTCGATTTCCAAAAAAAAATCGATAGTATTCCGCAAATCGAACTTTGAAATTGAACACTTTCTTTAAATGACTATTCAGCTTCAGAGAGACTTCTCATTTCAAGTAACTCATCCACAAATGTTCAGTGATATTATGTGTTTTGAATTGGTGCAAAAATTTTTTTAAAATTGCTTGATTTGCTCTAATTGTAGATGTTTTTCATATGGAATTATGCTTTTTGGAACGCCTCCCAAAGGTTTACGCCTTTTTGCAACATGAACGCCAATAGAATCTTGGACTGTATTTTATGGCTCGAGATGAATGACACTTTTATGATTTACGAGGGTAGGGTTTCTCTGATTGGCTAAAATTGTGTACATTACTAGTTTATGACAATATTGCACTGAAGAATAGGGAAAGGTAGAAAACTTGTTATGAAATCATTGTTAGAATTAGAAACGATACTGTTCCTAAAATATATATGCTAGCTGATTTTATTCGTAATGATGTCTGGAGAAGTACATTTTGAGCGCTTAGTATCATAAAGAAAATTTCAAAAGTCATAAAGAAATTAAGATGAAAAAAAGGTATCTGGATTTTTGCCGAAATATGGAAAATTATTAATATTTCAGAAATCTGACAAAAAATTCTCAAAAAAAAAATTTCTTTTGAAAAACTCCCTATTCCCGAAACTCTATCTACAATATTTACCATTTAAATTTAACCCTGAAAATAGGCAATTCTTGATTAAGAAAATTTTCTCGTACTTCCTTCATTAATATTAACTTGAAAAAATTTATAGTAAAAATTTTTCGCTTCGTGAAGCCATTCTTGTATACATACCTCCTTGAAAATTTCATGTCATAAAAGTTTAAGAAATTGCAATATTTTTTTTAAATAATCTTTTTCGTTAACTCAACTCTCTTGATTTATTGCCCTAGAGTCAAATGTCAAATAATCATTTTGAATTTCAGTAGAATATCAGAAATTCTCATCCAAATAAACAAACCGACAACAATAACCTAATAAATCACATGTCTTATATTCCTATACCCACTTTTGTGGTCTCCAAAGGCGCATAAAATGAGAACTCAAAAGCTTCTCGAATTTTTCATTCTAGAAATCTCAATATGCACTATTTATGATTTTCTCTGTGAAATCATACACTCAGAGATAATCATATATTTTTTTCTATTATCCATATTCGATATACGTCCATGACAGTGGTTCATTGTCATTTCTGTATTCACAATATTTACAGTAATTATCTTATTTAGTAATATATAACTAAACAAATATAACAAATTTTCCTTCTTTTGAAGAAGTTTTCCAAAGAATTTTGCTTACTCATAATAAGATTGTGATATATAAGGTTGTTACATATAATGGATATTCCTTCTGGGGGGTATATATCCCCCTTATCCCCCCCCTAGGATACGCCACTGTATCTTAACTGAACTGAATTTCTAAAGTTTACAGAAACACAAATTTACTCTTTGCTGGGCTTCATCGAGAGTTGAGATTTTATTAGGGGCAATAAATACCAAACAGGCGGTTCTTCAACTTGAATGGGTGTGCCAGGTACAAATCTACCAAAAATTTTCGGGTAGCTCCATCTAGCGGAATTGCAGTTTCAGCGCAAAGTAGTCTACAACCTTAAATCACGCGTTTTGAGCTTGAACACCAACGCTGACAATCGCATGTTCTTTCTGAACAAAAACCTATTGTTTTCTGTTGCAGCATTTAACAGGTGTAACCAACACGTGCCAACACGTGATATTCAAGACCTCATGATCGAGTAGAAAAAAATAAAACACACCACCAGTACAACGAATTGTTTTCGATTCATTGTTCCTTCGAAGATACTCATCTTCTCGGCCGAGACAATGTTTTTTTTTATTTATGCGTCAACGTAAAACTGACGTGAATGTTTTACGTCGTCCGTTGTTCCTTATGGAAATGAACGAAAAGAAAAGTGCTGCCTTTTGTCGCCAAATTGACCCTCAGAGCGGACCCGGAGGTGTGTAATTCCTCCCCTTCCTTTGGAAAAATATTCAGAATTTCGAGAGGAGGAGCGCAAGACAAAAGAATTATTATTCATTGTGCTAACGGTGGTTGGCTAGAGGAAACCTATTAATTTTTCGCTGTTTTCTCGACGGTTGGAGTGGAAAACGAGATTGTCCATAGAAAAAAGTGTATGTTCTGAATATTTTCAGCGTTATAATCTTCAGTTCTTCGGGAGATGAGAGATTGGTGTTAGTTTAGGAATTGCGCTTTTCAGGTGAATGAACGAAAATCTAAATGAATTTTTGATGTGAAGAAATAATTTGGATATTCATAGCCAATTTAGTCTTTTTTTTTCATCATGTTCTTCAGTAGTTCAATTTGCAATAATTGGTGTTGTTTTTGCTGCATGAGAAGTTTCGATGATTGTTGTCTATGGTTTGACAGTTGAGGATGTCAAACTGTGTTGACAGTGTGTTCAGTAAGGTTTGGTCATAGAGTAATAAACATAGATATAGGAAGTATACGCAATTTTTACATGTCTCCAACATGATTAGATTACGTTGTCGGATTGTGATATATTTTCAAATCCACAATTTTACTATGTCATTATGAATGTATATTATATTGAATGAAATATATTGAAATATATTGAATATTTGGAATCCGATATTTTTCCTAATTGTCGAATTTATAAAAAGCAGAATATTTATTTTTTTCTGAAACCTGCGGAAATCCAAGGTTTGGCAACTTTGCTCTCCTAGTGTCATCGGTTGTTTCACGTCGTTTGGCGCGCTTGAAGTTTGTTTTCTGAATTTTTGATATATTTAGTTATTTATTTCTATATATTTTGAGTTAATATGAAACGTTGATTCATTGTTGGGACATAAGAAGTGCGTTCTTTGTGGAGAAACTCGCGATTTGAGTCTAATGTCGTATCACTGATATGTTTTCATTTCCTCGCACTTCATGTCAAATTTGATAGTTCATGTTGGGGACAAAATTCGCTTACTGAAAATGACATATGCTCCCTCTATCTATGGTTAATACTCTGAGGGTTTTCAAATTTATCATGAATCGTTTGATTTCAGAACAACCAATTGCCAAATTGTGGAAATTTACTCTGAAAAAAATCTATAAGCGAAGTTCATAGAGCACTCCTTCCATTCTAAGGTCATCATAATCGGCCTAATGAGCAAACAATTCGTGCAGTTAATGATCGTTGTCGCACTAATTTCACTCTTCTCAATACAAAATCATCAAAAATACAAAGAAATGTGCTGTTGCGCGATGTATTGAAGAAGACGCTGAAATGTCGACACATCGCTATTCTCAACTTGTTGGCCTTTGTCCTTCGGCTGAAGATACGAAAGGATCTTGGCTTGCCTGCCTATAATATACAGCTCGTGAGAGAATCAAAGCTAAATGAAAATCATTTACATCGCAATTTTTTGTGTTTGGGCAAATTTGAAAATGGCCGAAGATGAGCATTTTTACCGAATATTTGTATTTATTGATGAAGTACGTTTCTGGTTTCAATGATTTCGTCAATATGCAAAACTGCCGTATATGAAGCAAAGACAATACTCAATCCATTAAAATTGACTGTTAGGTGCGGTTTACACTCCTACTAACTGGAGGATCAAAATTTTAACAACTGCATTAAAACTTAATGGTTGTAATGAGTCATTTCCTTTTGATGAAGCAACACTTCACCTAAATAAAAGGGTAAAACAACCAGAAAACAGTTCGTGAGTGATATTTATTTATACAAAGTATAAAAGTACTATTTGTCCAATGGCATCACTTACTTTCTAGAACAATTGAAGTAATTTGCTGTATTTTATCCCAATGAATCGATAACACGAATGACCTACACCTAATCTGCAGATCTTTGGCGCTACCAAACCCCCATCATCTGAAATGAAGCGGTTAAATTCCATTTAATAAACGAACTACCAAAACTAATAAACTTGGTGCTCTACAGCCGTATAATGGATTTACATAATGGATGTATCCGTTCAGCTCTAGTAACCGCATGGAAAGTATTACGTATATACTATACGTTTGTACGCCGGTAACAATGATATCTACATTTGCTACATCAAAATACTCCGGACAATATGGTCCGATTTAAACGACTCAATGGTCGTACCTGCATGAGAGGTCCATTCTGATCTGCATCCCATTGTAAGCGAGCTTTGTCGCTTATTGGTTATAGCATTCGTTTCTATAGGAAAACTTCCTTGTTTGCTGATTAATACCCATTTGGCTGTGTCAATATGGAATATATGTACTTCAACAGGAGGGGAGGAACAATGAGTGCAGCATCTGTTGGTTGCTTTTGGAAATTGCGGTGACGACAGTCTGATAGTCATAACGGATTAAAAATAAATCCACGGTAGAGTGCCACTTATGTACTTGAAGGGGCGGGGGAAAGAAGAAGTTTGATTGTGTAGTCATACCTGGCGGCAAATGCAAAGCATAAATGAATATAGATGAATAAAACGTTCGAATTTTATAGTACCTGTTGTTTATTATTCACTCTCATTTCATAGAATACCTAAACAAGTAGAGCTAAACTATTGAAGCTTGCACTTTGCCCCCAAAAAAATTGTGTTTAGTAATATTATAGCAACACAATATATTTTCGATTTTATGATTATGTTAGTCGAATGTTTGGTCTTGAAACTAATTGAATATTGAACAGCTGTTTTGGTGTCGGGGTTTTTTAAGCTGATTCTATATCAATTTGATGTCCTGAATTGAAATGACGTATTCATTTTTACCTAGGAGCTCCAATATTCATGGTATACAATTTTAGAGAAATATAAGTTACATTATTTCAACTCAAATCCGTAAGTGTAGTAAACAAAATTAGATTCGAAATTTTTATTTTAGTTATACAAAATACGATTTTATGTCGTACTTACAAGCAAAAAAAACATTGAAGAAAACAAATAGTCACTCAACACTTCGGAAGCTTCTTTTCCGCGACATTCTTGAATGTTTTTTAAACATTCCCTTTTTAAACTCCAGCAGTAATCTGCCTTCGTGTGCATGTCCCATCTTCCTAGGAAGCGATCCTCCATAACTTTAATATCTTGGTGAAATCTTTCACCTAGTTCCTCACTCATGTCTCCTAAATTTTCTGGAAAACGATCTAAGTGGCTGTGTAAATAGTTTATTTTAATACTCATATTGCACCCTAAGGATTTGGAACTCTTAAGCATCTTGTTAACTATTTCAACATAGTTTTGAGCTTTATGTTTGCCTAGAAAATTTTCTACAACTGCAACAAATGATGTCCAAGCTTCTCGTTCAACTTGATTCATTGAATTTATGAAGGTAGGATTAATTGTTTCATTTGTAGGCCGTCAAATATCCTTGCTTTGAGTTTTGATGTGCTCTACTGATGCATTTTTACCTCTATATATGCAAAACATGACCCATTATTATCAAGGGCCCTTACAAATTGCTTCATCAAGTCCAACCTCATATGTAATGGAGGAAGTTTGATTTTTCTTTTACTTACCCGAGTTAAAGGATTAAAAGGGTAAATTCAGGTACCTGATAGGCAATGGTTCCACTATTTATAGATTTACCTGGTCTACCTGGAATTTACTGAATTACAGACTGACAATAAAACCATTGTACCTACATTAATGAATATATAAAAGTTTTAGAACTCTTATAAATTAATATACTGAATGAAACCCACATTGGTAGATAAGTTCATGTATCTAAAAAACTAGAGCTGATAGAGAAAAACGGATTTCATGTTCAGATTTAGTGTCCCAAATTTAGTTAAAATCAGCTCTTAAATCCTTGAACATGCTGCAAGCTGAAAGACTATGTACCAAGTGCCATCTGTTGAGTGTAGACGCCAACAATTTCCATCGAAGCATTTGCAATGTTGTCATGTGAATAAACTGAATTGATTGTGGTTAATAAAACGTGAATAACATTTCTATCACAAAAAAACGTGGATTAGCTATCCCGTGACGTTTTCACCGCATTTTTCCGACCGCACATAAAATATAAAACCACCCTCACCTGCCAGAAGTCACCCTCGACTCATCGCTCCCCAAAATTCCTCCCAGGAATCCCTCCCAAACCGGAATTTCCGCATTCACCATAAAATCACTACCTCGACGTGGGGATTTATTGATTTGGCGGCGGTATCGAAGCGTGCCATGAATCGTTAATTTTTAAAATATTCAATAAATCATGCAAACGCATATGTGCCATCTCTTTTTGACAGGAGCGACGCCGCGGAGGGTCCTCCTGCAGGGGTTGACGGGGGATGTGCCTGATCCCGAAGGAACAATCCGGCTTTAGATCAGTTATATGAAGGGGACAAATGTTGCGTCAAACTTCTCCACCCACTGTAGGTTTCGTTTACATCGACAGATTATGGCGTGACTTCTTTAGGAGGTTTTAATGAGTTTCAGTAATTTAAAACCGCCAAACAGGTTGAGCCACCCTCGTTGTTGCTTTCATCTCGACAGAGATCGAAAAAAAATTATTGGACACCAAAACCGTTACAGTTTTTAACCTAACTCCATGAAATTTATTTGACTGGTTCACTACAAACATGCTACTTTACCACGTACGTAAATTTAATACTATTGTTCCTACAAGCTTTCAGGAAGTAGTACTTTTTCGAATTTTTTTGCTTGCACAAAATTATTTTCTGAACGACGTGCGGAAAAAAATTGAACTACTCATAATCTCATTGCTTTTTAGAGGTTCCCTTCTGAGTTAAGTCAAGCTTTATCGAGTCAAGTAAACAACAACTGCTTTCTGTGTTGCAACTACCTTCATCAACCCATTTGAAAAACTACCATTCTGAGTTGAGTCAATCTTGATCAAATATACAGAGGCGATTCTTGAAGTACGTTAGTTTTAGACTCGATGGTGTTTATCCAAACTGTGGTGTACCACATGATCAGTTGTTGAGTAGATTCCAAGTTGATTCTCTAGAGCGGCGTCGTACCTAGATAGACTGTCCCTATTTGCTATCACTAGTTGATCTTCATGTTCCTAGACTGCCTGTACGTAGCACATCTACATTTTATCTACCTTTTCCACGCTCTAACGTCCTTCCTTTTTTTCCTCTGTATCGTATATGTCATGACTACATGATCATCCAGGATATTGTTGATATTTTTCATTGAAATCAATCTGATATAAAGAGGGGTGTTCTGGAATCACGGCTTCACTGTGGTTAGTTAGGCGTGTGCTTTTTTCTCAAAGAGTTTGTTTCACTCAAGCCTAGCTCCATTCGATTTGTTTTGGGTTCTATTATGTTCTTTGTTTTCAGTGTATAACTTTCAAGTTTCATTTTTAGTGTATTAATCTTCCTATTCTGTGATTGGCCAAAGTTCTTTTGCGCAAAGTTAGTCTAAATAAAGCAATCAGTTTGTAATAGGTCAAAAATTGTTCTTTGTTATGAATATAATCTGTGACATAAAAATGCAACACCAAAAAGGCGTTGGAATTTTTGACCAAACTCGACAACAATGTTCAACTTAGTAACATATAGCAATTGATCAAAATTTCATTCAAAATATATTAGCCATGGAAAATGAGACGTTTTACTTTTTCTTATAATCGGAATTATCTGCAAAATTCATTGAAAAATTGAGTCGATTTCGGTATTTTATTCGTCCTTCTAGCGTTTTGAGGCGATACGACTAAGCCTAAGGTGAGACAACGTGAAAACTATTCGACAAAAGGACATTATTGGATTACATGAAGATGGAATTGCTAATCGTCTTAACTGTAACCAATTTTCAGCGGTATGGTGTTAAGTATTAAGTACCTACGTGGACGGCTAATGCAGACAAATGATGTCCAGGAGTCCTGGACCGCCATCGATTTTAGTGGCATTAAAAGACCGATATGTGAGTGTTAAATCAATATCTGATCAATGGTTTCGAAAAATACACGGTATTTGCAAGAATAATATCGCTGCATTGGCCAAATATATGTAAAATAACGTAAGAAATTATAAAAACACCAAAACAGTTAACCATAGAAATCGTTCAAATTGTACTACACCCTACTTTTCCTAAATTTCCTCGGTCTATTTTGTAAAAGATTAGTCGAGATCGTAGAATACCGAATAGAAGTTTTATCTGCAGAGATCCACCTCTAAATTCTTCTCCAACGTTGTTTCATTGCTCTCCCCTACAATTGTATTCGTCCCTGTTTTAAATCTGAAAAAAGTTTTGATTGAAGTAAAAAGAAGAGCGCCCTTCCTGCATTTATTGGAAATAGGGGAGAGATTGGACTTTAAATTGTACTCTGGGGTGTCACATGTTTTCCGATTTACGTAAGCCTCTGGCGTATCCGGAAGGTTTCGTGTATTTTTTTCGATCTGTGTCACCTTGTGGTTTATTTTTTATCTCGTTATCTATGGTATCGTCCTTTATTGATGATGTATTTTTTTTTCTTTTCTACGAATGAGTTATATCTATAAATTCTCATGAATTTAAGAAGGAAAGTAAATATTTGTTTTACTTTGGAACTTTATTAACGATCATAAACCTAACCAGTTAAAAACGCATTATTTTTTTTTCAATTTGACTCTATTGGTCAACATAGCCTCTTTCAAAGTTGATAAATGTACTTCAACGCTCTTCTAACTTTGCAATACCTTTTCTTTAGAAATATTCGTCTTTGATTTCAAATTATGCTCCATCCTTAGCAATCATTCCTTCATTTTGTGCCGAGTTGAAATTGTTTTCCAGAAAAATTTCCAAGAACTCCATACTTCATTATTTCTGGTAAATCAACGAATCATAATTTCGTTCGTCAAAAGTTGCATTCAGTTTCATTGATTCAAGAATTTTTCTTTCGATTCCTTTTGTATATCTTTTGATTTCTGCTTTTCAAAGAATATCATAGTTTCACTGTTTCACACCTAATGATTTCATCATGGAAGATTAAGATCGCCTTGTTCAATCTTCATTTTAGTTTGGGTTGCCAAATTTCTTTGGTTTTTTTTACCCGACTAAAATTGTCAAATTGTTCTGCCACGCAAATCCACACTTCCACTCACCCTAAAACAGTATACCTATCCTTTTTTTTTCGTAAACATTATCGGATAAAATTCTGCATAAATTTCCTTATACGATCTTCCTTTGCACATAACTAACCCCACGCCACTGACTCGCTGAAGTGTCACTTTATAGGTTTTCCGGATTCGCGTCAGCGCAAGATGACGATGGCAATGTTGGGCAATGATGGCACCCACTGCGTCTTGGGTCTCTCACCCTAAGACCCTTTTTCCCCCTACCCTACACTCTAAACTCTTCTCGGATTTTCTTGGATGAAAATGAAAGCTATCAATACCACTTTGGATTTACAGCCCTCGCACAATCTCCACTAGGTGTTATATTTGGAGGTCTAGTGATGTGAGTGCCATCGATATCTTTCCCTATACCTAATAGGCAGGATTCTGTAAAAAATATACTAGTTATTTCATAACATTTCATAATATAATTTAATAAATGTATTTCGTTGGTACAGCTGCGTATTTATGGTTCCGATATGGAACGTGACCTTCAGGAGCGAGTATGGCGGAACGTGCCCTTTCAAACCACATAAACGATGCGCTCCATTAATCGAGGGAATACTTTAATGGACCATCCTAACCCCAATTTGTTCGTGGTTTTTGTTTCTGTGGATGCTAGTTTATGTCCGAAATGCATGTTCAGGGGTTAGGTTTGCTTTTCGGATTGGTCGGTAATGTGCGAGATTCGTGTTTATTCGAACCAATTTTGATATAAATTCTGGACGCGTTTACACGTCTCAAGAAATACCGGGAATTATACATCAACAATTCCCGCAGAAAAGGGATTGTCGAATTATTTTTGCTGTTCAATTGGCGTTTTCACCCTCCATCGAGTTTAACGATTAGTTTGTTTATATTGTGCCCCATTTTGTCAGTTTATCGCAATATGTTTTGTGGTTCTTTCAAAGATTAGTGATGAAAGAAGTTTTTCTGAATTTGGCATTGCAGATGGAATGTCTCATTTCGAAGGGCTGAAAATGTTATATACTCAAGGTGAATCGACTTAATCAAAAATTGGATTTGGACTTGTACATAGAGGTTTGGAAAATACATTCAGAAAGATATGATACTCAACGTTATTCCAGAGAATACCCATAGTCCGATGGAACAGTGCAACAATCAAAACATCTATGCGATACGATATCAAATAATCGAGTTTTCTCTTTCAATGGCGAAGTGGGGATGATCACACTAGCCGCAAGTGACTTCCAGGCTGCGGGTTGGATAGTCGATTAATCATTATGTGTTAATGGACCATATAGGTTGAAAATAAATAATAAATACAATTTTATTCATTATATGCGAGGAATTTATTTGCAAGAATGAATGGCACAAATAATTTCCTCTGTGGAAATGGGTACTTTTGCCATAATTGGTTTGAAAATGAAATTAATCCTACGAAAGTAGGATATTCAATGGGAAACGAAAACAAATTTCAAGGAATGCCAAATTTAATGCGACAAATTCTAATAATAACTTTGTACGATTTTGGCTCAAAGTTGGATGATTTCTCAAATGTCAATCTTGCCATTCATTCATTTTCGTTAATACCCACATTTCTCCACTTTTTAAATTACATTAGAAATAGTGGAACTTGAAGGCCTGTTTTCAAAGACAACAAACAATGAATGAATTCATGGTCTCTTCAATTGCTCAACCACAAAGTACCATTCCATAATTTGATTTTTTTTACACTAAACATTTCGATTCACGAAGAATTTACTTTATTCTCAACTGATATGGTCAAACTTTGAAGAGCGGCTAATTCGACTTCGAGACTTCGACCATCAAACCGCATCCCAGACTGCGACCATCCCCACTTCGCCATTGAAAGAGAACACACATTGAATAACGTTGAATTTAAATATCTTTTCGAATGTATTTTCTAAACTCGTATAGAAATGATCTTTAGTGGAGTTGTGTTAGACATAGATTCATTAGTTCAACGTACAAACCTATCCACAAACTCCTAATTGCACCTTTGAAAAGAGTCGAAACAAAACGTCAGGGTTCTACTGCATTCTATGCTGAATAAAATAGTCATTTATTTATTTATTTATTTATTTATATCCCAACAGACCACAAAGGTCTCATTACAAGGATAAAAAGGTATATAAATAGGCATATAAATATATTTCATAAATTAAAAACTTCGACACTATCCAGTAATTTATTGTCTGTCACGAACATTTTTTTTTGTGCAACGCAAATACATACGCCTCCCATTCTGAAGCATTAAAATCAATATACCATTTTCAATCGAATCAATGTCATGAAATTTCACAATTAACATAACTGATCGTCAAGCTGTCACTTTGACAGACGTCGAATCGTCATTGAATCAACAACTACTACCTATAGGACGCGTAGAATTCCGTTGTTCTCGTAGCTACATAATTCAACGGCGCCTCGTTGATGACAAGCGTTGTCCACCAGATCGGCTCATTTCGATATCTGCAAACACGCCGACCACGGCCGACGAGAACCATAGATACAATTAATTAATCTGTCCAATTGACAGACGTATTTCACGTCATTGCAGAAGTTATTTGTAGTCCGGAGCCATTTGTTACATTAACATTGGATAACTTCGTGTCGAATTTGATGCAGCCTTGCCAACAGCTTTATAATGCTATATTGCGATTTGCGAGGTGTTTGCGCTAACGGCACAGGGTCGGAATCTGGACCCCCAAATTTCGTCTTCTCACAATCTGAATCAGGAATTGAGAAAAGTGCAAATTTTTAATTTATGTGAACATAGACGTACAACATTGCTTACGCCGTTTTTTTTTCGAATTTCTATACTTTATTGTAAAAAACTGGTTATACATTTATGATTCAAAGTATTGTCCATCGCTGGCCACTACTTTATCCCATCTTTCAGGCAGCGTACGAATTCCGCGTTGAAAAAACTGGTCATCTTTTGAAGCGATCCACGAATCAATCCAATTTTTTACTTCTTCATAAGATCAGAAGTATTGGTCAGCCAGGCCGTCTGCCATTGATCGAAACAAATGAGATCCCCATGATTTTCTGCCTTTGGGATTATCGTAATGAACCCATTTTTCGTCTTCAGTACCAATGCGATCCAGAAAATCCCTTCCGTCTTTGCCTTGCAAACATGTGTTCACAAGCAAACAAACGCCATTCAACATATCTCGGCTTCAAACGTACGGCACCCAATTTCCATGTTTCTGATGTATTCTCATGACTTTCAGGCGTTTTGAAAAGGCTTGTTGCGTCACTTCCAATGATCCTGCTAATTATTGTTTGACACGAGTCTTGATCAAGTAATACCTCCAATTCTTCATCTTCGAAAACCTCTTCTCTTCCTACGCCATGCTGGTCTTCGACATCAAAATCACCGATCTTGGAGCGTTAAAACCTCACTCACCACGTTCTTTAACTAATAGCAGCCTCACCATAGGTATTCGAGAGCATTTTATGAGCCTCAGCTGCAGATTTCTTCATATTAAAGCAGAAAATTAAAACCTCCCGCAAATGACGAGAATTTGCCTCTTAAGCTGACATGCTTAATCGAGAATGACTTTATGAGGTAGGCACAAATCGACTAATATTCCGATGGATTATGTTTACAAATACCTGAGCTTATTGTATGACATCTACGACCTATTTATTTCGACTACCACTTACCGCTACAGTCATCTATTGCAAAACGGTGGAAGCAAACTTGTACACCTAATAGATCAGAAAAATCCAGTTGGTTTTATTTTCCTTTTTTAAGGAAAATAGTTTTCTAAACATTACATAATTATACCTATATAATTATATGGTACTAATAATTAGTATTATTTCATATTATATTATTTCATTTGATTTCCAACAAGCTGGGACTGAATCTATTGAATATTCGAAATGTTTCCTCTTGAAAATTTAATATTCTTCGATAAAGGTATCCCTTTCCTTCAGCTACTCACGTCAACATTGAAGTTTCAGATTCACACCAATCTTTTCTACTTCAAAAATTCATCATCTGTTCTGGAATCATCAAAATATCTGTAAATAAATCATAAAGGTCTAAAACGGGGGATTCTTGGGCCGTTTCGACCCTGGGCGTTGCCCGAAACGACATTGTTCGGCATAATCACAAATAGTTGCTGTGTCTACGAGCACTTTATGCTCCGCACAGTGAAGAAACTGTTTGCTCTCGCAATTAATCGAAATCAAAAACTTCTTTGCCGCAATAATGTTGACTTTATTGTTCAAACGCAATTACGAGGATGAGTTACCAACAATAGACGCCACTAATGAAAGCAAAGAGATGACTGTCGCATCGATATCCATCTCATTGAGTGGACCGCATCATTTGGCCCATCGAAAATTAATTTTCATCCGGGATTGATGATGAGTTTTATGCGATGAATTGTCTAAACATGAAAAAAATATGACTATAACGATGCCTTTGTTGAAACTTCACGATATTCGTTTGTATGTCAAAGATTGAATACTGAATAAATAAATCAATAGTCTACAAATTATTGTAAATGATATAAAGAATAGAAAGAAGTTTCAAAAATTAATTAAACAACAAAAGCACAATTATTCAAATTGAAAATTAAACCTGAAGGCTTTCACAAACTGAATGTTTTCTTTGGAAAGTGTCTTCTCTATTTTATTAGATATGAAGGCAATTAATTCCTTCCTCGACAATTGTTTTCGTAGTTTCAACTATTATTCTTTCACGAAGTTGTAATCAACTACATACTCAACTCCACTAGGATGTTGGCTTGTTTCAGTCAATTATCTTATACGCTTTTCTCTCATTGAAAATTGTCATTAATTTTCGCTTCAGGTCAATAATTAATTTTCCAATAAACCAGAGGGCATCCATTATCTACATAATGAATTTGTTTTCGGTTGTTTAGATCTATTGTCTTTATGTAGTTTTTTACTACAGAAGACCATCATAACTGTTGTCTTTTCGCAATATCATCGTTTTCTCAATGCTTTCATCAATTCGACTCTTTTCCTCTCAAATTCCTTTCTTCTTAACTAGGTAAGTAGCTCAAATAAACTTCCTTCGGTAAGAGTTAGGACCACTCAATTTTTGAAGGAAAACGAGGTGCAATATTGGCATGAAATGACAGCTTATTGTAGCCAATGAATATAATGAATGGTCTATGCAACATCTACTAATATTTCAGTTGAAATTGGATATATATTCAATCAATGTTCAAAAAAATTAATTCAAAATGAGAGTTTAACATTTTCTTTATTTTGAAAATTTTGTTTATAAATTTTTATTTTTATTCTTATTTCCTTAATGAAAGAATAAAATAACCAAAAAGATTTTGACCTAGAATTATTTCGACCCGAGGTTGAACCCAAACTTTCAACATGTCTTCCGATAAAATTACAGACATTTGAGATGATTCATAACCTGCTGGTTTCCTGAAACAGACGCCCAGAATTGCTAATTATTACAACATTTCAAGTACCTACTGAAATTCTTTTACCTTCGAATCTATTCCAATGTGCATCTGCGTATCTGTGTTAGTGTTGCATTGTTCAGGAGAATCCCAAACAAATGGACTAACCGCAACACAATATCCTTCTTAATAGGTGGTCTACTTTACAAAGCCATAAATCCGCAGACGTGATGCTTAAAATAAACGAATAAGAACAAGAATTGGTCTCACGCTTCATAAAGCACCCTAGGTAAAAGACGTATTTTCTTTATTTAAATCGAATAAAATAGCCATTTTGTACTTAAATTTACTTTCGGAGCCAGAATTATAATTATCAGCTCTTCTTCGTATATAAGGGCCAGAACACGTAGAAGATGGCGCTAAATTGAATTTGGAATTGTCTTTTTTTTTAACACGACCGTACGTCAGCGTACGTTTGAATGTTTTGTTTATGTTCCGTTAAATGTAAAACGTGCTAGGGTAGATAAGTCTTAAATCTTGTCATTCCTTGATTTTACGATTTTGGTGGTGGAAGTACCCAATAGAAACCCTTCTTTCAGAAACAAATAAAACACTGAACTCACCTTGATTTTCAGGAAATTATCACTTTTTCATGAACCTATATCGAACCTGTTGAATCAATATTCTCAACGGAGTCAACTTTATTTCGAACATGTGTAGAAATTAATTAATCAAATCCAGTCCATTTCCATAACTTTATATAAATAAATTCATTTGAAACAACCAAAAATACTACATTGGCGTACAACTTTGCTTTCGCCGTTTTTTTTCCAAAATTCCGTTCGATAACGATCGCCTGTGATTGTTTCAGTCGGTTTTAACAACTCATGGTACACTACGCTGAGCTGGTCCCACCAAATACTGAGCATGATCTTGGAACCGTGAAAATTCGGTTTAGCCGTCGACGTGCAACCATGAACGGGATATTCTCATGATTTTCTGCGCTTGGGATTATCGTAATGAACCCAATTTTCGTATCCAGTCACAATGCGATGCATTGCAAACAGCAAATAAACGCAGTTCAACATCTCTCGGCTTCCACTCGTAAGGCACCCTATTTCCTTGTTTCTCAATCATTTCCATGACTTTCAAGCGTTTTGAAATGGCTTGTTGCGTCACTCCCATTGATTCTGCCAATTCTTGTTGCGTTTGACACGAGTTTTGATAAAGTAATGCCTTCAATTTTGCATTTTCTAAAAGCTTCTCTCTTCCACCGTCATGCTAGTATTCGACGTTCTTGAAGCGTTGAAACCACTCTCGGCACGTTCTTTTGCTAATAGCGGCCTCACCATAGGTATTTGGGAGCATTCGAAGAGCCTCAGCCACAAATGAGGAGAATTTGGCTCATAACCTGACATGTTTAATCGAGAATAACTTTATGATATTTCGGTGGCGTTATAATAACAAATTCCTAAGCTTACTGTATGACATCTACAATCTATTTATTTCAACTACCACTTACCGCCATCTATTGCAAAACGACGGAAGCAATATAATAATACTAAATTATTCCTACTTTGTTATTATCATGATAATTTTTCCATAATATGAAATTACTGTTCTGTTACCTTCGTTAAATTAAATGACACAATTCACTCGTTTTATTTATTATCTCCTCCCTGGTTCGTTCACTTTTTCAGACTATTGATTTTCTGTAATTTGTCTGCAAATTCAGGACTAATATCTGGTTCATTCATCCTTTCCTTATATTGACTCTTATAAATACTATTTTTTAATTCATTTTCTTCTGCTTACAATTGTATGTTTTTTTCTGCTCCTGCTGATTTTTTCTAATTGACATCGAATCTCGTTCGGTTATCATTCCTAAAAAATCGATAAAACTACCTATACAAACTATGGTAAAATATCTGTATAATTTTCCGTTCGAATGCATTGCTTCTATTACGAAATCCAAATGCCTACCTACCACTTTCCAAGAATCTATGAAAAATTTCAGTTCCATTTGGGTCCGTTCAAAAATACCACAACATTTCTCGCCCGATCATTATCAACCCTCGCATTACACTAGCCCATGTTGATCTAACAAATGACAAACTCATTAGTATATAAATAAACCACATGTGTTATTCTTCATAAATATCAAGTTATAACTGTGGTCCGCGCTAAAACCAACACGATAACATTTCCATAATAAAGGAAAGTCGCATGTTGTGTTAAACTGCCCTTTCTGATAGCAGCTACCCGCGACTGCGTGGATCGTTTCCTCCTTCGTGCTATCCACAGACCCCCAACGGCCAGAGACGTCCCAGGAAGAATCCACACGGGGAAAATGGATTCAAATTCGAAAAATTCAAATGGGGCCGTTTTTTAACAATTTCATCCTTTAAACGATCCAATAACGCTATAGAATAATCGCTGTTTATGGTCTGGTCCTTTTGAGGTAATCAATGAATATTATACCTTGCGCATCCCAGAATACTGATGCCATAACCTTGGCAGCTGAGTGTTTTTCCTCGCTTTGAATTCGGTTCATCGTGTGCAGTCTACTCAGCTGACTGTCGATTGGACTCCAGAGTGAAATGATGTAGCCATGTTTCATCCATTGTCACATGTCGACGCAAAATACAGGTTTATCGCACTTAAACAGTTTCAAACACTGCTCACAATCATTAACTTGCTTTTTATCGATTGTGAGCTCGCGGGGCACCCATTTTGCACACAGCTTTCTCATATACAAATATTCGTGAATGATATGATGTACACGTTCAGATGATATCTTCACAATGTCTTTTATCTCGATCAACTTCACTTTACGGTCTTTCAAAATTATTTTGCGAACTTTTTTGATTTTTTCGTCGATGACAGCCTCTTGTGGGCGTCCACTGCGTTCACCGTCTTCGGTGCTTATTTCACCACGTTTAAACTTAGCATACCAATCAATGATGGTTGATTTTCCTGGTGCAGACCCCGGAAACTCTTCATCAAGCCAAGATTTTGCTTCAACTGTATTTTTCCCTCCAAAAAGCAATATTTTATCAGCACACGAATTTTTTTTCCATCTTTTATCAAATAACAAAAGTAGCTACATTAACAACGCAATATCTCACAAACTAATGGTCGGACTGTTATCAAATTTCGACAGATATCGTTCGAAGATTGGTACTAACTAAAAATCATATAGATTTAATACTAGCACCTCCATCTGTACATCAGACCGGGGACTTTTCAATTGGCATAATATATCAGTGTAATCTGTCAAATTCAATTATGACAATTCGCTGTGGGATCTTGGTACGGCCCTGCTCCCCATTTTCTACTACTTTCCCTTATCTGTCTCCGTGTCATATTTTAGTCTTCTTTTTCGATTCCACAATCGTGAAAACCGTTCTTCAAAAGCGCCGACAATCTTATCTCGTAAATATAAAAGGGGTGGGCCATTCAACCCCCCTGTACCTAAATACGACGCAATCGAGTCCAAGGGGTGAGAACGGTCATAAGTACGAAATAGATAAAGAAGTAATAGTATGTGCGAGGATAGAAGACCGCAGAGGGGCTATTCGCGGGGTTGATATAGATAAGGGATGCAACGATACGATTTTCGACGGGCTACATTCATCACCGATGACAGATTTCGTTAGAAAAATTGTTATGTGCATGCATTATGATGCGCCGAACACAAAATGGATTACCTCTCTTCTACCCCAAGTTTGTGCGGGGATATAAGGGGTGGTAATTCTTTGAGTTATCTGACGCTTTCGAAGGTTTTTATTGTGAAATATTATATAGGCTTCAAAGCTTATCAGCTTCAGAAACATGGGAAGCCATATAGACATCTACATTATCAGAAAAAAAATTATTCAAATCCGAAATATTACCATAATAGAATGCTTATTTGAAGTGCGTCTCTCATGGAAATGAATAATTACTCGTGATTTACAGTGATCTTCAAAATCTACTTCAGGTAGATTGATATCAATTGTCATAAAACTCAATTTGGAAAGGTTTTTTTATACGTATGTTAGCAATTCATAATTTAATACTATGCCACATGTGATATTGAGACCATAAAATCCTAAGCACATCATGAAGATGCCCTAACTGTCAGAATCACGCGCATGCGTTTCTATGATCGAACCCAACTACAGGGAAGGTACCGAGCAGCGTTGCCAACCGTACGGTAATTACCGTACATGTACGGTAAATTGATGCCAAATACGGTATACGGTCCGAATGGGCTACCGTACGCCGAAATACGGTAATTTCAATTGCGATTTTTCTAATGCATCTCATTCAATTCAATTCTATTCAAGACAAACCCTTAAAAATGTAATTCATTAACTAGTGCCATCTCGTAGCGAGACCCAGAACTAGAAAAATGCTCGGCAAGCTTATCTGTAACGTATATTGATAAGTAGATTCCTGCCGAGAACCAAGAATTCTAGGGGGTTTTCACAAACATAATAATTTGTCTATGAGGCGATTTTCCCCGTAAGCCGCGTAAGCATTTTTTTCTTAATTTGAGTTGAACCTTGAACCGTTGAAGCGTAGATTCGTGTTGATGACTTTTTTTGAGCTCATTGTAATAAACTTGATTAAAACAAAATCAAGAAATAAGTTAATAACTAATACAATCAATGGTTGTTTATTAACGTCTCAGTGTGTGAAAAAAGATGGTAACTGCGTAGATTTTACACCTACTCAGAATATGTATGCAAGAATGAACAAAATGGATATGTATTCTTCCAGTTCTAGTATCGAAGTTGATGAAGATGAATTTGTCATAGACGGTTGAAATATACATTTTTTTTATAGAATAAATATACCTGATCATCACACATATATATATATATATATATATATATATATATATATATATATATATATATATATATATATATATATATATATATATATATATATAGTACGACTGTTATCTGGAGACAATATATATATATATATAGTTCATTTTAGATACATCCTGTTGTCTCGATTCTATTTAGGGCTTAGTTAAATTTTGACAAGTTTAAATTACAATTTGTAGGTTAGGTATGGCCATAGAATAGAAAGAATTGTTTATCTCTTTCTCTATGTACTTCTGTGGTTCTGTGTACGGTAAAAGTGTCCCAAATACGGTAATTTCTCGTCCCTGATACGGTAATCTCAAGATTTTGGGTTGGCAACGCTGGTACCGAGGTACCGTCGCTGGTCGCTCTAACATACACTTTCGACATGGACATGGTCCTCACTGGTATCACTTTGACTTAGATCCGGTAATAGTGAGTTAGTTCTACTGTTATTGTTGTAATAAACTCTTTATCCTGGGTGATATTGATATTATTATTTCTTATATTAGAGACTTCAGATAATTTAGCACATATTTGAAACTCATTCAATCGAAGAGTAAAAGTATATTATAAGTATAGTCTAAGTGAACTTTTAGAATACGTCCAACGATTTTTCCTCAACATTGCAAGTCTTTTGAAGTCACTCTTATTAGTGCATCCACGCTTTTTCATACCTGCATCATCACTTACATTATAATGTTGAAAATAAGTTTTACATTACTTACTTGTTGTCAAGCTCATTTGGCGTTAAAATTATTGCTTATTTCTAAACGGTTGCGAATCAAAGAGAACTCTCATCTAAAATTAGATGAAGAGACTAAATCAAAATTGATACCATAGGAATCCCGCAATACGTATCACAGAAAATAGGGAAAATGCAGAACGGGGTGAAACAGACTTTAAATAAAGGCTAAAATTTATTTTCTACCAACTAAAACACAGTGTGTTTTAAAGACTTTGTGATTTTGTACGCTCGAAAAAAGATTATGTCCACACTTTTTGTTAATTCCACCAAATACACAAAAAATTCATCGTTGCCATCCAAGAATGAAATCTGAAATGAATTATATGAATATCAATAACCTATAATCACATTTGGTTCAATATTCCCAATAGAAAACATTTCAAAATATGATAAATTTGAATCACACATAATAGTTGAAGCCACTTTAGTTCATTATTCAATAATTTTTATGCATAATACGGACCTGTCTTTATTCTACCACATCGGCCCTAAGTACCACCAGGAAGTGGGGAAGGGTAACGTAGAGGAAACATTTTTTTTTGGCATTCACAAGCCTAACCCATTTCGCCCAGGCGAAAATAATTTTAAGACATTCAGTTTTGAACTGAAACTGAATCGTCTGAATCCACACACTTTTATATTTCTGATGTATTCGCTTACATACCTACATTGGAGTATAGTGTGAAACAATTAAACTACCGTTTTGAACGAGTAATCGAATAATTCTCAATACTGATTGCATATAGAACAAATGATGAGAAGTTTGCTCAATCTTTTCACATCCAATACCACAGCCCACGCGGTTCGATCGATCCGTTGGTCCTTCGAGCCGGATTTTTCAGGCGGATCGCAAAAATCGGAATGAAGACCGTCGTCGCCCCAATAACGTGTTAACCGGTCATATGTCAGCGCTTTACGTGTCCGCCACCTCTGGCGGTGGGTTCCGCAACGTCCCCCCCGCCCGCGCGACATTGACAAATGCATCCTATTAATCGTCCGAGGCGCACTGGCAATCGTTAATAAATAACCTATAATGAATAACTCCATTGTGCGTGGTGAGCCCGGTAGCGATATACGCGTTTGTTAATAGACGTGTATAAGCGTGAAAAACATCGAGAGATATTCCAACGTCGCTTTTAATTCCCTTGTTTGACGAGCAGGGCCGTTATGATTTAATCAGCTAATGCACGTGCGACGCTCTCAAATCTGAGCGTGGGCACTTGCCATTACCGCCCTGGAAAGGTAATTCGTCGAGTGAAAGGGCTTAACTGACGACACAATTTTGTATTCCCCAGATACTCGAAAAAATGAGGTTATGCGGCAGGAGTCATTGCCAATATGGAAGATTAAAAAAATTACGTTTTTGAAGGTTACGATGAACATAGGTTTCACTTATGTGTGAAATTATCTGATTTTTATCTCTAATGTTTAACACTGTATTTTATAACTTTATTGTATAACTTCATGACTTCATGACTGGCTTGTAAAAATTATATCTTAGATTTTATTGTAATTGATGAATTAATAGAATCATGATCTTCCTATAGTTACGGCGTATTGATAAGTTTATATACCCTTGACGACGTGGTATAATCGTATTTGGTGTTTCGCCTCCTGCCATATTGTGATCATTTCATAATTTCCAACATTCTTGGACGTTCGCAGAAAATAAATTATCTCATTAATCTTACCTAATTCTCAAGATCGACGAGGAATCGACAAACCTGGGTTTTTGTCAACACTACATGCTACAGCAGCAATGTCCTCAGTTGTTCTTTAGCGACGCAAACGGTTTCTATTTTTTATACCACGAACTTGTCCCAACAGGCAACAGCTCAAATTTGTCCACCAGTTTCAGTATTGCTGGCCTAGATGGTGCTTCACAACTACCCAAAAGTGCTTCAGAGTATTGGATTTTAACAATTTCAATGTGTTATTGAAGCATATTTCGTTTCAATTTTAGTAAGGGCATAGTTTTTACTTGTCAAATGTTAAAAGATGAAAGCTTGGAATGTGGCAGCTGCCCTGAAACCGGCTATTCAAAATGAAACATCTTTTGGAAAACCTTTTACTTACTACTCTTCTTACATACATGTTTATTAATCTTTGGCGAGTCTTTCTCGAGCCATGTTACGAGGTGCGCCCTATCCCAGAGGTTTGGTGTTTCGTCCCGAGATCGCTGGTAGACTCATAGGTTAGGCAATCTAGCGATCTGTGCCTAAGACTTACCCTCTCACGCCATCGTGAGAGGTGACCCTGTTGCGTTGCAACGACCCCTTCATATCGGCCGGGACCGAAGTAGTATGGCGCGAACACCCATAGCGCCATCTGTGAGCAGACAGAGTCACTACAAGTCTAAATTATCTAATTATCATAATAATATAATCTGCTAAGACATTGAAATCAATGAAACAGATCAAAATGAAGAAAAAACAAGTACATCAGAATCAAATCTGAAAAATGAAAGAAGACCACACTAAGTTACAATAAATCATTGAAGTATTCATTCAGACTATAAAATCTCTTTCCACACAACCAAGTTTCCAAGTTTCTCTCTTGAAACAGACAAAGTTTTAAACTTTTCTGGTAACTTATTTTATATTTTGATTCAGTAGTTGAATGTTCAAATTTAGTAGTTCGATGTTTCGATTATTTGTATAAAGTAGCTACTTACTGCTTTTGGAAACAAAGTGCTTCATTATCAGTCATCTCCAGTCTAAGACTTGATATGAAACTTCGACGTGTGTCTAGACATCTCTTTATACCTATAGAACCCCATAATCCTGAAGTGCACAAAAGAATTGATTATCATATTTCCAAATCTAACAACTGTCATTGTATGACTGGAAATCATCAAAAGAATTCCCCAATCCCAAGATTTCAATAACAAAGTATCTCACTTCAAAACCACATAAACCTCTAACTTATCTATTATTCTGATTTGATCACCGCTAATTTCCCATTTGCAATTCTTGTCTACTCGAAAAATCCTCAAACAGTTCCCAGCCATTGATAGGAGCGCATTTCCGCCTGGAACTGCAAGGAAATATGCATTTTCACGATGCCGCGTCCGACGTCATAAAAATTTCCAGCGGACAGGCAACCTCGTGACACTCTTTGTGTCCGGAATAAAACAGTCCAGACGCCCGAGAACGAATCACTAGATGCTAATCAAGATAACAATGCAAACTCGGCTTGAAATAAAAGAGAGGAGAACCGGCGAGGAATATTTTAATAGAATACCTATTGAATTACAAGTTTTCCAGAGTTTTCCACGAAAGGTTTTAATTGAAATCTGGACCGACGGTCGTTCTCGCTCCTGTCCTCAGGTTTATTATGTTCGCTGTGGAGAGAATCGTTTCCCTTTTCTCTTGGTTTGGAGCGCTCGTATTCCGAGAAGATCACCCTATCATTGCGTCATAACGTCTGTAATTTTTGAGCCGGGAATGGTCTCAAACGATAAGATGACTTAGGCGCAGCACTGTGTTTTTAGCCAATAGCGAATGGTTGGTCGATCCTCTTTAACCAGAATGGACTAGTTTTCATTTTTTTGTTAAGGGTTTATTATAAAATTTAAGTAAAATGAAACAAAAATGTGGAAGAATCATTGAAATATCTCTAGAAATGAAAAAGTTATGGGACTTTGAAGTTACGCTTGGAAGAATAATTTCATAGTACGTGTAAGTGGCGTGACGTCACACACTAGACGACTGGTATTCGCAGAGTGCTTACGAATTCATTGGTGTGCAATCACTTGTGCCGTTCGTGTCGTGTTTTGTTCGTTACACGATGGCTGAAATAACTTACTATATACATACATATAAATTACTTTTTTCTCTTTTTACTCTTTATTCCTCACATTAATATGTTTTGCCATTGATAGGCTTCAACAAGCAGTACTCAACTACAAACTGTTTATGAAACGTTTTTTACATAAATCATCGTTATAAGTTGAACCATGATGAAGCAAACTCAAAAGTAGATACTTAATTGAAAAGTTTAACTCCTTTTATTTCAGCACTGACATATGATGGATTTGAAGAAAAAAACTCCATCACTGCGAATAAATCTATTTTAGGCAAATTGTCACTTTGTCCTTTCACGAAGCCTTCTTCCATTATGGTGACATAAAAACAAAACTCGAGTTAGAACTACACTGTACAACTACAAACGACGCGAGAGCCTTGGCGCGGCGTAAATTTAAATAATCTATTTCTCAGTCATTTATTGATGGATTTTCAAATTTTTTTCACTGATTTATCTGTTTTGCTCTATATTTAAATTCTATCGTGTCAAATATAGTATTATCAACATCACTAAACTAGTCCATTCATCATCATCATAAAGCTTATCCTGTCCACTGCCGAACGAAAGCCTCCCTACTCTAGCCATCTTTTTCGATCTTGTGCCGTCTGAATCCAGTTTCCAGCTACTCTTTTTATATCGTCTGTCCACCGACTAGTAGGTCGTCCTCTACTTCTATATGTCTCATGTCTATGCTCCACTCCACAAGTCTCTTCGTCCACCTTCCATCACTCATTCTCGCCACATGTTCAACCCAGCTCCACTTGAGCTGTAAGATAGCCTCAACTGCGTCTCTTACTCCTGTTCGGTTCCTTATGGTTTGGTTAAGTATCCTATATCTGAGGGTAACTCCCAGAATCGACCTTTCTTTTCTGTATTCTGCAGAATTGTATTTTCTAAAACAAGTTGCAGAGTGGGCTCCAACACGAATGAGTGTTGGAAGTGCCTTTAGCAACGAGTTTTAGACGATATTTTCTCTATTTCAGTCATGTTTTGTAAAATATTATCGAAATTCAATGCAAAATTCAGATTATACGTACTAGTGACTTTTGTATTAAATCTTGGCAGTTGGTGTGATTGTTACGAAAATTGACAGATTATGGAATTTGAATTTGAATCGTATGTTACGAATTTTGAAATAATTTATAATTACGCATCAAATTCGTGAATTATGTCTGAAGAAATCGTTTTAACACCACCAGAATAAGGAGAAATTGCGAATAACGTTGCAAATAATTTCACTATTTCCAAATTATAACATATTGACAATTGAAGTGTGTTGAAATTTGATAGGAGCGGAAGTCAGTGTAGACAACCACAAAACGAATAATATAACTATAACCAATGCTGTAATGAGTTCATTACAGCACTGTTTTCAGTACTGTAATGAACTCATTACGATACTGAAATAGAGAAAACTTCTTTCCTGGCCTGGATCTCGAACTACCTCCGTCTTAGGTGTATTGTGCCACTGGATCAACCACCCTTTGTGATTGTAATCAATCCATTTGTGTGTTGGACTTCAGTTCTTTTTTGGCTTCAACAAAGATTGTAGACTTAAATCAATGTGTTGAATGGTGGATGAAAGTTTGGTGAAACCTGTAGTATTTCTGTTTCATATTATCTGCCAAAAAAATTAGATACTTCTCCTACTATTGGCCAGTTTCACTTTGATTGCAGATTAAATCTATCTTGAGCACCAATCCATTAAGGGTAAAGACATTTACATTTTATAAATTTTATAAAAATATTAATTTTCCAGAACAATATTCATTCAACTTACGTTACACAAAATTGGTTGTGGGTATACGCCATTTACTTAAGGAAGAAAAAATGATGTCAGGAAGGTGACGTCCTTCTTTCCTCATGCAATTTACCATTCTATCCGAGACACTTCTCCACATTCGTCCCAGTGTCTCCTCACTGATCAAGCCACATCATTCTCCAATATAATAATAATTAGATAAGCTCTAGAGTTTTCAAAGAATTCTGATAATTCGAAAAACCACAATACTCCCACCATAGCATAGTATAAGGAATATCCTTATACTATGCTCATAGTTAACCCAGGTCTTATTTGACAGTAAGCGTGTACATTTGTTATTACAAACTCTTCCTATTTTCGAAAATTGAATATTTAGACAGACAATGTCTACTGAATCAACTAGTAGGAACTGAGTCTTGATATGTGTGAAACTGAGATATTCCCGCACCTTTGTTCTATGAAGTAAGGCAGAATGATATGATTTACCACAAAATTAGAGAAAATTGAATTTCTAGCGCAACCTATCGGTGATAAATCAAAAATAGATGGCTTTTTTCGTCAGCGTAGGTTAGAAACGAATAATATACGGCTCGGATGGAACAAAGTCGAAAACCAACAAACTTTCCGGGTGGAAAATTCACGTGATTACACGTGTTACCCCGGTAATGACTTTCCGTAATGATAAGGCGGGGGAGAGATCGAAGTAAACGAGTTCTTTGCGACTAAAGACGCGGAGATTTTTCTTTTCCCCTTGGTGAAAAGGGAACTAAACACAGTTATTATGTTCGAGATAATATCAAGGATTGGACTACTTTTCATTCCAAAATTTCTTACGGACTTGTGTACATTGGAAAGTTTATGAGGTCTGTGAATAAAATAGTGGAACAAGTCGAATGGAGCTATTCTAGAATTACTGATCGACTTCGTTTCGTTTAACAGCCCTCTTGGGAATCTGCACAGCTGTTAGGTCGTTTCCTGGCAACTTGATAACTATGTTGCGACTCAGAAGCTCAATCGTATCCACTGGAGAATTTCGAAAAAACTCTGCGAATTTTGCACAGGGATTCATTATTCCCTCCATCCAACGAAAACTCTTATCTCGGCAGAAAATCTATGGATAATATTATCACGAATCATTTTGAATCATTTTTGATCAATATTCTTCAAAAGGGCCCTATATCATTACGTCAAGATATCGGTATTTGTAGAATTTTAATTTGAAATTGATCTCGAACAATAACATTTCGCTTACTGATGATGATTTCATGATCCTATTCAATCGACCGGCCTTCCGTAAACGAGATAAATCAAGAACAGAAAAACCTACGAAATTGAAAAATTTTGGACTGGTTCGAATCTCAAATACAGCGATGAACTGAGTTTAGTACCTATTTCACCACTTGCTGTTAAAATCCCGGATAACTTAGGTACCTATTCATAATTTATCCAACAGATATACCTTAAAATTGTGTTACACAAGTGTCGGATAGACCGTTAAGCTCCTGGATAATTTAATACCTAGATGAAGTGACAAATATAGGGTGTTTTTTTTCGAGGTATATAACTTTAAGTTGGCATTACTGTTCAAGATGGCGACCGATTAAACAGCTGTTAAGTGATTTATTCTCAGTTTGGTTTGGCAATTCATCATGAATAGACTCACGCCTGAACAACGCTTGCGAATGGGCCCAAAATGAGATTGCCGTTGTTCCCGATTTTCATAAGCGAATTTTGTTTAGCGATGAAGCGCACTTCTGGTTGAATGGCTACGTCAACAAACAAAACTGCCGCATTTGGAGTGAAGCTTATCCTCAAGTGTATGTCGAAACACCGTTACATTCAGAAAAACTGACTGTTTGGTGCGCTTTATGGGCTGGTGGAATCATTGGTCCGTACTTCTTCAAAAACGATGATGGCCAGAACATTATAGTCAATGGTGATTGGTATAGAGCCATGATTACTAACTTTTTCATTTCTGAATTGAACAACCATGATGTCCAGGAGCTGTGGTTCCAACAAGAAGGCGCAACATGTCAGACAGCTCGTGCCACAATCGATTGATTGAAAGACACGTTTGGTGACCGCTTAATTTCACGTTTTGGACCTGTGAATTGGCCTCCAAGATCTTGTGATTTAACACCGCTAGACTACTTTCTGTGGAGATATGTAAAGTCATTGGTCTATGCGGATAAGCCACAAACCCTTGACCATTTGGAAGACAACATTCGCCGTGTTATTGCCGATATACGTCCACAAATGTTGGAAAAAGTCATCGAAAATTGGAGGTCCAGATTGGACTACATCCGAGCCAGCCGTGGCGGTCATATGCCAGAAATCATATTTAAAATGTAATGCCACAAGATTATCTTGCGGATAAATAAAATTCATGTCAATCGAATAATCCATCTTTGTTTTATTGCAATTTAAAGTTCTATAGCTCTAAAAAAACACCCTTTATATGCATCCTAGAAATAACCCAACTATCGTTTGGCTGTTGCTTCGCAGAAAATACATTCTTTTGAATGTCGCCTCATAGTTTTGTTATGCGGTTATGAAGCTTTTATACGCTCTGATCACACAGTATTCCGTACTGTTTTCCAAACAATACAAAAACACCTGTTCGCTCGTATTCCGACTTGATTGTGAAATAACGACCCGAAAGCTTATACAAAATTTGGATTGTTCAAATAAAAGAAAAGATAATTCAGAAACTGTTCTTTTAGAGTTCCCTGCCCAATAGCTGAATTTTTATTCCATTCTTTCTGATGAATACATGAGACGCCACTTCGTCAAGTAACATTGAAATTGGTGAACATAAAATTTATCGAATCACCTTCAAATCAGATATCAGTATTGTATTTTCAAACTTAATCAGGTAATCATTGAAATTAGTTGAACTTCAACTGAACGATTACGCAAAAGCATCTGATCCGTCCTGAGTTCATTTCTGGAATTCTTTCAAACGAATTCTGATAATATTTCAAGTGTTGTTAGCCTCACATATTGATTGAGACTGTTAACCCTTGTGTAAAATTTGCACTGATGTATCAGCATTCCCTCCTCATAATCAAGCACAAAGACCAGCGAAGATCAAGTTATTCATGATTCAATCGACGTATTAACGATGTCCCTCTGGCACCATCATCAAAAGGAAGTATATTCGCCTTCCACGTCCGGTCTATCACAAGGAAGGAAGGTCTTCCACATTCGGCTCTCTCGTTACCCAAGACTTCTCAAGTTCCTCGCAAGGATTAGTATAGTTGTTATTAAAGCGTGAAATTCGATATATTCCATCATATAATACTCCAGGTAAGTATCGCTTCCTAGATCTGAACCGAACATCTGTTCCTCTCGTACGATCAAAAGAAACTAATCTAAATGTTTGTCCTCTTTAGAATCCTAGGTTGTCACTATTATGTAAAAAGATTGAAGTACCGTTCCTTTCGGTGTGGCTAATGATCCATTGTTACCGAAGTGTCGAACGTGGAGAGGGGGCCTTAGGGTCAGCGGCAAGGAGCAAGCGGCGCATATTTGTCAGAATTAGTGACAGTCCTCACTCAAAACATGCGGTTTCTTAGGATGGTCATTGTCGCAAAGTTGCATGAAATTGTTGAGGGGCTTTCGCAGATGTTTTCAATAAGAGGCGTCAAATTTCAGATGATGCAACGTGTCTCTCTGAGATCATTAGAAAGAGCAGGGATGTTAGATGTAGATTCTCAGGAAAGGTTCGAAGATTAACGCCGAAGAAAAAGACGGTGATTGAAATTCGAGATTTGTTTGTTTTGGTTTATTATTTCCTGTATTAATCTTTCAGAATCATTCGGCTTTTTTTTGGAATTTTGTCAAATCATTCCAGCAAAAATATCAAAAATAATACAAACGTAACATTCGCCTGTGTGAAAGTTTAATGTTGAATCATTCGATGGCCAAAAATTCCGACCTGGAATTTACAGTTAACTTTTCAGATCTAGATGAATCTAAAATAATAAACAAAAAAGAATAAAAATAAATCCGTCGCTTGTTTTCTAAGAATTCATCGAACCCAACTAAATGAAATTTGATACGAAAATCTGTTACTACTCCTTGTAAGAATTCGATACACGAAGTTTAGAGGCATCAAACTTCACGAAATCTACTGTTCTACATTATTCAAGGCGCCTAATACCCTTCCACTAATATTCCATACAGAAGGTGGAAATAATAAATGTATAATATTCAGTACAGTGTGTCTCTAAACTAATGCACGAGATTTCAAAAATTAAACTTTAATCGTAAATAATTAATAATATTATGCTTTAGATAAATCTGCTACAGTCCAACAAATTATTTTCATTTAATGATCCACTGAGGCATAATTTGAAAACATTATAAAACAAAATTATGGTATTGGGCAGTTTTTGTCTCTATTAAATCAACCTATAATAACATTCTAGGTACATGAGAAATTCCCAAGGTTTTTTTTTTTCATTGTAGATTTCAGAGCAAGTTTAATATCATTCACTTCAATATCGAAACTTTCTTTATGTTTCATTGTAACTTCAGACCCAGCACTGTTAATTGTTCAACCCAACTCCGAATATGAAGTGAAAATGGCAATGACTTTTATCATTCTGATTTTCATACTGAGTTTTAATGGATTTTCTATGAAATCATTGCATTTCTGGCCACAATACTCGCTGAATTTGAAAAACTGTTAGATCAATCAAACGTAATTCGAGGTAAAATTCTATTTTCCCTTCTTGAATACTCTTTCATACAATAAAATAGATTTCGTATATCTGAAGCTCTGATGTTATAAATGTAACGTGTATGCTTGGCTAGTAGTGATAAAACAAATATTGAAAATTCAGTTGATTGAAATCCAATCAAGTATAAATACTGTGTATAAATAATGTCAATTCATAATAATCAGTACCTATGGCAATTTCGAATTATGTATTTAGAATTTGATACCCAAATGAATTATTATCTGGTTAAAATATTAAACGACAAATATCAATTATGATAGCCATAATATGTAATTAAATTGAAAGAAAAATTTTGAAATTATAGAGAAATCGAGATCCTCGAAAATAATGAAAATTATTCAGTAAAGTACTCGGGAATAAACAGCAAACAATTTTGTGACCAAAATAAGTCAGTTCGAAATTTCTTTTTCAAAGTATTCACACTTTTACAAATTGAAACGTTCAAGAAAAATAGAAATAGTATTGGTTATAGGAGAATATCGCCGAAACTTCTTTCAGTCCAAAGTCGCTTTGTCACCTCAAGCAGTCGTATAATAAACTTTCCACACTCGTAGGTTTTACCTTGCCGTTCCCTCTTTCATTCACAAAATTATTGCCATAATTTTATGTTCTCCAAATATCATCGGTGTCATTCATAAAAAGTCAAGGGCCGATTCCTTTATTCAAGGGCATAAAGGAATTCGAAAATTTTTAAGAGGTTGTAAAGATGGGGACTGACGATCATTACAAATGTTGTTCATTGTGTTATTCGCACAAAAGCACCCCATATTGTTAGTTCAATCCTCTTAAGTAGCTGATTTTGACCTGGGATTTTTTACTAGGGTGGATAGTGTCGAATTCGAGATACGGGAAGATTTGAAACATGTTTGGAGGTGGCTGGGATCCACCTACTTTATGGGAACTTTAATTATATTCTACCCTGATCGATTACTTTTCTGTTGTTTCGTTAATTTAAGAATGTAATTGGTTCGTCCTTTTCTATGGAATGAGATGTGGAAACAACCTGACGCTATTTTTTTTTCTGGAATCCCATCCCAAATTACTTGATCAAAACAGCTGTAACGGTTTATTCCTCTCTGATTTTTCCCTTGGATGATTCAGAAAAAAGATCCACCGTATGCTTTCCAGACACTTCGATAGCAAGATGTCCGATTATCATAATTAAGGCGAACTTGAAACTAATAATCCATAGAGAATCATGAAAATATAAACCTGGCTTTTCACCTGCTGCATCTAATCGTTTCTGAAAATTGAAATGAAATTCACTAAAAAGGTTTTTTAGGTGTTACATGAATCAATGTTTTATATAGTTGTTACATGAATCAACAATAGAATGAAGGTTATTGACCTAGTCAACCATGTTCAACCTAGTTCTAAACACGTTGAAAACTGTATTTCAGTTCAGTGACTACTACGTAGTCACTGTGAAGTAGAGATACCTACTACAGCTACAGTGTATGGAGCAAACGACATTCTTTATGATATTAGTCCACATACTATCTCAACACATCAACAACTGAATCAACAATAGGATGAAGTGGGTTGACTATTCAACTTTGTTCAAACTAGTTCTAAACTCGTAGAAAACTGTATATTAATCTTCACTTATAATCACTGTGAAGTAGAGAGACCTACTACAGTGTAAGTAACAAGACATTCTAAACATGAATCCACATTAAAAAGAAGTGAGTTGACTATTCAACCTTGTTCATACCAGTTCTAAACCCGTTGAAAATTGTAAAATATTCGGAACTAGCTAGTCACTGTGAAGTAGAAATACCTACTATACAGTTTAAGGAGCAAAATACATTAATTATAATATTTGTCCACATATTATAGTAACACATCAACAATAGGAGGAAGTGAGTTGACTATTGAACCATGTTCAAATTAGTTCTAAACTCGTGGAAAACTGTATATCAATCTTCAGAACTTCTTAGTCACTGCGAAGTAGAGAGACCTACTACAGTGTAAGTAGCAAACGATATTCTTTATGATATTCGTCCACATATTCTCTTAAAATATCAACACATGCATCAATAATAGAATGAAGTGAGTTGACTATTAAACCTTGGCCAAACTAGTTCTAAACTCGTGGAAAACGGTATACCAATCTTCATAGTCACTGTGAAATGGAAATACCTACTTCAAAGTAAAGGGCAAGCGTTATTCTTTATGATATTCGTCCACATATTCTCTTAACACATCAACACATGCATCAATAATTGATAGAATGAAGGGAGTTGACTATTCAACCTTTGTCAAACTATTCCTAAACTAGTGGAAAACTGTATATCAATCTTCATAGTCACTTTGGAGTGGAAATACCTACTTCATAGTAAGGGGTAACCGCTATTCTTTATGATATTCGTCCACATCTTCTTTCAACACATCAACACATGCATCAACAATTGAATGAAGTGAGTTGACTATTCCACCTTGTTCAAACAAGCCCTAAACACGTGGAAAACTGTAAATCAATCTTCATAGTCATTGGGAAGTAGAAATACCTCCTTCAGTGTAAGGAGCAAACGATATTCTTCATGATCTTGGTGCACATATTCTCTCAACAGCTCCTTACAATCGGTGAAAATAAAATTAGTTGACCAGTCATCTTTGGAGATCTAAGCTCGTTCGAAACTGTCGATCGATGTAGGTTATTACTCCAAGCAATTGCTGAAAATCCTATTAGAACAAGAACACTCCCTGTATTTCTTTCACTGATGTTCTCGGCGAGACATCTCGAAAGCTCTGCGTCGGCCATCAAGAGCAAACAGACGAAGAACACTGTTAGGGCAGCTCCAAATCTACATTCTTCGGGACACAAAGCCCTTATCTTATCTCTTTGATCGTCCAATCTCTCAACCCACGAATTTCTCGAAGGGCCGAGTACTTGACTCCATTCCTGTCTCGAGATCCCGCAAATAGGTCCTTCAGATGTTCGATCGGAGCCTTCTGCGGCTCTTCTTCGTCAGCCGCACCGCGAAGTCGAGCACACAGGAGTCGACCCTGCGCTGGAGGATGAAAATCAGTCGGTCGAGAGACGTCAACGCGAGCACATCTAGTCGGGCCCTTAGCAGCACCGTCCCTGTCACACACCTATCCGCTCGGCCCTTCATGAACTCGGCTTATCGAGCGCTGCTGCTCATTACATAGAACACGGTGATACGCGATTGTCTGTGATTATTTCTTGTTCTTTCTCGCGATGGCCTGTGCTCTTCTCGGTCGGTTGTAATGTGCGTTGTGATGATAAGTGGAACTGTTGTTTGTTTATTTATTAGAGAATTTGTTATTTGTTGAGATGTATCAGTATATTCAGTTGGATCTGCCCAGAGATTATAATGGTAAGGGTGTTTGTTTGTGTGCAGAACGAAGTTCAGACGGTTTATTTAGTTTTGGCCGATATAGTACTTCTATTCGGTCCTTAAGAACATTTTTTGAAACTTTAATGAAAAATTTTCCATTCAGGAAAGACAGAAATTCCATTGAATTCAACTCGAATTCAAGAACATTTCCGAAGTCAAAGCTGGAAAAACTTACAACCTAAAACCATTTGGATAATGAAATTTTGAACTTCAAATATTGCTTTTATTTGGGATTTTCTCCAAATACTTAATATATTCAATGTTGATGAAGTTGTCGAACTCATTCATCTTCATGCAGAAGCGCCTTTTGTTCCAAGATTGCTAATGTTTTTATTTACAAATTTATGAGATCATTTGAAAGATCTTCATTTTATCAGCTGTACAAAATCGAAATATGAGCGAACAATGATTTTAGCAAATTTTTCAAATTGAGATTTTTGACAAATGGATAACGGAACAATATCTTATATTTGAAGAAGATAACTTGCTTTTATCTTTTCGACCCTACGAATTTCAACACTTCATTCACACTATAAACGATATTTTCTATATTTGGAAGTAAGAATGGTATATTTCTCATTGAATTTCACGTGTATTTTTAGTACACTATTTACAAACGTATATTTTCAGAATGTATCTAATAAAACATTTCTATATTTTTCGAAGATTCCCTGTTCGTTAATGAATTATTTAACGTTTGCCTATGATTTTCGTGATGTTTATCCCTAGTTTACGGCAACAAACTTTCAAGTCTTGCGGTGATGTAAGTAGGCATAACACAAACAATCGGTTTTAGAATAACAAAACAAGAATCACGCGTATTTTGTTGTTACTTCAGCTACGTTTTGTTGAACTTTCCCGTAGTGCTTCTCCTAGTCTTGCAGAGAATATTGAAAACACCGATCGCTGATAGATATATATGCGAGATGAAAATTAGGCACGGTGCAATATGATCCTACCCCTTTTATTCACAACCCCACAGGAAGGGGTGCCTTATTTTCGGAGCTACTCATCATTGAGTGGTTTGCAAGGCTTTTGTGGTTTATTTAGGTATGAACTAAATTTTAATTCATCCATTTGAAATAAATTTCGGATTTTTTTAATGAAATCACATTCATACTTGACACTAATACTTAATAATAATGACATTTTTTATTATTTACAAATTAACACATGTTATGAATTCATATGGTAGCTCTGCCATGTAACAATTTCGGTTATTCTTCTTTTCAGCCAGAGACAGAATCAAACTATTGTTCAATGTTCAATATTAGATGTATTTTTGATATTAGAGTATTTATTGAGAACAACTTGCAAGAAACGTCGGTTTGGTTCATTTGTGACACTTTAATAAAACAAAAACAGTTCTCCGTGTATTTAAAAACTTTGATTTCCGAGTATTTTCGATTGGACGGTGCAATGAAAGTTGCTTGTATCTCGTACGACTTCATTTTTACGAATACCTACCATAAATTTCATATGCCATATAAGTATACTTGTTTCATTTGGAACAACTGGAAAATTTCACCAAGAAGTTAACAATTTATTTATCTTGTAAAATATCTCTACAGAAATTTGAAAGTGAATATTCTTCATGCAGCTGAACTCAGTACATAAATACTTCCGAATTACGAAGTGATTATTCATTATTTCATTACTATGAAACCATTAGAAGGAATTGGTAGAATCATACTATCTACTTTATATTTCTGGTTTCGTAATTTCATATTGTATATTTTCTCAAAAATATCATATTTCCACTCATGGCATGGCCTCAATTTAAATGATAGTTGCTAAATGAATTACAACATGCAATAAATTGAACTATGACTAAAAATTATTTGCAATCACTTAACTAGTATATTTTCGCAGTCGCAGACAAATATTTTCTTTATTCCCGTTCATTCTGCCATACCTAGTAGATCAAAATCGTGAATATCTCAATTTCACGCAGATTTCATTATTACATGTTAGTACTCGGAACTCTACTGTCTAGTATTTATCTCTTTTCTTGTACCTGTCAAATTTTTGATACAGAAAATAGCTCAGCCACCCAAAATTTTTTAATATAAAGATCACTGAACTATATTTATGGAAATATTCCATTAATTTTAATGAAATTGAATGAACTAGAGACAATAATACATAATTCTCGTAAAGAAGGCTCATTCTAACACTACTTATTTCATTAAAAAACTCGAATCTCTGTAGCTTTTGTATTATGAACTCGAGGAAGAATATCAATGCTTTCTACACTTGTAATAAAAATAAATATTCTGGTCTCTTCAAATTCTCAAATCGTACGTTGTAAGATTTATTGAAAAAATGTGAGAATTGCGAAATTATGAAACTCCACAATTAATTTTTAAACTAATTAATTAATTTTTTAAATTATAGAATGAAATAATATAAATGTATATCATTACCAATTGAATTCTCTCATTTTGGGTAGAGCAACATCAAAAGATAATATTGCGGATATGGCAAAATTCATAACGCCCTAAATATGAGTGTCATAAATTTTACCTACCTGCTGTTCAGTCACAAGGACGTCGGGAAAAAATTCCCCACCCTCCTTATCTGAGATGTCATCTATTCCATCCTGGCGACAATTTATTTGAGAACTCATTTTTGTTTTAATGGAACTCCCATGTATTAGGCTACCATCCGCCCCCTTTCTTTTGTTACTTTAATTTACTGAGAGATATTTTTCTTGTTTTCAGGCTGTTTGTTGGACAACGCACCGGGACACCGACCCCCTGATGTTCCACCACGTAACCCTACTATGAGCAGACTAAACGGGCGCCTGGCGTCGGCGCCGCCACTGGACAACCAAGAATTCGAGCCTTCTTGTCTTGTCAGAACACCATCCGGTACTGTTTATATACCCCCCGGTACTTTAGGTAAATGATGAGGGTCATATGGTAAAGTAGGTCTAGAATAGATTACGGAGACTGCCCTAATGGTTTTGTGCTAGAATCAAAAACAATTCAACAGGGTTTTATGGTTTAGATTGTCGTAGAATGTTTGATGAGGAAAACAGACGTGGAATGATGGGGAATGCAGATAGGTCTGTCGGAAAACAAGATTAAACTTGTCACAAAATTGAAGTGTTTCTGTCATCAATGGATTGAGAGAATTCAACATTTATATGATTTTATGTCATTAATTTAGTTATTTTGAAGAAATTCGAATGTTATAACACAGTATATTTGAGTCATTTTGGTTGATACATTGGTAATTAATATTTAGAAGAAATGTCCGAAAGAATCAAATCCTTTGATAATTGTGATATGATTATAATTGAATGAACCAAAATGTTTCGAAACTATTGCATTCAATATGAACGTTCAAATATGTGTTCAAGTTCATGATATTCATGAAATTTCAAAAATATATTCTTTTCAATTCGATAATGAAAATGAAAATATATTTCTCTATTGGTTTTCTACACCAAAATTATTCGAATGCCAAAACAAAGTTATTCTATAACAAGAAGAACCTATACAAATTTCAAAATCTATAACTTGTTCTCAATTTTAATTCTCAATTTCCGAGCTGAAAAGATAAACAATATGCATCAATTGATCATCAACTTTTTTAGCCGTTTATAGCTTGCTTTGAAAGTTGTAAGCATTTTTCACTATGAATTTTTGATATTTAAAAAAATTCAATGAAAAAACGCTTACCATTTTCAAACCAAACTATAAACGGCGAACAGATGAATATTTTCTTCCACTTTTGAATTTTGTTCATTACTTTCATTCATGTATGACAAATGTCACAAACATCGCTTGCTATAATTCAAGATCTTTCAAGCTAAAAATTAGAAATTAACCTTTGCGTCAAATTTGCTGCGCTTTTCACGCTCCCAATTTTTGTCATCTTCAAATTTTTCCGCAGAATATGATAATTTATTATAGGAAAATTTGATATTCATACTTAATTAGTTTCTTAAGCCTTCTACTTGTATTCAATAACACAATGACAACAAGAGAGCAATCACGACGCAAAATTGTCGTCGTAAGATTGCAATGAGCTCAGTGGCGGATTTACAGATTTGCCGCCTGTAGGTTATTTAAATGTTGCCTCAATTCACAATCATAACGAGAAAAAGGTAAAATCATTTTTTTGTAATTTGTTTCATTTAAGTTTAACAAGAGGTTATCACAATAAAAACAAAAAACTCTACGTATTTGGTTTGTGATCGAAATGAAAAGTTTCCTCGAAGAAACAGGAAACATAACGGACCTATATGAAAGTGCTATGAAGAAAAAACTGAAAAAATCTTGAAACTTCAATGATCTGTAGTTCAGTAATATCTTTATGGAAGAAAAACTCTTGTTTTGACCTGAAAAATACACCCCTAAAATCTTGATACTGAATATTGAATCATCCTTGTATAGGACTATATTTCGATTTTTGTTAAATACTTTAATTTTTCTCCAATTTTCGAAATTCGTTCTTTGTGTGTGTCCTATAATATATTTTTTTCAATTCTGTAAATCAAAATGAAAAATTAATATGCTCAATTTGCCGCCTCTTGAAAATTTGCCGCTTCTTAAAATTTGCCGTCTCTTAAAATTTACCGCCCTAGGCATCAGCCTACTGGTAAATCCGCCACTGAACTAGCTCGTCTCCCATTCCAAGGTTGTAAAATCGCAAGAGATACAAACAGCAGTTCTACTTACGTTGTTTCCGTCATGCTTTCCTGTGAAGAGCGTTTATCACGAATTGAAACATTTTCTGTGATTTCCTGTCGCATCGATAAACGATTCATATCCTCTCGACAACAAAAAATACAATCCGTAAGGAACGTACGAACGCTCTCTGGGTCGGGATTAAAATCCAACAGCCTCTTCAAATGGGACGATTAAGCCCGGCATATAAACCGTCCTTTCCTAGTCGTACCTGGCCTCAGAAAAATGAATGCAACTCTTGACTCGGATAAATCAGATTAGGCACGCCAGAGAGCACAAAAATTCGCAACAGATGGCCCAGAAATCTCCACTACAATAGACGTGGCATGTGCTTGATCCCATCACCGTCTAATTCGGGTTCATTCCCCGTAATTAACGGTAAGAAAGGTAACCTTACTAACCGGTCTGTCGATAAGTCTATGCATCAACGTTCGGAAATCGAGAAAAAAAGGAAAAGGGTGATTCTGAAGAGTTTGATGACGCGGTCAGTGAATTTCGAAGAATTGCCTTTTCGGTCGTGCCCTGTCGAACCCGAGGCGCAGGTAGATGATGGGCGAACATATGGTGAACGGGGCTTAATGAAGACTCGGGGGTACGGGATGTAACAGTTGCGTGGCCGTAATTTTGTTTTCTTATATGCCAGAAAGCGCCATCAAAGTCTGGGGAGTTGTGATAATCACCTTATTACAAATACCGGCTTTTTGTGGATGGATCTGGGATTGTTCTAGACAACATATGTTGTCTTAGATTTCATTCTGCGATACAGAATTAAGGCCTGGAATTATTTTATACCTACTTATAATTTGATGAAGCAATCTTGTGATATGCTTAAAAATCGTTAAATCTGATATTTATGAACTGATGTTAGGTTAATTCCTTTCAATAGGTAATAAGCTGGGAGAATCCAAAACTTGAATGAACAAATATATTCGAAGCAATAAAAAGAAATGAAAATAAGTTTGACATAATTATCGTTACAAATGTCTATAACTCAGAGTAATAAACATAGATAGAGGGAGCATATGTCATTTTCAGTGAGCAAATTTTGTCCCCAAATTTGGCATTAAGCGCGCGGAAATGAAAACATATCAGTTCTTATGTCCCAAAGTGAATCAACGTTTCGAAATTTCTCAAAACATATTGAAATAAATACCTAAATAAATCAGAAATTCAGAAAACAAAACTTCAAGCGCGCCAAACGACGTGAAACAACCGATAACACTAGGAGAGCAAAAGTTGCCAAACCTAGCTTATTATAAATTCGAATATTAGGAAAAATATCGGATTCCAAATTTTCAAATCTGCATATTCAATCGGGAATCATTCAAATAATAATATTTCATTCAATTTAATATATACAATCATAATGATATAGTAAAATTGTGGATTTGAAAATATATCACAATCCGACAACGTAATGTAACCATGTTGGGGACATGTAAAAATTTCGTATACTCCCTCTATCTATGTTTATCACTCCATGGTCTATACCTAAGATATGAGAGCTATGATTATCATTTCGTCACTATGTATGTAATTTTCGAATTTTGAATCGGGAATAGTGTCAAACGATAAGGTTTACTCTATGATAATGAATCCGTCCTCAAATTCGATTCAGTTAGTCCATATATACGATAACATTTGAACGAAAGAACCTAGAAATTTTAAATTTACAGCATAGATTCAGGTCTTTAGCGCCATGGTTAAGATTATTAATGGACGAAATTCGAATAGGGGTTCCGTCAATATAGCCGTTCGAAATATTTTTTTTTCTGTTGAATTCAAAACTGCAGCTTAGAAAATCTGCACATAGATGTAGAATCACAATATTCCTCTTGCAAAATTTCATGTTGATCGTATTACCACATCCATAAAAAATTCAAGAAGAATAAAGACAAAATTACCTCAAAACCGACTGATCACATTATCAGAACCATAAAAAATTCAAGAAGAATATTAGAAAAGAAATGCCCAATATTTCTGTAATTACAAATCCATTGGGTTTATGATGCTATCAGTACGATTTTTGGGAATAGGCTTAAAATTATTCTATATATGCAGCAAAATTTCTACTGCGCCAGATCTGCGGTCATTGAAATATTGGGTACTCAATTTAGTATTCAGAAGTCAATTCAAATATGGAATTAATTCGGGAATTATATTTCAAAATGGAGCAATTGAATTTCAAAGTGCAATTTTTGTTTTGTGCTTCAATTATTAGTAGTTAAAACGAATTTGGTTCGTCAAATTAGGGAAATGAATGAAAATGGTTTCCATAACAAATTTATATAATGAGGTTTATTATCAAAAAATAAACAATAGGCAAATGAGTCTCCGTTTTCTACTTAGCCTTACACATCAACAATTTCCGTTCTTGTCACTCATCTACCTCTATTTTCAGGTCTTTCAAAGAACCCAACAATAGACTACAAGTCAAACTCATCGTGTAGCAGCCCCTGTAAAGAAATGAAAAATCCTGACAGACTTGGAACAACCAACCCTTACACGGGGGCTCACGCTTCCCTCAGTTTACGCAATAACCAACGTCACGTCAACTCTCACTTCACACCACCCAGCAGGTTTCACATAAGGAAAGATTTCACGTCAAGATGTTCTTGGAAATGTACAGCAATCATCTTCATCATGTCCACCGTCATTCTTTTCGCTGGAGTGTCATATCTGTTAGGTAAGTACAATTTACCCAATAAGTATCTCAAGAAATGGTCTGAATGGGTTTTAATCTAACTGTCAGATTCGAATATCCCGCCATTTAAGCTATCGTAATGACAGTCATGACAGATCGAAATATGACAGTATATGTAAACATGAACTTTGATACGATATAACGATGTCACCCATTCATTCTTGAACTAACGGGTGTTTTTTTTTCGAGGTATATAACTTTAAGTTGGCATTATTGTTCAAGATGGCGACCGATTTAGCAGCTGTCAAGTGATTTATTCTCAGTTTGGTTTGGCAATTCATCATGAATAGACTCAAGCATGAACAACGCTTGCAAATAGTGCAATTTTATTTCGAAAATAAGGGTTCTGTGCGAAATACGTATCGCGCACTACGTCCATTTCATTTTGTTTAGCGATGAAGCGCACTTATGGTTCAATGGCTACGTCAACAAACAAAACTGCCGCATTTGGAGTGAAGCTAAGCCTCAAGTGTATGTCGAAACACCGTTACATCCAGAAAAACTGACTGTTTGGTGCGCTTTATAGACTGGTGGAATCATTGGTCTGTACTTCTTCAAAAACGATGATGGCCAGAATATTACAGTCAATGGTGATCTGTATAGAGCCATGATTACTAACTTTTTCATTCCTGAATTGAACAACCATGATGTCTAGGAGCTTTGGTTCCAACAAGAAGGCGCAACATGTTACACAGCTCGTGCCACAATCGATTTATTGAAAGACACGTTTGGTGACCGCCTAATTTCACGTTTTGGACCTGTGAATTAGCCTCCAAGATCTTGTGATTTAACACCGCTAGACTACTTTCTGTGGGGCTATGTAAAGTCATTGGTCTATGCGGATAAGCCACAAACCCTTGACCATTTGGAAGATAACATTTGCCGTGTTATTGCCGATATACGGCCACAAATGTTGTAAAAAGTCATCGAAAATTGGACGTCCAGATTGGACTACATCCGAGCCAGCCGTGGCGGTCTTATGCCAAAAATCATATTTAAAATGTAATGCCACAAGATTATCTTGCGGATAAATAAAATTCATGTCAATCGAATAATCCATCGTTGTTTTATTGCAATTCAAAGTTCTATAGCTCTAAAAAAAAAACACCCTTTACATATTATCAATTTTTTTGCGAAAAACGAAAAGTTACCAAAATTTCCATTTGTTTTTTCATTGGCAAATTGAAAATATTTATTTCCTTCCATATAGATTTAGAAATTATATGAAAACTCCATAAATATCGGTGATTTATAGGAAGAAATATCTCTAATTTCGTTTTGAACTGAGCAATCATATGGTGGTGTTTCTTATTAACAATAAGACATCGTTGTACTTTTGACTTTGCGGTTATTTTGAAATTTACGTGTCTGTCAACAAGCCTGTGACCACCCGAGCATTGCAATTAGAAGATACATCATCGAAATATCGTTATTGTAAAGTTCGTCAAATAGGTACGCATGTGCTGGAAAAGTTGTCGACATATGAATTTACCTGATGCATTATTCTACCCATAATTCAGAAATATTTATTTCACAACCCTATAAATATTGCAATGATAATAACCTCGAAACCCAATAAATATTGCAATGAAAATAGAGGATTTCATTTGACTTAACGACATCGCGCATGAATCCTTTTTCGTGAATAGAAAGCCAAAATCCAATGATCCATATCAAATATTCAACCCGTAACATTGTTTTTTCTCAAATTCAAAAATAATACAAATATTTGGACCGACCTAATCCGAAATAAATGAGTAATCCATTCCTAAATGCGAGATTGTTATTGCAGTTCGCTTTTTCGATTTGCTCCGAGGGGCGAGGGACGTGTTTGAAGCCCAAACCTCGCATAATAATATTGTTAGGCCGGTCGCAAAACGCTTGTAAACAGCACTGGCCAAATTCAATTACGATACTCGATCGAAAAATACGAATAAACCGAATTATTCAATATTTAATTGTTGCACCAGGTCCCTGTGCTTGATAATTGAACAGTCGAATATAAATAAAATTTCCCTTTGTAATTCGAAATTCGTATTGTTCGACAAAGTATCCGATGACCAATTTGTTATTTCATGCGATAAGATCACAGCCTACGATGGATATTGGAAACCTATTACAACCCAATCCCAACCTGAATATTCGAATACATCCATCAGAAAAGCAGTTTTGTTATAGTTGGTCCTTCTATTCCGGATATGAGTATTTTTATGGATTTATTCAGTATTGAATATATTAATAATAACAAATTCTCTAAATCGGACTAACCTCATTTATTTTTTATAGCTTCCAGCCTGCTGAATTGGTCTTATCAGAGCTCGAAGCAATGCTCCGTTCTAGTAGGCGAGAACACCCAGATCGTCACCCCCTCCAAGCCTAACGCACCCGAAAGCAATACGTCAACGTCAAGTCGACCCAAACCGACATCTAACGGAGGTAATGTCAATTCCACGTCTGTAGCGAACAGAAAACGTAGGGAGGTGGAAACACCTCCAGATTTACCTGCTTCTGTACTGTCTGACCAGCACTTTAGTAATTCTAGTAACGAAACACAGCATGAAGTTGGTTCTTTATTGCATGAAAACACTAGTTTAGATACCCTTTCTGGTGAAGAGATTGATTCGTTGTTGGTAGATAGTTTTCCTTCCAGTTCTGAAGAAACTGTCACTAGTTCATCTGTCTCTGTCGAAACGACTACTGATATTGAAGCAAACACTGCGGTACCATCTTCAACAAATGCAGATTATTTAAACATTACACAAATGGACTACATCATCGAAGAAGAATCAACAACTGAAACTGCAATAACCGAAGAGAGTTCACGTACCTCTGCATTCACTGACACGACTTCCAATGAATCCACTGCACGAGAAGATGAAAGTGTGACAGATGATGTAACATCGTCTTCAACCGTTCCTTTCGATCAATCCACCACAAATAAACCACATCGAACTCTAGAAAAATCAACAGACAACTTGAGTCACGATATAATCCAAGGTGATGAACCAGGTTATGGTTTTGCCTATGACGATGACGTCGATATCATCACCTTTGATGAAAAGCCACCAGGAGATGTTATAGACATCGTTAGTTTGGACCACAAATCCTCCAAAACTAATTCGATATATGATATTTCTTCTAATGACACAACAAAGAACCGAACAACGTTACCAGCAGTCCCCACGAAGGACAAATCTAGTTTCAACAATCCCTCAACTTTGCATGAACTTAACCAAACTGAAATTAACTCTGGTGGTTTTGGTGATGCCGATCCTAACATTAAAATAATAAATTTGGCGCCTCCAAACATTTCTAACAATTCTAAACGTCTGCAAGTGAACATAACAGTATCCGCCCAAAACGACTTCAAAGCGGAAGAGCAAATATACGTGTTGTCTGTGTCAATTCCTACTGACGGAAAAGTACCAGCTCCTGTGATGAGCGAGTACAAGGAGTACCCACAAGAACAGCAGAAAGATCACGTTGAAAAGGAGAACGCAGATTCTGGCGGTGCTTGTCAGTGTTCGTGTCCAAGCTTAGACATCAATGATTATTTTGCAGATTACAAGGATGCGACGGATTTTGACGTAACGGAAAAAATGGTCGAAATGACCTCAGTACCGACTGTAGCGGTTACAGAGTCGATCAAATCGAGTACCACTGATTTTAGCACCACCCAAAGCATCTCCTCAACTACTGAAATGGAAAACTGGACAAACCTTTGCGATACTTCCACTAAGTTACCTCCACCACCAACTATCCTAATATTGGAAGGTAGGGCTAACATATTGGCAATTTTGGCAACTAACACCGCTCTGCGAAACCCATAGGAAACTAACAATTTTACCTGATCACGTTCACTCTCACTGAAATTTGTAAGAATATATGAGTTATCAGAGAGTCTTCTTTGATAACCAATGCAGATATCACTTATTATGCAAACGGCATTCAAAGACATCACTTAGTTTTCACAAATCGCAATTGGCATCATTTCTCACAAGTACATAAAAAAGACTTCTCCCCTTCTTTTTATTACGGCCGTTATTATGAGTAGGCTGTTGATAATATGGTAGATCTTTATGATAACTGTTATTTGTATCGCATGAACTTGAAATTATCTCATGTTAGAGCATGTACTTCTGATATTTGTCGGCTTTGTATACCCTGAGGCTTCTAATGGCGCTTAGCAATTTCACGTTAATGCACCTACCCACGATGTGGTTTGGATCGGCTGAAAGCCAAGAATTAGCGGGAATTGATAATTCATGTCTTTGGGCTACGGAATCGTTCATCTAGTTACGCGTTGAGCTTTAATAAGCGAGCTTATACAAGCTCACCGCATATTTATTGAATGGCTCAAATGTTTTAATGGTTGTTTACACTTTGATGGGAAGATCGATAATTAATAACAACAAACGACACCTTGTTGAAATGAACAGTTCGAAAAATTCTTGATGCTACAGTTTTTCCAAACCATTTCGTGCAACATAGATTGGAATTTTTTGAGGTTAAACAATTTTCCATCTCTAGATGCGCGGACGTTCCCGGCACAATCTTTCCCGCCAGACGGTACCACGTTCTCCCAGATATCGTTAGGACAGAAGCTCTCTCACGAGATACCACCCTATGGATATTGGAACATGCAATTCTACCAATCAGAAGCGGCGTATGTCAAGTTTGACTATAGTATTCCAAGAGGAGCAAGCATAGGGGTCTATGCAAGAAGAAATGCCCTTCCCACACACACCCAGTATCATATCTTAGAGGTCCTTAGCGGTTTCAAGGCTAGAACTACTCGTAGCTCTAATGTAAGTGTCAATTTTGTATATCTCTTAATAGTCACTAATTGATTTTCTTTCATTATTTAGTCATTCGTGAAGAAGGAAGTCACTCATTACATGGAGCAAGGTCATTGGTTCTTATCACTGTACAACGACGATGGAGATGCTCAAGAAATAACCTTCATAGCAACCATAGCTGATGACATGACACACAACTGCCCGAATGGATGCAGTGGTAAAGGTGAATGCCTTATGGGACACTGTCAGTGTAATCCAGGATTTGGTGGTGACGATTGCAGTGAGAGTAAGTACCGCCCCTCTTCCTTTAGTTAACATCAGGTGTAAGTACAGCTGAAACATCACATTGCTTGTCTACTAACAGCTCGTTTTAGGCTCCTCTAGAGCGTACTTTCCAAACGAAAAACTCTTATATTATTATATTTAAAAAATGTCCGCTCTTGGAGTTGCCTAATAGCATATCTGCATGATGAATGTTTCTTGTACAGGTGTATGTCCAGTTCTGTGCAGTCAACGCGGAGAGTACATCAACGGTGAATGCCAGTGTAACCCTGGCTGGAAGGGAAAAGAATGTCAGCTGAGGCATGATGAATGTGAAGTTCCAGACTGCAATGGACATGGACATTGTGCTAACGGAAAATGTAATTGCATCCGAGGCTATAAGGGCAAATTTTGCGAAACTGGTAAGGTTAAAGTCAAAATCGGGGAACAACTTAATTCACTCCATAAAAATTTGGTCCTTGTCCTCAACCTAGGAAAAGAGCTAACACAAATATGCATGGGAATGGGTCAAAATCATCCTTTCTTGATTTCTCAGATACGTTTGCCTTTAATTAATTAAAAATTTAAAGTTTCTTTTCATGTCACTAATTCATATTCGAAAATACATTTCCCTAAAACCACGTATTTCATTTATCTGATTATGCTTGATCGCCAACAGCTGATTGCCCTCATCCTACATGCTCTGGACACGGGTACTGCGTGGAAGGTTCTTGCATCTGCAAAAAGGGATGGAAAGGTCCAGATTGTGGCCAAATGGACAAGGAAGCGCTGCAATGTCTTCCAGACTGTTCGGGACATGGTAACTTCGACCTTGATTCCCAGACGTGTACGTGCGAACCAAGGTGGTCTGGAGAAGATTGCTCCAAAGGTATATAATCGCGAAAATTTGACAACCCTTACCATCAATCCATCAGTCATCCGTATTATTTCGTTCAATCTTCAATTTCATCTCTTATCATACTTATCTCTATCTTTACAGAACTGTGTGATCTGGACTGTGGAAACCATGGACATTGCGTTTCTGATGCTTGCCAGTGTGATGCTGGGTGGACCGGAGAATCCTGCAACATCAAGCAGTGCGACTCGAGGTGCAACGATCATGGTCAGTGTAAAAACGGAACTTGCCTTTGCGTCACTGGATGGAACGGCAAGCACTGCACCCTTGAAGGGTGTCCGAATAGCTGTTCGAATCACGGACAGTGCAAGCAATCTTCCAACAATCAATGGGCTTGTAAATGTGATAGTGGTTGGGACGGTGCTAGTTGTAGCATCCTTCTGGAGCAGAGTTGTAACGACGACAGAGATAACGACAAAGGTCAGTTTTACCACAATTCAAAGACAACAATATATATTTTTTCAGGATGAGAAGTCTAACGTCCTCAATTTTTTCACAGATGGTCTTAAAGATTGTGAAGATCCGGAGTGTTGTTCTAGTCCACATTGTGAGAAGAATCAGCACTGCTACGTTGCTCCCAAACCCTTAGATATACTTTTAAGAAAACAACCACCGGCGATAACTGCTTCCTTCTTCGAACGAATGAAATTCTTGATCGACGAAGACAGTTTGCAAAATTACGCTAGACAAGGAAGCTTTAATGAAAGGTAGGTTATTGGATCATATTGAAGTTTTTTTTTTTCAATTTCAATTCAATGTCACCTTAGTGATGTTTGGTGTTTCCTGTTTGTTTGACTAGAGTTCTTCTAGAACGCATTGTTGTGCCCCATGTGCAATTCACCTCCCAATTTTCTCAGTATTTGGTCACCTTTTTATGTTCAGGAAGCTTAAGTGTTTTTTACTATATGTCTTTCAACTTATATAAACCATATATTGAGAATAACCATTAAAAATTATTGTGACTGGATTTGATCAATACAGATGCTTAAAATACTAAACATTTAATACATTGCTACCCATTTGAAATGCTAACCGATGTCGCTTTTCTGTTTTTTCTCGCTGCTCAGCGTGTTCTGGAGCAACTTCAACACGAGGTAAGGCCAAGTAGCCTTTATTGATGGACTTGTTACATTGAAAGAATGCTAACAATAGAATGTGCTTTTTTTCTTTTCGTTTGGTTTTGTTTTGTTTTCACCTCCAATTGTGATCGTTTGATTTTTTTTAGCTTTAAATTTGTGTTTTTTCATGACGTTGTACTTCGTTTCTTGTGAAATGAGAAATGGTTTTACCTATTTCATGAGTGTTTTCCTAGATAGAGCATACAATTATATCAAACATTCCCAGAAAGAGGAATGTTATTAAAAATTGTTTTTATAGTACAACGTTCTCTCTTTCTGGAATTCAAGTTGTCAATTTTAACTTATCATATTTTCTTTAGCCGTTCAGCTGTGGTTCGAGGTAAAGTAACGACCACTATGGGCAAAGGATTGATGGGAGTCAGAGTCAGCTCAAGTAAGGCCCAAGAAGGCTTCACATTGACCAGAGAAGACGGTTGGTTCGACCTCCTTGTCAACGGTGGTGGAGCTGTTACTCTCCACTTTGGTAGAAATCCCTTCCGACCTCACAAACACATCGTCTTCGTACCTTGGAATGAAGTTGTTATAATAGATGACATCATTATGACTATGGGAGATGAAAAGCAAGTTGGTTCAATACCACAACCATGCATTATCCACAACTACGACGTCATGAAACCTGTTGTTCTGGCAACTTGGAAACACGAATTCCAAGGTGCCTGCCCCGACAAAAGTTCAATCTTGGCCGAGTCTCAGGTGGTCCAAGAAAGTCTTCCAATCCCTGGAACCGGTCTAAATCTGGTCTACCACAGTTCGAGAGCTGCAGGATACGTATCCACTATTCAACTTCAACTTACTCCTGAAATTGTCCCACCTTCTTTGAAGTTGATTCATCTGAGGATAACGATTGAAGGTATCCTATTCGAGAAAACTTTCGAGGCTGATCCTGTTATCAAATACACTTACTCTTGGAATAGAAATAACGTATATCGTCAAAGAGTTTATGGGGTCACTACAGCCATTGTAAAAGTTGGCTACGAATACACTGATTGCAAAGATGTAATCTGGGATGTCCAAACCACCAAACTAAGCGGTCTTGATATGAGTATCTCGGACATTGGAGGTTGGAATCTTGACATACACCATCGTTACAACTTCCATGAAGGTAAGATCATTCTTCTAGGTAGCAAGGTCTTATTTATAATGCAAATTGTCTATTTTAGGTATCCTTCAAAAGGGCGATGGTTCTAACATCTACTTGAAACACAAACCAAGAGTTATATTGACTACAATGGGTGATGGACATCAACGACCTCTTCAATGTAGAGACTGTGATGGCCAAGCTAGTAAACAGAGACTGTTGGCACCTGTAGCTTTATGCGCTTCACCAGATGGGTCACTGTATGTTGGCGACTTCAATTTGGTCAGAAAGATTTTGACGGATGGTACAGTTAGGACTATAGTTCGTTTGAAGTAAGTAAAATCGGTCCTCTGTTGAATCAGATTGCTCCTAAATTCCAGATGCTAATATATATTTTATTCTAGTGCTACTCGAGTCTCCTACCGTTACCACATGGCATTGAGTCCACTCGATTCAGTTTTATACATATCTGACCCAGAATCCCATCAAATCATAAAAGTGCGCAACACATCTGATTACTCCGATCCAGATCACAACTGGGAGACGGTAGTCGGTTCTGGAGAACGTTGTCTTCCTGGTGATGAGGCCCATTGTGGCGATGGAGCCCTTGCTAGAGATGCAAAACTGGCATATCCTAAAGGTGTGGCTGTCACAATTGACAACATCCTTTACTTCGCCGATGGAACAAATATAAGGATGGTGGATCGTGATGGTATAGTGACCACAGTGATCGGAAACCATATGCATAAAAGTCACTGGAAACCGTTGCCTTGTGAAGGAACACTCAACATCGAAGAGGTTCATCTAAGATGGCCGACAGAACTAGCCATCAATCCGCTTGATAATTCTTTGCATATAATCGACGATCACATGATCCTTCAACTGACCTCTGATGGAAGAGTTAAAATCATCGCTGGTCGACCACTACATTGCGGATCTCCAACTTCTGGATATGATGTGGAACTTGCGACACACGCCACCTTGGTGATGCCTCAAAGCATAGCTTTCAGTTCCTCCGGTAACCTTTACGTGGCAGAAAGCGATTCTCAGAGAATAAATAGAATAAGAATGATCGGCACTGATGGAAAGATTAAATTATACGCTGGTGCAGAGTCCAAATGTAACTGTCTGGAAAGAGGCTGTGATTGTTTCGAGGCTGATCACTATCTTGCTTCCAACTCCAAATTCAATACAATATCTGCCGTTACTGTTACCCCTGACGAACATGTACATATAGGCGACCAGGCTAACTATAGAATACGAAGTGTCATGCCTAGTATACCCGACTCCACTTCCACCAGAGAGTACGAAATATATTCCCCAGATACTCAAGAAATCTATATCTTCAATAAGTTTGGCCAACATGTTGCCACCAAAAATATACTAACAGGAGAAACTATATACATCTTCACCTACAATGTGAACACGAGCAATGGTAAACTAAGCACTGTAACAGACGCTGCCGGCAATAAAGTCTTCCTCTTACGTGATTACGCCAGTCAAGTGAACTCTATTGAGAACACCAAGGGTCAAAAATGTAGACTGAAGATGTCATCTCCTTCCCAAATGAAAATGTTGAAGACTCTTAGCACTCCCGACAACTACAATTTCACATTTGAATACCATGGATCTTCCGGTTTGCTCAAGACTAAGATAGATAGCAGCGGCAGAAGTTATATTTATAATTATGACGAATTCGGCCGATTGACTTCTGCTGTTACGCCAACTGGAAAAGTCTTGAGCCTATCTTTCGACTTGAGCCAGAAAGGAGCTACCGTAAAGGTCAGTCAAAACAACGTAGAACCCATTTCGATGCTCATTAGAGAATCGAGCGTAAGCACCAAGATTGGTGAAGCTGAAAGTAAAATTCTCATGCAACCAGATGGAGGAGTCACCAGCATCATGCCATGGTTCCACTCAGTGTCCATTGATACTGTACCATATAATGTATTGGCTGACAAAGAAGCTCTTCTGGGTAAGTTATACTCCATTATTCACTCAAAGAATCAAATTCTAATATTCTAATATCATTTTAGGAGAAAGTTATCCAGTGCCAGCTAAGCAGAGGACTGAGATTGGTGGAGACTTAGCCAATAGATTCGAATGGAAATACTTCATCCGACCAAATCAACAGAACAAGGGCAAGTCCTCGATACCCAGAGTAATATCAAAAGTGGGAAGAAGGCTTCGAGTGAATGGAGAGAATATCTTGTCATTAGAATACGACAGAGAATCTTCTTCAGCTGCTGTCTTCATTGATGACAAGATAGAACTGGTCAATATTTCTTACGATAAATCTGCAAGGCCTGTGAGGTGGACCCCAAGGAACGGAGTGTTTGCTCCGGTAGAACTTGAATATGACAGATTCAGCAGATTGAGTAGTTGGAAGTGGGGCGATCTGACTGAAACCTACGGTTTCGATAGAGCTGGACGATTGTATGAGATTAAATATGGGGACGGTACCTCTATGCAGTATGCTTTCAAGGACATGTTTAGTAGCTTGGTGAGTGTTATCTTATTTTCGAACAATATCCAATTGAGTTGAAATATTGCATTGAAATTATTTGTTAAAAATAGAGTTTAATAATTTCCTTTAATTTCCAGCCATTGAAAGTCACTACACCCAGAGGCTCCGATTATCTACTTCAATATGACGACGCTGGCGCCCTCCAATCTCTTACTACTCCACGAGGACATATTCATACCTTCTCACTCCAAACTTCTCTTGGTTTCTTCAAGTATCAATATTTCAGTCCCATGAATCGTCATCCATATGAAATAATGTACAACGATGAAGGTCAAATCTTGTCTATTGTATACCCTCACCAATCTGGAAGAGTATCCTACATCTACGATGCAGCTGGTAAACTAGAAACATCACTTGCTGGCATGAGTTCCATCCAGTACACTTACCACGAAACATCAAACTTGGTGAAGAATGTTGAGATCGTCGAACCATATTTCGAATTGAGACAAGATTTCAAATATCATGCGGGAGTGTTGAAAGATGAGAGGTTGAAGTTTAATGGTAAGAGTGGTCTGGATAATGCACACTATAGATATCAATATGATGGAAACGCTAGATTGTCCAGTATCGATATAGATATCAACGGTAAAGAGCTGCCGCAACTGAGATTGAAGTATAATCAGAACATTGGCATGTTAGAAGGAATATCCGATTTGAGAGTATACAGGAATACATTCAACAGATCTGTGATGCAAGATACCAGCAAACAGTACTTCACCATCACCGAAACAGATGATAGGGGACGTTTGAAGACTCAACTCATCAACATCAAGTCATTCGATGTGTTCAGGTTAGAGGTTGATTACGACACGAGGAATAGGATAAAGACACAAAAAATTATGATTGGAAGATCACAATTCTTAGATAGAATATCCTATAACTCAGACGGACATGTCCTGGAAGTATTTGGAAGTAACAACTGGAAATATGTCTACGATGAGAACGGTAACGCTATATCGATCATAAGGGACAAAGAGAAGATCTCTTTAGGCTACGACAGTGGTGACAGGGTTGTCCAATACGGAGATGTCGAATTCTCCAGCTACGACAACAGAGGATTCGTGGTGCGTCGTGGAGAACAGAAGTACAGATACAATCCAAGAGGACAGCTGATCCACGCTTTCGAAAGGGACAAATTCCAGACCTGGTACTTCTATGATGACAGGGGAAGGATGATCTCTTGGAACGACGACAAAGGAAACGTAACACAGTATTTCTACTCCAACCCCATCACCCCTAATCTGGTCACGCACGTCCATTTCCCCAAGACTGGTAAAACGTTCAGATGCTTGTATGACTCCAGAAATGTGATCATTTCGATAGAGACCCCAGAGCAAAGATTCTACATTGGTACAGATCAGAATGGCTCACCCCTGGCTCTGTTTGACATAAACGGAAATGTCATCAAGGAAGTGAGAAGGACACCGTTTGGTAACACAGTTTTGGATACCAACCCCAACTTCTACCTACCTGTCGATTTCCATGGAGGTATCCTTGATCCTAACACCAAGCTGCTGTATATCAATAACAGATTGTACGATCCAGTTGTTGGTCAGTGGATGACTCCAGCTTGGGAGAGGCTTTCCACCAAATTGAATTCTCCAACCGATGTTTTCATCTACAGGTTAGTTTGATTTTATATACTTTTTCAGAATGTCTGATTAGTTTTTCTTTGAAATGACAACTGGATCAATATTCTAGTTTGAATTAAACTACTCTGACATAGTAGAAGAGCTATAAAATATTTGTATTTTTTCAGATTCATGAATAATGACCCCATCAACAAGAACAGCCTAATTGACTATATGACTGACATGGAAAGCTGGCTTAAGATCTACGGATTCAACATACAGAACATTATGGGCTCAGAGTACATTGAAAAGATGATTTACCAACCTAAAGCAACAATACAAAGCAGACAGTTGGCTCCTGAGTTTGGAGTTATCTCTGGACTTGAATGTATAGCTAGCAAGGTAAGATATCTCCCAGTGATCTCATTTTTTCGACTTTTCCCATTCAAGTTCTATTATTTATTCATTCACTTTTCTTCTATAGACAAAAGAGAAATTCTCTTCGTTGGACTTCGTACCGAAGCCTCTCCTCAAAGTGGAACCCAAGACCAGAAACTTGCTCCCCAGAGTGTCCTATCGGAAATCCGTGTTTGGTGAAGGTGTCCTAATCTCAAGAATCGATGATCGAGCACTTATCAGTGTGGTTGAAGGCGTCAATGGTGTTATGCAAGATGTAGTGACATCTGTCTTCAACAACTCCTACTTCCTGAACGTCCATTTCAGCATACACGATCAGGATGTGTTCTACTTCGTCAAGGACAACGTTTTGAAGATCAGAGACGACCTGGAAGAGTTGAGAAGGTTAGGAGGCCTCTTCAATGTAACAACGCACGAGATTACAGATCATGGCAACAGTGCGCCAATCAAAGAGCTGAGACTACATAATCCAGACGCTGTGGTCATCATCAAATACGGTGCTGATCCCCAACAGGAAACTCATAAAATACTCAGACATGCACACAAGAGGGCAGTCGAGAGAGCTTGGGAGATCGAGAAACAGCTGGTAGCTGCAGGCTTCCAAGGCAGAGGGGAATGGACTGAGGAAGAGAAGGAAGAACTCATATCTCATGGGGACGTTGATGGATATGAAGGTATCGACCTACACAGCATTCACAAATACCCGCAATTGGCTGACGATCCCGGCAACGTCGCCTTCCAAAGAGACTCTAAGCGTAAACGGAGAAAAAGTGGCATGCGCAAACGGAGAAACCACCGGCAAGTGTCGTGATTTTCCGAAAGAAAAACTTTGAATGTGCCATACGACATCAAATGAATCAAATACTAGTCGATCTAATTTATAATTTTAAGGACAAATTAACTATTTTCTAGATAGTGACTAGACAATGTCACCAAACTATTTTGATATTAAATCATTTTGCGAATTTAAAAAATTCCAAAAAAGTCCGATAGCGCTTCTTTAGTGCGTAAAATGAGAATCGGCGAGGCAATAAATTGAAGACGTAGAAAATTTCACTCAAAATTTTGCAACCCCCCTTGAGAAAACCGGATGTGGGATAAAGTTTTCAATTACCAAAGTAGGCCTAAAAACTTGTCAACCCACAATACTTTCCCCAAGTGAAATTCTTCTGCTTTACCTTCCAAGTTGAGGGCTCATTCAGAATGACCCTTCGAACTGTGTATAGCCATAAGGGTAAGGCCTATCAGAGAACGAGCAAACATGCACATATTAGTTTTAGAGGTAGCGTGCTGAGGCCCAAATACTGACGAAATGTATATAATCAGAAGCTTTTTATATGGAAATGTAGAAGAGAGTCAGATACTTCAGATAGATAAATGATAATGGAACTTTTCGTGCCGCATTCTTGTGATTATTATCATGATAAACCAGTGGCGTTGACTGATAATAAGTTGCAGTTTTACTGATGACTTCTTATAGATGGACCTTATCGATAATAATGTAGAAATTCACTCCATAATACTCCAATGATAATTCTCCAATAACTCGTAGAAACATCTGTTTTTACCTACTCCAAAACAACTCTATACAGGGTAAGTCTTTGACATTGAGATGAGTTAAGAAAAAAGGTTGAAACAATTAATATTCAAGCATTTTTACTACATGCTTGAAAAAACAAACTTTTTATACTTCAAGTTTCACATTGAGAAAAATAATATACATTATTTCATTCAAAATGAATTTCCATCAAGTAAGCAAAATCTTAAAACATTTTTAGGAATTACAAAATTCTGTTAATTCCAAATGAAAACAAGTCAAAGGCTCATCCTCTATATACAAAGAAAACCTGATTAACTTTCCTACGTTCAGATCTATACCTTCTCACTTGAATATTATGAATATCATTCAATAGATCTGAAGTGAAGCTTCATCAAGTTTGATTGAAAATTAGTACACTATGACTTTTTTACTTTCATGTGAATGAAATCCATTGTAGTACTGAAAATGTAGCATTATCTTAAAACACAGGGTTCCCATTCAAAACACATAACATCACAATGACATTCAAATCGCTGGTTTGAAATAATACTCTGTTTTATATGTGATATTTTATTTAATCCCATTAGGTAACACAATTTAATCCAATCAGTCCATGTAAATAGTACTCTAATAGTCGGTTTTCATTAAGTTTTCCAATTCTATTTACAATGCTTCAAAACACCCATCATGAGAATACCCACTTGAAAAGATTATGACAAGATTAACATGACATCAAATTTTTATAATTCCATTTTCTTTGTAAAATCTACTTTCAATTGGGGATATTTTACGATGGGCTTTTTCCAGTTGTTAGAATAGAACGTTCAGGATGGTACTCAGTTCTCAAATCATCCCAATCATAGTGTAGTCACTAAATACGACTATATATGTGTCCTTACAGCCCCTCCACATCCTTAGCTGCAATAGTCTTCTTGTAAAGTACTTATGGTACCGCTGTTGTATGATAATAATACTCGTTCCAAAAGTGACTGGCCATCGATTCTTCATAGGTTTTTTGGGTGTTCTAGAATCCATCGGTGTGTCATATTGTTAACAGTAGAAATTTACTCTGGATTTTAGATGGTTTCGAATTTAATTTTTTTGGAACGAGTAGAAACATGTTATACCAGTGTATCAATAACTAATATTTTAGCTGATGTACTTACGTTTTTTTGGTCAGAACTGTACTGGGACGTTGAGAGACGAAAGTAACTGGGGCATTTTCGATGCCAATGGAAGTATGACTGATATTTTTTCTAATGTGACTAAAGTAAAAGCAATATACTTTATATCTTGAATATTCTAGTTATTTTTTATAATTCTGTGCAATTGTTGTGTGGTTGTCAATTATCCGGTATTGGCAACTTGCACGTGATGCATTTGACCATAAGATTAAATTGTAAACTGTAATACTAAATTTTATGTATGATGTACATATATATAAATCTATTGTGTATATTGTTTTGATATGTAAATATATTATGTTTCATTCATTTAATATACTCGTTTATTAAATGCAAAGTATTTATGACAACAAATTTTTTTGGTTTTTCTTATCCATTTTCCTATTTTCTGTTCAGAACAAAATTAAGTGAAAATTGAACTTTTTGAAAAAACAAATAATGACTTCAAAAATAAGAGAAGCAAATTAGCAATAAGCCTTCAAAAAAACGCCATTTCATTGAAACTAGAAATTATTTCATAATTCGATTGAACTCTAGCAACATCCTACTTTCCAAACTTGGCATACAGCCGCCCCTGGAATAAGTCAATGCAATGATTATTACTTTTTTCAACTGGGCACAAGTCATCCAAATTCATTATATTGTCGTCAAATGGGTCACTTAGTGATATAATAAACCTACCCTGCAAATTTTTAATTTTCTAGGATCCTGCTTTCGAGTTTTATGGTGTAGATATACCGGATGTTGAAAAACACCGTGTCAATATTTTGGGAGCTAATTCTAGACCTCAGAATAAGTAAAAATTTTTATATAAATGGCTTCAAGGACGTTACATCCTTACTCCTATTCATTTTTTGTCCAAAGCATTTTTTGCTTTGACTTGTAATGGCGGGACATTCTGTGATCAGTTAATTAGTGTTTAGTTTCTTCCTCCTCTGACAAAATTTGCACTCGTCAATTTGAGGTTCTTCGTGAAACGTCAGTGCCAATATAATGAGGTGTAGCCGAGGATGTAGTATATTCTGAGATGAGAATATTTTGCTTACTTTGCAGTATTGAAGTTCCGAGAAATCTTTCCGTGAAAATTCGTTCAGAATATCTTATTTCAGTTTCCTTCTTCCCTCGAATCTCTTTCTTATAGGTTCATTTGACTACCACAGAAAGGTTAGTGGTCAGTAAAATGTGTTCCTGCTTCCTTTCCAGCGAGTGCAAAACTGCAAGAATGAATCATTTTTTCTAGTCGATTGGCATTCTCAGGAATGTGTAGACATTACTATAGCAGCGGAAAGAAGATCTCTGAATGCTTTCAGATGTATACGATGAGATACTAAAGCCATTATATTATGAGCTCCACTATTTAGTGTTGTTCTATACTATCATCTTCAAAACTTTTCTAATAATGAGCCTTATCAAATGAAGTCGCACTTACCATTTTTTTTCTTAGGGAATTTTCCGAACATAATAAGCCATTACGAATATTACGACATGTACTATTCGATCCTATTTTTTCCTGCATGCAATGTTCTTATCGTTAATTTCAAATTAATTATTTATTTAAAAGGTGTCATTAAACTTCATCAATATTCATCGTTCGCCAGCCAGCACCTATTTCATTGAGAGTTATTAGGAAAGTGAAAGTTTTTACGAATAACGCGATGGAATAACCAAGAGTTACTCAATGGACCGCCTGTCTTCAGTTCTTGAACGGCATAGCATGTGTGTGTTCAATGTTAGTATGACATAAACCTTTATGAAGAGTGATATTCTAGTCATCTGAAGTAAGTTTTGATGCAAACATACCTCATTATTTTATATCTATCTGAATCTCAGAAAATATACGCATCTGTCATATCAATAAAATATAGTTTGTGTTAAGATTTCATTGAGTCATTTGAATGTTGAAATTATATTTATGTATAGACGTTGATAATTGTTAAATTGCTCAATAGCTCAATGGAATCTATAAAATAACTTGATACTCTGAATTTAGGAGAACTCTTTGGGTACAAACAAAGACAGTGTTGTCATTCTGAATTTTAATTGAGTACTCAAATTCTAAAGTTCCATAAAGTTTCTCAATAGAACATCAACTCTCTTAATTATGAGTTTGAATGATGAGCTATCAATTCTATATTATTCAACTTTATTCATTCAAATATTTATTATGTGATTACCCTCATCTTCCGTAAAACCATTCAACATGCCTAACGTACCTATAGGTAAAAATTATTGTTTCTTCATTTTTGGGACTACGAAAATCTTTTTATTCGTAACTTTTATATTCTCCGTTGTTTGTTTTTCAATTGCAGAATGAAGCACTTATTAATATTCTTTGCCTCTGCTTTATGTGCCAAAAGCTTGCCAATAGGAAGTATATCAGGTGATGTCGATATAAATCTGAATCATGTTGCTAAGAATATTCAGATACCTACAATTAGTCCAAAGGTAAGTGAAACTATAATAAAAAGTAAATTAAATCAAGAGACGATTCCATTAAAAAATTAAAGGTACTGTCAAAATTGTTTTTCTTGCTAAGTTAGCTCGGTCCTCGAACTTAACGCTGAGTTTGTGCATAATCTATAATTCAGTTTGTTTACATCAATAGTTCATTTTCTTGGTTCATTATTTTTCTCAACTAATTTCAAAAGATTCTATCTAAAATTTCTAGTTCTAACTCTGTATAAATGGTATAATTTCATAATTTTCCATTCTGATAGGCATTCACTGTTTTACCCGGGTTTCCCAACTCTGGCAGGACAAGAGCTGTCTTAGAACAAGAGACACTATTAAGTCAGGTTGATTCGAAATACACCAACCTTCAACAAGCAGTTGCCAATATCTACAACCCCAAACCAGTAGTTGACACCATAAGTGAAGAGGATAAGTATGGAAATGATGGTGAAAAATTCAAATCTGTTGGAAGGGTGCTTGTCAATGGTTACGAAAGCTTTTCGAACTTCCTTAATGCCCTGTTTGAAGTAAGAATATAATCACATTTTTACACTACCTTATGTTCTTCCATACGATTTTCCCAATTTATGTAGGTACAATATTTTCAAGGATTCTAAGAAATACATACACATAGATCCTTTTTTGGTTTTAGAGGATCTAAACTTCTTTATTATGCCTCTTGTTATTTTTTTTACCACTTATTTCTACAGTTAATTTCGGGCTACCTAAGCTTAGCTTGCATCGTAGGAGTTTTCAACTGCTCTTTGCGTCCATCTTGTTCAGCAGTATCCTTTTCTCTTCTCAGTTTTCCTGAATGATCCCTTATCCCTTCCAAAAGACTTTCTGTCTGTTTCCCCAATATATCCTTCTATGGTTTCTATTTTTCTATTGCCTCTTATTTTGGTTGCTGACATACCATGAAGCTCTTATGGCATGTCTCAAAATTTTATCAAGAAAACTCTGTAAAATCTGAGAAAATATAAAAAATTAGGGGATCTATTGCAGCACTTTGTGGTACACCTGATTCAATATTCCGTGTCGTCAAACTTGTTCCTTGTATATTCTTTGCACTACTTTTACCATTTTCGTTGTTGCTTTTTTCCATGTCCAGTTATACGGACCTCTCTGCATCTTGACAAATTCAAATTCCCCTTTATATTGTGGGTTGTGTCCTTATATTATGACTAAAGTAGTTCACGGCCAAGGAAAAATTAGGGAAATAAAAGATCGGGTAAAAACACTTATTCAATTTATTTCCAACCCACTAAAAATGTGTGAAGAAGATGATATTTAGGTCTTATCGATTTTAAAGGGCGCTGGCCCCTTGGGTCGTTGCAGGTACTTTTCGCCGGTCTCGAGAACAGATGTGAAAAGATTTAATCTTTCCGTTGTCGGTGCAAGTGTTGCACATATGTTGTAGATGTAGTTTCTCATAGACTGGTCTGAACTCCATTGAATTATTCGCCCTGAAATGCTGAGTTTTATGGACATTCAGGCTGTTTTCCATTCGACCGTTAGCAAAGCTTTTCTACGGATCCCTTGGGGATGTGGCTTTGGTAATCCTAGGTTTGTACACCGATTTCTTCAGTTCTCGGACTTGGAATATTTTCGAAAGAATCGATAGATTCCCTAATATATCTTCCCTAATATTGGCTTTTTGAAGGACTGTAGAGTAATTTATTCTAAATCAAAATTGGTATTTAGTGATTCATTCCTCATTCCTCACAAATAGAATCATTTTTTTTTTCAATTAGCTACTTCATTCAAGCAATAAATATTTTTCAGATTCCCATGGAAAAAGCAAAGCAGATTGGCAAACAGATTACAGCAAACCTCAATGCCATTGGTGGAAAATTAGTTGGCCTTTGAAAAAGACGAAAAATTTGGAATCAGTTTGTTCAAATTAATGAATATTTTTACATTAAGTGATGTGTTATGTTTATAGTTATCCAGTGATTTGAATAGCTAGATTAGGATAAGGTTCAAGACAGTGCGATTACTTGAAATAAAAATGATTTTTATTTTATTTTTATAAATGTTGTTGTTTTTGTTTCACATTACAAATGATTATTTTTTGAATAACTTCCTTCTAATTATGACAGCTATTGATTTTTTCAATCAAAGATATTCCCAAAGATTTTAAAGTGGTTAAGGATCATAATTAATAACAAAAAAATTCAAAAAGTAATACTTAGTTAAGGTAAATCACTTCCAATTTGAATCTCCTACAGTTCTCACGACTTCATCAATGGCACTAAAAATAAAATATTAATTCAATCAAATACTGATCTGCAGGCAATTATCCTCACTCAAAAAAATTTTCTCAAGAATTATTATCGGTGACTCAAACGCCAAGACCCAAAAGTAGGAGACAATAGAAGTGAAACAGAGGTTTCCCCAGAAGAAATACCCCTAAAAAAAATAATAAATAAAATAAATACAAATTTTTTTTTACTTTGAGTTTCTGCATCTGCTATATTCAGTTAGGTGGTCTCCAAAGCCGTATTAATGAACGAACATTTTAAAGCTCCTGCTTGTTTCTATTTTCATTTTTTTATCGGAAACAGTTCGTAGGCAATCTCCAAGATATAAAATTTGTCCTTAAATGATTGAGGATTTCAAATATCATTTTATTTTAAAAAAAGCAATGACGTATATGTATAGGTATAATATTTCTTCTGAAATTTCGAGACATATGTCAGAGGTTGAAAAATTGTAAAATATAATATCTCACATCAATTTCACACGCATTTGATACTCGTAAATTGTGTGTCAAATTCAAAGAAAGTATCTATAACGCGGTTTAAGTTGATACAAAATTGTTTCTTTCTTGAAAATTCAGCAGCTTGTTGCTAAAAGTGAAGAGGTTTAGACCTTAGGTACAAAGAAAATCACCAATAGGTTCACACCCTTAGTCATCACCATCTTAATAGAAACATCTTATACTCTGAAACCTTACCATCATCCAGTCACTAAAATAAATTGGACTCTTCATTGAAGCGAACCATAGCGTGATGATCATATAGTGTACTATATAAACACTGTAGGTAAATCTATTCAACACCTGGTATATTGGTAATGACAAAAACCAGTTAACTGGTCCTGTAATATAATCATCATAAATAAAAATGAGAGAGTATGAGTAGTATAAATTTATGTCATTTTTAATAAAGTAATGTACCGAAATTTTAGAATTCATCATACCTCCATATCCAGAAATACAAGCGACCATAATCCAGCTTATTCCCATAGCCCAATATTGTCTTATGAGTGCTATATGTAAACTATTTCCCCATTGTTGATATTCTTTAGTTCTCAAAGAACCATGCCCGATAAAAATACATATTAGCAATGAAACCAAGGTTACTACCCATATAGCGAAAATAATGATCTGAAAGGATATTAGTATTGAGATCAAACAAATGATTGAGGTTATTTCTCGATTCTTTTAGAATATTATCAAAACGAAAACTACAGAAAATCTATGTCCGTATCCTTACTTCATCGAATATAAAGGGTTTTCCAACAAAATATTTCATTTTGAATAGCCCGCTATCCAGACAGCTGTTACTAGCCATTACTAAAGATGGAATGATACCAGCTTCAACAACGCAATAAAATTTTGAAGACCCAATTCGCAACACCAAAGCACTTTCGGGTCGTTGTGAAGCAACTTCTCTATCGGAAATAGTGAATCTGGTAGAAAATTTTGAGCTGTAGGGACAAGTTAATGATGTAAAGAATCGGAACTGTGGGCGTCGCTCAAGAACAACTGAGAACATTGCTACTGTAGCCAGTAGTGTTGACAAAAACCCAGGTTTTCGATGCCTCCTCGATCTTGGAAATTAGGCATGCCACAAATGAAATTACACCGTATTTTGCATGAATCCTTTTGTCTTAAGACGTTTACTTTCAACAAGACGCCACTATGTCATGAACGGGTTGGTCGGAGAATGTTGACCAATCGTTCACTTATCTCCGGTTGAGATGTTCTTTTAACCCCTGGAAGAGCGGTTTTCCAGAGGTCTCGGAGAATTAATAAATTATGTAAATTCACTAAGATGTTATGTGAGTCCGGCCTGTCGCTTTAATGGACAGGTCTTATTAGTTGAATTTCTTTCTCTAGGGACAGGAATTAGTTTATTGGGTCAATGAAAATCGATTTTAATTTTAAAACTAAATATAATAAAAAAAAAAATAACCAAAGTTACAATATCCCTTGAAATATTGACTCAACGGCCAAAATTTTATAAAACAAAAATTGTCTCAAATAATCTGTTATTCAAACAAACGAAACAATATATCAACTTTGAATTTGGGAGAATCAGGACTACTCAAATGAACTTATTTTTCAAAAAAAAAACATTCAAACATCAACAAATAAACCAAAAAATAAATAGCCAAAAACTTGCCCTTATCCCACGATGCTAGGTAAGTATTTTAGGCCCTGTCTAAACCTAGTTTTTAATTCTTTTTCAAACTGTTCACTCGAAAACGTGTAATTCCTTATATAACACTTCACTCCCGATCCGCGAACTCCGATCTAACCTAATTTATTCCAAAGAGATTCAAATAACAAATTCTAACTTTATCCCAAAAAATTCCTATTTTACTGTTTCTGACCTATGTCAACCGTTCTTAGAATTAAAACAATTCCTTCTTCCAAAAAACTTAAAATTCCTTTAACTCTCTATCATCTACTAAATTTCCTTTATTCTTGATTCAACTTTTCAAAAAAATTACTCTGATCTTCAAAAGAAATTGTTTTAATCTAAGTCTGGTTTCGCGACCGACGTTCTAATTCTCAACCTCTCTCAATAAGAGACCCTAAGCGATACTAACTTCTTCTTTTCCTCCACAAAAATCGTAACCTCGTACTTCTCTTAAGACCGCCCCAACAATTCCACAAGATACCATGCCAATTAGATCATTGGTTAAAAGATTTTTTATCCTTCTTCATTTTTCGCCAACAGACCTTCAACCTCAGTTCAAACTAGATTTTTATGCAGTCTCAGCAAGAACCATACTTCGATTTTGCCTACAGCCGGACGGATTTTCTGCTGTGTCAATGTGACCAAAAAGTATTTACTGAACTCAGATAAGCCAAGATTTCCCCGTATCTAAATGTATTCTTCTTATCCGTGAAAGATATATCGATTTCACCAACGTAGTGTCGAGACGTCTGGAGACGGTAACTAAGAAAAGCATTGATTGGAAAACAAAACATCCTTATGCTAAGATAAGATCAGTTTACATATGGCGCGATCACTCTTTGAATTTAACGTATTTCCTCGGCATAATAATTCTAATAATTTCGATAATTTTCAAATATCCGCTTTACTACATCACACCCTTATCCGAAAAAGTTGTGGCATCGGATGCCATAACTTTTCCCTTACTTTCATCCTTATTAATTTAATAGTCCTTCCTCTCCAATAATCACAATAACTGTAACTCCTATATCAAAATGATACTGACTCAAAGTAATTTAAATTTTTCATTCTTAAACTAAAAACTCATCATTATCCAATATCAAACTGCTTACTAACAGATACAAAATAAAACAAAAACCTATTAACCAAACTTTTCAAAAACTAACCTTAAAGAGAAACTATATCATCTCTACCTACCCTAAGGTCTTAAAGTCTATGGTGGTATGTTTTCCGACATTATTCAATAATTCATAGCAAATATTATTTACTCAAATAAAATGAAAAAGAAAAATCCAAATCCTAATATGTAATAAAAAAAAAAAAATCAAAACAATCAAATCAATTCGAAATATTTTTCTCTTATGCACTTCACTAACTCCAGCATGGAGTTTGTTCACTTTTCGGGATTTCAAAATTTCACTATCGCGGCACTTCCTGGTTCCATTTTACTGCTTTCTTAGGTTGTCTGGTTGAATGGTACTGTATTTCTTCCATGGATCTCATCTTCGTCACGGAAATAACCTTTTACTTCGACATCCATCATGGTTCCGGTGATCTTCTCTTCTTCTTCTTGCTGACGATTTATTTCTCTCATAGAACTTATACTTCATAGACTGGCTAGCTTTATTTTCCACATAACAACTTTCATATAAGGACTGGCGGTAGTATGATTCCAAGGCCATATTTAATCATACGAAATACAACGTTGAATACCATTCATAAATACTCGACTATCGGTGAGGGAGCCATTTCTCCCAAATCAAACATATTCGTCGTCCAACGACATCTACTATGCTGCTACTCATTCAGCATATTTCTACCATTTACATCTTGGTTTCAAGATTCAGGATTCTCTGAGCATCTTCTTTATCCTCAGTTCCATTGTAATCCCATCTTCTTCTTCCTCCATTTATATAATCTTCTTCAGTCAACATATCTTCTTCCTCGTCTTCTTCTCAGCTTTTCTCTAAAGCTCCTCTTTATCTAAAGCCCATTGATTGATCAACTCTCTAACCAGTTTATCGAAAAGGTGATCGTCACTTCTCAGGTAATATTCAGTTGTAATCCACATTGATCTGTATTGTCTGACGTCATGATAGCATTTCAGTTTTGGACATCAACACACATAATTGGAAGTAAGGTTATTCCGTTAACTCGGATTCGATCCATCCATATTCCTGAAGTTACTTCCATCCTTCGTTGTAGACTTCTTCTTCGATTCGCAAATTTTCATAAAATATTACAAAAAAAAATATAATCTGTGCATTATTTCGCTCTAACTAGATATCATATCTCCCTTAAAATTTCGTAATCAATAAAAAAACTCAAACCAACTACTTATATGAACATAACCACCATAAACGTTCATTAAATTTACCACAAAAAAAATCCATATATTTTACTGTCAAACCCTTGAGTTGAATGTCTCCTTTATATTATCTCAAATTATCTATTCTGATTATCGAATAAAACTCTATAAAATTCCTTTTTTTTCTGAAGCATAACATAATAATAAAAAAAAACATAAAAAAAAAATGAGACATCCATATCCCAAAATGGGGACCCTATATCCGGTAGTGACGTCCTTGGAAGAAGGAGCCACTAGAATCTCACGTTGGGCAGGGTCGACTCAATTCCCTGAGGGACCTGTGTCCCACGTTACCCGTCAAAATTTCGAAATTGAAAGCAAACTCGGTTTTATATCATCCAAAAATTGCAAAAAAAAAATTATCTTATCTCCCGAACAGCCTACACTACACCTAACCTACAATTTATTAACTCTTCACTATTTATAAAAATGGAATTCAAAAACAAAATAAATCAACGTAAAATTGGCAACTCTCTATATACCTCACTTCTACTAGTTCTTACTAAATATCCTGAGTTCCGCATAATTCTAGAATGATTTAAGTACAATGTTTCCCAAAACTGAAACTGTAGTTATAATCCGAAATACCTATTCTCCCTCTTTCTTTGTGTTCAAAATCAAACTATTTATCTACTTCATTGTCTTTTCAAGCCTTTCACTGTCAAAACTAAAAAAGTCCTTATTCATTTTTCCTGGAGTCAACTTTTTCCTAAACTCAAAATATTCGTATTCAGAATCATCTCAATAAAATCCTAAAATGAAAAAAACCACTAATGTTTCCTCATACAAAACTTTTATTGAAATTCCAAAACCTACTCAAAAAAACTATCATCATTACTCCTTAAGTGTCTTGATTCCATAAATTGATTCCTTAAATAATTTTATAATACCCAAATTACTTATATGTCTCTTCAACTATTTCGAGAATCAAACTATCATAAATCCCAAAAAAACTTATTCTGATTTCACTTCGCTATACTTCTCAAGTTCCTTAATCTGAAATAAAATTAATCAAATTTTACCAATATTATCCATTATCAATCATTTTACGCAATTATCAAAAATCTCAAAAAAAAAAAAAAACAAATTTTCCATAATTCGTCAAACCTATAAAAAAAAATCACCAAAATTTCCATTACCTATCCAAAATGTCGAAAATTTACCAAAATATGAATAATCTATATTACAATGGATTTATCTGTATGTACCGTTATCTATTAGTCCCAACCCCATCGATCCGGTGGGCGACGTACTCTAGTCGATCTACCTAGAGGGATTTCTTCCTCCTCTATTTCCTCATTTTCAAATTGCGCTCGATTCAACCTCATAATCATCCTCATCGGCGAAAATTTTCGTATCTCAGTCCGTTCATCATCAGATTCAGTCTCGCTACCGTCCGTATCTAATTTCTCCGAACCGTCGGATTCTTCTATATCAATCCCAAACTCTCGATTTCTCGCGGTATACGGTTTTAACCTATCTACATGAACGACTTGTTCCTCTCTACCCCCACATTTCCTAATTCTATAGGTCATCGGACCAAGCAATTCCACAATCCTACAAGGTCCTACCCAAGGTTCCATTAACTTTTTTGATATACCCTGTTTCGCCGACATTTTTTTCAAATAAACTAATTCCCCTACGTCAAATTGAGGATCCACTGTATTTTTGTCAAATTTCTCAACCCTATAAGATTTTACCTTTTTTATTGGCTCAGTTAATTCCCGAGATTTCGTACTTGTAATATTTTGCTTCGAAATTTTTCCTTTTCCACGAATTTTTTTCTTATCTCTTTCTGTCCTCCCTATTGTTTCGTCAACGCTTATTTCTTCAATATCGCTATCTGATTGATTAATCTCTTCTCGTTTTGAAAAACCCTTTGTTTCAAATTCCGCTATATTTTCCACTTGAATGCCTATATCTCTCATCGCCAAATTTCTTTTCTCCTCGTAATTTTCCGTTTGAGTACCGACCTCCGTCTTTACCTGCAATTTCTCTCTTTCACCTTGTTTTTCCAAACTAACCTGTCTTACCCTGAAGTGATTAACTTGTATTGCCTCTTTCTTCTCCTCCGTATGTCTACCTTCATTCAAATCTTTATTCAGAAATTTAAACTCTCTTCCCCACATAATTACCGATGGTTCGTGTTCATACTTAATATGCGCTTGATTTTCCTTAAGAAAATCCCTACCTAGTATTATATCAACGTTTCCTAATGTTTCATCATCCACTAATATGACCGTGCAATATATCCTCAATCTTTCTCCTATTGGACTCACCGCAATATTCGCCGTACCCCAGGTACGTACATAATCACCTGATACGCTTGTTAACTCGCAGTCAACGCCGTATTCATTGACCTCGTCTCTTGAGATCAATCCCCTTTTTACGAGAGACACCGCTGCCCCTGTATCTATCAAACAAACACCTATATTTCCGTTGATACTTAATCTAATCAAGTGGGGTACGTCATGCATTCTTGCCGAATTTACTTCCGGAATGACCATGACTGTACGTTCCCTAAATTCTCTACTAGGTAGCCGCCCTTTTGGCGAACGCAATCCGTTCTGCCTATTTACATATTTGCAGCCTCCGTCCCGGCGGAAGGACTTTGGCCATTGGAGTTTAAATTCTTTCTTTGAGGAAAAGGTGAAAATTTTTGTTTTGGGATCGCACCCGTTGACGAACTATTCTTTGACCTATTAAAATAATTATTTCCAAAAGAATATCGCTGGTCCCTTCCCTCAGCCCCTTGAGGCTTTTTACTTTCATTTTCAACACTTCTATTTTCATTTTCATCTCTTCTATTTTCATTGTTAAAATTTTGTCGTTTACTAAGCTCAACTTTTCGGGCATTTCCGGGACATTCTCTCGCCCAATGTCCCAACTTATTACACTGAAAACAAGCACTTTGAATTTGTTTCCTTGATTTATCATTATCCCTACAATCTCTCGAAAGATGGCCTAATCTGCCACACGCAAAACATCTTTTTTGAAAATTTTGTCCTCCGTTCTCCCGATTTATTCGAATACTTCTACATACTTTCGCTGAATGACCTTTCTTTTCACAAAACTGACATACTTCTTCTGATTTTATTGTCGATATTTTCATATTAGCTAATCTTCCCTGTAACATTCTATTTGTTGTCTCATGCAAAATGACCAATTCTTCCGCTTTTTCCAAATTTAAATCTTTTTCCCGTAATAACAATATTCCAATCTCCCTCATTACGTCTTTCCGTAATCCTATTTTGAACTGATTCAGAATCAAATCTTTATTTTTCTTTCGCAATCCTATTTCCTCATCCGCTTTTGCCCCGGCTAAATCTTCATTTAATAATTCTGCGCCAATGGTTTTTAATCTGGTACAAAATGAAGATACATCCTCATCTTGTCTTTGTATACATCTACTCAAATTCCACTGACATTCTCCCGGTAATTTTTGCGACGTAAATTTTTCAATTAGTCTCAATTTTAGTTCTACATAAGTTAATGAATTTAAAGTAATATCTGATTTAAAATAGCTGTATGCTTCGCCTACTAACTTTAGTTTCAATAGAGTGAGGGTTTCGTCCTCACTCCATCCTTCTAATTTTGCCCTTAGTTCCAATTTATCAAAATATCTTAAAACTTCTTTTCCTGAAAAATTTTCTAAGGTAGTCGACATCATTCCTAGCGAATAACGTTGCAAATTTACTATTGCCGGATTCACAGGTGGATTTCCGCCTGGCGCATTAACTGAAGTAGCGCTATTAACAGTACCAGGTAGAGGAGGTGTAATCGACATTTTTTTTTTTTTTTTTTTTAATTAAATTTGAATATCAAAAAATAATACAAATGATACAACCAATACAATATTTTACCTTCACCCTTATATATTTGGTATCCCACGTTGATCAACTGTCTGACCTTTTCCTGAAAATCCCTAAATTTCTTTCTAACACCGAAAACTGTAAATTCCAAAACTAGCACAAACCTGACTTCAATGTCTACTTGAAACTCTTTTTCAAATTTTGAAAATTAGAGTATAAACCAAAACTTACTTAAAAGAAAATCACTTCAATTAAAACAAATGTCTCAAAACAAATACCTCTAATTAATTATGAAAATTATTTATTCACTTCTACTTATAGATTTAGAAAATTAACGTTCAACGAAATAAATTAACTAAGTATAATTCAGGCCCAACAGCTGATTTTCTCCAACTTCCTAAATAACATACCTAAATATAAAAAAATCAGAATCCGACACACTCCTCCACCTCAACAAAATTAAATGTTTTCACCCCTGATAAAAACAACAATACGCTCAAAATAATTCAAATTCCAATATATTAATCATACACAAAGAGTACAAGGTCTATTCATCCAAAAGTCTCCCAATTCAACAGTTTCTTTCTCAAACTTTACTCTAATACTTCAATATTATCAATCCTCAAAATTTCAACTACCACAATTTAACTTTTTGAAAAATATCCGATCCCAGTCAAAAAAAAATTATCTCTTAAACTATCACCAATTTGTCATATCATCCCAGAGAAATAAAAATCAACTAATATCCCTTAAGCTGTCACCAATTTGTCATGAACGGGTTGGTCGGAGAATGTTGACCAATCGTTCACTTATCTCCGGTTGAGATGTTCTTTTAACCCCTGGAAGAGCGGTTTTCCAGAGGTCTCGGAGAATTAATAAATTATGTAAATTCACTAAGATGTTATGTGAGTCCGGCCTGTCGCTTTAATGGACAGGTCTTATTAGTTGAATTTCTTTCTCTAGGGACAGGAATTAGTTTATTGGGTCAATGAAAATCGATTTTAATTTTAAAACTAAATATAATAAAAAAAAAATAACCAAAGTTACAATATCCCTTGAAATATTGACTCAACGGCCAAAATTTTATAAAACAAAAATTGTCTCAAATAATCTGTTATTCAAACAAACGAAACAATATATCAACTTTGAATTTGGGAGAATCAGGACTACTCAAATGAACTTATTTTTCAAAAAAAAACATTCAAACATCAACAAATAAACCAAAAAATAAATAGCCAAAAACTTGCCCTTATCCCACGATGCTAGGTAAGTATTTTAGGCCCTGTCTAAACCTAGTTTTTAATTCTTTTTCAAACTGTTCACTCGAAAACGTGTAATTCCTTATATAACACTTCACTCCCGATCCGCGAACTCCGATCTAACCTAATTTATTCCAAAGAGATTCAAAAAACAAATTCTAACTTTATCCCAAAAAATTCCTATTTTACTGTTTCTGACCTATGTCAACCGTTCTTAGAATTAAAACAATTCCTTCTTCCAAAAAACTTAAAATTCCTTTAACTCTCTATCATCTACTAAATTTCCTTTATTCTTGATTCAACTTTTCAAAAAAATTACTCTGATCTTCAAAAGAAATTGTTTTAATCTAAGTCTGGTTTCGCGACCGACGTTCTAATTCTCAACCTCTCTCAATAAGAGACCCTAAGCGATACTAACTTCTTCTTTTCCTCCACAAAAATCGTAACCTCGTACTTCTCTTAAGACCGCCCCAACAATTCCACAAGATACCATGCCAATTAGATCATTGGTTAAAAGATTTTTTATCCTTCTTCATTTTTCGCCAACAGACCTTCAACCTCAGTTCAAACTAGATTTTTATGCAGTCTCAGCAAGAACCATACTTCGATTTTGCCTACAGCCGGACGGATTTTCTGCTGTGTCAATGTGACCAAAAAGTATTTACTGAACTCAGATAAGCCAAGATTTCCCCGTATCTAAATGTATTCTTCTTATCCGTGAAAGATATATCGATTTCACCAACGTAGTGTCGAGACGTCTGGAGACGGTAACTAAGAAAAGCATTGATTGGAAAACAAAACATCCTTATGCTAAGATAAGATCAGTTTACATATGGCGCGATCACTCTTTGAATTTAACGTATTTCCTCGGCATAATAATTCTAATAATTTCGATAATTTTCAAATATCCGCTTTACTACAACTACGTGCTACTCAAATAACGAAACAATCTCAATATCGCTAGAAAAGTTTCCTGACCCTGTTATTTCTCGAAGAGGGAATAACAAATGACCAACGAGATATTGTGATTTAACAGCTTTGAACTTTTTTTTGAGCTCACGTATATTAGGTCTATGCCAATGCTCCAAAATACTTCAAAGATGGAATTCGTGAAGTTATTATTATATAGAACAAGTCAAAATCTCTGTTGCAAATACTTGCAATGATATTTTTGAATGGTCAAAAAAGAATAATTTATTGCTCAATTGTTCGAAAACTCATGCGGTACATTTCTCATTGAGGGTACCAAGGGTGATAGACAATGTAATTCCGATAGCTGATGGCGAGATTCATTTTGTTCAACACACAAAGCTTCTGGGTGTTGTTATGGATTCTCGATGTCGATGGACAGAGCACATAGAATTTTTGTGTGGTAAAATCCGTAATAGTTGTTTTTCACTCAGATTCATGAAAAAGTATTGTAGCAATACTACATTGAGATCAATTTATTTTGCTAGCATTCACTGTCACTTGAGATATGGTGTGTTGAATTGGGGTTGTGCCACTGATGTTGGGAGAGTATTCATACTGCAAAAGTACGCAATAAGAATAATTGCTGGGATTCCTTTTCGAGAATCATGTAGGTCATCCTTCAAGGATTTAAAAATACTCACTTTAGTAGGAATTTACATTTTTGAAGTTTGTAAATATGTGTTCATGAATAGATATTTATTTGTTAATGATATCAAACATTGTTATAATACCAGAGGAAAATTTTTGTTAGCACCAAAAAATCACAGTACTACGTATTATCAAAAAAATCTGCAGTATATGGGTTGTAAAATTTTCAATAGGTTACCTGTAGAAGTACAAAATTCTCCAAATTTATTTATTTTCAAGAAGAGGGTTAAGTCATTACTTTTAGATAAGAATTGCTATTATATTTCTGAGTTTTTTGAATGAATGTATTTATTTTGACGTTTTCTTTTGTTGTATGCTCTCGCTCTGTATATTTAACATAAGAAATAAAGATTATTATTATTATTATTATTATTATTGAGGGCATGCAGCCATGAGAAGGATATAGTACTTCAACCGTAGACGTGTCGGTCATCTGGCTGAAAAGTTCGATATTTCTCACCTTATTCATTCTTAAATTCAGTTTCTTCTGCTTTATTTGGTGAATAACATAGCCAACAAGAACACCTGTTAACCACACGTTAGCTCTATTATGAGTTTTAATGTAAAATTTCATCATAAACTCTGTATTGTCCCTGTAAATTTCTAGTATTAATTATTCGTACATAACCTATATACTTGATCTATAGTTCTCAGTGTGACTCACCCATATAAATTGCTTAGGATAGCATGGTAATGGTTGCTCCAAGCTAAGCCAAAGTTCATTCCACATATTCCTATTATAACAGCTATCAATCCTGATATTGCCTGTTTCGGGAATTTTCTCAAGAGATATAGAATGATAGGTGATAGTAAATACAACTGCATATCCACAGCTAAATACCAACTGTGACCAGCACACTACAAACAATTTCATGTTATCTATAATTTTGTATGAAATAGGCCTACACGCAAGGAGAGAAAGCTCCTGAAATCTTTATTGATTTGAAAAATTGGTATATTTTGAGCTTTGTGAGGTGATTTTTTTACGAGTCTCCAGAAATACCGAAAAAATTTCAATGACACCAGATCCGATCAAATTGAGATCTAGCATGTAGATATAAAATAACAAACTTCATATGAAATTTCCTGTGGATTTTTTCACCAGAACCACAGATAATTCAAGCAAAATAACGAAAAAAAGTTTAATGTATCCCATCACCACAACCAGAGAAAACTCTAGCAGAATATCGAAAAAGTTGCCCTAAATAACAAATTCAACTAGATTGAATGTTTATTACAGAAGATCCTATCTTCAGATGGTCATGAATAAATTGCTCTGTTATCACTTGTTACGAAAAGATTTAGAATCAAACAATATTGCTCACTATTTCATTTTGTCCTAAATAGTTTTGGAAGTAAAATATCGTAGCCCACCATACATCCTGACACATTTTTTGATTGGCTCGTACATCACTCCAATGTGGACCATTGCCTAGATAAGGGTACACTGTCGCCACCACTAGTACCAGAGCTGCTAAAGCGGGAGTAAGCCTAGGATCAAGACAAAAAAATTTAAGGAATTATTTGAAGCACTTGTTATAAATGTATGAAAGTTGAAAGTATTATATCTGTTTTTATTTTAATTGATTATTTCTAACATTTGGGGGCCACAAAATTAATCTTGAGGCACACATCATTTTAATTTATTTACTTATAATTTTCATTTTTCAGGTTTCTTTCAAAATAGTTACTCAAAATTTATATAATCTTCATATAATAGAATCATTTCGTACACCCCTACTTGTACCTCCCTTCACTCAAAGTCACATGTTGGAAAGGGAATTGTTCAAATGTCCGCATCATACTTTTTTTATTTAACCAATGAAAGTTTATGTCTGTTCCTCAGATACTTACATTAGCGAGGGGTATCCTTTTCATTACTTCACACATATACACAAAAACTTACCTTATATACCTATGTAGATAGTAAATTATGATATTGAATTTCTTTCCCTTTTCCATCGACTGCATATAAACGTAAGTGACAAGAGCACCACCAACAATAAAAAATGTATCTACAGATAGTGTGCCACTAATTAAAATCATGCTATGAATATTGTCTGCCCACTGAAAAATTCGAGTGATTGAGTATCATATCATAGTATCCACAGGACTTTGAAATCTTAAAATCAGTTCCCTAATTTGCACATCCATTGCATGCTGGATAGAAGTCATAGATAGAACTGTTCTGATTACTTGATATTTTCCAATACAATCAGTAGATATCATTTCAATATATTAGGTGTACAACTTTGCTTCCGGCTGTTTTGCAATAGATGGCTGTAGCGGTAAGTGGTAGTCGAAATAAATAGATCGTATAGATGTCATACAATAAGCTTGGGTATTTGTCAACATAACTCCATCGAAATATTAGTCGATTTGTGTCTGCATATTAAGTTAAGTTCTCGATTAAACATGTCAGCTCACGTGTCAAGGTTTTAATTTTCTGCTTTAATATGAAGAAATCTGCGGCTTAGGCTCATCGAATGCTCTCAAATACCTAGGTGAGGCTTCTATTAGTGAAAGAACGTGCCGAGAGTGGTTTCAACGCTTCAAGAACGGTGATTTAGACGTCGAAGACCAGGTGGAAGAGAGAAGGTTTTCGAAGATGCAGAATTGGAGGCATTAGATCATGGGGATATCCCAGCCATGCTTCCACGTCGACGGCAAAAACGAATATTTACCGTTCCAAGGTCATGCTCAGTATTTGGTGAGACCAGCTCGGCGTAGTGTATTATGAGTTGGTGAAACCGACTGGAACAATCACAGGCAATCGTCATCGAAGTCAATGCGTTTGAGCCGAGCATTGAAAGACAAACGGTCGCAATACAACGTGACACATGATCAAGTTATTTACAGCATGACAATGCTCGACCCCATGTTGCGAAAATGATCAAGACATAATTGGAATCGTTGAAATAGGAAGTCCTACTCCAACCGCTGTATTTTCCAGAGGTTGCTCCCCCGGACTAACACCTGTTTCGATCAATGGCACACGGCTTGGCTGACTAACACTCCTGGTCTTATGAAGAAATAAAAAAATGGATTGATTCGTGGATCGCTTCAAAAGATGACCAGTTCTTTCAACGCGGGATTCGTACGCTTCCTGAAAGATGGGAGAAAGTAGTGGCCAGCGATGGACAATACACTGAATAATAAATGTACAACCAGTTTCCAACCTCTTTCGGAAAAAAAAAACGGCGAAAGCAAAATTGTATACCTATGTATATAAAGGGGTAATTACTCACTGCTACCAGGTCCAAATAATTATACAGAGGGGCACCTTTTCCAATGGAATAAGTGTGTCCAAGTAAAACCCATAGCATACTATAAAATTTCAAACCATTCAGACATTCCAGCTGATTGTTATTCTTGGTCATAGTAAATAGTTTTTTCGAATTAGTATACATTGAAAAGGCTAAAAGTACCGGATGAGATTCTAAAAAAAATAAGAATTATTCTCGAAATCTGGCAACAGTAGATCATTTTCTGTAACTACTTTTGCTAAAGTTCTGGCAGTAAATATCGTATCCAGTGGAGAGTAGCATTATGAGAAATATGATGCAGAAAATTACACTGAAAAATATATGCATTAGAAAAGTCATAGGAAATGAGATATTTGCAATAATGTGCAAACACCAACCATAATATGTAGGTTTTGAGACAGCTTTCAGGATTTCAAAATATAAGTTTATACAAGTTATGGTTGTTTCGAATTCCGAGATTGGTACCTAATTTTGACTAAAATGACTGGACTATATACTTACATTGTGATTATAGCTCCAGTTGTCAACTTGTTATCATCATTTTTCGTTGCACACTTCTCTTCGCTGAAAGAAACTTTCAATCCTGGTTGAATCTTTCGAAAGATTTCACTAAAAACTATTTCGAAAGTTTCTGCACCACAAGAGCTTGGAAGGCAAGCCGCCCATGTTAACTGATAGTTTGAGGTTGGACTACCAGCTAATGCCGCTGCATTCTTCTTCAGTCGTCGCTGTAAGAGAAGTATTTGTCACTTATACTCAAAAATCTTATCAATTAGTTGACTGCACACTTATTATTTACATACGGGATAGAAATGCCAAATTGATGATAGACAATCGCGTTAAAATTAATGAGATCCTGAAAAAAAAAATTCCAAACTACTCTAAACTACTCTACTTGCACCCCTAATAGCAATTTCTCCAATTTGTTAACTCCCTAAAGTAAATAAATAATATCATATTATATCTTATTATCCCTTTGTCACAAAGAAACCCTTTGCCTACACTTTTGATTTCATTACTCACCTGCTGCCTTAAAATTTTCACTCACAAAGATAAGTCAGTAGGTTGAGAATATTCTGTTGATTAGTTTGAGGTGGGTGATGTGAAATTCTTTATTATATTCTTTATTATAATTCGGATTCAACTGTGTGTTGCATGATATCGAAACTAATCAAAATCTTATTATGAGTGAGCAAACTTTTGGAAACCTTCTTCAAAAGAAGGAAAATTGAGGCAGACGAATTTTTCGCTTGTGAATACAACAGCTGAAAATTCGATAGGTGAAAATCTATCCCAAGAAGTGTATGTTAATTCAAAAGAGTAAAGACAACTGAAACGAATAACCGATACTTATCTACTCCTATTGAATTATATATTCATTATTCAACTGCTTTTGAGCAATTAATAGTATCTATTAACAAACAGCGTGAGTTATAATAACTCACTACTATAACTCACTATAATAAATCGGAAAAGATGGATCTGTGCTTCTCTACTTCTCTGCTTCTATTCGATTTGTCGAAAGGGAACATTCCATTATTGTTATTGAGGGGAGGAATGTCCGAGGGAATGTCACTTTAATAATTTTTAAGTTTTCAAATTTAGTTAATATCATTGGGAATGTTTTGCTGAAAACGATTAATTCAGATAGTGAAGATGAAATAATATATATTCATTTCCACAAGACAAACAGCTAATGTTACCATACAGAATTACTTGCCCGAAAAAGATATAAAGGAGTTTATAAAAATTTTCAAGATTGGTGTAGCAGTAAGAACATTAAGTCCTCGTTTACAGGGAATGTTTTTTGATATATTTTAGTGCATTGTTATAGGCAACTATTAAGGTTTTTCAATAAAGTTCTATCTCTGTACTCTCTACTGGATTCGAGCTAGCCGTTTCCATTTCTCTTGTACTCGGGATCGAACACAAATGTTCACTTTTCGTTCCTTCTGTCTATATCTAAGTCTGTATTTGTTTCTTAGTATCTATTGATATAGTCGTAGATAAAGCATAGTATTCAATTTGCGGTAATAGTCATAACTCACTTCATATGCGTGAGTTATGACCTACATTACCGCTCGTTGAATAATATACTTTTTTATTTTCGTTTCTAACGCTTTATCCCCCCCATGCCTATGTCTGGGTACGCCACTGTTAATCAGCTGTTGCGTCATCAAAGGAACCATGACGGTTTGTGGCATTTTTGAAAATAAATTTCAAGATGTTTACAGAAGGATAATATTGGCTTTTCACTCAAATATCAACCTTTATAGTGAAATAAATGAGCGAATTCCTCAAGAATTGTCAACTATCAGACTAAATAACATATATTAGAATGTCTGTTTTCACATGCAGCAAACACTTGAATGAATATCATAATAAAAATATAATATATTAAAATTAACCAACCTTCATATCATACAAAAGTTGAAAATTGTCATCCTTCACATCAAAGGAGATTGACCCAAGGCAATATTTTCCAGTTATATCACCATCATCACTAGTAGTACTTATACACTCATCAAACTGGCCAATATCATCACTTAATACAGCTAGTCCGGATCTTAACTTGGATGTAGCATCCAACACTGTGAAAATATAATTATATCTAAGAAAGTCCTAAACTTTTTAAATCATATTGTATGAGTTCGAAACTCAATTTTACTGAAAATCTTGTCAATTTAATTCAGCCTACATTAGTTCTATTGTAAAGTATCGGATAAACTTACTTCTCCAAGCCCATGACAATTTGAAATCCTTCAAGTCAAGGCCCATTTTTTGCAGGTCCGAAATACATTGGCTCATCGTTTGGGTTGAATTAAAACTTCCACTCGAAATTTCATTTTTGAATGCATGTTCGAAATCTCCTCTCACGGCTAAAAACAGAGAAAAGAAGAAATAGAAAGTTGATTTGGTTGACATCGCTGATGTAATAAAATTTAAAACTGAAGGTTTACAATACCTTGTTTCCCTATTATTTTATTCTTGACTATCTCTCACTATCACGCAATTGAAAGAAAATATCCCAAAACAGATTTATCTGTCGTCGACACCTTTCTGTAAGTGTCGATTATAGAAATATTTTACGAGGAATAGTGAAAATCACGTTCATCAATTCAAGATTCAATGTCAATGTACCTGTATATCAATGGTTTAGATAGTGAAGTACATAAATGGAAAAGTTTTCGAGAAATATTTTTTTAAACTGGATTCTAAATTATCATTCCTTGAAATATATAATCTACATTCTAAATGATCGATGTATAAAGATAAAAACGCATTAATGAAGTCACCTAAAATGTTTTAATGAAAACTGATGTAGCAACGATAATTTGTTTGCATTATGTAATTTTTAAAATTCTGACTGGAACAACAAACAAGCTTCGCATTTACTTGATTGTCAGACCAGATCAGGAACTATAATAACACGAATTAGTGATCACAACCAGATATTGTTACTAGTGTTACTACTTAGCTACTTTTGAATTAATGAGATTGAATTCTTCATCAAAATATATATTTTATAAACTCGTGATTGTCACACATCGTGTTTGAAAAACTTATTCAAAAATATATGTTTACTTTAAGCTATATTGATATTTGAAAATTCAGAACTGAGGAGAACTGAATTAATCCACTATACTCAAATACAATAACAATCAGGTACAGGGTGTTTCATGAGTAACTGTAGCTGGAAACATATGCATTCAAAGCGAATACAGAACAATTTCGATAGTTTAAATCAGTCTTGGAAATTGTCCTGGGTCTATTAGTTCATGAGACTCAGCAATTTATCTGGTATCTTTGAGAGAAATCTATCAAAGCGTTAAAGAATTATAGTGGTACAAAAGTAGGTATTAATAAAATGCATATATAACATCTTGTTAACTTGGCGCAATATTTAACACTGATTCAGACTATTCAAATTGTCCTGTATTCTTAATGAAAGTTTGTTCATCTATTCATGAAACAACCATAATACTACTATTGCAGAAATTCATATTTACATTCAAGAAAACTCAAGTATTTTCACTATTGAGTTATAGGTAAAACTTCATTTCAATATAATTGCAGAATTTCAAAGATTCGTGATTTACAAATTTTATTTCAACTGAAGAAGTTTGCTGTTTCATGATATGTGAACAAAACCTGCATATTGCTAAACCTCAGCAAAAAATTGAAACAAAAACGTGCAGATCTTCAATTTGTATATTGAAAAAGCATTGCAGAAGGTGCTCTAGCAGGTATGAGTTTCGGTCCAGCATGTCTCTCATCAGTAACCCAATATTCTCTTCCATTGATAATTTTCTTTTTTCCTCCATTTTGCATACTGAACAGTGTATGATATGCAGGAGGAGGAGTCTTGTTGAAGTTGAGAACATTTGACTCCAAATGACCCTTGTAGATTGGTGTTACACCTCCTAAAAATATAATCACATGAGAGGAGAGACTCTAAAATGAGGCTCTAAAATAACACTTGTAGCAAAAATCTGAAAGAAGAGGTGCAGAGACAAACAACAAAAGTTTCTCTGATATCAGAGAACCTATGTGTCTATATATGGAGGAACCAACATTTCAGCTCATTTAGTAAGATCCAAATTAACAAAACGTTTTCCTTTGAAACAGGAGCCAAAAATACCCAAACCATGAGTCAACTAAGAACAGCAGAGATACGAATACTAAGAAATATTACAGAATATACATTACACGATCATAAGAGAAATGAGGAAATTAGGCAGATCTGCGGGCTACAAGACTGGAAAAATGGGCCAGAACAAGAAGAAGACAAACGAGGGACCGCATAGATATGATGCATGCCCAAGAATCGGTACAAAAGCTAGACCTCCCAAGAATGAGGGGCATTGTAGAAAACCCAAGACAAAGTCCTTACATGAAAAAAATAAGTGTTAGAAGTATTCATCACTTTATGCTTGTTATCATGGACTTCAAACATTATAGAAACGAAGGATCAGGATTCTATTATTTGATGGTTCATACGAAATATCGTCAGAAAAATTTCAAGGCAGTATTTACAAAATGTATTGTATTTTTTCTTTTCACTCACCTCTTAGAGTATGACCATAAGAAACATCGTTTCGTTTATTGTAATAATGAGTCATAAACATTTCTCCTGCGAATATCACTATGGATACTATCAATCCAACACCAACAATGAAATATGTCAGAAGAAGATCATTGTTCTTTAATTTCCTATCTTGACTCTGCAGTTGAATAGGACACAGTTTAGTACCTGGTAACTCTTCATTCAACTTGAACTTGATAACTCCGGCTTCTACCAAATGTTGCAGCCTGAAATCCCCATATCGATTCTAGCAAAGAATTCATGGTTGTATATTTTACAATGTTCATGATTGTGCAAACTTCAGAATGTTAGGTCAATAAAATTATAATATAGTGTTATGAGGTAGATACACTACATTTACCTAGCTTATGAAACATGCATATCAAAGGTTAGAAAATAACCCGATTATGACTGTGGTTTTCAATACAGTATAATTTCTATCGTTGAAGAAATGGATTAAGATTATTATTGGAGTCGTTAAAAACTATGACTTTTAGAACTATAACCATTTTTAAAGCTTCAACTTACGCATCATTGAAGAGTTCATAGTATTTAAATTGTCTGCTATAGGCAAAAGCTCTTGATGCTGTAAACACATGGAATTTGGTCAAGACGTAAGTGCATCTTTTGTCTTCTTTCACTCCATTTTTGACTTTCAGTTTGTAGTCATCGTAGATATCATACTCCACAATAGGTCTTTCTCGTATGAACATCATATTATCATTTGTCACATAGGTATTCATTATATCAGCATCTGTTTCATTTGGATAACTAGCTCTAGGACCAAGGTTTGTTTTAATTTCTTCGTATTCCTCGTAGATTTTGTTCTCGGTAGGAAGAGAAGTCAATTTGATGACTTCCTGTACGACATTGCCTGAAAAATAAAAATGAGCAAATGGAAATTCTATTTTCATCGGTTTCAAATATGCAACTAACCTTTATTGGTAACCCATTTCAATTTCATTTTTCCGATACTGTCTGGATCTGTAATTGGCAGAGTGAAATCAGATAAGGTCAAGAAAGCTGTCAGGTTTGCAGTATAAAATGCCGTCAATACTGTTATGAAGATCCACCAGGTTGCAAAAAGTAATCTTGTTGAGTCTGAAATGATAAACTCAGCATTTAGTGATTTCGCATTTGATGATTTCTTCTCGATATTTCTTTATTTTGGTCATTTGAATGTGTTTCACTCTAGTCAAATTATTCACTTTATACTATATACCCCCTGTCCTACGCCTCTATGAGACCTCTTGAAGATAAAGTACAAGTTTTTCTGTTACATTCTTTTGATGTTTGTAAAAAGACAGAAAGATCTGGAAAATAAGCTGATATGATACTACACAACCCCTGTAAATGTATATATACAGGGTGTGGCGTAATTAATGGATAATCTTGTACTGGCGAATAGGGGAGGTCATGGCCAACCAGAAAATGTAAAGTTATGTTCAGTAAAAATATCATAGTTTTCGAGATATCGGACAATTTCATTTTTTTCTAACAAGTGCACCTTTACTCACTAATTTCAATGCTGTGATCACAAATCTTGTTATTTCTTTGGGCATTGTTTTTTATTTTACTCTCAAATAGCTGTACTAAGAGATAAACGACCAAATTCCTACCATCTTGCTTAATTAAGAAAAAAAAAGTAGGTCTATCCTCATGTTTGCAAATTCACAGTTGTGAACTGCTAGGTGATTCTATGGCTCATGAAATAACCCGAATGTTCATTGTTACAAGGAAGAATTATCAAAGAAGTGTAGTGCTAGGCAGAGTTACTACCTGACATGTAATTTTCCCTACTTAATTTTTTGAAGCCATTAAAAAAATTCAAAATACAAAAAATTTCAAATTTATGGTATAGAAGCCATTGTTGAGCATACATGACAAAAGAACCTAGAAACTGCGTGAAAAAGTCCCATGAGCAGTAAGAAGAAAAGATGATACATTTTATATTTTTCAGTAAACAACAACACGAACTAACGGGTGTTTTTTTTTCGAGGTATATAACTTTAAGTTGGTATTACTGTTCAAAATGGCGACCGATTTAACAGCTGTCAAGTGATTTATTCTCAGTTTGGTTTGGCAATTCATCTCATGAATTGACTCACGCCTGAACAACGCTTGCAAATAGTGCAATTTCATTTCGAAAATAATTGTTCTGTGCGGAATACGTATCGCGCACTACGTCCATTTTATTTTGTTTAACGATGAAGCGCACTACTGGTTGAATGTCTACGTCAACACAAAACTGCCGCATTTGGAGTGAAGCTAATCCTCAAGTATATGTCGAAACACCGTTACATCCAGAAAAACTGATTGTTTGGTGCGCTTTATGGGCTGGTGGAATCAAAAACGATGATGGTCAGAACGTTACAGTCAATGGTGATCGGTATAGAGCCATGATTACTAACTTTTTCATCCCTAAATTGAATAACCATGATGTCCAGGAGCTGTGGTTCCAACAAGACGGCGCAACATGTCACACAGCTCGTGCCACAATCGATTTATTGAAAGACACGTTTGGTGACCGCTTAATTTCACGTTTTGGACCTGTGAATTGGCCTCCAAGATCTTGTGATTTAACACGGCTAGACTACTTTCTGTGGGGCTATATAAAGTCATTGGTCTGTGCGGATAAGCCACAAACCCTCGACCATTTGGAAGACAACATTCGCCGTGTTATTGCCGATATACGGCCACAAATTGGAAAAAGTCATCGAAAATTGGATGTTCAGATTGGACTACATCCGAGTCAGCCGTGGCGGTCATATGCCAGAAATCATATTTAAAATGAAATGCCACAAGATTATCTTGCGGATAAATAAAATTCATGTCAATCGAATAATCCATCATTGTTTTATTGCAATTTAAAGTTCTATTGCCCCAAAAAAACACCCTTTATTTCAGTTACTTGGTTTGATACTGGACTGACCTGCAATAGGACTCAACGTAGAACCCTGCTTCAGAAGTGCACCATACACGAACCAGAAACATACAGGAAACGAATAAGGCTCATCGTCATCAGAGCAGAACCTCACCCTTATCTGCACTATAACATATATGATCGGTCCGACCACGAACAGTGACACCATAATAAGTATCCAAACAGGAAAGGTGAAAGGTGCTAGTAGTCCTGTTCCAGTTGCAGATTCAGTAGGTCGTTTCATCAGTACCAACCATTCGCCAACATCAAGACTGGGAGAGTAATGCACCTTTTCTCTAAAATGACTGATGACTGGCATGAAGGCAACTGAAATGTTGACTTCCTGAAAATTTAGTACAATTGAAAATTGGGATTATTGAATTTGAAACTTTGAAAATGTTATCAAAAGTGATTTATTAAACATTCCAGTGATATTTTTCATTAACTTTGTTACACCCTAATTTCGTCTTTGTTCTGCCTAATGGACCAAAAATATAGTTTCTCTAATTCTGTGGTTATTCCGTTCATTCTTCCACATCTTGTAGAACAAAATCCTGCGAGAATATATCAGAAACGCACAGTTTTCATGGTCATATTTTATTATTCTATGTTGGTACTCCGAACTTTCCGCCACGGCTTTATCTGTCAATTCATCAATTTGCCTTAAAGAAATCAGTTCTGCCAACCAACATTTTTCAATGCAAAAATCACTAAATTATATTTATGGAGACATTTCATTAATTTCAATGAAAATGCAATGAATTAGAGAAAATAATGTATAATACTCGTACAGAAGGCTCATTCTACCACTCGTTCATTCCAAAACTCGCCACTTCGTGGCTCGTTTTTGAATTTTGAACTCGTGGAAGAATATCAATGCCTTCTGCACTTGTATTATAAATAACTATTCTATCATATCAACATCGGACTGGGAGCATTTTTCAAAATTTTCACTTCTCGACCAAATCCCAGGTTTTCCACCAAGCTTGCAGATATACTGAAAATATACCCTGCTTGGTTATGAGAAAGTTACAGATAAATGGAAGAATTTATTATTTTTTAATATTAATAAAAGAAATAAAACACTTGACTATACGTTCCACAAATTTTAATAAAAAAAAAAAAATTTGTGGAACGTATAGTCAAGTGTTTTATTTCTTTTATTAATATTGAAATTATGTTTCACCAAGTGATAAGCGAGGAATCAATTTCGATTATTATTTTTTGTTTATTTCAGTTTTTTTTTCCTTATTGCCTATGGACGATAAAATATTTGAGAAAATTCCACTTTTGTCGAAAAAAATTTTCTATGGTCCCGAGTTCATTCTATTAGTATAATATAGAGAGAAATCTGAAGAGATAATTTAAAAAACTGCTTTTTGAGCTTATATCTAGCCCCAACACCTTGGTATCCTCACCCCATTCATGAGCATCTTGACAACCCCTTCCTTCTCATCTCCATATGTATTTTGATGTGGCCAAACGACTGTGTAGTTGAACTCGAACTTTTTCCGAAGTATTTCGAGAAGCTCGAAGGCTATTCCGGTACCACCTGTTGAATTTATTCCACTCAATCTGTCATTCTAAAAAAATAATTAATCAAGTGAATAATAACCTAATCAGTAATCAATTTTCAGAATACTTATATAGCTTAGTAGTTATATTTCGATATGTATTAAAGATGTGCTTATATGGAAAGTGAAATATAATGAATTGAGAGCTAACTTTTGATTTTTTAATACATAAAAATAGATGAAAAAGTTTGAACAATTTTGGGAAAGCCTACTGAAGCCAGATTTAGTTTATATGTATCAAGAATATAAGAATATTGCTTCATTATTAGTTTTATTACAGATTGTCATACAAAAAATCTCAGCGGCGAATTTACCAGTAGGCCTAGTGGATAGGAGCATAGGGCGGCAAATTTCAGGTTCCGGCAAAATATCTGTCTCTCAAAAATTGAAAATTTTTCTATTATATCCCTACACACAAGGTTGGTCCGTTCAAGACGACGCATTTTTCTTCATTCCATAGACTAAATATTAAACGAATCATGTAAAAAAAATCATCAAAGACAAGCTCTTAATGCTAGTTCTTAGTACTCGCGTTATAAATTTTGGATTTTGTATTTGAATAACCGCAAAACATTATTTTTCTCTCTTTAATCGTCTATAACTTTACGAAATTTTACTCTACTTGTTCGACCATAGGTGAAAATAATAGGAAAATTTTTCACTTCGAAAGCACCTACAGCTAATTCACGACCTATGAAATGTTTCTCTAATGAAAAATTGTAAAATAGTAGTTTTTCGAATTTATTCTGAACTACTGAAGTAGTACCATAGTATAAGTATCCTTATACTATGGTAGTACATTTGTGGAAGACCGTTTTCTGTAAAAAAATTTATTTCCTATGCAGAGTTCACTAGGCAGAAGCCGTAGACTTAATAGTTTGAAATATATTTTCAATTATTGAAGATACAAAAAATCTTAATTTTTAGTTCTCATAATTGTAATATTATAAAATTTATCGTTGAATTAATGAGAATATTGAATTAATATGATTCTGAAGTAGAGTATCAAATCACAGAGGTCAGAATGGAGGGCAAGAATTTAATAGCCTAATGACGGTGAATGCCACAAAATTGAAATTTCGTGCATAAATGTATGTTGTTAAAATACTTTTTTTTATTACACTACATTTCTGAGATGTTATAAAGGGTGTTTTCAGAGGGTGCGTCATGATTTTTTGTGTGACAACTTCTATCAACAATATCAACAAATATCTCGAAAACAGTTCAATTTTATGTATTTCGATAAGAGTAGGTACCTTTTTCATCTTATTTTCTTCGCTCCATCGAATGTTTCTGTTTTTTCACCAAAACGAATACAACGAAAGAAATTGTCCCAAAAAAATTATGACTCACCCTCTAAAATCACCTTTTATAACAATATCAGAATTAAAGTAGTGTAATAAAAAATGTATTATAACAACATACATTTATGCACGAAATTTCGATCTGGTGAAATTCACCGTTTAGAAGTTATGCGGAGAAATTTTTTTAGTTTTATCATCTTTGATATTTATTTTGCCATGTACTATCACCTCCAGAAAACTCGATACACATTTTCGACTCATCCTTTATATGTATGGACATATGGTATAAAGGCTCCTAAAATTTTTTAAGAAAACTGAAAGGTCCATTGAAATTGAATTTGTAATAATTTAATACTGCTCATATTTTCGAAATTAATTGTGTCACGAAGACTTTCGGTTTCAACTTGTCGATATTGCAATAAGAGATAACAGATAAAAATAATTTTGACTATGAATTTCCAATGAATGATGCTGTGAATTATTATTATCAACAAACTTTACCGTTACAGTGGTTACATAAAGATGTTCCCCTTTTATTTCAGCAGCTAACTTCTCCATCCTCGTCTTTCTCAACGAAACAGAGTCTGTATGAAATATGGAAATTTTACTAGTTTAAATCATAATATTGAAAAAATAATAGGAGTTATGAATCAAAATGAATTTATGATCAAATGTCAGTTCTCCAATGTTGAAATTCTTTTTCCAATACCAATACTCAATTTATCTATATTTTTGAGAAGAGGTATTTAAAACATTCACTGAGAATTTTGTGTTTTTTGAACGTTGAAGAATCAAATAAAACATTCTAATAAAATCTCTTTCTACCTGCAATCTGTTCATCCAAACAGGTAGCATTTAGGCAAAGCCCTGATAAAAATAATTCAATCAACATTCTCACTAATACCGACTATGTTATTTTCAATACGACATGTCAAAGCTCATATGCATATACTGAAAACGTAAATTGTCCAGTGGAAATCTATGCGCATGAACAATTGTTAGCGTGGGAAAGTTTCCCGTATAAGTGCCATAAGTTTTACCCTGTAAATTACATTTTTCACGTCAATTATGATGTGTCAGGTCATTATGCATTCCGTAGCATTTTCTGTCAATAAATAGGCCACCTCATTTCAGATGGAAACATATTTTGATATAGACTCATTTTCTAGAAATGGATTGTCTACTATACAAAATTACTCGGTATAAAAAAGGTTCTTTCATTTATTATTATCCATATTGTATTTTAAGGTACACTTATTAGTTTGGATTGTCATTGAGGAACCTAATCAGATTGTAATTAAAGTAAATTTAAATTAACAATAAAAGAAGGTAAAAATTTATATGAACAATCAAAAAATATTTCTTTGATCAACTTTTGAAATTTATAGCATTTACCTACTCACAATTTCACATCTTATATAAAAGTGTTTTTTTTAGAGCTATAGAACTTTAAATTGCAATAAAACAGCGATGGATTATTCGATTGACAAGAATTTTATTTATCCGCAAGATATCTTGTGGCATTACATTTTAAATATGATTTCTGGCATATGACCGCCACGGCTGGCTCGGATGTAGTCCAATCTGGACGTCCAATTTTCGATGACTTTTTCCAACATTTGTGGCCGTATATCGACAATAACACGGCGAATGTTGTCTTCCAAATGGTCAAGGGTTTGTGGCTTATCCGCATAGACCAATGACTTTACATAGCCCCACAGAAAGTAGTCTAGCGGTGTTAAATCACAATATCTTGGAGGCCAATTCACAGGTTCAAAACGTGAAATTAGGCGGTCACCAAACGTGTCTTTCAATAAATCGATTGTGGCACGAGCTGTGTGACATGTTGCGCCGTCTTGTTGGAACCACAGCTCCTGGACATCATGGTTGTTCAATTCAGGAATGAAAAAGTTAGTGATCATGGCTCTATACCGATCACCATTGACTGTAACGTTCTGGCCATCATCGTTTTTGAAGAAGTACGGACCAATGATTCCACCAGCCCATAAAGCGCACCAAACAGTCAGTTTTTCTGGATGTAACGGTGTTTCGACATACACTTGAGGATTAGCTTCACTCCAAATGCGGCAGTTTTGTGTTGACGTAGCCGTTCAAACAGAAGTGCGCTTCATCGCTAAACAAAAAAAAGGGACGTAGTGCGCGATACGTATTCCCCACAGAACCATTATTTTCGAAATAAAATTGCACTATTTGCAAGCGTTGTTCAGGCGTGAGTCTATTCATGATGAATTGCCAAAGTAAACTGGGAATAAATCACTTGACAGCTGTTAAATCGGTCGCCATCTTGAACAGTAATGCCAACTTAATGTTATATACCTCGAAAAAAACACCCGTTAGATATAGCTTTTCCGCTAAGAATATAGGTACTGATGTATACAAAATCATAGCCTAAACTGGACCATCTAGAGCAAAAATGACAAGAATAAGACCCCCCTCGAAATCGTCTCGAGGCCCCAGGAACACTTCCAAATCTTTGATTTGCCTCGAGGTTTTCGAGTATACGGGATGTATTTTGACATTCAAGTTTCATTCCTCTGTGGGCAATTTAAAAGCACCTACCACGACGAAAAATTTACTAAGGTCACAATCTCATATTTGAGGTTTAATGTTTTCTTTAATGGTATTTCTACCAAAAAAAAGTATCAACATTTCTGTTGATACTTTTTTTTCAACCATATTTGTTATAATAAAAAGTTATTTGCATCAAATATTTTCATACGGGCAGAGGCCAAACGGTAGGTCCTAAAAGTCCTAGAATCAAACGAGTATATTGGATGGATCGTCTAAAATCAAAAAAATGTTTTCTTGACGGATGTCGGATACCCAGTGAGAGATCTACCGGTATAGTGACGGGGTTCAAGGGGCGGAGCTCCTTTGGCGAGCAAAGCGAGTCTTTATATAAGACTGATTTCTTGTTGAAGTGAAAAAATAGATAATATCAGGATTCTGCATCAAGCTCGAAATTCTTATTTTATATCTACAAGGAAAAAATTTATTCAATCGAACCTTATTCTTTCCAAGACAGAAGCGTACAGAATTGAATTTGAAGACAGATTCGTCATTGTGACCAAATGCGCTCTATTCGAAGAACGAGTGCTCAAAAAGATTAAAACTAAATTAAAAGAAGAATTGTCTCCAAAGATCATTGTCTATATCTACTGTTAAATAAGGAAAATAATGAAATGTTAAAATTCACAAATTGTCTGAAATTTTTCGTTTTCAATCGATATAATGAGTTCATTATATAGGGGGTGTAATTCAGGTCAAAATGAGGGGTAAGGAGCTTCTTCGAAGAGTTTGTTCGAAAATAGTGTGTATTCAGGGCTGTTTTGAATGAACGCTTCAACTGGAATACAACTGTTTATTCGGCAAATATTTACCTTCGAAACTACGCTCGATTGAGAAGGTATATTGAGACAGTTTCTGTCTGTTTGTGGATATATCGATAAATTATGCATTTTTAACGATAATTCATACATTTTTTCATGAGACAAGTGCATTTCGAATATATCGATTTGATTTGGCTCAAATAACAAATATTCTACATTGTGTAACTTGTGTTTGAACTTTTCGAATTTGGCTCAAATAACAAATATTCTACATTGTGTAACTTGTGTTTGAACTTTTCGAATTTGGAGGAACAGCAGAATTGGAAAATTAACTTCGACAAATGTGGTATCTTCAGGGTGTTTAAGTCGGAGATTGCAATTCTACACTGAATGATCCTAGCTGACAGTCAATTCTGAACAAATTCAATCAATAAAATAAAAATAATAAAATAAGCAGCCAAACCTATTTATTAGGCAAAATTACAGAAAAACCCTAATTTAGTAATAGTATATGTAAAAAACCTTAAATCTTATCCAATATGAGAGTTCCAGAAGAGTTTTTATTTATGAGTGAAATATAAAAATGAAAACAACTTCTATTGATGCCTATATGCACCTATTTTGATGTTACATGTAAAATGGCGTCAAATAAATAATGAATAATTAATTTTTAAAGTCTCATTAATTATCTCTATATCCACGCCTCTTTTTTCATCTTGTTTAAGGTTTTCTTTTATTGTTTTTTTGTACTTGATATATTTGTGCTCAAAGTCCTCATACAGTCTGAACAATATGAACAAGCATTGCTCAGTTGTTGTTTCGTCTCCATGAGGATAACATTGAAATTGTTGCATATGTATTTTGTGGGCAAATTTCGAAGTTTTGGCACTACAACTTTTAAACCAGAGGAGATAGACAAAATCTGATACCCCATTCTAGATCTCTTTTTCTGAGAAACTAACGAGGGTAGTATTCATTTTTGGCTACCTCCTTTTGTTTTCGAGTTATAAGCGGAAATTGTAAAAATCTCCGCTAATACTGATGATAACGCTCTGAAATTATAACATTATACAGGCACTTTTTTACGTAGAATCCAGTGGCGTGCTCGTCTTTTCAAAAAGGTCTTTAATTACGAAACTATGACCCAAAGTTATGTTTTTTTGAATGGGACCACTAGATTTCTGTGCCATTTTTTGAAAGCTTAATTTTTTCTGATTTCAAAAATATATAACATCGTATGGTGTGTGTTAATATAAATAATAGAAAATGTATTAGCGGAGATATAAATGTTTTTCGATATCGCCATTTTTCCAATTTTCGCTTATAACTCGAAAACAAAAGAAGGTGGCCAGAAATGAATACTACCCTTGTTAGTTTCTCAGAAAAAGAGACCGGGAATAGGGTATCAGATTTTGTCTTTCTCCTCTGGTTTAAAAGTTGTAGTGCTAAAACATCGAAATTTGCCCACCCTGTACAATATTTAAGCACCTTTTAATTGTGGTTGGAATCTCAAATAAATTGAATTGAATTGCCCATTAACAAACTTGAACGGCACAAGCACACCTTAAAAGGTATATCCTGAAAAGTTAAGAGTTAAAGGCTGACCTCCTTGAGTTCTAATATGACTTGTCATAGATATTGATATTTGTAAGTAATGTTGAAAATAACACTCCATTGAAATTTCATCTGTTAGTACCTATATGCAAATGTGTACGATAAATTTTTCGTTGATTTTACTAGATCACATTTCACTTTTACCTACTTAGATATAAAACCTAATAAAATGTTGGTAATAACAAAGAGCTCATTTAGATATGGATTCCCAATGTTTTATATGACATACCTACAGGGAATTGTTTCACAATTCAAGGTCGACCTATCGATCCGTCAACACCATTTATGTTATTTTATTCCAACTGCCAGTTACTCCACTTACCCCATGATAATAAATGTGCCTAACTTCACATATCCCTTCTGTGTATTTCCTCATATGTCGATGGATGTAGGTCATTTATAAAGATAATGCAAGTATTCACCTATTTCGAAATATAGAAAAACTAATCCGAAATATTGCGAAACACTTTTGAAACGAGAAAAATATTTAATCACCTTTAATCTTAAAAAACTTTTAGATGGTCCTCCTGGTGGTTGTTTGGCGTCTGATGGTGACGGTTTTTCAGCCCATTGCCCCATTATGCTAATCATTTGGGGCTCATATGCGATCAACATGAATCTACTTGAATCCCACACTCTTCTCTGATAACCACATTTCTCACCCAGTCCAGAAGTGTCAAACCTTTTATCATTCTGAGCGTTTTCATTTCCTATTTATATTTTTAGTTTTCGATGTTTCAGAACGTGTCTATGGCATAGTAGTATGGGCCTTCTTTTACAGGTTTATAAATTCTCACTTTGTTCTCGACTGACATACTTGATCCTCCATATAATATTTCCTTGATAACCTTATGTAGTGTTTTTATATCGTTGTCTAGGGGTTTATATAAAAGGCTGCCGGAACTTAACTATTGTTTATTTACACAATGTACAATTTTCGTCAATTGAATGTACAGCCACTGAACTTTCGTCTAGGGAACTATTTTATTCCGTCTAATAGTTAATAGTCTAATTATCAAATCATCTAATTCGCTGCGTCTACTCTTTTACGTCGAACTCTATGCGTCTATCACGTCGGATTCTTTAACCTTTTCCCGTCTAATCTGTAACGTCGAATCCAACTATGTCCGTCTACTATCTTACGTCGAATTCCACCCTCGTTGGTCTGTTTCGTACTTCAGTCTCCGTTTTAAGTCTCAAGTACCTCTTCCCCTTACGTCTCCCTATCGATAAATCTGCATGGTCCAACCTTTTAGGGTCGATCGTGTAGTTCTCGTTTCGTAAAGTCAGTAGCGTATCATTCAGTCGGGTGTTAAGAATTTGGATCCCACACTTATATTTGCTTGAGTTAGAGCTTCTTTTATGAGGCTTCTGTCACTTGAGAGTTCAATTCGAAGGTAGTAGAATTTCATTTGGATAAATAAGGCAAAGCAAGGCAGCGAAATTTTATTTTGCCGGGGCGCCAAAATATCTGGCGGCAGCCCTATTTGGACAAGGGCTCATGCTTGGGATTTTTCGGTAGATATGGCTGAACTGAATTCTGTAGAACACGCCGTAAACCTACATAACAACCGCTTTGAAGATCATCCTCACTTTCTGCCCTAAATAATTTACCATCAGCATAACATAATATTTTGATGCTTTGGTTGCCCATTTTATACTGAGCATTGGTTTCTTTCGCATCATTCATTATTTCATTCATGCTTAGGTTGGATAGTTCTGGACTAAGGCTGTCTCCTTAGCGTTTTCTTGTTTTCATTGGTACAAGCCATATGACGATTTGATTTTTGTGCAAATTATTCTGATTAGGTTCTCAAATAGTTTTCTGATTTTTTTTGTCTAATTTTTTTTTCTTTAATATCTTGATAATGTAATTTCATCGAACTCTATAATGTTATAAATTTACGAAGCTAAAAAATTGAGTGCCTTTTTGATTACCTGTTGAATAACAAATTCATATAGTGACTACGGTTGACGTATTCTTCCTGAAACCTTGTGGTTCTTCAGAAAACGAGAAAAAAAATACAGTTATGTAGTCTCCCTCTTTCTTTTCATTCGATTTTTGAATTTCAAAACGTGAACTATTCAGAAAAATAATTATTTATCATCGAATGATTCCCAAGGTTTATTATTGATAATAGTGGGTTTTTTTCAGTTTTAAGATATAAAGCGCATATGAAATAAGTTTCGAAAGGACATCCTATTAGAGTCAACTTCATTGAAAATTGAATCACTTTCCTTTCAAATGATGCTCGATAAGATAAAACTGCATTCTATATCATTATTTTTATAAAATGATCGCAAATTTGTATAGCTATATATTTTAGGTCATTTCCTTATCTTATAATCATTCTTATCTTGTTGTTTCAATCCTTCACCTGATTTGGTAAATTATTCCCAATAATAAATCATAAATGAACTTCTAGTCCCCTTGAAATATAATTTTTCTAATTTATATATTTAATCCGAATATTCTGTAATTTTGCTTCCAATCCTTAAGCAAATCGAACTTAGATTGTGTAATTTTATATTTTCTTATATTTCAAGAAATAATGCAATTAATTGAAGTAATATATTATGCAACGAGCAAGTAATGACTCCAATTGGATACATATTGAGACACCACTATTAAAATTACAAAACTAGCCACAGACAAGACAGTGTTAATTGAGATGTAATGAATATGGGTGTCTCAATAACCATTGAATACAAGATAGATATATCATTTTTAACGATTCTGTTATGAACTTATGAAGCATAATTTTTGAAACACCAGAGAAGATTTGGCGAAGACAATGTCCACAATATAAATTTCCATCAGAAAAATTCATGTTGGAATTTAGCAATTTTTGTTCATTATGTTCCCATCATTTCATTTCTACGGTAAATTTTCCATTTAGTTGATTGAGAAAAAAGAGGTTTTTGTAGGTACTTTCGAAATACCTAAGAATCTGAAATATTCAGGGGATCATGAATGCTACGATTAAGAACACCACCACGTGGTTATAAAATTCAAAATGAAATTAGAGATTTTGGTTCTGGTAAATCACCAATTTCTATGGGGTTTCCACATAATCTTCATGGAAGAAAGTTAATATTTTTAATTTGTGAATGAAAAAAATTTGATAACTTTTCGTTTTTCGCAACAAAAAAAATTGACGGTATGTACTTTGTTCAAAACACTGATATAATTTTAAAATATTCATGGAAAAAACCTACCAAAATTCATTACAAAAGAGATAAAATCATAATTTCGTGAAAGTCGTCATACAGTGCTGTCCTCTACTTATTTGCTTCGAAAAAATCAAGAAGTTGAAGAGAATATACAACTTCGTACACCCTACAAATTTCATCGCAGGAGCGCCAGAGGGGAAATGAATGGCTACCAAAGTTTGACTAATACGCGAAACACCACGTGGTGGTAATCCCTCTAGAGATTCCGTAAATATAAACGTTCTAAATTGTGATTTTTTGTTCATTTCAAAACTGCACATTCCATCTAGATTAAATTTACATAGGAATATAAAATAATGATTTGAAGTTTCTTACAAAATTTCATGTAGATAGCGTCATCATCAGAACCATAAAAAATTAAAGAAGAATATCGAAAAACAATGAGGTAGCACTGACGTGAAGTCTGGAACTTTCAAACGGTTGTTCATTCATTGGCCAATTGCGTAATTAAAGACTAAATAACTGTATATATGTGTCCTCCAAAGGTGTAATTGGCCAATTCATAAACGAGCGCTCGAAATCTGTTTTTTTTTAGGTCAGTACTTTCCTCATTTATTTTTCTTTATGATTTTGATGAAGCGAAGCTATCCATACCAAATTTGCAAGAAGATTGAGAAAGAAATTTAACTCAATTTAAATGAACGCTTGTTAGGAAGGAATTAATCTATATTCTCAACTTTTGTGGCGAGTAGTATATTTCACATAGATCATCAAACTTGTTGATAATTCCAATAATTCTACTCTATGGACAACTGTCTTAAGTAGCTACAAGTTTGAAGTACTGACCTTTGAAGTGATAACAATTGGTTTTTATCTCCAAATGAAGTCAACAGGAAGGAGAGTAAGTCATTGTTGTTGTAATTGTCATATCGTGAAGATGAGAGCGTTCCTTTCCATTCTGTTGATTTTAATTTTCGTCACAATATCGACAAAATGCAATATACCAAGAACAGTAAATTCTTTCGATGTTAAATATGAACCCAATTGGAACAGTCTAGACTCCAGGCCTCTTCCAAAATGGTACGACGAAGCCAAAATAGGTATTTTCATCCATTGGGGAGTGTTTTCTGTTCCCAGCTTTGGATCTGAGTGGTTCTGGGCAGATTGGAAATGTAAGTTTAAAAAAAAATAATTTTTTGATCGAGCTACTGACTGCAGTAATTCTCAGTTGAGTGGAATTTTCATGAAAGAAAATAGTCCATTGATTTGAAAAATAAGCACAATATCTGTATTTTGTTATTCGGCAGAATGTTATTGTATATCTACAAGATAATGATGTTTTATATCGACAAAATTAAATATCAAAATCTCAAGATGTCAAAAATTTCATATTTGTCATTCCAAATCAATCATACAAATCTGTTATAGACAGCGACCTTTCTGTTGCTTCATTTTATATCGATTCGATCATATGAAACTATAAAAATACCTTAAGAATTCTGAGTGATCAAATTACAGCAGCCTAGATTGAGTATTGTGAGTTTCATTCGTAAGATGGCATCTCAAGCTGCACAATATCTAGATGTGTCTAACCCTTGCCTCCCTGTGCTATAATAAATTCACTAAGGATCTCACGCAAATATTCCTAATTTCCAAAAAATTAGATATCAATAAAAATTTGAATTTTTTTTCTTACGGAAATGAATTGATATTCAAATTTTTCCGTACTATAATAGTTATTTATAATACAAGTGCAGAAGGCATTGATATTCTTCCACGAGTTCAAAATTCAAAAACGAGCCACGAAGTGGCGAGTTTTGGAATGAACGAGTGGTAGAATGAGCCTTCTGTACGAGTATTATACATTATTTTCTCTAATTCATTGCATTTTCATTGAAATTAATGAAATATTTCCATAAATATATTTTAGTAATTTTTGCATTGAAAAATGTTGGTTGGCTGAACTGATTTCTTCAAGGCAAATTGATGAATTGACAGATAAAGCCGTGGCGGAAAGTTCGGAGTACCAACATAGAATAATAAAATATAACCATGAAAACTGTGCGTTTCTGATATATTCTCGCAAGATTTTGTTCTACAAGATGTGGAAGAATGAACGGAATAACCACAGAATTAGAGAAATTATATTAAGTCTAAGACTAAGTCGGTCTTGAGCTAATTCCATTTTATTTCAATTATTCTTCTCATATCTTTCTAATATAGAGAACATCAAAGTTGTTCACCATCAACCTTTCTCATTGAATTTGCTATAATGAAGATTCATACATTTTTAGCCAACTCTTCGAAATATGTAGACTATGTGAACAACAACCTCCCTAAAGGTTTTTCTTATCAGGAATTCGCAAAAGATTTCAAAGCTGAATTCTTCAATCCAAAAGAATGGGCAGAGCTATTCAAAAAATCTGGAGCAAAGCAAGTATCCCATACGTATCAATCGATCACTCTGTAATTCTCAACTTTCAGATATGTTGTACTCACTAGTAAACATCATGAAGGGTTCACTCTTTGGCCTTCCAAGTATTCATTCAGTTGGAATGCTAAGGATATTGGACCCCATAGAGACTTAGTTGGTACGTGACAGAAATAATCCAAATAATAACAATACACTAGTAACTTCACACTTTTGCCGTCTTTCTGACAGGAGATCTTTCAAGAGAAGTACGGGAAGCTGGTTTGACATTTGGCCTCTATCACTCTCTGTATGAGTGGTTCAACCCTATGTATCTATCTGATAAGACCAGCAAATTCACATCAACTGAATTCATCGACAAAAAAATCATACCCGAGATGAAGGAAATAGTGGAAAAATATAAACCTGATGTGCTTTGGTCAGATGGAGATTGGGAAGCAAAAGATTCTTACTGGAAATCTACAGAATTCTTAGCCTGGCTTTACAATGAGAGCCCTGTTAAAGATACCATTGTTGTGAACGATAGATGGGGCATTGATATACCTTGCAAACATGGAGATTTTTTCACTTGTACTGACAGATACAATCCAGGTAAGTGTGAAAGAATATTTAGGTGCGTATTTATGACTAGGATTGAGATTTAAGATTCAAATGAGAAGGTTCAGTTTCACTGCAACCTAACGGTCTACTGTGCCCTCCATCAGAGCTATTCTCTCCATAACGTGATCTACAACTCGCCTTCCAATTCCTGTTCTAATGAACTCCAGTATTTGGGATGGCTTCAAGGAGGCTTATTCCTCACATCTACAAGTTTCTTATCCAAAGCAGATTTTGCTTTGGCTAGTGATGGCGAGGCATTCTGTCACCAGGTGATCCGAAGTTTTTCCCTCCTCCCAACAGAATCTACTCGTCATTTTCTGCTAGACCCATTCTGATGAGAGGTTTCCTATGGCGATAAAACCCTGTGAGAAATACAGTGAGGAGGTGTTGGTTTTTCTTGCTAGGATCCAGATACTTCTTGGATCTCGCAGTATCAAAGTTTCGAAGGATTTTCCTGGAATGATCCAAACCAGGAATATTCAGACAGAATCTTTCTCTCTCGGTTTTTTTCTTCTCCTGAAACTCTTTTTTATTAGGTACATTGGTCTACATCACAGAAAGGTTGCGGGCCGATGAAAGATGTTTGTGCTCCTTTTCTGGGAAGTGTGTTGGCCTCTTCATTCCCTCCGATTCCCGAGTGACCGGAAACCCAGACTAAAAAGACCTTGTTGTTCTTGCCTATTTCTTTTAGTTTTCTTCGGAACCCCAATATCATCTTAGAAACGATAATATGTGAGCTCGGTGCTTTGATTGCAGCCTATGTATTTACGATATATGTATTTTGTTCACAAATTGAAGAAAAATTGATAAGACAGAATTTGTGACAATCTATTTTTAAGTACGATATTTTAATCCATTTATAAAGACTTTCATGTACCTATTGCTCATATGGAATACGTTTAAGATTATATTATGTTTATCGTTGACACTTATAACTTCCCATCAACCTATCAATAGATCTACACAGATTCAAATGAGATTGCTAGATAACTTTAGGTGATACTTCCATGATAACTGCAATCTTATTCTTCAAACAAATATAGGTACCCTTCAAAAGCATAAGTGGGAGAATGCAATGACTTTGGACAAGGAATCGTGGGGCTTTAGAAGAAACGCACCTTTGAAGGACTATCTCACCATTCACGAGCTTTTGGAAACACTAGCACAGACCATAAGCTGTGGAGGTATGTTCAATAAGATTAAATAACTGATTGAATATTCATTTTTTTTTGGCTTAAGGTAACTTATTAGTGAATGTAGGACCGACGAAAGAAGGTACCATCGCTCCAATATTCGAGGAAAGACTGAAAGATCTAGGAAGTTGGTTGAAAATAAACGGAGAAGCAATTTATGGAAGCAAACCTTGGACATATCAAAATGACACCTTAACTTCAGGTGTTTGGTTCACCCGGAATTCAGAAGCTATCTACGCTATTGTTTTGAATTGGCCGGAAGGAAATCTACTCAGATTGAAGGCAGTAAAAGAAGAATTCGATACATCTTCTGTCACTCTAGTTAAAATGCTTGGAAATAATGACAATTTGAAGGTAAAATCCTATAAACGGGGTTGTAATATTTTTAGAAGACAAACTTCATCAACTGTCGAATGTTAGATACTGACCATCTACTCAAATCATTCACTACTAATTTTTTCTTTGAGCTACCTACTCCAAAAATATCGGTTGATATCTAGCGACCTCGGAGGATAAATGAAGGGTGTTTTTTTAGAGCTATAGAACTTTAAATTGCAATAAAACAACAATGGATTATTCGATTGACATGAATTTTATTTATCCGCAAGATAATCTTGTGGCATTACATTTTAAATATGATTTCTGGCATATGACCGCCACGGCTGGCTCAGATGTAGTCCAATCTGGACGTCCAATTTTCGATTACTCTTTTTAACATTTGTGGCCGTATAACGGCAATAACACGGCGAATGTTGTCTTCCAAATGGTCAAGGATTTGTGGCTTATCCGCATAGACCAATGACTTTACATACCCCCACAGAAAGTAGTCTAGCGGTGTTAAATCACAAGATCTTGGAGGCCAATTCACAGGTCCAAAACGTGAAATTAGGCGGTCACCAAACGCTACTTTCAATAAATCGATTGTGGCACGAGCTGTGTGACATGTTGCGCTGTCTTGTTGGAACCACAGCTCTTGGACATCATGGTTGTTCAATTCAGGAATGAAAAAGTTAGTAATCATGGCTCTATACCGATCACCATTGACTGTTACGTTCTGGCCATCATCGTTTTTGAAGAAGTACGGACCAATGATTCCACCAGCCCATAAAGCGCACCAAACAGTCAGTTTTTCTGGATGTAACGGTGTTTCGACATACACTTGAGGATAAGCTTCACTCCAAATGCGGCAGTTTTGTTTGTTGACGTAGCCATTCAACCAGAAGTGCGCTTCATCGCTAAACAAAATAAAATGGACGTAGTGCGTGATACGTATTCCGCACAGAACCATTATTTTCGAAATAAAATTGCACTATTTGCAAGCATTGTTCAGGCGTGAGTCTGTTCATGATGAATTGCCAAATCAAACTGAGAATAAAGCACTTGACAGCTGTTAAATCGGTCGCCATCTTGAACAGTGATACCAACTTAAAGTTATATACCTCGAAAAAAACACCCGTTATAAGCCGGTCGTGTAGAATTTTAGCTCATTGATGGTGAAGTTTGTCTTCAAAAACTTGTGTCATGCAGTTCCTAAATGTAATTAACGATTTTCATTTTGTTAATTTTTCAGTGGTACTCGACTGTTACAAGCATCGATATTTCATTTCCAGACAAAGCAAAGGTCAAAAGTAGGCATGCATGGGTTTTGAAAATAAAGAATTCGAAATAATTTTTGTTTTATTCACAAATTTCGACCTCCTGATGATAGAAATTTCGAACAGATTATCATAATTTTTTTCTCATGAAGAAAATAATTATTCATAAAGAGAAAAAAAAGTGTTCCCGCTTCCATTTCATCTTAGAGTAAAATTTCGAGAGCATTGTCAGTTGGCAGTGAGACACCATCATAGAACTGTTCATAGAAAACAGTCGGTTCTCCATAGCATATGATTAAATGTGGGACCAACTTTTTAGCATTTATTGAATAACTGGGACAGAAACGATCAAGATATACCACAATATTCGAAACGGTCATTTTTCAAAAACGCCTTGTAACTCAAGAACGAATCGAGATATCTATGATCTGCGTTCGAATATCCTATTATTTCGAAAAAAGAACTCAGAGGTAGGTACTTGAAGATCTTTTATCTAAATATTATAGTTTTCGTGATGCTTTCAGTGTGCATCGAATTTGGGACACCCTATACACTAAGTGCACTGGGTACTGCATAATGTTTCTGTTACAGCTTCTAAGAGATCTTCCTTTTTCTCTTTCATTCCCAATAATCTTGAATTCTCACGTCTGCCTTGCTGCAATTCAATCGCATTTACATTTGAAAAATGGAAAGCAGAATCAATAGTGATTCCGATGAAAAACCAATGTAATTATATCAAATCTAATCACAATTTATATTTCTTAGTATTAATGGTTAAGTCAGTCATTTTATTAGATCTCGTTTATTTCGATCTCTTATTGACGGAGAGTTGGAAACAAAATTCAAACAGTTGTCCATGAATACGAAGGTCTTTGCTGTTTACAAAAATTTATCTATGCGTTCAAATCAACAGAAACTAAAATATAACGATTCCCGAAGTTGATATATGTCCAATACACACAAAATATAGATACATGGCAAACAAAATCTGATGTTTATTTCTGAAACGTAAAACACTCATTTCGTGTGTTACACAGCATGATTGATGAACGAAATCAACACAAAAAGGACTAGTTTCCCCAAACTTGAATATTTTCGCAAAAATGAATATTACTTTGTCCGACATCTACAGAAACCTGTCGCTAACCCAATGTTTAAACCTAATTGTTCAAAATTACAGCCAACCAAGCGATCTAATAAGTGTTTACAGTGATTTTAACGAGTTCCAATTCGCCCACAAGCAAATGGACTATTCAAAAAAGGTACTTTCGAAATTCAATCCTATAAAGCCTCGGATGTACTTGTTCGAAAACCTGGGGGATGATAAGTTGAAATATTTCCTGAAAGGGTTGAAGCACCGTAACATAACCTTCAATGCCAGAGCGGACTATATATTCGTTAGAAAAGAATTTGATGAGGTGTTCTTGAGATTGACTATGAAGTACTTCATATTTCATGCTTTGTTCATCAACTCTAATACTGGGGAAATGACAACTCATTTCCCTTTCAAGACTAACAGCCTTAACAACCTTTTCACCAAATTATTTCCAATTGGTGTTTGCAAGGACGGCCAAGTCCATCTGCTAAACAACTACACCAATCTCTTTCCTAGAAAAATTCCAAGCACGTGGAAGAACTCTACGATTCGTATAATGCATCACCATCATAAAGTCTACAGCATGTGTGGCAAATGCAAGGAACAGGGAATAGAAATAGAGATCTTCGACACTATATCCAAAATTATAGGAGTCAATACTATTTTTTATAGGGTGGACACTCCACCAACGGCCTGGAGACTCTTCCACGAAGGCGTTTTCGATCTCTTCCTCATAAATTACATTCCCATCCCTTTCACAGACTTCACGATGTCCTATATCAGAGAACTCTATTTCTGGTTTGTTCCTTTTCCAGGTATCACACCCAGGTGGTCTAATATTTTGACAGTATTTTCATTGGATGTTTGGTTATGTATAATCTCCTCAATAATCTTGATATCTGCAGTGTGGATGATCAGCTCTCTTCTAATCGGAAAAAGATTCATTCCTCAGCTTTTGAGAATTGTCGGATTTATTGTAAGCCTCTTTTTAGAACAGAGCCGGAAAGTAAATCCTCCCAAATGGATAAATGAATATTTGCTGTTTAAATCACTCTTTCTGGCGTTTTTCATAAACACATTCTTCAAGAGCAGATTGACGTACCTCCTGAATGGTTTGAATTACGAAAAACCTATCGCCTCTTTTGAAGAAGCTGTGGGACTTGGATTGTCAATTGGCAGCATCAAAGACTACGTGCAAATGTTCAATACTTCTAAAGAGATGTCGAGATATCTAGAAGATAAATTGATATATTGCGACTTTGACAGTTTAGAATGCGCCAATAGAACCGCTTTCAACATGGATATGATTTCAATGCAATCTGCCACAAAGATAGTGGATGCCAAGCCTATATTTTTCGATGAAAAGGCTGGTCATTGGTTAATCAAACCCTTGGGTCCCCCAGTGCACATAAAACCTATCGTTGCCTCCTTTCCATTGGGATTTCCTATGTTCCAACTCTACAACAAATACCTTTATCGTTTGGTTGAAAGCGGCATTGTCGATAAAATATCCAGACGATATTATGACGAAAAGACTCTTAAAACTACAGATCCTTCGTTGGCTGCTACAGACAGTTTAAATTTAGACCATATGGTAGCGCCTGGTGTTATATGGATAGCAGGAGTATTACTCAGTATATTGTTGTTTGTTTTTGAAAAGAACGAATTACTTGATATAGTTTATAAAAAAAACATAAAAACACATTGAGTAGTTTTAAAATATAACATTTTTAGTTATTGCTTTTGTATTAGTAGGCCATATGTTTCTCATGATATATCAATGATTAAAGAATCAAATTGTATTTCTCTATGTTTCTGTCAATAAGAAGATAACCTTACTATTCGTTTCATCTGTAAAATGATTAATTCTAACAATTAACAATAATGAAACACAAACTTAAAGAAACATGAAAAAACTCTTTTGGAAATTTGCAACTTCAACGGGACTTGTTATACAATATGGTTGTGTGGTACACTGTTTTTTTCAATATGTAGGGGAAATGGTTCTTGTCAGTAATTTCTTTTCATCCTTTAATATTGTAGTAAAGTATTTTTTTTTAGTGTTCAGGACCGTCTATGGAACCTACAATTTTTACTGATGACATAATCATTACAGAACACATAACTCCTAGGCTTCGACAAATACAAAAAGGTGACATTGTTATTGCCAAATGTCCTCATAATCCTCAACAAAATATCTGTAAAAGAGTTAAAGGACTTCCTGGGGACAAGGTTCATACGAAATATGGAATGACAGAAATTGTTCCAGTAGGTCACATTTGGTTAGAAGGAGATAACTCCTCAAATTCAACAGATTCTAGAAATTATGGTGCAGTTCCACAAGGATTGATTAAAAGTAGAGTCTTGTTAAGGATTTATCCTTTTTCAAATGTTAAACCTTTCTGATCAAATCAATTTAGTTATATTGAGTAATAACTTAACATAATCAAGATTTTCAAAAATTTGAAAAATCCAATAAAATTTACACTGTACAATTTGCATCTATTTGTAATTTAGGTTAACTGAAAATCATGTCTTCATCATTTTCCTCCTTTTTTCGTTCTCTTCACTAGCAGCTATATAAAATGAGTCCTTCTCATTATTAGTTAGGTTTTTCCATATTCTGCTAAGCCTCAGAGATATTTCCTTGATACTTTCGTCTGAAATGAAGAATATGAATGAAATAACAATACATATACATTATATCAAGGTGAGAAGATTCTAGGTTTTTCATCTGTGGTCTTTTAAGCATTTCGCCTGATGTTTGTGGTAATGTGGTTGTAGGCAAAAAGTCAAGGCAAATGTCTAAAAATCTAAATCTTTCAATACCCTAAAATATATGCATTTTAATGTACTGAAGGTTTTCGGAATACTTGTGAAAATGAAATTTTTAATTTAAACATCAATACTATAAACGTTCTCTCTGGTTGTGGTGAGAGTTGTAATATAATTAATATACAGGGTGGTCATTTGAAAACGAAACAGACGAAATAAAGTTTTTCGATAGAAATGCTCGGACAGGTCGATTTCTGTTTCGAGGGGGACAACTTAAGATGTAGGTTACGGACGCATAGCGCTTCAACCCTTGCTACTACAACCCTCACCCCCAAATTTCGAATAGGGAAGATGGGGTGAGTGATACCTCATTTGAAAGGTATTTTTATACTGATTTCAGCACAGTAATTGTTTTTTCATTTTATGCATTAGTTCTCGAAATATTCTTAACTAAGTATTTGAAAATGAAGTGGTGTTTTCATGGCACTTGTAGTGTTTTGTGAAAAATCGACATTTTGAGCTTCGAAACAACCATGACTGTGGCTTCCTTCCTAACTAACTAACGCATGAATATTTCGAGAACTAATGCATAAAATGAAAAAATAATTACTGTGCTGAAATCAGTATGAAAATACCTTTAAATTGAGGTATCACTCACCCCATCTTCCCTATTCAAAAATTGGGGGTGGGGGTTGTAGCAGCAAGGGTTGAAGCGCTATGCGTCCGTAACCTACATCTTAAGTTGTCCCCCTCGAAACAGAAATCGACCTGTCCGAGCATTTCTATCGAAAAACTTTATTTCGTCTGTAATCTCGTCTGTTTCGTTTTCAAATGGCCACCCTGTATATGAAAAGTCTTGAATTTAACTACACTGATACTTGATCATTAAAAATTATAGTTAAACCCTCTACAGAGAGCAATGAATTCAAGACACTCACCTGGATAGTCTGATGATACTTTTGGCCTATGTTTTTCTGCAAATAGCATGAATGCACTTGTCAGTTTCAATGACTGTGGCTTCGTTTCTGTCGCAAGCATGGGACTTTCATCGCTTAATTTCCTTTTATGACTTGTTGTATTAGTTACCGTCTGAAAAAATGCAAAAATTGGAAGTGATTAGCTATCAACAAAATTGCAACTTATCTTTTAATCAATTTAGGTATTGAAGTCTACTTTTTACCTACCTGTGAATCAATCTTTGGATGATTAGGTAGTCCTGTTCCCTCCTAAAAATAACATAACAATAACATTTTTGAAATTTGCTAAGAGCTTAGCATAAAACTCACCTTAGGTGTAGCATTAAGATCTTCCTTCAATAATGGAACCTAGAAAACAAAGTTTAATAGTAAAAAGCATTGTTGAGAAATATATGCACTTGACAAGGGCGTAGCCAGAGGGGGGTCAGGGGGTTCAAATCAACCCCCCACTATTTATTTTATAATCTGAATCTTGAAACCTCCCGCAAAACTGAAACCTGACTACGCCTGTGGCACTTGATATCAGAACATTATATTTCATATATATATTGAACTTACAAGAGCAGGCAAAACTTGGATTTTTGGATGAGCCTGAAAAAATATAATAATATATATGCCTTGTATTAACTTCATGTAATTTATTGAAAAATTACTGTATTCAATCATAAATCACGCACATGAGTCTTAGGCAAATTGTGTAAAACCTATAAATACGACTCATTGCAATAAATTTTTATAGTTCCTTTTCAACAAATAATACACTTACCCGAGGAGATATATTTTGTGAATTTGTTGGTTCTGCTACTGCCTGAAAATGTAATAACACTCGTAAAAAATACTACCAATTAAGCAAAGCCATTCACAATCGATTGGAACTTACAAATCAGGGCTGCAATCCCTAATTATAACGTTAACAATTGGTAGCCCTCTCCTCCCCCGGTAATGAGTAACTATAATAATAATAATAATAGTGCCTTCATTTATAAGAGAAAGAAAAAATAGCTCAAGATAAACTTAACTCCTCAATGAAAAATTTAAAAAGACCAAGAAAAAAAACGATACTAAGAAGCAATCAATAGAACTCATCTTTAACAATTCATCCGTTTCTTCAAAAAGTTTTGTTCAAAATATATTCGCCGCATTAACATTTAAGAATTTAGAATTGAAAAATCTGCAATTTACACAACACATGGAGATCAAAACACTTGGAACAATAGTCACTGTTACTATTGCATTTGAAAAGCTTAAGACCAAATTCCGGCATTTATAACTCATTAGGCAAAACTGTTAGACCAACCTAGATAAAGAAATCCCCTATCAATTAAATCCTTGAACAGAAACGGAATTGCATAAAGAATAACACTGAGGCTATTCTAAAATTTCAAATTATTAGGACTGAGAAAAAGGGAGATACCAATTGTTAACATTACCAATCCACAATAATGGGATAAAAGCCCAAAATCAAAGTTGTTGTCAATCAGATTATATACAAAAGTATAATTATTTCAGTACAATCTATTACTTAACTAACCTGAGGATTTGGAAGATTTATCAGCTTCATTGCATTCTGTTGAAAAAAAAAGTTAATTAGAGTTAAAAGAATAGGCATTTGCTTTATAAATAAATTAAGAATATACAGAGTATTAGTGAAAAAGTTCAACAAACCTCAGTTGATTCTACTTGAAAAAATAATGACAATTAATGCAACATGGTTCGTATTCCCATATACAGGGTTTAAAGTTTTTCTTAAAAACTATTTATTTAGAGCCTTCAATTTTTTAAAGAAAAAATGGTAGGCCACTGAGATATCACAAACTAACAATCATTTTTGAATTTAACATTCAAGAGAATCTGTGGGATACTTATAACTGTGAATTAAACACTTTTTATTTCACAAGAAATTTTTTTATATAACGAAATGGGAAGGACAAGAACAATGCAGAAATTAAAGAAATTGTCAAACAAACTCTGGCTGAAGTGATGAATACTTACATTCATGAAATTGTGAAGAAAGTATTCGAAATGTTAAACAACCATTAAATGAAGAATGAAAAAAATTCATGAACAACTAGGGAAATATGAGCCAAAAATAGATGAATTACAACAACTGAAAACAAGATATTTGATATTATATATATATTACTTGGAGTTCCGGAGACAACATGAAGAAGTCGTCAAATTGGGTCAAGATCATAAGTTAGAGATTAACTAGGAGCATATTGAGAAATGTTTTCGAATTCGAAGAAAAACACAAAACGAACAACTTTCAATTCTGATATGTTTTCTAAATGAAACATTGATGAATCGATTCCTAAGTGAAAGAACATTATTCTTCAATTCTAAGATGAGTTTCAAGTAGGATTTCACAAAAAAGCGGTATGAAACCTATAAATAAGCAGTCAGTTCAGTTATAAAAATGTGTCAATACAAAACAGACAAATTTTGTGGATAAGAGGGTTCGTAAAGTAAAAACTTTGGCAGATTGTGATTATCTAAAAATTGAAGCACTTGTGGTATTACCCTACTCATCGATTATCGATTATCCGATTACCTCACGACAACAATTAGTCCTGATAATGGGCTTTCTTTCTTATTATTTTTGAATTGCTTGTTCAATTTGTGTCAAAAAATCTCTCTCGCCTTCTCAATACAAAAAACATCTTAACTTTAATACATTATCGAGAACTGAGAATTGGGTATTTAAAAATAGACAATTTATTAAAGATACAAAAAATGTGCGTTAAGATGTTTTTTTTTTCGTATAAAAACGGAGCACCATAAGAAAAAGGCATGGAATTTTTATCACAAATTTAACGAGGAATATAACAATAACATGCTATAGTAAAACTCAAAGAGAGACTCAACATAAGTCATTAGAACATAATCTATTTTAGTGTCATTATTTTATATTTATATTTCTTACCATAACCTCATTTGATTTCAATTTAGGCAGGATAGGTCTTAAAATCGTAGGTGCTTGTTTATCCTGAAGAAAATAAAAATATGTTATGAAGTAATTCAATACAGTATTGAAAGTTTGAAAATGTAGGAAACTTTTCTCACCTTTGGTAGATTTCGGACTTCGATAATTCTTTTTTTTTTTGGTGGCACTGTACTATCTCCAATCTGTTTGATACATTTTTCAGTTCCTTTAGTTTTAACAGCATCACCATTTTTTTGATGAGCTGTCTTCAAAACTGTGTGCGTGTCTCGTGTTACAACATCAACCGAAATTGGACTTTCAGAAAGTTGATTTTCAGGCGGGCTTTGTTTTTCTTGGTACTCTGGATTTTTTTTAAGATCCTCATTTTTCTCCAGAGGTTTCCCAACTTGCTTCTCTGGTATTTGAAAATTTTTATTCAAAACACCTTGTAGTCCCTTTATTTTCAAATCGTTTCCTAATTTCAAAATATCTTCTATTTCTGTTGACTTGAGTTTCATTTCTCCTTTATATATATAATCAACAATACATTGTATAAATTCGAATTGTACATTTGCCAATATTATGATAGGATTTCGATCTTTATGAACCTGAAAAAGTTCCTGAAAAATAAAATAAAAATGAACATATGCTACATTCATATATGGAACGTATAAAATAACAATATATGATACATTTTTGTACCTGCTTTCCAGGGGGCTGATATTATCATTCTAATTTTAAAGTAATAATAAATATTCAAATGTACACTTTTGATTCACATACCTTAAAATATTTGCTGGAAGCAGATAAAATCAATTTATGAGCTTTAATAAATTTTCCTCCACAACTCAGAGTAACATCGCAAAGTTCTTCTCCAGTCAAATGTTCTAAAACATTATTTGTGATGATACTGTTGTGGCTGTTCCATTTCAAACTATATTTTTCCTCGTTAATTGATTTTTTCTCCATTATAAAATATAGTATAAATAAAATTATTAAACTTCAATTAGTCCTTTTCTTCCAATTAAATATTTCACTCAATTATGTTTATCGTCTTATAATGTAGATAGTAAAAGACAAATAACAATAACATTAAAATAACAACGGAAAGGATGATCAAGAAGCAAAAAACCTGCGTCCTGCGTGACACTTTTGGCTTAGATTATAATTCTGTGCTTTTATTCTGTAGTTCCCCGTCTGAAGCATAGAATAGTATGCTACTAAGATAAAAACAAAATGTATAAAATCATTTTTTTCAATCATCTTCATCTGTCTTTCCAGAATTGCGTTCGTAGGCCTGTTCCGACCTAAAAACAATAAAAAACATAGAGACAATCTGACACTGTATAATATTTATTCAGGGAAGAGGCTTGCATAGATAAGTAGATAGAGGCTTGTTCCAACTAGTTCTGTGGTACCAACGGTGGTATATTTTTATGTTCTGTGCTGGTAACGGAAGTGACGTCACTTAAACGGTATACATATCACGATATAAAATTTAACTCTATAGCTTTCGTAGATTAACGAAGTATTACTACTTTCTATTTGTTCTATACTTTGATATTTGACATTGATATTCATTGTAAAAAAATTAAATTCAATTTTTTCAATAAAACCTAATACTTTTCATCGATAAACACGAATAAAGAACATAAAATGATAAAAACTGGTACTCGTTAATATTGAAATTCTATGCGGCGCACGCGCACTTCTATATTTTACCTGAGCCCTTTGTTCTTAGTTAATCATTGAGGTGGAATACAGTACAATCAATGTAAAAAGATTTGCTAGAATTCTTGCTTATACCAATATATAAAGAATAGATAGTAGGTCAACCAAAATAATTTTGACAATTTTTATCGCCATCTAGTTGTAGTTAAGTCGTACTTCAATAAAATTGGACCGTGAAGTAGAGCCCTCTGAAAAACATTCGGTGTTATTTTCAAGAACTAATATATTTGATTAGTATAGAGAAGATTTCCATCTTATGATATATCTTTTGCTTCGTTATATGAATTTATTAATCTACGCCAGAGGTAAGATGTCTAAAATACTGATGGATTCACTGATTAGATTTTGTTTGAGATATTTTTGGCTACTCGGCTCGGCATCGGTCCCTTTTCCCTTTTCTTCCTCAAGGTGGCGCTCTACAAAAGATTGACCAATCAACGATTATTATAAATTTTTCATTTGTTTTATCAAAAGTCGTCGATCTTGTTATTGTTGATTTAACCTCAAAACACGACATTGGCAGAAAGACGATTTGAGCGCCACAGGAAACAATGCGGAAATAAAGTGAAAAGGTACCAATATCATACCATTAAAATCAATATAGCCACTGTAACGAGAGTTTATTTGAATTCTTGGTGGTCAAGAATGTTGTGGAGAAACAAGAGTGGGTTTTCTCACATTTGTTTAAATACTTCAAATCTGGGAACCCATTTGTTATTCAAAATTGAGCTTTTGTGATTGGTGTAAATTAAGACGAGAGTAATATGTCTAAAAACATGGTGTATGCACTCGTCAATTTTTGAATGCAATGAAATTCGACCAAATTGAGAATATTAGTTTTATTTCGTCGCGGCGCTGGAATGTCATACTTGTCATTTCGATATTTTTCTGTTGATTTTGATTCAAATTCGATTGATGTATCAAATCAACAGATGAACTTCTAGGATCAGTTTCCTGTGTGTACACAGATTACAAATACCATAGATGGCACACTCCCCTCCCTAAAGTGAATTATTTGAAACATAGCTCCCCCTGGCGTCTGGTTATCGAACAAACTCGACAAACGCGGGAAGTTTGAAATGAGTGGTTTTCCTATACTTGTTCTGAATTTGAATTCAATCTGAGAATACAACTTTAGTATGGAACGGATAAGGAACTGGATAAGGGGGCTAATTCAAATGAGAAACAGGATTCGAACTCTTGTAGTTATTTCATATTAAAAGGGATTCTTGGTATCTGAATTAATAGGAACACTTTCACCATTTATTGTTACTTTAGACTTTACTCCTATTTTTTCGGAGAAACTTTGAGCAGTTTCCTGCGTTGGATTGCCTTAGCGGAAATAAGGCTCTACGAACTCTTTGGGTTTAAAATTCATTCATATTAAGCGAATTTAAAATTTCGAGAAGCGTCTGATTCACAATTGAATTTCCAACACGTTTATTTTCATGGCATTTTTCAATCGGTGCAGTCTTTTTCGACCTACAGGCGTTAGAAGGTGGAGGTTGTCAAGTTTCAAGTTGAGTTTATAAAGATCATCTATCTTTGACGGTCAATTGCGGCTGAACGGCTGAACCGATTCCAATGTATGAAACGCCATTATACGCTAAATTCAATATTTCTTGGAGAGGAAAAGGACAAAATTTTATTAAGGATGCGTACTTTTAGAGTTATAAGCGAAATACTGGAAAAAATGCGAAAATTTCGCAGTTTTCCCGCTCCCACATCTAAAGCACAACAAAGAGCTCTCTTGAAACAATTTTAGGGGCTAAACTCCTTTTTTTACACTAACTTTCTTGGGCTAAACACTAATTATTACAAAAACTATCAACGCAAAACATTTACTACTATAAATTCAAATATTTAAAATAACAAGAATATTGAGAATATTAGCATAGTATAGTTCTTTATACTATACTATGCTAATATTCTCAAAACGGGCAAAACGAAATCTAATAATAATAATTAGGTTACTAGAGTATAAACATTATTCGCAGAGTCGTTGCAGGTACTTTTCGCCGGTCTCGGGAACAAATGTGAAAATCTTTACTCTTCTCGTTGTCGGTGCAAGTGTTGAACATATGTTGTAGTTCTAGACTGGACTCAATTGAATTATTCGCCCTGAAATGCCGAGTTTTATGGGCATTCAGGCTGTTTTCCATTCGACCGTTAGCAAAGCCTTTCTACGGATCCCTTAGGGGTGTGGCTTTGATAATCCTAAGTTTGTACACTGAATTCTTCAGTTCTTGGACTTAAAATATTTTCGAAGGAATCGATAGATTCCCTACAGTGTACCCAGTGCATACATCTGGTAGAGATTCAAAGCGTCTGACTTAAGTTTTGGTCCATGGAAAGCGTAAGCGTCGAGATAACTTCAGAGTAATATTTTACAAAATGTATATAATGTACGAATGTAATACAGAATGATGATTAGACATTAGACGCGTAGAATTGCTTGATATAGAAAGGTATGCATTCTTATATAAAGGATATTATTATTATTATGTGTATTACTATTAGGTAAGGACCAAGATGAATATCAACAAGCTGAAGCTTTTGAAATTAATGTTTTGAGTTTGGGACTGACTCGCAATGAAGAAGGTACCTACCTACCTAACAAACTTACATCGCTTCCATCGACAAATATTTCTGAAACCTGAAATCAACTTCTAGGTAATAATAAATGTATAGAAATGAGGCATGTGAATTTATTGTGTTTTGGAATTAATGAATAAATACATTAAAGCATACAGAGGAACACGAAAAGTATTTACATACTTGTACATTTGAAATACGTTACGATTTAATTGTATGGCGTATCCACTTTTTGTCTTCAAATATTTTATTCTTTCGAAAGAGAGGTGTTTCTTCAATGAATGCCCAATTGTCTTTCTGTGATATAAAGGTAGGAGCATTGTTCACAAATATTTAAACAATGAATTTAATATTTGAACTTAAAAGGAATTAAAATGAGAATTATGAGAAAATAATTCTAAAATTAGTCTTTTAAATATATTCAACAAAAAAGATTCCCTAATAATATATATGATTTTGTTTCTTGATAATTCGAATAATAATAAATTATTAAATCAATCATAATCGATTTGAGTATTTTCTTTCGAGGAATATACAGAACATTTCAGGGTTGACTATGAAAGCTAATCCATTCAATTTAATATAGTTTCGTGTTAAGTTGAAGAAAATAATTGATTACAAATAGGAATTTAAGTATATCATTCAAAAAGATCCAATAGGATCTTGGTCTATCGATAAATAGTTACATATTTGATTATATATTCAATAGTTTTGGTCTTTGCTCCTTAAAATTTAAGAATATCAAATAAATTAACCAGAATATCATCCTCTTCAAATAATAGATAGAAATCTAGCAATATGCAGATCTGCGTTGAGGTATAAATTGGATTTCTTTCAGTTTTCATTCGGAAATTTAGGGTAGATCATACCTTCAACTTTATACTTTAACCTAGGTCTTAGCAATAACTAGCTCAGTGATTTTCACTTAAAAACAGATTTTCTTCTCTTCCAAGTTTCAGCACAATAAATAATATACAGGTAATAATTCACATCTAAAAGTTTCGTTTTTTCGAGAAATTTTTTCTATATCACTACTGCTGGTTTGAGGTTCTTGTTCACTACATAAAAGGCGTGTTTCCTTCCAAAAACACCCCAGATGACGGCAATATTCTCAATGACCATGTTGAACGGTATGACGAAGAATGCCGCCACCAAACAGAGCATGAACCGAGCCAGACCTATGCGATAGATGGTGAAGGATTTGATGACGCCAAAGATGAACATGTACATGTTGACTGCTCCTATGAAAGCGCAGAAAAAGTCGACTAGAGGGTTGCACGGAATTGGATATCTGAAAAGGAGAATTCATTTCGTTAATACAGGAAGAAAATGTCTTATTATTAACAACATATCCAGTTTACATGATATTTTTTTCAGAATTGTAATATTTCCAATTGAATTTCGCGGAGAACATGATTAAAACTCAAAGACACCGTCAAGTCTTAAGCTTGTATATTTCAAAAATCGCCCCTGTATACTTTCTAAGCTGTCTAGCGGAAAAAACCACATGGACCGAATTTCCATCTGCGAATCACTGCTGAATCGCTACAAAATCTACTCATTTTTGAAGCAGTTGGTGACTGGTGATGAAAAGTGACAATGTCAAGCAAAAAACGTCATGGTTGAAATGTGGTGGGCAGTGGCCAAGCTATGATTGACGGCAGAAAGGTTTTGCTGTGTGTTTGGTGAGATTGGCAGGGAATTATCTACTATGAGCTGCTCCCCTACGGCTCAAATGTTAACTCAGAACTGAACTGCTTACAATTGGACCGTCTGAAGCAAGCGATTGCCCAGAAGCGGCCAGCTTTGGCCAATAGGAGAAGAATCGTGTTTCATCAGAACAACACCAGGCCACATACTTCGAAAGTGACTCGTCAAAAGCTCCAGGAGCTTGGTTGGAGGTCCGGACCTATCACCAACTGATTATCATCTGTTTCTGACCATGGCGAACAATTTTGCTGTGAAGAATTCGCTTCAACATAGGCTTTTGAAGATCGACAGCCTTAATTTTTTGTCAGTAGGGACGAGGCCTTCTATGAGAGAGGCGCAATGATATTACCTTCAAAATGGCAAAAAGTTATCGAACAAAACAGTGCATATTTGACCAAAATCGAATCAGCTTAACCATGGTAATTAAATCTTTGTTTTTCATGCATAACTCATTGAATTCTTTTCTGTGTGCTTTATATTTTGTGTTAAAAAAGTGAAAAATAGACGATAGTGTAAAATTTGTTATGAGGTCATCTGAAAGCTGTAGTTTTCAAAGTATTTTTCAATGATCTTGGACCATCTGAGGATTACAAAAGAGAAAAACATCACTAAATAACTCCCGTAAATCACCTTTTGGGTGAATACTTTTTTTGCAATGTATCTAACATGCTTTTCAAGAGTCTTTTTTGAAATGTGAGATAAAGCAGTGACGCACTTTGTAAACTGAGAGGATGAATAGATGTAGAATGCTACCATGTTGGGTTCCTTCGAAATGTAATGTTCTTAGCTACAAACTTCATCCTGATATACAACAAATAACGAACAATTTTCACTAAAGGGTATAATCTGGCAGTTGTTACCTTTGATTTTAACTGAATCACTCAACAATTGAGACTAACAATTATTCAAAATATCTGGAACAAGAATATAACGAATGTTGGAGCGAGGCAAAATACATAACCTAACATAACCTACCTAGAAGCTAATACGAGATTCGAGAGTGAAAGCGGCATCGTCATCCACGAATAACAGGAGATGGCGAGCAGTATTTTGTTCTTGAAAGGAATCTGCTTGGAATGTACCACCAGGAAGATGCCTTGCAGCCACCTCTTCCTTTGCTGTATGAAGTCCCAGAGGGTGAAGGGGGATTTCTCCCACATCTCTCCCTCGATGAAGTTGAAGCTGTAGCCTTTTTCGTAGGCCCTCATTGCGAAGAAGCAGTCTTCAGCTATGGAACCATCGATACCATTGTCGAAGGACACTGCTCTTTCTGCTCCAACCTGAAATGAGGAATTAATTCAGACATGCGGTAGAAAAATTTCAAAGGAAATAATGCAATTTTTATGCCATGTAGTCCAGTCAACTTGTTCTCACAAGGGCCCCTCACGGGAAAGTTTTAGGGTAGTTTTGATTTCTTCGATTATATAAGGTTTTTTGGGGTGCGAATTTGAGGTTTGCCACCAAAATTTCGTGACGGAACATTGAAAAAAGCAAAATGTAAAAAGTTTCATTTTTGGGCGTTTTTTTTCCATATTACCTGGAAAATTTCAAATTTTCATGAATGAATGAATGAATATAAAAACGAAGTATATCAAATTTCTTATATATTCCTCTTATTGAGTTTTTTGTCCGATAAATTGTTCTGGCTCAGGCGATAATTGAAAATTGGCTAATTTTGTCTGTCTGCAGAAACCCACTTTTTGAGGAAGTTTTGATTTCTTCGATTTTATATGTTTTTTGGGGTGCTAAAACCGAATTCGAAGTTCTCCACCAAAATTTCGTGACGGAACTTTCGAAAAAAATGCAAAAAAGGTGAAAATTTGTTGTCGGTAAGTTCATCTGATGAACTTACCGACAACAATGACATCGTGATATATCACATCTGAGGGTTATAAATAATATGGTCCTCTCAAAATTTGGCATGGACATTTGGGTGGTAATTTTACACTGGCAAACTAAAGTTCAATCTAGTCAGATTTATCATTAGTATTAATATTGGTATTATTTCGATTCGAAATGTTTTACCAGTACCTAATAATAAAGCATGAGGTAAAGTTTGCTGTGTTTTAGAATAGCTCCTGTTTATTCCTCAGTCCTTTCCATAAAGCATTGTTCGGTAGGTAGGCGTACATGAGAGAATGTTGCTTACCAAAAAACGTATGTGTTCAATAGAGAAGCTATTTCAGATTCTTCCTCATATGTGGAATCATCCAAGGAAGGTCAACAGCCGACCTTTCGTAGTGTGAATTCTACTGCATTTCTCTGTTGAATTTAACTACCTTTTATTACTATATAAGTACTGGCTGTTGAATTGCAATACCGTCCGACGAAGGAAAGATAGAATTCAAGTATGATTTTTATATTATTTTAACTGTTCTGAATATTATTCAATGCATTTGGTCTTCACTTGATGAAAATTCATTATCAAATAAAATAAAACGAAATACTTTTCTCGAGAAGCATTTTAATGTTATTAACTACAATTATTTCACCAACACTGTATCTATCAGTAGAAATGCAAAAAGAGCCATGTTGGAGAAACAATTGCAGTTAACATTAGGGATCACGGCCTGGCTTGATATTCAAGCTTCTTGGCTCAAGCTCAAGTCAAGTAGCTTGAGCTTGACTTGAATTCAACTCAAGTACTTAATAAATAAATACCTGACTTGACATTGAAAAACGACAACTTGACTTGAACTTGAGTTGATTTCAAGTCAAGCTCAAGCCAAGTAGTTTGAATATCAAGCCAAGCCGTTATGTTAACTCATTCGTGAAAATTATTTTGTTTTGCTGAATTTGAGGAGCGGAGGACAAGAAAGCATGGTGTCACACGCATTGGCAGAAGAAGTTTTTTTTAGCCATGTTCCACCAAAAATGCCTCAATTTCAATCTTAATTATAAAAAACTTAAAAATGCAGTATTCACTATTATTCCGATGGGTTTGAAAAGCGTATGAAATTCTCGAAATCTCAGATTTCACGTGTGCACGACGTTATTACCAAAAGAATAAAACCTCTTCATATTGCAAAGATTAATTCTTTAATTCGGTTTATTCTTAGTAAGAATCGAACAAAACCAGTAAAGCCGCTCATTTTAAAGTTTTTGAAGAGAACAAGAAGAAATTGAATACGTTAATCAATATTAGGTATTATTTCCTGTAACACTGATGCCAAGCGGTCAAATTTAACATTCCAAAGCTTTCAAAAGTATTGATACTGGAAGTTATAAACCAGAAACGGAAATCGTCAATCAAATCAAAAACGATAAGACCACAATTAATATGTATTTTATCCCAAACGTGCCGAAACCTCAAAGAACTCCAATCGGGAATAATTCTAAGCAGACTAATCGATGGAACACAAGCCGAGATATTGAAAACGTTCAACAAATCTAAACCTTCGACTTTATATTTGTCAATTGTTGGTTGCGGGTCAAATTATTAATATCGATTACTGCGGCAAAGGGACGGTATCATGTGACGAAAAAGGAAAATGTTGCCGAGATATATAAGACGGCGGGGAATTGTATGCGACAACTGATATTCCACAAAAACTTTTCCGCCTTCATTTATGCCACCAACAGGCAACGTTTACTGTGAAGTGAGGTTTATTATTTCAAATAATATTTAATATTGCATAAATGAACCGTTAAAATAGCCAAAGGAAATAGTATATTCTAAAACAAGTTGCCGTGGAGAGTTTTCGAACGCATGAGTGTTGGAATTTTATTCTGGAACGAGTATTAGACGATATTTTCTCTATTTCAGTCAAGTTTTGTGAAATATTGTCGAAATTCAATGAAAAATACAGATTATACATCCTAGTGACTTTTGTATTGTATCTTGGCAGTTGGTGTGACTGTTACGAAAATTGACAGATTACTGAATTTGAATCGTACGTTTCAAATTTCGGAATAATTTATAATTAGGCATTAAATTCGTGAATTACGTCTGACGAAATCGATTTAATGTTGGTGTTTTGAAATGTGTACAATTCAAAAACACTTTTCATTTCACTCTGGAGTTTATTGTTTTCTCATTAATTGCATACCATCATATATAAAAACTCAAAAACTATGCGTTCTAGGATTTTTAGGAAAATTATATTATTGTCGATATTATCGAAGCAAGGTTTTTGTATCTTATAATTGTAGCTCAACAACTTTTGAATCGATTTCTCGATTTGTTGACTTCAGAATTTTTGGCGGAAATTTGTTTGGAAATGTACAGGGTGTCTCAAATTTTCTTAATTTCTTGGTTAGTATACTAGCTTTTCGATGATACCAAAGATACCAGAGGCAGATTTCCATTAAGGCTTACAGTTTCTATGCCATAGGGTTATTTTCGAATTTTTTTCATTTTCAGATGTCCACTTTTTCTCGGCTATAATTGCGGAAAATATTGAAATAGTTGAAAATAAAAACAAATGTATGGAGTGTTTCAATATAAAAAGAGAAGAAAATTAGTACGCCATCAGATTCTGCCTAAAAATATCTATAGATTTTGTTACAACCAAAATATTGTACCTAATAATAATGAATTGTAGATTTTTGATGAACATTATTGCATTCCAACAAAAATTTCTTCAGTGCAAACAACAGAATATTGAAGAAATTCCTGTTGGAATAAAATAATGTTAATTTTTTCAAAAATGGATACGAAAATTTTGTAAGATTCCACTTTCAACATATCCTGGAAACTATACAAAATTTGCGCCATTCAAACAAAAACCTGATTTTACTCAATATTATCAACTGTTTCCAATTTTTTTTATCTCAAATACGGAGTGATATTTTTCACCTGACACATAAATTGAAACTTTTCAATATAGGTTAGCAATTTTGCAATGCGTATAGTAACAATCCTGTACAATATCAGCGAAAAATTTGACATTTTAACGAAGATGTGAGAGTTCATAATTTTAGCAATTTTTCACGAATCAACCTATATTTCTTAAACCAATATACTTTTGGGATATTTGAACCTCCAGCCCTCATTCAGTTTGAGGTCCTCTGCGCAGTTGTCCCAGTAGGTATTAAAGAAACTAAGAAACAGTGTTCAATTCGACTAATCCGTAATGACAACATCAAACTTTTCTCTCTAAACTGACAGAGGAAGATGCTAATCTCCTTGTACTATGGGCAATTTAGACAGTCTGAGGTCACAAACAGTCCTTGATTACATAATAACGTCAAGTATTATTTGTATGCTACGTTTTCATAAGATCATAAAACAGTCTTGTTAAAATATTATCAGACATCCATCCTTGAAATGCATGTAAAGAAAATAAGCCTTACACCGAGAAAAGCGTAAAAATAACAAATAAACGAAAATGCTGAGTCCAGAGTATCGAATTTATGAAGGCACTCGATTGAGTTGCTAACCATTTGAAATTGAGTTTTCGAACTTATCGCAAACAAGAGCAAATGAGCATATAATTGAGTATTGCGAAACATCGTCGGTGTATCTGTAAACACAATGGATTAACCAGTTGAAACAATGAGTGACATATCCTAACAATGAAACCCTCAATCAAAATTCAAATATTTAATTTTCTGGAAAAAATTGTTGATAACAAAAAAATTTCATATTAGCAGAAGGATTCATTTGAATGATATTATGTGTATAGGAAAGTTTGAGTTTTGTGACGTCAAATGAAACCGTGCACGAGCACGGTGTTGCCAATTCTCATTGTGTTGTCAGAACGCTATGAAAATGAATTATAAATTCAACTCATGCATACGGAAATGAAGAGTTTTGCAGTAAGTGGTTTTATTTTGATATTATGGAAAAAATACAATATTTCGAGAGAAATCAATATGAAGAGGAAGGAATGTACCATCAGAGCCGCCGCCAGATATTTTGGCGCCCCAGCAAAATAAAATTTTTCCGCCCCAAATAAATTTGAAGGTATTAATATCACAAGATCTCGGTGTTGTAATCACCGCTTGAAGTTTGTTTTCTGAATTTCCGATATATTCGGGTATTTATTTCAATATATTCTGAGTTAATATGAAAATAGAAGTGCGTTCTTTGTGGAGAAACTCGCGAATCGAGTGAAATATCGTATCACTGATATGTTTTTATTTCCGCGCACTTCATGTCAAATTTGATGGTTCATGTTGGGGACAAAATTCGCTTACTGAAAATGAAGTATGCTTCTCTATCTATCTTAATTATTATTTGATGTTGAAGCATGTATCGTTCCGTTTTCAGTAATGGCATAGTTTTTATTTGTTAAATGTCATAAGTGACAGAGGACCAGATAGCAGGTTATCCTATAATTGAAACCTCTCAATGGAAAACCCTGTATATACGAATATCTAAACTCAGTAATCACATTGTTCAACTTTTTGGGACTATCCTTGACATCTAGCACGCCACTGCATACAGACAAACTAACAAAATAAAAACGGATAGAAGCAGTAACTCGATATAATAAAACTACTGGTACTAGTGTTTTTTGGACATCCAATTAATTGTAGTAGATAACATAATTGGAATGTCACGGTTTTGCAATTGAAATCATTAACGTCAGTCTTTTTTCCACATTTCCGAGCAAAAAATGAAAAAAATGTGAATAATAAAAATAAATAATGTCAATGTATATTAATAATTCCCAAAACATCAATTTTTCTTAATGAAAATGTTAACCGTATACATTTCTTATTGAGCAAAATTAAAACATGATTTATATACCTGGACATTGTTTATTGTTGCTATTCACATATTTCTCATACTTTAATGGATTTTATTTTTTTTTCTCTGCCTGCACAGCAGATGTTTATACGTTATTCTCATTGCTATAGAGTATAAATATACGAAAGATGTTAAGAGGTGATTTTTCAGCGATAATTGAGATAATGTGGTAAAACATTTTGAATGGATTTTGTTAATCTCTTTTTGGGATGCCTGTTTCCGGTTTATCACGATGTCTGTAATTTTCGAATTTTGAGTCGGGAATTGTAAATATGACGTTTCGAAATTTTGGTTTCTTGATAATTACCCTACGACATCACTTATGCGATCAAAATTAAGATGTAGAATAACAATTATAAGCTCCATATACCAAACACACACAAAATATAAGAAGAATATCGAAAGAATAGAATAAATATATCTGTGACAACAGTTGAAATTTTACTCGAATCCATAATTCCAAATATTTCATGAATTTGATCAAGGATTAAGTAATCTCCTGATATAGAACACCGTTTTATGTTGAAATGCGAAACTGTCTTATATCATTATCCATGATAACAATTAGGGCTTCTATTATCTCCTTATCTTGTGTTCATTCATAAGAGCAAGAGTTGAACAAAACGACTACAAGCATCCTCTAAATGTAGATCAAACTAAAATCACGTATGCAATGTATGTACATTAATCTTAATCAGTTGAAGGAATATTGCTTATTATGTAGGTAAGCGCTGCGCTTTGATTCTTAACATATATGAAATAATTCATCATGAGTATTTGGTTACAACGAGCGAATTTTTTGAGTTGACTCAGTCTAAAATATCAAAAAGGTAACAACTTACAGAAATATGTTTCGACCAAAAAGGTTAATGGTTTTGAAGGGAAATACCACTTCTGCTGAAACCACTCTCATTTACTTCACCCTTTCATTGAGTTTTGTGAAATATTGTCGAAACTCGATGCAAAATTCAGATTATACATCAGTGACTTTTGTATTGTTTCTTGGCAGTTGTTGTGACTGTTACGAAAATTAACAGATTACGGCATTTGAATTTGAATCAAACGTTTCGAATTTCGAAATAATTTATAGTTACGCATTAAATTTGTGAATAATTACTGACGAAATCGATTTAACACCACCAGAATCAAGAGAAATTACGAATAAAGTTGCATCATTCCACTATATCCAAATTATATCATATTGACAATTGAATTGTGTTAAAATTTGATAGGATCCGAAGTCAGTGTAGGCAAACTCAAGAAGAAAAACTAAAACAATGCTGTAATGAACTCACTACGATACTGAAATAGATAAATAAAATTTGCATGAAGCTTGAAATTGTTATCCTTAGATTTGAAATTATCAGGAAAACAAAATTTCAAATAGCCATTTATGTGTATAGAACCTGTAGCCAGATTTGGATCACCAACTTGAAGGCAGTATTCGATATTCAAACCTTCTCCAAAATACCCTTTGGAGTGTGACTTGTTAACAGTCGTCCGGACGGACAGAATTCGATTCGATCACGGATTCGTCTTCAATGAGTTTGAGACAGCTCTCAGCTAGAAAATTCTCAAAATACTTGGCGAAATGTCTATAGTTAAAATTTGTTACTCATTGTTATTGAAAGTTCAATGAGATACCCCATATCGATATTTATGTGGGTATTTAATCACATACAGATGCGGAAATGACTAAAAAATGCCCCCATATTCTTAGTCATAATAACCGATAAACATAATCATTTATATTGCTGTGTGTACAGCGGGGATAGAAATATATTAGGCCTGAATCACATCTGTCTACATTCTCAATTCCAAGATTAAATTAGTGACTAATGAAGCAATTGGAAGGATAAGTTCGAATTTGCAGGAAAAATTGCTGATGGTTGATCATTTCCTTGAATTTCGAAAACGAAAATGACAATTCTTTGAATGCTTGTTATATCTATGATTTAGTAATTTTACCTGAACGGTTAAAAATAACTATGGATAGGCAAGTTAATTCGTTTTTTTAGAATTGTCTTGGTGTCTTCGAATAGTTATCATGAGTTATCTATGAGTTTATTCACATGAAAAATATTATATGTATATAATGAAACATAAACCTTTTTCATTGTGATTAATTTTTCTTTTCGCCCTACATTCTTGTGAATAGTTTGAATAAAACATACATTTCTGGATCGTTCCAATGACCTGATTTCATATTTGCTTTCCAATTTCAATCATTGAGTGTTTGATAATTCAACGTTATATTTTGAAGATGCAATACTAGAGGCCATTTGCAACAAATTAAGTCCAGTTATCTAGTGTCCAAAAGTGGAGGGTTACTGAGCTAAAGCGACTTTTCGATTCTTCAGAAAATCTCTGAATTGTTCGGGAAAATATTTGATGGTGTAAAAATTCCTTTGATACTTTCTTGAAAGCTGAAAAATGAGGGTTCACTCTCTTTATTTGATTTTTGTCCTATTTAGTGAATAAAACAAAGAATTGATGTGCGTAAATTATATGCTCTATGAAGTCTTTCGCAGTAATATGACAACAGATTCAAAGAGAATTTCTAAAAAAAAATATTTCTAAGATGGTATGAAATGGAATATACCGAACCATGTATGCCAATAAGATATATGACTTACATACAGGGTGGCCATTTGAAAACGAAACAGACGAGATTACAGACGAAATAAAGTTTTTCGATAGAAATGCTCGGACAGGTCGATTTCTGTTTCGAGGGGGACAACTTAAGATGTAGGTTACGGACGCATAGCGCTTCAACCCTTGCTGCTACAACCCCCACCCCCAATTTTTGAATAGGGAAGATGGGGTGAGTGATACCTCAATTTAAAGGTATTTTTATACTGATTTCAGCACAGTAATTGTTTCTTCATTTTATGCATTAGTTCCCGAAATATTCATGAGTTAGTTAGTTAGGAAGGAAGCCACAGTCATGGTTGTTTTGAAGCTCAAAATGTCGAACACTACAAGTGCCATGAGAACACCACTTCATTTTCAAATACTTAGTTGAGAATATTTCGAGAACTAATGCATAAAATGAAAAAACAATTACTGTGCTGAAATCAGTATAAAAATACCTTTCAAATGAGGTATCACTCACCCCATCTTCCCTATTCAAAATTTGGGGGTGAGGGTTGTAGTAGCAAGGGTTGAAGCGCTATGCGTCCGTAACCTACATCTCAAGTTGTCCCCCTCGAAACAGAAATCGACCTGTCCGAGCATTTCTATCGAAAAACTTTATTTCGTCTGTAATCTCGTCTGTTTCGTTTTCAAATGGCCACCCTGTATATGCCAATCATAATTTTTAAAGGATGTCAAGTTCTATTCAAAAATTCAATAGTATTCAAACGGAAGATCTCATTAATAAGTTTGACGTGGATGATACTGCATAATTTGAAATATTCAACAGAAAATAAGTACTAAGTAGATTAAAAGATTAAATGTAAAAGGTATTATTATTCACATATTCAATAAATACGTTTTCCGAATAAAAAACAATGCGGGAAAGAAGTTATTCAGGACCGGTTGTGCAAAAAATATTTTTCAATCGTTGCTAGCAGGAAATTTAGCGGAAGTTGGCAGAGAAATAACGAATCTTGTGAAAAATGTGTAACGCTCACGTTATTATAAACTGAGGATATCCCTATGTAAACTCGTTATACTCCATTATCCTCGAATTCAGCTTTTTCATGCTTCCGGTGGTTGTTAATTGGATTTTATAAGTGGCTTCTGCAGTTGTAGGCAAAATTTTCTGAAGCATTTTGATGCGTTTCGTATTGATTCGTTATTCATTTCGATAAAAGCCCTCGAGCTTGTTTTGGGGGAAACTCGAAAAGAAGGGCAATTATTGATTTTCCCTTAGGGACATTTCCTCGAATAAATTAAATGAAAGGAATATCGTATGGAAGTCTTATAATAGATAACGTAGACGTTTATTTTTTATAGGTTTCGACGACCTTGCCAATCTATTTTTATTGCAAATTTGACCGCATCCAACGCGAATTTCAAAAAGTGCTATTTTCACTTTCCCAATCGGTTTTCAATAGACCGAATTCAAAACTCTGAAAGGAAATATATCAGGTAATCAAAAATGTTTCAACATAAGTTATTATATCTTCCACGTTTCAACTTTCTGGTTATTTGCAAAAGGTATTATCAGATGAAGTTTCTCTCAATTTGATTTTCCAGACAGGATAAGAAGTGCTGATTTTCTTATCAAGTTTCACCCAAATAGCATTTATAGTTTTCCAGAAAAGTTTTTAACGGAAGACGGGCAAATTTTGGTTCATTAGATATTCAAGATATTACACATTGAAAAATCTAAACTGTTAAAAACAAATTCTGGCTACTTTAGTCAGTTCGTTACGAATTTACGTATTTAAACGAATATATTGCTTTTTTGAGATCTCATTCTGCGAGCAAATCGCACTATCGTCTCAATGCCTGTGATTTTCAAATTTTGAATCGGGAATGGTTTCAAACGAAAAGATTTACTTACTACTGTCCTTTCGCTAACAAAATAACTCTCAAAAGGAAATACTTGACTGTAAAATTTTCCAGGGTAGGATCGGTTCACATTAACTTTTTTGATGGGTAAAATCCTACTGAGGGTTTCGTCGATAAAAAAACCTAAAGGAAATTCAATATTTTAGTGACAACAGCTCCTACTGAAATCAGACTTTGCGTGTGGATGAAAATAACAATTTCAAGTTCAGTGGAAAATTTCAACTAATCACATCACCAGAACAGCAGAGGATACAAGAAGAATATTGGAAAATAAATACCAATTATTTCCGGGTTGAGATTTTGCTTATATATAGATATATGTTCCAGTTTGAAGGGCAGAAATCCAGGAGATGACAAAGAATCTAAAAATAATATGAATTTGCTCAATGAACTATATTCGGGGAATTCTTCGTTTACAACGTTGAGGATAAAAAAATCAAATTTATTGATATTTGCGCTGAATGACAGGAGATAGGTATTTAAATGACATTTTCTAGGCTTCAATTTCCAGTTCCATTCAATTTGTTAGAAGAGATCTCCCTGTAATTCTCTCTCAACTAAGCACTTTTCTTGAGTAAAGAGTGACAATTCAAAATGATAATGATTAATGGATTCGGTTTTCATGTCCTTGAGTTTTCTTCGACAACTTTGAAAATTTTCATTTAAGGTATAGGTCTTGCTGAAGTAACCCCCTCATTTTTTATACGTAGAATTGACTGAAAGAATAAAAAGTATAGGCTAAAATTTGAAAATTTTGAGGTTCGATGAATTTGAATTGTCCAAGTTCATGATAAATACTCTGTGCATTTTCGCAAACAGTCTTATAATACTACGTATTTGCAGAATCGAAAATGAAAAATTTTGATCTGATTTGAATTGTTCAAGTTCATGATCTTCTCATTAAGACCCTGTATTTTTTGGTCAAAACCGAAAGAAGTCTGAAATATTACGAATTGACTTAATCGATAATTAAAAAGGTTTTTACGATAACACTTTTTCTATAGAAATATTTTTTACATAGGAATCCCATTAACTCATGAACCGTTGAGTTTTTACACAAAGTATGACATATTCCTGAAATCGCCATCAACAAATAATCTGTTTCCGGTATAACCGGAAGTTTTATAGATCTGAAAATATTTTAGGGAGAAAGATCATTGTCTCAAACCCCAACATACAAATTTTCAGCACAACATTATTATTAGATTTCCATAAAGGACTGATAGGCCATCGCGGTGAATCACACTGTATATTTAAATCTTATCAAGGCAAGTTCATTCAGTTGAATAAAGATAATTTGTTTGGATTAAGAGATAATTGGAAATATGCAGTAATACTTTGTGAATACAATCTAAGAAAAATGATATTCACATTAAAAAGTCTATTATTAGTCTATTAAATTTCATACGAGGATTTATCAAATCAGTCCAATGTAAAAATTGCAAACTGAGATGAACCAAAGTGATGGACGTCTGTTCTAGAAACAAAACAAAAAATCGAAAACTCTCATTTTTTGACCCCTATAGATTTTTGATAGGACGTAGGTATATTCAATTACGTAAAATTCAAAGGGCACATATGGAATCATGCGGGATTATCGAATGATATCACCACTGCACATAAGCTTGTGGACGTCGAATTATTTTTAATTAAAACGATTTTGGTAGTCGCTTTTGTAATGACAAATGCTCACGGTCGTCCATTGAACTCAGTAATTAATCAGGGTCACCTTGTGAAAAGTGGAACCGGCAATATTTTAGGATATATCTACTAAAATTCCCAAACCGCCCAAAGGAATAAATTTGCACATTTCAATAATCCGGTATGATTTTTTTAATCTTGTTCAATCGTAAAAAAACATCCAACATCTGTTTAGTTTAAGATTGTCGTCAATATTGGCTTATCATTCTTGTAATAAATGTTTGTAGAATGAACTGTTCAACTGATTTGCAATTCCGGACTTCGATTCATATTACTCATACCTAATATGCGAAAATATTTGGAGTCAAAATCCGAGGTGGCAATTTTTTTTAATCAATAATGTCAATAACCATAATAAATATGTTTACGACTGTCCGCACAATCCACATATTATTCATCAGCTGCAATATGGAAAAATCAATGATGCTGTTATGTCTGTCATTTGCCAATTAAAAAATAATCGATGTGTTGTGTTTCAAATATTCACTCGATATGAATTTTGATTATACATACTTATCATTGACTACTGCCCAGTTATCGCAGTCCAATTATTGTCTCCAAGGACACAAGACACAAACGGAACAGGATAAATTTGAAATAAATATTGAATAGTGGCATAATGTATTTCGACAACATTCATTAACAAGAATTTTGATAAACCAATTTTCTCTGGAAATTTTTTTTTTAATTTCCATAAAAACACCACAGATTTCACATTCATTAGGAATTTTATTTTCAGTAATATACCAACTTATCGAAAAAAAAACTCTCCTTCGCTCCGCAAATGTCAGCTCTTCTCTCTACATGTGTCTCAAATTCGATGCTTACTGAAAGCATCGCGAGAGCTATAATATTTAGAGAAAAAACCTTAGAGGACCTCTTTTCCCAAAATAATAAGATTTCAGAAATCGGATCGTAAATATTTCTATTTAAAATATTTATATTCAAAATTCTTTCCTTGAGTAATGGAATGTTGTACTCACATAACATTATTTCATGAACATGGCGTGTTATCGTTCATTTGGTTATGGCTATTTAGCTGAAAAGGTCAAATTAGTGATTGCTTACATTTAAAAAAACATATTTCTCACATAAAGATGTCGATATCAGCCCATTAACGGTTTTATGTTTACGTATGAACCTATATTCTTAAATCTTCTCATACGACCTATGGCTGACATTGAGTTTATACTAATTTGGTAGTTATCCCTATATTTACACGAATGGATAATTTTCGCAGGAGACACTTACCTAATTCAAAAATTAAATCAATTAATGTAATAATACTAGAGTTAAAAGTAAAATACTGCTTTTTTTTCAAACTTTAACCCCTGTATTTCTAAAACGAAGATTGTTAGGTTGTTTATATGAACTTTTCTTTTCATGAAAAAAGTTGTTCTATCTAACGCCAAAGTTATTGAACTTAAATCTAAACCATCCTGTATAATTGATAATAAAATTTTGAATACCGCATATTCCTAGCTAGTTTTTGAAATTCAATTCGGCTTTTGGAACGACTGACCCCAAGTTCGAATTCCGCAACTTAATGATCATTCAAATTCTTTTCATTTTGATTTTTAAATTTTTCCTTTACATCTAGTCAAAACAATTAACGTTAAAAGAAGAAGTAAATAAAAATTGCTGGGTTTATAGTTACATTATGTTACTCAATACGAAGTGAAGGCGAGTTGAATAGATGAAAATATATTTTCAAAATTTGGAACCATTCGGCATTTTTACGATGACAATACTCAAGCGATTATCGAAACCTTGACGTGCTCAGATTTAATTTTTGAGATTTAAAATGTACGAAGTCAGCTTTTGTTCATGCTTTAACAACGACTTCAGAACTTTCTTAAAAATGTCATGACAAAATACCGACCAACATTGTCGTGTAACACTCCAGGTTCAGAAACCTTTTCAATTCACATCCTACAAATAAGGTTAAATGAACAAAATCTGCCTTCATTCCTTGTAGCAGTCTACGGAAAGCCCCTTAGTCGTAAATAATTTACTTTTATAGGGTCAGTGACCAGCTGTTTAAGGAATACTTGAGGTTGTGGACAAACTTTATCGGAATTTTTCATTCCTTTACTCATTTGGAACACATTTAACGGAATTTATTAATAGCTCATTATTTATGATTTGAATGCCAAATATCTTGATTATGATCTCAATCAATAAAAACCTAACCTAACCCAACCTAGGTTAGGTTTATTAATGGCTCATTATTTCTGATTTGAATGCAAAATATCTCTACTTTGATATCAATCAATAATTATCCAACGGCGGGATTTGAACCCGAGACCATACGATACGTATAAAAATTCAAATTATTTTTTCCCGTATAAACGCTTTGCTTTGTGGGTGTTATCATTCACAGAAAAACAAAGAAAACTCATATCTGCCATTGCAGTATTTCTACATAACATATTTTCTCCTTTTTGGTTTGAAGCAAACACATTAATGTTTCAGAGGTTAAATCCTTTTTATAAATTTAACTAAGATATTGGCTAAATTGGACTGTTATGGGAGGTGAATCAAAACCAGTTGCACCTTGTCGACGTTTCGGACATTTATCATCTTAAATTTACTAATTTAAATGTAGTCTTTGACATCAACTAACTAACCGATCACTATTATAACTATTAGTTATAATGGTGATCGGATAGGTTAGGTTAGTTCGAGTACACAACATCTTAATTGAATTAAGTCATGATGAGGGACAACATCATTATTTTTTATGTAAATTCAAGATAATGAATGAAACATAGACAAGGTTCAACTGGGTTTGAAACAATTTCCGACTCAAAATGCTAAAAATACAGACAAAGTGTTAGTGTTAATTTTCAATATTGTCGGTGCTCAAATAAATCATCTTTATTCGACTAAACGAACTTGCCTTGATAAACTCTCCAAATATATTGACGAAAATATTTAGTCCTCTGATTTCAGTGTTCCTAACTATCTACAGTCCATTCAGGAATTATTGACATCCCGGGTGGCTGTGAAAAATCGAAATTAAGTTGGTACTGGCTCATTCAGTAACATTTTGAATTGCAGATTTCGGGTTGGCATTGAAAATGTCATTGATAGGAGGTTAGATTTCAGTTTGTTTGTGTTATTGTTTTTGACCCAAGAAATTTTTAAACAAAAAAGTTGTATCAATTTCAAATACATATTGATTAGTTTATTTGAGTATTTCTCACAGTACTGTTTGAAAAAAGAAGAAGACAAGTCATTACAGCCTGGATTATTAGTAATAGAAAACCTGTGCAATACGATTTCATCTTCAAAGAATCATTGAATGATTTGTTTGTTACCAAAAGCCGAGCCAAAAGCAACCAATATATTAGCCTGGATGAAATTTGACCAAAAAGCATATGGATTTTGATCAATCAAAGACAACATTACATAAACTTAATTGGTCAAGTTCAAAACAGTTAATGAAAGGAAAATTCTTATTGATAAACAGAAAAATATAATAAGTTGAGTACGATTTTATGGTGAATACAGAGAATATTATCAACAAAATGTGAAATTCATTTATCTGGAGGAATGGGGATTATACAAAATCTAAGAAGGGAGAATTATTTTATAATTGGGTTGCTAAATTGATACCTTTTCTGCATAACCATAGTTATATTATATCAAACTATATGAAAAAGATCTGTAAACAAAGTCTTGGCATTGCATCTATAGTTTATTTATTTAATAAATTCTAATTGCTTTATAGAATTTTTACTGAGTATTTCTTCGAAAATATATTCAGAAGAGTAAATTTAAGAATTCCTTCACCTCTTAACCACTTACAGATAATAACAGAATGCAAAAAAATTTTAAAATTCATGAATTATATATAATTTCATGTAAAAATGCTTTTAGTGAGTGAGTCGAAACTGTTATGGACAAAATACCTTATGTAATTTAATAGTAAATAGTATAACAGCATTTCAATAAAAATAGAAGTGTATAAATAGTATCTATATTTTTCATACAAGTTTAATCAATCATTCATGTCATGAACAGTTTCAATAAATAGTGACTTTGGAAAGTAAATGACACATCGGCTGATAAATTGGTTCCAATTTTGAAAGTTACAGTACAACTGTGATGTCAAAATTCTTCATATACTGAATGGATTCTTTGAATTTTATTTCTGTCTTATGATATGGCTCTCCCATTCACTAAGCTACACTATTTAAATTTATCAACCAGTTTTTTCTGTTTTTTCCACCAGTTTAGACACCACAGTTAAAATGGTCCATAAGAGTTATATGATAAGAATTTTGCAAGCAGGTTGGTATCCAGTGTCCATCAAGAATGCAACAATTTTTGAAGAGCATTTGGTGAAAAGGAACATGCATATTTTGATGATCTTCAATAGGATCTTTCATGGTTGACTCTTAAATGAATAGATATCTCTTCATCGGATTTACTTGAAATGAGATAGCATTTCACTATATTTTCACGTTATATAATCTGAATTCCAATTTATGAAATCATGACTGTATGCGTCCCTTCCTAATAATCGTAATTTTGAAAATTCAGGATCTTTCGGATACAAAAATGATGAAAATAATTCAAACTGGTTATTTCTATGATGCACCACAGCAATTTTTAGTGATATTTTTGTAACCAGAAATAATGCCGACTAGACGTTCACGGCCTGCTTCGATGTCAATAATTCTTGAATGGACTGTAATTTGTTTACTCAAGGATGCGCAAGCACCGAATCCATATATTCTCAATTTGCATTAATAAAAAATTGTTCATCGAATTGAAAATTTTATTTTCATTGAATATTGTTATGAAATTGTCTGTGTCACAATTTGTGAAAATTGTGTTGTATGATGAGGGTACCCGTAATAACAATTTTATTTGATATGTAATCTATGAGACTTTGTCGAGATTGTCATAAAGATAGTTATATTAATCAAGGTATTCTGCTAGCTGATGATCTTCAGGTCTTCCCAAGTTCTGAATCGATTCTCTGAAATGTTAATGGGAATTCCAAATCTATCGTTCACCACCGAGTTCACCACTTACCTACAATAGGATCGAAAGTTTTGAATTTTCGCTGAATATCAAGTATTATACTCGATTAGAGAACTCTTGTTCGAATTCTTCATCAATCCGAACTTTCATTAGAAATTATTGTATTAATTATTGCGAATTGTATTATAGAGCTTTCTCCCAGTCGTTTATTGATTTTCTTCAGTGTTTTAGTTAACCTACAAATATTTATTATGGAAAAATGGGGCTAACGTGATTTTGTTATACATATAATATTCGCTTAATTTTTTACGACTTGTGTAATGTAAGTAAAATGTAATGAGACAAATGGAAAAACCACCCACAATTTATGTAATTATGTATTACGTACTAGTTATTAAGTGAGTCTTTTTTCACTAATGGAATGTTTGTGAAAATGTGAAGTGAAAAAAGGAGTTATTTTTAGAACAAAAAGAAAAATTTTGTTTTTGACCTATCCTATATACTTTGTATTTTCTTACAGGATCAATAAATTATGTTATGTTATATGCAGTGTTAAATTTAACACACGGTTATACGAAAAAACAAATATTTTATTAATCCAATGGATGTTCTTCAAAGTGATACCCTGCAGATTACAATGACACAGAATAACTGCAATGTTCATTCCAGTCTTCAAAACAGTTATTACACTAAGTTTCCGGTAGGTATTCAAGAAGTGAATATTTTAATGGGAGGAAATAGGAAACAGTGACACAGAACCAGATCTTGCGGAACGACATTCACTTGATTTTTAATGAAATACTGACAGATAATGACAGCAGAATGCGATAGTCATTTATCGCAATTCAAAGACCATGAATATTCGCTATAATATAAAAGGTGTAGGTATATGATTGTGGTTGCGAAAAAATTTAAGGGGCGATTCCTTGTCAAAAAATAGGGTGGGTCTTTCATATAAACGTTTCTTATGCCCCCCCCTGCTTAGTTACAGCCCCCTAAGATTTTTTTTTACCTTCAAAATTAAAAGATCATGTTCTTTAACCAGGAGGATCAATGCGGTATAGCAAACAATTTTTGTGCCAGATTTCATGCAAATTGTTTTAAGGAGAAGACGATCATTTTTCCTTGAACAATTCATTATTGGAAATGATAAAGCAAAATGCTCAGGATCTCAGAGAACAGGTGCACGGAAACACCTTCCACTTTGGAAGCTACGTATTCTATTGATTTTCTAAAAACAGCTGACCACAATTTACTTCGAAGACTGAAATTTATAAACAAACGTCGACAATGTCACGAAATTTATGTCAGCTATTTACGATGAAAAACACATGGCCCAACAAAGCTTATTTTACAATAATGTTTCAATCCTTTCGTTCAGCATTGTTAAATAGTGAATTGTTTGGATACCTCGATGAATTCATTATTTAATTAAGATACCATTCATAACAGTTGGTTAAATTTGTTTGGAACGATAACTACATTCCAATTCTATGAACTAAGATACCTCCATTTCAAACGATACTATTTCTAGACGACAATGTGCAACAAAAGGAATAACAACCTGGCATCAGGCAAGAATTCAGCACACTGCAACATTGATGAATGCGTTTCTAATAGATGCTGAAGTAAAAGTCAGATCTCTTTGTAAATGTCACAAAAGTCTCGTTCACATTCCAAGTATGTTCATATCGCTTCCTTATCGAATAGTTCATTGCTTTTGTTCATTATTTTCAATGGCACCTATATGTATGGAAGTGTAGAGGAAAATACATTTTTATAGTATAAGAGTCTTAGAAACCTATCCATGCCAATGCAGTTTCAGTTCCCATGACCTTGTTCAATTACTCATGAGTTCAGTTCATTTTTTCAGTGAATATCGATGTGTGGATTTTCTTTGGAAATAGATGATTTGTAATTTCAAAAAAACAATCAATATTCGTCTAATCAAGATTTGAAATATTTTATAAATGCATATTATGCAGTCTTAGAAAAAGTTCTCATTTCTAATAACTCAACCTTAGTTGTTCGATGATATATTATTTTATGATCTACAAAATATAACTTCGAAATTTTCCAAATTCCTTCATTTGTTTCCAATCATAAACATTTTATTTCTCTGCCTTCCAAAGGTTAACATTTTTTAACTACTTAAATAAGGGCCATTGAATTCTCAACCTGTTATTTACTAGGTTATTTATGACTAGGGTCGGTAACAATTTTATGATCTACAAAAAATATAGTCTGCCTGATTCCGGTGAGGTTCGAATTTGAAATCATTCAATCATTTTTTCGGGAACTTTAGTTTCGTATGAAATTTGGTTAAAAAATCAGTGTTTATATCACATTGAATTTCCTGACCCAAAAATAATATCCAGGAATTTTTAAATAAAAAAATTAAGGAAGGAAAATTCAAGAAAATTATTACAAGGGAATTTAAAAACGCATTAACATGAAACTGAAGGCATATATTGGTACCATGATATAGAATATTTTGACAGAAAAGACTTACAGTTATGAATTTTCAATGGAAGATTCCAATTTTTATGTTAGGTTTTCTGTTTGAAAGTTAAATCGGTTACGTTGGGTAAAATTGAATTTGTCTTCAGTGTAATTATTTTCTGACCATTACCGAATGACAATTCAAAATATAATACATCGGAGCATAATTATCTAGCTTTCAAAAAGAAGTCAAGCTCATTCTATGCATTTAAATATTTGAAAATCGGTCAAAATCCTCTATAAACATCTGGCAAATATTTCTAGTTTTTAGAAACATGAAATGTAGGTACTCTTTGTTGAGATCTTGCACCTTGAGCACAACTTTCATAACAGGCATAGGTAAATACCAGACTTTTTCTCAGTGAAATGGGTATGCCAGGTATAATTCCTTCAAAATATTCGGGTAGTACCATCATAGTATATGTTTTTATACTATTCAGAGGAATGGAGGTCCTGGGGCAAAGGTTTCCTCAAGTTAAACCAAATATAAAATTTAAAAAAACATTCACCCATCATATATATATATTTTTTTTTGAATTTATGTATGTGAATTCTAATTGTAATTTTTGTTATGATAATAATGAATAAAGATTGCTTTGATTTTGATTTTATATAGGGCTATTCTCAGAACTATATACCTAAGCCTTTTGCATGAAATTCAGAATAACATTGTTTATTATAACCTGATGCAGGCTTCAGTTTTTGTTTTATTTGTAATAATTTATTTGAGTATGATCATTCATAGGTATTTCCACATGCGTTTTTGAAATAACTATTTATGCAAAGGTAGCTATATTATTATAATAATATGTATTTCATTTGAATAACTTAACATTTATCAAATTCAAATGCGTAATGATTTACAATGAACTGGATCTATTGTTGATAATTTGAATGTGCAACTTCAATAGTCATTCTGATTTAATTTGGTAGATAGATGGTTAATGATTAAATGATACGATTTCCAAATTGGGAATGTAAATTTGTAAAAGAATGTCATAGGTCGGGACGGAAGAGCTGAATCTGCAAAACTCACCTGAGTAACAACAAAAGATCCTTTCCAGCTGAAGAGGGGCTTGTGGAACATCCTAAACTGGAACTTGAGCTTCCCCATGTCATCGGTGACCCTGAACGTGTCGGCCAACGTAGTGATCCAATTAACCACCTCCTCGTTGGCGTAGGTGATCAAACCTTGTCCAAACTGATGCTTACCATCCATAACAAAATTAAGTATGCCCCTCACCGAATTCTCCGTAAGAATAGTCTCCTCATCCAGATGCACCAACCAGTCGGTGTCGTTGAGAATGTTGACATCATCTTCGAGACAATACTGCAGGGCCCTGGCCTTGAAAAGTGCACCAGTCTTGGTCCGATACGTAGTCGGCACCACGATCTCCTGCACCCTCTTGTCCTGCTCCAGCCCTATGGGTTTGTCGGTCACGACCTGGATCAGGAAGTTCTCCAAGCCGGCGTCTATACATTTGTTCTTGTTTCGATTCACGTTTGTTTTCACCAAATGCGGAAAGTCCCCTCGAGTCACTACCCTGAAACACACGAAGGGGGCCAGAAGAGGCGACCCCTTCAGTATCACCTTATCGGGGAAGGCGTTGTAAAGGGTGAGTCCTATAAAATTGAACAGGACCTGGGGCAGCGACAGGAACGCTATAAACCTCAGGAAGTACAACAACGAGGCCCCCAAGTAACCGTAGCGTACCCATGGGTTGATCTCGTACACCGACTTGTCGAACTTAAGACCGCCACTGAGTATCTCGAATAAGAATATAAACGAAACGAAAAGACAGCAATGAAGGTAATGTTTTGATTTGCTGTCTAGCATCATTCAACGGGGTTTAGAGTTAAGTACCTGACGTTTACACTGCGGAAAGCCGGCTGGGTCCTCACTATCGAATCACAAGACACACACCAATCACGCCAAGATCCATCTTTCACCTCAACCGGCTTGTTTTTAACATTGCAGACGCCGCACTCAACTTCACTGGATTTGCGTGTGACTCAGCATCGCGTTTTTCGTTCGATCCTTCGAAGGGACAGGATATGTCGGCCGGCTGCGGGGAGTGGAACGAAATAGGGTGGTTTGGGGTTTCGTGGAATCGGCCGTGTTTTGTTGCTACCTCGTAGAATGCGACCGTCGAACTGTGGCAGCCACGCCAACGGTCGGTCGATGTGATCAACCTCTCTGTCTTTCAGCGTGTCAACGGAGACCGCGCACCAGGTCCTGGTTTCGGCTCATTGATAATCTTCGTGGCGGGAGAAGGCGTCGTTCGAATGTCCGAGGGGGTTCTGGTTCTGGCGCTGGCCTGCTGGAAGTAGACGGCATTGAAATGTCGGTCTTATTTCGGGTTTTTGCGAGGGATTCACGATGGAATTTCGCATGATGCGGGTTAACGACTAACGTTTCCTTTATGGACGCCTAGATGTCAGCACGTAACACATTTTTGCTCGCATCGGCGTTGCCAGAAGTGATTGTTTTTCTTGGAATTGAGGTTTTCTAAAATCGCAACTTTTTTTCGGAAAAATAACTTCTGATGAATGCTTTTGAGTATATAATTAACATTGAATATTTCATTGTTTTTGTTTTCACAAGAGGCTTTTATGTTTTCCTATAATAATAGGTATGTCGAATTAAGGATCATTTAGATACAATCAATACAGGGTGTATCTGAATAACACCGAAAAAATGTCAGGGGTGAATCTGTAATGAAAATAAAGATAGTTATTTGGTATAAAATTTTTTGAAAAACTTCCCCGAAAAAGTTACACTCTTTCGAAAATAAAGAAAGAAATTGTTTTTCTTCTTTATATTTCATGTTTATATATTATATTACATATTATTGGTCAATTAAACTACACATCTCCGCTCAGAAATCGTTGAAATAGTCAACCCCTAAAATATTTTTTCTCACAACTTCTTTTTGATGAAAATTTTTCTTTTGAAAGAACATGACTGTAAACATTTTCATCTCTACAAGATATTTCGAAAACTTGAGAATTTATGAAAAAAACAAATGTATTGTAAGCTCATGTTAAATAGCATTTTATTGAAAAAGAGCCAACAAAATTATGATTCTACTAGGCTAAAACTTTTACAGTTAAAACAATAGTGAAAGAACAATGAACAAAAACCTGTCGAATATCGCCAATACAATTGGTAGAAATATTAAAAAAAATATATCTGTTAAAAATTTTTTTTGTTAATCTTCGGAAGGGTGTATTTTTTCCGGGGAGGTTTTTCAAAAAATTCTATACCAAATACCCACCTTAATTTTCATCAAAGAGTCATCCCTTATAATTTTTCGGTGTTATTCGTTATTTGGATGCACCCTGTATATTCTTCCGTCAGAATTTCGATTGAGAAGTTAACCGCATTGAAATATTATATTGAGTATCAAGAACTATAAGCATATATAAGATCGAAGACAGGGCCGTCGCTAAGGGGAAGGCAAGGCAAGCACGGATCCAGGGGGGGCAGGGGAAACTCCCACCCCCCGCTAAAGGCCCGGCTACCCCTGTGAAATTTGACATACTAAGGCTAAAATAAATACAAGACCAGCAAAATTCAATTTGGCACAATTACCGAAATAAAGATGTCTAAAAGTTACCCCTCCTCAAATTAGGGCTTGGATTTGGGCCTGAGGCAGTGTTGACGGTCGGGAAAGTACAATGATTTATTTTTCTTTACCATTCCTAGAATGAATTTAAATTTTTTGTTAAGAGAGGTTCATACCACGTGACATTCCCCTGATCTGCCAAAGTTCAACTACTTTCTTTCCTCCGGGTTTTTTGGTTTCCACCACATTTCAGGATGATGTCCTTTTCTACCAAATGTGAAATTTCAAAATACGTTTTAACGTCTTCATTCCTAATTTTAGAAAAACCGCATTTTCAGCCTTTGAAAAGATTTTTTTTATAATATTTTGATGCGAAAATTCATTAAAAAAATATAAGAACCCGCAATGCCGAACTCTTTGAAATGAATAATAGTGAAAACCTGATATAAATCGATATCTAGTATTTAGCGTAAAATAAAGCGTACTAATATTTTTTTTCTATGTTATCATCAAAATTATTCAGAGACTCCTTCAATTATTTCATCACTGGATAGAGGAACCGATTATCAAATATTAATTTTTTTGCATTCATTAGAGTTGACTTGTTGTTGTTAGGGCGGCAGTTTGGCTAGCGACGGCTCTGATCAAAGACAACAATAAATTGTGTGAAGGAGCAGCCTAGCGACGACTCCAATTGTTGTATGTAATCGGTACGTAATGCTTATAGCGTTTTTTGTACGATCCCATTATTGCTTTCAACACTAAGTAGGTAGTAGAAGCATTGAGATCACTTTTGGGCTGGAAACGATTTTTTGTCTTGCCTTCAAACGTTTCCACTCACAAAATGCATTTTTGACCATCCCAGACATCTTTGGTTTCGTGTTTGTCTGTCGGTCTTCGTATCTACACATATTATAGATACAGCCTTAACTCATACAATTCTCATCTGATTTCAATGAAATTTGGTATATGTATTCAATTTGGACCGGAGATGGTGTCATAAGAATTTTATCTTTTGGCTTTGGGCCGTACATAAGCGGTTGAACTTGCTCATGCACAAATGTGGAATATCTGAGATATTTCAAAATCTACTACACTGGCTTTTATGATAAACCGAAGTACTAGAGACTATTAAAAACAATTTTGGTAACTTCATGTTTTTATTTAATATGTCTTAGAGACATCTGCAAGTAATTTTGGCGTCGGCACAATATTCTAGAATCTTGATATAATCGAGAATGGTGGATCGTGCAAAAATTACTATTTCACTCGGGTGTTTTATAATGGAAAATACATATTTTTTCAGTAGCAAACCTTATTCATGTCGCCAAACCTTATGTACATCATAGTTTTTCAGCAAAAAGTTTTGGTAAATGTCATGATACTCATCTTCTTGATAAATAAGTATCGATTTTTGATTTGATCTTGTGATTCATTCAAAGTTGTTCCTTTGGCAATTTCGCGAATGACAAAATCACTAGCCTAGATGGCCGTGATTTTGACAATATGATATGTCATGAACGAAATCAACAAACTTTCACGTTAATTAAAAGTGTTGTCGGCAAAAAATTCACTCTTATGATATTATTTACGATAAAAACTTCATGGATATGAATTTATGTTGAATTCCATATACTTCTTGACACAACAAATCTCAAATATATCCTGCATAATTTTTGTTTATTTCAAAAAATATATCAAAATTTTATATATTCTCGATACGATTCAAATTCAGTTGGATTCAGAAGATACCTGAATAAATAAATCTTACAACGCCGCATGGCATATCATTGCCAATTCATTAGCATAATGTATTGCTAGATCCAATATTTTTAAACAGGTGCTCATACACAATGCACATCCAAATAAATATCAACAACTGACTGTCTTTTTTATTATTTCCAAAATAACTTTTTTCACAGAGAAATGTTCTCGAAAAAGACCTAATCATATGTGCTGAAATTCACAAAATTCAACTACTACAAGCTAGAGAATCCGATCCGATGATCGGTTATTTCAAAGAAATATTAGGTACTAATAAGCTGATAAATATTCAAAATCACACTGGCTTTGAAAATTAAATAAATATTGTTTTTCAAATAATTGGTATCTACCTATATCGTTTGTGATACAGAATATGGGGGAATCTGCATTATTTTGGTATGTGCATTATTATTTATTTTTCTCCCCTTGCCTTTCCACAGTTTACTCTTTGAAACGTATCCAAAAATAAAAAAAAAACGATTTATTTATTCCATATAATGCATTATAAGGTTTTGAACATCCTTAATAAAACTACAATAATCGGCTTCTTTATGGGAAATTCAATTAATAACTGGCTAATATCAAAGTTCCTCAGTTCTACATCAATAACAATGGAATTATATCTCGTATGTTATATTCCACCTTCGTATTGTTAAATAATAATTTCCGTTATTTCAAGGTCTCGCTAATTTTTTGTGTAGTTTAGTTGCAGGTTTTAAGGATAACCTTGAATATTCTTTAATCACCTATCGACCACTCGAAACAATTTTGTTTTATAAATTACCTGCGAGAGTGTTGAATAGGTATTCCTAGATTCATTTCCTTCTCAAGGTTCCTGAAAAATTGGTTATTCAAATGCCCAATATGTTTGTTCATTAAGCTGTTTTTACCCAGATACTCAATTTGAAAATTTTCCGAAATGAATTTATATTTATTTTAAGATTTTTAAGTGCATACGACAACTGGAAGACTGAATGAGAATTTATTTTCTCAAATTCTGTGGTTATTCCGTTCATTCTTCCACATCTTGTAGAACAAAATCGTGCGAGAATATATCAGAAACGCACAGTTTTCATGGTTATATTTTATTATTCTATGTTGGTACTCCGAACTTTCCGCCACGGCTTTATCTGTCAATTCATCAATTTGCCTTGAAGAAATCAGTTCTGCCAACCAACATTTTTCAATACAAAAATCACTAAATTATATTTATGGAAATATTTCTCATTAATTTCAATGAAAATGCAATGAATTAGAGAAAATAATGTATAATACTCGTACAGAAGGCTCATTCTACCACTCGTTCATTCCAAAACTCGCCACTTCGTGGCTCGTTTTTGAATTTTGAACTCGTGGAAGAATATCAATGCCTTCTGCACTTGTATTATAAATAACTATTCTCTAATTCTGTGGTTATTCCGTTCATTCTTCCACATCTTGTAGAACAAAATCGTGCGAGAATATATCAGAAACGCACAGTTTTCATGGTTATATTTTATTATTCTATGTTGGCACTCCGAACATTCCGCTACGGCTTTATCTGTCAATTCATCAAATTGCCTTAAAGAAATCAGTTCTGCCAACCAACATTTTTCAATGCAAAAATCACTAAATTATATTTATGGAAATATTTCATTAATTTCAATGAAAATGCAATGAATTAGAGAAAATAATGTATAATACTAGTACAGAAGGCTCATTCTACCACTCGTTCATTCAAAAACTCGCCACTTCGTGGCTCGTTTTTGAATTTTGAACTCGTGGAAGAATATCAATGCCTTCTTCACTTGTATTATAAATAACTATTCAATATTATGCTTGAATTTTGTATTTCCTATTATAATTATGGTGACACGTCAACACTAAATTTCACAAGAAGCTTCAAATGGTTATTCTTTTCATACACGTTAAATCTCAATGCAATGGGATCACGGGGAAAGTGAGCTTTTTTTACAATATTTTTCATGAATTTTCTATGGTTCTGATGATGATCATATTGGAATATTGGGTAATTTTTTATTTTCTTCATGAATTTTCTATGGTGCGTAAAATTTTTTCTACGGAGCTTGAAATAGTTTTTCTATACAGGTTGTCGCTTAATCATATGCTAATATTTAAGGCGGCAATTTTGGAGCCATTTTAAGAAAAAAATGTAAACTTATGTAGTAAACGTTCTAACTTTTGAGGAATGAGATGGTTCCATATAGGTACAGTTGAAACTGAATACAATGAGATGAGAATAGAAGTTCAGGCTATTACATTACAGGCGGACATACAGACTGACAGACACGAATCCAAAGTTGATCAAGATGACCTGAAATGTATTTAGTTATCGGAAATTTTGAAATCAACACTTTTTATCCCAAAATTGGTCACAATGCTTACTCTACCTTCAGTAGACTCGGAAGTGAAATTATATTAAAAGGTACTCGAGATCTCACTCACCTTATTTCCAAACGTAATCCTGAAGTTATTCATCTCTATCCGGATATATAAAGCATTCAAGCATTTCGAACCTATTCAGTTGATCTGACGTTGAGATATATTCCTTGGAAATATGGTATTTTTTCTTGATTTGTTTAATATATTTTATTCCAGTTGGTGTAAATAAATAAACTTCAGAATTGAATAGTGAAACTGACAAAGTCAGATGAAAATACTTGAAACTTCGATGAAACAGACTCATCGAAAAGTACAGTAGAATGTTAGGTATTTGCTTCGGAAATTTTATATTTTTATTTTCACTTTTCGAATTGAGTATAAACAAAGAAATTATTACATTTCTGGATTAATATTCAGTAATTCTTATAATTTTGCAATAAAATATTATTATGGTGATATTAAAGAAAAATTTACAAAAAAAAAGAATGACTGGTCACCAGGAAAGGTAGTTAAATAGTTTCCAGGTTCTGATGGGAGAGTGAGAGTGGTAGATTCAAAAGACCAAGTTGGAAAGACCGATTCAATATGTTTAGTTCATTTTATTCCATGATTGTGTTGTAAAGGGTGTTTTTTTAGAGCTATAGAACTTAAAATTGCAATAAAACAACGATGGATTATTCGATTGACATGAATTTCATTTATCCGCAAGATAATCTTGTGGCATTACATTTTAAATATGATTTCTGGCATATGACCGCCACGGCTGGCTCGGATGTAGTCCAATCTGGACGTCCAATTTTCGATGACTTTTTCCAACATTTGTGGCCGTATATCGGCAATAACACGGCGAATGTTGTCTTCCAAATGGTCAAGGGTTTGTGGCTTATCCGCATAGACCAATGACTTCACATAGCGCCACAGAAAGTAGTCTAGCGGTGTTAAATCACAAGATCTTGGAGGCCAATTCATAGGTCCAAAACGTGAAATTAGGCGGTCACCAAACGTGTCTTCCAATAAATCGATTGTGGCACGAGCTGTGTGACATGTTGCGCCGTCTTGTTGGAACCACAGCTCCTGGACATCATGGTTGTTCAATTCAGAAATGAAAAAGTTAGTAATCACGGCTCTATACTGATCACCATGGACTGTAACGTTCTGGCCATCATCGTTTTTGAAGAAGTACGGACCAATGATTCCACCAGCCCATAAAGCGCACCAAACAGTCAGTTTTTCTGGATGTAACGGTGTTTCGACATACACTTGAGGATTAGCTTCACTCCAAATGCGGCAGTTTTGTTTGTTGACGTAGCCATTCAACCATAAGTGCGCTTCATCGCTAAACAAAATAAAATGGAAGTAGTGCGCGATACGTATTCCGCACAGAACCATTATTTTCGAAATAAAATTGCACTATTTGCAAGCGTTGTTCAGGCGTGAGTCTATTCATGATGAATTGCCGAACCAAACTGAGAATAAATCACTTAACAGCTGTTAAATCGGTCGCCATCTTGAACAGTAATGCCAACTTAAAGTTATATACCTCGAAAAAAAAACCGTTATTAGCTCAAATGTTTTATTTATTTCATCTGGTCCTGAAAATGTTTGATATTTAGGAGGGGCTATGGGAGTTGGGAAGAATGTTATGTCGCCACATTCTGTGTCGCCAGCTCTCTGTCTACTCTCGATATGTAGAGAGGCGGCGAGATGAACTGAATTAATAAAAAGTCAGAAAAGTCATAGATTCAAAAAGACGACCGACGAAATATATTTGATATAAATAATAAAAAAAAGGAGAGTATATTGGAATTAAGTTTAACTATGAGAAGAATTAGTAAAATAAAATACTAGGTAAAAGGTATATAAAAAGGTTCATGTGAGGACTTTTGTATCAACTAAACGACAAAAATAATATCAACAATCTCTCTAAGGGAGCATATTCGAAGAAATTTAGTCAGGTTTCTCTGAACATTTTTCTTGCACAAATTCGGATATCCTGTTTATTTAGCTTTAATTATGCTTATTTTATGTCTTGAAAATTAATACTGAAGTGATTTCCACGTGAAATATTAGACATGTCAATAGGATTATACACTTTTATTTCATACACAATTGAAACAATGAAACAAAAAATAAGTCACATATTTTAATTTTCATATTACGAGAACGATATTTTTTCTCAGTCTTGATTACCAAATGTGCACACCAGATCACTGGGATCCCATGTAACAACACGAAGCAAGATGTTCTTATGTTTCTTCAACAAATCAGTAGAAACTGGAATTCTTTTCAACCGTCCTAAATGTTTTTTCTTCATCAGCTGTCGAACATCAGGATGTTCCGAAATATTGGTTAGTGCCTGCAAAAATTACCAATAACAGAAGCAAAAAATGTATAGCATTTTCAAATTGAAATACTGTAGATTTGCACACTAGGTGTTTCTGAAATGTTTATAGAAAATTACAGTCGGATATAAGCTTCGAAATTCGCTACGCTTTATTAACGTTTTATTTCAGAATAGAATAATCTTTTTGTTAATTAATATACATTTATGGCTATTAAAAACTCACTGAAATAAAAAATTTTCGTACATAAAAAAGAATGTATTGCACAAAGCAGATAAATAGATATTCATCATGGCTCATATCTGGAGTTAGAAAGCAAAGATTCCACTAATTCTGTGTAATTATATGCTTTATGGTTACCGTGAGAATTTCATATAATTTTAACGAATGAGCAATACGTATTGAATTGAATCTCGCGTATTCGTGATTACATTTGTGAATCTTTCATAAGTTGTCTCATTGAAGGTCTGTCAAATTAGAATTTTGCAATTCTATATTGCAGATAATGAGTACCCATGAAAAAGTTTTAGTGGATTCAACGATTGAAAATATAGGTAATATTTTAACCAATGATAATCGTTTGGCATCGGAAATTTTTACACTTTTCATTTTGGAATGTGTAGAATCGAGAATTGAATGGAATGAAATGATAAATATTTTTCTTTTATCTAGTTTCAATGAAACAAAACCTAAATTTTGCTCCAGGGTAATCTCTATCTCCATCTACTGTTTTTTTTGCAATTAAAATTTTGTTGATTTTTTCTGAGAACTGATTTTTAGTTTTAGATGAACCCAAACCACAGAATGATTTAACTCTTATCTAGTTCTTCACGACTACTGATTTTGTCTTGTATCTTCCTATGCGTTACGAATAATCAACAAAAATCGATCAAAAATAATTAACAAAAATCAAAAGAACACATTTCGTAAATAAATTTTACGGATATACCTTGAGGCAAAACAGTTGAAGATCGGGGTTCAGATGATTTTTACAAAGTCGTACCAGCCTTGTTGGTATCATCTTCATTTTAGCTGACGCAGCCTTTGCCTGGACCAACATGGTGCAATAGATCAGCACTGATGCAGCATCCACATATAAACTTTCGTCCTGGAATTTTTTAGTTGAAGATTTGTCTTATTATTTATCTGAAGATCATCTCACCTCGTGCAAGATTCTGGCCAAAATCACTAGTAGATTACATTTAGCAGCCATTTGCTTGCCTAAATCAGTAGAAGTCATCAGCATCAAACAACGAAGTGCTCCTTTTCTAACCTCCAAATCTAGAGCATCCAACAGCCGAACCTAGATTTATAGAGGGGATCTAATTTTAATAGCAGAGTCTACGTTTGTTTCAATGTATTCTATCCCGACACAACTAAGGCTCTGTAAGTCCCCTCAGAACCTTAGAGCTTGTGTGAGTTGATAAAACCGGTTATTTTTTCTGTGTAGATTATGTTACTGAGTCTCAAAGACTCTATACTGTGCAGCACATTTTTTATCCAACAGCCAATGGTTGGATACTCCTTCGTAGTCAGAATATTTCTTTCAGACCTTTCTGAATAATCGCCAGTGTTCGAAAAGCTTATTTAGAAAATTGTCCTAAAACCGATTTTTACTGAAATCGAGTGTTTCTTTTTATAAAGGGTGATTTTAGGAGAAGTTTACACTTGTCAAGAAAGTTTCGAAACAATTTTTGGTTTATGGTTGGGGGCCTCAAATGAGACTCCACAGAGTGATTTGGTCGATTCCATCGATTCTGCTTTAATTTATAACTTTAGTATTGCTCATTCAATTTTGATGAAAATATCACTGTAGTACACTGCTTTGGAGCGAAATTTTCATATTGTTTTTTTTTTTTAATTTTTATATTTGATTAACCTCCACAATCAATCTAAAATTATCACAATAAAAACCTTATATTTCAAAAAGAAGTGTTGAAATTATCAAATGTATTCATTGATAGTGTACTAAACTAAAAATTTCATCGAAATTGCAACAGCCATACCAAAATTATTGATTAAAGTAGAATCGGACCAATCACCCTGTAGAGTCTCAATTGAAGTCACCGACCATAAACCAAACAATGTTATCTATAATTTCCAACGGAACGAAAGCAGGAAGGCTTCTGCAAGGACAATGTGTATAAAATTGTGGCTGCTTCTCATAAAGCTCCACATAGCAACAATAAACACAGCACTCGGTGGCCTAGAGGTTAAGAGTGTAGACTTACTCACTGAGATGCGACAAGGTGCCGGGTTCGAGTCCCGGCGGCTCCCGATAATAATAAATTCCCCAAGCGTCTGTGACACGCCACACACAAATATACCAAAGTCACACTGATGAGTCCGGTGTGTGTGCCAGGGACGAAACGCATAAGTAGGCATATGTGAAATCCTACAAAGTAAACACTTGAGATGAACTAACTGAATGGACATCGGTAACTAAACGAAAAGAAAGATGATGTTCATACTCTGCTTGGGTTTAGAAGACGGTTTTATCAACTTTGCTACAAAAAAAATTGACAATCCCTTGAATAGAACTTTTCAAATGATCAACTATCAGAAATTATTTTTTAAAATATATATTCAGCATTGAATATAATGATTTCTCACCATTAGGTCGAAGGCTCCGGCTTCCATGCCAATGTATTTCCCATTACCATACATCAAATGCGCAAGGGTGTACAAATGAACGGATGAAACTTCCGGTTCGTCCACCCCTATTCTATCCATGAGCGGTTTGATGAAGCCAGCCTCAACAAGACCATCAGCAGCTGAAAAGACACTCAGATAAGCAAACTGAATAGAAGCGGCGCTGTTGATAATAACTCATCCAAAAGCTGGAAATCCTCTCCAAGCAATGAGCTGCCTTCAGGCGAACCTCAGGTTTCTCGTCTTTGATTAGCCGAAGAAACAATTGAACGATATCCGGATTAGCTACCATTGCCCGCTTACCATCAGCGTAGGCTGAGAGTAATTGGTAGGATAAACAGCATCTTTCTCTCACGAATTGTTCTTCCCTTGGTATCACTGTGATAAGTCTACAATATAAAAAAAGAATATAAAGCGTGTTTCAATATAAGGTTCAAGCCATTGAATTATTAATTAGACAGCTAAGTATGAAACAGCACCATAGCTTCGCTAGTCAATGGTGTAACAATCCGAATAGCAATCTAAAGAGCCCAGAAAAAACAATGGTCAATCGTAGTTTTAGATTATGGTTTCGGGTTCATTGATCTGACTGCGTTGTATTAAAGAATTGTTTTTGAAGAAAAACGCATTCCATGGTAGGTCATGTTACCTATCTTGAACTCTCAGCCTTATTGCTTCATAGGCTTTCTCAGGATTCTTGAGGAGATCATTCATAGTAGATAGAGTCCTTAGGACCATTATAACATCAGGCTGCTGCAGATCTCTTCTCTGAAAAATCGAAGAACTTTGAAGATTGGAAATATAAATGATCATTAAGTTTATCCTGCTTTTAATTTTGGTGAATTGCATATTCTGATCAAGTAGTTACTTTTTTGAACTCTCTAAGTTCCGATCAGTTCTCGAACTATAAAGTTCCGAAAATGAAGAAAAAAAATGGTATAAAAAAACAAAAATTCCGAAACAGAAGTCAGTCCTTATGTGAGCTGATTTAATCTTTCGATTTATTAGCTATTTTCTTGCAGTGTTCGATCATTTTAATTTTTTTTGTATAAGAGTTAATTTTTTCGTTGATATCAAATGTTGATGAATTAATTACATAGTACAATAATTCAATACTAAGTATTTCAACAACAATTGGACTCACCAATATGGGAATACCGCTTCTTCCAAAAGGTAGAGTTCTTTTGGTGGGATCAAAGTCATTTTCTGTAGGTATCGAAGGTTGATGAGATGCTAATCTATTCAAACCTGGGGAAACATCCAGAATGTCTTCTAGCTTCTGTTTTCTCGCTAAAAAAAGATTTGCATAATATTGTATTTCATAATTTTGTCGTATTTTTGACTTGTTTGAGGACTCACCTCGGACAATGCATCTGTTTAAGAGTCTCGGATTCACTTGTCCATGCACAGTCTGTAGATAGGAATTTTTTTGCTGACAAAACATTTTATTGATCAACTTCTTATAACTTTGTTCAAAATTGTATTAGTTGAAAAATTTTGTACAGAAAGTTACATAAAAAGGTTGACGTTCGTTTCTATCATTATGTAAATTTCATAGAGGATACATACTACTAGGTCAAAAAAATACTGGGGGAACTGGTCAATAAAACACAAATAAGTAGATATTCTTCTCCAACTGCGAAATATCTAATCTAGTTACATGAAATCGTTCATGAATGATTCGGCCCTATCAACGTACGATTTATTAATAATTATTCCATGTTTCTCATATATAAATAGACGTCTAATTAGACTCTGTTTCTTTGAATTCATGAACAATATTGTTTTAAAATGAACATAGAATTTTGATGAATAGTTATGTCAAATTCGTAACTCCATTTTTGTAGGAGATATCATTTCTTCACAATGTCTGTATTATTAAAATTTTAAACCGGGAATGGTTTCAAATTATGAAGTTCGGTTCAGTGAAGACGAATCTGCCTTCAAATTTGATTGTGTCCAGATATTGAACTAAAATCTGGACCACCCTGTATACCTATATAATATCATAGCATAAGGATTCTTTATACTGGTATTCAAATCTCGTACATATTTGGAGTCTACTTTGTTTTGACAGAGAATTAATTTTCACCTAATAATAATCCTAACAAGAGAAAAAGGCATAATAGATGTTGTCGATGTGAGTTCAGACTGTTTTATGGTCTAAAGAAGTCTGAGATGAAATTTGGTGGAGAGACCTATGAAATCTAATAAAGAGCCCTGATGAAGAATCAATAAAGATTCGAAACGTTGGCAAATTCAATAAAGTTTCTTGTTCTTTTTTGCTGTTTCACCGGTCCTCAAGCTGTGATTACCTATTTTGTTGATTCTTTATTCTATGATAATCAGTTATGTGGTCTCCAAGGATGCAATTGGCGAATTAATGAAGAAGCTCTCAAATGCTCCTGATGTCAGTGCATTCTTCATTTTTCTATCGACTGCATTGTTAGGGATTATCTAACCTAACGGTCTAATTTTCTTTTTTATCTACTTCTCATTGAAAACGCTTGCCTCCAAGCGGTAATTTGAGTTCTGAAAATTGAAGAAATTTTTCCGGGGATTATTCTATACGATTTGTGAAGTTTTTGGCCAGAAATATTCGATATAGTGATGCAAAAACAATGAGTTTCCCTTCAACAAATCTTGTCTTTTCGAGGCACTATAATTTATTGTCAAGCAAATGACCATCGACCTGAAGTTCTTCAGCCTAGTTAATCAGTTTTTTTTTAATCCATTTTATTATATTTAAAATATGTTGAAAAGAGTCTAATTCGGTGTTTTCTTGTTGATGAATATCTTCTTGCACTACTACTACTACTTGTTTGTCAATGGAAAGACCATTATGTCTTTAATGGATTTTGGTTTATTATTTATGATCCACTATCATTTATTGCTTCGGTCGACAACTTCAGTATAGAAAGGAAAGGTTAGGAAGTAATGGAAATATCTGGCTTCAAAATATCCGATTGAGAAGGGAATTTTTGGCGATGCGTTTTCTGCTCCCTATATTTTCTTGACATAATTTATCAAATTAGAGGAAAGACTTAAAAAATTTCTCTGTAATATTTTCATCCTTTAATGTCGTTCTATACATATCTTGAAAGACATAATTATTTACAGTTCGAGAATCATTGCAGGTATAGGCTTGATAGGTTGAATTATAATTTCAAGTTATTGGCCCACTAGGAACGATTACTTTGGTTTTTTATATAATATGAAAAAAATTAGCTTTTTTTGAACTGATAAGTTCAAAATTATTGAAGAATGAAAAATTTTTCAAGGGATTTATATCTGTCTAATGGAATTGTTCTTCTTTCAGAAACAGAGAGCAAAATTCAGCGTTTTTTCTTGAATATATATAATTTGAATATATATTTTCGAAGTTCACGGACTATGTTAAGTAATTGAAGAGTGAAAAAAATATTTCTCAAAAATAATTAATAAATAAATTAATGTTTCAAATGAATATCACTAACATTTTTCAAGCTTTCATATGACTCACTTTGTACAGATAAGTGAGACAAGCGAATATCAGATCATACCCAAAAATGAATAATCCGACCAAGTTAGGTACTAGATATTAGAGTGTTAAATCTTTTGCTTCTTAAAAACCGAAGCAGTCATTCCTTCTGGTTTTGTCGAAAGTAACTACGCTTAGCAAACTTCTATTTTGAAGAAGCTACGATGGATTTTATATATCTCGAAGGAATTCTTGGAACACAACTATCCCTAACTTTAATATCAAAAATAGCTTTACAGTTAGGCTTATCTTAAAATGTTTCGTACATCGTAGATTGAGTTTTATTGATACTTTTCTGCCAAAAATGTTACTTAAACAGAGTTATGGCTCAAAATGTCAGTACCATAATCTTCATTTTGCGATACCTATAGGTACATAAATATAATTATTTCATTTTTTATATCATTTTTTAATGTCAATTTCATTATATTCGAGTAAATTTCAAAGGAACTCTGAAGTTCAAATTATGCTCAAGAAATCCACAAAAATTAGGTAGTGAAAAAAATTTAATAACCTATATGCTCAACAGAACATTACCGTTTACACTTATTTTTTGTGCCATAACCCTGTTGAATATGTAAACAAAAGTAATAGAATATTCTACCAAGAATTATAATAATAGAATATAAAAATTTAAAATAAAATAAATAATCTCATCAAGAAGAGAAATGTAGGTACCAAATTTCACATTAAAAAAACTCATTTCCTACAATCGACAGGAAATCATGAGTGAATAAAAGTTATACATATAGATACTGAAGAATAATACGTTTGCTGGTATTTCCCATGATTATTCGGATTATTTATCTACTTTGTGCTTTTTTCCAACTCAGAAAATTGATGTGATTATGAATTAGCTGATTTTGAAACTATAGATCATAAAGGGAGGGCTGAGACTACAGTTTTTCTGTTTAAGATAAGTTCTAGTTAGAGATTAAGTTAACGATAATATTAGCACCCCACTTCATAATCTTACTGATGAACACTTTGGAAAAATAATAGAAAACTTACAGATCACCACTTACTGCCAAAACTCAGTTCAAACATTCAAATTTCAGTGAATGTACAAACGATGTTACCCAACAATAAACAATTTAGACGGATCTAAAATGAGAATTAAAACCACCTAATATTATTACGTTAGGTACATAATAATAATGATGACAATAATTTCATTGTAGATACATGATGTTAGCAATTTTTCATCAATCAAAATTTGTTGTAACGATTTTGTTTGCTGAACTGAAGCTTGGCAATCATAACAATCTCAACATCGCCAATATATATTTCAAAGATAAAATATTTGTTTTTCGAATTGAGGTAGTGTATAGAAGAGTATGTTCTGAATATTTATTTCAAATTGTCGATAACTACTTCAAGAAACAATTTTTTTTATGGAAAATTCAACATGATAACGAGTTATTTACATTATTTTCTCCAGAGAACTAGAAGAACTCTGACCAAAATGAAAAGAGCAGCTTTTCAAGTAGATACAGTAACTATATTCGAAAAAATTATTTTCTCAGTGAAAACTGCCAATTACCTCAGAAAATTTAGAAATTAATTAAATTAGTTTTTCTACAGATGTGTCTAGATATAATCCGTTTTATTTAGAGTTTTTTTCGCGCAAAGAACCTTAAGACTCTCATGGTTGGATAGCAAAGAGTGATCAAGTGAATGAATTTTTTTTCAATATGATCTGATATTGAAGATCAGTAATACTTGAGGATAGAATGATAGGATAACCAGAGCCTTTTGACGAAAACGTGAAACTAGCGATGGCTCACCTTGACACATCTGCAAATAACACGTCCAACGATTGAAAACAAATTTTAATAAAATTTAATAATGGTAAGATAACCTACATTCAGTCTTCAAAAGCGAAGAAATAAACCGATAGAGCCAAGCTCGATTTACAAACCAAACAGCTTCGATGGTTTACTTGTCAGATAGTCCAGACATGGACTTTTTCGGCTACTATACACCAACTGGAGTGATCGTAATAGCTCGATATTATATGAAGGTTTCCCACGAATTTTTCAATGAGTTGATCGAGCTCCCCCTCCCTAAAAACGTGGTAATACCGATGATAGGTTATCTCACCGCCCATGTTTTCTGATACCAGGGACTCTTGAGATGTGGTACCGCTGAAGGTGCTACTATTCAAATTCTTTCCTTTCACGTTGCTAGGCGCCTTTCTTGAGGACGATTCTAAGCTGGAGGTTGAGCTTGTAATGCATTCACTCCTCTTCAGGGGGTTCTTGAAACTACCATTTCCTAAGGAAGATATTCAAATATATAGTGAACAAGTCATATTTGCACATGAAATACACTGATCAACAATTGCTAGGGATCACTTATGAACTTCTCTTCATTTGTATTTTTTTCAAGTTATCTCGTGAATATCTGTACATTATATGTTCTCTAAGGAAAAAGTAAGATGTTTTGAGTTGATTATATCAAAGTCTTCCTCACTTCATCGGCTCTTGTTCACAAAATCGATTATTATCTGTAGGCTGTTACAGGTGGAGTGAAAAGCAATGTGGTATTTGTTATTAAATCTGTTTTTTTTCTCTCGTTCAAACACATAAGGTGACAATAATTGAAGAAATGAAAACAATATCAGCTTATCAGTCATGCCGAGAAGACGTTTGGCTCCTGTGCAACTGGACCAAATCATACGGTGGATACAGGAAGGTTTGTCCCAGCGAGAAGTGTCCCGGCGGTTGAATGTTTCGCAAAGTGTCGTGAGTCGGGCTTGGAATAGGTTCATCCAAAACGACTCAGTAACTTATGTTCATGGGGGAGGTCGGCAGCGCAGTAAAACAGCTGCCCAAGATCGTCTTTTGATCCTCAATGCTAGGAGAAATCCCACTTACCCGGCGTCGCGGCTCAATAGATCACTGAGAGTTGCAACAGGAGTTCTAATTTCGAACCAGACTGTAAGACGAAGACTACATGTTCGTGGTGTGAGAGCACGTAGGAGGGTACAACATCCCCGTTTGAATAGGGAACACCGGGTTCATCGACGGCAATGGGCTGAGGAGCACCGCAATTGGACACTTGAAGATTCGAACCGATGTTTATTTACGGATGAGTCTAGATTTCGTTTGGTCAACTCCGATGGACGTATTCTTGCTTGGAGGGAAAGAGGTCGAAGGTATGCAGAACAGTTTATGGTACCCACAAAAGCTTTTGGCGGAGGTTCTATATGTGTATGGGGAGGCATTTGTTTGAACCAACGCACAGAGTTGGTTGTTCTGCAGAACACCACCATGACCAGCCAGAGATATCACGATATGATTATTGAACCCATAATTGTTCCGTTTGCGGCTGCCGTGGGCGAGAATTTCATTTTAATTGACGATAATGCCCGTCCACACCGTAGTCGTCTGGTTAATGAAGCGCTAGAAACTACTCATGCTATTGATAGGATGGACTGGCCAGCTCGCTCTCCAGACATGAATTGCATCGAACATGTCTGGTCTGAGATGTCTAGACAATTGTCAACCTTAGAACAACCGATCAATAACCTGGAGGACCTTTCTAACGCTTTACGGGATATTTGGACGAATTTGCCACAAAATTTTATAAATCGTTTGATCGAAAGTATGCCTCGTAGGGTAGAATGCTTGAGACGAGCTCGTGGGGGACCAACTAGGTACTAGCTTAACCGAAACTTCAGCCTTCTTGTGGTTTCATCATAAAATTTTTATGTTATTCAAACACAGAATTTTGAGTGTTCCTAATAAAGTCTTTTTTTTCTCTCCAACTTTCCATTTTTTCATTCTTTTCTCAAGTGAACCATATTATCAACTGAAAATACTCTGATATCTGACTAAATTTATAATCTTGGAGCGAATATTTCAGAAATAAATTTAGAACAAGTAAGTGATCCCTATCAATTGTTGAGCAGTGTATTTCAGCTTATAATCCATATTTTTGAACATACTTGCTGGGGTGATAGCTGCCTCTGGTACAGAAACTAGGGAAGCGGTACTGCCTTCATTGCTACCTCTGCCAGAAGAAGATAGTTCTCCTCTTTCTAAAAAGTCGGTATTGGTCCTTTCTGAACTCATCGAATCTATGGACGATTCAGATAGTAGGTTGAATGATGTGGCGGTACTCGAAATCATGGACACCATGGAGGTTGTGCTACTCCCTGCAAACAATAATTTATTACCAAAAGGTCATAAGGTTGTTGATAGGAAATGAGTTTTTTGTCGATCTTGTCTTTAGTTATCACTCCTTGAGGGATGTGTCCTTAATCTTTTTATTTGTTTTCACACATAGAAAAGTTTAAAACTGAGTTATTCTTACCCTTCTCCGAATCGCACGAGTCCGTGGAATTTCCCAACCTAACGAAATTCTTCGAGTTGAACCTCAGAACGTTATCACTCTCAGAACTCGTAGATGTCTTGTCTGGAGTACATCTGTCCTTCTCTAAAAATTCGTTGCTAGAGTTGGATCGAGAACTGTCTAACTTCACAATATCTCCAGTATTTTTATTTTTATCGTCCACCACCGTATCTGTTCCGTTTTTCGCGCATTGTTCTACTTTTGTCCTAGATTTCCGGTTGTATCTACATTTACAGTCGTTTTTTTTACAAACCGCACAACGGTTGAATGAGATCTCACTCGCGCTAAGTTTGGCCAAGTATTCGTTTTGCTTCTTTATTTCGGCACTGAGCTTGGAGAGATCATCCAATTCTGTGCTGAGTCTGTGGATGTAGGGATCGTTGATATTCTCCAATGATGTATTGTCTAAATGTCTCTTAGTTTTCTTTTGGTATTCATCTATCTCCTGGAGAAGCTTCTCACTGAGTTTTTCAGCGAAGTCTTTCAAATGGATGTTGCTGTCTTCTTTCCAATGATTTGGGGAGTTCTCCTTAGGTACTAATGGCGTGGTTTCGAAGGAGTAAGATCTTTTTATCACAGACATGACATCAGTAGCACGAACCTGACGTTTGCTGAACTTTGGACTAGTCTTGATTACCTACGGATATTTTCGATAAGAAACCAGATACTTGATCAGTATAAGTGGATTTATGATACTAACCTTCGTGACTGCTTCATCTAGGGAGCTTGCCACACCAGCAGCTGCTTCCAACAGCTTATTCTGCTTGGTATTTTTGTACGTTGGAAATTTGAACCTGCTCTCCTCCTCTACTGGTCTTTTTTGGTCCGATTTCACACTAACTATGCTATCTACAGAATCTGGTGAGGATATGGCGCTTGAGTCACTGTCCTTATCATCAGTTTCGGGGTTGAAAAGCTCTAAAGAAATCAGCTTAGGTAGTGGTTCTGCTGAAACTTTACCGTCTGCTGCTGAGGAATGTCTGATCAGAGGAAAATTTGCTTTGTTCGCTTTCAAAGCGAAACCTGGACTCTGACTCAGCATTTCTCGAATTCTTTTCAGTCTTTCTGTTCTTGTTTCAGTGGCTTTTTCCTCCTCAACTGATTTTTGTTTCGGTGGATTAACTTGGCATTTGGGAATTAGGTTTGGAGATGTATTTGATAGAGTATTTGGACACGGTTGCACGATTCTCTTGAATTCTGGTATAGGTACTACTGTGTATTTATTAGCTAATGGCTTGCATCTTTCTGGAGGTTTCTGAAGATTATTTGCAATTAATTAAAAAATATATTTTTGTAGACAACAACTTACCTTTACTGTTAATGTATCTCTATTCTCAAAACAAGGCATTTCTAAGAACTCCTGCTTGGTCGTGGGTTTAGGTGAACTTAGCTGCTTTGTTAGTGGATATACTGTGAGGGGCATCTGTTTTATTCTAGGACTTGTTGGACAAGAAGATTGCCTTGAAAGAATTTAAAAATAAATTTCCGTTCATATTGATGAGGAATAATGACATGAATGATTAATGATTTTATTATTCTTACACCAAGAAACAATTATTTGCAACTTGACTTTTGGTCACAACATGGCAGTCCCATATGAATAATGAAATGAAAAAAATTCTAAGAATGTATATTTTCAGGTATCAACAGCAGATAGTTGCAAGTAAATGAAACGGTGTGATATGGTCTTTAGAGGATGGTGCAAAGTGGACAGACTTCCTCCTCATTAAATCTTAAATATTTTCTCAAAACAATTATCGAAAGGCGATAGCATGTTTGATTGTTTCTCGAAAAAATATGTTCCTATTGAACATCGCAATTTGTAATGACAAGACTAATAACAATGTAAAGGATATTTTAATTGAGCTCACTTGAGTTTAGGAGATGTTGGCATCGATGATGTCCTAACTTTAGGCGAAGTAGGATCAGAAGGCAGAGGTGTTGGTGACATTGGGTTGGATTTGGGGACGAAGATGACTGATGCAAAAGAATCCTCGGAATCCACGCTTGTGTCGCTTTGAAGACTACTATCTTTAGAGCTATCCGAACCATCTTCCTTAGATGACCTTCTTTCTATTGGTTCTTTTTGTTGAACATCTTCATTAGTGGAGCTGAGTTTGGTTTCCAGAATATCTGAAAAATGAATAATTTAGATTTGAGGATTTATTTTTCAATATTCTTACCTTTCGGAGTTAGAGGACTAGAACCTTCAGAACTCTTCCAATTTTGAAACATTCTCGCGAATCCATTCCTCAACGACTGCCCTGTTACTTTCTCAATATTATTGGTAGAGTTCTTGAACTTATTGGTGAATCCAGTCTTGATTAGTTGAAATCTCTTCGAAGTTGATACAGACAAGATTGAGTCTTTGAATGATTCAAATGTATGTCTTTGATATATCAGTTCTTCGTTTAGAGAAACCTGTTTTTGGATGTTTCTCCTCACTCTTTCTTTTTCTTGTACCCTGTCTGACATTAGTTCTTCGTTCAATGAACGTTGCTTTAGAATGCTACTCCTTCTGTTTGTATGTAGAGTCTTGAACATAGAAGACTGAAAATTATTCTCATTGTTAGTTCAATGAAGAGACTAAATTTAGGTGAGAATTGAGTGCACCATTAAGTGATGTTAAAAATGAATTTATCTTTTGAAATATGAAATAATTTTAGGAGAAAGACTTAAAAAATCACCAAAAAATAGGAGAAAAGTAACATCTAATAGGAAAAATTTTTTACCGGGGTTCTAGAAATGTTGGCCATATCAGTAGGTTGGTCAAGTGCTTCATCAGCATCTTCTTCGCATACTGATTTCTTCTGTTTCACAAGTTTTGGCTTTCCAAGATGACGACTGCTACCCTCAATTTGAATTTCCGGTTTTACAGTTTCTATTTCTTTTTCGTTGCAGATTTCTTTCGTTTCTATGTTATCGTCCTCTTCACATTGAACAGAAACAACAGTGTCATTGTTTTCCACTGTTTTTATATTGGTGAGGCTTCTAGATTTGAAACCCGCCTGGGGCAAATCACTCATCAACTGTGATGATGGAAATGTTTTTCTTCTTTGGCCAATTGCAATGGTTTCGTCATCAATTCTCCTCAGTTCTATCGGTATATCTTGAACATTATCCATACAGTCACAACATTCGCAAGGCTGGATTCCTCCTGGATCAAATCTGTAATGAAAAAATCGACATTAACCACGAATTATTAGAATGAGATTTGAGGATTTGGTTACCTTTTCGAGGAAGACTCTTTATGGCATGTTGTCCAGCTCTCTAAGAACCAAGGTTTGTGCATACTGACCCTCCTTCCACCAGCAAGTCTTTGAAGAGCTCTCCTGACAAAGCTGTAACAGGTTTCGTTTGGACTGGATAGACTAGAACTACTCTGGGATAAATTTCGGCCAGGATTCATGTTTTTCTGTCTCCTATTACGTCTCTTCAAGGTGATTCTGGACCTAGAATAGCATCATGATGTCTTCGAAATCTTTCGAATAGTTGATAATACCAACCTCAAGGACTTGTTGGATTCTGTATCACTGGTTTGCGTATACGCATTGTAAGGCAAGTAGCTATCGTCTTCCGAAGTTGATGTGGCTGACGTTAGCTCAAATGAAGGAGTATTAAGTAGGTTTTTTGGTCGCCTCCAAGGTACAAGAACATCCTGACTCTCGAACTTCCTATGACTTTGTTCCATTGCCCAGACTGATATGATGATTCTTCCTCCGATTCTTAAAACCCTAGCCAACTCACGTATCGCATTTACTCTTCTTTCAGTTGTGGCCAAGTGGTGAATCACAGCTATTGAGATCACAGCATCTAAGCTATCATCACGAAATGGAAGAGACAAGTTGTCCAAAATAATAACCTGAAGAATTCATGTGATGTAATATTTTTGATGAGTACCAATCTTTTGAAATTATAAATTTGATACTAATTTTTCGTACTCACTTCGTTGTCTTTTTCCCTAGCCACATTCGTGAGCCGCAAAGACTTATCTCCGCCTATATTGAAGATGGCATTGTTGAGGCTCAAATACTTTCCATTTCCACAACCTTGAAGAAATAATGATCATAGAGAAATTTTTTTATAGAATTGAAGCACTCACCTATATCACATACTATAGAACCCGGTTCTAAACTGTCCAAAAAGGATTTAACTTTAGGCCAAGGTTTGCTTTGGGGATTGTCGTAGAATTGTTCGTAAACATCGTGAACGTATGCGTTTTCTAGGGCAACACTTCTAGCTAGTCTTTCATCTCCTACTGACATGGCTATTCGTTGTTCTGCGCTTGAATAAAAAAAAATAGGAATATTTCGAATAATCTCAGATTAAGGAAGGGAGAGAGTCTCGTAAATCTTTGAAAAGAAAATGTTATAAATGGAATTAATTTAGATTCCTTCAAATGCTTTCAAGCATGTTGTCATGATTGTATCACACTGATTTTGGATTGATGACAATTTTTTTTTATTTCGTTCACCAACTAACTCACCTACTATTAGGCCAATTGAAAAGTCTCCGATCTGATGCACAGATGGCGGTGCTAGTATTAAATTCATATGATTTTTAGTTAGTACCAACCTTCAAACGATACGTGTCAAAAATTGACAGCAGTCCGACCATTAGTTTGTAGGATATTGCGTTGTGAGTGTAGCTACTTTTGTTATTTGAAAAAAGACGAAAATAAAAGAATTTCGTGTGCTGATAAAATATTGCTTTTTGAAGGGGAAAAATACAGTTGAAGCAAAATCTTGGCTTGATGAAGAGTTTCCGGGGTCTGCACCAGGAAAATCAACCATCATTGATGATGGTATATGGTAAGTTTAAACGTGGTGAAATGAGCACCGAAGACGGCGAACGTAGTGGATACCCAAAAGAGGCTGTCACCGACGAAAAAACAAAAAAGATCACACAATAATTTCTAATGACCGTAAAGTGAAGTTGATCGAGATAGCAGAAATTGTGAAGATATCATCTGAACGTGTACATCGTATCATTCACGAATATTTGTACATGAGAAAGATGTGTGCAAAATGGGTGTCGCGCGAGCTCACACTTGATCGAAAGCAACAACTTGTTAATGATTCTAAGCAGTGTTTTAAGCTGTTTAAGTGCAATAAACCTGAATTTTTGCGTCGATATGTGACAATGAATGAAACATGGCTCTATCAATTCACTCCAGAGTCCAATCGACAGTCAGCTGAGTGGACTGCACACGATAAACCGAATCCAAAGCGAGGAAAAACACAACGGTCAGCTGGCAAAGTTATGGCATCTGTATTCAGGGATGCGCAAGCTATAATATTCATTGATTCCCTTCAAAAGGGCCAGACCATCAACAGCGATTATTATATAATGGTATTGGATCATTTAAAGGATGAAATCGTTAAAAAACGGCCCCATTTGAAGAAAAAAAAGGTGCTGTATCATCAAGACAATGAGCCGTGTCACAAATCAATGAAAGCAATGGCAAAATTGCTTCTGCATCAACCGAATTCGCCAGATCTGACCCCTAGCGACTTTTTCCTCTTCTCAGACATCAAAAGAATGCTCGCTGGAAAGAAATTCAACGCCAATGAAGAGGTAATCGACGAAACTGAGGCCTATTTTGAAGCGAAAGACAAATCTTAATCCAAAAATGGTATCGAAAAGTTGGAAGATCGCTATTATCGCTGTATCGCTCTCGAAGGCAACTGTGTTGAATAATAAAATCGAATTTTACCAAAAAAAATTTTTTTTATGGCAGACTGGGGACTTTTCAATTGGCCTGTTAAATAATAAACATATCTGAGCGAGATAGAAAAATGCAGTAAATGTTCTGGATTTATACAACACGAAGCGATTTATATCGCAGACAAGAATTTCACTATTATATCCACTCCCAAACTTCAACCGATACAGATATATACTTCGTTCGTGACAGTTTGAGGTAAGATGAGTTTATACCTACACCATCGATCTGCCTAGCTATCTAGCTACAAGATATTTATTGAAGGAATTCGTAACTTGTACTCAAAGACTGCATCATGAGAGTTCGTTAACATATCGATTTCGTTCTTTATGCATTTTGTATGTGTTCGAATGGAGAATTCTGTCGATGAAAAATATCTACTCTATAAATTGCAATTAATCAAAACGATAAGAAGTTCAATATTGAATAGACGATCGAAAAGAAAATAGACTTTCCTTCTCAAATAATAATATCGTGTGAATAGTTCTTTGTTGAAAAGTTAGAAATAATAAATTTTGTCATGTCTAATTCCAAACATTTGAATGGAACTAGCAATTTTTATTCCAACTATTATGATTTTTACTAAGTTGGCTAACTTACAGTCACACGGAGCTTCATCCTTTGTAATTGAAAATAGATTCAAATAAAATTTTGTGTGTCCAAAAACTCTTGATTATAGAAGTTAATGATTATAAATGAAGCCGAAGAAATCCTATATAATACTCTGCTAATAAAGCTTTGTTTTCATCGGTTGAAAGAAAAAATTGAAGAGAATTCACAGCTAGAACTGAAATCGATTCTCCAAAACCCGTTGATAAAAAGTGTTGGCTGTGAAACTAGAACTGAATGTGGCTCGCTTGAAGGCTTGGTCCACTCGCACAATTTTTCGCGCTGAATTATCTTCCGTTTTGGCTAGTGCGAAATTTCACTCACAGCGAGTAAATTTCGCTCGAGTGACTTTCGCGAGGGAGTTTCGCTAATGTGAAGGTAGCTTTATGTGTTATTATGCATTAGTTATTGAATAGTGTTTCAAAAGTGGATTGCAATCTAGCGGTTTCATAAATAAAATTATTGTTCAAACTTGAATATTAAAAATGTTTTATGTAATGAAGATGCTTGAAGTGAATTCTCCCTATAGTGTCTTTCATTAAATTTTATGTGACAGTTAGTGTACCCTGTTTTCCAGCATAAACAATTTCAAGAACCAACAACTCTTCGTATTTAGATACGTCCCAATTTGTTAACACTGATTGTGAATTTTTTTATTTTATAATTGTTTATTTTAGAGACCTGAAGAAGGTCATAACCTATGACCGAAATGTCAACTGATAAAACTTTCGAAAAGAAGAAGTTCCAAACGAGAATTTTTTATTCCCTTATAAATTCTTTCAACATATCAGTAGGTAGGAAGTTATCAACATGAAATTTTGCACTAGACTTGAAATTGTCATTATACATCTAAATGCAAATGTTCATCTCTATCGAATATACGTGACGAAGTGATAGAGTAATCTTTTCGAAAAACAAGCTCCCAAAAAGGCATAATTAGAATTCTGCACAATAGCAATATTTGAGTGGTAATAGTGTTCACAGTCACGAATAAATTTTTTATTACGAATCGAAATGAATGAAAAAATATGGAATGTTCCATTGAAAAAAATATCTTTTTATGAAATATTATGACAATGCGACTGTCAATTTGTTTTTTTTTCGGCGGCGAGAAGGCCACTAAAAATTCTACAAGTTTGCCCATTTAACCGCCATCGATTCAGGATTTTAGGGTTGAAATTCTACCTGCAAATAAATTTCAAATTTTATGTAAAATTTTGTTTTGAAAAAACAAATAAAGAGAAGCACTGATGTGTAATCAGGAGTTTTTGAGCGCACGTTCATTCAATATATATGGTAAGTTATTTATTAATCATATATATATATGCTATATGCGCATAAATGACGAGTGCTCGAATATTCCTGACTTTTCTCCTAATGTGTAAGGCGAAAATTCAATTAGTAACATTATATATTACTTGCTGCTTTTGAATGACATCATAATTGAAGTATGTATAATGAAAGTTCAAGTTTTTAAATGGTCTTTACTGAAATAGACCAGATATTGTGAGGTTTTCAAGTGGATTTACAGTGAATAAATAGTAAGAATGAAATGTAAACTGACTAACCAAAGGATTTATGAATAAATGATGTCACACGCATATAATTTCATTAAGAAAATTCATTATGGAGGTAATTGTCACGTGGATACCAAGTACGTTGTCAATTCAGCCCTTATTTCTTTCAATAAAACTTGATTTACTCAATTCAGATATATCTACATGCGAAAAGCCAAAATATCAAAGGAAACCAAAATTTTCAAAATGAAATCAGGGAAAAGTAATAGATGCAATAGGTTAGTTAATTATGAATCAACATCTAAATTACATGTCAGTTGATCAAACATTTCGACTCTTCGAGTTTATTTATAATATTTTTGTTTGGTTCCGCATCCATTAAAAGTAAATAAAGAATGGAAGGCCATATATGGTAAGTTATTTATTAATCATAAGAGTGCGCTATATATATGCTATATGCGCATAAATGACGAGTGCTCGAATATTCCTGACTTTCCTCCTAATGTTTAAGGTAAAAATTTAATCAGTAATATTATATATTACCTGCTGTTTTTGAATGACATAATAATTGAATTATAATGAAATTTCAAGTTTTTAAATAGTCTATACTGAAATAGACCAGATATTGTGAGGTTTTCAATTAGATTTACAGTGAATAAATAGTAAGAATGAAATGTAAACTGACTAACCAAAGGATTTATGAATAAAAGATGACACACGCATATAATTTCATTAAGAAAATGCATTATGGAGGTAATTGTCACGTGGATACCAAGTACGTTGTCAATTCAGCCCTTATTTATTTCGATAAAACTTGATTTACTCAATTCAGATATATTTACATGCGAAAAGCTAAAATATTAAAGGAAACCAAAAATTTCAATATGAAATTAGGGAAAAGTAATAGATGCAATAGGTTAGTTAATTATGAATCAACATCTAAATTACATGTCAGTTGATCAAACACTTCGACTCTTCGAGTTTATTTATAATATTTTTGTTTGGTTCCGCATCCATTAAAAGTAAATAAAGAATGGAAGGCCGAACGAACAAGGCGAAAATATTCCTGAATAAATAATGAATCTTTATCTGATACACATATAATTTCATTCAGAAAATTCATACGGTGGCTGTTTTTACGGCTACAACCCTTGTTTCGTCAACGAAACGAGCCGATACACGAAAATTCAAACAGAAAATCATCGGCATACTTATTGATCGTTCGTGGCTCTCTCTTTTCCTTAACCCATATAGATATTTTACGTCAGTTCATCGTTCATTCACAGCATTTACTCCCACCGACTGACATCAGTTGGGGGAAACGCGAAGAAGATCGAAAATCGAGCACTTGCACAACGATCGACAAGGAGATAAAAGGAAACGTCGGCTATGGAGATGCACAAGATGAAATTGCAGGTTACCTCAGATTTCCACAGCTCCAAGGAGGGTTAGTCCTGATGGCTGGCTAGACGGCCCAACTCGAGGGTGTTGTTTCTGTCACCACATACTCTTCCAAGCGCGGCACCTGTATCGTACGTAGCCGCGCCGAACATGTCACTAGATTTCGTTTCAGGACTTCACTGGAGTGTGGAGTGATTTTGTGTGTGGGCGCCCGATGACGTCAAAGGAAGGAGCCATGCGCCGCCGCCTTTGCAATTTCCACCCCCTGTTTGTCTGCACCAATTTTGAATCGTTATTAATCGCGGAGACGTTGGAGGTTGGAGGGACGCTGGTTTTTGGGCCGGATGATGAATGCTTGACGCTCTTGATGAGGGGATGGGGTTTGTGGGTCTGGCGGCCCTGTGAAGTCATAGGGTGTCCTTTTTAATTTTCGGGCTCGGTTTTTATTACGTTGATGCGACGTTTTATATGATCGGTTGGAAGGGTCCGGCTATTTTTCTGTTTGCTTCAAATCATTTTTTTTTATTTCGAAATACAGAGTGTTTCCGAATTTCTGATATAGGGGTCCCACAGGGATCTATTCTAGGACCAATCATATTTATTCTCTTCATTAATGACTTGCCAGATCATAGTTGATTTTCTAACCTTCCAACATTGTTTTATTGCAATGTTAGGTCGAAGGGTGTATTACTACTCATTTTTATGGCTTCTAGAATATACCATATCAAGTTATTCCTCTAATTTTTATGTTTTATCTATAGCATTCGAATATTCAAACTATAAGGGTTTCCATACATCATCTTTGTTGAACGCTGAAGATTACTATAAAATCTTGGGAGTTAGTCAGAATGCGAGCAGTTCTGAAATAAAGAAAGCTTATTATAAATTAACGAAAAAGTATCATCCTGATGTGAATAAGGAAGATCCATCAGCAGCTTCAAAGTTTCAGGAAGTGTCTGAAGCTTATGAGGTAAAATTCAGTCTATTTATTTGGTCTAAATGATGAAACGAGATCTTTAGATATTGGGGGATGACACTTAACGCAAACAATTTGATCAATGGGGTGCTACTGCAGAACAGATGGGTGGAATGGGAGGACCTACAGGCACTGGCACTTCTTATGGTCCTGATGGTTTCAGCCAAAGTTGGGCATACCAGAGTACCATAGATCCTGTGAAGTCATAGGGTGTCCTTTTCAATTTTCGGGCTCGATTTTTATTACGTTGATGCGACGTTTTATATGAGCGGTTGAAAGGGTCCGGCTATTTTTCTGTTTGCTTCAAATCATTTTTTTTTATTTCGAAATACAGAGTGTTTCCGAATTTTTGATATAGGGGTCCCACAGGGATCTATTCTAGGACCACTCATATTTATTCTCTTCATTAATGACTTGCCCGATCATATAACGAGGTATATAACTTTAAGTTGGCATTACTATTCAAGATGGTGACCGATTTAACAGCTGTCAAGTGATTTATTCTCAGTTTGGTTTGGCAATTCATCATGAATAGACTCACGCCTGAACAACGCTTGCAAATAGTGCAATTTTATTTCGAAAATAATGGCTCTGTGCGGAATACGTATCGTGCACTACGTCCATTTTATTTTGTTTAGCGATGAAGCGCACTTTTGGTTGAATGGCTACTTCAACAAACAAAACTGCCGCATTTGGAGTGAAGCTAATCCTCAAGTGTATGTCGAAACACCGTTACATCTAGAAAAACTGACTGTTTAGTGCGCTTTATGGGCTGGTGGAATCATTGGTCCGTACTTCTTCAAAAACGATGATGGCCAGAACGTTACAGTCAATGGTGATCGGTATAGAGCCATGATTACTAACTTTTTCATTCCTGAATTGAAAAACCATGATATCGAGGAGCTGTGGTTCCAACAAGACGGCGCAAAATGTCACACAGCTCGTGCCACAATCGATTTATTGAAATACACGTTTGGTGACCGCCTAATTTCACGTTTTGGACCTGTTAATTGGCCTCCAAGATCTTGTGATTTAACACCGCTAGACTACTTTCTGTGCGGCTATGTAAAGTCATTGGTCTATGCGGATAAGCCACAAACCCCATTTGGAAGACAACGTTCGCTGTGTTATTGCCGATATACGGCCACAAATGTTGGAAAAAGTCATCGAAAATTGGACCTCCAGATTGGACTACATCCGAGCCAGCCGTGGCGGTCATATGCCAGAAATCACATTATTTAAAATGTAATGCCATTATCCTACGGATAAATAAAATTCATGTTAATCGAATAATCCATTGTTGTTTTATAGCAATTTAAAGTTCTATAGCTCTAAAAAAAAACACCCTTTATAATATAATTTCATGGGGAAATGCAGATAATGTCCATAGGATACTAATTCTGTCACAAAAACGTGTACTGCAGATGATTTTTCAGATTAGAATACCGGCTTCCTGCAAACCAATATTTATCAAAAATAAAATAATGACTGTTCCTTCCCTTTTAATCTACCGATGTTTAGTTTATGTCAAGAATAACATCACAAAATTTGAAAATTTAAGTGATAGCAATACCTATGACACTAGAAATAAATATCTTCTGTCCTTCTCTAAACACAGAACTTCAAAATACGAGTCTCCTCCTCATTATCAGCGTGCTAGGGTTTTTAATAATCTACCACAGCAGATACGATCACTTGAAATCTGGGTATTCAAAAAAATCGTGAAAAATATGCTGCTTTCGATAGCATACTATAGTATTAAGGAATTCACTGATGATTCAGATTTCCCTAAATTTGGTTGAGAATTCTATTTAGTTAGGGAATAAATGCATAAGTATATGTGTACATGTTCCATTTATTAGTGCATAGTGGGTAAATTGTTACTTTGTAGTTTTTAGGATATGTATTTGTATTAGTATTATTGTAATTTTTTTGTTTGTTGACATGTCCCATACATATTTATATGTCTAGAGGGAATAAATAAAGATTAATTGATTGAATTAGACGTGAACCTTGGGGGACGTGTTGGTATGACTCATTTTCTATCGTTTGAGACATATTTAGTGATAACCAAAAATCAACAGTTTACGAGATATTTGAGTTCATGTGACTTTTAAAAGATTTCTCACCTTACATCATTTTTCTTCAATTTTTTATACGTTTACCAAATTTGATTATAATTTTGGTTTATTTTCGTGGCCAGCGAGAAGTCTGGATCTATCTCCGTTAGAGTAGACGAAGCAACGAGAAGATAGATTGAGGGTAAATTTCAGGCGGAAAGTAACAACTGAAGAAATAAAAAAGAGGTCACGTGCTTGTCTAAAGAATGGTGGAGGCCATTTCAAACATAATTTATGAATACATTTCCTACTGATATTTTGAGTAAATTGCAATAAAAAATATTTAATTCATTATTTTCCTTTCTTCGCTTTTTTCCTTCCTTAGAATGCAAGCACTAGTTCTTGTTTTGTAACGAAAACTTTTTTAGAAAATATAGAAGGAATTTGGCAAGTTTTTGAAATAATTTTGTGTTACATAAATTGTGGAATTCGGAAATTGCAGTTATATTAGAAATTTACTATTTTTTCATCATATACCAACATTCAAATTATACCTATACTGATTCTTATTCAACAAAAAATACATCATAATTTTGCATTTTCCATAAATATCATATTTTTCTGATGAAAATAATCCAAAATTCAAAACTTGGCGAACGCAAAAAAATTGACGAAAAATGAAGTAAGGTAAGAATTTTTTTTAAAAACACAAGAACTCAAATATCTTGGAAGGTTTTCGGTTATCAATGAAAATGGTTCCATCGACAGCAAATGAGTGATACTTCAAGGTTCACGTCTAATTTGGAAACACCCTGTATATTAGCAATCAAATTTGAGTATACTTTGAAATTGTATGCATTACAAGTATACTGAAAATTATTCATTTAAGGCACAACGGGCTGGAAGATAGCGCTGAGCAGCAAAATGCTGAAGAAAAAGCGCTGAATTCTATGCTGGAATCAAATATTTACGTTGAGTTTACGAACGCTATTTCACATCAGTTTTCTTTTCAGTCTTCAGTTCAGAGGATAAGGTTAGAATACTTTGTGTTAATTTAATAACTAATATTTTCAATTTTTTTTAAATTTTGTGCATTTTTTTTTATAAGAAAGACTATTAAATATTTATAGTGAGTTCTGGGATATTCTTTTTTGACCCATATTCCTAGCACTAGGCAAGACGTAAAAATTCTGATTTCTAAAATCATTCAATTCATAATTCAAAACTACCTTTTTGACGTATAGCTTTTTTTTATGAGAGAACTAAGATGCATAGAATACCTGGTGTGTTTACTGATTCGATTTTGTTTCAGACTTTTTGAGAGACCCACCTGTTGCTTTGGTGGTGTGCTTCACCAGAGTGCTGTAAGGTGGCGCTCTTTAAAATTTTTCGAATTCCCGCATCTGCCTGGTGCCGTTTAAAAAGGAAATACTGATTTTAGACACTGCAAATATTCACAATAAATTACAATTCAGTTCATATCGAATTTTTACTCAAATGAATGGAATATAATGACAGACCATAGAATATAAAATATTATTGTTCTATACTCAAAGTTCACGACAAGAGCGTAGAAATAGGGGGATACTGGGGGTAATTACACGGTGCTCCTAAATTGGAGATACAAATGAAAATGACAGATTTCCGGATCATTTTAAGAGAAAAAGTCCTATAACATGAGACCCCAAACATTTTGTTTTGAGATACATGTGTTGAAGTTCAAGTTATTTTCTCGTATAACCTTCCCTTCACAAGATATTTAATATGAATTGGCCATAGATATTCCAGTTTAAAGTTTTCACTATGTGATATGCTAATTTTGAATGCAAATCTACAGGGTGATATATTTTCTGGAAGGATGCCTGCTTCCTTCTATCAAAACTATATTTTGGTGAATGGCTGTTAGTTTAGAAAAATGTAGAAAAAAAACTCTGGTCCAGTACTACACTTTTTGGTTTGTTATAGTTTTGTCGTATCTGCTATCGATTTCGAGAAAAATCTCTAGTAATCTTCAGGAAAATCCAAATTATTATGAAGATTCAGCTAGTAAGCTCTAATGAATTATAAGTTTTGGTATTTATTTACCTAATCTGTAGCGAAGATTAATAAATATTTGATAAACTGTACGACACACTAGAAACAACCTGTATATTGAAAGCAAAGCCTTTGTGGGCTCAAAATTATCCAAGTATTTTCTCATTTTCCTTCGTAACTCTTATTTGAGAACAAGGTAAGAACAACCGAAATAGTAACAACAATAATTATTTCGAGTAATTTGGTTCAAACTTCATTATCAAACTTCTTTTTCTAACATTACAGATATGAATAAAAGTTGTGGTCAAAAATTTTTTTTTCGATTATCCCTCCCCAAGAAAAAAAAGATCTACGCCCTTGGTTCACAAGATTCGAGAATTGAGAGAAATGTCAAATGTAAACGATGTATGCGCCATCTGAAAAGCCCGCGATCCCTCGAAATCAAGTAGGTATATAAATCCGAAAAATCTCCCGTTTTGTCTGAAAGTTTTACAGGTATAAGTAGACACACCAGGTATTCTATGCATCTTAGAGAGAACTATGAAACTAATAACTTCAATAAAATAAAATTATAAGGCCAGAAGTAAAAGACTAATTATTCAGTTTTCAGGTTGTGAAAATTCAGTGTTCTAAGAGAATTGACATCTGACGGTCGCCTTCTGATAAATTCATGCCGAGATGGCCACTACCAAAAATTTTATCGGTATTTTGAAAAAAACACATATTAGTTCAGCTCTAGGATATCAATTTAAGAAAGACAGTGCTCGATCACTTCATTTCTGCAGATCATGTAGTAAATCAACTCTTGTCAATCTGTACTTTCCAAGTTTCAGAAGTAATATTTTATCTCGTAAGTTGATTTTCTAACCTTCCAACATTGTTTTATTGCAATGTTAGGTCAAAGGGTGTATTACTACTCATTTTTTATGGCTTCTAGAATATACCATATCAAATTGTTCCTCTAATTTTTATGTTTTATCTATAGCATTCGAAGTTTCAAACTATAAGGGTTTCCATACATCATCTTTGTTGAACGCTAAAGATTACTATAAAATCTTGGGAGTTAGTCAGAATGCTAGCAGTTCTGAAATAAAGAAAGCTTATTATAAATTAGCGAAGAAGTATCATCCTGATGTAAATAAGGAAGATCCATCAGCAGCTTCAAAGTTTCAGGAAGTGTCTGAAGCTTATGAGGTAAAATTCAGTCAATTAATTTGATCTAAATGATAAAACGAGATTTTTAGATATTGGGGGATGACACTAAACGCAAACAATTTGATCAATGGGGTGCTACTGCAGAACAGATGGGTGGAATGGGAGGACCTACAGGCACTGGCACTTCTTATGGTCCTGATGGTTTCAGCCAAAGTTGGGCATACCAGAGTACCATAGATCCTGAAGAACTTTTCCGTAAAATATTTGGTCAAGCCGGGTTTGGCAAAAATAGTGCAAATTTTGAAGATTTTGCGGAATCCAATTATGGATTTGGAGAAGCACAAGAGGTAAAACTTATTGCATTTCTTTCAAATTATTTCACAATTTTACTTTCAGGTTATTGTGAAACTGTCATTCTCTCAAGCAGCTCGTGGTATAAACAAAGAAATAAATGTAAATGTAGTAGATACTTGTCCTAAATGCAGAGGTTCTAGAGCTGAACTTGGTACTAAAGCCACACGTTGTAGTTATTGTGATGGTACCGGTATGGAAAGTGTTACAAGGGGACCTTTTATCATGAGATCTACTTGTCGTTATTGCCAAGGCTCAAGGATGTTCATTAAACACAAATGTACAGAATGTGAAGGAAAAGGATCTACTGTTCAAAGAAAAAAAGTTGTTGTACCTGTACCAGCAGGTAAGAATATCAGAATTTTATTGTTCATTGTCAGTAATCATTCATAGAAAAAAAATTTAATATAGTTCACGTTTTTAAATGTATGAAAAAAAAGTCTTCCATCCGCCCTCCAGAGCTATTCTTGAAAACTAAAGGAAACGTGAAATTTTATACAAAAATCAAATGTTGTACTGTATTGATCTTTTTGCTCAAAAGTATGATACATGAATTTTTAAAGTAAAAAATCAAGGAAACAAAATCAAAAATTTAACAATTCAACAAGAAATTTATATATGTATTGCTACAATGATAGGAAATGAAATATTTACTGTAATGTCCTATCACTTATATTTTTTGAGCTATAAATTTTTGAAATATTTTTTTATTATTTGACCATCACGTAAAGCAATTAGAGAGTACTTGGGTTGAAACCATCCTCTTATATATTTTTTTCGCTTGGTTAACTGCCTTTTTTGAATGATTTGAAATCTTTAGGAAATAATAATCCACACCATAGTATAAAATTTGTAGTGTTTTCAAACATATTTTTACAGGTATTCAAGATGGCCAAACTGTGAGAATGTCAGTTGGACAAAAAGAATTGTTCATAACATTTAGAGTAGAAAAATCGAATTATTTCAAAAGAGATGGTGCAGATGTCTACACTGAGGCTGAAATATCTGTGGCGCAAGCAGTTCTGGGAGGTACCATAAGAATTCAAGGAGTTTATGAGGATCATACAATACAGGTAAAAATATTTCTGTTAAAAGACGATCATTGGTGCTAGTTTCACCTGAGTTCATTTTTAGGTTATGCAAGGAACATCCTCTCATACTAAAATTAGGTTAAGCGGTAAAGGCTTGAAAAAAGTGAATGGATATGGTAGTGGGGATCATTATGTGACTTTCAAAATAGATGTACCAAAAACATTAAATGAAAAACAGAAAGCTCTCATGCAAGCTTATGCTGAATTGGAAAGCAATACACATGGTCAAATCTTTGGTGTGACATTTAAGAAAAACGGTAAGTGTTATGTTGGGTATGGTCGGTATATCACTGAAAATTTCAGAGCGGTTTCTATCGGTTTCCAATACTTCAGGTGATTTGCTTTGTATATACAAACTGTTTGCTACTTGGCATTGATCAATAAAATTTTGCCTTGACAGAAGTTTGGAGGTTATTATTTGCTAATCTCTTGTTATTTTTCTTCTATGAGGAAATAATTAGCCCTAGTGCTTTCAAAGACATTTTTGTGATTGACTCTTTTCTCTCCAAGAATGTTCATAAGCAATAATCTGAAAATTACTAAAGACAAGATGAGTGGAAGTGGTTACCGAACTTTAAAATGTTAATTGATTTAGATCTAAGTTGAAAATAAAATAGATAAAAGAAATAAGTGACACAATATCTGTGGTAACAATTAAAAATGAATTATATGGATCTTATTTTTGATATGTCTTTGAATTATAAAGGAGGGGTGTGATCTTATAAAATTTGTAAGCGAAAAAGATATATTTGATGAAGTCAATACAGTCAATACATTACTTACATTTGATTCTATAATCAACATCAATGAAGAATATGAAGACATTCTCCTGCTTTTGTTCTGCTCAAACGTTTGTCTTAATTTTTTACCCAAATTTTCTTTGACAGGAGACAAACCAAATGATATGCCTTACTCAGGATCAGAAGAAAATATTGAAGCAAAACAAAAGGAGGGGGCTGGTCTTCTTAGTCGCATAAAAAACGCTATCTTTGGATGATCTGTTTAGTTACTTATTGCAAAATATGGGTAACAAAATGGAATTATGATACTGAGAACAAACTAAATTACAGAAATTCTTTTAGGTGAGAAAATAAGTTCGACTGAAGGCTCTGATATTCTGAATGCTATAAAGCAAGTTCTTGAAGGTAAGAATGATGAAAACCTTAAAAACAACGTTAATGATCATGAGAATAATAGGACGATCGAAAACAAAGAAGAAAAATTGAGCAGCAACAAAACAGAACAACAAAATTCGAAATCTAATACTAAAGAAGAAAATGAAGAACTCAGTGATGTGGAAGAAGCTAAACAAAAAGTAGCTTAAAGTAGCAGAATAATGGACATTGTATTTCAGTCGAATAAATTTTCCTGACTAAGTGATAACATAAAACTGTAGAATTTATCTGAGCATATGTATATTTGATCTATGTTGATGAATTAAAATCTTAATGCTCTTATTCATTGTTTTTTATTTATTTTTTCAGATGAGTTTTTTTTTTTTCAAATATGGATAACACAAACTCTGGTTATAGCTTTGGAAAGGTTAAATGGTTTTTAACAATTAGCAAACTCGCCCAAGATATTCAAACCTGCACCTACCCTGAAAATTTCAAGTTAAGCAAATTCTGTTTGAGAGTGATTGTGTACTCGGTGACCGAGCTGAATTTGTTTACATCTAAATTTCTTCATCGGTGAGTCAAACCTAATAGTTTAAGACCAGTGTCAACTCAAATCTAAAAAATTGAAGATATTTGGGTAAAATTATTCCCACTTTTCCCTTCAAGCAATAACCAAAAATATTCACAACTTCGAAGATTTTGGCAGAAAAAGCTTCAGGTGAATATCAAATTCACTAAAGATGCAAAAGCTCCAGTAACTTTTATCTGTTTCTTTACCAGATTAATGAATAAACATAGGGTATGGTCCGTATATCGCTGAGAATTTCAGAGCGGTTACTAGTAGTTTTCAATGTTTCAGGTAACTTGCTTCGTATTTACGGACCGATGACCGATTGTAACTTGTCATTGGTCAACCAAATTCTTCTTTGACAGAATTTTGGAGGTTATAAATAGTTGATCTCTTTTAATTTGTAAACAACATCGAGATAGAATAAAAAGGAGACGACATGACGTAACTTAATGCGGACCAGTTCGCCAATTTGGATGTAGATCTCTGTCAATTTTTGCATATCCATATTCTAAATATATTATAATTTATATGGCAGGATTTGTTGTATATTATTTGGAACAAAAAAATTGTTTTTGAAAAATGCTTAGACTGTTGTTTCCGGAAAAGCTCTGTATGACCTTAGTAAAAGGATAGTAAGCCAACCGCCGTTTGACGGCAAGGAAATAGTCACCAGGGGTCACTACTGTAGTTGGATTTGGAGAAGTAACTCGATAATAGATAGCGCTGAATCATGAGCTATAGATGGCGCAGAAATAATACGATAATTCATTCAGAGGCGTGGTTGAAAAGGGGTCGCATGACATTGCCAACAATTTTTATGTTATTATTAAGTTATCACAAATACACGCCACTGGCGTAAATGCTTATTACAGAGCAGAAAAAATATCAAAATATAGAAAGCTTCTGACCACTCTATTTCAAATATTTTAGTTCTTCAAAATAACACCGATTTTTTCAGAGGGCTCCACTTTACGGACCAATTTTTGACAGTAAAATTCTAGTAAAACGTGAGTACAACTAGATGGCGTTCAACATCAACAAAATCGAAAAAAGGACTACACTGGCTTACTATCCTTTCCTTATACTATGGTATGACAGAGAAAGGAGTGATGACATCAGAAAGCTGTGTGAAGCGGAGAAAATCGGGGAACAGAAAGGAAGAATGGAACGCACACATAGAAAGAATGGGGCAAGACAGAATGGTGAGGAAGGCAAGGTATAAACCACCTCTAGGAAGGAGAAGTATCGGTCGACCCAGAAAGAGATGGTGCGATAACTTACGCACCTAATAGAGACGTCATCGATGAAGAACAAGCTCCAAGCCTATGTGGAAGGGGGAAGAAGAAGAAGAACAATGCTTAGACTGCTAAAAAGTGATGAACAAAGGTTATTTTTGTATTCCATCATTGAAAGTTTACTTAATCCGACCTTGATCTCCAAATTTAGTAATGGCATTAGCCCCGCCTACTGGTCACGTTTTTTTCTAGCAGGATAACAGCTTATAGCGTCTCCTTTCTGTTCTATCTCAATGGTAAACAACTAAATGTTCTTAATGTCTCTTAAGGGTATTTGTTTCATAATTAAAATAATAAAGTTTTTGAGTGTTAGATCTCATGGGAAATGTTCATAAACATTAATTATGACAACTTTTAATAGCATGCCAGGTCATATCAAGAATTCATTAAAGTGTACATTAAATAATTTCAAAAACTTAGTTATGTCAACTATAATAACAACATAATTGTTGAATGATAGTTGTATTACAATAAATAAATTAATAAATTAAAATGACAACTGCCAAGCCGAGTGGGCGTGGTTACCGAACCTAACCAGAATAAAAGTACGGTTGCTCTGGTGACAGATAACTCACCGAAGTTTGAGGAAATCGTCAACGGTTTTTGAGGAATTTCACATATACGGACCATCAACTTACTAACCATACCCATAATGTGGTAAAATTTTAGTTCCAATCTTTAGACAAATTTTTTGGCACATATACAACTCCATATGTTGAGAAGAAAGTTTACACCTGCTCCACAGAAGAAAAAAAGGAACAATAGAAATGATTAATTACTTAAAGGAAATTTTTATTCAATATCAAAAGCTACAAATATAATAAATACAATTTGAACTTAAACTTTGGTACCTTAGCTCTAATTCGAAAAAACAGAACTTTTGTCAGAATATCGAGTGGCAATTGTAAATAATAAGTTTTTTTTTAGAATTTGCTATCCTTTAATACTAAGGAAAGCTTTTTTTTGGTATTGTTATAGGAGTGAATTTAAAATAATTATAGTAAGAGAGAGAATAGAACATAATTTAGTAGATGGTCAATGCCATTTTTGCCCTTAATGTCAAGTTTTTTCTATTAACTTATAAGACGAAATATAAGGGTGGTTCTTTGTTAATAATGTCTTATTACACCCAGTCTTTAAATATAAGTACAACAAACTAAGGATGCTGAATGCACAAAGTTTATAAACTAACTATACATAAACATTCATTTATACATTTTAATACCTAAACATTAACAAAAGATTAGATTTACCATTCGCTTCCTACTGTTACAGGCATGTGGAATATTCATTTCACAGAAATAAAAAAAATAAACAGTAAGCTAATTGTTCACATTTGCTGTGCTGTCTTTGTAGCTTCTATGAGCTAGCTTTTAATAAGCATTTCAAAAATATTTATATTATTCAATTCATATAAATTTTCTAAACTATGAATTGAATAATCTTATTTCTTGCTAAGTACAGTCGTTAACCTGATTTCTCTCGAGAGCAAAAATTTTGAAAATTAATAGGTTGCAAAAATACCAACTTCATGAAAATAGGAAACGGTTCATAGAGAATTTGGCACTTTCATTCAACATTTTTTTTGTACAGGCTTCTCGACACTTTCCAGCAGCACATTTATATCACTGAGAAACTGTTATAATACTTCTTTGGCTGATCTAGACTGCAGAATGCTTCCCTGTTATAGTACCCGGTTTTGTATACACTTTTCCTCCTTCGTATTCAACAGACATTTGGGTTTCTCCGTTTGGCTGGTCACGGGTTTTCAAAGGCTCTGTCTCATCTCTAGAAAAAGAACCCAAATGTGCAATTTTAGAAATGAAATTTGAATCTTAATGAGCAATATCATATAAATCATGCAATAAATAAACTGAATAAAGGAAATCCTTAGTAAGTCATTCTGTTCTCATAGGCAGCAAACAAACCTAGAGAGAATCATACACTAAGCAACACAGAAAGGGATATCAAGTAATAATTTAATAATTTAGAAAACAGATCACTTATATCAAAGGATTTATAATTTCTTTAACACCTATTAAATTTTAATTCAAAATTTGAAATAAATAATGATTTTTGGATGAATTACAGAACAGTAGAAATCATGCAGGTTGTTTATGATTGAGGACTAAGATTTAAAATCCAAAAATATACACAAAAAGGTTGTTTACATAAGCAACTTTAATGAATAACTTTAAATGCGAATAAAGGATAATCATTTTTGACTACTTTCAATCATGAACACTTCTTATTTCGAACATTTATTCATTTCATGCGAATTTTACTCATTCATATTATATCAGTAACATTCATCATGCTTTTTCATTTCTTGAGTAATTATTACCATTGTATAAAGATTATATTTCAGGACCGTTCAAATAATATTCTTGAATATTCCATATTAGATTCAGGTAGAACAATCTGAATTGAAGTCAATGCTTCATTATTTTAGTATATGATGCAAGAAATATCTTTATTTAATTACATAGCATTTCAAGAATTCTGAACTCTGGAAATGTTTTTCATTTGTTATTAAAGTTACTTTGAAATAGTTCTGCTTCGAATGATGGACCGATAATTGAATAATATTTTTAAAATTAGAACACTGGGAGAAATCAATACGAGTTGTATTATTGTCACTGTGTGTGAAAATTTCGTATCTATCTCTCATACTTCAGCAACGAAGTGTTGTGGGGTTAGAAAAATAAAAAAATTCAATCTTGCCTATGATTATTAGGAAAAATCACCCTATTATGTTATATTCCACATTTTTGGAATCAGTATCAGTTGAATTGTTGGGTATTTTGTAGAATTGTTTTGAAATATGTGCAAATATGCAATTATAAAAAAAAAATATGACTTATCAATTATCACTAAATTAAATCTGTGTTCATATCGTGAGAATCAATTTCGAGAAACTACCGTTGTCCTATTATAATCTTTTTGCAATGACATTACTGAGTATATCTGGATATCAAGGTATATCTCAATATAATAATATTGTGTATAATTTGCAGTTGATCGAGTTCTTGGAGTTAGGCAGTGATCTATTATGATAATGAAGAATCAAAATCGGCAAATTTTCGTCCATATTCATATATATATATATATTCAGATATACTAAGCATAAAGTATTTTACAAATAAAAGAGCATGCCACTCAATAGATGGATGCTCTTACGTTGGTGTGGGTATCAGTTTGACCGGCATGGGCAAGTTGAGACTGTTTGGATGAGCTGGTGCTGCTTTATAACTGCAATAAGGCAGGGGAAAACGCCAACTGTATAAACTAAAATTCAATCTAATCAAGAGACTAAGTTCTGAGACAACTGTGTTGGTGTAAAACAATCCCAAACATTAAAAAAAAAACACTGCAACCTTAGACTATAGTTTCTTATATCCTCTTTTAGTGTGAAATAGCATGATTAAAAAATAATAGCTCATAAATTAGCGGACCTCAGAAATTTAGTTTTGGTTTCAGTGACACAATTAATTTTGAAAAAACTGATTTTCAAACCAGGGTCATTAGTTCTAAAATTACAGTTAAACTCAAATTCAGTAATAAAATGGCATTTGAGGATAACCAATGAAGGACATTTTTGTCATTATTACTGTGGACAATTCGTAGCCAACAATGGACTAGTTTAGTGATGTTGATAATACTATATTTGACACGATAGAATTAAAATATAGAGCAAAACTGATAAATCAGTGAACAAATTTCGAAAATCCATCAATAAATGACTGAGAAATAGATTATTTAAATTTATGTATTTTAGCGCGGAACGTCTTTGGTCTGTGACGTCACGGCTCTTGCCTGTGATCGCTACACCATAAATTACGTTTAAATATTTAGCCGCGCCAAGGCTCTCGCGCCGTTTGTAGTTGTACAGTGTAATTTTAACTCGAGTTTTGTTTTTATGTCACCATAATGGAAGAAGGCTTCGTGAAAGGACAAAGTGACAATTTGCCTAAAATAGATATATTCGCAGTGATGGAGTTTTTTTCTTCAAATCCATCTTAGGTCAGTGCAGAAATAAAAGGAGTTAAACTTTTCAAGTAAGTATCTACTTTTGAGTTTGCTTCATCATGGTTCAACTTATAACGATGATTTATTTAAAAAACGTTTCATAAACAGTTTGTAGTTGAGTACTGGTTGTTGAAGTCTATCAATGGCAAAACATATTTATGTGAGGAGTAAAAAGTAAAAATAGAAAAAAGTAATTTATATGTATGTATGTAGTAAGTTATTTCAGCCATCGTGTAACGAACAAAACACGACACGAACGGCACAAGTGATTGTACACCAATGAATTCGTAAGCACTCTGCGAATACCAGTCGCCTCGTGTAAGTGGCGTGACGTCACACACTAGACGCTGCGTACTATGAAATTATTCTTCCAAGCGCAACTTCAAAGTCCCATAACTTTTTCATTTCTAGAGATATTTCAATGATTCTTCCACATTTTTGTTTCATTTTACTTAAATTTTTAGAATTAATCCTTAACAAAAAAATGAAAACTAGTCCATTCTAGTTTATGAAAGCGGACATTTGTTATTTGTGAATAGTGTGAATATTTTGAGAATGTGATGACGAATGGAAATTATAAAAAACAGTATGAATTTGTAACCTCAACCTTGAGTATTTGTGTAGTTATTAATTTCTCGAATGAACTTTTTATTACCTTCCCAATTTTTGATCTTCCTCATCATGTTTTGAGCTCCCTCTATAGCACAGTGTTGCCAAGATTCCAGTTCTATTGACACAAAAGCAGGCTATGTCAACAACCAGAAGGACCAGAAGAATGGCAGCAAGTACAATTCCGATGATTGCACCACTAGAAATAGCCGGACTTTCTGCAGGAATTACAGTATCCATACCTAGAGAAGAAATGTCACTGTTCATTTACGCTCCAAAGCAATTTCAGAAAGACTGAACTAGATAACTAGGAGTTAGTTTGTTAGTTGTATTGTGATATGATGGAAGGGTGTTTTATTGTCCGAAGATGGTAGAAATTTGTAGAATGATTAAATTTATGTGATAAAATGTAACATTTATCGCATAACACTTAGAAGTACGGTATTTTTGGAACATCATTTTTTCATTTCTAAAGATTTGTTTCTAACTGGAGATATCCTCTGAAAAGAACAGAAATTCTTCATTTTCGAAAAATGATTCGAAATTGATTTGGAAAAATCATATGAAAAAACATCGAAAAACGTTCATATTCCTCATTTCCGTTTTTTCCTCTCGAGTTATATGGCCGAAAAAATTTCTATTCATAATTTTTCATAAACTCACCAGGAAAAACTTAAAAGCGGTCGAAATTATGGTTGGTGTAAATGTTCATAATATACAGGTGGCCATTTGAAAACGAAACAGACGAGATTACAGACGAAATAAAGTTTTTCGATAGAAATGCTCGGACAGGTCGATTTCTGTTTCGAGGGGGACAACTTAAGATGTAGGTTAAGGACGCATAGCGCTTCAACCCTTGCTACTACAACCCTCACCCCCAAATTTTGAATAGGGAAGATGGGGTGAGTGATACCTCAATTTGAAGGTATTTTTATACTGATTTCAGCACAGTAATTGTTTTTTCATTTTATGCATTAGTTCTCGAAATATTCATGCGTTAGTTAGTAAGGAAGCCACAGTCATGGTTGTTTTGAAGCTCAAAATGTCGATTTTTCACAAAACACTACAAGTGCCATGAAAACACTACTTCATTTTCAAATACTTAGTTAAGAATATTTCGAGAACTAATGCATAAAATGAAAAAACAATTACTGTGCTGAAATCAGTATAAAAATACCTTTCAAATGAGGTATCACTCACCCCATCTTCCCTATTCAAAAATTGGGGGTGGGGGTTGTAGCAGCAAGGGTTGAAGCGCTATGCGTCCGTAACCTACATCTTAAGTTGTCCCCCTCGAAACAGAAATCGACCTGTCCGAGCATTTCTATCGAAAAACTTTATTTCGTCTGTAATCTCGTCTGTTTCGTTTTCAAATGGCCACCCTGTAGAATGTTAATAATGTTCAATTTGATATCTAAACTAAACTAGTTCTATAACATATCATGCTGGTTCAAATAAAATCAGCAGCTTTCATATAAAAAAAACCCAAATATAGACATGGTTCCCAAATAAGATTCAAAACTTAAAAGGGGATGTTACATATAATCCGTTTTTATCGTGGATTTGTGAAACAGTGTTGTATTAGTGATATTATCAAAAACAAAACATCAGAAAGAATAACATCATGCTGAGCACTGAAGAATCTAAAAAGCAGGTTTTACTACTTGTTAGCCTATTTATTGGTGTTCCAAATAAAAAGATATGATGAGTAGAATATTTTTTATTTCGTTACTTTTTGCTATCTTTTTATTGTAGAACCAGAAAGTTCTATCTACGTACATTTTCAGGTCGTTTCCTTTCAGTTGCTCTCAAAGAAGCTCACTTAAGCAACACTTTACATCACTTCACAAAAGCAGTCACTGAATGAGTTTCGAAGTGAAAAAAATAACATTAATCATCTATTCCATGATTTAATTCAACTTCATATTGACATCTTAACTGTTCTGTTAATTTATACATTGTTTTCTTAACTTAAAATATCCACAAATTGAGTTCATGTTCAGGATATAAAAAGAGTTCATTAGAATCGAAAAACAACCCTTACACTTACACAGATATGTAGATTAAAGTTTAAAATGCTTTGTGTAATTAGTATTTGAGCAACACTTGTGAATTTAAGAAAACTGTATGATTTAAATTCATTCAAACATGTTCACAATCAATTGAATGAGGTTTTCTCCGCTTACTATCCTCGGTAAAGGAAAATAATATTTCAACAATCTTTGAAATTTGTAAGTATGAAAGTTGTTGGCAACAACATTTAATGATACATGCGATTTAATTCATGCTCCATTGTACATATACAACACAAAACTAATAAATTAAAACAAAACTCTACATTTCAAAATGCAATGATATACACATATATAAATCAAAATGGAATAATCAAGAGAACTGTTCTAATGGGAAAATGATGTCAGTAAGCTAGTTTTTGAGTTTTGTTCAAATTCCTCAAACTATCACACTAAAATCACAATAATGATGGAAAAAACTACGAAGAAATATTAGTATAGAATACAAAAACAAGACCATAGTTAATTCAACTATGCATTTTCGTTAAATTCTTATACTGCTGAATTTTGACAACTAATGTTTCTAATCTATACACTATATCGATAAAATTATTTCATATCTAGGTAAAAACTTAACTCTTCAATTTTATACCTATTATTAACACTCTTTCACATAAATATGTAAAAATCTCAGTCAGAGCACAACTATGTGCATTTTTGACACAAACATTAAACAACAGTTAAATTTTTAAAATGCATTCATATAAGTCCCAACACAGTTTGAACACTTCGTCGAAAATCGTTTTTCTAAGATGTTTAAATAGTTTTCAATCATTCCATCAATATAAATACTGAATAGAGAAGTAGCTATACTCAGAGCATTTCAACATAAATCTTTCAGATGGCTTTAATGTTATTTCTGAGATATAACAATCAAATCTGGTGAAATGTTTGAGTATTTTCAAGATACTCGAAATTTTTCCAAGTAATTATAGTCTTTTCAATCATAAGATTCATACAGAATTACTTGAAATAACATCGATTGACCAGGATTCATAGAAATTTTCGCTTATGCGTTATTTCATTTTTTTAATAAGAATTTATGTTGAAAGTAGTTGAATACAGCGGAACTTTCTTCCACATTTCCAGTTTGAGCCGATTTTCCCATAGGCAAAATGATAAATGTGCATACTTTGAAATTTTTTGTTTGTTAAATATACATTATAAGGTAACATGCTAATTCAAAGCAAAATAATATAGGATCCTTCACTTTGAAACAAAAAATTAATTGGAAATGACATGAAATATCCCATATCATATGCTTGATTTTCTAGGGTAAAGCAACAGAAATATTTTTCATAAGCCAATAAAAACGGATTCAATACATAACAGCTGCCCCATATAAAAAAAAAAACATTGTCATACCAACAGACATGCAAATAAAGCTTGAAAATTCAATCATGCAAATCTGCAAATAAGTGAAATTTATCATAAGGAAACCCAAGTCTATTTCATATACTTCGGAATCAAAAGGAAATAATTCCAATTTAAAGGCACACAATGGTTTTAAACTTTATACTTGTTGAAACAGCTAAGTTGAAACGAGCAATTGTTTGATAAATAGCATACGAAATTTTTGGATTGAAATGTAGCTTGATGTTACTAGGCAAAATATTTTATTATGTGTTAGTTACAGCAATTTGGAAGTATGGTAAGATGATTAACTGAAAATTGAAGAATTAATGGTGTTATTGATGAATATGTTATAATGAAAATAATCCATTGAGAAAGAAAGAGGAGATAGAATCCATGCAAATTAGCAGACAACGAAGCACTCTCCCTGGACCAGCTATGGTAGTTTTCAAAACTAACATGCTCAACAGGTAACTTGCAGATCTGCATATGCCTTAAAGTTCAAATAACAAATGCCACCTAATTATTCACACCAATGAAAAAGATTCAGAACACACAATTTAACCCCTGTATTCGAATTTCCCAATATCCAAATCATTTATTTTAAGCACCATTTCAAAGAGTTTGTACGTAACACTAGTAACAAAGTCAATGCCATCTCCAAGGGTAAAGGGAGGTTACTTGTACATCCCGAACTGTAAGTCGATGGTACCCCACCTAGAGTTCATGGAAGGGTTAGAGTTATTTGGCAGTTAATACCAGATAATGCATTTCAGAGACAACCCCTTTTAAAGAGTTGTGTTTGAAATGGAAGTTAGTTTTAGCTACACTTGGTTAGTAGATGTCTAATGGTTAAAGAGAATAAGTAATACAATCCTTCAATTACAACCATTGTTACAGTTAATTGGAACTTTATCACCAATTATAATCTTGTATGGTAATTTTGAAGAATTGATTGGTTCAGAAATACTGAACTGAATATAACGCAACACAAAAATAAACACGTTAAAAAGAAACAAAAGTAAAAAGATAAGGTTAAAACTAAAACTACAAATATAACATATGCATGAACAAAACAGAAAAACAAACAAAATTAAGGGTATTTTTTTTGGAACCGCCGACGTCGTTACTGTTTCGACTTTGTGATACTTCATTTGATTGATATCGATAAAAGTTCTCACCTCTAGCTGTTTTTATTCTGATCTGGGCTGGTGAGCTTTTGCCAATAGCGTTTTCTGCCCTCAACTCTACTTTGTAGACGGTGTCTGCAAATAAATTCGTCAATTCGTACTGAGTGTATTGGACGGACTGCTCGATTTCTTCGCTGCATTCCCCATCTCTCCATTCGCCATTTACCTTTTCAGTCTGAAAGAAATCAAAAAATACAATTACAAAATTAAAAAGAAATTAAAAAATATAGGTACACCTTTTGACCAAATTTTCATGATAAGGTGACACTTTTGAGAATTTATAAACCTATTTGTGTATAAACAAATCTTGTTTCTGAATAAAAGTGTTCACAACTTAAGGGGTAAGAGAGTATGCGGTGGTCAATGGAGGAACCTCTTTTTTGTATTGAAAATAAGCAAATGTTTTCATTCATACGATTTTGTGACCTGTTTTTTAAACATGGAGACCAAGACATTGTAGTTTTTTATATGAAGTAGAGTAGATTATTGGAATGAAGATCAAATAAAACAGAAAAACCCTCAAGAGTACATCAAAGAAAAGATAGAAAGACTCTTTATTCGTCCAGAGTATCTTTTGTCAGAAGTTAACCTAAGTAAAGATATGGGTTAACATAAGATACTGCATACAAATCAGTTATATATAACTCCTGAACAGAATGACAGGGCAGAAATAGAAATGCGAAGCTTTGTAAAGGCAGCAAGATCCATGATTAAAAAGAATCTATGGGCAGAAGCAGTAAATACTGCTGTATTTTTTGGATCTAAGCTTTTGAGCTCATGTACCAAAAGCAAAACGTTTGAAAAACATTGAACAAAAAATGTATGTCCTATAGCCTTACAAAACTAAACAACAAAATTTAACTCTATAAAACCTCACGATGCAATTATTGCATAATTAAATACACTCGATTCACCGACACGTTTCAATTTGTCCGGCGGGGTTTGGACTTCGAGTTATAGAGGTAATTTTTGTTTGTCTTCGACTTATACAGGTAAATATGGTGAAATATATCCGTAAAATAATTTCCAGTTATGCATGGAAATTCTTTCGGTTTAGACAGGTTTTTCCAAGGGGATTGAAAATAATTCGAGTTAACGAGAGTCCACTGTATTTGAATTATTGCATCTCAAAACCATATCGATTAGATTGAAAGAAACCATTATAGACTATTACTTTGCTTTTTTAATTCAAACATGCTATTCCTTATTGATAATTTTCTGAGAGAAATATAACCTACCTGGCAATATCTGATAATATACCGTATGATCGGATCACCATTGCTGTTAGGTACGTTCCACCTCATATCATAACGATCAGCATAAGGACTAACCGCTACCAAATCCTGTCTGCTGCTGCTGTTCTCATCGATGTAACTGTGAGATGGCAGCAGGATTTTAGGTTCGGCCGGTTCTGACCTCCTCGGCATCGAGATAGTCTCCTGGTTACTCCAAGCGCCTATTCCAACATCATTGCGGGCGGCAAAACGGAAATTATAGGTTACTTCCGGCAGTAGGTCCTCCAAGATGTACGGGGCTCCTGTGAATTTACCGAAACATGTAGAGAACTCTTCGTATACAGGTTATAATTTTACGTAAAAGGTAATGCTGCAATAAAGAATTAAAAAATTCGATCCTGGCATTATACTCCCTCGTCCTTTGCTCAAAAAACCCTCCACAATGAGTTCTTTTCAGGCTTGTAGTACCATTACCTTCCGAGAGATGTATTCCTCAGATCTCAAATTCCTATGGGACTTTTAATGTCGCAACACGAATAATAATAATTATTTGTTGAATAATATTAATGTTTATTCAAAGGAGGCAGAGGTATGCTAGACATCATGGAACTTGCCCATTGGCAAATAGAATGCCTACGAACATACTTCAAAGACAAATCAGGCACGTCAGAGGTCTACAAAATACTGTGTGAAGCAGACGAATCAACATCTTTACAACTGCACAAGGAGCAATTGTCATACAACCACCAGACAATCCAAGAAAAACTACAAAGATGGAGAGAAAAGCCCCTACATACGTGGAACTTTCTATCTACACTCAAAACTGAATATTCATACCAAATTTGATCAAAATCAAATAGGAATTGTAGAAGTCAAAAAAAGTTGTTCCGGATGATATGAAATACATTTCTAGAGCGGTAATGTGGAAATCGGACACCAAATTTTTTGAAATCGAAATCACTCAATTTTTTTCAAACCCATTACAATGCTTCCTCTAGCTTTCTCAGGTTCGGAAATAATAATGAAGGATGCAGATCTAACTAGTAGAGTCAATAAATCAATAGCAGATGAATAAAAAGTATATTCACAGAGTCAGTAGATCAATAATTGATAGATTTAGAGGCGGTAGATCAATCGAACTGATAGATTTCGCCAAAGAGTCAGCAGGAGTCAGCTGTGTTGGAGATTTTTCATGTGGAAGGAGTGATATAAAGGAAGTACATCAGTATAAAAGTTACTGCAGTAATTTTCGATAATGGACTAGTTTAGTGATGTTGATAATACTATATTTGACACGATAGAATTAAAATATAGAGCAAAACTGATAAATCAGTGAAAAAATTTTGAAAATCCATCGATAAATGACTGAGAAATAGATTATTTAAATTTACGTATTTTAGCGCTGAACTTCTTTGGCCTCCGACTCGTCTGTGACGTCACGCCACTTGCCTGTGATCGCTACACCATAAATTACATTTAAATACTTAGCCGCGCCAAGGCGTACAGTGTAGTTTTAGTTTTAACTCGAGTTTTGTTTTTATGTCACCATAATGGAAGAAGGATTCGTGAAAGGACAAAGTGACAATTTGCCTAAAATAGATATATTCGCAGTGATGGAGTTTTTTTATTCAAATCCATCTTATGTCAGTGCTGAAATAAAAGGAGTTAAACTTCACACACATATGAAGTAGTTTTAGGTCCATTTAGGTCACGCCTCATTAATTTGCACCACTTCTTCCTTTTATTCATGTCATTTGGTACATGAAAAAACAATTTATTGGGGTTTTTAATTGTCGTGCTTGCACACATAGGCACAATACAATATTTGTAGGTTTTTTTTTATTTCAGCCATCGTGTAACGAGCAAAACACGACACGAATGGCACAAGTGATTCTACACCAATGAATTCGTAAGCACTCTGCGAATACCAGTCGCCTCGTGTAAGTGGCGTGACGTCACACACTAGACGCTGCGTACTATGAAATTATTTTTCCAAGCGCAACTTCAATGTCCCATAACTTTTTCATTTCTAGAGATATTTCAATGATTCTTCCACATTTTTGTTTCATTTTACTTGAATTTTTAGAATCCTTAACAAAAAAATGAAAACTAGTCCATTGCATTCCTGTCATTAAGATTCATCATCATCAAACTTGTTGATCAATCTTGCCAAAAAACCCAATTGAAAAAATTATACGACACTTTAAATATGATTGAGTAGTCCAAATCTGTCACTTACCATAACTCCATGTGTGATTCCTGGCGTAATCCCAAGTCATCTCCCTCTCAGGTTTATACTGCACAGTGAGGGTCTTCAACGGCAAACCGTCCTCTAGTGGAGGCCCTTCCACCCTGAACTTGATGGTTGTGGCAGTGATACTTTGTGTCTTGGCCTGCTGTATCATCTGAGGCTTGTATGCCTGCTGCAATTGCAAGGATATCACATCCTGCCCTAACTTGTTTGTGGCCACGCATTCATAAGCGGAATAGAAACCCTTCTCGTTGCCAGGATAAACGATGAGGTTGGATACGGGGGAAGTACCCTCGATTTTGAAGTTTGGCGAATCTTTTAATTCGATGCCACCGTGTTTCCATACAATCGTTGCATTGGGTATGGCCTCCGGGATGCAGGAGATGTTGCCAGGTCGTCTACCCCAGGTCCAGGTTGGTGGTCGGTTCTTCGTCCTTTCGAATGTTGGGGGGAATTCCACTGTTATGTGACCGTTTTTGAGGGCTGTCCCTAGAAGATGAGAATAGAATATTCAGTATGTATTTTGAAAATATATATAAGTCACATGAAAATATAGCGAGCAAACATTGAAACACTCAAAAAAAAAAAATACCGAAATAATTTTAAAGAAAATGAAATCGGTTCAGTTACAACATTTGAAACTCAAAAATGATTGTGTCGATTTTCGATGTTGCGGATTTATCAGTCAAATGATGCTACATTTTACTAGGATAAAGTTTTCTCCAAGTTGGTCTGAAAATCTCTTTATCATCTTTGGGATTGCCTTGTATAGTATATCCAAAGTCACTTGAACTAGTCTATAAAAACGCTTGGCCAGAGATAATTGCAAAACAGTCATAAACCATAGGCGCACACTTCTCAAACCCTTGAGTTGAAAATAATATTTTTGCGTATGTATGGGACACAGATGTCGATTCTTTCAGAAAATTTGTGACGTGAGTAGCTTTCGCTGTTACATCGAAAATGATACTATGTCATTCTACGGTGTTATAATTTGATTATTCTTTATTCTCGACATGTAATATACTATCAAGGAACGTTATCAACGATGATGAACTGATCGTTGCATAGAATTATAAGAGCACGAAAATGTTGGAGATGAATTCGGAAATGTTCTGTCTGAAGATAAGACAAACTAGGGTAGAATAGGTGCATGACCTTGAGATCCTTGAGTGACATCAACTCACTCAAAAAGTTTTTCGGAAAAAACCTATATTTTTTCTCAAGCAGATCCTATACTTAAAGAGTTATCGAGGAAAAACTTGAACTAAGGAAAACTGCAATTTCTCATTGAATGGAGTAGTCTATGACTTCCAGAAAACATAAAAAGAAACTAAAAAGTCGAAATTTCATGAATTGTAGTAAATTTTTCGTAAAGATGGTTGAAAATCCATGATCCAATTAAGTTTTCAATTACGAATAATTAATGACATTTCATGAAATGTCAAATTTAGTTATCCGAATTTCGATTTTAGTTTATGTTTTCCGGAAGTCATAGACCGAGTCATAGACTACTGCACTCAGTTAGAAATTGTAGTACCTATTTCCTCAGTACAAGTTTTTCCTCGATAACTCTTAAAATTTTCGTATTCATAATCAGAATAAATATTCAAAGATATAGGTAACCTATTATTAAAACTGAATCCCTGTCATATATCAATTCTAACTTTGAAAGTAAATGGAGGAATGGATTTGATTGCGAAATGTCCATCTTTTTTTACATAAGCCATAGAATTGTGCCGAACATCATAGTCGAAATCATTAAAAGCATCAGTCACACAACGAACTAAATCTACGTAAAAATGCATTTCAATAATACCCTTATGGACCACACTGGTCTATGCGAATTATAAGAAAGTAATTAAGACGTGATAGATGCAGCCAATGAGTGTAACCAAAAACGCTCTCAAAGTGGAAAGGGGAATACGAGGGGAAATATTAAACCAATAAGATCAATCTAATCGGGACATTCTTGTTTCCAAGACGATTTGCTAAATACCGGGGTTTATTTGAGAGTATTGATAGCAATATTTTCATAAATTCCGAAAGAATTTCTGAAAACTTGGACAACCCTTGTATACTTGAAATATTCAGGCTTCCTCCAAGTGACTTTGGATATACTATAACTGTGTAATTGATTCATCTAACCTGCTGGATTTTCGGCAATGCATCTGTACAGTCCATCGTCAGATCTGTTCAAATTAGAAATGACCAGTGTTCCAATGCTTTCCCCCTTGTCTGTTATTATCTGATGGTCCAACGTGATTCTGCTGTCCAAAGGTTGTTTGCCAAAGTCGAATGGAGCCTTGTTACTCAATTTCTGGAAATGTACCTTCGGTGGTGGTCTGCCTTGGGCCTTGCAGATTATTTTGGTTTCTGTGTGGATTGGAGCAGTTACATTGATAAGCTCGAAAATGCGTGGTTTAACCAGTACCTGTAAAGAAAATGCACATTTTTACAATTTGGAATGGTTTCTATTTTTAGTTGGTATGCGATACCATATACACTGCGCAAAAAAATTAACGCACATTCTGAAAATCTCAATTTTGATGAAAGTTAACTCTATATTGACTTTATAACTTATTTTTTATGTTCTCTCGGTGAGGTTTTGAACGAAACAAGACAATGGAAGAAAAATTCAGGATTTCACCGAATCTTATGTGAAAGAAGAGAAATAAACAATTTTCAAAATACTGGAATGCTGATAAGTGATTTAATACTTGGTATTTCCACCCCTTGCGTTAATTACAGCTCGGCAACGACGGTTCATACTCAAAATGAGTGATCTTAAAATGTTCTGATCTAATCCTTCCCAGATTTCTCTGAGTTGGATTTCTAAGTCTCATTAAGAGTAGCTGAATGATTTTCTGAACTTCTCAGCCTTCTATTGAGGTTGTCCCAAACCTGTTCGATCGTATTGAAATCTAGACTTCTTGCTGGCCATTCCATTCGAGAGACTTCAACCTCTTCAAGGTACTCCTGAACGATGCGCGCACGATGGGGTCTGGCATTATCGTCCATAAAAATGAAATTTTCACCAATGTATGGGGCGAATGGCACTACATGCTCTTCAAAAATGGTCTTTATATACCTATCAGCATTCATAGCTCCATTATCAACGACCACTAGATCTGTGCGAGCAGTAAAAGTCCACCCTTCTTCTCGCAAAACTACCGCTTGGGCACATTCCTCTTGGGTCAAATTCTGTGTTTCGCGTTGCATAGCGATCGAGTGTAGAAAATCAAACGAAAGAAAAACTATTGATCACTAGAATTGATCGAGAACAACTGATTTCAGAATGGAGCCAATACATTCAAAATCTGATTAGCTCATCTTTTTTTATTTCTGCTGGGAAAAAACATCTGTATTGAAGAAAAACGTTGAAAGTGGATAACATATGCATGCATAATTCTGATAAAAATAATTATCATTGAGAACACCTTCAGTTGTAGAATAAATTTGAGATTTCCATAATGTGCGTTAATTTTTTTGCGCAGTGTATTTAGATTTTGTTATTTGGTATCAAAAACTCACTTTGAAATCTACAGTGGTTTCAGCTTGACCAGCCTCATTTGTTGCCACACACTTGTACAAAGATTGATCGTTGAACTCAACCCTGCTGATGTGTAGTTCTCCATTTATTTCCTTGACGTTGAATCTGTCTGCTTTTCTCAAGTCCTCAGAGGTGCCAACGTTGATCCAGGTATATTTTGGTGGTGGTTTTCCACTAGCGATACATTTCACTGAGGCCGAATCCCCCTCTGTCACTGATACTGTTGGAATTGGCTCGATTTTGGGAGGAATGAGCACTTCAACCTGAAATCGAAAATTTATTTGAAAGATACTGAATTATGTTAAAAGTGGGCAAAATGCAATAGGCAAATTTACAACTCATTTCAGTGCGATTTTTGTTGCGATTTGCAAAAAAATTTTCTCACTACTTTTATTCTATAAAAATTATTTTGAATTCCATATGAAATCCTTTTTCAACTTGAAATCATTTTCCAATTTATCAAAAGATGTTTTGTCGGTTTCATAAAAAAAAACGTCCTGTATTGTTTAAAAGTATTAGAAAGATTGCATTTTAGTATGGTATATCCAAAGTCACTTGGAGGAAGCCAGAATGTTTCGATTATACAAAGGTTGTCCAAATTTCCAGAAATTCCGTTATGGACTAGTTCAAGTGACTTTGGATATACTATACCTATTTGTATTTTCATAACTAATTGAGAGCGCCTACCTATCTATTCGATTTCAAAAAAATTGGTGCTCGGCAATTTTTTTATTTTACTAATCATTTTTGTGTCAAAAGGTATAGGACTTATTTTATTAACTGATTTTTTGTACCGGTAAAATGTCCGGTACGCCGGTCCTGGAGGCGACCCTGTTTCTAGTAAATGGCAGAATTCTTCTTGTAATGCAAGGTTAGGTCCCTTGGTTCCATATTTCCTCTGATAGATGGCTTTGCTTTTCACATTTGAGATCGGCATCAGATATGTGGCCCGATAATTATAATGTTGTAACAAGAGAGTCGCAAAAAATAGGAAATGAAAAAATATTATAAAGTACAATTGCTATAACACTTATCAAAACTTCAACTACAAATTTTCTTCTTAAAAAACAGGGCGAGTCAATTATAGTGTTCGATCGGATGATAGATAACTTGAAAATTTTGGGCTCAGAGAATGATTAAATTTTGACGGAATCGTCAGCACTCAGCAGATTATTTTTGTCTCTACAGGCTGGTCTGAAAGTGGTGAAATTCGAAAATACCCTGTTTTTTATGAGAATGCCCAATTTTATATCATACTCATTATAGTCATAATCTCCATGAAATTCTGATTTCAAAATATCCCACTTGTCATATGTGTTACTTTTTGACGTAGGCTACATTTTCGAAAATTTTCATTGAAATAATGATTTAAACAGAATATCAGAATTAGGTTTAGATTGAATTTTGTTGGAACTCTGATCACAAATTAACATTATTTTTTCACATTAATATTATTATGTATATTAAAACAATTTCCATTAATTAATTAATCATATCTTGAAAACCGATCGTTTCCAATGGCCCACTCTGTATATAGAATAAATATTTAAAGCTTTGGGCAAGAAGTGTCATCAGAAAACTCAACCAGAATAGCAAAAAAAATTGTTCAGAGCCCTATCTAGGTACTATTGCGCCTGTGGCTTCCTCTTTTCGAAGATTTATTTATTTTTTCATCCATAATTTTTTTTATAGTATTTTTTTGTTCATAATTTAAGTCATATATTTTCGTTGTGCTGATCTTGTGATTATTTTAGGTTAAGTACGCAAAATTCTAGGGAAGGCTAGCAATATTTAAAATGTTTCCAGAATCCTCGGCATCGCTCGTTGTGAGGCTTATACATATAAACCGAGTTGTGATCTTTCGAATTATTTCGACAGGTGCTAGAGTATTTTTTTCTTTTAATATTTTTGGGCGCCCCTGCGGACCTCGCGCCCGTGGCAAGTGCCACCTTTGCCACGGCCTCTGAAAATGTTCAATAATAAGTGAATATAAATTACCAATTTGAAACTATTGGCCAATTGCCAATTGCACCTTTGGAGACCACGAATACCAATACTGTACTACTGTACTGTACTAGTAGTATATGCCTCAAAGGCGCAATTGGTTCATGCTCAAACTTCACTACTTTTCTGTTCCAGACAAAAGCTCTGGACGGCGTACGTTGATTTTTGTATTCGATTTTCATATTCTACATTTCTACACATTCCAAAACGTAAACTGAAAAATTTTCAAATTCTAAGATCTATACTAACTCATAGAAAATTGACAAACCTTAATTTCTGTAGACTTAATCTGTCCAGTAGAAATGACAACGGCTGTACATCTGTAAACACCATCGTCTGATTCCCTGACATTTTTTATGGTGAGTCCTTGTTGTTCAACTATGTATCGATCTTGGGTTACAATGTTAACGTCGTCCTTATACCAATCCACAGTGGGATAAGGGTTTCCTTTAACTTCGCACTTGATGGTGTAATCGGTGTTAATTATAGGGTATTGATTTTGTGGAGCGTTTACGAAGGTTATGTCCTCTGAAAAATAGTTTCAATTAGTTTACAATGGACGAGTTTAGTGATGTTGATAATACTATATTTGACACTATAGAATTAAAATATAGAGCAAAACTGATAAATCAGTGAAAAAATTTTAAAAATCCATCAGAAATAGATTATTTAAATTTACGTATTTTAGCGCGGAACGTCTTTGGTCTCCGACTCGTCTGTGACGTCACGCCACTTGCCTGTGATCGCTACACCATAAATTACGTTTAAATACTTAGCCGCGCCAAGGCTCTCGCGCCGTATTTGTACAGTGTAGTTTTAACTCGAGTTTTGGTTTTACGTCACCATAATGGAAGAAGGCTTCGTGAAAGGACAAAGTGACAATTTGCCTAAAATAGATATATTCGCAGTGATGAAGTTTTTTTCTTCAAAGCCATCTTATGTCGGTGCTGAAATAAAAGGAGTTAAACTTTTCAAGTAAGTATCTACTTTTGAGTTTGCTTCATCATGGTTCAACTTATAACGATGATTTATTTAGAAAACGTTTCATAAACAGTTTGTAGTTGAGTACTGGTTGTTGAAGTCTATCCATTATCAATGTCAAAACATATTTATGTGAGGAGTAAAAAGTAAAAAGAGTAAAAAGTAATGTTTACTGCCCGTATAAAAACCGGTATGAATCAATTCTATCTAAGTGGACCACTTCTTCCTTTGTTTCATGTCATTTTGTACATGAAAAAACAATTTATTGGGGTTTTTAATTGTCGTGCTTGCACACATAAGCACAATACAATATTTGTAGGATTTCTTTTTATTTTAGCCATCGTGTAACGAACAAAACACGACACGAACGGCACAAGTGATTGTACACCAATGAATTCGTAAGCACTCTGCGAATACCAGTCGCCTCGTGTAAGTGGCGTGACGTCACACACTAGACGCTGCGTACTATGAAATTATTCTTCCAAGCGCAACTTCAAAGTCCCATAACTTTTTCATTTCTAGAGATATTTCAATGATTCTTCCACATTTTTGTTTCATTTTACTTAAATTTTTAGAATTAATCCTTAACAAAAAAATGAAAACTAGTCAATTATTGATTATTGTTGTTAAATGTGCTTGAAGATAACGACATGTATCGTCTGAAGATGAATAAGAATATTGGTGAAGACTTACCATAAATTTCCAAGGTGACATTGTTCTTCAGCTCGACTGAGTTAGCATATTTTGCGACACAAGTGTAAGTACCGGCGTGTTCGGTCCTCAGAGAGGGGAAAACAACCATCAAACCAATATCTCCTGGAAGATTCTGCAAAAAAATTTAGTCCTAGTTAATTAACTAAGAAATACGAGTGAAATGTTAAGAAAAAAATTTTTTCTATTTTTATTGATTCATTGGTGATGGGACTCAATCCTATTTTCAACTCCTAACTAGGGATTCACGGCTTGGCCTGATTTTCAAGCTACTTGGCTTGAGCTTGACTTGATTTCAAGTCAAGTAAATATCAACTGTTTTGGAACATAACATAAATTGAATCACTATAAATCATAACAAAATGAAAAATAATAACAAATGAATTAATTTCATCATTTTCTATTCAGGATCTAAGACACAGATGTTTGCCTCATCTATTGCGGGTTTTTGTAAATGTAAGAGCAGCTCTGGAAAATTGTCTTTCAACAGAAGCTGAAGATGATGGCGTTGTTAAAAAATTCTTGCCCATTTTGTCCAAGTTTGGTAAGATATTTCTGAAAATACCAAAATCTACCAATAGATTTCATAGAAATGTGAGAAAACTACTAATCAAGTCACACTGGAGAATGCTTCAGTCTCTCTGCGCTCGAGGAATTCCTCGCGCACGAAATTGCAGAAATATATACTGTGCGCCGCGTGCATATCAAGCTCAAGTAATATCAAGCAGCTTGATATTAAGTCAAGCAATTAATATCTAAAATCAAGTCAAGTCAAGCTCAAGTACGTAATTTTCCACGAGCTTGATTTTCAAGTCAAGTAGTTGGTTAAAATGTCAAGCTACTACGCTTGATGAATCCTCACTCCTAACCGCTGCTAGAATCTCTATAGTTGTAGCGTGCAGCTAGCAGCTGAGTCAGTGAAATTCAAGTAGACCGGAGATGAAAAGTAAAGGATTTTCCAATAAGAGGATGCTGACTGCGAAATTTTTACAATTTTGTAGTGAGTTTTAACAATTTCATTCCGTTGTTGAAGCATGTAGCGTTCCATTTTTAGTATTGGCGTAGTTTTTACAAGGACTGGGACTTTTTCGCCTTTTTGTATTCGAATATTAATTCCTGAATTTATACGATTATTCGAATAATTCATTCAAACAAATATTCATGCTTGATTATTCATGAATATTCAACTATTCGTTGAATATTCAATGATTATTCATTCATTATTCAGTGATTATTCAATGAATATTCAGAGATTATTCAATAAATATTCAGTAATTATTCAGTGATTAAACTCATTTTTAATACCATCAATATCAACTTCGTCAGAACGCGCGTTTTCTAGAGCTGGTAATATAATTACCGCTAAATGTGCATGTCGGAAAGGTTTATCAGTTCAAATGATTTGTTTTCTTTCACAAAATCTGCAAAGTAAATATCCAACTATACTCACCGAATACAAAACTATTCACTGAATAATCAGTGAATAGTCGAGTATTCACTGATTATTAATGCATATAAAACTAGTCATTGAATATTCAACTATTCACTGAATACTCGACTATTCACTGATTATTCATGAATAGAAAAGTAGTCATTAAATATTCAACTATTCAGTGAATACTCGACTATTCACTGAATATTCAATTATTCAGTGAATATTCATGAATATTCGAATAATGCAAAACTCAATTATTCGAATGAATATTCATTGAATATTCGAATATTCAAATCATTAATTCATGATTCCCAGCCTTATATTTTACTTGTCAATTGTCAAAGGAATGTAGCTGCCCAGATGGCAGGCTTGTCAAAATGAAACCTCTTATTGGCAAACCCTTTATTACTTCGAAAAAGAAACGATAGGATATGATGAGTTGTAGTCATATGGAATAAATGAATGAATGAATAAATACATAACTAAATGAAAATTGTACAAAAGAAGAGGTCAAATTAGTTCAACGACCCTGCATACGAATGTTTTAAGTAGGTACCTACCTGTAGGTACATGTGGTTTCTGTTGTTGGAGTCAATTCTTCTGTTCTTCGGATCTAACCACTCGATTTGCGTTATCAGTTTTGTATCTCGAACTACTGGTTTACATGTGAGTGCCATCTTTTCTCCTATAGCTTTCGAAACCACTACGAAACGGGGCATAATATCCAGATGTTCCGGTGGTTCCGGTTGACATGATGCTGTAATAGAAAGAAATCAGCATTAGATTCAATAAGATAAATAAAAAGATATAACACTGTGGTTTGTTATTTCTTCTTATTCTACATCTCGAATCATTAAAATGGGTGGTTTACATTATTTTTTTATGTAGTACCAAAATGGGAGTAGTCTGTTTTACTGAAAACTGTGTGCATCATGTGGAATGTATACTTGACCAACCTCTCTGAAACATTTTCTTCGAGTTCATAATGGTTCAAATATTCAAAGTCAATGTTTTGGATAGATAAGATGTACTGAAATTCATTCATGAGGCTCCAAATAAGTATTTGGTGGATGCCATCGGCAAAAACTTGTGAATATCTTAGTTAGTCACGTATAAGATGGAAAGTATTTTCTTTTAGTAAATTTATCCGAGACAAAAAACAAAAAAAAAGCAATGGAGCCAATATGTTAGTAAGGATATTCAGATTTTTTTTAAATTTGATTTAATTGAATTCTACACATTTTTAAACGTAGACTGTGAACTTTTCAGGTGGTTCTAATTATTGGAAATAATCAAACAAAATATGCTAACTCAACAGAGAATTATTTGAGTAGTACCTATTTACTACTCAAATAATTTCGACAAGACAATGACAAGTTCAATGAAAGAATTTATTGTACTTCACAATGAAAATAACTATATAAATGAATAGGAGAGCTATGAGTATCTTGTTACTGAGTAGCAGCAATTGTAGCACCGCCCATCAATTCTTCAGCCAATTTGTTGTGGTATTCTTCTCTGAGTTTGTTGAAAAGCTCCCTATTCGCTGCACTCTCATAGTGCAATTGTTGTCTGATCTCTTCCGTGTTGGGCATCCAGTAATCTCTTTTTACATAGGCGTAGGCTAGTGATGCAATACTACCACCTAATAAAGGGTACCTCAGTTTCACCACGATATTGTAGAGGCTGATATTCTTCTGCCATTTATTTGCTGCCTCTAAAATCTTCAAAGTTTTTTGAAGTGCAGTTGGTTCAGACATTGCTAGAAAGTTATAAGTGCTGACAAAACACTTCACGTTTGTTACAATAATTTGACAGATGTCAAGCGTCGTCAAGGGTTGCTAATAAAACATTGTTTCAGACAGATTTACTGAACCATTTCGGCATTTCTTGGGATTTTCATATCTTCAATCCTATATTGATGTAGATGTTTGAATCAGGTAGTACTTGAGTGGTTATCCAAGAAGTATCTGGATCTTAGCAAGAATATACTACTCCTCCTCACTGGATTCCTCACAGGGCATTGTAGCCTTAGGAAACTCCTGCTCAGCTGCTGAAGAATGCAGATTCTGTGGGGATATATTTCCCTCCATGATGAGTTGCAATAGACCATACTTGCCATCACGAAACACATAGCCCAGGTAGGATGCTTTCCTTTTCTTAACAGTTGGAAGCAATTCTAGATCTTCATTCATTCTTCTCAGTACCTCCGCATTGGTCACCCTTTCAGTCCATGGTATTCTTAGTATGCGTCTATATAGCCATATTTCAAGGGTCTCTAATTTTCTCATCGTTGTCAGCTTTAACGTCCACCCTTCCACACCATAAAGCAACTTAGAGAGCACGTAGCATTTCGTGGCTCTCCATCAGGTACCAATGCTTAGGTTTCGGTTACTCAAGAGCTTTCTCATTTTTATGAACGTTGATCTTGCAATCTCAATCCTGATCTTAATCTCTAAATCAAGGTCCCATCCATTATTTATTGTGTATCCTAAATACTTATAGCGGTGTACTCTCAGATTGATATTTTGGATATTCCTCTTGCTAATCACCATAAATTTGGTTTTCCTTCTGTCGATCTTAAGTCCAAAATGGTCACTTACTGTAGTTATTCTATTGAGCATCATCTGTAAGTCTTCAATACTATCGAATTGAAACAGCAGTGGTGAAAGGATGCAACCCTGTCTAACTCCCCTAGCGATTGCAATGTCCTGACCCATTTTGTCTCCATGCTTAATGTTTGCTGTTTGATTCCAGTAAAGATTTCTTATAATCTGAATGTCCTTAGTATCAATTCCTGAACGTTGTAATAGCTCTATAAGTTTGTCGTGTTTGACGGTGTCAAACGCTTTCTCATAGTCGATGAAGCAGGCATAGACTTCTTTTTGTTGATCAAGACATTTTTGGACCAAGACCTGCATCGCAAAGAGATCTGAATCTAATCTAATTGATCTAAGTGGTTCCGTTGAAATTGCAGATCACTTTGGATGTATCTTGCTCATGCGCAAACGTGGAATAACTGAGATTTCAATATTTGGGCTATTGAGTGAAGTGAACTGATAGAATTCTTAATTATGGAGTCGAACCCAATCATACAAGACTATTTTTGGCACATAATTCGAAAAATACAGACAAAATGCCAGCCTGCTATTCCTCTGGAACAAGCGTGCAGAAGATTTTCCATTCAGCGATTCCGTATAATCTCAGCCACCAATTCTACGTAATGAATTGCTGCTCTAACATCCGAGAATCCATTACTTTGATGAATAAACGAAATCTTTGTCGGAGAATTGTTAGCGGTTCCATGTTTGCTAACCTCTCTTACGTAGGATCGCTTCCTCACTTGTATTGCTGGTGTTTGTATCTTCCTCCCAGGCGCTGTTTGTTCAGCGTGGATTGAATCTTGAAATCCGAATTAATTTCATGGTTATTCAGCTGTTTACATCCGAAGTTTCACGGTCGATGAAGCAATGCAGGTCGATGTGATGATGGTAGTGACTGCACCAAGCTGTCTTCTATGATCAAAGAGTAGTGAGGCCTTTACATAGAGTAATAAACTTAGATAGAGCGAGTATACGCAAGTTTTACATGTCCCCAACATGGTTAGATTACGTTGTCGGGTTGTGATAAATTTTCAAATTCACAATTTTACTATATCGTTATGAATGTATATCATATTGAATTAAATATATTCATTTGAGTGCTTGAGTGATTAAATATGCAAATTTGGATATTTGGAATCCGATATTTTCCTAATTGTCGAATTTATAATGAGTAGAATATTTATTATTTTCTATATCTACCTGCTGAAATTTAAGGTTTGGCAACTTTTGCTCTCCTAGTGTCATCGGTTGTTTCACGTCGTTTGACGAGCTTGGATTTGTTTTCTGAATTTCTGATATATTTAGGTATTTATTTCAATATATTTTGAGTTAATATGAAACGCTGATTCACTATGGGACATAAGAAGTGCGTTCTTTGTGGAGAAACTCGCGAATTGAGTGAAATATCGTATCACTGATATGTTTTAATTTCCGCGCACTTCATGTCAAATTTGATATTTCATGTTGGGGACAAAATTTGCTTACTGAAAATGACATATGCTCCCTCTATATGTTTATTACTCTCTGAGGACATCACTAGGCTGTCTTCTATGAGCCAAAAGTAGTGAGGTATTTATTTTGGAGCACTTGTCTAACATTAGATTTTGTAATTCTGGCAGCACGATCACAGTTTTCACGGTAAGTGAGTAAGTAGGGGGATCTTTTTAATGAAATGGCCTTATTTTCATGAAAACGACAGCGAAATTTCATCGTGTAGTCTTAGATTCAGACACCGAGAGAAGTGTTTATTTGATATTATCCAAAATGCATTATAGTTAATAAATCATTCATTGGACATATAGAAAAACAAATATTAGTTTCATGGAAATAAATAATTTATTTGATATCCCACCAATAATTATCATTTATTATTACACTTCATTTATTGACTCATAACTTATATTAATAATGCTGAATAAATATCCATTTGAAAGAAATAAATATAGTTGAGGTTAATATATCATTGAGTAATAATTAATAAACCTTATTTATATGTAATATATATCCATGCTGAATAAAAATAATATTTCAATTCAGTAATGGTTAACGTATTTCTATAATTATAATATATTGGTTGTTTCTATTATCCGATTGTTAAGGTCTGAGAAGAACCGTTTGCCTAACTAGGTAATTTTTTAGAGTTCACGTTGAGGGTACCCGGGTTTGAATCCTAGTCATCTTGATCGCATCTGTTCCCTCTAACCACTGTTCTGCCAACATCACTAATAACTATGCAGGTACAAACGATCTAAACCCAAAATTCAGTACAGATGTGCTAAGCGGCGTTCAATAAGCCCATAGAAACACAGATTTTATGTTTAAAAAGGAAATTCAAATCAAGGGAAAAGTTCAAGGACAGATCCTTCAAGGAGATGCGCTGTTTGTTAAGTGATGTGTCCTTAAACTTTTCCACAGATTGGATCGCTAAAATTATGTTAGTTTGTTAATTATTAATAAATCCTATATTCTGAGTGAATAAATTATAAAATTCTTGTAAAAGTTTAATCATAAATTAAAAATGTTCGTTAACTACCAGTTGAAAATTTGTTGACACTGAATTTATGTTATTGGATGTTATTTTATGTGTAGAAAACGTAAGTTCATATAAATTATTTATCACCGAAATATATTAAATATTATCAAATACCTTGTGAACAAATATTTTATTCTCTATTAATAAAATTTTATTGAATACATAATTCAACTATTAATGAATATATCAAATATAAATCTGCTGTAATAATTGTGAATAAATAACCTCCAAATAAGTGCTTTATTAATAAAAAAATATGGATTTCTCTCAGTGGATGGATTTTAAACCTCTGATAACTGACAACAGCCGAACTGTCAGGCGATTAATAAGAAAATTTTCATAGCGATGAACTCCCAGTCTTAACCTTGCCTCCTTCTTGAAAACTTTGCAGACAGTTCTAAATAATTCAGCAGATTCAGATCCAATAATATGAAACTCTTCCGGGGATGGTGGCGAGAGGCAGGTTCGACGGTAAATCTCTTTGAACTCCACCTGAAGTATCTCGCGTCGGAGTTATTTATGGAAACCTCCCCCAGACGGCGCGGCAGTCTGCCTGAACTTTTATATTATTGAATAACGTGATATATAATCTGGGAGACGGGCGCAATACAGCGATAGTTCCCACGTAATGATGAGTAACTCGAGGACTGAAAGAATAGTACAACACGGTGAGAAAAAAAACGGTTTGGTGTATTTATTTTGTAGCATCCCTGACAAATTTTGAATTATTGGTTTATTATTTTCACCTCTTAAGCAGAACATTCCAAATCATGAAAAAACGGCTTATAATATGACAAAGTTTTCCAACTTTTCCAATATCGAACCATCTGCGGTGAGAATAGTTATTTATAATTCGGGAGCAGAAGGCACTGATATTCAAATTCTGTACCAGAATTATACATTATATTCTCTACTTCAGTATCGTAATGAGTCCGTTACAGGTCTAAAACAGTGCTGTAATGAACTCATTACAGCATCATTTTCAGATATATTTTTCGTTTTGTGGTTGTCTATACTAACCAATCCAATCAAATTTCAACAAACGTCAATAATTGTCGATATAATATGATTTGGATATAGTGAAATGATTTGCAACATTATTCGCAAATTCTCTTAATTCTAGTGATGTTAAATCGCTCCTTCGTCGCTCGTTTTCGAATTTCGCATTCGTGTTGGAATATGAGCCCATTCTGCCACTTGTTTTAGAACATACTATTCTCGAATTCACTCTATTTTTATTGAAAATTATGGAATATTTCCATAAATATACCAACTGACAAAGAAACAGTAACACGTAGAAGTAGCTAAGTGAATTTGAAAGTGGTTGGATTATAGGTCTACGGGAGGCGGGGTTGTCATTTGGAGAAATCGCTAACCGTACGAACAGAAATCCAACTACTGTTAAGAGATGTTGTCAAGCGTGGTTTGATAATGCCCAAAATCGAAGCAGAGTATGCAGCGGACGTCGAAGAGGCAGAAATGAAGTTCAAGATCGACGTCTAAGACTTATGGCCATTAGAGACCGATTTGCGACAACTCGATCTATGGCTGATGAGTGGTAAGGAGAACAAGGCCATCCTGTAACTCAGCTCAGCAGGCCAACGATTACAGCGGTGCAGAGAACGTCACCATTGGAAGTGGAATGGCATCAGGTCGTCTTTTCTGATGAATCTCGATTCTTCTTGGGGCACATGATGGCCGAAGAAGGATTAGACGACGTCGGGGAGAAAGACGTGAACCTCAGTTTGATGTTGAGCGTCATGTACACCGGACAGTAGGAATTATGCTATAGGGTGCTATTGCATATGCAAGTAGGTCACCTTTAGTCTTTGTTCGAGGTAACATGACAGCAAATCGTGGAGCCATATCCTTACTTTAACCGGCTTGAGAATCCAATATTTCAGCAAGATAATGCCTGACCTCATGTTGCCAGAGTTAGTTTGAAATTTTTCGAAGTGACCCTTGTGAATCTTTTGCCATGGCCGCCACGATCCCCCGATCTTTCGTTCATAGAGCATGTTTGGGACAGCATGGGTGGAAGGCTTGGAAATTTACCCAAGCCCCCATGCACTTTGGCGGCTCTGAGACATGAAGTACCAAGTGGAACACCCCCATTTTGTCTCAATTTTCCTATTACTCTAGCTGAGCTGATTCCAAACATGTATCACATGTTGATTTCAATTGGTACAGGATGGACAAAAATACAATAGTTTTGTGTGTGCTCATAAAGTAACGCGAAACATTCTTTATTGGTTAAATTAAAAATATTATCAAAAATACTTATTGTCTAGCGGCAATTGGTTTGAATGTAACACCCTGTAGTTTGTTACATTTTAGATTAATAAAAATGAGCTGTTTCCAAACATGTTTGGTACTTGAGGTCTAGCAGACAGAATATGAAATAAATTATTTTTATACATCTTTATTAATCTGAAAATGTAACAAAGTACAGGGTGTTACATTCAAACCAATTGCCGCTGAACAATAAGTATTTTTGATAATATTGTTAATTTAACTAATAAAGAATGTTACGCGTTACTTTATGAACACAAACAAAACTATTGTATTTTTGTCAACCCTGTACCAATTGGAATCAACATGTGATACATTTTTGGAATTAGCTCAGCTAGAGTAATCGGAAAATTGAGACAAAATGGGGGTGTTCCATTTGAAAGAAATGACGGTGACGTCATTACTCGAAAGTAATTCACTCTGTATATTAGATTATTATTTCAAAATACGGTAAATTAAAATGAAAAATCGACGTGTTTCAGGATTATTTCTTAAAATAGTCTGCTTTGCTAAAAATGAATTTAACTACTTGTAAATCTCGACTAACAATTTATAATTTGAAACAGAAAGGTTATCGGGTATGTAGTCAAACTTGAACAAAAGGGAGACAAACCACCGGATTATCAAAACATATATATGAAACCGGACATACTATGAAGTTCTCAGAGGCTAGGTGCTTAAGATCTGAGCGAAATAAATATAAACGAGAGTTTTTGGCGGCGGTTGAAATCATGAGCCATGAAACAAACTTAAATATCTATTCAGATTTTAATGGTATTGATTCCATTTATTGTAACATCGTTCAATTGATTAATATGAGTCAAATTAGATGATTATGCATTAAAGATGTTTCCCTCACTATAAAACGCCTTATAATTCCTTATTTTGTGACGTCACTCGTCCTCTGTTGTCGTTCCTCTCTGTGTCTCTTGTCTTTGTGTTTTTTCTATGTTCTTAACCTTTGACATTATTCGTTCATATGTCTTTTAAGATTTGACTCGTTGTTTAATTCTAGTGTTAAGATTCAGAAAAGTTTTGTTATTTCCTTGCATATTACATATTATATATGGACATAGAAATATTTTTAACATTTAAGACTCACATTGATGTAAGTTCTGCTGTATTGATTTCTGTGTGTTTTTTACAACTTTATGTAATTTTCAGTAGCCCTGAAGAAGGACAAGTTATTGTCCGAAAGCTTGGCTGAAGCAATAAAGAGCTAAAATTGTTCAAGTTTGACTACATACCCGATAACCTTTCTGTTTCAAATTAGAAATGAATTTGTTCCATACTTTACGGACACAGTGTATAAAGTCAAATCTTCACCCTGTATTTACATCGAATCGCACCAGTGGAAGCCACAATCGACGCATGGCGAGCGGAAAACGATGGAAGCAGATTGTTCTGCAAGCGTTCGTGGATCACCGGAAGAAACCAATCCCGCTACCAACCCAACCTTGACACATCCTTCAACCTCCAGGACTTCAGGGCCGTACAGCAGGAGCACCGATATAACTCGATAAAACCGCAGGAGCTGCATCTCCTGCTTTCATAATAAGGAAGGAAGTCGGAATTACGGATTGCAAGTCCGGGAAGGAGGAATCTAAGTGAAGCGTGCTCGAATATTGCAGGGGGGTAAAGTAACAAAGCGAGTCCCGCACCCCTATTTTATGCTATATGATGCGGAACACCATTAACCTTATAATATATCAAGTTTCAAGACGTTTCTATATAAAATTCATCTTTCTCGATCTTTTTATGGCGAGACGTTTTTTGATATTGTGCACCGAGAGAAATTATTTATGGGGAAGATGCGTCTGCAGCTATAGCGGGTTATTTCATCCTTTCTTAAAAACAGTCTTGGATAACTTATTTTTTTTCTCGAGGGTTTCATGATCTCGAAGAGATAAAGAGTTTATTCATTATTTTCAATTAAGAGGGAAAAACTTAAGGAATAACTGGAGTGGAGGCATTATAACCCTCAAGATTATTATTAAATTGATTATACAACTCATATTCTGATGAACCAAAAGAATCGTAAATTTCCCATAGTTACGGCGAATTGATAAATGAATATACTAAAGGGTGTTCTTTTTTAGAGCTATAGAACTTTTAATTGCAATAAAACAACGATGGATTATTCGATTGACATAAATTTTATTTATCCGCAAGATAATCTTGTGGCATTACATTTTAAATATGATTTCTGGCATATGACCGCCACGGCAGGCTCGGATGTAGTCCAATCTGGACGTCCAATTTTCGATGACTTTTTCCAACATTTGTGGCCGTATATCGGCAATAACAAGGCGAATGTTGTCTTCCAAATGGTCAAGGTTTTGTGGCTTATCCGCATGGACCAATGACTTTACATAGCCCTACAGAAAGTAGTCTAGCGGTGTTAAATCACAAGATCTTGGAGACCAATTCACAGGTCCAAAACGTGAAATTAGGCGGTCACCAAACGTGTCTTTCAATAAATCGATTGTGGCACGAGCTGTGCGACATGTTGCGCCGTCTTGTTGGAACCACAGCTCCTGGACATCATGGTTGTTCAATTCAGGAATGAAAAAGTTAGTAATCATGGCTCTATACCGATCACCATTGACTGTAACGTTCTGGCCATCATCGTTTCTGAAGAAGTACGGACCAATGATTCCACCAGCCCATAAAGCGCACCAAACAGTCAGTTTCGGTTTAAGTAAAAAATTGGATCGATTCAAAATATGACCAGTTTTTTCAACACGGGATTAGTTCGTTGCCCGAAAGATGGGAGAAATTCAGAGTATTGTTCATCGCTGGTCACTACTCTGAATCATAAATGTATAACCAGTTTTTCACAATAAAGCCTCGACTTTCGGAAAAAAAAACGACGAAAGCAAAGTTGTACGCCAATGTATTATTCATTGCCTTATTATATTTGAATCATATTTTCATGTAATATTCGTTATAGAATTCAAGAAAGAATAATCAATAGCCTACTGCTAATAAAAAAAATTTCCTCAATTCCTTGAAAATTCGACTTTATTCGTCAACTTAGGCAAAATGATACAGAAAAAGCTTCTCTAATTTTTCAATATCTTTTCCGTGGAAAGATTCTTTACTTTCGAAATAGACTTCAACCTCGGCAATACCTCTTCATGTTGCTCTATAAGCTTAATGTAATATATTCAATGCAATATTCAAAATGCATTCTTTTCCCAGACCTACTTCAGGTGAAGAAACAAATTGAAACGCTGATAACAAACCAAATGACGCTCAAATTCCAGGTAAGTTAAGAGAAGAATTGCGCCAACACAGCTACAAAACAAATTCTAACGAACCTTCCAAATGGCTTCTCAAATGAAGCATTCATAGCTACACCAAACATAGCGTTGTATTAAAACCGAGCCACAACCAAAATCCACCTATTGATAATATGCAAAGTCAAACGTATGGAAAAAATACGAGCTCATGGGAGCATCGAAACAAGCGCCACAATCAGGGTGAGTCCCTCGGGAAACTTCCAGAGAACTTCCCAACCTAGAGGGCACCGGGAAAAGGTGTACGGTGTCACACACAGAGTCGAACTTATGTTCATCTCCTCGACAAACCTCAAATTCTGGCGACTCCATGCAAATAAATCAACAAACCCTGTCACGGAGCACTGGATGTGAGGTTCCCCAAGGATCCCTTAGTTAACGAACTGAATTAGGGATTGCATGAGGTCTGGAAAAGGGTTCATTCCAGGTTTCCCATTGTTTCTCCTATGAGGAAATAATGAACTCGCTATGTTGTGTGCCTCGTGTGGACTTGTGATTTTCTATTGTTTCGGGAAGTAGATTACCGAACTAAATATTTATTCGGAAGCATAATGGATGTATCTTTGTCTGGGTGTAACTAGTTTAATTGAAAATTTTTGGTTATGTGTTTGTGTTGCCTGGGGAAATGTATTTGTTATTCCGTTTCCCGGTGTTGTTTGAGGGATGCTAGCAATACCATCATAGGTATACAAACTTTTCTGGCGTTCGGACTAATGAAATTGTGTTTGTTGTTTCACCTCTATTACCTTTATAAATGATGTTGAAAATGTTGATTCACCAAGAGTTAGGAATAACTTGATATTGATTAACAAACCACAACATTTGAATATGTACTGGGTGTCCCAAATTTGATGCTCACTGAAAGCATCTCGAGAACTATATCACTCAGAGAAAAAAAGAGAAAAGATAAGGAAACAAAAATCAGATAGAAGATATCGTAGGAATATAAACTTTTCTAGGTTTCGGACTAATGAAATTGTGTTTGTTGTTTCACCTCTATTACCTTTATAAATGATGTTGAAAATGTTGATTCACCAAGAGTTAGGAATAACTTGATATTGATTAACAAACCACAACATTTGAATATGTACTGGGTGTCCCAAATTTGATGCTCACTGAAAGCATCTCGAGAACTATATCACTCAGAGAAAAAAAGAGAAAAGATAAGGAAACAAAAATCAGATAGAAGATATCGTAGGAATATAAACTTTTCTAGGTTTCGGACTAATGAAATTGTGTTTGTTGTTTCACCTCTATTACCTTTATAAATGATGTTGAAAATGTTGATTCACCAAGAGTTAGTAATAACTTGATATTGATTAACAAACCACAACATTTGAATATGTACGGGGTGTCCCAAATTTGATGCTCACTGAAAGCATCTCGAAAACTATAACATTCAGAAAAAAAAGAGAAAAGATAAGGAAACAAAAATCAGATAGAAGATATCGTAGGTATACAAACTTTTCTGGGTTTCGGACTAATGAAATTGTGTTTGTTGTTTCACCTCTATTACCTTTATAGATGATGTTGAAAATGTTGATTCAGAGTTAGGAATAACTTGATATCGATCAACAAACCACAACATTTGAATACGTACGGGGTGTTCCAAATTTGATGCTCACTGAAAGCATCTCGAAAACTATAACATTCAGAGAAAAAAAGAGAAAAGATAAGGAAACAAAAATCAGATAGAAGATATCGTAGGTATACAAACTTTTCTAGATTTCGGACAAATGAAATTGTGTTTTCTGTTTCACCTCTATTACCTTCATATAAATGATGTTGAAAATGTTGATTCACCAAGAGTTAGTAATAACTTGATATCGATTAACAAACCACAACATTTTAATATGTACGGGGTCTTCCAAATTTGATGCTCACTGGAAGCATCTCGAGAACTATTACACTCAGAGAAAAAATTTCAAGGACACCGATCTCTTTATTTGAGAAGATAAGGAAACAAAAATCAGATAGAAGATATCGTAGGTAAACAAACTTTTCTGGGTTTCGGACTAATGAAATTGTGTTTGTTGTTTCACCTCTATTACCTTTATAAAATGATGTTGAAAATGTTGATTCACCAAGAGTTAGTAATAACTTGATATCGATTAACAAACCACAACATTTGAATATGTACGGGGTCTTCCAAATTTGATGTTAACTGAAAGCATCTCGAGAACTATAACACTCAGAGAAAAAATTTTCAAGGACACTGATCTCTTTTTTTGAGTAGATAAGGAAACAAAAATCAGATAGAAGATATCTTGATTCGTTCTCAAGTTAAAGGGTTTTTTTGAAAAATTACAGTTTCAAGTATTTCGCTATATCTTCGTTTCTGTTCGAGATATTCGGAAAATTTTGAAACGTTTTTTCAGTAATTTTCATGGTATGATGCTAGCAATACCATCATAAGTATACAAACTTTTCTGTGACATAAACGAAGATTTTGGCTTTGATTCTTGCACGATCTGTATTTTATAGACACAAAAGCTAAGGTCCTTACTTGAAATTCCCCACGTATAGTCGAATGAAAAAGACAAACAAGTTGGAAACGTCGACGTATCAACATTTTGGCGTCTTCTACAACACTTCGCGCTACAGCAGCAATATTCTCTTCGGTATGCACATATCTCTGTCATGTTGATAGTTTTGAATCGAGAAGAGAAAAAATAGTGGGAAAACAACAGAATCTGCACGAATTACTTGCGAATTATTTTTTTCAAAGTAAATGTCTACAATTCAGAAGCGTTGTTCTGGTGTTAAACGATTCATGATGATTTGCCAAACTTTACTGAGCATAATATGTAAGATGCATAGAAAACCTGGGGTGTGCATTGATTCGATTTTGTTTCAGACTTTTAGAGATAGTCCACCTTTGCTACTTTGGTGAAAACTTACCAGAGAATTGTTCGAATTGCCGCTATCTGCCTGGCGGCGTTTAAAAATGAAATAATGATTTGAGGCACTGCAATACTCGAAGGTCACGAGAGTCGAGAAACGTCAAATATAAACGCTGTATGCGCCATCTGAAACTGTCATAATCTCTACAAAATCAAGTAGGCATAATTCAGAGAAATCTCCTGTTTCATCTGATAGTTTTACAAACAAACCCTACTGAATAGAATATGTAAACACAGTTTGACATTCTGAACGGTCAAACCATAGACAACAACCATCAAAACTCCTCATGCAGCTAAAAAATCACTCGTTTTATCTAACAAAAATTAACGAATATGAACAATTTTCCCCCGTATTTTCGACTTTAGTCATTTTCCGCCTCGCCAAACAAGTTTCATCCATTCCTCCCCCAAAATTAACGATCAGCCATTTCGGCAATAGTAGTCTGTGTACGATATATGTATATACGTCACCCCAAGGGTCGCAGTAAACGCAATGAAGTTACAGCTAGTCTGATAGCATATAATGAGTTGGCCGTGGCCCCGAAGGGCCTAAACAACTTCAAATGCGCCCCATATGTCTAACTTGGTAATTGTGGTATATTGCGCCATTATACGTATTACTTTGCCATGAGGCTCGACGTACCGCCTGAGACTTTGCTTTTATAAGGTAGGTAAGGCTGCGAATTCGAAGGAAAGTGTTGGCAACCTTGACTTTTATAATCTTTATGCGGTAACAACTCTTTCTTTATGCCGTTTTACCCTTCCGAATGGGACTCTGTAGGTAGATGTAAAACAATTTTGGGATTCGAAGGGTCTTGGATGAGGGGAAGATGCAAATGGTTTTGTAGGATGGGAAAAGGGGATAAAAATCATCTCATGAAAAAATTACGACTTGAATTCTTACTGTCTTGGTGAATTAATGAGGAATATCAGGAAATTTTTAGCGCTCGTTCATTTGCGCCTTTGGAGATCAATACTGTATACATATGTATAAGTATATATACCTAAGAGGGATTGATGAATCACGATATTATATTTTGATATTTCTGGTGAGATCAATATCAAAATTAATTCCAGCTTAAGATTGCTGTCATATATCTATACACGCAAATATGTATTTTTTTTTAAACTTACTCTGCTTACCTTGTTTTGTTTTTGCGTACAAGTGAAATTTTGTTTGAAGCTTGAAATTGCTCATATTGTTACATACATGTATATCTACACTGAAGATTTCAGTTCTGTTGCTTTTGTATTCATGGAAATATTGGGTTTTGATAATTTTTTTTGGATTCTTTCTCAATTTTCTCTAGTTCTGGTTTTCCAATCAAGAAAAATCTTGTATGTGGCTTAAAATTGTTATTACAAATCTAAATGCACAATTAAAATTCTATCTAATATGCAGATTCAAAACTATCACTAAAATAACATTATGGACGGCCTTATTCACGGAATTCTATTCGGATTTTGCCCTTTAACGAACTCGACAATTCAATATTCGAACATATCCTGAAAATTTCAAGTTTCTAGGGCTCCTCGTTGGAGTGTTATCATGTTCACGGCCGATCAGAATTGAATTTCAGGACACATTCGTTTTCAGTGGTGGAATCTTATCGTTTGGGACAATATCTCTGTAATTTTTCAATTTTATTTTGAATAAATATTATCATCATCATTATTATCAGCGGCTAGAAATTAAGAAATGAAAAACATCGTGAAAAAATGATGAAGCGATGTGTTAAGGGAACGTGCACTCAAAAATGATGAGTGGAAAATGAGTAGGCACATTTCGTTTATTAATATACATCAAAATAATGTTTGCGTGCTTTTACCAAATGCCTGCAATTTCCGATTTCTAAGCAGTGATCATTTGATTTGACTCCAAATTTTCAGAACGAAGACGATTTGAGTTATTTCGACAGAAAATCATATTGAAATAATGACTAACAAAACATAAACAAATATTCGATATAGTGAAATAGAGCAAATATAATGTTTTCTTTTGTTGTTATTCATAATCACAAGATGAATTAACGTCAAGTAGAGACCGAAACAATCAAATTTAATATTGGATCCTTCATATTTGGCGGTGACATATAGCTGGAAAATCGATTTTGAGAATGATTGAAGACTTAAATGTTCCATTGCAGAAAGAAGCAGATATCGAGTTTCAGTGGCGTAGCCATAAGGGTTTAACTCAACCATTCACAATGATAAAACAGAGATGAAAAAGATGAACTAATTAATGAAGAAGTAGTAAGGTGAAACAATGAATCAATAAACAAAAATTTATAATACTGTTAACTTATCTTCATATCATATTTGTAAGGAATCTATCGATTCCCTCGAAAATATTCTAAATCGAAAAGTTAAATTTCGAACCAAAATGCTAAAAACTGAAGAATTCGGTGTAAAAACTGAGAAGTATCACACCCCTAAGGGATCCGTAGAAAATTGTAAAATTGTAAATTGTAAAATGAATTGCTGCTGACAAAGCTCAAATCAATAAGTTGTATCCCATGTATTGTATATCACTATTGAATACCAAATGAAAGTAATATTATGTGAATAAACACATGCATAATATCTCCAGAAGAACTGACAAGAGCCAGACGAAAATCTATCGGATGGGATTATAAGAACTCCATCTGCCGTGAAATTTCACACTCGAAACATTTACCAATCCACTTCACAAGAAACACCGACATAGACCGGAAACGAACCGGCGATAAGCCTTCTAAAAGAAGAAGAAGAAAACCATCGATAACACGGTTCGAAATGATCATAGAAAAGGAAGCAATAAATAAAGATAACGCCATTGTTCTTCCGGATAATTCGTATTTTATGGACGTCAACTGAATTCGAAAATTACGAAAGGAGCTTTCAAGAACGAAATTAGCCCGCTATCAGCACTGGACTATTTCTCCATTAACAGCGCCGATGAAAATGGAACAGGAAAATACGGATTTCTTCAGATTAATAGCGGGGCCTATCTCCGACCTGTTATTCGGGGAGATCTTCCAGCTTCCGAGGACCGAAAGTAATTACCGTCGGGGACCAATTATCACAACGTTTATGCGATCGCTAACTTCCCAAAATGTCTCGATGGTCCTGCAGGACCCATATCTTTGCTGGATCCGTATTGCATCAGCTTAAATGGTTTAGGTCCGATCGTTTTGTACCAGGGGATTTCGAGAGCATCATTCTTCAAGCCACAGTGGAGCTGAGGTATTTAGAAGAAATTATTTTTTGCGGTTACATAACGACTTTACTTGACCTAAGTTAGTATCGGGTTATATAGGAGTACAAAAAGTCTTGAAGTTATGTTCTTTATTGTGAACAACCTTAGCTTTCGCTTCAATCGTGATAGAGAAACATAAATTAAAAAAAAACATCAACATGTTATATACATAGGCGTACAATTTTGCTTCCGCCGTTTTTTCCGAAATTTGAGGCTTTATTGTACAAAACTGGTTAAACATTAATGATTCAAAGTATTGTCCATCGCTGGCCACTACTTTCTCCCATCTTTTTTCAATCAGCGTACGAATCCCGCGTTGAAAAAACTGGTCATCTTTTGAAGCGATCCACGAATCAGTCCAATTTTTTACTTCTTCATAAGAAAGGGAAGTGATGGTCAGCCACACCGTGTGCCATTGATCGAAACAAGTGATAGTCTGAGAGATGCAACGCCAATAGAAAAAGGCGTGTGGGGTAGGATTTCCCATTTCAACGTTTCCCATTATGTCTCGACCATTTTCGCAACATGGGGTCGAGCATCGTCATGCTGTAAAATTACTTTATTATGTCTCTCGTTGTATTGCAGCCGTTTGAGCGTTAATGCTCGGCTCGAACGCATTAATTGCGTTCGATAACGATCGCCTCTGATTGGTTCAGTCTCTCGGCTTCAACTCGCACGGCACCCAATTTCCTTGTTTCTGAATCATTCCCATGACTTTCAGTCGTTTTGAAATGGCTTGTTGCGTCACTCCCAATGATCCTGCCAATTCTTGTTACGTTTGACACGAGTCTTGATCAAGTAATGCCTCCAATTCTGCATCTTCGAAAACCTTTTCTTATTCACCGCCATGCTGGTCTTCGACGTCAAAATCACCGTTCTTGAAGCGTTGAAATCACTATCGGCATGTTATTTCCTGATAGCAACCTCACTATAGGTATTTAAGAGCATTCGACGAGCCTCAGCCGCATATTTCTTCATATTAAAGTAGAAAATTAAAATCTCCCGCAAATTACGTGGATTTGGCTCGTCAGCTGACATGTTTAATCCAGAATAACTTTATGATGGAGTCACAAATCGACTAATATTTCGATGGTGTTATGTTTACAAATACCTAAGTTTATTGTATGACTGACATCTACGATCTATTTATTTTGACTATCACTTACCGCTACAGCTATCTATTGCAAAACGGCAGAAGCAAAGTTGTACACCTAATATTTTTATCTCTTTAGGAATCGTGAAAGAAAAATCAAGTTTGCAGGTTTATACCTAGTGAATCAATCATTTTGTAAACTGATGCGAAATGTGATTGAATGGATGACAGTAAGTTCATACACGATGAAGCAGTTTAGTGATGATTTTGATATCAATCAATTCAGTTTTTATTTTCATTTTCATTGTGTTTCTTTTTCAATTTGAGCACTAAAGAATTTGTCCTATGCATTTCCTTTTGTATAATAATAATAGTCTTGACGTTAGACTACAACTACTCCTTTTGAGTCAGTTACCGACTTTGGCCACTTATGTGCAAAAATTAACAGAAGGATACGTTGGAATACAGCTTTTTAAGTTGAATAAAGAACCGGTTCAACCGACGAATTATGATATTAACAACATTTAAGAATATCATTGGCCCAAGGTGGCACTTCTGGGTAACACCTTCACCTACTTCAGTTATTGTTGATATGCATTATGTATATTAATATGCAGCGGGTTTTTCTGCGTCAAGGGTCAATTTTCCAACCAGCTCCCACTCTGCAAAACTCAGGTGCGTACTCGAACCCTTTTCTTGAACGTCCGATCGACAACGTCCGGTCAATTCAGCCTGTTCAACGGCCCGCAAACCGACACCGGCAATAACTCTGCGGTGCGCCAAAAACGGAGGACGCGACCTTCTAGGGGGGGCCGAGCTAGGGGGTGGGAAGACAAACACGGCGTGCCCCCTCCCCTCCTGCGGACGAGGCTACACGGACCGTGAAATTAATGGCGCCCTGCGCCGTATTTCGAATTCACGGGCTCATAAATAGGGCGCCGGTCCGTGTTCATGTGGAGTGTGCGGAAGTGTACGTCGGGAAAAAAAAAGGAACACGGAACGTATGGGACACCGTCTGGTTACGCTAGGATTGCTGAAGATATTTCTGCTCGGATGTTTATTTTTCTTCCGCGGGATATATCGGGTGACCTGGGGATTTCTAATTTTTTTTGTTTGGTGTACAGGTTTCTCGCTTGTTATTTAAGATAGAGCCTTGCGGTTTTCACGTTCCTGTCCTACTTTTTCGTGAAACTCAAGTTGGTCTAATCAGATTTTGCATAACTGTTTCCGTTCAAGAGATACTGGGCGATTTTGGAAATTGATACTTTTCGGACCCCTCCTCTATCTCCGAAGTTATTAGAAATAATACTGAGCTGAAAACTAAGTCTGAATCAGAATTCTGCGTAGAATCCAGTGGCGTACTCGATATTTTTTTCGGGGTATGGTTTTGAAGATTCAACACAAACCTATATTTTTTTTAATGGAACACCATGTATATCATTACTTCGTTGAATTCGTAATTTTTTTTCTTTAAAATGATGTATGATACTATGATACTTCCGCCGTTTTGTTCGTGGATGACATATAATAAGCTTAGGTATTTGTAAACATAAAGCCATCGAAATATTAGTCTATTTGTGCCTGCATCATACAGTTATTCTTGATTAAACATATCAGCGTACAAGCCAAATTCTTGTTATTTGCGGGTGGTTTTAATTTTTTACTGAGCTGAGGCTCATCGAATGCTCTCAAATACCTATGGTGAGGCCTCTATTAGTAATAGAACGTGCCGAGAGTGGTTTCAACGCTTCAAGAACGGTGATTTTTGACGTCGAAATCAGCATGAAGGTGGAAGGGAGAAGGTTTTCGAAGATGCAGAATTGGAGGCATTACTTGTCAAATACAACAGGAATTGCCAGGATCTTTGGAAGTGCCGCAACAAGCCATTTCAAGACGCCTGAAATTCATGGGAATTATTCAGAAATAAGGAAATTGGGTGTCGTACGAGTTGAAACCGAGAGATGTTGAACAGCGTTCGTTTGCTTGAGAACAGCTGCTTGCAAAGCAAAGACGAGAAATATTTCTGCATAGCATTGTGACTGGATACGAAAAATGGGTTCATTACGATAACCTCAAGAGCAAAAAATCATAGGGACACCCCTGTCATGCTTCACGACGACGGCCAAACCGAATATTCACGGTTTCAAGGTCATGATCAGTATTTGGTGGGACTAGTTGGGCCTAGTGAGTTGTTAAAACCGTCTGAAACAATCACAAGCGATCGTTATCGAATGAAATTAATTCGTTTGAGCCGAGCATAGTAGACAAACGGCCGCAATACAACAAGAGACATAATAAAGTGATTTCACAGCATGACAACGCTCGACTTCATGTTGCGAAAGTGATCAAGACAAATTTGGGAATATAATTCCAAGAGAAAAATAAACCAAATATATCATAAAGATATATTATTGTGAAGTAATAGACACAAAGTTGTCAATTTTTTGATATTTCTATTGAATATCCTTCATCCAGTAGACTCATTGAACCTATATAACAGGCTATTATTATTAGATCGAGATAATGCGAAATATTTGAATCATTTCATTTTCAAAAACACTTGTAACTCGAGATCAAATCAAGATATCTAACAACTGCTTTTTGATATCTAATTATTTCGAAAAAGAGATCGGGGTGTCCTTGAAGATTTTTTTCTCTAGTCTTATAGTTCTCGAGATGCTTTCAGTGAGCATCGAATTGTGGACACCCTGTACATATATAATGGATGAATTGCATCTTCGTGAAGAATTTCAGGTTGAAAGCATCAGAAAATTCAAGAAGAATATAGACGAATCATGATAGTTCTGAGAGACCAGATCCGACGCCTAGGGTCACACTTATAGGTGTGCCCAGTCATTTTCATACTCTTGAAAACCAGCAAGTTTTCGGTCGTTTCTCACAGTAATTTTTCATCCAATTTTATTCAATATCGTACCATTGAATTCTGCCGAAGACGTGGAAAATCCAACGGAATTCCCGAAATATAAGGATCCTCGAACTCGAAGGACCAATCTACTGCCGGTTCCATCCATGTGTAAAATTATCAAATCCAATTCCGAAGTTGCCCTTGCGACCCAAACTTCTCCGAAGATATCCCCCGGACCTTTTTCATAATTCATCTCCCTCAATATTCGACCTCGAATGTGCCACTTACTCGACACTTCAACGTTTCTCCCGGAACCCGCTTTGAACTCCTTCGAGCCCCCGTCTACATAGCCCGAAGAAACCGGGAATATCCATCGGGAATGGTATGATCTTCCCGCCTCTCCCATGCATCAGTTTTCGACGAAAAAAGTGCATTTGCGCTCAAAGGCAGGATGGGTTCAAACGCTGAAAGCGCTCTTCGTGCCTTCGAAGAATTTCGTTCATATTGGAGGCAGTAATAATTCAGAGAGCGTGTATATAGACCGATTCAGCCTCATAATGGATTATATATGCAATTTTAATAAGAAAATGTGAATGCAATACTTTTAGTGATGAGTGATATTGTGATTTGAAAATCACGTTGTGAATCGCGACTGTGATTTTTCAATATCAGTGGTTTTAAACCGTGACATGATCACGGTTTCAAAATAATTTCTGGTACACCGACCTAGGGTTTTGGTTTACGGAATTGATGAAAATCAAAGAAATTTGGTTTGTTTATATTTGTATCCATGATGCAATAAGGCGCGAAGTACCGAATCCTACATGTTATTCTTACGGTGATATAGGAAAATCGCTCTTATTAGATCGTACGTCTCGCGTTCACGAATCGCGGTTTGTTGAAACTGTGAAATACTGGACTAGGTGACTAGGTATATCACATCTGTAAACTGTGATCACGATCACGTTGTACGTTATAGATGAGGAACTGTGAATAACTGTGATTTGGAGATGTCAGTGATTGAGTCACAGTAAGTGAAATATCGCTAATCAATACATACTTTAATGGAGATGAGATGTGATCAACTACTAAATAAATAATGTTCCAATTTCTTCTGTAAAAATCGCTTAACCGATTTCATTTATTATTTTTCAACATTCCAAATCCTTTCTAGAATGAAAAAGATGGAAGGATTTCTGCATCGCATTGTGACTGGAGACGAAAAATGGGTCCATTACGATAATTCCAAGCACAGAAAATCATGGGGATATCCCGGCCATGCTTCCACGTTGACGGCTAAACCGACCAGGCTTACGGTATTATGAGTTGTTCAAACCGACTGAAACAATGACAGGCGGTGGTTATCGAACGAAATTAATGCGTTTGAGCCGGGCATTGAGAGACAAACGGCCGCAATACAATGAGAATGATGATGAAGTGATTTTACAGCATGACAATGCTCGACCCCATGTTTCGAAAGTGGTCAAGATAAACTTGGAAACGTTGAAATGGGGAGTCCTACCCCACCCGCCGTATTCTTTTTCTTACGTTGCTCACTTGGACTATCATTCAATAAATGTTTTATTAATCCGATCATTGAAAGACAAATGGCTGCAATACAACTAGCGACATGATAAAATGATTTTACAGAATCCTACTGCTCGACTCCATGTTGCGAAAATGATCAAGACATAATTAGAAATGTTGTCCCTCCCCCCAAATTCTCTAGACGTTACTTCCTCGGACTATCACTTGTTTCAATCAATGGCACACGGCCTGGCTGACCAGCACTTCCGTCTTCAGAAGAAAAAAAAAAGCTGCCCGAAAGATGGGAGAAAGTAGTGGCCAGCGATGGACAATACTTTGAATCATAAATGTATAACCAGTTTTTAATTAATAGAGCCCCGAACTTCGGAAAAAAAAACGGCGGAAGCAAAGTTGTACGCCTATGTGTCATCCATAATACAAAACCTGCTATTGTTGATTGAATTTCATTTAAGAGCTGAACCATTAGATACGATCCAACATTCAGAGAAAAACATTGTTCAAAGAAATGAAAGCAGAGCTTATCAAAACATTAATTTAAAGATACCTTTGTACCTGAATGCACAACTGAAGCCTGCGGCGAGATAAATTATAATCATATCATAATATGAAATGAATTGGACCGAATCTTCTATATTTTGAGAGATTGGGATGAAAGATATTTCTGTTCCAGTCCTCCTTTCTTTGTAGAAAAACAACAATTATAAAACTCGCCAAGCGAAATTTCACTTGAAAGACACCCATATCCACTGAATTTCTCTCAATTTTCAACAAGGCATTCCTGATGAATAATTCATAACAGACGAAACATGACAGTGAATTCACCCCTGAGTGAAGAGAAACTCTGAATGAGAGAGGTCTCTTTATCAATTTTTTCCTTGGCCGCCTCTCAAACCACAAATTATTTCCTTTCGAGATGTCGCGTCATTCTGCCCAAAAAAACTGGGTCCTTTCTGTTTCTACTAATTAAGCGTTGTTTTATGGATTCCGCTGCTACTTCCAGTTCTTGTCATGCCGTTAATTGGACAGTTTTCTTTGCTCCGGCAGGGTATGAATACTTGATGCGTCCTCATTTGCCTAAATCTCGGAAAAGATTTTTCGTAGCGCCTCGATTCTGATGGAAATAATACACAATTTGCGGATAATTGAGTCAACACTGTTCCTTCTTCCAGTGGAGGTGGATTATTTGGACGGTATATTAAATCTACATCTCCAGATGATTAAGCTGTATTTCCTTCGAATATAAATTCAAAGCGGAGCAACAGAGTGCTGTCATGACTTTCAATGATGAATTTTTGATTAGGTATATTATTCGTGCATTAAACTATGAATAATAGTATATTATTCAACGAGCGGTAATGTAGGTCATAACTCACGCAGATGAAGTTTGCAGCACGAGCCGCAGGCGAGTGCTGTAATTCATCAAGTGAGTTATGACCATTACCGCAAGTTGAATACTATACTTTATCTACGACTATATCAATAAATACTAAGAAAAAAATACAGACTTAGAATATAGACAGAAGGAACGGGAAATAAACTTATATGCTCGATCCCGACTACAAGAGAGATGGAAACTTAGTGTCATCGAATCGGTTGTACATTTATGATTCATCACAATCGAACTAGCTTCGGCTAGCTCGAATCCAGTACAGAGTACAGACATAGAACTATTTTGAAAACCCTTAATAGTTGCCTATAAAAATGCATTAAAATATACCAAAAAACATTCCCTGTAAACGACGACTTAATGACCTTACTGCTACAAACTCCTTTATATTTTTTTCGGGCAAGTAATTCTGTATGGTAACATTAGCTGTTTGTCTTTTGGAAATGTATACCTGTATAATTATTCATCTTCACTATCTGAATTAATCGTTTTCAGCAAAACATTCACAATAATTAGATATCAACATAATTTGAAAACGTCAAAATTATTGAAGTGACATTCCCTCGGACATTCCTCGCCTCAATAACAATAATAAAATGTTCTCTTTCGGCCAATCGAATAGAAGCAGAGAAGTATAGAAGCACAGATCCATATTTTCCGATTTATTATAGTGAGTTATAGTAGTGAGTTATTATAACTCACGATGTTTGTTAATAGATACTATTAATTGCTCAAAAGCAGTTGAATAATGAATATATAATTCAATAGGAGTAGATAAAACGTTTTTTCTACAATATTCAAAGTAGGCATTTGCGCTTAAATTTAACAACGCAAACGTCATATTTTTCGGGGAATGTCATTTTGTCGCTTATAAGCGACTAAATAAAAAAAAACGTTGGCTCTCCCAATTATTATTAGGTGTACAATTTTGCTTCGGTCTTTTCGCAATAGATGGCTGTAGCGGTGAGTGGTAGTCGATATAAATAGATCGTAAATGTCATACCAAAATCTTAGGTAATTGTTAACATAACGTCATCGAAATATTATTCGATTTGTGTCTGTATCATAAAGTTATTCTCGATTAAACATGTCAGATTACGAGTCAAATTCTCAACATTTGCGGGAGGTTTTAATTTTTTGCTTCAATATGAAGAATTTTGCGGCTGAGGCTCATCGAATGCTCTCAAATACCTATGGTGAAGCCGGTATTAGTGAAAGAACGTGCCCAGAGTGGTTTGAACGCTCAAGACCGAGGATTTTGACGTCGAAGTCCAGCATTACGGTGGGAGAGAGAAGGTTTTCGAAGATGCAGAATTGGAGGCATTACTTGATCAAGGCTCATGTCAGTCGCAACAAGAATTGGCAGGATCATTGAGAGTGACCTAACAACCCATTTCTAAACACCTGCAATTCCTGGGAATGATTCAGAAACAAGGAAATTGGGTTCCGTACGAGTTGAATCCAAGATATGTTGAAAGTCGTTTGTTAGCTCGTGGGCAACTCTTTGCAGGGCAAAGACGGAAGGGATTTCTGCTTCGCATTGTGACTGGAGATTGAAAATAGGTTCCCTACGATGATCCTAAGCGCAGAAAATCATGGGGATATCCCGGCCATGCTTCCCCGTCGACGGCCAAACCGAATATTCACGGTTCCAAGGTCGTGCTCAGTATTTGGTGGGACCAGCTCGGCGTAGTGTATTATGACTTAAAACCGACTGAAACAATCACAGGCAATCATTATCTAACGCAATTAATGCTTTTGAGCCCAGCATTGGAAGACAAACGGCCTCAATATAACGAGAGACATGATAAAGTTATTTTACAGCATGACAATGCTCGACCCCATGTCGCGATAGTGGTCAAGACATACTTGGAAGCGTTGAAATGGGAATTCCTACTCCAACCGCCATATTCTCCATACGTTGCTTGATCCCTTGGACTATCACTTCTTTCGATCAATGGCATACGACCTGGCTGATCAGCACTTCCGGTCTTATGAAGAAGTGAAAAATTGGATCGATTCGTGGATCGTTTCAAAAGATGACCAGCTTTTTCAACGCGGGATTCGTACGTTGCGCGAAAGACAGGAGAAAGTAGTGGCCTGCGATGGACAATACTATGAATCATAAATGTACAACCAGTTCTTCACAATAAAGACTCGAATTTCGGAAAATAAAAGTTGAACATCTATGTATGATTGAGAAAGTTGATTTATTTCTGGTTTATTATTCGTTTAGTGAACATACATATGTATAATAATTTGATTCTACATGAAGGTTTTTCATTCGAGAAATTGTACTCCGTAGAAAAAAAATATCAAGATTTTTTTTTATTTAAATATGAATTCACCTTTTCACCAGCAAAATTGTATAATACGCTATCTAATCCAAGCAACGATTGATGTTCCAGAACTCCAGATAGGTACATGGTGCTCGTCATTAAATTCTCCCTTCAATTTCAGGATGTAATTGCTTGAATGAATCTTCTTAATGGTATGTCGCGTGTACATTAATCTTCAGGGTGTCAAGTAGAATACTTGAATGTTCTAGAAGGAGACGGTAGAAGCGAGAATAATAAGATTATCAGTCACAAGACTTCTCCGAATACATGTAAGTATAAAGTGATATTCTCAATTTCAAGATGAGCTTGTATTGATTGAGTGGAACTCAGCCCTATTCTTTAGGATGATTTATGAGGAGGGCTATTATAAAGTTGTTTTTTCAATTTACAATGTATGTATAACTGAGAAATAAACACATGACTAGTGAAATGTGAAAACTGCAATGTCATCATATCATTACTCGTCAGTTAGATGATTTGATTATTGTTTCTTTGAGTTTTTTCATAATTATAATTGATGGGTAAGCCTTAGTAAGCAGAAGAATTTTAAACATTCAAAGATTTCATCAATGACAATACAAGAGTCAAAGGTTCGATCGTAGCGGAGATTGGCAATATTTATTAGAGGATGAAGTAGGTTATTATCAGTATAGTGATATTCCTAGGACATTGATAATAGACGAGATGATTTTATGACAATCTAAAGCTCGTTACTTGGTAACAGCTCAAAGCCGAATCTTTTGACACACTTTATGACAAAAAAATTAAGACTTCATTCAAATTTAACTTATTGATTTATTATTTACCCTGTTCACTTTTAATTGTAAGGTGAAATTTGATTTCAGGGTTAATACTAAATATATTAATTGTTTGTTATAGAATTGTCATATGAAGCAATGTTTCGGGCAGTGCCCTTTTTCAAGCCTTTTTCAAGTCTTCATAACACAACAACGGCCTACGAAATGAGTTGTTGGAACAAAGATAAATTGTGTATATAAATATCTAAATAAGAAGGTTATAATTGTACATATGGAATTAGATCTCTATTCAATATAAAAATATAGAAAAACATGTTTATATTACAACTTGTCCGTTTATTGTTAGTTACATTGTGATGTTTTATTAAGGATGTTTTGTATATATTACAGGCTTGAAAAAGGGCACTGCCCGAAACGTTGCTTCATATGACAATTCTATAACAAACAATAAATATATTCAGTATTAACCCTGAAATCAAATTTCACCTTACCATTCAAATTTAACTGAACATTAGATTCGTTGCTGTTTTCTACTATAGAAGATCTATTACCATTGGGAATCTCGGGCTGATTCAAATACTATATTGTTAAACGGATCAATCATTATGTTATAGTCATTATAATACTTTTTTCAAGAGTTTGCACAAAATGTTTCACATTGCCTTCACCGTAGCTTCTTTATGTTCAGTCCTGTCTTTCTTTCTCATATTGACCTCCTTACCTTATAGTATCAACGGCAATTCTTCTAAGCTCCTATGTTCATTCAATGGACTAGTTTAGTGATGTTGATAATACTATATTTGACACGATAGAATTAAAATATAGAGCAAAACTGATAAATCAGTGAAAAAAATTTGAAAATCCATCAATAAATGACTGAGAAATAGATTATTTAAATTTACGTATTTTAGCGCGGAACGTTTTTGGTCTTCGACTCGTCTGTGACGTCACGCCACTTGCCTGTGATCGCTACACCATAAATTACGTTTAAATACTTAGCCGCGCCAAGGCTCTCGCGCCGTTTGTATTTGTACAGTGTAGTTTTAACTCGAGTTTTGTTTTTATGTCACCATAATGGAAGAAGGCTTCGTGAAAGGACAAAGTTATTTTTACTCAATAACTTATTTCAAACCAACTTACACCTTAGTATTTTTATTATCAGAAATAGACAGCTAGTACTGATAGTTACTTACATCAAAATGATCTTCACACACATATGAAGTAGTTTTAGGTACAATTAAGTCACGCCTCATTAATTTGCACCACTTCTTCCTTTGATTCATGTCATTTGGTACATGAAAAAACAATTTATTGGGGTTTTTAATTGTCGTGCTTGCACACATAGGCACAATACAATATTTGTAGGATTTTTTATTTATTTCAGCCATCGTGTAACGAACAAAACACGACACGAACGGCACAAGTGATTGTACACCAATGAATTCGTAAGCACTCTGCGAATACCAGTCGCTTCGTGTAAGTGGCGTGACGTCACACACTAGACGCTGCGTATTATGAAATTATTTTTCCACATTTTTGTTTCATTTTACTTAAATTTTTAGAATTAATCCTTAACAAAAAAATTAAAACTAGTCCATTCATATTCTCGTTCGCAGCAAAATCCATAAATATTCTCCAAATATATTTGTGATTCTATGTCGTGTTTCTTGGAATTTTTCTTTGATTGGCGCATTTATACTTTGTAGTACTTTAAACAAACGCATTGCCAAAATATGACGTTTTGAATTTTATCTGGAATAAAGTTGTTGAACTCAATCGTTTTGTCATAATGATTGATAATTGCACTGATCGTGATGATCACAGATATTTAGTTCCCTTTCAACATTAACTCCCTACTAACATTTGATTCTGGTAGAAGCGAGAAATTTTGAGGTTCCTCGTTAACTCATTGGTAAGAGCGCTGGACTAGTAATTCGAAGGTTGCGGGTTCGAGTCCCGCTCGAGGAGGTATTTTTTCTGAAATTAAAAATTGTGTATGATTCCAATTCTCTTTATTATTTTCAGACCAACATTCATTATGTCAAAGTTTTAGACTCTGTTTATAAAACTTTCCCAGATTCAGATGAAAACACCAAACATCATAAACTTCCTTAGCCCATAAATACCAATCTTTCATTTTTACGTGGCAGAAACCTAGCGACATTCGAAGGCGTAAATCTCGAAGGTTGTAAACGCCTACTTCGATTACAACTTGTTCCTCTGGGCGATTTATTAGCCGAATAAATTTCCCAAGAACGGCTCGGCTATCCCATCGAAGCAGGCATTTCCCACGCGTGTCGGTGTTTTTCCAGAGGCCTCGTTATCTCGACTTTGCGGGAGCTGAAGCGTCTTCTTGGCTAACCCTTTCGGCCTTTGTCTATCCTGAGATCTCGCCCTTGAAGAGATTAATGATGGCGGCGGAATTGGATTGGCCCTCTTTAGAACTTGGTGGATTTCAAGATGTCGTTCAGTTTTTTGCAGAGGTATCTGGATAAGAGTCATCTCTTGAACCGACAAAATCGCTGTGGAAGAGTTGAGGCTATGGGAGTTTGTGCAGAAGAAAAAAAATTGAGTGGGTTTTTTGATGATGAAATGACAGTTTCACAAAGTTTGAATTTTGAGTGAATAAAACAACACTGAATCGACAATATGTTGATACAAGTATTTGAATCATGGAAGCAAACAGATTAACGAGTAATAAGAATAATAAAGGGTGTTTTTTTTAGAGCTATAGAACTTTAAATTGCAATAAAACAACGATGGATTATTCGATTGACATGAATTTTATTTATCCGCAAGATAATCTTGTGGCATTACATTTTGAATATGATTTCTGGCATATGACCGCCACGGCTGGCTCGGATGTAGTCCAATCTGGACGTCCAATTTTCGATGACTTTTTCCAACATTTGTGGCCGTATATCGGCAATAACACGGGTTGTGGCTTATCCGCATAGACCAATGACTTTACATAGCCCCACAGAAAGTAGTCTAGCGGTGTTAAATCACAAGATCTTGGAGGCCAATTCACAGGTTCACAACGTGAAATTAGGCGGTCACCAAACGTGTCTTTCAATAAATCGATTGTGGCACGAGCTGTGTGACATGTTGCGCCGTTTTGTTGGAACCAGAGCTCCTGGACATCATGGTTGTTCAATTCAGGAATGAAAAAGTTTGTAATCATGGCTCTATACCGATCACCATTGACTGTAACGTTCTGGCCATCATCGTTTTTGAAGAAGAACGGACCAATGATTCCACCAGCCCATAAAGCGCACCAAACAGTCAGTTTTTCTGGATGTAATGGTGTTTCGACATACACGTGAGGATTAGCTTCACTCCAAATGCGGCAGTTTTGTTTGTTGACGCAGCCATTCAACCAGAAGTGCGCTTCATCGCTAAACAAAATTCGCTTATGAAAATCGGTAACACAGAACTATTATTTTCGAAATGAAATTGCACTATTTGCAAGCATTGTTCAGGCGTGAGTCTATTCACGATGAATTGTCAAACCAAACTGAGAATAAATCACCTGACAGATGTTAAATCGGCCGCAATTCTAAACAGTAATGCCAACTCAAAGTTATATACCTCGAAAAAAAACACCCTTTATAAGAAATTATTTTCCCCAAAAATAAATCTACCTAGAACATAGACTGCGACTTATATGGAGAACATTGTCAAAATATGATATTTAATAATTTTAGGTGAAGTAAATAGAGCTTTTCAATATCACATTCATTCCTCGATGCTTAAATGCTCACTTCAAAGTTAGTTACTCAACTTAATTCAGTTCAAACTTGATTTTTTCAAATTCCAATTTATTTTCAAATGCATATGATTTATTCCTGAAACAAAGCATAATTTCCGTATTGATTTTACGTTTTCGATATGATTTGTCAGATATGAAACAATCGATTCTATGTAGAGATAACACCTTTCACAAAGCAAATAATCCATTTTTTCAACGTATCCGACCTATTCATAATGAATATATGCTGCGAAATGTGCTTCACCCAAAAATTGAATAAACAATTCTGATCTGCCTAGCTCTAGACGAAAAATAAGTAATCGGTTAGTGCAGAATAATTTGGCATGATTACTTTTTTATTCCTACTAAGTACATCATAATTGGAAAACAAAAATATGTTTTTACAATTTATCCACTAGGATATAGGTTTGGAATTATAATATTTTAGAATATGATATGCCAAAGAAACCTAATATAGACCTATATACATAATTTGAACACTCTAAGTGCTCAGTGAATACCTATATCAGATTGGGAACATACTGAAAAAGTCTTCGTCCTCTGGCAACGATGTTGTAACGTCGCCAACTTTGAAAAAAGTTCCAAAGTTAATCAAAATTTTACGAGCATTTATATTCATAAAATTCACATTCATTACGGTTCAATCTTTGTAATTTTGGCCGAGGAAGTATTAATGAAAAGCCATCAATTTGATGAGATTAAAATGAAAGCTAGCATTGAAAGGGAAACTTTCCGAATGAGAAATACAGTAGCATTCGAAGATTTGAATAAATTGAGGAATATTACTGTTAATTCATTATGAAAGAAGTGGATCCTTATTGAAGACTGTAAGAGAGTATAGATAATTCTTGCATTTGAAATGATAAATTTCATAAAGCTTGCCATGAAAAGTTTCGCTGATAGCAATATCAAGATTATCGAGAACGCATTCGCCATTTTGTGACAGCAGAGCGAATTCACAATTTTGCAACTAAAACATTCAGAAAAACATTTCAATCACAAATTCACACACATATGCATATGTATGAAAAAGTTATTGTGTAAGCTGTGACCAATTGTAATATTTCTAATGAGTAGATGAAAATCAGAATTACCTTGTTGTAAAAAAAATGAATTCTAAGTAATAGTCTAAAGCACTCCAAATTTTACAAAATGTTGAATTATTTACTTCTAAATCGAAGAATATTTCAAATCCAAGAATTATTCAGAAACTACTTGTAGAATAAAGGGAAGTTTTCATTTGGCACAGCTTTTAACACACAAGGCTAATAGAGAGTGATGGAAAACAAGGTTGAATTGCTGATAATAGAGTTTTATATTCACAAGGGAATATTGAAACATTCGAACATCTTGGGGCAAAAAAATTGTCATTTAGTACATCGGTAACATAAGACTTTGAGATAACATAATTCTGCGAATTCAATTTCTGTGAATATACATTTTTCAGAATTTGATTCTTTGATTTTCAGCTTTGATTTGATCGTCTCTTATTCGATTCTATAGGAATAGGGAAAGGAAACAGTGAAAATTTCAGGGATTCTAAAATTTATTTTGCCTTGAATTGATATTAAGAAAATAAACCAAAAAAGGGAATTCAATTTCTAGCTCAACTCTTTCTGAGCAAACGCCATGTTTTATACCCTAGCGCAAACGTCTGAAGTTAGGCTTAACCAAGCATCAAAAATAGATATTTTCGACCTTTCAACCCTCCAAAAATCACAACCTATTTGTCTTTTCCATGAGAACCCCAAAGGGCCAAGACCCTTCTAATCAAACAACTAGAATCATTTGAATTCCGTTACTGCAGCAAGAGCAAACATAATCAAGGTGGCAGCGACCGATGAAAAAGTATCTCCAGAGTTTGACGCATTGACGAATTCCAGTGGTGAGGATCTCCAATCGCAGGACAAGGTCCCCAAGTCGATTCTTCATTCCTGAAGCACCGTGAAAGCTGGGGAGAGCCAAATCCAATTATTTAGTCAATTATCTTGGCGAAAATCCCCCACTAGTTCTGAAAGGTCGACAAACGTACAATGAATGGAATTTTGAGAAAAATGAGCTGGAATTCCTAGAGCGACGTGGGGGAAATTTTGAATTGATGGAATACAAGAGGAATATAATAGGGGAAGAGTGGAGTTGCGCTTCTTAAGAAAGAGTCCCCCAGAAGAAATATCGGAGGTATCCTGATGTTGATAATAAAATATTCAGAAAAGATGAAGCAACATCTAAGTGTTCGTAAACATTCTAGTCTGTCAACAGTGTCAACGATTCAATTCATGAAGGTGTTCTAAATAAAAGCTTACTCTTTATTTTATTTGTTTGCCCCTTTATACAGTTATCCACCGCGATGGCCTATTAGACGTTTATGGAAAACCACTCATAATTTTTTGCTGAAAATTTGCATGTTGGGGTTTGAGACAATGATCTTTCTCCCTAAAATATTTTCAGATCTCTACAACTTCCGGTTATACCGGAAACAGTCTACTACTTCCTTATATCAAATAGCACACCAAGTATATTATTGCATCATTAGATAGCTTTTTTGAAGACAATTCCGGCAATATGCCATACCTTGGGTGAAAACTCAACGGTTCGTAGTTAATAGGATTTTTTTTCGATTCTGCAAATACGTAGAAGTATAAGACTGTTTGTGGTTTGGCCCATAAATGTACAGGATGTTCATAAGAAGATCATGAACTTGGACAACTCAAATTCATCAAAACTCAAGATTTTCAAATTGGAACCTATTTTTTTTATTATTTCAGGAGATTCTACGTACAGAAATAGTGAGGTGTTACTTCAGCAAACCCTATACTTAAAATGAATATTTTGTGAGATATTGAGGAAAAACCTCAAATGAGGAAAAACCGCAATTCCTTGGTGTGGAGAAATCTGTGACTTCCGGTAAATACAAAAAAAATTCGATAAGAATTCGATTTAAAATAATTCTATGCCGACGCCACTGGTGAATCAGCTGCTATATAGGATAAAATTGGTTGCTATCTTCACGCCAGTGATTTCTACAATCCCTGTGAAAGAATGTATAGTTGGAATTCCTCAATTTCCTGCCGAACAGTTTCATCAGCAAATTTTTATTACATAGGTATCTCAATTTCAAACATTTGGGATCCACAGATCGGATTTTTCACCATTCTATTTAATTAAAGTCGAATATATATCCGGAAATAGCTCTTTCAGAGGCATTTTCATATTGGATTTTTTCACTGAACATTTTTACCTACAAATCTAATTGATTTATATCCTTGAATATTGTTCAACTGAATCATGTATGGTGAGACAAATCGCTATTAAAGTTCTACTGAATTATATAATAAAACTAATAAGATATGATTGGGTACTCGATAAGAAAAAGGCCATTTAACTCACACAACCATTGGTTATGTACAGGGTGAGCCAATTTCGATGTTTAGCACTAAAATTTTAAACCAGACGGGATAGACGAAATCTGATACTACATTCGCGTTCTTCTAAGAAACTAATAAGAGCAGTATTCATTTTTGGCCACCTTTTTTTTGTTTTCGATACAAGCGAAAATTGGAAATATGGTGATATCCAAAAAAAAATGTATATCTCTGCTAATACTGATGAAATTAAAACGTTATACAGGCACTTTTTTCGTAAACTCCAGTGGCGTGCTGAATGCTACTCCAGCTAGTTTATCAGAAAAATAGAACGAGAATGGGGTATCAGATCTTGTCTATCTCCTCTGGTCTAAAAGTTATGGTGCTACAACATCGAAATTTGCCCACCCTGTACATATATATGTTTCGGTGTGTATCATTTGCTCCTTCATCAGGATGTTAAGAACAATAATTCTCATTTAGAGAGACTCACTTGAACAATATAAAACTTTTAGCATCCTGATGAAGAAACAACTTTTATGTAACGAAATGAACATAATATAGATGGACATAACCAATGATTGTTTGAGTTGAATGGCATTTTTCTTGCCAATTAACTCATATCAGTTTAGAGTTTACAGCAATACTCCTTGTAGATATAAAAAAAACTTCCTGTTGAATATTTGAAATGAAGGTATAGGACTGTAACAAACATACGAATCCTTTAAAATATGTATGAACTACATAAGTTTGAATGTCAGCGGTTCAATAATGAATTTCCACTAAATAACGGAAATATGTCCTATGGAAATCGAATTATATTTTTAATATCTTCAGTTAATCGATAAATCCATTTACACCATCAAGTGTAATGCTTGTCAATTCATTGAAATATTCAACTCAGCCCTAATGTGAAATTGATGTAATTCGAAGGGTATAATCAACTGCGGATTGGTTAAACTAGTAGTGGTAATGTGTTACCGCTTGAAATTATTTTAAACGTTCCATTGAACATGACACATTTATATGAAAGTTATCTAATTAGTTCATGACAAATGAAATGTTAACCGAATTATGTTTCACCATGAAAAATGGGGAATAGATATTTTATTGAAATTCATTTGGGAAGTGTAGTAGTAATAAATAGTTAAAAAATTGTATGAAATGATTATTGTTTTCTTTGGAAAAATAAGTACATATTCATTCAAATTTTGGTGGAAACCTAGATTTTTGTGATACAAACAATTTTTTTGACGATAATGTTTACTAATATTTGTTATGTGAAAAAAAGAGGTTTCATAACGAAGTTTGAACCAAATTACTCGAAATAATAGAATTTTTTCGGTATAAGATCCGATTGTTTTTATCTTGAGGGTGTTTCTGAATTGGAGATATGAAGAAAAATGAAAGATTCCTCTGATTATTTTAAGAATGAAAAGTCCTATAAACATGGACCGGCAAACGCTTTGTTTTCGAGATACAGAGGTTTTTGTTGTCTTACTTTTTCGTGATGATTATACCAGTTTATCGAATCTTTATTAATCTTCGCTACAGATTGGGTGAAGTATAATTAATTTACTCATCATAGCTCACCAACTGGATCTTAAAAATAATTTGGATTTTCCTGAGGATTAATAATAATAATAATAGCTGTTTGAAATTGTTTCTCGAAATCGGTAGCAGATACGTCAAAACTATAAGCATCATATGAAGGGAAGGTACTATGAGAAAAAAAATCGAACTTTAACACCTGTATCTCGAGAACAAAGTGTAAGTGTTGTAGGACTTTTTTTCTTCAAATGATCCGAGAAATCTAGCATTTTCGTTTGTACCTCTAATCTAGGAACACCCGTATAGTCAATTCAAAACTGATGTCGCAATTTAAATGAAACACTATACATTTTACAACACAGCTTAGACAATTTTTTGATGCGAATAACTCAGTTCCGTTCTTTTATAAGTATATTATGTATCGAGAATGATACAAAAAACCGAAAACAACGTGTCAGTGTATACCGATGACGAATGCAAAAAATCACAGATGGCAAAACAAGAGGCGACGCCGACAAAGCGGAGAAATTAAGGAAAATCATAAACCTCGGGCATGGACGTGCTCGTAGTGCAATAAAAGTAATCATCATAAACAGCTTTTACTGCCGTGTCGATTTCAAAGAATATTAAAACGATTATTGATTCATTCTATGGAAAAATTTTCGTTCTTCGTTTTATATTGTGGAAATCTTGGGGTGGGGTTATTATTTCCAGTACCACCTCATTTCTCCGCCCTTGCTGCAGACTTTCCTAACCTCACTCGTTGCAAAATAATTTCCACCCAAAACTCAACGTCAACATTAGAGACCAAACAGCATTGACTTTTCACATCGACACAAAATCCCCCTCTAATCAACGGATCCCAGTATGCGATGCATTCGGAACGTCCACAGAAAATTCCATCAATTTGTTCTTCTTCTTCCTTGCACTTCAACGTCCGACTGCACGCGTCGAAAAGCCGAGAGATAGTTTGGGAGGTTGGAACTGAACTTTTGAAATATTCAGACCTCCAGACAGACAGAAAGGCCTCCGAGCAATGGACGAAACGCAGGAGATACTAATCCGATCTCATCTTCTCGGCAAACAGAGTAAAAGGATGCAGAGCAAGGATGCCCGATTTTGGCTTGAGCCAGATCGCCGAGTTGAGTGCCACGGAGATTAGGGGGAGTTTAGACGATAAGATCTGGTGGAATTAGGCGATCCCGGGACATTTGCCTGTCTGGGTATTCGGGGAGGTTGATGAGAGAAACCGTCTGGATTGTCAGGGTTGTATCTGTTTTTTTTTTCGGTTTGGATTTGGTAACATTTTCTAATAAGGTTATATACAGAGTGGGTTTTAAGTTTGGAAAGCCTCAATATCTCGGAAACTGATAGCACGATGTATATGGATTTTTGTGTGTGAAGAGTTTGTGACATGTTCGATATTATGGCAGTATTCACTTTGTTGCCAAATCTTTCCTTTTCGGGAATAATAATGTACAGGGTGGGCAAATAAGCGAGTTAAGCGGCTTTTTCTCAGGATCCACTCATCGTAGAGACTTGCGGTAAGAATTTTTACCACTAAAGTGTTCAAGAAAACACACTGGAAATTGTTTTGAAGTTCATACCTCTACCGCTAGGGGGCGTAATAGCTACCGTCGAGTAGAAAAATGAATTTTTTTCGGAAATGTTTCATATGAAGTTGAAGAAAAAATATCATCACTGTAATCTTAGGAAAATTCTCTATCTTTTTGAATTGTTACTTTCGATTTCACGACATCAAATAAGGGTAGGATAAAGGGAGAAATCTGACTGATTGAAATACCTGTAACTTCAGTTTGGCTCAACATTTTTGAGCAAATTAGATCTCGTCTAAGAGATAATATCTTGTTGATTGAGGACAAAATATACTCATGATAAATTTGTTTTTGCTGCTTTCGATAGGGGGCGCTAAGACAGAAGTTCATTGTTTTGTTCATTTTACTCCGAAATTTCAAATGTAATGATAGGATTTTCTTAACAGAAACAGAAATTCCATCAACTTTGCATGAAAAAACCTGGAGGTCGCAAAGCGATAGTTTCAGGCGTTCTGAAGTTATGGCCGAAAGAAGATATTCTTCAACTGATGCACTGCTAAAAACCAAATCGTGTCTTTAAGTTCGGACAGAAACAGGAATCAAATCAAATTTGTATTAAAAATCCAAAAGGTCGCAATGCGATAGCTTCAGGAGTTCTGGAGTTATGACCGAAAACAGATATTCTTCAACTGATGCACTGAAAAACTAAATTGTGTCTTCTTTCGGCCATAACTCCAGAACACCTGAAGCTATCGCTTTGGGACCTTTTGGTTTTTTAATTCAAATTTGATGGGATCACATAGTCTCAAATCCCAACATGCAACTTTTCAGCACAAAATTATGATTAGTTTTCCACAAACGTCTAATAGGCCATCACGGTGAATCACCCTGTCTACAGTTGTGTGAAATGCTAAAAATATGTCACCTGGTCTCCTTTATTGGAAATTGGGAAAAAAACATTTATAAAGGAGACCAGTTGGAATATTTTCATTGGCACATCTTGAAATGAAAACCATTTATTAGATTATGAATTTATTCCATATATTTTATGTAAACATCACGTACGACTATGTTCTTCTAAAATCGGGATATCTCATATTCATCCGTGTCAAAGAATGCCTTTTACAGCCGAAAGATTGAAAATCGTCGATATATGTCATTTGCTTGCTTTATGCCGGCATTATCCGGTCTCCTCAGATTTTCCAGAAATTCGTAGCTTTGATGTCTCGTTTGAAATATGTTATGCCCGTAAAAAATGCAATAACATTCATTTGGCTATGGCGGCTGGTTTATATTTCAGATAATATCGGCAGAGGGTCAAAGGAAGATGAAGAACTTCATTGAAATTTTTCACTTCGAGCCAAGTTTCCTTCATATCGTTTGGAATAGATAGATCGAAGGTTAGGTTCACTTCAAAGAGGACGTATGCAGTATTGATAGAGTTTGGTTTTGTACTTTTCTTTGGGGAGTTTTCTCGTTATATACGGTCGATTGGGGGATGACCTTATTTCCTAATATATCTAAAACACAACCTTCCAAGAAAATGACATTTAGAAAAGAGAGATATTTCAAGGTAGGTAGGTACGGTGGAAAGTTAAGATAAGAAAAGTTGCAAAATGGCGAAGGAACCGTTCAATTCGTAATGTTTTCACCAACAAAAAATATTTGAACTGAGTTTAAAGAGCCTAACAAGTTAACAATCTTATTAATTATTACTTTTTTCTTGTTTAAAGTGTTTGTTTTTTGTGTATGGAGAATGAATAAATCAATGTTTCCAAATCTTTGCCATCTCTCAATTTCCGCAGAAAAAAAATAAAAAATTAGTATAGAAATTTTGACTTTATTAGCGTTTTATGAAGATTTGGTATTTATGGTATGCTCGAATTTTCTGGGGATATGAAGTTTCATATTCCCATGGGAAAATATTACTGTGGTAAAGTATATCCAAAGTCTCCTGAACTAGTCTATAAAAACGCTTGGCCATAGATAATTGCAAAACAGTCATAAACCATAGGCGCACACTTTTCAAACCCTTGAGTTGAAAATAATATTTTTGCGTATGTATGGGACTCAGATGTCGATTCTTTCAGAACATTTGTGACGTGAGTAGCTTTTGCTGTTACATCAAAAATGATACTATGTATTTCTACGGTGTTATAATTTGATTATTCTTTATTCTCGACCTGTAATATACTATCAAGGAACGTTATCAACGATGATGAACTGATCGTTGCATAGAATTATAAGAGCACGAAAATGTTTGAGATGAATTCGGAAATGTCCTGTCTGAAGATAAGACAAACTAGGGTAGAATCTAGGTGCATGACCTTGAGATCCTTGAATGACATCCAGTTTTCTACGTCAAATTAGCAGCTACGTTGCCGAATTGAATGTTATTTCTTCGTTATTGAAAGGCGAAATTTATGTCCCTCAGTGGAAGCAGAAGGCTAAATGATAATGATGTACAGGGTGATTCACCGCGATGGCTTATTGGACGTTTATGGAAAACTGATAATAAAAATTTATACAATTTCCTTTTATACCGGAAACAGAGTACTACTTTCTTATTTCAAACGGCACACCCAGTATATTATTGCATTATCAGATAGCTTGGTTGATGATAATTTTAGCAATATGGCAATACTTGAGTATAAGCTCAACGGTTCATAAAATTCCTATAAATATCTCATGAGAAGTTTTTTGGAAAAAACCTATATTTTTTATTCATTGAGTCAATTTCACGTAGGTATTAAAATAGAAGGGTCTCAAGCAAATCCTATACTCAAGAAGTTATCGAGGAAAAACTTGAACTAAGAAAAACTGCAATTTCTCATTAAATACATTAGTCTATGACTTCCAGAAAACATAAAAAGAAACTATAAAGTCGAAATTTCATAAATTGTAATGAATTATTTGTTAAGATGGTTGGAAATCCATAAATCAATAAAATTGCAATTAGGAATAATTAATGACATTTCATGAAATATCAAATTTAGTTATCCAAATTTCGATTTTATTGTCTATATTTTCCGGAAGTCATAGAAATTGTAGTATTTCCCCAAGTTTCTCCTCGATAACTCTAAAATTTTTCGTATTCAGAATCAGATTAAATATTCAAAGATATATGTAACCTATTATTAAAACTGTCCCGACTGATGGCAGGAAATGGTGAAATATTTCTATTCTCTATAAAATACTTGATTGATTTTCCGATCTGGCTACGTAGTTGCTAATTTGACGTACTAAGAGCCTCAACATCATATGCCTATTCTACATGATTTCTCAAACCAGTAATAACATTGCTAAAATCAGAAAATGTAATGAAAATTTTGTTGGTTAATCTCATTTTAATCAATTCTTCCTTCAGTGGAATGAAGATATTCAGGATGCGATATCATTTTCTTCAGAACCCGTCATATATCAATTCTGACTTTGAAAGTAAATGGAGGAATAGATTTGATTGCGAAATATTCATCTTTTTTCACATAAGCCATAGAATTGTGCCAAACATCAAAGTCGAAATCATTGAAAGCATCAGTCACACAACGAACTAAAACTACGTAAAAATGCATTTCAATAATACCCCTATGGACCACACTGGTCTATGCGAATTCTTAGAAAGTAATTAAGAAGTGATAGATGCAGCCAATGAGTGTAACCAAAAACGATCTCAAAATGGAAAGGGGAATACGAGGGGAAATATTCAGCCAATAAGATCAATCAAATCGGGACATTCTTGTTTCCAAGACGATTTGCTAAATACCGGGGTTTATTTGAGAGTATTGATAGCAATATTTTCATACATTCCAAAGGAATTTCTGAAAACTTGGACAACCATGGTATAATTGAAATATTCAGGCTTCCTTCAAGTGACTTTGGATATAATAATAATAATAAACTTTATTTAGCACTCGGCTATTGAAAACAATACAAATAAAATCCACTAACTTAATTAAATTCTTCATAAATATAACTCATTGAACATTTTTTGAATTCTCTATAATTATTACAATATTTGATCTTTTCAGGTAGATTATTGAAGATAACTAATCCCCTGCTAAATGTGGTTTTATTCATTAATGTATTATTAACTTTTTCTATGTAAAAATCATCTCGACGTCGTGTATTATAATTATGTATTTCATTAGCAAATTTTAGGTTTTCACTCAAATATTCAGGTAACATTTTATTCCTTGCTTTGAATATTAAATCTAATGTTCTATAAATAATCCTTTGATTGACACTCATCAATTTCAAACAATTTAACATATTTCTTATGGGAGTTCTTTTATTACATTTCAAAATAATTCTCATACCTCTATTTTGCACTTTTTGTAACCTATCTATGCTACCTTTATTCAAATTTAACATAACTGACGAGCAATAATCCACATGAGGAAGTACCAATGATCTAAACAACATCAGTGACGTATTCATATCAATTTTACCCCTTATTCTAGATATGAAACCAACCTTTTTGGACATTTTATTTGCGATATAATCCTCGTGAAACTGAAACTATAACTATATACACTATATACTATAAACTGAAGTGATATTAATCAATATTGTTACAATTAAAAAAGAGAGACCATTCATTTGAGTCCAGAAGATCGTCTAACAGGAAGTTGACCCTTTCAGATATTGACTCCATGGGTAATTTGATTAATTGCAAACGAATCCAAGGGTATCAACAGACGTGATTTTCGATGCGAATATCGAGTTGCGTGATACGATTCGTGATCAAATTCGCATCGATAGAGCTTCTGGCTGTTTGCCGATACTTTCGAATTCCGGAGATTAAAACAATTATTCAGTTACATTCAGCATGGGAAATATCGTAATTACAGAAACATCAATTTGGAAGGATCAATCAGAGATATTCTATTGGTTCAGTTTTGTAACTTTACATTACAATTCTGTTTGTCGGATGCTCAGATTGATACGATGAGGATGTAGACAGAATAGATTTACTGAACTTTACTCACGTTCAGCGCATGTTTCACTAAAGTAAACCAAGGATAATCAAACTTACAAATTTATAGAAAAAATGTGAATATAATTTAATGGTGGTTGCTGATGGCTGAATATAACATCATCATAAATTCGAAAACCTTGGACTCCAGAGTTTGGAAATCTAAAGGGTGTTTTTTTTGGCTATAGAACTTTAAATTGCAATGAAACAACGATGGATTATTCGAGTGACATGAATTTTATTTAACCGCAAGATAATCTTGTGGCAATACATTTTAAATATGATTTCTGGCATATGACCGCCACGGCTGGCTCGGATGTAGTCCAATCTGGACGTCCAATTTTCGATGACTTTTTCCAACATTTGTGGCCGTATATCGACAATAACACGGCGAATGTTGTCTTCCAAATGGTCAAGGGTTTGTGGCTTATCCGCATAGACCAATGACTTTACATAGCCCCACAGAAAGTAGTCTAGCGGTGTTAAATCACAAGATATTGGAGGCCAATTCACAGGTCCAAAACGTCAATTAGGCGGTCACCAAACGTGTCTTTCAATAAATCGATTGTAGCACGAGCTGTGTGACATGTTGCGCCGTCTTGTTGGAACTACCGCTCCTGGACATCATGGTTGTTCAATTTAGGAATGAAAAAGTTAGTAATCATGGCTCTATACCGATCACCATTGACTGTAACGTTTTTAAAGAAGAATGGACCAATGATTCCACTAGCCCATAAAGCGCACCAGACAGTCAGTTTTTCTGGGTGTAACGGTGTTTCGACATACACTTGAGGATTAGCTTCACTCCAAATGCGGCAGTTTTGTTTGTTGACGTAGCCATTAACTGGTCTGATGGACGATTTTGTCGACGATAAAATGGACGTAATGCGCGATACGTACTCCGCACAGAACCATTATTTTCGAAATAAAATTGCACTATTTGCAAGCATTGTTCAGGCGTGAGTCTATTCATGATGAATTGCCAAACCAAACTGAGAATAAATCACTTGACAGCTGTTAAATCGGTCGCCATCTCGAACAGTAATGTCAACTTAAAGTTATATACTTCGAAAAAAAAACACCCAATATAAAGAAGCACAAAGATGCAGTAAGAACTTTCTTGATAAGAATTGAACCATACTCGATAACTGAGTATTTTAACTGCGAAATCCAAGTCTGATCGGTCTCTTTCGATCATTTCTCATTTTCATATCTGTATTTTAGTTTGACTTGTTTTCTTTTCGAATTGTATTTAGATTGGGAAAATAAATTATATTATTATTATTTTTATTATTATTATTCAACTATTCAGTGAATATTCATGAATATTCAAATAATGCAAAACGCAATTATTCGAATAAAGATTCATTGAATATTCGAATATTAAAATCATTCATTCATGATTCCCAGCCTTATCTATCACACTTGCTATTGATCCGGGATGAATTAAGCATTAATTCAATGAAATCTTTCAAAGCTTACTCAAACTTTAGAGAAGCTGCTTTTCTATTGAAGAGTTGATGTAATTTTTTCTCCATTGTTTATTTCGTGACAATCCACAAAAATCCGAGTATTGAAACAATAGTGGAGAAAAATTCAGAACGAAAGGCCTCTCAAGAATGAGACCAAGTTCAAGGGAAGATAAATCTGGATCATATTCATTATGCGCGATTCAATCTAGAAGCCCCATTGTTTCTGGGTAATTTCTACCGTATTTCACTGGCAGGGTCTGAGGGACGGGGAATTTCTATACTCGGTTCACCCATTCGCGGGAATTTTAGGTTATATTCGAGGAAATAATGGATTCGGCGAGACCGTTATTCAACTTTTCAAAGAAATTATTGCGATTACGATTATTCGCGTATATGTATTACTGAAACTTTTACGGTGTTGTTCGGAGTGTTGCTAAGAATTTCACTACGATTTTTGAAAGACTGCTCTTGTTATAGGAAGCTCAATTTTTATGTGCTCATTAACAGCTGAAACCATAGAAATATTGAGACTCTTAGATAAAAAAAGGTTTTTGACCATTTTCTACTATTTATATCGATACTATATTTGGAAATCAGGAAAAATTAAGCTCTTAAAAATGGCACAAAAATCTAGTGTTTCCATTTACAATAACATAACTTTGGGCCTTAGCTTCGTAATCAAAAACCCTGTTGAAAAGATTAGCACGCCACTACTTTACGTAAAAAAGTGCCTGTATAATGTTTCAATTTCCGAGCTCTATCATTAGTATTGGCGAACATATGATTTTTTTCGATATCGCAATTTTTCCAACTCGCCCATCCTGTACAGGTTGACCCAAATTCGATGCTCACCGAGAGAATCATAAGAACTATAAGACTCAGACAGAAGATCTTCAAGGACCTCCAATAACTTTTTTCGAAATAATAAGATATCAGAAAGCAGATCATAGCTATCTTGATTCGTTTTTTGAGTCTTGTAGTTGTTGGGATGCTCGCAGTGAGTATCGAATTTGGGATACCCTGTACAATGTCCTTCATTGTATGACCAAATAACAATAAGTAAACAGCAACGTGTCTCTTACCATTACTCTGTATGAAATTTTCATTATATCTAACTTTTTAACAAGTTTTGTGATAATAGTCGCCACTTCTAATATACTATTTAGTGTATGTCTAAAACTGGCGATAGGAAAGCCAATATTATAATATTTTTCCCGAACTAACAGTAATGACAAAAAAAAATCCGCGAACGAATTTTTCGATTAGAGGGTGAATTATGAACGAATTATGTTTGACTCACCCCGTATTAAACAATAATCTTCATTAAAACTCAGTTTAAAGTTATAACCTTATGGTCAAGCAATATTTATCACGCAAAAGTGTTTAATTCAAGATGTTTTCTACAAGAAATGGTAACTTGAAGAAATGGCATTTTCCAACTTCGACACCCTGTATCTCGAAAACTAGTAATAGGATTGAGTTGAATCTATTGACTTTCTTGTTTAGGAGGTCATATTCAACAACATATAAAAAATTCAGAAAAATAAACCAGTGACAATTTTTCCATCACACTGCTACCTAGTCCTTTGAGATAAATTTGACAAATTGCCCATCATTATAGTACAACTTCCATTTGCTTCAAAATTGAAGATAATTTCCCAATCAAAATCAGTTTTGGGTCAGGTAAATAACAATTTTCATAAAATTTGACATCAAAATCGACGTCAACTATCTTCGATCATCAATAAAACTTACCCCTTCGTGTGCTCAATTTGACCAACCCTTTTAAACTCGAATGTGGGTCATGCCGGAACACAACCAGTCTTTTTTTTTTAAACGACGGAACCCCCCATTAATTAGAATCGGTAAACTTGCGAAACCGGTCATTATTTTCTCTTTTGATTCGAATGCAATTGCTGCAGTTGTAAGTGCATTTTAATGCGCCATTTCCATGAAAATTAGATGAAAATTTGAATTATATATAATTTAACGACTGGTGCAATTCTAGGTTCGAGTCCTGCGCGGAAATGTAATCGGTTCTGTGATCGTTGGGGTGGTAATCTGTTTTTCCCGAGGTCTGAAAAGGAAATGGAGCAAAGAAAGACATTAAAACAAGAAATATGAATGGTGATAGTTTTTTCGGGTTTTTAGTTTTGTCTTTATTTCGACCACTGAGCTGTTATAAATGGAATATACCTAATATATTTTCATCGGAAAAAGAGGTGGCATTTTGCTAACAGGAAATCTCTGCAGCACGATATTCCATGATTTATTTCTCATTTCCATACACACCCTTTGTCTTTATTGATATTGTCGTTCTCTACAGGTATGACCCATATGCTCTTTGTGGGAATATTTTGACTGGATTGTACTATGAATTTTTAATTAAAAGTGATTTTGTTAATATTGTGATGATATATTAATAAAAAAGAGTACTTTAAATGTAAGTAGATAAACGCAGCATATGAAATATGAGATATATTAAAATCTGCTTCCTCTGATCATGTTCTATCAACTAACCATTCATTGAAACTTTCCCAGTCCACCTTGTATCTTAAGGAAAAAATGTTTCGAATAAAAGGTTCATGGTTTTGAGGGGGATATCTACTTATGTTAGATAGATAGAGATAAATTTAAATAAGGAGTTTTACTTTCACTGCGACCTAATGGTCCATTGTGCCCCCATCAGAGCTATTCTCTCCGTAACGTGATCTACAGCTCGCTTTCCAGTTCCAGAGTTCTGATGAACTCCAATATCTGGGATGTCTTCAAGGAGGCTAATTCCTCACTTCTACAAGATTCGTGTCCAAAGCAGGTTTTGCGTTGGCTAGCGATGGTGAAGCATTCCGTCACCAAGTGATCCAGAATTTCTTCCTCCTCCCCACAGATTGTGCACTAGTCATTTTCTGTAGGACCCATTGTCATGAGATGTTACCTAAGGCGACAATGCCCTGTGAGGAATCCAGTGAGGAGGTGTAGCATATGCTTACTAAGATCCAGATACTTCTTGGATCTTGTAGAGTCGAAGTTTCGAAGAAACTTTTTGGAGTGATCCAAGCCAGGAAGATTCCGCCAGAGTTTTTCTCTTTCGGTTACCTCCTTTTCCTTAAACTCTTTTTCGTAGGTACATTTTTCTACACCACAGAAAGGCTCCGGGCTGATGAGACGAGTTTGTGCTCCTTTCTGGCAAGTGTGTTGGCCTCTTTATTCCCTCTAATTCCCGAGTGCCGGGAACCCAGATTGAAAAGACTTTGATATTCTTACCTATTTCATTAAGTTTTCTTCGGCACCCCAATACCATCTTAGAATCGAATATGTCAGCTCAGTGCTTTAATTGGAATTGAATCAAAAAATACAATGCAAAGTAATATTTTCTTAAGAAAATTCTTCGTCTTTGACTCGAATGTTTGTTGCCACCAGCACTCACAATTTTTGTTAAAATATTGCTTAGCAACGTGTTTTTTCGATTTTTTTTCTGGAAAAATTAGACGCCCTGATATTACTGAAGAAAAAGTCTTTTTCCTGTAATATACAAATCTCATATCCCATCTCTCATTACGATATCAACCAAGGAGACGACATATACGCAGTAGCTGTGGAAATATGTCTCTGCAATGTACTGGAAAAAGCGAAAAACGGGCAATAAGATTTATCACATAATGTATTACTCCCGTATATCTGGATTCTCGTCATATAAGCTAATAAACTTGGTTCTGACGGTGGCGTACGGAGAATTTTCCTAGTTAATAAAATACGGGAATGGCGAAACCCCTGCGGAAGGATATTAAAGCTCCTGAAGATGATAACTGCGTGGAGGGGGTTCACGAAGAAACATTTATTGCTATTTTATTCAGGGAGCCTGATCTTGGTCCACGTATTTTACTTTAAATTGAATTATAACGGATGAGATCTGCTTATTAATATTCCTCGCAGATGTTCAGTATTGAAATTTTAATCATATTTTTTTATGTATAATTTTCGAATTCAGTTCGAATGGAACAATTGTAAATGCAAGTTGAAGTGGAATATCTTTTTCATTAACATCAAACGTTGTGAACATCAGGATTTCTTTCATTTCACATAGCTCTTTCTGTGTCTTCAAAATTCATAAATTTCAATGACCAACAGCAAATTTTATTGCATTTGTCTTAGCTGCATAATCAACATGTGAACTAATTTCGAATTAATTTGTATTCCTTCTGTCTTTCCTTTGGTTCGAAACAAATACGACTTTGTTATTCACATATTTCTCTCCAATAACGACAGTTTTAATAATTTTGTCAGCCATAGTTTTAGGGTCAATAGATATCTATATTAGATTCTCGATTTTTGGATTCTATGCATTTCTAAACATAACTTTCAGAATGATTAAGAGGTTGTTATATGTTTTTTTTTAATTATTTTCAAATATTCATTATTGGAAATGATGAGGAAAATCGGTTTTTATGTAATTCTATATTCAATTATTCCCAGATAACCTGATACATAATTATTTGTAAATGCTGAAAATCGAGTTGAGAATAAAAACCCAATTCAACATATATATTCAACATATAATTTCGTGAAAGTCGTCGTACACTTATTTCCTTCGAAAAAAAAGAAGATTAAGTGAATGTACTTAACTTCTTACACCGTACAAAGTTTGGTCATTGCAGAAGCTCCAGAGGAGAAATGAATGAGTACCAAAGTTTGACCGATACTCGAAAAACCACGTAGTGGTAATCCCTCTTAAGATGTTTCTTTTTCCAGGTTTTTGACTGATTCAACTTTTCAATACACCGAATCCATAATAATATCACCCTGAGCTCACATTTCCACTAAAAACAATCTTTAACATTTCCAGTCACATCACTCCTCCACTTTTTTGTAGTAGTTGAGCAAATCTATTTGTGATTAGAAGAGACACATCTATGAATCTATCTACACAATTTGTTGAACAAGTTTCAGTTTTTCCATCCAATTTGTTTCCTGGCTTATCCACACATTTTTCCCAACAGAACTCGTTGAATTCATGGATCTGTGCATTGAATTGTGCTTTCTGTTTTTCAATCATTAAAAAGTCCTGCAGGTCTTTATCTCTCTGTATACTAATAATTTCGAGCTTTATACAAAATTTCATGTAGATCGCGTAACCCTAATTGAACTTCGAGTAAACCTTTTGCAACATACTCAGAGTATTTCAAATAAAACTTCGTCTGAATTTCCAGGACATAATTGAGCAATGGGCCAAAGGGGGTTGTTGACAGAAGTTAAGTGCTAGGGCATGTAATGCATTATACGCTTTATTACGGGCGGTAAAAACCATTTTCGCGGCCTACACCCTTAATGGCGGCGAGGGCAATATCGAAGGTAGCGTTGGAATTGCCAACCCCCGATTTTTATTGCACTAATCAGATGGAGTCACCGAAATGAGCGCGAATTCGATGTGCATTTTGCAGTGTAATTCCCGAAGAATGGTATTCCATCGTTGGATTTTTATCTTTATTGCTTCTTTACAACTTAACAAGTAGATTTGAATGGTTAAGGAATTTCTAATAACTTTAGATGAAATTAAAATCGACTGAAGCGATTTACATGGAACAAAAAGTTATGGATGTGCTTTTTATGAATAATGGAGGTCGATATTGATATTTAATTTCTCTATTTCAGTATCGTTTTCAGTTATATTTTTCGCTTTGTTGTTGTCTACACTGACTTCCAATCTCATCAAATTTCAACACACTTCAATTGTCAATATAATATTATTAGTGAAATGATTTGTAACTTTATTCGCATCTGAATTTTTCATTGAATTTTGACAATATTCCACAAAACTCGAATGAAATAAAGAAAATATATTCTAATATTCGTTGCAGAAGGCAATTCCAACACTCATGCGTTCAAAAACTCGTTTGCATTCGTGTTGGAATAGGAGCCCATTCTGCAACTTGTTTTAGAATATACTCTTTTAATTGCGTGCGTATTATTGCACAAGTGCAAACGTAAAAACGAACTTTTGGGAATACAATCGAAAATTCAATAAATATATGAACTTAAATGAAACAAATTCATTTATACATATAGGACCAGGCACCTGAAGATATGTAAAATGGTTACAAGTTAATTTCAAATAGTAGCAAATCTGTAGCAAATCTTAATTACATGCATCGTCTTACAAACGAAACACAATTTTCGATATACCTATTTAAAGAAAATATATTTTATTTTCCGCCTGGAATATACTGGAATAAGCGAATCTTCTGAAGGCATTTTGTTCTGAAGCCATCAGTTCAAATACAAGAAAAACGCTTCCAATTTTTTTCCTTACCAATCGACCAATCACGCCAATCGAGCATCGTACCTGCAAAAGAAAAGAAATGTTAACGCTCCATTAGAGAACAAATGAGAAAATTATACAGACATTATCAATTTCTCCAATCGTTTATATTTTTGCGTTGAACGTGCCGATACCATTTCGACTAGAAATCTCACGGCTTTTTGTACGTGTACGATTCTGTATCGACCGTTGCCGCATTTTTATGAGTTTGGAAGGCTTTAGAAGCTTTTCTTGGTGTACTTACTGAGTTACATTAGAAATGAGGTGGAATATGACTTGAATTATTTTGTTTTGAATGAAAACGATTTTTGTGTTTACTGTTTCGGCGTTTTTTTCTTGAATGCTGATTAGTATAGAGACTGGATTATATGAAGTTGTATATTTTCATATTCAAATGCATAATCAGTCACTTATCATCTGTAATTCCATATAAATTTGACCAAAAATTTGTGGGTGCTGCAAAATTTTTCTTTATTTCCAATATCTGACTATTAACTGAAATCTTTCAATGAATCTAACCAAACTTATTATCAGGACAATCCTCAGAGCGCATAACATATATGATCAGATATGACATTTTGCAGCATTCCATCAAATAAGTAATTACATTTTAGAGCGGTAAATTTATATATTTTGAATTAATAAGAAACGTTGATTCACAATGGGACATAATAAGTACGTTCTTTGTAGAAAAACTCGCGAATTGAATGAAATATCGTGTCAGTGATATGTTTTCATTTCTACGCACCTTATGTCAAATTGGATAGTTCATGTTGAAGACAAAATTTGCTTAGTGAAAATGTCATATGCTCCCTCTATCTATGTTTATTACTCTGAGTTACAAACCAACTCGATAGACGTCAAGTGGTTGTCAATGAAATGAACATATTTCGATGATCTCAAGGCAATTGATATCGACCAGAATGTTTCACAAAGTTTAATTATAACTACTAAAATACAATCTTTGTCATAATTTTAAGAATTAATTAGAAGCGATGAAAATAACTTATTCAGTATAATTGCAACAATTCATTCATGAAAGCATGACATCAAGTTTCTGAGAAAAGAATTAGGGCCATGATTCCCTAACTAGTTAGGGAATCATGGAAGAAAGCTATTTATTTTACGTACTAAAGCTTTTAGTACGTAACATACGTAAAATAAATAGATTTCTAGATAAAAAATTGACAACACCTTCCATCATAAAACGTATCTTACCCCAACAAACCAGAGGAAATATCTGAACAGATATAGTTTCGAGTGCACGAAATATTACCTCAGATTAAATGAAATTAATCACTCTCAGAACTTTATCAGAAAAACCAATATTTTTCTTCTTCCCCACTTCATTTCCAGGATACAAACACGAAGAAACGTATACACAGCGATGAAATATATAGAAACTTTTATTTTCCTATCTCTTCAGCAACATATATACCCCTATTATTGAATTAAAGATGACATAGAGTTGTAGCGTTTTCTCTACTGCTCTCCAGTTATCTTCTTTTTCTTTTGTCGGACCAAACCTCGGACCAAACGTTTCTAACGCTTATGATCGTTGGATGATTTATATCTAGAATTACTTACAGGATGAAGCTCAATTTGGAGGATTGATAGGATTCCCCAAGTCATTCGTTTTATAATAAACTAAGAGAAGTCAGACAACATTGAAAATTTCAAATTTTTAAGTCTTATCCTTCGAAAGGTATCTTGTTTACGACTGGACAGAATTTGAGGATGGATTTGAAATGTGTGAGACAAATCTTTTCATTTCTGGCACAAAATTCGAAACTGAAAAATATTGTGACCAACTGTGATTGGTTCTGAGAACAAGCGATGAAAATAGAGGTTATATTGTGGATGAAGCTATTGTCACGTCAATTTTATCCATTAAGAAAAATACAGAATGGGAAGTAACTGTTTTTGCGAGTATCTTATGTTTTTGATCACAAGAGATTATTACAGTCAAGACCAAATTTAATGTAGAACACACAGCAATATTATTATTACATTAATAACCTGAATTTTGCGAGAAGGGGTAATATATAGCGTAATAATACATTACGCTAATTAAAATCTATCTAGTGTCTAGTGAGTCCATTATATTCTCGAAGTCAATGTTATCTGCCGCAGGCCTTTCTCAAGGGGTATCTTATAAGTGTGTCCTATGGGATTCATTGGATAAATCAGGATAATCAGGAGATTAAATAGAGAGAATGCTGTTTCTAAATCAGCACTTTTCAATGAAGTTTGTGGTAGTAATTCAATGTCAAATTTTCTCTTCAGATGGAAAACATTCGAGAGTGACCTAATTCAATACGACAAGCAGGACAAATAGCGAATGTAACAATTCCTTTAGGGAAGTTTTCATTCTGTCATAGTACTCTGATAACTGCAAAAGATTACTGAAACTTTCCTAAAATTTCATGACAATTAGATAAATAATGCAGTAATGTGTAAAGGAGAAACATATGTTTTTGAATGCTCGTTCCCTGAACAGAGATCCCTCTATTATTTTCTCACAATGTCTGAAATTTTCAACTTTTGAGTCTCAAAGGATAAGGTTCGACTCATTGATGACAAACTCTCGGTGAAATTCAAGAAGTTTCTTCAGACCAACCGTGAAAATTATAACTTTGAAATGAAAAAAAGTTGAAACTTGAAATTTTCAGGAATGATTTCATAAAGAGTTCTGTAAATATGGATATTCGAAATTTTGTTTTCCTATTAAATTCTATAGAGATGAGAACTTGCATCAAGTAGTAAAATTACATTTCCAGCTAAATTACAGTTTTATTCTTTGACCAGAATCACAGATAATTCAAGATGAAAACCAAAATAATATTTCCTCGAACACAAAACTGACGCAGTTGAGATTTTCAATAGGAGGTCTTAACGATGGAAAACGATCTCAGAAAAATGACCGACATGGCTATACGGTTGCAGAACCATATCTTTGACTTTTCCATACTGTATAGAAAAGATGACTACATAAGACTGCATTGATTTTTTTCATTTCCATTCTTCACTATCAGTCTCAGTTCAAGTTCAATAATAAATGGTACAGTTAAAAGACAGCTCCCATTTCAGATTCTGGAACAGGTTGCGTATAAAGGAGCTCCAACATGACACGAATGTCTAAAGCAATAAAACAGGTAGGTACATGGATGTTAACATATTTGAGCGCTTCATCGACTATTGAAAAGCCTTTGACATGGAGTAACAGGGAAAGTTTATCAAAGTGTGGGTGGGACAGGTATTGATTAAAATATATCAAATACACGGATCTGTGTTGGAATCAAACGGAGGAGATCAAGGTGGAATATGTTCTGTCCAACGGGATCAAACGTTAGCAGGAGTTTGTGCTTTTGTCATTCATGTTTAACCAATATCTACGTAGAATCAATTTCCACTAAATATGACGGAATTGACGTTGAAGACTTCTATATCAATAGCCTAGCAAATGCAAACATTATCTAGAATATTCTATGATTCCGGTTAAGCGATCAACATAAAGTTCAATACGGATCTTGAAATTGTTATTTCACATATAAAGATAACATTTTATTTCGATCGAATTGGTAGTTTTGAAATTATAAGGAAAAGAATCCGAACGGCCATATTTTTGAAACTGCTTGTCGGATTTTGACTAACGTAATAGCGATATTGGATATTCTAAGCTACTCTGAAAATTTCAAGTTACTATGTCTCTCTGTTCGAGAAATATCCTGTTTATGCCGGACGGACAACCATTTCTGTAAGTTTAAGACCATTTTTAACTAAAAATACGTAAATTACAAACATTATGAAGGGATTATATAGCGTACAGTCCAGGGGACGATAGCTCAAAAATAAACAGTCCTAAGATTACAAGTATGGAATAAAATTCTTCAAATTCGTCTCTTCCAAATGCAGAATTCCTCAATTTGATTTTCAAACATTACGTAGGTCGTTGGCTTAGGTGGTTTCGATAAAGTTCGGCTGTACTGGCCATCCTTTGAAGCGATCCACGAATCGATCCAATTTTCTACTTCTTCATAAGACCGGCTGTGTCAACAAAATGAATAATTTTCGAGTGAAATTCATTTTTCCACTCGACGATAACTATTATGCCCCCTAGCGGTAGAGGTATGAACTTCAAAACAATTTCCAGTGTGTTTTCTTGTACACTTTAGTGGTGAAAATTTTTACTGCAAGTCTCTACGATGAGTGGATCCTCGCTTATTTGCCCACCCTGTACAAGTCAAAGACTCACCCTGTATAATAAGTCAAAATTAGAAAAGATGGAGCTTTTCCGAAGCTTCATCGTCATGAAGCTTCGTTGATTGTTCGCTGCGTTTCCGTCGAAACGCAGCGAACAATCAACGATTAATTTTGATATCCGATTTCGCACTCACCGAAACATCATCCCCTAGGTCCCACCCTAGCCTCAAAACCTTACGCGGTCATTCGATATGCAGATTCCTGTACTCGGGGACATAGAACGACATAACGCCTAAATTTATGCAAACACATCTGATCGGAAAAGCCCGGTCCGGTGACATTCCATTCGATTACACGGAAACTTACTTGACGCGTATTCAAAGCGCCCACGCTGGAAGCCCCATAACGCCCCCAGGTCCCCCAGGAACCCCCGGGGATGATTTTTACTTTATCCCGTGACATCTGGCACGTCCCACGGACAACCGACTTCGATTCCCGAACAATTCATTAATCAAGTTCTTTTCGGTTGGCATTTCTGTATTTTTACGTGACACATGTTGGACGTGCGGTCGAGTGATACGGGTCGGTTATGTAGATGGAATATTGACGAAGCCATTATGTTCCGGTTGGAAAATGGCGGTATTGGAAATGAGAGTTCATTTAATTCGGAAAACATATCCGGAATTAACGATCAGGATGTACTAGGTTTGAAACTAATAGGAATAATAGGAATAACTAACACTAACGGAAATCTAGGTTGAGAGGGGTTTATACCACGTGGCATACTCGTGATCTGTCCAAAGTTTAACTTACTCCTGTCTTCTCAGCGTTTTTGAGATCCATAGACATTTCAGGATGAGTTCCATTGAAATTCGTCCAATTCTTTTTTTTTGCCATTCCAAAAATATTATTAAGTGTACAACTTTGGTTCTGCCGTTTTGCAATAGATGTCTGTATCGGTGAGTGAAAGTCGAAATAAATAGATCGTAGATGCCATACAATAAGTATTTGTAAATATAATGCCTCGAAAAATTAGTCGATTTTTGTCTGCATCATATAGTTATTCTCTATTAAACATGTCAGCTTACGAGCCAAATGGACTAGTTTTCATTTTTTTGTTAAGAATTAATTCTAAAAAAATTTCTGTTTCTGTTGAAAAAATCCTATCATTACATTTGAAATTTCGAAGTTGAATGAACAAAACAATGAACTTATAACTTAGCGCCCCTATCGAAAGCAGCAAAAACAATTTTATCATGAGTATATTTTGTCCTCAATCAACAAGATATTATCTCTTAGACGAGATCTGATTTGCTCAAAAATGTTGAGCCAAACTGAAGTTACAGGCACTTCAATCAGTCAGATTTCTCCCTTTCACCTTATTTGATGTCGTAAAATCGAAAGTGACAATTCAAAAAGATAGAGAATTTTACAGGAATTAAAGTGATGATATTTTTTCTTCAACTTTATATGAAACATTCTCGAGTAAAATTCATTTTCTTTGTTTTTTAACACCCGGTATGTACGATAAGATTTTTTCTCTGTATCCACTCCCTTTTACAAATTCTGAAAGTACATAATTTCGATTGAAAAACATTCAGTTATATCTTTGGCAATACCCAAAATGCTACCATCGCAAGTTTCTTGAATATTACCCCTGATTTCACCAGAAGACGCCTAATAGTCTGTTTTCCTCGATTGTAAGAAGCTACGATTATGCTGGCATATCTGAAAACAAGCCCTGTCAGCATCAATAATGAACCTTCAATTAAGGATTCATCTTATACGCGAGTAGGCTGGTGGTATTTGTTCTATTAATAACAGCCCACTTGATATATGGAATCTTCAAGAGCTTTCCTCACTCTACCCCTATAATACAGCAGAAGGGGAATTGGGAGTTCACCATCGATGATATATTGAGAGGCTTTGTGGTGGGTTCTAGAGAGATACTGTTTTCTTGGGGGCGCAGAGGTAAATACTACATTCTAAACGGCTGATTATAATATCCATGTTATCATGAAAGAATTATATCTAACGAATACTGGTGGAAATGTAGCAGTTAGCAAGGGCGTTAGTAGACAAATAACTACTGAGATCGATTATGTACAAATAATAATGTTATGTTTTTTTTTTCTATACCCATATTGCTACTTATTTCGACTAGAATTATAGGTATCCATGGTGCCGCTAACTCGGCTTTTTTGTACTGTGTTGATTTTATGAAAGAACTGCGCAACGTAACTGCTCAGATCAACATGAAATTAGAGATAAAATAAAAAATAATAATAAATGAAAATGAATAAAAATGTAATATCTATGAGTATATAGGAATCGAACCTGCAACCTCCGAATCTCTAGTCCAGCGCTCTACCTCTAAGCTACCAAGGAAGTTGAAAATTCTAACTGCTTACGAGGAAACACTTCTCCCAGAATCAAATGTTAGTACGTAGTATGTACACCTTACGAACTATATAGTTCTTAAGGGTTTTTGGAAAGACAATGTAAATTCACTGTCAGTGATCATCACGACTCTTATTACGATTATTAACCTTTCCTTCAGCGTCGTTGACTTTAGCGACTTCATCATGATTCAGTTTTCTGAATCATTCAATCTGAATCTTCCAATCAACCGAACATATTAAGCCAAAGAATAATTAATTCACAGATATTAGAACCCACTATTCACATTTTATTATGAATTTCAAAAATCAGGGTTAAAAATAATCTAAGTTGAAATGTGTTGAATTTTTCTTGTTGTTATTGCAGATGTTCGTTGATTTTTTCCAGAAAAGTTCTCCCTGTTTTTCCTATAAATATCACTAAGTTTTGTTTATTCAAAAGGTAAGATATCTGAAGGAGCTACTGTGTAGCGAAAGCATTGTTATTAACATAATTAAATAGAGTGAATTAGAATAACTCGTACTGGATACCAAGAACCAAGGTTTGGTGCATATATCCATCCTAAGTAGTTATTTCCAATTATCCTGAAACATATTCACCTGAAGATACATCATTAATTCAACCAGTATATCTCACACAAGAGCACCCTTGGCCGATCCCAGGACAACTAGATTCAACATCCCGATTGTTAATGGGATGTTCAGAAACTGATTCTCAATGCTTGATTCAGTTTGGTCCTCAGCTCGATCACACGCAATCAGTATTCCATAATCGGGGTAACGTAAACGTGTTCAAGTGAGTGTAAGATTGCCATTGTTTGAGGAGACAAAGAAACAGGACAGGGTCATTGTGGGTTCAATACAATGAGAGATGGGACACTGGCGTCACTGACGCCTTCCGATGTGTGGTGTTCACGTCTCGACGTAACCAATACAAGTGAAGAGGAGAGAGGGACGGCTTTCTGGAACTGAAAAATATGTGCGCGTATGTGTTTGACAGCTGTAATTATATTGCTATTTCATAACGGGTTTTCGATTAGGGATTTAATGAATTTCCGATTGAATAAGTTCATATCATCGTTCCATTATCAATTATTGAATTATATCGTTGTAATTCCATATGAATTTAAATAAAATGTAATAATTTATGTTTCGGACATTTTGATTCATCGTTAATGAAAAACATTTGTTCATAAATTTTTCAAGCACTTTAATAATTTTCTATCTTTAGTTGATTTGAATATAAAATCTGACCATATGTAGATGAGATTTTTTTTAGAAAACTAGATTCGTGAATCATTCACTATTCACAGCTCAAATCAAGATATGTGAAAAACACTGATATGGTATCAGGAGTTACTAGAAAAACATTGATAGCAAACTAGATCCGTGAATTATTTCACAGCTCAAATCAAGATACAAGAAAAACAAGATATCAGGAACTTTTGATTAGACCGATCAACAAGAAATTTTGCACGAATCTTTAAAATGCTTTTTCCATAGGTACGTATCTTATATAGGTACGCTACTGTATTCTGTACTTTGGCATATCATCGATCTGCGATTATACTGTTTATTTATTTTTATGATTAGCTTACTTGATTTTTCTTTGGTTCTGGTGATGCGCTATACGTTTCACAATTTTTAATGAAAATTTTGAAACGTATAGTAAGTGTCTTGTTTTTTCTTTCAGTTATATTGAATTTATGTTTCACCAAGTGATAAGCGAGGAATCTACTTCGATTATAGAAGTAATTGATAGAAAAAATGAATTAATGAACAGAATTGTTCAATAATTAATTAGCTAATAATAATTATGTATAGTTAGATTTAATTAAGGAGGTTACGCTTCACTGCGACCTAATGGTCTATTATGCCCCCATCAGAGCTATTCTCTCCATAACGTGATCTACAGCTTGCCTTCCAGTTCCAGAGTTCTGATGAACTCCAATATCTGGGATGGCTTCAAGGAGGCTAATTCCTCACTTCTATAAGTTTCGTGTCCAAGGCAGGTTTTGCGTTCTCCAGCAATAGCGAGGCATTCCGTCACCAGGTGATCTGGAGTTTCTTCCTCCTCCCCACACAATCTTCACTCGTCATTTTCTGTTAGACCCATTCTCATGAGGTGTTTCCTAAGGCGGCAATGGCCTGTGAGGAATCCAGTGAGGAGGTGTAGCATATTCTTACTAAGATCCAAATACTTCTTGGATCTTGTAGAGTCAAAGTTTCGAAGAAACTTTTTGGAGTGATCCAGACCAGGAAGATTCCGCCAGAGTTTTTCTCTTACGGTTACCTCCTTTTCCTGAAACTCTTTCTTGTAGGTGCATTTGTCTACACCACAGAAAGGTTCCAGGCCGATGAAAGGAGTTTGTGCTCCTTTTCTGGCAAGTGTGTTGGCCTCCTCATTCCCTCTGATTCCAGAGTGGCCAGGAACCCATTATTATTAAGTATCATTATTATCAGTTATTCAAGAGAATCATTCCGTGAATACATATTGTTGTATGAAAAGATTGTTTAGAGAAATTGTTTTCACAAAACATTGAAAATATATGTTGAAATAATTATTTATTTACTTTTTTGAGGCCATAAATAAATAAACTTTCATGTGAAGAAATAAAACAGATTAACTTAATTATTCATTCGAACTGTCGTAGAAATAGCGTTCGTAAACTGAACGCAAATATACAACTCACCATAGAATGCAGCGCTTTTTCAACGACATTTTGCTGGTTCAGCGCATTCAACAGTGCTGACTTTCCGAACTCGCCCCTTCACTACCTGGTAAAGTAACCATGCACAACCCAAACTCTAGAGTCGCTGGTCATCTCTATCTGTGTAGGGACATGCACAGAAAAACTTTCAGCTTTTATAAATTAACGGTATGTCCATGGTGGACATCTGGGCTTCATGATACAGCACTAATCCATCTATCTGCACATTCCTCTGACCCTAACCCGATCAGCTGCACAATCAGCTTCGATCCAATAGACCAGTTGTATCCGAATCGAGACAATCCCATCGTTCATTAGAAAATGCTTGTCGTAAAATCGGATCTCTCCTCATCAACTCAACCGCGGCTTAGTCGACTACGACCGGCTCCCCCCTCTCCTTAGCGGAACGTGTGCAGGCCTGCCGACCGAACCGGCTCGAACAGGCAGGTAGAATTGGGAGCCACGATAGAGGAACACACACACGGATGACGGACCCGATTATATCGAATTGAAATTTTCCCGTTCATGTTTGTTTTTCCACTTCGCGCTAGGGTTGGGTGTTTTCGATTGGAATTGATTGTGTTCGGGGAAGACCCGGAGCCCGGAGTTTTGCGCTGCGGACGGATCCTTTATTCGAGTCTTTGAGCTGATCAGGATCTATTGAATTTCCTCCGATAATACGTGACGTTTCCGAGTTTCATTCCGGGCATGTTTATCTCCCGTGACAGAAAGGCCGGAAAAATTCGCATTATTTTCTAGGAACGAATTTTTTTTTTTTTGAGCCGGAAGCCTTATCGTTAAGGCTCGAATAAACAAAACATGGTATTGCTATTCGAGGATTTCCCTGTGAGCTGGAGCCATGATGGATAAGTTTCGGTTATATTATTTTCGGTAAAATAAACACTGGCATGAGTGTGAGATATGAATGAAGGAATTACAAATTTGGAAATGCATAACAAAACAACAACAACTGATGTCGCACTAAGCTTGTTTTAACCATACAGTTATATAATATAGTTCTCAATACCTTCACCTGACTTGGAATAAAAAAAAATGTTGAATATTCGAGTTTTGTATACTGCGAAAGATGTAGGTACCAGGAGCTCAATTCAGGGTAGTATTTTATTTCAAGCGGAAGAGAGCGAAGAAGGAAAACTTTCCGTTAATGATATATAACAGCCCGGAATGAATCCCAGTTATCATCTTGTTTCTCAAGTTTGCGTCCTAATGAGAAATATAACCCTTATCATTTATCCAGGCGTAAAATAACTCTTTCTCCCTAATTAGTGCTTTGTCGTCAAGTTTGAAACTCCAGAGCTATCTGCCGTCACGGCACAGGCTGAAAAATGAATTCTTTAAGAGATTAAATTGCTGTGATCGATCGCAGAAGTTCAGTTTCATATACAAGTTGAGACATGAGAAATTAGGTTGGAGAAGAGACAGCTTGACAAGGATTTCTGAAGATAAAGAAGTCTAAGTGGAACGAATTTAGTGCAAATATCATAAGTTTTCACCCATTTGGAAGTTTCAAGATTAGAATTCTCTTAACTTGAATATCTTACCACCAAAATATGTGAGAGGTAGATGTGCGAAAGACTCGCCGAGTTGAATTCAGCGCGACATCTTCAAAATAATCTCGAAACTTCCAAATCCAGGTAACCAAAATAAAGAAGTACCTATCAATACTGAAAAACAAAAGTAGGTAACTGATTCAACAGCTGTTAACAACTAATAATTCGTTTTTTTCGCAATGCAACACATTAAATCACTTATTCAACGAAATTTTGTGTAAATTTGAAATATTTCGGCAACCAACCCAAGTCTTAACTCTTTACTTCTTTATTTCTATTCAACGTCGACAAAATTTAGATCATTGAAACTACATTTGAGTTCATTGACGAATAATTTGATTTCAAAAGTTTTTTCCTTCGCGAATGCCTCCATATTTTTGGTCTGTAGCTTGCAATCCGCTTCTTCATAAAAGATTATATTTTCGTGAATTTGTGCAAATATCCAATTCATGTTTTATTTATATTCAATAACGATTTCATCAGAGAATATGCCTGAGGGTTTGAGATGATTTCAAAAGTGATCTTATACCTGTGATGTTTGCTCTAGATCGCCCCCATTAGGCTCTCATTTAATATACCATATACTTACATCTCTGATTATTACCGGAACGGGTTTATAGATATTAGACTCGCTGTGCTCGCCGAAGGGGCTGTAGGTATGAGTAATAACCACTCGAATATTCTGTGAGATGATAGTATCTTAAATAACCGATGTATGCTAACACACACACATAGATTTATGTGACCTCAAACGGCGCAATAGGTGTATGAGTGATCGAGCGTTCAAAAGCAAGTGCTCTTCAAGAACGTTTTTCGTTAGAGTTTGAGAGTTACAAAAGCTTTAAATCCTAAAGATTCTCACAGCACCATAGGACATTAGTTTATTCAAACCAAAAATCTGAAAAACCCTTCCCGGTAAACCCGTTCAAAAAGCCACAACAGAAAAATCCACTCCAGTCAATACCGAACGAAAACCAATTTGTTAGACGCGATACGATCTCCAATAAAGGGCGTAAAAAGCTCAAGGTCCGTGCCTTCCAGATATTTCACAGCATTAGAAACGCGATTTTCCCAGGCAGCTATCGGGAAAATCCAACTTTCTAAACGTGTATCGACCGGATAATAAATGGACAACTTTTTCACCAAGAAAACTCCGTATTGAATGCCCTCGTGGATCGCATTTGCAATTTCGGGCCGTTATTCAACTTGCGAACCATTAGCCCCCAAGCAATAGGAAGACTATTTCGAAATCTTGCGCCCGGTCTGAATTCCTTATTGGAGAGGGAATTTTTTAGCATCCCGACTGCGAAAATGGGTCAGCCATTGTTTTGTGGGGAAGTTTCGGCTTCAATACGTGTTTTTTATGATTCTCATTGTAATTCGCGAGGTATAAATCGCTGAGGGTGTATTAGAGACTGAGGCGGTTCTTTTTCTGTGAGGGATTTCTCTTGAGGTATCGTGGTCACAAAGGAGATAAAGCTTAACTTTTGGACGCTTGAGATGAGGTTCTAACGATCGTCCTTGATTTCAGGCAAGCTTGTCGTGATTTTCTTCCGTGAATAGGGATATTGAAGAATTTTAAATAATGCACAAACAGCTGTAAAATAAGTTCATTTTAATTATGAGATATGGAATGCCTCGGTTGGATACATTAACTTATCTACCAATGTGGGTTTCACTCAGTATAAATAGAGAGAGTAAATTATAAGTAAATCTATATATAGTGGAACCATTGCCTATCAGGTACCTGAACTGACTCTTTTAATCCCCTAACTCGGGTAAGTAAGAGAAAAAATCACACTTCCTCCGTTACATATGAAGTTGGACTAAATGAGGCAATTTATAAATGCTCTTGTTAAGAATGGGTCATGCTTTTTTGCATATGAAGGGGTAAATGCATCAGTTAATCACAGAAAAACTCAAACAGGGATATTTGACGGTCCACAAATAAGACAATTAATTAAGGATCCTGCCTTCATAAATTCAATGAATCAAGTTGAAAGCGAGCTTGGACATCATTTGTTGCAATTGTAGATAATTTTCTAGGTAAACATAAAGCTCAATAGTTTCAAATCCTCAAGGTGCAACATGAGTAATGAAATACACTATTTATTTACACACCCACTCAGACAGTTTTCCAGAAAATTTAGGATACATGAGTGAGGAAGGAGGTGAAAGATTTCATCCAGATATTAAAGTTATGGAGAACCACTACTAAGGAAGATGGGACATGCACATGATGGCAGATTATTACTGGAGTTTAAAAAGGGACTGTTAAAAAAAAATTCAAGAATGACGCGGAAATGAAGCTTCGAAGTGTTGAGTGAATATTTGATTTCTTCAATGGTTTTTTTTTCTTTATAAGTACGACATAATATTGTATTTTGTAAACTAAAATAAACATTTCTTATCTACTTTTGTTAACTACACTCTAAAATTGTATATCTTAAAAAGTTGAGTTCCTAGGTAAAAATGAATACGTTAACTGAATTCAGAACATCAAATTGATAAGAATCAGCTCGAAAAACCTCTACACCAAAACAACTGTTCCCATGTGAATCACTATTAGGAAAGCCGGATCATGTTTTTGAAGACCGTCTTGACCGCAAAGCGCCAATGTTCACGAACCTCCTGCTTGGCTTCCGAGATAGATTTTTACAGTAACATAATTTGTAATAATTTGAATAGACAATATCGAAGTACAAAAGAGCAAATTCCCATGAATTATTTCTGAAGGTGGCCATAAGTAAATTATGTTTCCTATTCTGTCTATGGTGACCTAACCTAAGTCGACAATGGGACCATTTCCGAAAACCAGACTCCAACATACCGCACATACAATGGACCTATAGATGGAACAGAAGACAGATTAGCATAGGTTTCCAATTCATCACAAAGGACGAATTAGTTGGTTAGTTTATTGAAGAGAAGAACGGAACCTGGGAAAGACCGATATTCTAATTGCATTCGACAGAGCCATGTTCGTTATGTTTGATTAATTGTGGCCTACGGCTGTCCATTTCGTCACGTCGGTTGTTAGAAACGTTTGACCAAGAATGTACCGAGTTAAGAGTGTGCTAGTTAGTTGCTCATCACAGGAGTTTATCCATTTCCAATTTTTGCCATCAATAAGTTCTGTGGAATTGGTAGTTTTTGAAGTTCACAACAATATTGTTCATAAAATCAATTCATAATAAAATCTGCAATACCTATTCTGGACTCAATATGGTTGTTTATAACACAGCTGTTTTGGTGTCCAGGTTTTTTGAGTTGATTCTATATCAATTTGATTTCCTGAATTCAAATAACGTATTTTACCTATGGGAGTTCAAATTTTCAAGATATACAATTTTAGAGAAAAATAAGTTACTTATTTATTTTAACGCAAATCCGTAAGTTTACTAAACAAGGGTAGATACGAAATTTTTATTTTAGTTATACAAAATACAATATTATGTCGTACTTACTAACAAAAAAACATTGGAGAAATCAAATAGTCACTCATCACTTCGAAACCTTTTTTCCGCGACATTCTTGAATGTCTTTTGAAGCAGTCCCTTTTTTATAACTCTAGCAGTAATCTGCCATCATGTGCATGTCCCATCTTCCTTGGTAGCGGTCCTCCATAACTTTAATAACTTGGTGAAATCTTTCACCTCGTACCTCACGCATGTCTTTTAAATTTTCTGGAAAACGGTCTAAGTGGCTTCGTGAATAGAGTATTTTAATACCCATATTGCACCCTAAGGATTTGAAACTATTGAGCATGTTGTTAACCATTTCAATATAGTTTTGAATTATGTTTGCCTAGAAATTTTTCTACAACTGCAAAAAATGATGTCCAAGCTTCTCGTTCAACTTGATTTATTAATTTATAAAGGCAGGATTCTTAATTAATTGTCTTATTTGTGGGCCGTCGAATATCCCTGTTTTGAGTTTTTCTCTGCTCGACTGATGCATTCTTACCCCTATATATGCAAAACATGACCCATTCTCATCAAGAGCCTTTACAAATTGCTTGATTAAGCCCAACTTTATATGTAACGGAGGAAGTATGATTTTTTCCCTTACCTACCCGACCTAGTGGATTAAAAGGGTCAGTTCAAGTACCTGATAGGCAATGGTTCCACTATTTATTCATTTACATGGAATTTACTCAATTACAGACTGACAATAAAACCATTGTACCTATATTAATGAAAATATAATAATTTTGGAACTCTCATAAATGAATATACTGAATGAAACCCACATTGTTAGATTACAGGTACAGATTTGAAGTCACAAAAATCTAAGGCACAAATTTTGTTTTTTGTTGCCTAGTGCAGAAGGCATGAATATTCTTCAAAATTGAAGAACGAATTTTAGAATGAGCCTTCTGTGCGAGTATTATATATTTTTTTCTCTAATCCACTAGATAATATTTTCATAATTACCATTTAGTGAATTTTGCATTGAAAAATTTGGGTTGACAGAACTTTTTTCACAAACTAAAAAATTTCAGATGTTCTGAACCACACCCAATCTGCAAACAATCTCAAGTGCGGAAAACACCACTTCTACCCCAAACAAAGATAAATATAAAGAGTTGCTGCCCTCCTTTCTTAATCTCCCAAAGAAACCTCTTTCTGGGAATTGGCACTTCCAGGTCAGCGAACAAACACCTCTATCCAGACGAAAAAACCCGAAAGATAAACACCACCAGGTGATCAGGAATTCTTTTCCTCCACCGGGAATCTTCTCATCTCGTTCTACAGCCATCCAAAACCCCACTTAATGACGATACAGAGAGCCAACAGATCCGAATTTGCTGACAGCGGCTGGTCAGCGCAATTTCCTACGATACAAACCGGAAACTCTTCATACGGCCATGTCCTCTTTTATCGGCACGAAAACGAGGGTTTGCTGACGCGAAAAGTGCCGCAAAAACGAATGATTTATTGCGTTATCTGCCTTTTCAATTTGGCCGTTTGATAAACCGGAAATCACGCCGGTTTCCATCGAGGGAATCGCCGATTCATGTTTATCTTGCTCAAATTAAAAATCTGGATTTCGAAATGTGACATTCGTGTAGTCATTTTTGCATTTGTTGATGTTGTCAACATGTTTAGAGAGTAATCCTGAAGATTTCAAGCCGGAGCCGGATAGAAACCAGTCATTGGTCCTTCGAGCCGGATAACAACCAACAGCACACAATAGAATTAAATGGAAATTCATGAACCTCCAATGTCAGATGGAATCTCGTGCCAGTATTTGTTGTTCAGACATTTAATTGTTCTTTTAAATGTTCTTTGGCAATAGATACTTCTGGTGAAGAATTTTTAGGGATGTGTTTAGTTGTAGCGGAAAAACGAATGGAAAAAATGTGAACAATTAAGGTAATTGATTAAAATTCATAGAAACGTAATCCATATAGAATACTTATATCCATGTGCTTTTAAAACTGGCAATAGTAATAATAATAAGGTGAAAAATATCAAATGGATAATGCTAAATGTAAAATATCTCAAAAATAGATCTAATACTCAAAATTAAAGATGTTTTTTGATTCACCATCCAAAATTAATCAAGAACAGTTGAAAAATCCGCGGTCTCCCAGAATATGTTGGCCTTTCTTATTAACTAGTAAGCTTGCAGATTTACTTATCTGTCGGGTAGATGCAGCTTTTATATTAGCTAACTCTCCTGGGCGAAACATACTCGCATCGAGTGAAATTTCTCACTACCAAAAACAGAGCGCAATTCAGCGCGAAAAATTGCGCGAGTTTTAGGCGAGATGCCATCATTTCTAGTTTTTAAAGCCTTCATGAAAACTTGTTTTGTTCTTATTTCAGAGCTTATTTTCTTCTTAGCATATTCTCCTTATTTTGATTGAAATGATCTTTATTTTTTGGATTTCACAAGAATTCTAGGTTTTTGTAAATCTCTCTGTACTGAGCCGTGAACACTTTCCTTGGTTCATTCCTCGAACAACTGTGAGGACCACGTTCACACTAAGCTAATCTCGACGAGCAAAATTTCTATATGCGCAGACAAAAGCCAACCGAGCTTCAGCTCTCAGCGAGAGCCCACATACCGCAAACACTCAGTTGGAGAAGTGTCTACACAAGGCGCAGTTCCCTCGCGAGGAAATTGCGCAGCTCAATATTTTAGTCAATGATCTGCACTGCACTATTGCTCAAGTGCACATCTATCTATGTAAAAGGTGTTTTTTCTAGAGCTATGGAACTTTAAATTGCAATAAAACAAAGATTGATTATTCGATTGACATGAATTTTATTTATCAGCAAGATAATTTTGTGGCATTACATTTTCAATATGATTTCTGGCATATGACCGCCACGGCTGGCTCGGATGCAGTCCAATCTGGACGTCCAATTTTCGATGACTTTTTCTAACATTTGTGGCCGTATATCGGCAATAACACGGCGAATGTTGTCTTCCAAATGGTCAAGGGTTTTTTGGCTTATCCGCATAGACCAATGACTTTACTTAGCCCCACAGAGAGTAGTCTAGCGGTGTTAAATCACAAGATCTTGGAGGCCAATTCACAGGTCCAAAACGTGAAATTAGGCGGTCACCAAATGTGTCTTTCAATAAATCGATTGTGGCACGATCTGTGTCATGTTGCGCCGTCTTGTTGGAACCACAGCTCCTGGACATCATGGTTGTTCAATTCAGGAATGAAGAAAGTAGTAATCATGGCTCTATACCGATCAACATTGACTGTAACGTTCTGGCCATCGTCGTTTTTGGAGAAGTACGGACCAATGATTCCACCAGCCCATAAAGCGCACCAAACAGTCAGTTTTTCTGGATGTAACAGTGTTTCGACATACACTTGAGAATTAGCTTCACTCCAAATGCGGCAGTTTTGTTTGTTGACGTAGCTATTCAACCAGAAGTGCGCTTTATCGCTAAACAAAATAATATGGACGTAGTGCGCGATACGTATTCCGCACAGAACAATTATTTTCGAAATGAAATTGCACTATTTGCGAGCGTTGTTCAGGCGTGAGTCTATTCATGATGAATTGCCAAACCAAACTGAGAATAAATCACTTGACAGCTGTTGAATCGGTCGCCATCTTGAACAGTAATGCCAACCTAAAGTTATATATCTCGAAAAAAAAAAACACCCGCTATTATTGAAGCTGATTTTGATTCTGACACAAAACTTCAGAAATATATGGTGAATAATTTGAAGGACAGTTTTACAGAGAGTATTTTTCCAAGCGAAATAATCCTTAAGAAATGTTCATGATTCTTGATATCTCCACTATTGTTGAGTTTCGATCAAAGTGGTATCTTCTTTATTTCAGAACTTCCGAAGTCTTTGAAAGTTCATCATTGAAAATAATAAACCGAAAATCAAGGGAAGTTTATATTTCGAGAGGTAATCCTTCAGCGCCTTCACTTCAAAGTGTACCGAACTCATGTAACGAACGCCGTAAGGATATTAAATTGCCGCTGCAAACGGGGTTGAAAACCTGTCTTCGCAAGGAGCATAGCATGGCGGAACTTGCCAGAAGCAGCAGACAAATCGCGGACATTGATTGTTCCATTAATTATCAACATAAACGTTTCGCAGCGACACAAACACAATCTACTTCAGGAATGGGCTTTTCCACGGCATTTTTCACGACATTCCTCGGTCGGACGGATTTAATTTCCTTAAGGAGACCGGAACTTATTAGGTGGAGTTTTCCGGCGAAACTGTCCGCTAATCCTGGCTTTCCGAACACTGGGGCTCTCGGAAAAAAAGACCATTTTTCTTCGCAACCGGGAATTTCAGCGAGTCGGGAAGGCGACAGGCGACGTCCAAATATTGGACGCGGTTAAGTGGATGAATAGCTCGGTGTAATGAATCTGGAAAGGATCCAGATTGACAAGATTTTATTGAATCCTTTCTCGAGGCGAACAAATGTGGCATGTACAGACTTTTCCTGTACTTTTCTGTAGCCATTTTTGTTGGTATCAAGTTGTATTGGAAGTGTTACGCTTAGAATTTCTCCAACTTGGTTGTCTTACATTATGAATGACTTACTAACATCTAAGAATTTTTATTTGAAATAAAATTATGTGTTTGATGACTCTTGAGCTGAGTATACTTCTTTCTAAGCACGATTAGCAATAGACAAGATCAAATGGTCGATGTCTGCTCATTTCTCTCCGCAGTAACATGAATTACGTTTCGTTATTGACTTTCCTAAGTCTGGAAAGGATGGATGGAAATTGGACTGACTGCCTTCTCCTCGTCATATTCCAAACACAGTTTGACGGCTTCAAATCAGGTGAATATTTAGGCCACGGTAAACATTATTGCATTGTCTGCTTCTTGGAGACAGTTCATACTTCGATGAATAATTTGATATATTGTCTAGATGGAGATTGGAGAATGACCTGTGAACCCCATCCAGATAATAGAGTTTTATGTGGAAGATCATCAATTTGCATCTACTTCATTTAATGATATACTGCTCAAGGTTTGGAATAAGGTGAAAACTGCAGGAATACAGCTATCAAACGCTCTCAACTCCACTCTTATTGACTTTTGGAATACGTCAAGTTCATCTACCTCACTTCATATTGATTATCCAAAGGGTAAAGAGTGAAGTGACATTTCATAGATATCTAAAACGAATGTAACGTAATATTGACATTGGAAGGTAAACTTGCTCTTGATTAGAAAATCATATAATTTAGGTATTGGAACATGTTATATGGTCTGAACGGAAATTTTATTTACTTTAAATATATCGTATGATATGCAGATCATGCAATTTGAAAAAAAAGATTTTTATCATTTTAGTATGTCTCGTTGAAGCCTGAAATTTAGAACAACTCTGAATATTAGGTGTAGAACTTTGCTTCCGTTGTTTTGCAATAGATGGCTGTAGCGGTAAGTGGTAGTCGAAATAAATAGATCGTTGATGTCATACAATAAGCTTAGGTATTTGTACACATAACGCCATCGAAATATCAGTCAATTTGTGTCTGCATCATAAGGTTATTCTAGATCAAACCTATCAGCTTACGAGCCAAATTCAAGTCATTTGCGGGAGGTTTTAATTTTCTGCTTTAATATGAAGAACTCTGCGTCAGAGGCCCATCGAATGCTCTCAAATACCATGGTGATGCCGCTATCAGTGGAAAAACGTGTCGAGAGTGGTTTCAACGCTTCAAAATCGGTGATTTTGATGTCGAAGACCAGCAAGGCGGTGAAAGGGAGAAGGTTTCAGAAGATGCAGAATTGGAGGCATTACTTGATCAAGACTCGTGTCAAACGCAAAAAGAATTGGTAGGATCATTATAAGTGACGCCACAAGCCAATTCAAAAAGCCTGAAAGTCATCGGAATGATTCAGAAACAAGTCAAATGGATGACGTACGATTTAAAGTCAAGAGATGTTGAACGGCGTATGTTTTCTTTTGAACAGCTGCTTGCAAGACAAAGACGAATAGGATTTCTGCATCGCATTGTGACTAGAGACGAAAAATGGGTTCATTACGATTATTCCAAGCGAATAATATCATGGGGATATTCCGGCCATGCTTTCACGTCGACGGCCAAAACGAATATTCACGGTTCCAAGGCCATGCTCAGTATTTGCTTGGACCACCCCTGCGTAATGTGTTATGAGTGGTCAAAACCAACTGAAAAAATCTCAGGCGATCATCATCAAACTTAATTAATGCGTTTGAGCCGAGCAAAACGGCCGCAATGCAACGAGAGACTAAAAAGTGATTTTACAGCATGACAATGCTCGACCCCATGTTGCGAAAGTGGTCAAGACATACTTGAAAACGTTGAAATGGAAAGTCCCATCCTACTTGCCGTATTCTCCAGACGTTGTTCCCTCGGATTATTACTTGTTTTGATTAATGGCACACGGCCTGGCTGACCAATACTTCCGGTCTTATGAAGAAGTAAAAAATTTGATCGATTCGTGGATCGCTTTGAAAGATGACCAGTTTTTCAGCGCGGTATTTGTACGCTATCCTTAAGATAGAAGAAAGTAGTGGCCAGCGATGGACAATATTTTCAACCATAAATGAATTACCAATTTTTTTGCAATAAGGCCTCGAATTTTGGAGAAAACGGCGGAAGCAAAGTTGTACTTTAACAAACATTGACGATTTTTTCACGCTTTCTGTCTGATGAAGCCTTTAGCTTTCCACGTCAAGCGAGGTATTTATAGTCCACAATTTCTTGATTTTCACCCAGATGACGGAAATATATAGACCATGAATCATTCTATCCAGGCAACGAATCGTTTACAATCGATCCGAAACCGAAATGTGTCAGACATTTTCTAATAGATTGGGACGTTTCCGCTAGAAAATATATCTCTCCAAATCCTATCAGGAATTTCAATTATAAATGGAAGAGATGAAAAAGAAATAGGGGTATTGTTTTCGCCTGAAGCGCCATCGATGGGCCAACAGGATTAATGTCGATGCCTCTTGTTCTTTTACGAAACAAAAGGGTTGAGATAATGAATTGTTTCGTTCAACAGCCCGCCTTTTCCTTGTAAATTTCATTATATTCGAGAGTTTGAATCGATCTGCTGAAAGATCATTGTGTTTTATGGAATACTGTTTCCGGTGGAGATATCCGGTATGCCTTTTCCTGTTTTTTCATCGACGATTCAACGATGTAACTGGATGCTGCATAAATGAACGAGAAATAACTGGTTTGTTATTGTTTGTGTCATTATTTCTACCTCTACGTTTCACTTTGCTGAAATTTTCAGTATTGTAGAAGCGTACTGGGAATGCAGTAAATTGGTTCATTATTTCATTAGAGCTGATGGAATATAAACCTCATTAAAAATACAATAATGATTATTATCCGCTGGTGTACCACAAGATTTTTCATGTTTAGAAATTTTAATTAACTCACCAAAAGATCGTTACATCGAAACTAATGTGAATATGAATTTTCGATAAAAATATTATTGTGAAGGATGTTAAATTGATCGCCTACCATTCTCCTAACAAATTTCGCACAGAAGCTTTTATATTCATAGCAGAGAAGCCAAAACATGATTTTTTAATCAATTAGAATTATAACAAGAATACAGGTATGTGGGTATGGAATACTCCTATTGAAAACTGTTAAAGGAGTAGGCATGGGCCAACAAAGTAGTGGAGCCATTTTGCCAGATATTCCACACAATTCCCAAAAGACTACTAAAGCTCGATAAACATAACAACACTATGCAGGCTGATTTATTAGCTCACCGACAATTTGTGTCATATGAAAGTTCATTTAGGTAATTTCAACGAAAAAACATTATTATTATGGGAAAATTTTGTGCGATTTTAAAGGTTTCCGGAAATAAATGGTTTCAAAATTTTCATTCATGAACCTTCATAAACAAGCGTGAATGCACTTATAATTATATTGCCATTAGGTATTCTAATTGATATGTTCTGTTACACTAAAATTAGAGCAGAATGTTATGACTTGGTACTAAGTTAATAGGTTACACCTTAAAATGTAGGCTTGACGGTTTGGCCGTCGACGTGGAAGCATGACCGCGATATCCCCATGATTTTCTGCGCTTGGGATTATCGTAATGGACCAATTCGTCTCCAGTCACAATGCGATGCAGAAATCCCTTCCGTCTTTGCCTTGCAAGCAGCTGTTCACAAGCAAACAAACACCGTTCAACATCTCTCGGTTTCAGCGGCACTCAATTTCATTATTCCTGATTCATTTCCATGATTTTCAGGTATTTTGAAATGGCTTGTTGCGTCACTCCCAATAATCCTGCACATTCTTGTTGGGTTTGACACGAGTCTTGATCAAATAATGCCTCCAATTCTGCAACTTCGAAAACCGTATCTCTTCTACCGCCATGCTGGTCTTCGACGTCACAATTTTTGAAGCGTTGAGACCACTCTCGACACGTTCTTTCACCAATAGTGGCTTCACCATAGGTATTATAGAGCATTCGATGAGCCTCAGCCGTAGATATCTTCATATTGAAGCAGAAAATTGAAACCGCAAATGAGGAGAATATGGCTCGTAAGCTGACATTTTTAATGGGGAATAACTTTATGATGTAGACACAAATCGACTAATATTTCCGAATACCTAATCTTATTGTTTGACATCTGCGATCTATTTATTTCGACTACCACTTACCGCTACAGTCATCTATTGCAGAACGGCGGTAGCAAAGTTGTACACGCAATACTTGAAATCGGACATATGTTTCCATAATTTTTTTTTATTGTTAAAATAATACGACCTTTTATATGGCGAAGTGAGTCGGTAAGCTAATAAATCACTCTGTTTAATACCATGTTTTCTGTAAATCTAAGGCTCGACACTTATTTGTACATTAAGCCAATCAAGAATCTATCTAACTCCTGAATTTAAGGGGTTAAAAATGAAAGAAAACAATTCCATTGAAAACTTCATTATAGCAGAATTCTACAAAACGAAATCCCAGTGTAACGGCTCGCAAACTTCACTGGAGGTGAGTCCATATCAAAGACCGTGGTTTCAAACTTTGTCCAGTTTCTGGAACTACAGTAACTGGGGCGAAGACAAACAACTAACTAATTAAACGTTGAGTTGGAAATATTGGGAGTTATATTGGCAGTTTTCCAGTTTTAAGGGAACTAAGGAAACTTATGCATTAGATTGTTACGCCACCAGAGGTGTACGAGTGCTGATTTCGCGAAATAAATGAATTAGGAAATTTCGTACAAAATTATATGATATTTTTTCATCAATTGAAAACATCAATGAGCTTCAAATAATTAATTGAAAAATAATATCTTGAATATCCAATGCAGCAGGAATAAATCTTCGGATATGTGCAGAATATTTAAATCATTCAAGGGTTATTCAAGTTTTGAAGAATTTTTTTGGAATCTTTGAATTTTTGCCTAACAATACTCTCAAATACTCGTACCCCGGTATTTTGCGAATTGTCTTGGAAACAAGAGTTTTTTGATTTGGCTTTTCCTATTGGCTGAATAGACCACGTTCCACTTTAGGGGCGATTTTGGTTACACTCATTGGCTGCCTCTATCACTTCTTCATAACTTCCTAATGATTCGCATGGTTTATGACTGTTTTGCTGAAGTATCTGACCAAGTGTTTTTTGGACTAGTTCAAGTGACTTTTGATATACTATACTATTCACACAAATAACGCCCTTTATGGAACACTTATATAGAACATTTGCAAGATTACGCTAGTTACCATTCGCTTTATATAACGCCTAAATCTGCCCTTCAAAATTTACAACAGAATTATTGCTTGCTACCGACAAATCAATTCAATCAATTCATTCCATGTCGACTTGTAATTGATGAGTGATTTGATATTGATAATTGTCAATTTGAAGTCGACTAGTGTCAATCTGGTTTTGATTATTGTCAGTTTGCTTTTGACTAATGTAATTTTGATTATCATTACCTCCAATTCAAACTTGAAAAAGTAAATACTCGGCTCACAATTAGAAAAATACAGACACCGTTACGATATTATATAGCGATCTGTTCGGGGATCAAGCGCTCGAAAATCAAGATGTTTTTGAAACCACCACTTTGAAGGGAATAGTAGTAAATGCACATAAAACTATATCGAAGATGTGATAATAAATCACAAAAATATTTCAGTAGATAGCTCTGAGCTATCTGAGAATTTAGGTGAGACTAAACGGCTTATCCACCTCTGCCCAGACATAAATTTCGAAGTTACGAGCTTAACTTTGTAGGTTAATTCACTGTTGGCCCCGCAAATGCGGGAAAATGAAACTTGCCGGAGTTATTATGCGGTTAGGTTATTATGAATGTGTGTGAAAGTTCGGTCGTAAAGTATTGAACAAATCAACGATTATGGCACAACCTTGTAATCCAGTTAGAATCCAGTGGCGAAGAGCAAAATTTGGTAACCCCTTTTCTAGATCTACGTCATTTATGATCATTTATATTTGAAAATGGTGGATAGTGAAGGAAAAAAATTGGTAAAAAAAAATAGTATTCAAATAAAATCAATATAAGATTCCATATAAGGAGTAAAAATTTCTAAATGAAATAAGGACTATACATTTATAGATATAGTCCTTATTAGATTGAGAAACTTTTACTGTTCATTAATATAATATAAAAAAAATATAAATATACTATAAAAAATATTAGAATTATATAAAAAAATATAAATATAAAACTAAAAAATATAAGGTGAGTGCTCGATCGATTGATAACTCTTGGAATTTTTGTGCTAGGAGAATAATTCAGGTTTTGTCGGATTAAACAGTACTCAGCGCATAAGCTCAAATTATTTTTGACTCTACAGGCTGGTCCGAAAATCGTGAAACACGATACCACCATTATTTTTCAAATGAGAATGTTCAGTTTTCATATCATACTTATAATCTTCATGAAATTTGTCATAAAATTATGAGGCGCCCGAGAGATATTCGGCGGAAAATTTTTCAACAAAAAAATTTATGACTTTATTAAAATTCAACTGAACATTAGATTCGTTGCTATTCTCTACTGTATATGATCTATTACCATTGCATCGTGGGCATATCGGGCTGATTTAAACACTATATTGTTAAACCGATCAATCATTATGTTATAGTCATTATAATACTTTTTTGCAAGAGTTTGCACAAAAAGTTCCACGTTGTCTTCACCGTTGCTCCTTTATATTTAGTCCTGTCTTTCTTTCTCATATTGACCCAATCTTTTAGTATCAACGTCAATTATTCTAAGCTCCTATATGTTCATTCAATTCATATTTTCGTTCGCAACAAAAATCCATAAATATTCCCCAGATAAATTTGTGACTGTAGATATGTTGTGTTTCTGGGAATATTTATTTGATTAGAGCATTTATACTTTGTTAGAATTTGAACATACGCATTGCCAAAACGTGACGTTTTGAAATTTATTTGGCAGTTCTCAAACTCAATCGTGTTGTCATAGTGACTGATAATTGCATTGAATGCAATTATCGTAAGTAATTGCACAAGTGCATCAAAATTACCGATAATTTTGCATGACAGCGTGTTGTCATGAAAGCTGCATGAGTTCATTTTTATTTTTGGAGAAAGAGCTCGACACCGAAGGTGGAGGGCTCTTTCTCTAAAAATGAAAATGACCGAATGCACTTTTTCAAAGAAAACACGCTGGAATGCGAAATTATCCGGTCATTTTGATGAACGAGTGTAATTCGGGGGAACATTTCCCGAATAAACTGTTACATCACTTGTCAAACTGATGTAGAATGGAATTGTCATAGATTCGAACTGTGTAAGATGCATAGAAACTATCCATCTATGAACAGAACAATTATCGCAGTGCTGTTTCGCTTCCTAAAATGCAATTATCGCTGTAATTTTCGATAATTGTTCTCCATATACATAGAATTTTTGACAGGAGGGAAATATTCAGTGTAATGCTGATATGATTGGGTAAAATAGTTTCATATGACACAAAATGTAAAAATTTGATTGGTTGTTAGAACTGTCAAAAAATGTTCATCAAAATAGACCTATGAGAGGAATTTTAGGTTCTCATTGATTTAATCGAAATGTTGTAATTGAAATATTATGAGTGATATTCGAGCGTGAAAATTAATATCTGTAATAACCGATACGACTTTATTGGCTATAAAACCTTTCAATTATTTGGGTCGAAAATGGGAACGCTCTTGAAATTTTCAATATGTATATATGCGCTGGTTGCCTGAATAGGGCACTATATCATTTCGTTACGGTGCTTGAATTTTAAGCCGGGATTGGACTCAACCGATCGAATTTCACATAGGAATGAAGAATTAGTGGTGGAATTTTATTCTGTCCGTCCTGCCATTTGTAACTATAATAACTAACTAAATTGATTTTGTTGAGGTCTTGAATTTAGCGGCTAAAAGAGAAAATCAACCCAATAGTTTTGAAGTTATGGACACTGAATTGATTTTCCTGATCATTTCAAGGCAACAATTGGAGTAGACATGAAATTTTTTTTTGAAGATGATGTATTCAAGCTACATAGCTACATTTCTTACTGATCACACCACCAAAATAAAAAATGATTTGATGATAACATTGAAAAAATACAATATTAATAATATGTTCAATTGAATTCCATTTGAAAGCATTATAATATACTACCTCAATATTTGTACTTGATTTATCACTAAAATTTAGATAGATAGAAATATTTAATATGAAGAAATTTGCGGCTGAGGCTCATCGAAAGCTCTCAAATATGGTGTGGCCGCTATTAGTGAAAAAGAAAAGAACGGTGATTTTGACGTCGAAGACCAGCATGGCGGTGGAAAAGAGAAGGTTTTCGAAGATGCAGAATTGGAGGCATTACTTGATCAAGACTCGTGTCAAACGCAACAAGAATTAGAAGGATAATTGGGAGTGACGCAACAAGCCATTTTAAAACGCCTGTAAGTCATAGGAATGATTTAGAAACAAGGAAATTGGGTGCCATAGTCGTTGAAGCCGAGAGATGTTGAACGGCGTTTGTTTGCTTGAGAAAAGCTGCTTGCAAGGCAAAGACGGAAGGGATTTCTGCGTTGCAGAACTGGAGAAGACTGGAGAAGAAAAATGAGTTCATTACGATAATCCCTAGCGCAGAAAATCATGGGATATAATAATAATAATAATAAAGGTCTTTATTCAATTAATTTCATGAAAAATGATTCTTATAAATATAGAAATAATTCAAAGAGTGAGATCTAGCACACTGCATTGAACGTAGTGTTCAATCTAACCACCTGATTCATTGAATTTTCACATCGACGGCCAATCCGAATATTCACAGTTCAAAGGTCATGCTCAGTATTCGTTAGGACCAGCTCGGCGTATTGTATTATGAGTTGTTAAAACCGACTGAAACAATCATAGGCAATCGTTATCGAACGCAATAATTGCGTCTGAGCCGAGCATTGAAAGACAAACGGCCGCAATGCAAAGAGAGACATGATAAAGTGATTTTACAGCATTACAATGTTCGACCACATGTTGCGAAAGTGGTCAAGACATACTTGAAAACGTTGAAATGAGAAGTCTTACTTCACCCGCCGTATTCTCCAGACGTTTCTTCCTTGGACAAGGAAAGATACGAGAAAGTAGTGACCAGCGAAGGACAATATTTTGAATTATAATAGTATATTCTAAAACAAGTTGCAGAATGGGCTCCAATTCCAACACGAATGCGAAATTCGAAAATGAGCGACGAAGGAGCAAGTTTTGGAACGCATGAGTGTTGGAATTGCCTTCTGCAACGAGTATTAGACGATATTTTCTCTATTCCAGTCTAGATTTGTGAAATATTGTCGAAATTCGATGAAAAATTCAGATCATACATCCTAGTGACATTTGTATTGTATCTTGGCAGTTTGTGTGACTGTTACGAAAATTGACAGATCACGAAATTTCAATTTGAATCGTATGTTTCGATTTTGGAAATAATTTATAATTATGCATTGAATTCGTGAATTATGTCTGAGGAAATCGATTTAATACCAACAGAATTAAGAGAAATTGCGAATAATGTCGCAAATCATTTCACTAAATCCAAATTATATTACACTGACAATTGACGTGTGTTGTATTTTGATAGGATTGGAAGTCTGACGTCTGTGTAGACAACCACAAAACGGAAAATATAACTGAAAACAATGCTGTAATGAGTTCATTACAGCACTGTTTTTAGAACTGTGATGAACTCATTACGATACTGAAATAGAGAAATGTATAACTAGTTTTCAACAATAAAGCCTCGAATTTCGAAAAAGAAACGGCGAGGGCAAATTTGTACGCCTATGTAACAAACTAAAACCCTTATTCCTTCCGATGTAATCGAAACTATAATGAATTGATTAGGCAACAATCGAAACCAAACCAAACCTAGGCGAGTTACGTAACACCAAACCAAAAGATGAATCAAAACCCCTCCCAGTCAGTCTCTGCGGCCTATTCAAATAAATCCAAATCCTGCAGAAAGCCGGAATCAATACCACCTAATGGCGAAATCCAATCCTTCTGGATCCGACACTCCGAATCCCGTTCCCGATTCTTATTCCAGCCGGGCTCCGGTGGCCTCTTCTTCACCCAATTATCCTGGGAAATTAACAGCGGATTTCATCGGCGATGCTACTCCGACACAAAAACCAATCGATCAAACTTGCCGAAACAAAAGTGAATCGAGAACACAGAAACTCTGCGGATTTGCATACCGCCCGGTTGGACCCGGCTTTCGAAACTCCCGCCTTCCTAATGGATATTGAAAATTATTCATATTTCATAGAGACCCCGAGTTTGTTCTTCGATGTTCCCGAGGGAAAAGTTGGATTTTAATGTGATTTTTGCGGGGAGATTGGAACGAAAATTTGTGTGTAAGGAGGTACAGATTTCTTCTCGAGTACTTTGCGAGATCACCGCAGGGAGAGAAGAAGAAGAACTTATGCTAATTGTTTCCAGTCAGTTCGGTATTGAACTCTTTATAAAAGTTGCAGCTACGAACGAAAGAACAAGAGTAAGACTTAGTTTCTGATTTAGGAAAAATGGTAAATTGATGAATTAGCGAATATTAAACGTAAATTAATAAGTTTTCACGACATCTTTATAAGACGATCTTCGAAAAGAGACATCATTCGGTTTTCAACATGCTACCTTGAGGTTTCATCACCTCAGCGCTTGTACAGGGTGTCTCAAATTCGATGCTCACTGGTTGGACCCGGACTTCGAAACTCCAGCCTTCCTAATGGATATTGAAAATTATTCATATTTCATAGAGACCCCGAGTTTGTTCTTCGATGTTCCCGAGGGAAAAGTTGGGTTTTAATGTGATTTTTGCGGGGAGATTGGAACGAAAATTTGTGTGTAAGGAGGTACAGATTTCTTCTCGAGTACTTTGGGAGATCACCGCAGGGAGGGAAGAAGAAGAACTTATGCTAATTGTTTGGAAGTGAGTTCGGTATTGAACTATCCATAAAAGTTGCAGCTACGAATGAAAGAACAAAAGTAGGACTTAGTTTCTGATCTGGGAAAAATGGTAAATTGATGAATTAGCGAATATTAAACGTAAATTAATATGATAAGTTTTCATGACATCTTTATAAGACGATCTTCGAAAAGAGACATCATTCGGTTTTCAACATGCTACCTTGAAGTTTCATCACTTCAGGGCTTGTACAGGGTGTCTCAAATTCGATGCTCACTGGTTGGACCCGGGCTTCGAAACTCCAGCCTTTCTAATGGATATTGAAAATTATTCATATTTCATAGAGACCCCAAGTTTGTTCTTCGATGTTCCCGAGGAAAACGTTGGATTTTAATGTGATTTTTGCGTGGAGATTGGAACGAAAATTTGTGTGTAAGGAGGTACAGATTTCTTCTCGAGTACTTTGCGAGATCACCGCTGGGAGGGAAGAAGAACAACTTATGCTAATTGTTTCGAAGCCAGTTTGCTATTGAACTCTTCATAAAACTTGCAGCTACGAATGAAAGACCAAAAGTAGAACTTAGTTTCTGATTTAGGAAGAATGGTAAATTGGTGAATTAGGGAATATTAAATGGAAATTAATAAGTTTTCGTGACATCTTTATAAGACGATCTTCGAAAAGAGACATCATTCGGTTTTCAACATGCTACCTTGAGGTTTCATCACCTCAGCGATTGTACAGGGTGTCTCAAATTCGATGCTCACTGGTTGGACCCGGACTTCGAAACTCCAGCCTTCTCAATGCATATTGAAAATTATTCATATTTCATAGAGACCCGGAGTTTGTTCTTCGATGTTCCCGAGGGAAAAGTTGGATTTTAATGTGATTTTTGCGGGGAGATTGGAACGAAAATTTGTGTGTAAGGAGGTACAGATTTCTTCTCGAGTACTTTGGGAGATCACCGCTGGGAGGGAAGAAGAAGAACTTATGCTAATTGTTTCGAAGTCAGTTTGGTATTGAACTCTTCATAAAAGTTGCAGCTACGAATGAAAGACCAAAATTAGGACTTAGTTTCTGATTTAGGAAGAATGATAAATTGATGAATTAGCGAACATTAAATGGAAACTAATAAGTTTTAATGACATCTTTATGAGACGATCTTAGAAAAGAGACATCATTCGGTTTTCCTCATGCTACCTTGAGGTTTCATCGCTTCAGCGCTTGTACAGGGTGTCTCAAATTCGATGCTAACTGGTTGGACCTGGCCTTCGAAATCCCCGCCTTCCTAATGGATATTGAAAATTATTCTTATTTCATAGAGACCCCGAGTTTGTTCTTCGATGTTCCCGAGACGAAGTTGGATTTTAATGTGATTTTTGCGGGGAGATTTGAACGAAAATTTGTGTGTAGGGAGGTACAGATTTCTTCGCGAGTACTTTGCGAGATCACCGCAGGGAGGGAAGAAAAAGAACTTATGCTAATTTTTCCGAAGTAAGTTTGGTATCGGACTGGTCATAAAAGTAGCAGCTACGAATGGAAGAACAAAAGTAGGACTAAGTTTCTGATCTAGAAAGGAAGGTAAATTGATGAATTAGCGAATATTAAATGGAAATTAATAAGTTTTCATGACATCATTATAAGACGATCTTCGAAAAAAGACATCATTCGGTTTTCAAATTGCTACCATGAGGTTTTACCGCTTTAGCGCTTGTACAGGGTGTCCCAAATTCGATGCTCACTGGAAGCATTTCGAGAACTATAAGACTTAGAGAAAAAGTCTTCAAGGATCACCGATCTCTTTTTTCGAAAAAATGAGATATCAGAAAGAAGATCATGGATATCTTAATTGAAGAAATTATATTTTATATTACCACCCAAAATCATGAACTCCTTTAGTTTAATAGTCACGGAATATTGGATATACGCAGAGAAATAATACTTCAATTTGACCACTGATTCGTACTCAGTTAAGTGAACCTTATCGTTTGTTCCCGGCTCAATATTCGAAAACTACAGATATTATCTTAAAATGATAGAGCGATTAGTTTGAAAATTTCGCTAAAAGTAGGGCAAGATATCAAATGTTCATCCTAAAACCCAATAAATAAATATTGAATTGCTAATCTTAAAGAAAAAAAAAACAAGTTTGACTGAACCTTTAGGATACACCAATTATAAGCATGTTCCAAATGAAGTCTTTAAAATGCCATATTTCCGTATAATTGAAGCAATCATTTGAGCAATTTTAACAACAAAAATGATTCCCCTAATTCGAAAATGGGATCTAATATACAGGGTGGCCATTTGAAAACGAAACAGACGAGATTACAGACGAAATAAAGTTTTTCGATAAAAATGCTCGGACAGGTCGATTTCTGTTTCGAGGGGGACAACTTAAGATGTAGGTTACGGACGCATAGCGCTTCAACCCTTGCTACTACAACCCTCACCCCCAAATTTTGAATAGGGAAGATGGGGTGAGTGATACCTCATTTGAAACGTATTTTTATACTGATTTCAGCACAGTAATTGTTTTTTCATTTTATGCATTAGTTCTCGAAATATTCTAGCTAAGTATTTGAAAATGAAGTAGTGTTTTCATGGCACTTGTAGTGTTTTGTGAAAAATCGACATTTTGAGCTTCAAAACAACCATGACTGTGGCTTCCTTCCTAACTTACTAACGCATGAATATTTCGAGAACTAATGCATAAAATGAAAAAACAATTACTGTGCTGAAATCAGTATAAAAATACCTTTAAATTGAGGTATCACTCACCCCATCTTCCCTATTCAAAAATTGGGGGTGGGGGTTGTAGCAGCAAGGGTTGAAGCGCTATGCGTCCGTAACCTACATCTTAAGTTGTCCCCCTCGAAACAGAAATCGATCTGTCCGAGCATTTCTATCGAAAAACTTTATTTCGTCTGTAATCTCGTCTGTTTCGTTTTCAAATGGCCACCCTGTATATTTTGGAAACTAAAAACAACCAAATCAAATTTAAAAATTGAGTTACTGAAACAAGTGCAACTTTGAAACGAGAAATTCGAAAACCTCCTAAATACAATATGCATTATTCATTGTGCAAGTACCATTCCTAAAAGTTTCGATATTACGAAAGTTTGAAAATTACAATCAAAATTCGAAACAAGCAAACGCAGATACGGTGAGGTACAGAAAATAATTCGCGGCTGTGTGAAATTCACATCGTTCCTTTCAAAAAGGAGCACGTGTAAAGTTTCCACCAGGATAGAGAACGGATGTTACCGAATACATAGAGAACGAGTATTCGCTAATTAGATCCCACGACCTCAAACGCATTTTTTGTTCGAATCGAGTTCATTCCCCTCTGAACGCTTCTCTATGACAATATTGTCGACTACTTGTTTCTGAACCCTTTTTCAGCGCTCGTCACCGAACCGATCGCTCTGTCACAATATCTGTAATTTTCCAATTTTGAAACAAACGTCAATTAAGGTTTGACTCACTGATGACGAATCCCTCCTAAAGTTCTGTGGTGGGCCAAATTGAAAACTTTTGTATACTAGACAAAAACTGATGTCGGTGTCTGAGGGCCAATTTTCATGAGAAACTCATTAACGAAAACCGCAACTCCATAGCTAAAAGGTGTTATTTTAGAGCTATAGAATTTTAAATTGCAATAAAACAACAATGGATTATTCGATTAACATGAATTTTATTTATCCGCAAGATAATTTTGTGGAATTACATTTTAAATATGATTTCTGGCCTACGACCGCCACGGCTGGCTAGGATGTAGTCCAATCTGGACGTCCAATTTTCGATGACTTTTTCCAACATCTGTGACCGTATATCGGCAATAACACGGCGAATGTTGTCTTCCAAATGGTCAAGGGTTTGTGGCTCATCCGCATAGACCAATGACTTTACATAGTCCCACAGAAAGTAGTCTAGCGGTGTTAAATCACAAGATCTTGGAGACCAATCCACAGGTCCAAAACGTGAAATAAGGCGGTCACCAAACGTGCCTTTCAATAAATCGATTGTGGCACGAGCTGTGTGACATGTTGCGCCGTCTTGTTGGAACCACAGCTCCTGGACATCATGGTTGTTCAATTCAGGAATGAAAAAGTTAGTAATCATGGCTCTATACCGATCACCATTGACTGTAACGTTCTGGCCATCATCTTTTTTGTAGAAGTACGGACCAATGATTCCACCAGCCCATAAAGCGCTGGTTTCAGGGTGTGACAGGATGTTTTTCGAAAAAGTTCATTTTCGAAATAGTTGTGTAACTTTTTTATGTTGGAAATTTTTCATTTCTGTAGAAACCGCCTTGTAGCAACTTCTCACGTGAAATTCAATGACGTTAATTGAATTTTCTGCAAACTGATATCTCAAGAGATATAGCTATGAACATTTTTTTTCGAATGGGACACCTGGTATATTTCTATATATTTCGATAGAGCTGAAAATAATCATTTCAAAAATATAGCATACTTGATATTTTTTTGAAGTCAATTATCGAAGTCCCAATAAGTGGCCGGCTAGTTGGCCTGAACTTACGTCTTTCATTATATTATATCTTTCAATCTTCCTTTAAGGTGAAAGTCTTATTAAGACATCGAACATGGAATATAAGTAAAGTTGGGTTCCAATTTCTGTATTTTTCAGGGAATATAATGGTCATAATGAATAATTGTAAAATGTGGATGGAATCACATTAAGAAAAAACTATATTAAGAACCAACATTTGCGAAATACAACTGAAAATTACATTTTTTATGGCTTACCAACACCTTACATCAACCAAGTCGAATCGTAAAAAAAGTGAAGGTTTCTTTGGACCCCAGGAATTATAAGTTAAAATAAATGTACAGGGAAAGCACTTACGTGAACCAAGGACATTTTGTGAGCTTGTTAATTAATGCGCCGATTACACCCTTGAAGACCACATATATAAAGATATAGAGTTAGGTGGTATCTATGGTCGCAATTGGCGTATGACTGAGCGTGCACTCAAAAGCCCTTGAATTCACATTGATGTCTTCATCATGGAATATGCTAACAAGGTTTCTTTTTTAAGGTTATTCCAAAATTATTAATGGTATGAATAGTATGAATTATATTACATTTTATTTGATTTTAAAACTGCCTCATTATCCTCAATAATGCGAAATGAAAAACTTGCAACCCTTCCACAAGGCAGAAGTTTATGTTTCAAAAGCAAGAATTTATAAAATCTGATTTTCTGTTTTCACGTCATATGCCTCCTATTTTATTTGGAGGAGATAATAATAATGATATAATTACAGACTTCATTCAAGAATTACGTAGAACAATCTCTAAGATACTGTAGATTTAAATGAATTGGAACTGTGCACAAATGTCGTATAATTCTCGCTCTAGAAGCGTAGTTGCACAATTTTCGTGACTATCACAGTGCTCTGATGCCGGCGCTTTGTCGACGTCCTCGAATTGACAGTTCTGGGCCTCCAATTCGTGGAGATCTAGATTGTTCGTAGGCCTTGTCGGGACTGTTTGATACATTAGTGACGACGAAGGCCAATATGTCCCTCGATTTTCCTTTTTCTTGGGGTATATTGTGGTTCTAACCAGATATATGGTGTAGGAGCTTTCAGTTTATTAATTCTGGCTGTGATCCAAACGAGTACAACTGGAGATATTGGGGTTGCAGGATATCTAGGTCATCAAACAATTTATCGTATTGGAAGAATGAAAATACTTTGTATGAGAAGGAAATGAGAACAGTTGATATTTGCATCTGACCCTGTTATTGAATGTGTTTCCGCTTCTATATGGATATGACACAAAATATCAGCAGGAATTTCATGTTTCATTCTAGGACGATTATCCCTCTTCAGTGTCACAATTTTTCGTTATATGTTTGTTTCAGACAGGATTTTTATAGACATTCGAAGATATGATATTCAATATACGATATACTTATGCGAAGACATCCCAATATTTATCTCTACAATATCCAATTTCAACAGATTACTTGTCGAACGTCATTCAGTTAATATAAATTTTAATAAATAATGCCAAATACATGATTCATGTTGATTTATTCTATATCACATAAAGCTGCAAGTACCTACTGAGTACAATTATTGTAATTGTCCTTTCTAAAATTTGAGCGAATGGTTGGACTAGTTTTTCCTTTGATTTCGTACCTACTTAGAACTCATGGCCTTTTACAACTCTTTAGAAAATTGAATTGAGAAAACGAAAAATCTTTGAAAACAACAAATACATGCTTGAATAGTTATTTATAATACAAGTGCAGAAGGCATTGATATTCTGCCACGAGTTCAAAATTCAAAAACGAGCCACGAAGTGGCGAGTTTTTGAATGAACGAGTGGTAGAATGAGCATTCTGTACGAGTATTATACATTATTTTCTCTAATTCATTGTATTTTTATTGAAATTAATGAAATATTTCCATAAATATCATTTAGTGATTTTTTCATTGAAAAATGTTGGTTGGCAGAACTGATGAATTGACAGATAAAGCCGTGGCGGAAAGTTCGGAGTACCAACATATAATGAGAAAATATAACCATGAAAACTGTGCGTTTCTGATAGATTCTCGCACGATTTTGTTCTACAAGATGTGGAAGAATGAACGGAATAACCACAGAATTAGAGAAAGGCTTTTTCCCTCATTGTCTAGTCATCTTAGTAGTTGAGCTCGGAATTTGAATTTCTCTGCAATAAACTCGTAAAAACTTGTATTTTGACAACATTTTCTCACATTTCTTTTGTGCTTTGTGTTCAGAAGCTATGAGATTTAACCATGGAAAGATACACGCTTCAACGACGTTTAGAACTTGTCAAATAGTTTTATTAAAATCTGTGCTCATTTATGAAAGAACTTGGAGCCAGCGAGTAGAAAAATAGCTGTTAGAATTGAAACAACGAAACCAATCGATGTAACATGAGGTGAGAACTGAAATGCGCATTAGTGAATCGATTACAGGTCATAATATTGGTTTGATGAAGTAGAATATTCCAAACTTGATTATCTATCGTTAGATTCCATTTTATATCTCATCATCATTCAAAGCGAAGTGTTTTTCCATCTAACAGAACTTTTGAATTATTATTATTATCGGAATCGATATGGAACTGGGGAAAAATATGGTGAATTCCAAGTTTCGGGTAAACAAAATGGACAACTTTCCATGAAGATAAAGTATTCGACATCCCAAATACTTTTCATATGCGATTTCATACTTAAACATCCATCATCGAAGTTGCGTCCTGCTTTCGAATCGAGGAAATATCAATAAATCAAGTCGATTCCATTGAAAACTGTGTAGGAAGTCACGTGTAGACTCGATCATTCATCGAGAAATGTATAAAATCGACTAAAACTAGAGAAATACATGCCGCTGACCGGAGACCAAACTTTCATATTGGAATGAACATACGTCAACTTTGTGGCTTCTATCCCTACTACCGCTCCTTGAATAAAACATGAAAGGCATGAAATATAACATTTTGGTTCCGATTCCTGTGCCTTCACATGTTTTCAGATTGGAATATTTCAGCGGAAAATTCAAGGATTCACTTCGGGACGGCAGGATTTGTACATTTAAGTTCAAACATGCCTTTGCGACTTTGTGAGGGATTATTTCCAGAGTATTCTCCTCTTATGTTCGATTGATAAGCAGCTTTTCCTTTTGAACTTTGCCACATATGTAAATCGATATCGGAATAATCCTACTTTGATTAGGGGGCAAAAATAAATACATTTCGGGAATGTTTTCCTGATGCAGAGAATATCAAAAGATCGAAAGATATATTGAAAGGTTGTCTATTATTTTCGATTTTTGATTGGGCGGCTCAGTGATGACGAAGCCTAAATTAAATTCTGTTCGTACGTAAATATGACCTTTAAACTTGAGAAGACAAGGCAGCAGCATAATGTAAAAATTGTAAAAATTTGATTAATTCGAATATTCCACACATTTTGATTTATTTCAAAGAGATGATGATTTTCGGCAATTTTGAAAACTCATTATTGGAAATTATAAACCAAATTTGTTGTAGTTAAATGGATAGTATCGAATATGATATAAATTCAAATGGTATTAAACGAGGCCAATCAATACCATTGTTTAATTATAAATCTCACTCCAATGGACCGACGATTACTCTCCACATTAATGAGACTTATGTCATCTGATCCCATATGTGACACCTACTGCATCACACAAATGAAATTGAGATATATTATCGAACCATGAGTTTTTATTTAATAAATCGATCAATTCAATCAGCACTAACACTTTGATATTCTGAAATTGAAATTTATACCAAGCTATAAAGCTTTATTGTTTCCCAGAAAATCTGTGGATACCGGACGGACGGTTTTATGTACAATCCAAAACGGTATGAAAGTTTCCTAGCGGAAATAATGCCATACTCTTTTTTTCCGACAATGTGAAAGCAAATTGCGTGAAATAAGCGAACAAAACGAGATATTTTTATTTCATCCTTTCACAAGCGAAATTGAACACTGGGACAAAAAAATTATGCCAATTGTGACAGTGTGGTTCCTTGTGATTCGCGTTTACAGAATACTGAAAATGTTATACAATGGTTTATTATTTCCTCCTATTTCGATGAATACTGAAAATAAAGGGTTTTCCATAAAAGGTTTCATTTTGATATTAAAAAAAAAACCGGTATAACTATCTTAAGATGAATCGATGTATGTTTTTTTCATTGTGAAGAGGAACTCAATATTGACAAAATATATAATTATATAATGTAGCCACGGCTACATTTGCAGCATCATATATATTTCATGCATTTTTCCAAGGCCAATTCACACATTTGCATAACAAAAACCCGGTGGCCATCTTCCAGAAATAACAGGGCCAGGAAACTTTTCTTGCAAGGTGCTTTAAGACGACCCAAAAGTTCTTCAGTTTTGCGAATTGTAACTGAAAAATTTACATCATTTTTGAAGTGAATTTTAACAATTTCAATGCGTCGTGAGTCCTCTTTTGTTCCATTTTTAGTAATATCAAATGTCAGAAGATGACAGTTTCAAAAAAGACCGCTGCCCAGCTAGCAGTATATGCAAAATAAAACCTCTCCTTGGAAAACCCTGTCGAATGAGTTTCCAGAGAAAACCAGCTTCTAAAACGAAAAAAAACTTCAAACTCTTTTGAACAGCATCTCAATCGAGATTGAGATTTGAGGGGATTATTGAAAAAATTATAACTCCAAAATGATTAGAGCTAGGATTTTGCGGTGGAAAATATTGGATTGAACACAAAAATGTCATTACACGATTGAAATCTCATGATTCTGTATAGTCAATTTCACTGATATGAATTTTCCAAAATTTGATTCTCTGATCTTTGCCTTCAGAATTTGTAGATTGTATTCTTGAGCTAGAAGGATCAACGAGGTAACAATACTGACTTTTGTACTAGATTTTTCAAAGATTCATTATTGAAAAACTATTTAAATAAACAACAAATAAGTTGTTTTGGTCCACGCATGCGCAAAACTAATTACCTACCATTTTTGTTTTAATCCAAATACCCATACAAAGATTCCATGAATTTTACGTTTGCGAATACGTTGATATTCTTTTAAGACCTGATTCTAACTCCATTACGGATTTCTTCAACGTCGTAGGAAAACGTGAAATATTGTGGTACTAACTCAACTGGTCATCATCTTAACTTACTTCACTGAACTCTCCTCTACCCGGTATTATACCGTACATACATACCTACATACCATACCAACATAAAATCATACTGTTCACTGTGAATTTCTTCTTCCTTTACTTATTCTCTAAGTTGTATGCCTGCGCAATGGTATCACGGTGCCTGCACACTAATTAGGGTAGGGGAAATATATTCTCTATTGTATCTTTCTGAGAACCCTATGAATGAGAAAGTTGTATGCACAAGTACCACGAAAGACCATTGTTACACTAATGCAGGTACATTTATATTGAGTATTGTCACGACAATTTCGGCTAGACACAGACATTATGTCTCGTTGCTTTTTGTCGACACAACATCGGACTCCATACCAATATTTTCATATAGGAAATTTCACGTGTTGATAATATTTATAGGAGTAAAGGATTTTAAAAAGATTGAAAGAAGTTTTATACTTTCAATGTTTTTACTGAATTGGATACTAACAAATTGAGTATAACATTGTGTAACCGCGCAGTTTCGAACTCATTTCAAGTTCATCTCCAGAAACTTGGGAGCTGAATGACACAAGGATGTATAAAAAAAAACCAAGAGGAACATTAAACACAACATTTCAAACCGAAACCTTGCCAAGAATTTGCACACCAACTCTCCATATAAGTCAACCGAGGGTTGAACTAACAGCAGAATATACGCTTGATTGAAATTCCTTCACCTCTGCATAAAAGCCGAGCTAGACCAGGTTGATTCAGGAGAACGGCAATTCCGTACAAAAGCAGCCAGAGATCGAACAAAATGCATATGTCGCCCTCTAATCGGCATTGCCGGCACGTATATTGGCGAACATTCGGGATTTCAATTCTCTGGGGCGATGAAACCCTTTTTTTCTGCTCCGCGTAATCGATTTCCGTTGGCTACCTACATCGCGTCAGTGGTGGGTGGTAGATGGGAGTTCGTAGATAATGGAAATGGACGAATTATCCGGTATTTATGATGGGGATCAAATTCCGCTGGGTTACATTCATTTCATTAAGTGGCGTGGTTGGGGAATTCTGCACAGATTACCAGTCGGCAACTGGAACGGATAATGACGTGGAGCAGGTGACTGTTTGATGCTATAACCCGATTGGAATAGAGGCGTTAAATCGCATGAGTGTTCAGGCTATTATTTGCAATCGTGGAAAGAATTTAACCCACCCTCAAGGTGTTTGAAAGGTTTTAATTCATCAACATGAATTTTCGTCTTCTTCCTTATACTTGAGTAGATTGCTTGTTTTTCTTCGTTTCTTTGCCTGTAATTATTCAATGTGGAGGTTGCTCCTGCGCCCAATTGAAGATATGACTCTCGTTATTCTTACCAACCTTTTCTTATGCATGCGATTGATATGTTCAGTTCATTTCTTGTTCCTCTTTAGCACCCAATCATCAATGTTTTTGACTCTGCTTGTTCTTCAGATGTTCTCGCTCCTTACAAAATCTAATGATTTCAGTTGTTTTCAGTATTTCAGCCCTCCTAGAGGTTTCTGTTCTTCTTTAATCAGTGTAAATAATTAATTCATCTTCTTGTATAAACAACTCGCCAGCAATGTGTTTCGTAGAGGTTGCCTTCTTGCCAATCTTGAAGCTTTGTGATACTCCTCGACTAGTCAGTTGGTCTTCTTCATCTCTAACTATTTCTATCGCTACACGACGGACACCCATTAATATGATTGCAGTACAATTAACACAAAGATGAATTTCACGATAGATGGAATCAACATTTTATATTCAAAAGTTCTACCCCCTTTTACTACAGTAGCGTTAGGACGCAATCTAACTCTAGCGCTGCCTTCCTGCAAAAAGAAAAAGGCATATAGATCATTCTACGGCTGACATAGAGCCATAACTTTTATTTTGGGTCTTTGACGATGCTTTCGAGGATATTCGAACGGTGGCAGTTTTGTTAATTGATACCACCCGACAGGTGTGAATGTGCAGAATAGGTTTTCTATCAGGGACTGAATCCGTGGAGAATAAACCATACCTTTTGCGAAGCGCCTTCTTTTTGGCCTCAAAAAATTTTTCTTCATTTTTGATCAACAGGATACTCGCTTGACGATGCAAATGCGGCAACTGAAAATAAAATCTCTTTCCCGTATCAGACGCCTCAAATCAAGTCCCTCTAAGAAGACCTCTTTTCATGCCAAGAAGACTTTTTCAAGAGTGAGATAAACAATTGCCGCATCCTGCATAAAGAAGCACAAGCCATAAACTCCCAAACATCTCAAAGCGACGCTAAAAACGATTGCTCCAATGCTGAAAACAGCGCAGAAACTTCATAATAACCTATTTACAGAGAACGAAGAAACAACCCGTGATAAAATTGACAAGCAGTCCGAGCCAGCCAATTCCTCACACTTATCTAAAACTTCTCTCCACGAACGGGAGAGAAAAGAGAGCCGAAATCTCCGCTATCATCCATTCTCGCCAGCACTGGGCGCTTTGTACGTCCACCGCCCTCATTGGAAACAAAGGGCTCCGAAGAAGTTTAGCGGCAATTTAGTGGCGTTCTCCAGACGCCCATCGATTCATCAGAGCAGCAGAAAGATAGGCGATAACGGGGCGGCGTTGGAAACGGGCCAAACTTCCACATAACGCCCGGGCGTAACTGGCGGTCAGGGCGGCCAGATATCGAGAGCGCCCCGAGACTTATCGGTTATCGGATGGGCAAACAAACTTTCCGAACGATGAGCTGTTTGCTCGGTCATCGGTCACTCCGTTTGCGGCCTGCCCTGCGAAAATTGATGCCGCTCGAGATTGCAGACGGAGAAATTCCGCGGTACGCTTTCGGAAGCTGCGGAATTGATGGGGGTAGGGTTATTGACAGAGGATACGGAGGTATCGGTTTGATACCGCGGAAAACACTTCGATAACTATCTCTAGGTCTTGTGTCTGGAGGGGGTTGAGATATGAAGGATGGATGTTGCCTCAAGTGGATTTCGCTCAAACTATACGGGCAGTTAGATACAGAGAGACTCATTTAGGTCGAGAAACCAATCCCGCAGGTACAGCGAGGGCTAAAAATCCTTGGCGCCACATTGGCTCTACATATGGTCATCCTGAAGTCGCATCAAAGGCAAGGAACGAAGATGTGGACCAATCAGGGACCTGGTATGCAAAATCCAAAGCGACGCTCAACATCCCCAGGAAATTGGGGTACCATATTCAGTACGCTCGTAGCTGTTACCCTGTAAACAACTTGTACACCCTAATTTCAGTATATTAGTTCAGAAATCCAGTGTTTCATCATCCAATTTTAAAAGAATTCCAGTTGAACGATTCAACAAAAAACAATGGATGTGCGAACAAAACGTTTTTTGGTGGAGAAAAGTTGTTTGATATGAAAGTTTCGACTAAGTTACGGTAGTTCAGTAAGGCTCCTCATGGGGTGCTGATGGCAGCACTCTTCGTACGCCAGCTTTGGCCTTGTTTTCTGTTTGATTCAATAGTGCTCATGTTCATAAAATTGATGCACAACTTGAAGTTTCTATAAGAATTATCAGTGGAACTATTAGATTCACACCTTTAGATTGGTTACCAGTGCTATCACATATACTTCCGCCTCATATTCGGAGACAGGTCTCAGTCAAGAAATCTTGGAAAAAATTTCATTTTTACCCGAACTTATTTCCAATTGTATCTCACCTCCCAGATACAAGAAATGCCATATTGAAGTAACGCAAACCTTCATGGATTAATACCTTGAGGATAAGGAAATTAGGCATTCGAATTGTAATTTCTTCAAAAAAAAGTCTGATCATTGACCCTTGAGAGAAAGTTTTAGGTTTCTATCTGCCTAATAAAATTTGGTGTATTTTAAATCGACTAAGGACTGGTCATGGTCGTTGTAATAGTATCCTCTTCAAATGCCATTCTATTGATAGTCAACTATGTGAGTGTATTGTAGATGAAACCATTGACCACTTGGTGAATGCTTGTCCAATTTCTAAATTTTATGGTGGTTTCCAAGCTATCCATTCATTTTCAGATTCTTTTTTAGAATAATGGAATATTTTCTTTTTTGTATTGAGATTTGATTATAAAGTATTCAACCGTTGGCGAAGAGAAGTATGGGAAAGATTTTGTTTGGACGAAGATGAAGCCCTTCAATATAAATAAGTCAGCCCATTTCTTTAAACAAATACACAAACCAGTCACTACACCTATACAGGGAGACAGAGTTTTTGCTGGGGTTTTTATCTGGTGGGTTTCATAAAACTTTTATCGTGTTGGTTTGCTCAATCAAATTATTTCTATGTTCTATTCAGTTAATTTTTGACATTTCCATAAATTTAAAACTACAACCAAAGAAATGATCGGACAATCAAAGTTTTATGAATACTCGTCGTTTTGTCAGTTTGTAAATCCAAGGCAGTTTTCAACGATACTGAAAAGTATTAGAGAACATTTCTTCTCGACGAATTCCGAAGGTTTTATATCAAAAATATTAAAATATCATTATTAAATATTGAGAATATTAAACCAAAATATACGAAATTGATTCATCGCACATGACTTGTTGAAATCACGAACTGATGCCGTAAATTTTCGTTAGCTCAAGTAATTGAGGCTTTGAAACTCCAATTCAGCTCGCGTGACTAGTGAATTTCAGATAATGCCTTATTCTCCGAGCGTCTTCCCTGAAAATTGACGGGAATAGGGAACGAACGGGAGACAGATCAATCAGTACCTCCGCATAATTGGGAATATGTCGATTGGGATTGACGAATGGGGGACTTTCTGAAAAGGGGGTTAGAAATTGATTCAAGGTAGCTTAGTGCGAGAGACGAAAAGAGCAGTCGCCTGATAAATTGAGAGTTCAACGTCTTTCTGTATTAGCTTCAAGGCTTCTGGTTTATCATTCCTGAGATTTACCGCAACTTATGATATAGGAAATTCAGGCCTTCGAGGTTTTCGCAGTATTTGAGATTAATGGAATGAGATGGTGTGTTTGTGATTGCTTTTGTCTTGGTAAAAGAAGAAAATTGAAATTATCAAACTTCGTAAATGATGTAAAAATGATCGAACCGTTTTTAACAGAATGTTTCAATCGCTTCGGGGCAATGCCAGGAGTCTTTACCATACAACTTTCAATATTCTTCTTCGTATAGGAACACAGATTTCAATAGAAAAAAATACTTATGACGTGTATATAACTGTATACAGGTTTGTCATTCATGTTCATTCATGCGCCCATTTCTCTCTTGGACAATATATAACTGTATACAGGTTTGGAAAATGGATTCGGAAAAAATAAAGATATTCAACGTTATTTCAGTGAAACAGTGTGACAATCAGAACATCTGTGTCATAGGATATTGGATAAATGAGTATTCCATTTCAATGGAGAAGTGGGGATGGTCACATTTGCAATTTGTCTTGATAATCCCTTTCTAAACGTGAAATTCGTTGTAAGACCATATCTGTTGAAAATAATAGTATATTATTCAACGAGCGGTAATGTAGGTCATAACTCACGCAGATGAAGTTTGCAGCACGAGCCGCAGGCGAGTGCTGTAATTCATCAAGTGAGTTATGACCATTATCGCAAGTTGAATACTATACTTTATCTACGACTATATCAATAAATACTAAGAAAAAATACAGACTTAGAATATAGACAGAAGGAACGGGAAATAAACATATGTGCTCGATCCCGACTACAAGAGAGATGGAAACTCAGTGTCACCAATTACAATCGAACTAGCTTCGGCTAGCTCGAATCCAGTACAGAGTACAGACATAGAACTTTATTGGAAAACCTTAATAGTTGCCTATAAAAATTCATTAAAATATACCAAAAAACATTCCCTGTAAACGACGACTTAATGACCTTACTGCTACAAACTCCTTTATATTTTTTTCGGGCAAGTAATTATGTATGGTAACATAAGCTGTTCGTCTTTTGGAAATGTATACCTATATAATATTTCATCTTCACTATCTGCATTAATCGTTTTCAGCAAAACATTCACAATAATTAGATATCAACTTAATTTGAAAACGTCAAAATTATTAAAGTGACATTCCCTCGGACATTCCTCCCCTCAATAACAATAATGGAATGTTCCCTTTCGGCCAATCGAATAGAAGCAGAGAAGTATAGAAACACAGATCCATATTTTCCGATTTATTATAGTGAGTTATAGTGGTGAGTTATTATAACTCACGATGTTTGTTAATAGATACTATTAATTTCTCAGAAAACAGTTGAATAATGAATATATAATTGAATAGGAGTAGATAAAAATAGATTTCTCGTAAACTGAAATGTTTAGTTTGATATTATAAAATTCAAACAAACCAAGAAATTTTTCATGAGGACAAATAAAACTACTTCTGTGCGTATCAAGTATCCTCAAAGATTTGATATTTGAAAAGAAATAGTTGGAAATTATATTATGGGACCGTTTTTTTCCATGGTAACCTAAACGCAGCCAAATATCTAGAGCTTTGAGGGAATAAAATTAATCTGAGAGTAGCAGAGCTACCTCTTGTTAATTTTGATTATGTCTATTGCTTTAACAGAATGGTTGTCCAAGTTACAACGCAACAGAAGTCAATATCTCATGACGCTTTCCTCACTTTCATTGAGATATGGGTGTTAACGTAAATCCTTAATATATTAATTTTGAAACATTCGTTTCGCAGAGAAGAGTTCAAAATCCTCTCATAATCCACCATATATTAGCAAAATTCGAACCACAGCCTGTATTCGCGGTACAAGGGTAAAAGCCGCAATTAAGCGAGCTCGAAAAAAAAATTCTAGCCTGACGCGTGATTCGAATAGGCTTTTGATCATGTACCACTGCGAAAGAAGGCTTCAAAGTGTTCAAGTCTTAACCGCAGGTTTTATGCGAGCCGCGTAAAGTGAAAGCGAATGGCTGCGATTCAACAGAGCGCAGCGAATTATCTTTTTTATTTCTGCGAGAACGTTTTCGAGTTCAGAGAAGTGTAATTTAGGCTGAATATGGAAATAACGTTTTTAGTAGAGGGGTCACGTTTCGACTTGAAAATTTCGAAGGAGATAATTGTGGGAAAGGAGGTGTTGGAATGGCTTTATGAAGACTCTTTATTGGAGTACGTGCATAATGAAGATCTGAAGATATCGGGATTCACGCAAAGATGAAAGCAGACTTTTCGCATTATAATGGTATGTCCACGTCTGCCCTTTGGATTGGATTGACTGAGTGGTTTGCACAAGCCAGTCTACGCAAATTACTTGATTGTGTGAACGTGCTATACTGAAGGTTTCTAGTCTCGAATTTGAATCTTGTTGAACGAAAATTATCGAATGAAATAATGAGAATCAAGAATAGTTTATTGTTTTATTAGGGTGACTTTATGAAGATATTATACAGGACGAGTCTTTGACAGGTACATATATTTCAACAGTAGATTTTTGGTATAAAAAGGAACATTTTTTTAACACTATTTTTTTAATTTAATATAAATAAATAAATGATATTTATCTTTGAACGAACAAACTTTGAACGTTGCCAAGTCGAAAAATATAAGACAACAAAAAAGAAATATCTTTAGAACAAGAAGTGAATATATGTATACCTCAGAATAATAAATATATGTTCTAAGATATTTATTATTCATGTATGTTTATCACATAAAAATCATACAGAATTTAAAGGGGCCCATCAAATATTGAAGTTTGGCACATAATTTACTGATTGTTAGGATACAAGGAAATTAGTCTTATACAAATGTAATTATTACTTAAACTTCTGGCATTGTATATTTCATTTTTCAGGTACTTCTCAAATAAATTTTTCATGTTATAGTCAACTCTACTACTTAATTCAATTCATTTTGATTTGATTTTTGCATTGAAAATAAACTAGAAATATTCCATATAAATATCCACAATCGAAGATTCCGCTTCTTTCAACTCACTGATTTTTTTTTTTATTTGTATTCACATTTAAACAATTATGACCCTTCTGAAAGTATGTGACATGCTTTTGCATGAATATATAGAATAGCAAATGGAATAAGTATTCAATCACATAAAAATTATTTTTCAGTATGTAGTGGAATGTTTCGATGTAAGCCTGAATGACCTGAAGAAGAAAAATACTGTCAATGTTGATGTCAAAGGAATGAGGATGTAAAGAGTTGAGGAAAATTTTGTTGGAAAACTATTTCACATCACGAAAGAAAAATTCTGTTCAATTGGTTGATGAATCCAGAAGCGTATTGAATTTTTTAGGCACAACATAAAATAACTGAAATTTGATCATTGTCAATTATGTCAATGTTATTATGCTATCTATTTTTCCTGCTGAATTTTTCACTTTCCCGTGTCAAACATTTGTTCAGCCGTTAGCGTACCAAGAAGTACTACTTTATATACTCACAGCGTATAGCGTACAAAACTCAGGGCCGGAACGAAAAATGGAAAACAACAGCATTATGAACTGATGTTTATCAAGTCGACATTTTTTTGAAATTTGATGAGAAATTTACTCCAATCAAAGCGATACTCAACACCATCTCTAACAACATCTTCCAACAAAATAAGGACATCTTTCCTTAAACGAGCTATTGCTCGTTGCTGGTTACTCCTGGCATTTACAAAGTCGCTGATTATTACTACGAGTGATACGCGGAATTAATGAGACTTGACAGGTTGATTTGACACTTCGTTCGTGCCTCCGCAGCTTGTCAAAAATTAGGCCGGTTCCCTTTGGTGGGGACACCGCAGCTAAATTGAATTTGAGATGCGAAGCAGAGGAGGCTGGTAAGACACTTTCGACGGCGTCTAAACCAAATTGGGGCGGTCGCATGTCAACCCTTATAATCCCACCGCGGAATAGCTGGCTGAGGATGCCTGGGGATGCAATAATTTCATTATATCCACTTAATATCCAGCGCAACAACACTTCCTGTATGATTTGTGTATCTGAGAGAAGGAGGAAGACGCGGAAGCCAGAGTGCTGGAAAGGATTTACACCGATCAAGTGCAGATCAACCGTTTCGAATTGGAAGGGGTTTTACGCAGATGACACTTATGGTTTGGAAGTGAAAGGTGATTTTATAACTACAAGAAGTACATGTGGGGGTTGTTCCTGGGATGCTCTTCAATGTGGAAACCTTCTTTCGAAGGTTTAGAATTGATTTTTCATTAGTTCATATTGTTTTGGATACAAGGTGTGTCTTGGACTTGTACTTCATATCTTTACAGTAAATTCATGAGGTCGAAATGAATACTTTTTTCTTTCACTCTTTCATTTGGCCTAGATGAAAAGATTTAGCAGTTTTGAATTTTCATGAATTATAAAGGGTGTTTTTTTAGAGCTATAGAACTTTAAATTGCAATGAAACAACGATGGATTATTCGATTGACATGAATTTTATTTATCCGCAAGATAATCTTGTGGCATTACATTTTAAATATGATTTCTGGCATATGACCGCCACGGCTGGCTCGGATGTAGTCCAATCTGGAAGTCCAATTTTCGATGACTTTTTCCAACATTTGTGGCCGTATATCGGCAATAACACGGCGAATGTTGTCTTCCAAATGGTCAGGGGTTTGTGGCTTATCCGCATAGACCTATGACTTTACATAGCCCCACAGAACGTAGTCTAGCGGTGTTGAATCACAAGATCTTGGAGGCCAATTCACAGGTCCAAAACGTGAAATTAGGCGGTCACCAAACGTGACTTTCAATAAATCGATTGTGGCACGAGATGTGTGGTGACATGTTGCGCCGTCTTGTTGGAACCACAGCTCCTGGACATCATGGTTGTTCAATTCAGGAATGAAAAACTTAGTAATCATGGCTCTATACCGATCACCATTGACTGTAACGTTCTGGCCATCATCGTTTTTGAAGAAGTACGCACCAATGATTCCACCAGCTCATAAAGCGCACCAAACAGTCAGTTTTTCTGGATGTAACGGTGTTTCGACATACACTTAAGGATTAGCTTCACTCCAAATGCGGCAGTTTTGTTTGTTGAAGTAGTCATTCAACCAGAAGTGCGCTTTATCGCCAAACAAAATAAAATGGACGTAGTGCGCAATACGTATTCCGCACAGAACCATTATTTTCGAGATAAAATTGCACTATTTGCAAGCGTTGTTCAGGCGTGAGTCTATTCATGATGAATTGCCAAACCAAACTGAGAATAAATCATTTGACAGCTCTTAAATCGGTCGCCATCTTGAACAGTAATGCCAACTTAGAGTTATATACCTCGAAAAAAACACCCGTTACAACCTTTGAAAACATGCACATCCTTCGAACATAAGTTATTGTAAATGGATAAGTTATCGGAAATGAGCTACTTTATTAGAGAAAACCAGTATAAACACACTTTTTTCATTCCATTCGGTGAATGAAGTAGTATTTATTGTATTTATTCATTCATTTATGTGATATTTCTATCCAATCATTTATTATCGTTTTTTATTTCATTTTGTACAAGGATTAACATCCCTTTCATTCGTAACGTTCAAAGTTCGAACTTCAAAGAAGAGAACAGTGCATTAGACGGAAAATCCCCTTCAGATTAACGAACAAAAATAAACGTAACGCGTCCAACGCAATATTTCAGAAATGGTGTAGAAATTTGCTTAACAGAATAGAATTCAAATTTAAGGAGTTGAGTTGAGTCTACACAAATATTATTATTATTATTATTATTATTCACTGAATTGGGGTCGTTGTGGCTCTGTTAGCCTTTCGGAAACTGCGACCAATTTGATCTTTTGTTCTTAACCCTACCTATTCATACAAACCCAGGGAGGCCGTCGATACGGTTAACGAAACCGACGTCATCCTTAGGATGCCTTGGCTATTACTTCATGGGTATCCAGAACTGACTTTCCCATGAGAGTGATTCTTAGGCTAGTCAGCCCCATTTCTTCTCTTGTTGGCAGTCGGACTGGGAGACGTCTGACTCGGAGCGTTGTACCTTCGACTGGATCCCCTCTGTTCATTCTATTTCCAACAACCCTTGGTTCCGCCCAAGTTTCCCTCTGGCCTGTTTATTTTCAGGCCATGGTCCCTTCAAAGGTAATCTGTTCAGGCTGGGTCTGGTCGAAGAGGAACATTGTCCATGTGGTCGCCCACAGTTCAGCGACCACATCCTTAGGAACTGTCCCTTGTTTAGTGACCTCAGGGTCATTTACGGTCTATCCGTTTTCGAGTCCCCGGATCTCAGAATGGCCGATTTCTGTGCATCTCGGAGTAATTTTGGCCCTTTGTCAGAATTCGCGGCTGACGCTAAATTTCTTCTCAACTCCTGGCATAATGTGAATGTGCCTAAGCGTAGTGATGAGCACTGCTCAGGAACTACATTTTCCACTGTTGAGTTAGTTAGCTAGTCAGCCCCAGACATTTGCACACTAGGTGTTCAGCTGTTTCTACTTCCTTTCCACAGAGCCTGCAGATCTCATCTGCTGACCTACCTACAAAAAGTATTTTCTCCGACAGTGTTTTTTCAGCAGTCCCACTGTTACTCGAAGCTCAGCTCATGGTAGTTCCAGCTTTCTGGTATAGCTCGGTGAAAGCACCACAAATTGCTTTGCCTGAGCAAGACCCCGGATTGTTTCTCCAGATGGTTTTTCTTTTTCCCACTCCCATTGTTGGACCGCTGCCTTTGATCTTTTCAAGCCCACAGAAGGGATCAGGACCAACCTTGATGCCCTTTTTGGAAGTTCATTGGCTTTTTTGTTTCCTTCAATACCACGATGCCCCGGTACCACAGTATAGTTACTTTAATCCCTCTGACCAGTTGCTTTATGTCCCTATGATTCTATAGGGATCACAGCGTGACCTGGCTGTCCATAGTGATGTAAATATGCGACTCTGATGCTTCTTTTGAGACACTCTTGGACGCAAGTATAGACAGCTATTGTCTCGGTTGCAAGATAGAGGGGTCTATACAAATAACTAATTATCAAACTAAATCTGCTAGATCCCATATCTATTATTCCAAATAAAAAACTTGTACTTCAATTCTTGATTTATATACGTAGAAAATATTCATTTTTGTGGGTATTAACTGACACGATCCTCAAGAAATAATGAACATCCGTTTCAATATTTACTATAACAGGTATTTCTCGAAATATTGAAAGAACAAAATTTCATATGCGTATAATTCCGAATAGACAATCAACCCTGAAAATGTCTAGTTCGAGAGTTATCGTGAACCTTCTTCTAACGTAAAACAAGCGCTACATTGTTACCCAACAAATCAATGTAGAAAAGTTAGTTAAAAATTTCCATAACTTTTTCAAGCAATTATCTTTCACTTTTTTCGATCAAAAATTATTTTTTTGTTACTGCCGTTAACTCTCTTCATCATCCACAGAATCGGCAGTAAAGTCAACGAAATTCCCAGCTTTAATTCATTTCCATCCCTTCAATCAAAAAAACCAATAACAAAAAAGCCGAATAACAGGAGATTTCGTGAAAAAAACTGTCCTCATCCGGACTTCGCATAATTCACTCCAATTTAACACAATCAACTTGGGCAACCCCAATCTGGCACCCTCTCTATCCATATCAATCAAGCAATTTTCTCGAAAAGGGTCTTCACGCTTGCCATAATCAAACGAATAACTTTATACGAGTTTTGCTTATCGCGATCAATATATATAAACATCGACAATATTGGATTTTAGGGCGAGAAAAGGAGAGGAAAGAAAGCAATTCCAGAGACGGAAAACTTGATGGGAAAGATTGTGATAGAGATCTTAATTTGTTTCGTCCCCCAATTCATGCATCATTTGTCTCCTCACCCGTTTGAATTTCGTTTCCCATATCTCAATGGGGATGATTCATAAAGTTGGCTTCTAAGGGAGTGTAATCAGAGAAAATTCCGGGATTTGGCTTCGAGGTTAATGTTGTGGTAAATACCTGGAACAGAGAGAGAGTACGAATTAGTATTCATGAAAATTACACGATAGAAAATATTTCTATGATCAATAACAACTCATTAAGGAATATCATCGAAGAGTATTTCAAATATTGTATCGGAACTAACAGAAAAAAATTGCATAATCTTTGTTTTTTAGTTACAACCATCTTCTTCAATGATTTCGTTGGATTCTCCAAAGAAAAGAATGATAGTCTACTGAAATGATTATGCTCCAATAATAAATTTAATTCTGAGATTTTCTTGATTTATAAAGGGTGTTTTTTTTAGAGCTATAGAACTTTAAATTGCAATAAAACAACGATGGATTATTCGATTGACATGAATTTTATTTATCCGCAAGATAATCTTGTGGAATTACATTTTAAATATGATTTCTGGCATATGACCGTCACGGCTGGCTCGGATGTAGTCCAATCTGGACGTCCAATTTTCGATGACTTTTTCCAACATTTGTGGCCGTATATCGGCAATAACACGGCGAATGATATCTTCCAAATGGTCAAGGGTTTGTGGCTTATCCGCATAGACCAATGACTTTACATAGCCCCACAGAAAGTCGTCTACCGGTGTTAAATCACAAGATCTTGGAGGCCAATTCACAGGCCCAAAACGTGAAATTTGGCGGTCTTTCAATGAATCGATTGTGGCACGAGCTGTGTGATATATTGCGCCGTCTTGTTGGGAGCTCCTGGACATCATGGTTGTTCAATTCAGGAATGAAGAAGTTAGTAATCATGGCTCTATAGCGATCACCATTGACTGTAATGTTCTGGCCATCATCGTTCTTGAAGAAGTATGGGCCAATGATTCCACCAGCCCATAAAGCGCACCAAACAGTCAGTTTTTCTGGATGTAACGGTGTTTCGACATACACTTGAGGATTAGCTTCACTCCAAATGCGGCAGTTTTGTTTGTTGACGTAGCCATTCAACCAGAAGTGCGCTTCATCGCTAAAAATGGACGTAGTGCGCGATACGTATTCCGCACAAAACCATTATTTTCGAAATGAAATTGTACTATTTGCAGGCATTGTTCAGGCGTGAGTCTACTCGTGATGAATTGCCAAACCAAACTGAGAATAAATCACCTGACAGCTGTTAAATCGGTCGCCATCTTGAACAGTAATGCCAACTTAAAGTTATATACTTAGAAAAAAAACACCCGATAATACAGCACAGCCTAAGACAGTGCCAGACTGAATATTGATTTGATGATTGTAATGGATGGAATACATATGTCTGTAGCATTGCTGTTGGATTTTGTACCATTATTGTTACGTTATTGAATAAATAAAACCATGAAGAAAACTGAAGATTAAAAATTTTTTTCTTAGTTGATATAGAGCAGAAGAGCTAAAAGACGTGGACGAACCCAACCTACCATAGGCTGATAGAGAAAATCACAAGAAGCACATAATTCAACACCGAACTCCAAAAATAAATATCCAACCTACCGGAAAACTACAATTTACACCCGATCGACCGCCGCTGTTTTCTACCCAATAACTCACCTGTATGTGTACGTCCCGATTGTCGTATCTGATTTATCTGTCGGACAGCAGCGAAACAGGCCGTCAGTCCAGCCCGAATCGCAGCCTACGTTCGAATAAATAACGTTTGGAACGGTATTAATTGGACCATGACGGTCCTCAACGATTTTAATCGTCCCTAACTGGACCTCAAATGGCACGAAACGCAACAAAATGGCGAGGACCATCGCATCCAGTCTAATTGATCGGACCCTTTGATTTCATTAATTCCGCGCGATGTGTGTTTGTTTATGCAGTGCAAAATTCGCCGGGCAAAATGTTACGGTGGACATGTATTCGATATTCGAATGTTGGCGCTGCTACAACGTTGGTACGGTTTGAAGTTGGAGGTAAATTGCAGATGTCCGCCTGGTGCATGTACTGTGTAGTATCCGCAGTGGCTGTATATCGATTTAGATACGGCAGATATGCAAAAAAATACTAAACTAGCATTTTCGTTATCTTATCTCTCGAATTCAATTTAATGAAATTGATTTAAACCATTTCATGGCACTCAGTTCAGCAATTCGAACGTCCTCACAGACAGCAGATATATTACGTCCTCCCACCACAATACTTGAATCCTCCGCTCATAGAACATGTTCAACATCAGACATAAAGTCAGAAAAATAGTTGACGAATATAATAACGGTCCTGAACTGGAGCCCTGAGGAACTCCCACTGCGACCACATACCTTGACTGAACAGTGAATACTGTCTGACGTCAGTTTGCGAAGTATGATCTCATATGGTCAATCTAATGTACTTTGTAATACACTTCTTGACTTGACTTTTATTAATGGTGTCTCATTTCGACAAACATAAGGTGTCCCAGAGTTTTGGCGATGTGTGTATAAGAACTAAGAATTGTTATATCAGAGCACAGGCCGTTTAAGATCGCGCTGAATCGCAAAGCGCAGGGTGCCATAAATTAAGGGATAAATAACGTGCGCCCATCCAGTATTCCTGAACATATTAGCCGTCCCGTAATGACTCCACGTTAGCGAAAGCATTGTTTCCGTTTCTGGTTGTTCCAAGCGATAAAGGCGAATTTATTCATTGCGAAAATGCGATAGTTGGTGGAAGTACAGCCCTAAATACCTGAGGGCGTTCTGTCCGAAGACGAGATCGTATCTTGTTTTTCGGTAGGAGAGACGGCGAGATTGTGCAGCTTCCGGAACAATGGCGGGATCGCGTGTTTCGCGCAGATATTCCTCTGGATGCGGGATGGAAGAGGAATTAAATGTTGTTTGTGCACACGGGGCAACATTCAGCGGAAGCTAAGTTGTTATCGCTTCTTCATTCTTAACTAAGGAGTAAGAGTAAGACCGATGTGAAGATGCAGGTAGGGAGTAAATGACAACAGATAGCTCAATACAGAGAAATCTGGAAGAGGCCTTTGTTCTTCAGTGAAAGAAGTACGGTTATGAAGGAATAAATAGAACTTCTTAAAGCTATGACCTTTTTCCTGGACTACTACGGTTACTTTTCGGTCACTGATTCCACACAATCTTGTGAAAACCTCACGAGGGATTCATACCACGTACCATTCTCGTGATCTGCCAAAGTTTAACTACTCCTCTCTGCTCTAAGTTCCTCTAATTTACTGTCCTCTCCTACCACATGCAAGAAGTCAATATACCTTTTCACGTCGTTATTCTTGATTTTAGAAAAACCGCATTTTTAGCTTCTGACGATACTTTTTGTATGATATTTTTATGTAAAATTAAGAAAAAAATGTTTGTTTAGATAGTTATATCATGTACATATTCATTCTTCAATGAAAAATTCATATATTACTAGGTGTACAACTTTACTTACGCCGTTTTGCCATAGATGACTGTAGAAGTAAGTGGTAGTCGAAATAAATAGATCCTAGATGTCATACAATAAGCTTAGGTATTTTTAAAAATAACGCCATCGAAATATTAATCGATTTTTGTATGCATCATGAAATTATTCTTTATTAAACAGTTCAGCTTACGCGCCAAATTCTTGTCATTTGTGGGAGGTTTTAATTTTCTGCTTTGATATAAAGAAATCTGACTGAGGCTCATCGACTGCTCTCAAATACCTTCGGCTAGGCCGCTATTAGTGGAAGAACTTACCGAAAGGGGTTTCAACGCTTCAAGAACGGTCATTTTGACGTCGAAGACCAGCATGGCGGAGGAAGAGAGAAGGTTTTCGAAAATGCAGAATTGGAGGCATTACTTGATCAAGACTCGTGTCACACGCAATAATAATTGGCAGGATTATTGGGTATGACGTAACAAGCCATTTTTAAAACTCCTGAATGATTCAGAAACAAGGAGATTGGGTGCCGTGCGAGTTGAAGCCGAGAGATGTTGAACGGCGTTTGTTTGCTTGTGAACAGCTGCTTACAAGTCAATGAAGGGATTTCTGCATCGAATTGGGACTGGAGACGAAAAATGGGTTCATTACGGTAATCCCAAGCGCAGAAAATCATGAGGATATCCCGGGCATGCTTCCATGTCGACGGCCAAACCGAATATTCACGGTTCCAAGGTCATTGTCAGTACTCGGTGGGACCAGCTCGGCGTAGTGTATTATGGGTTGTTAAAACAGACTGAAATGATCACAGGCGATCGTTATCGAGTGCAATTAATGCAATACAACGAGAGACATGATGAAGTGATTTTACAGCATGATAATGCTCGTCTCCATGTTGCGAAAGTGATCAAGACATACTTGGAAACATTGAAATGGGAAGTCCTACCCCACCTGCCGTATTCTCCAGACGTTGCTCTATCGGACTTTTTTGAGGGGGTTCAGCCCCAAAGCTTCCCCCCCCTGCAAAAGTGGTAAAAAGCGAACAAAAAAGGCCTTATATCTAAATAGAATTGAAAATGGTGTCCCCTGATTGGTCCACTGAACAATGCTGTAAATAATCATCTCATTATTATTCATTATTCGAATATACAATTTCAGTCTACCTCTTTCGACCCAAAAAACTTTCAAAAACATTCCATCCGATTAAAAATCGCTTCAACTTTTTCAACTTACGCAGATACTTATATTTCCCCTCGTTTCCAACCCCAATGCAAAAAAAAAGTTTCTACCCGCCCAAATTATGCGATAAACTTGCGTCCCTGCAAAAAAAGGACGAACTGGCCACGTTGGAAAGTCTGGTTTTTTGTGACATACCTCTGGGATATGATTTTTCTTTTGAAGTCTTCTTTTCACGGAAATAATGTTATCTGATTTCCGGACTCGTCGATGCGTCCGATAAGATAGGAGTTTTTTGTCCGGAGGGGGCATCAGGTTTCAGGGGTAGAAAAGGTGACCTCTTTCTTTGACTTGTTTGGATTGATTCTTTGGAAATGGCTAGGCTATATTGGGGGATGAAACTGCAATGTTCAGTATATTCCTAGATGTAGTTCCGAAAACACACTCAATCTTCGGGAAATTTCAAACAAAATGGGATGATAACCCTTGAAAAAAATTTAGATGAAGATACAACAATAATTTAGGATATAAATCAAATAATTTGACAACTTTGTGTCTAATCCTTCACAATAATATATCTGTATGATATATTCAGTTTATTTTTGTCTTGGAATATATTCCAATTCTAAAAATGACAAATTTAATAATCAACCAAAAGAAAAATTCAAAATGACTAAAACTGTACAAATTGAGCAAACGGTTAATAAATTGAACAACTAAATTAACATAAAGACAGACGTACGTTTCGGAATTTTTGTATTTAATAATACAATTTTTCCTCATCAGTGCCTTATAGTTCAACGGAAGTTGTCAAATTATTTGATTTATATTAAATATCCTTCATCAAGAAGACTCATTAAACTTTTATAATTTGATGTAATCATTTATTGATTAGAGAGTCAGTATCAACCAATTGATAAATTTAAAATTTCTGAAATTGTTTATTCAATTGTAAATGTCGATTTGTATATGTATTTCAAAAGAATAACAATGAAGAAATCTATGACTACCTCTATGAAGGTAATGGCTTGTTCTGTGAATCCTCACCAGAGCAACCGATACGTTTAGTTAGTTTATAGTTTCTTACTTGCAATTTCGTTGAGGTAGATATACACGTGGTAAGTTTGTAAATTTAATAATTCCGTTGAACTATAAGGCACTGATGAGGAAAAATTGTATTATTAAATACAAAAATTCCGAAACGTACGTCTGTCTTTATGTTAATTTAGTTGTTCAATTTATTAACCGTTTGCTCAATTTGTACAGTTTTAGTCATTTTGAATTTTTCTTTTGGTTGATTATTAAATTTGTCATTTTTAGAATTGGAATATATTCCAAGACAAAAATAAACTGAATATATCATACAGATATATTATTGTGAAGGATTAGACAAAGTTGTCAAATTATTTGATTTATATTAAATATCCTTCATCAAGAAGACTCATTAAACTTTTATAATAATTTAGGATGTTGTTACAACCGCAGGCCAAAATTCTTTTTTCAATAGAAAAATAGTACTCCTGAATATCATGCAACCTTTATAAAAATAAGTCCCTCATGATATTAGAAGTTTACCGTTCATCTTCCTTCATTAGTCCAACACATGTTTCGTGCAATAAATGAAACATACCGTGTGATTTCTTTAAAATATGATCAGTCAAAAATCCCACAAGTGGAAATTCAAACGTTATAATAGAGTCATCTGCGAAGATTTGTGAAAAATTGTTCGTACAAAATTTCTTTATTTTTCTCCGTAGAATATGAATCTGCAAATGTTAAATAGCGGTTTTCATTTGAAATTCTAAAGTTCATATTGCAATAATTAATTGAACAGCAAACTTCATAAAAAAGACCTTTATATGTACAGGGTGATATAATTAGGAAACTTAATATAGAATGACGTTATTGTACCTCATCTCTTCTGAAGACATCTTCGATATTCATTGAATTATTAGCCATATATACGATAATCCAATTATTAATCGCGGCATGGCCACCCCTTAAAATGCTTTTGGGAGAGCGCTTTCCAAAAGTGGTTTTCATTTCCTATACACGCTAAGCGATAAGTGGTCCTCCTGCAGGAAACTATTAAAGCAGGAAAATGTTATTCAGCACTCCGCGTATTGTTGGAAGGGTGAATGATGAAAAGGAACACCTAATTTGTCAAGTGATAGACTCTTTGTCGGCCGCTTCCTGTTCTGAATCGCTCTCGTATGAAAAAGGAAAAACGATGAGTTATGATGAGGGTTCCACCGTGTTTTTCATTTTCAAGGGAGTGCTGACAATTTCCGATCGAGTGCGACATCGCTTTGTTTGACTCTGTTGGAGGTGGATGCGAAAGGAGCATCGGCTTTCTTGGTATTCAGATCCATAAGTGTCATCTGTGTAAAATGTACTGTTCTTTGATATTTTATATGTGTTATTCTAATTTGCACTAATTATTATTAAAGTGGAAATAAGAATAACAAGTGTTCAATATGAATTGAAGGGATTTCCACCAACAAAGAAACTTATCAATCAAGTAACAGGCCAATTGAAAAGTCTCCGGACTACCATAGTAAAACATTTTTTTGGCAAAAGTCGATTTTATTATTCAACATAGTTGCCTTCGAAGGTGATACAGCGATTATAGCGATCTTTCAACTTTTCGATACCATTTTCGTAGTACGATTTGTCTTTCGCTTCAAAATAGACCTCAGTTTCGGCGATTACTTCATTGACGCTAAATATCTTTCCAGCGAGCATTCTTTTGAGGTCTAAGAACAGGAAAAAGTCGCTGGGAGTCAGATCTGGCGAACACGGTGGATGCAGAAGCAATTCGAAGCCCGATTCATGCAAATTTGCCATTGTTTTCATTGATTTGTGACATTGATGAAACAGCAACTTTTTTTTCTCTTCAAATGGGGCCGTTTTTCAATGATTTCATTTTTCAAACGATCCAATTACGCTATATAAAATAGCTGTTGATGGTCTGGCCCTTTTGGAGGTAATCAATGAATATTATACCTCGCGCATTGCAGAGCACTGATGCCATAATCTTGCCAGTTACCTGTTTTTGTTTTTCATTGCTTTGAATTTTGTTCATCATGTGCAGTCCACTCAGCTGACTGTCGATTGGACTACGGAGTGAAATGTGTAAATGATGGAGCCATGTTTCACCCTGTAGAATTATGAAATAAGAGAGATCAATAGACGCTGCACCAAAAATATCATGTGATAAACTGAAATCTGCAATGAAATATGTAGATGTATTTAATCCATAATTCGCATGATAATTAACTCAAATTATCAAAGTTGATCATCTCCAAAAGGCAGCAACATGAAAGTTTATTTATGATCTGAAATTCAAAGTACTGAGGCTCGAAGATGACTTCAAACACCCCAGAATGAAGATGCGTCAAAGTGTAACAGATGCGCAAATAGTAAGTGAATTACTTCACTTCTGATCTTATTGCCGAAGTTTTGACTGAAATGAGTTTTCACAGTCTCCTTAGAAACTTTGGCTAGAGCGAATTGTCTGAAGTTATTCCATGACCCGATTAAACTCGGTCACTTAACTATGAGTCCATTAATGCAGTTACTAAATTTCAGGAGTGTTCTAGACTGTAATTTCAATTAGTTCGTTATCGAGGTATTAGATAATCCTCTTCGTATTTAGGGCTTGTGACAAATAATTCCGATTAATCTTTCTGATTGAGATAATAGGGATAACATTAGTCTGTGTCAAATTTAGTGACTTTAGGTTGCTAATAGGCTTTTCGGTAGGATTTGTCACTATTTTTTGATTTATTACATTTATCAAATACAGGATTATTGAAGACGAAATACTTTTAGAACATGTATCTGAAACGCTTTCTTTACTGTGATTCAAGTTAGAAATTCTTCAAATTTTTTGTCCATAGTTAATATGATGAATTTGAATATTGTTCTGTATAAAAAATATCACGCAGTAAGCAGGGTGGCCAAATTCGTAGTTTTTGCAAGATTTCTCGGTCATTCGAAACCGAAGACAGCATAAACAAATATTTTCTCTAGTTACTAAAAGTACTGTGCTATAAGGTGACTTTCGAATCATGCAATATCGACTAAATAGTCGAAAAATAATATATTGAAATATACTAACATTACTAACTGACAGAGAAAGTGCAACACCCAGAAGGAGCTGTTTGAATTTTAATTTTTTTTTGTAAAATATAGATAGTATAGCAAGGAGTAAATGATTGAAATTTGGAAAAAACGAAGGATTTACAATTTTTCTTTGATGAATTTGTTAATAATGTGTTGGTCCACCGCGATTATCTATACACTCCCCACTCTCGGCATTGATGCAATATGATGGACTATTTCTTCTTGAGAGGTACTATCCCAAGCTACCTGTACTTCATGTCTCTGAGCCGCCAAAGTCCGTGGAGGCTGGAGTAAATTTCCAAACCTTCGACACATTATGTCCCCAACATGCTCTATGGGAGAAAGATCGGCGAATCTGGACGGCCATGGCAAAAGATTCATATGGGTCAATTTGAAAAAGTTTAAACTCACTCTGGCAACATGAGGTCGGGCATTATTTTCCTGAAATATTGGATTCTCGAGCCGGTTAAGGTAAGGAAAAACATATGGCTCCACTATTTCTCGAAGGTAACACAGCGCTCTCATATTACCTCGAATAAAAATAAAAGGTGACTTGCATGTGCAATACCATAACGCCTCCTGTCCGGTGAACATGACGCTCAACATCAAACTGAGGTTCACATCTTTTTCCCCGACGTCGTCTAGCCCTTCTTCGTCCATCATGTGCACCCAAGGAGAATCGAGATTCATCAGAAAAGACGACCTAGGGACATTCCAAATATCAGCCAAATATCGAATTGTCGCAAATCGGTTTCTAATGGTCATAAGTCTTAGACGTCGATCTTGACCTTCATTTGTGCCCCTTCGACGTCCGGTGTCGACTCTTCTTCGATTTTGGTCATTGTCAAACCACGCTTGACAACATCTCATAGCAGTAGTTGGATTTTTGTTATTACGGTTAGCGATTTCTCGAAATGCCTCCCGTAGACCAATAATTCTTTCAAATTCACTTAGCTGGCAATAAATTCCGCTTACATCGCCTTTGGATCTCCTCGAACAGCTGGTTTGTTGTAAAATTTGAAAAACTTGCAAGAAACGTATACAATATTCAAGTGACAAAAATGGTTCACATGAAAAAAGATTTTTATCAACTTCAATCATGATAGTTTCCTAGTGTACTATTCGGATAAACTGAAGTGCGAGGAATCCTTAGTCTATCCTCGATTTGATGATTCGACATACCTTCATCAGTTATCATCATGTGATATGCTTTGACTGAAAATCTACAGGGTGATATTTTTTCTGGAACAGTGCCGGGTTCTTTACTTTAGAACTTCTATTGGTGGATCAGTGGTAGTTTAGAAAAATTCGAAAAAAACTTTGGTCTTGTATTACACTTTTTAGTTTCTTATAGTTTTGCCGTGTCTGATACCGATTTAAATTTCATACAATTCTCTAGTAATCCTCAGGAAATAAATTGATATGAAAATCCAGTTATTAAAATGTGATTGATACTAATTCACCCTATCTGTGGCGAAGATTAATGAAGCTTCGGTAAACTTGTAAAATCATCACAAAAGAGTTTTACTAAAAGAAAAACAAAGCGCTCACGGACCATGTTTATAGGATATAGCACTTTTTATTCTCAAAAAGAACTAAGGAATCTCTAATTTTCATTTGTACCTTGAATTCACATTCTGTATACCTATTATTCAGTTCTGCGTTCTGTAGCACATGAATGACGAGCGCTCAACAGCTTCTGGTTTTAAGTCTTTCATTTTCCTCTGTACTTTCAATGTAGGAACACCCTGTGTATCACGAGAGATATCTGACAGACTATTCGGAATCAAAATATCGGAAAAAAGGACCAAAAAAAATGAAACTATGGCTTTATGACATCCGTGGCAGAGTGTTCTCTGCTTCCTCAGGCCTACAAATTCATTCGAAACAAAGTTACACGTTCATTACATCCATAATATTTCTTACCAAAGAAGTCTAAGATAACCAATTTAACATTCGATCTAGTCATAAAATCCAATATCATAAAATCAGTTATATAGATATCTGACAGATTTTGAGTGCGAAAATGAGAAATAAATGTCAACCAACAAAAACCAAACGATTATTCAAAGCCTTGCACCAAAGCCAACAAACTACAAACTAACTTTCATACACCAGCAAACACCTTTCCAGCTTACACTAAAGCCCGATCAGCCCGTCTACAATCCGGGAGACAAGTTGCAGAACCCTTTTCCCCCTGCACCAACGAACGACAAGAGGCAACATCGAACTTTATGGTGGCTAGACGACAGAGGTGGAGGCTGCGGTCGGATGATTCACGGATCAATTCCGAGAACCCCAAGGGGGGTCTCCCCGCCACCGGTTTGGATAACACGATGAGCAACGAAAACACTCAAAAACTCCAAAGTGCATCGGCGTCTATTGTTCTCTCTAAGTTCCCCCCTATGTTCGACAAATTTGCGGTATCTTCTTCTGGATGTTTAAATTCACTTCCAGCTACGGGTCGATCGAACGTAAAACGAGGAAAAATGGTCTCGGAGGAAGAGTTAGATGTCTAGAATTTTTTTTTTTACTGTTTTTTGTTATCGTTTCCACCAGCAGTTTCGAACTTCTATTCATCTTCAGTAATTAGAGCGTGCTGAGAACTAATTTAAAACCTAAAATAATCTGGTGACATTCAAGAAAAGCGCTCACTTGATATCAGCAGCTTTAAATAAATGCACGTTGATAAAGGGTGTTTTTTTTAGAGCTATAGAACTTTAAATTGCAATAAAACAACGATGGATTATTCGATTGACATGAATTTTATTCATAGGCAAGATAATCTTGTGGCATTACATTTTAAATATGATTTCTGGCATATGACCGCCACGGCTGGCTCGGATGTAGTCCAATCTGGACGTCCAATTTTCGATGAATATTTCCAACATTTGTGACCGTATATCGGCAATAACACGGCGAATGTTGTCTTCCAAATGGTCAAGGGTTTGTGGCTTATCCGCATAGACCAATGACTTTTTAAAGCCCCACAAAAAGTAGTCTAGCGGTGTTAAATCATAAGATCTTGGAGGCCAATTCACAGGTCCAAAACGTGAAATTAGGCGGTCATCAAACGTGTCTTTCAATAAATCGATTGTGGCACGAGCTGCGTGACATGTTGCGCCGTCTTGTTGGAACCACAGCTCCTGGACATCATGGTTGTTCAATTCAGGAATGGAAAAGTTACTAATCATGGCTCTTTACAGATCACTATTGACTGTAACGTTCTGGCAATCATCGTTTTTTAAGAAGTACGGATCAATGATTCCACCAGCCCATAAAGCGCACCAAACAGTCAGTTCTTCTGGATGTAACGGTGTTTCGACATACACTTGAGGATTAGCTTCACTCCAAATGCGGCAGTTTTGTTTGTTGACGTAGCCATTCAACCAGAAGTGCGCTTCATCGCTCGACGATAAAATGGACGTAGTGCGCGATACGTATTCCGTACAGAACCATTATTTTCGAAATGAAATTGCACTATTTGCAAGTGTTGTTCAGGCGTGAGTCTATTCATGATGAATTGGCAAACCAAACTGAGAATAAATCACTTGACAGCTGTTGAATCGATGGCCATCTTGAACAGTTATGCCAATTTAAACTTATATACTTCGAAAAAAAACACCCGTTACAATTCTAAAATTCGCATGAACATTCAAGGATTTTCTTTAAATACCAAAGGCAACACTAAATTTGAACATAATCGGACCAAGGTGGACTTAATTTGATCAAAAGAGAAAAAACATTTGTATTAGATCCCATCTTCAAGGGATCGAATCGATTGAGAAGTAGACCTTATCTTTCACGAGATATCAAAGAATAATATCTAAAGGTGTTAAATCACAAGCTCCCGGTGGACAATACTCTTCGATAAATTACACAGCCAGGAAACTTTTCTTTGAAAATTGATATTATTTCGTTGCTTGTGTGGCTCCTAGCGCCGTCTTGTTGAGAATAAATGTCATCCGCATCAATATCTTTGAATTCCGCCCATAAAAATCATTAATCATAGCTCGGTAGCGCAATCTATTCAACGTGACAACTTTACTTACTTACTCAAGTAAGGTCCAATCACACCAACATCCCAAGTTTTTATGCAAAATACAGTGGCCTCTGTTGCAGAAATTCAATCCATTTTTTATGAATTTATGTAGGTATTGAACAGATTATGTTTATTATTTACTTTGAAAACGCTAGGGAATATTAAATTGAAGGATGAGACAAAATTCATTCGCAAATTTGAATTATTTTTCATTCTATTCTTATCAACCAATCACATCACACCTTAAGAATAAGGGCGAACAAACTCAACGATACCTCTGTATTCTCAACCTCTCATTAAAAACAATTGATACTGCTCGATGTCAAAAAGCTATAACATTTTGATAACTTTTGTGGATTCCAAGATATTGAGGAAAAGCAATTTCTTTTCAAAATTGTATTTTAGTAAATAAGCATTTGCTCATGGAATTTTTTTTTAATTGTGTCAGGGGTCTTCTTTTTCTTCATCAGCTCGATGAAGAAGAAGTGTCAGCTATAAATAACCCTTCGAAATTTTCTGACGTCATTATGTATTATCCAGAAATTCCAAATTTTCTCCGCTCTCAACTACAATAACTGTCAGTAACAAGCTGAAAATAAGACGACGTAGAATTCCGTTGATCAATTCATTATTCCTGAATAGGAGAGGAGACAACCAGTTGCAGAACACCCCTCTCATCCCTCTTGTTATTCCTGGAACGTAGAAATGGATGCAAGTCTCGACTGTTTGGCGCCAGAACTAAATAAGGGTGGCGATCTTTTTTTTTTTTAGTCGTTATCATGAGTTTTCGCCGCTTTCAATAGATGAAGGAAATTTTTGTGACCTCCTGGGAATTTCCATGATAAATTGGAATTTATTTATAAGATACAGTTATAGGAAAAAACCTTGAGAAACTGCAATCAGATATTGAAAATATTTGTAGCCAAGGTTAGATTATTTGGTTTTGTATATTCTAATTAATTTCAATATCGGAATAAATCAATTTTATTTTTATTATATCCGGTTCGGTTTTCGTATTTATTGCTTCCTGTAATAACGAGTATATGAATTTTAATACAGGGTGTTTAGTCACCTTGGGTCCCTTGGGACAACGCTCAGGTGAAGATAAACAACTAGAATTTGTTGGATATTGCGTGAGCTCGGAAATGATATTTAAAGTTACCTCAGCACTTTCAGTTTGCAGAGTTGGGGACAATAGACAGTCAAGATTGCGACAAAAAATTCTAGTTCCGAAATTCCACGTTAGCAAATAAAGAGTGTTTTTTTAGAGCTAAAGAACTTTAAATTGCAATAAAACAACGATGGATTATTCGATTGACATAAATTTCATTTATCCGCAAGATAATCTTGTGGCATTACATTTTAAAGATGATTTCTGGCATATGACCGCCACGGCTGGCTCGGATGTAGTCCAATCTGGACGTCCAATTTTCGATGACTTTTTCCAACATTTGTGACCGTATATCGGCAATAACACGGCGAATGTTGTCTTCCAAATGGTCAAGGGTTTGTGGCTTATCCGCATAGACCAATGACTTCACATAGCCACACAGAAAGTAGTCTAGCGGTGTTAAATCACAAGATCTTGGAGGCCAATTCACAGGTCAAAAACGTGAAATTAGGCGGTCACCAAACGTGTCTTTCAATAAATCGATTGTGGCACGAGCTGTGTGACATGTTGCACCGTCTTGTTGGAACCACAGCTCCTGGACATCATGGTTGTTCAATTCAGGAATGAAAAAGTAAGTAATCATGGCTCTATACCGATCACTATTGACTGTAACGTTCTGGCCATCATCGTTTTTGAAGAAGTACGGACCAATGATTCCACCAGCCCATAAAGCGCACCAAACAGTCAATTTTTCTGGATGAAACGGCCTTTCGACATACACTTGAGGATTAGCTTCACTCCAAATGCGGCAGTTTTGTTTGTTGACGTAGCCATTCAACCAGAAGTGCGCTTCATCGCTAATGGACGTAGAGCGCGATACGTATTCCGCACAGAACCATTATTTTCGAAATAAAATTGCACTATTTGCAAGCGTTGTTCAGGCGTGAGTCTATTCATGATGAATTGCCAAACCAAACTCAGAATAAATCACTTGACAGCTGATGAATCGGTCGCCATCTTGAACAGAAATGCCAACATAAAGTTATATACCTCGAAAAAAACACCCTATACATTTCTTCTTAAAGCAATAAAAGAAACACTATGTATGTATTATTTTTCAGAAGTATTTGAAAACAGATACCGACACAGCAGAAAATCCATTCATCAACTCGCTACAAAATTCCATCGTCATTTTCTGACCAAATGAACGCAAGTACATCAATTTTTGGATTGGTTTCTCTTTGAACATGGTCCACCATAACATTTTACCAACCCCAAAAATTGCCGTCAATAATTGTTTTCCAGTAATGCGGTAGGAAACGCAATTAAAATAGCCTCTTTGGTTCCATGAATCTAATTTCATTACCTACAAAAACAGAGAAAATCATTTTCGGATGTTGATTACCTGCAATTTCCCAGTTTCACCACAAAGAGAACTTCTAGAGCTTCATACGATAACTGAATAGCATTTCACTTTGATAAAATTCCCAGTATAAGATGAAAACCAATAGCAAATCAGAATGCACTAACCGAAAACGGTTTGAGTAAATGTTCTCCGTTTTCAGCTACCGAATATTTCTCTGAGATAATTTGTTTTGGAATTTTTTTCTGGTCATATCTTGAAAACGAAAAGAAGTCCTCCAAGGCTTGATGTTTAATTAGGCAAACATCTGCCCTAATTTAATTATTTGCAGGAGAAATTTCTGGGAAATTATTCGTGGAAGTCTGAGTTTCTCAGAGATGGCGAAATAGTAAATTACAGTAAGGAAAATCCAGTACTAATTATACAGGGAGTTTCATCATAAACTGAACGAACATATATAGTAGCGTAGATGAAGTGGAGAGAATCATTTTTGCCTCATGACATATACATACCTCGTTACAGGGTGTTAAACGTAATTTCTGAGCAATATTCTTTTGAGTATGGTCAGTCATGTAAAACCTTCGAAGTCACGATTTCTGGTCAGTCACATCAGAATACTTTTGAGTGCTCAATTCAGAAAAGATGAGAAACTCTGAAAAAAATCAAAATTGCGGAAACCCGCAATGTTCGATTTTTTTCTTCGATTTGCGAATTGAATTTTATTTTTTAATAGATACATAGGATAAATGCAGCTCTTAATTAAAAAAACAACGAGTAGAATCTACTACATATGTAGATTAAGTATACTGATTTCAGGAATTGACGTTTCGAATATATCCTGAAAATCAGAAAACATTCTCAGAATCATCAAATGGTACTCTGTTACGCTGGAAATTGATCAGATTTTGAATAAATAGAATCCTCGGAATTTACCGAGAATTTCCTATTGAAATAAACAACTTCTCATCTTGAATTTACATGATTAAGTCTCATATGATATAGAGCCCACGTAAAATATACTCTAGAAATCTAAGACCTTTCCTGTCGATAGCTATTGTGTATGCCTCTCGTTTGACACCATCCAAATAGATATGTTTCTCGGAAAATATCCAGGGAAATTCTGGGGATTCTATTATCCCAAAATCCGATAAATTTCGTATTCCACTAACTTGATGATCAGGAATGTTTGTATAACTCCTCTCCTGCGAATTGAATGATTCAGGGGAATGGACTACCCACACTAAAGATAAATCCTCGGATGAATCTGTATAGAGTTGAGAGGGTTGATAAAACATGGAGTACTTGATGTTGAACGGGATCGATTTCTGATTTTAAGCTATTACTGGGAATTATATATTCGAGTGGTTCAATACCTATAAAAAAAAACACCAAATCAAAAATTCAAGAGGTATTCGATAGTTGCATAATTTTATCATGATATGGCTCACTATCCATATAAATTGAAATCAGAATAATAAATTTCATTATGTATTTGGAGGCGATTATCAGAAGAACATAGGCAAATATGAGGGAGGTCAAACATGTAAAATTCGAACTAATTTAGGAGTTTTTCGAAGTTTTTACATTACAGAAAATATCATCAATTGAATCAACTGAGAGTGTCCTTTAATTTTATCTAAATATAATTTCTCCTTGTTAAATGAATTCTTTGATCAATTTTCGATCGAAGCTCTCGAGAAAATCAACTTTTAAAGTGATAACACGAAGAGTTATCACACATAGCATAAATGCATAAATAAAAACTATTTCCATAAAAATTGAACATTAGGAGAAAAAGGAGGACTACAAGAAACACCCTGTGTCTTAAAAACGAAGCGTTTGCGAGTCCTAGTCTATAAGATTTTTCTCTTGAAATTATCCAAGCCCTGGGAAGTAAGCCCTCTATTCTACAGGAGTGTCTTAAAATGGATCTCAAGGGGGCGCTACATCACCACGGACAGCCAGACCACGCTGAGATCCCTTGAATTGTTCTGCCAGGGGTCTCTGTTGACCTGGGAGTGCCGCAACACCATAAGGCAACTGACCAGAGGCAATAAAGTGCCTCTACTATGGGAACCAGGGCACTTGGGTGTTAAAGGAAATGAAGAAGCCGATGAACTTGCAAAATGTGCATCAAGCTTAAGGAAATGCCGATGATGCGGACAACTACAGGCCCATTTCCATTCTGCCCGTCTTCTCGAAAATCCTCGAAGAACTCCTAAAAAGAAGGCTAATAGCATTTTTAAAGAGTAAAAATGTCCTAAGTGAGGATCAGCATGGTTTTTCTTCTGGAAAATCGACTACTACTGCATTGACTAGCTTATTAGAATCAATAACAACGGCCCTAGATGATAAAGATCAATGCGAAGTGCTGAGTTGTGACCTCTCGAGGGCATTTGACAATGTGGTGGGGGAGATCCTACTGAACAAGATGAAGTATTATGGAATTCGTGGCACGGCACTCTCTATCTTCCAGTCATTCCTTCAGGGAAGAATGAATATTGTTGATTGGAAGGGTCAAAAAACAACCTATACTACAGAGCGTGGGGTTCCACAGGGCTCAATTTTGGGACCAGTATTATTTAATATATACACGAACGATCTCCCTCTGAATGTCCCTGTCAGTGCGACTGTACGCTATGCTGATGATACGAATTTGTTCAACAGAGCCGATTCTGTGGAGTTACTGAGAGATGCGTCTTCAATGTCTATGCTGGCTGCACAGGGATGGTTTTCTGCAAATGGTTTGAAATTAAATATAAATAAAACCCAGATTCTGAGATTCGGAGGCCACGGGGATCACGATGCAGAACAGATTAAATTACTAGGTATAATATTCGACAGAAATCTCTCATGGAAACCCTATATGTCTGAATTATCAAGAAGGTTGTCTACGGCCATATATACGATAAGGCGGATGAGAGCAGTCTCCTCGGCTGATGTCTGTAGAATTACTTATTTTGCCAACTTTCAATCCGTGGCCACCTACGGTATACTTCTGTGGGGATGTTCTTCTGCTGCACATAGGATTTTTTTGAGACAGAAAGAGGCTCTTCGCGCTTTGTGTGGAGTCTCAACCAGAACAAGTTGCAGACATTTGTTTAAACAGGAGCGAATACTGACTCTGCCGTCTGCTTACATCCTCGCATGTATGAAATATGTGGTAGAGAATAATTCGGACTTTAAAACTCTCGGAAGTTTTCATTGTTATGAAACGAGGCACAGGGACCATCTACTGATTAAACATCATCGTCTCACGAGAACCCAATCAAGCACAAATTATATGTGTGCCAAGATATACAATAGGTTACCAGACTGTCTGAAAGATCTGAGAGGGAGAGAGTTCTTGCATTCATTGAAAACTTTTTTGAAGGATAATTGTTTTTATTCTGTGCGAGAATTCCTTGATCGTACTTTTTAAATGTTTATTTTCATTGTTTGTTAAACTTGTAACAGTGTTTGTTGTGTACATTTAACTCGTGTTAAATATTATTGTCTATATATATCCTGACATTCCATGTAATATATTTGATGGAGCAAATAAATATTATTATTATATTATTAACACCTGCTGGACATGAATCTTTCTGTGGGCTAGGAAAAGACCAAAATAAGGCAGAGGTCCAGCAATAGAAGTTGAATAACAGGATAACCTACTGGACAAACACTCTTGGACTTACTCAGGCCAAGAAATTCGTGATGATTCCACCTACCTATTCCAGAAAGCTCTTGAAGCTGTCTCGAGCCGAGCTTCGGGTGATGGTGGGACTGCTGACGGGGCACTGTCGGTACAAACATCATTTGTACCGTATGGGAAAGTCAGCAGATGAGATTTGCAAGCTCTGTGGAGCTGAAGCAGAAACAGCTGAACACATGGTATGCAAGTGTCCGGAGCTGGCTGGCCTAATTCATATGGGGAAGCCGTTTCTGGATACCCGAGAGGTAACGGCCAAGGCCCCAAAGGAGGTTGTCAGTTTTATCAAGGTCGTTGACGACCCTCTTGGGTTTCCATGAGAGAGTAGGGTAGAGAACAGAAGATCTACATGCTCGCAGTTCAAATAGATAGATAGATAGATATGTTCTTTATTTTAGATTTTAAATTTTCATACACAGAAAAAATACAAAATGAAATAGTGTCAATTACAATGTTTTACAATTTGATTATATAAAGTAATCCCCCAAACAATAGGGTTCCATATTAATCAAGAATTTCTTTGTTTTTGCTTTGAAGATCTTATAATTCTCAATATTATTCATATTCTGAGGTAATTTGTTGAAAATTTTTATGCACATATATGATGGATTTTTTTCAGATAGAGATAGCTTATGTTGTGGAAAAGTAATATCAACCGTTCTTGTGTTATACGTAAAATTAGTATAATATTATTTTTGAAGAATTCTGTTTTATTTCTATAGAGGTATAGAAGGCACTCGAGCAGGTACAAACCATAAACTGTTAGAACGCCCAATTCCTTGAATCTACCTCTGCAAGAATCCCTAAACCCCATATTCAATAATACTCGGATTATGCGTTTCTGACTGACAAATATGGACTGGACAGATGAACTTATTCCCCAGAATATTATTCCGTATCTCAGTATTACATTTTCATTTATATATTTATGTATAATTCTGAAAGCATAAATGACTTTGTTGAGTTTTTTTGAAAGATAATTAATATGTGTGTTCCGCTTGAAGAATTCATCTATAATGATTCCCAGGAACTTGGTACTCTCAACAGTTTTAATGTGCTGGTTGCTCAGACAGACCTCTGAGGGTTTTCCTTTTGAATTACTTGCTCTGAATATTATTACGTTTGTTTTGTCAGTGTTGATAGTGAAATTATTCTTTTTGAACCAATCCTCAACGCAGCTATACAGGTTGTTACATCTTTCTTTTAATACATTACTATTTTTCCCAGCCATTAAGACATTAGTATCATCTACAAAATTTGTAAGTTCTGAATCTTCTATTGCATTTGTTTCTTGGTCCAGATCATTTATAATTATCAAGAAGAGGATAACCCCTAAAATACTGCCTTGAGGTACACCAAACTCATTTCGCAGCCATTAGGAAAAGTGTGTTTCATTATTTTTCGTTATCTTGACCCGTTGCCACCATTCTGATAGATAAGAAGAAATAATAATAATAATACAATATAGCCCCTCGATTTCCGGAAAAAAACGGCAAAAGCAAAGTTTTACGTCTATGTACAAACTACAAATATAATAGATACCTAGTGAATGTTTGATGAAATATAATAAAGAAGCACGTCAGATGTTTCCTGGTAAACTCATTGTTTTAGATCCGAAATACAACAGAAACGTTACACTTGATAAAACAACGGTAAAGGCGAGACATTTCATATCTCAACCATACTCCCATTTCCTAGAATCGCTTCATAATCAACACCATCTGAACAAAAAAAAATAACACAAACGGGTGTGAGTTTCCACATCTCTACTCCTGCTGCTACAATAACTATAACAGCATAATAACTCCTGCCGGCAACAAAAACTGAAGCGACTCCCGATAAAACAAACTTCTCATCTTCGAATTCAATGCAGAGAGCCTCGGGCTCGACCAGATGGAATTTCAATTACACCTCTCAAAGGCAGAAAGCGGTATCAGGAAAAGGGATGCGCTTCAAAGTGCCGTTCATTGTGTTTCCTGCTACGTTGCAACGGCGGAAAATGAAACTCAAGTGCGATACGACGTGCCGAAATAACAATTGGAGGCTTGAGGGGGGGGAAGGGCTGTCTGAGGTGTTATTTTCAGCCTCGCGGCCTAACTAGCCATAGGGGTGTCGTTAGAGGCGCCGTCGAACAGCGGCGTAACTTTTATTAGGCGGTAAATAATTGAAAGGGGGATGATTCAAAGTGGTAACAATGTGTGTGTGTGAGTGTTTCAGATGTGGCTTTGTAATGAAGCCTGGAAGCTGTTATAGATGAATTTACATATCGTAATGACGCGCTGTATGGGGCTGATTTCGATATTAGTCAGGAGGATTTAATGAGGAGCACAATTTATCGAGCAATTAATGCAGGATGCTCCTGAATTGCGGATAAAAAAAATGAGATTTCTGGGAAAATGTTTAGAGGGGTTACCACCACGTGGCTTTCCACGTATCAGTCAAACATTAAGTACTCATCCATGAATAAATTCTCTTATTATTATGTTACCTCTGGCGATGATATTTTGTGAACTTTGTACTTCAGGTTATAAAGGGTTTTCCAATAAGAGAATTGATTTATATATTTATTTGAAAACGAGTATATTTTGAGATGGAAGTTCATTCAATTCTATAAAACAGAAAGGTTTGCCATTAACGAAGTAGACAAGTTTCTATGACAATTCATCAAAGAAAAATTTTTTTTTGGTGCCTGAGATTCCAGAGCTGATATCAATTACATTTGGGACGCTACACCTGTACATAATATCTGTTTCTTTCGGCTCTACTTTTTCAGATACATCAACTTATCTACCGATGTGGGCTTCATTCGGTATATTCATTTATGAAAGTTCTAAAATTGATATATTTTCATTTATGTAGGTACAATGGTTTTATTGTCAGTGTGTATTTGAGTAAATTCCGGTTAAATATATGAATAGTGGAACCATTGCCTATCAGGTACCTGAATTGACCCTTTTAATCCCCTAACTCGGGTATGTGAGAGAAAAAATCATAGTTTCGCCGTTACATCTAAAGTTGGGCTTAATGAAGCAATTTGTGAAGGCTCTTGATAAGAATGGGTCATGGTTTGCATACATAGGGGTAAAAATACATCAGTTGAGCACAGAAAAATTCAAAGCAGGGATATTTGACGGCCCACAAATAAGACAATCAATTAAGGATCCAGCCTTCATAAATTCAATGAATTAAGTTGAACAAGAAGCTTGGACATCATTTGTTGCAGTTGTAGAAAATTTTCTTGGCAAACATAAAGCTTAAAACTATGTTGAAATATTTAACAATATCCTGAATAGTTTCAA